>NC_081409.1:32107905-33342905 GCF_030272615.1 Cryptomeria japonica | reverse complement strand
AAGAGTTAAATTGTAATGTCCTAGTACAGTTCTGTCCTAAAATCTCAGAATTGTTCTCTTGGAATTTTGTCAAACATAGGACACATAAACCCACTGTATTATGATCTGTGACTGATGTACTGATGCTTGTGTGATTGTATGATGTTTTTGAGAGTTTTTCTATGCAAATTTATAAACAAACATACAATAAATATATACCACTGCTTTGCCAACAATAATGATGATAACAAAATAGTTCAGGTTTGATATGAAATGCCAGACTGTAACAACCAAAGGTAACCTTATCAACTTAAAGATTTGAATTTTGAACATACAATATATAAAACACATACCCGTTTACTAGCTCCTTGGTTCAGGTATGAAATATGATTACAAAATAACATATATGAGCTGTTACAATGACTTCAATGGCTGCTTCCCTGGTACTGATAGTCTGATATGAGAAATGGAGAGGCAATGGATGCAACAGAAAAATATCCTCTTTAACAATAATTTCCAGATTTAGTTGCAGGTCTGGAACGTAATGTCCCATTTTAGGAACAAAGCAATATAACCACAAAATGCAATACTCTAATACTACTTGTAATGTCCCCTTATTTTATAACTCATGAAATAGGAACATTTAACTTGCAAAGATCAACTGCAAGAGACTTCTTTCCTTCTAGTCTCAAATATCACTATGAATTACAATATATGATACCACTTATAAACTTATGTAATTGATGAGATATAGATAATGATAATGTTATTTGAAGAACAATCTCTCTCTCTCTCTATAGTTGTTCTTATTATATGACTAATATCAATATCATTGCTATCTCTGATTGGACAATTTGATATATGCTAGATGAATTGATCTTATATATTTGCACTTAGTGCAATAAGATGATCACTGCTATGTCTGATATGACTGATTGGAGTATGCAAGATGATCTTGATGTTCAATATCTTTCTCTGATTTGACAATGGAAGATATGTTTTAAGATTGTCTATAATCGCTTATAGTGATTGAATTGCTATTTCTGATATGATCCTTCAATGTATGCAATGCATGTGATGTCAATATCGCTTAAAGTGATATGCTGCTGTTTCAGATGTGGAATTATATTCTTACAACAAGTTCTGGTGCTGTTTCTGATATGTCCAGTTAATCCTTGCAACAATGGTGCTGTCTCTGATCTTACTTTGTATGTATGCAATCGGTTAATCCCAATAAGGAAATCGCTCAATTGAGCAGATCCAAAGAATAGATAAAAAGAAGAGATAAAAGATTCCAATGATGCCTGGTTGAATGTGATCGATTGCCTTCTTATAGCTTTCAATTGGCAAAAGACCACATCTCTTCATAAGCGACGGGACACCTCTTTTTCATTGTCCCTCCTCATAACAATGCTGATTAGTTTACAATGACTAATCGATGGTTAGCATTTACTTGTCTTATTATTTAATCAAATTGCTGCCACTTAATAAGAATCCTTTGCTTATTGATTTGTAATGGTTAATTAGTTAAATGTTGCCAGCTAATCAGACATGAATGATCTCTTAATATGCTATTATTATCGCTGGCTAATCATCCGATTAACTATATTTCTCCTTAAATCAATTTAACATTACCAATCGCTGTCTCCCAATTAATATTGATCTTCATCATTAATCGATGCTAACTATATTGCTGATAGTAGACTTAATGATTCTCATTGATCTAATCATCATCTTCTCTCTCAAATAGATGTTGCTTAAATCACCGTCTTCTCAATAATATTAATCGATTAGCAATTCCTTCCTATATCGATAATGATGATTTGTCATTCTTAACCAATCACTGTCCACATGTATTGCTACATATAAGTATTGTCTTTTGATTATATCACCCAATGTTTGTCTCGGATATCAAACTTGATTTAAATATGTAGATCGATTCATATCAATGACAATCATCTTCATCAATGTCATTCTATCATAACTTTATCATTGCATATTGACATCAATGACACTATTATAATATTCATTCTTCTTCTCTCAATTGTCATCAGTGACAACTGATTGGGTTAAGGTTATCATGCTTGACATCATGTAAGCTTGGTGTGTTCCATGCTCATGAAGCCTTCTTCCCTCGAAAAAATGGATAACATATCAACTGCTTGTCTTGATTACATCTTGATATATTATGCTTCTCTTGGAGATCTAATAGGAAAATCGTGAAGTCTTATGCAATAAGACAAGTTTCCACAATGTTTCTATGTTATAATATGCAACTAACTATTAGTACTATTTACAATTTGTTATCTTCTAACTTGTAGCTAATTGAAAATGCTGTCAAGACTGCCACCCTTGATCACATGATTGTTTATTGTTTGTTAACTATTTAGGTTAAAGATGGGGACATCACATGGAATGACAAGATTTGTTGATTCTAATTTCTGAGAGCAACCCAGTTCAGGAAATTGTGTTACATATCAGAATAAAGCATACCCTGAATATCGCTCTTGATTATTTTGCTGAAAAAGTGTCTGCAACAGCCAAGTGCAGGTCTGAAACAAAGATAACAACCCAGTAGGCAACTCAGAAATTAGGTTGCAGCTCCTTCAATCTTACTTTCTCTAGCCAACAAGTTGTCCCAATACTGAAATCTGACCTAGGCACCCAAAACTGTAGAAGAAGGCTTCCAAAATCCTAATTGTTTTGGCCTAGAAATGCTACCCTCCCCAAGGTGAGTTGTACAGCCTGTTTGTTGACAGGAGTTGCTGATAGTGAATTCACTCAACATTGAGATTTGCTAGAAAACAGCCTTCTCCACTGCTAATGAAAAACTTATGCAAACCAACACAAGATAATAGTGGGAATGAACCCTCCAAGCTCCAAACTGATGCCCAAATGGTATGGCCTAGCAAGGAGGCAGCTCACTCAGAAAATCATAGCCAAAATACTCCAAAACTGAAATTCCTTGACGTGCAAATGAAGCACTTGAGTTGAGGTTTCCACAACACCCTAGAGAGATCTTTCACTCCCATAGATGCAAATCCTTCATGAAGGTTTTCGTCTTCACAAAGATAAACTTCAAACCCTACGGCTCATCCAAAATTCTTTGGAGGAAAGAGCAATGATGTAGGAGCATCCCCGGTCTATGAGCAATCTTGCATCAACCAAAAATATTTCCTTTCAATTTAGTTTTTGTTCAGTTCTGTGTGCAGTTTTTTGTGTTCCTGCCAGTATGTTCCGGTAGTTGCTTGCTTTTCGTTGCAAATCATATTTTCGGTTTCCAGGCTTGTTTATGTGCTTAATTCCAGATTTTCAGTCCATTTGGATTCTTTTCCGACAAGATATTGCTTCCGGTTTGACTGTTTCTGGGTTCCGGAGCAGTTTTGGGCTTACCGGTTGGTTTTCTTCTTTTCCAGAGCGGTTTCTTGGCGTGTGGTTCTATTTTGGGTCTTTCTTAATGTTCGTAAGTCCTTGGTCGACCTTCCTGTTGATTCGCACTTCTCGTTTGTTCTTTTCTGGAGGAATTTCTTTCATTCTTGGGGCCGACCTAATTTACAATTTTCATTTTCCTGCATTGGTAAATGTAATATTTTGTGGCCAACCCAGATATGTTTCGGAGGGTATATATATGGTATTATGTAATCATTTGTAGGCAGAGATGAGAATGAGATTCTAGATTCATGATTAGAGATCTGGATGACTCTGAGAGTTTCGGATGGATTGTATCTAGCATGTTAGCCTGCATGTAACCGGTTGATTACTGGATGTTCTGTAATGACTGTATGATGATAACCGATTGGTTACCGGAGGTTCTAAGACAATAATATGATCTGTTGATTCGCACTTCTCAGTTGTTCTTTTCCGGAGGAATTTCTTTCATTCTTGGGGCTGACCTAATTTACAATTTTCATTTTCCTGCATTGGTAAATGTAATATTTTGTGGCCGACCCAGATATGTTTCGGAGGGTATATATATGGTATTATGTAATCATTTGTAGGCAGAGATCAGAATGAGATTCTAGATTCATGATTAGAGATTTGGATGACTCTGAGAGTTTCAGATGGATTGTATCTGGCATGTTAGCCTGCATGTACTCGGTTGATTACCGAATGTTCTGTGATGACTGTATGATGATAACTGGTTGGTTACCGGAGGTTCTAAGACAATAATATGATTTGTTTCTGTAATCTTTCAATGTTTTATTGTTGCTTCCATTGTGTTACTCTTGCTGCATAAGTCGATCAGTTCTCTTTGAGGATTCACCCGTTATGGCTGCACCAAGAAAATATATTTAGCATACTTCAAAAATGAACTCCAAAGTCTTTTAATAACTCTCTTCATTCCCTACACCCTAATTAGGGTTTTTCATCTTTTCCGTAGCACCACTTTAGGGTTCCCATAATTTGTTTTTATTTTATCTCTCTATAATGTTCCACTTTCTCTCTCCCAAAGGAGGCACCAATTTTCTCTTTCTATAATTTTAGTGATATATTATAAAGTTCACTTTTGAGGAATATTATGTAAGTCAAATATTATAACTTTTTGCGATATTACAATATAATGCTTGAATATCCTCCAATCAACCCAAAACATGCTGTTTGAACCTAGAGACGACCGAACCAACATGGGTCCTCTATCCATCTTGTAAGTCTATGAGGACATGGTGATAGACTAACCCTGATAAATGAGCTAGCTAGGAAAGGGACATTACAAGTTTTGATTAATTTGTTGATCTCTTATTACAAGTTTCTACCCTATCTGCTTCTAACAATAGTAGTCCAAACTAGTGTGAATATTTTGTGTTAGTAAGCATATCATATTTTCAATAAGGGACATCAAGCAGATTTTAATGTGTTTTTTCCAAATATATAATTCCTTCCATTTGTAATTACTCACTAAATATGTTGTGATTTTACACCATTTTCTAGATGTGATTCAACAATTGTTGCTAAAAGGAAAAGTAGTTTCTTGGTTGCAATAATATTTTAGAAGCAATGGCCTCTTGCTTGTAGGTTGTGCAATATAAACATAAAATGATATGTTGCCCTAATCTCAACCTAGTGCCTCTTTCTTAGAAAATAAGGACTTTTATTTTCATATAGCCCTAGTGAATATCAAATATTTCCTCTAAGGTTTGCTGGTTGCCATGGTGACTAAGGATTGTACAAATTGTTCCCTTTAGTGATTGGTCTCCCTTATCTCATACATCCTGAAGTATCCCAGTTATTTGTTTTTGTTTTTTAGGCCAATAATAATCATCCACAAACAAATAACCCGTTAAGGTTAGAAAGCATAAACTGAAACTTGCTAAAAAAGCAACCCTTCCACTTTCTGATCACCAAGTGCCCAATATGGGAAGGTGAGAGCATACGGTGAAGAGGGGATCGTTAGATCTCAAATCTGCTGAAAGAAGAAGTGGAATACAATACTGGGTGGCAAGCCAACCCCTTCCACTTATCTAGCGGGAAAACAAGAGACTTGGCGGTGAACCAGCCAAGAGGAACACACAAAGGCACAAATCACTCGACCGCGATATTTCAGCGGGAGGACTTGTTGATGTGTTTTTTGTACACGACCAAACATAGAATAAAATACCTAAAGTATCTTATCCTCTCTTGAACAAAGTTCCCAACTGCTGAAGATCTCGCTGAAGGATCAGTCGGAGTAACCCCAAGGTTCTGTTATGTAGGATCTCTACGTGTGGATAAGCTCTCTGTGGTATGATGTGATTTTGCTAGAATCACAAGGGGACTTACACTTGACGACCTAAACGTCTGATTTGCTTTGAATATTACTGGAACACAGGATTTCACTAGCCTAGATTTTGAAAAAAGAAAAAAGGATGAGGGCGAGGAAAGGATCTAATTTTGACACTAAGAATGTAAGAGCAATGAATGACCCTTGATGAAATTCTAACTAAGTCTTGTTTTGACATCCCAGGACCATCTCCACAAGGTTAGTGCGATCTTCGGAGGAAAGCTTTATGATGTTCAAATCATCACTATAGGCATAGACACCATCAGGCTGATGCATGTCAATGAAGAAGTGACAATTGAAGTTAAGCTCAAGCTAAATGATTCCAATTGACTACACAAGGCAAGTCTGCAATCAACAAACTGCTAGTAGTATGGATATACAAATTTCACCATCAATCAAACACATTTCTTCCATTCATCTAATAACATGAAATCAAATTTGAGAAGTATAAAGGCCATGCAAATTGTTGAATCGACCCATAGATTTCACCATTTCTTCAATGAATTTTTACAAGTCTTTTACAACAACATCTTGGCAACAATCTTTGCCTTCTCTTCCCATTCTAATCTAACTGCTATTCTATTTGCTATTAATCATTAGCTATTCTAACCTCTATGAACTAACTATTAACCTTCTAGCTATTAATGACTTATATAGTGCCCTCAATACAATTTGATGGCTCAGATCAACTTGAGATCAATGGCCGAGATTTTACAATGAAAACCCTAATTAGGGTTTGTTACAACAAACTCAATTCTGGCCAATGAAATAATTGCATTATTTGGACACATGTCTTCTCTGGAATATTCGACCAATGGATAACCGGGGTAGGTACATCGAAGTTTGTGTCATTTTGATGAGTCAGGTACATTGAACCTGGACACACTGAGTTGGACCAATCCAACTGGAGGGATGATGACTGGGACGCAACCTTGTCTGACACTGGTTGATGCTCAATTTGGTGATGCTGAGAAGCTAACTTTAATTAACTCTTCTGAAACTATTTGCTTCTCCAACGGACCCTTGCTTTGACCTCCTTTGTCTTTGATGTGCAGGATGGATGGTGTACCTTTCCTTCAAATGCTGGACTAGAAGAGGTCGTCCTTGATGATGCTGGGCTGGAAGTGGTCGTCCTCGATGATGCTGGACTGGAGGTGGTCGTCCTTCATCTGGTCTTCTTTCCTCTGCAAAACAAACCAAGAGATGATTAAGGACATATAATAAATTCATTTCAACATAGTATTTTACACCTTAAGTCATCAACAAAAGATATTAAAATGAAGCATGCTCAAGATTTTCCCCAGGGACAGGCCCTATAAGAATTTTGCCTTGGACCCTCTGGAAGGGTTAGGAGCGAAATTTGCATTCCTGGCCAACTTGGACCTCTTTTCAACGTTACCTCACAACCAGCTCCTCGCCTGACCCAAACAAGGTGAAAAATAGGAGTTTCAAAAGATTTCGCCCTGGATCCTCTGGAAGGGTCGGAGCGAATTTTCTTGGTTAGGCCTCAATTACTCCATTTTTCACTTCAAAATTCTCCGGAAGGTGAGCATATGCTTGTTTTAGTCCAACAAAGTCTAGGGATCCATCCTTTTAGTTTCTCACATGGGCAAATTAGGTGATAATGGGAATTTCGCCCTGGACCCTCCGGAAGGGTCAGGAGCGAAATTCTTTCTTTAGGCTTCATTTTACACTTCCTTTACCTCAATTCATCTAGACTCCTTCATAGTGAATCCACTTCTCAACTTGGCAACATTGGTTTGATCTTCACAAGGCCCAAAAAGGAGAATTCGCTCAAAAACCTAGCCAGGGACAGGACCTATCCAAAATTTCGCTCTGGACCCTTTGGAAGGGTCAGGAGCGAAATTCTCATTTTAGCTCAAAATTCACACTTTTGATGGTCAAACATCTTTCCATGGCATTCCGAATAGCTTCTCTCACCCTAGTCTAGGCCTAACTTAGCACAAAATTTGGAGAAAAAGATAGTTTTAGTGTTTTTCGCTTTGGACCCTTTGGAAGGGTCAGGAGCAAAAATCTTATTTTAGGCTTATTTCCTCATCTTTTCAACTCCAATCCACCTCCAAGACCAAGGACACATCGCCTCACTCCTATCTAGGCCATAAAAACCAAAAACTTGACTTGATTTGCAAGGAAAAAAGGGTGATCCTAGGAATTTCGCTCTGGACCCTTTGGAAGGGTCAGGAGAAAAAATCACTTTTTAGGACAAATTCTACCATTCAACTCACCTCCAAGGTCAAGGAAACTTTGCTCCATCCTTCCCTAAGCCATAAAAACCAAAAGCTTGACTTGATTTGCAAGGAAGATAAGTAATTTTAGGAATTTCGCTCTGGACCCTTTGGAAGGGTCAGGAGCGAAATTCACTTTTTGGCTCAATTCCTTCACATTTGATAATCATTGATAAGTCAAAGTTATTTCTAAGGACCTCTCCCATCAAAACTCACCCTAGTCATCACTAGGCTTGGCACAAAATTGGGAAAAAAGGTGGTTTTGAGAAAATTCACTCTGGACCCTTTGGAAGGGTCGGGAGCGAATTTCATGATTTGCTTGTTTATCCTCATTCAATTCCATTCTTTTCACTTTGTTTACTTGGACTCTTATCCTTGGATCCCTCTCCCATGCTTGCAACATTTTGCTTGACCTCAAAGTGACTAGAAAAGAGAATTTCGCTAGAAATCATGGCCAGGGACAGGACCTATAATGAATTTCGCCCTGGACCCTCTGGAAGGGTCAGGAGCGAAATTATTCCTCTAGCCCAAAATCATCATTTTTTGAGACAAAAATCCATTCAAGGGCAATCTCAAGGGCTTCTATCATCCTTGTCTAGGCCTGACTTGGCACAAATGTGAAAGGAATAGGTGGATTTAGGATTTTCGCTCTGGGCCCTTTGGAAGGGTCAGGAGCAAAAATCTCATTCTTGACTTGATCCTTCATCTTTTCACCTCCAATCTTCTCTAGAAGGTAACTAAACATCATTCTCATGCAAGGAACACAGTCTTAAGCCCAAGCAAGGTCAAAAAGGTAGGCTTGTAAGGAATTTCGCTCTGGACCCTTTGGAAGGGTCAGGAGCAAAATTCACCTTCTTGGCTAGAATCCTTCATTTTTTCAAGGCTTTCAAATATTTCCAAAGTCCAAACATGTCCACACTTCCCTTCAAGATGCCTTGCAACTCAAAATTTGGTCAAACTAGGGAGGAAATGAGCCTTAGGAGGATTTTCGCTTTGGACCCTTTGGAAGGGTCAGGAGCAAAAATCACCATTTGGGCTTGATTGTTCATTTTTTAAACTTCAATTTTCTCCTAGAGGCAAATATAGATCGTTTTCCATCAAAGGAGCAAGGTTTCAAGCCAAAACAAGGGAGCAAAAAAGGTTTATGATGAATTTCGCTCTGGACCCTTTGGAAGGGTCAGGAGCGAAATTCACTTTTGGGCTAAAATCTTCATCTTTCAAAGTGTCCAACTCCCTCCCAAGGCAAGAACATACCAATTTATCCTACATCACGCCAACACCTAGCCAAAATAAGGAGGAAAATAAGAGCTACAAAGATTTTCGCTCTGGACCCTTTGGAAGGGTCAGGAGCGAAAATCATGATTTGACCTTGATTCTTGCTTTTTTCAACTCTAATTTTCTTTGGGAGGCAAACATAGACTACTCTCCTTTCATCTCCATCTTGGTCTTGACTTTAGCAAAGGGGAAAATGAGTGTTTTCAAGAATTTCTCTCTGGACCCTTTGGAAGGGTTAGGAGCGAAATTCACATTCTTGGCTAAAATCTTGACTTCATTTTCACATTTCTTCATCCAAACAAGCGTTTTGCCTTCACAAATTCCTGGGAATGAGCTAGTTCATGACTTTGGGCAATGTAGAATGTCTTATGGAGAATTTCGCTCTGGACACTTTGGAAGGGCCAGGAGCGAAATTCGCTTTGGACCCTTTGGAAGGGTCAGGAGCGAAATTTGACATTTTGGTCTCTCCGTCCGTCAGGATTCATGTATGGAATATAACATTTAAGTATAAGATATCTTTCTTCTTTCTTATACTTTAAGTTATATTCCATATATACTTCCTGGATGTTTGAGAGTGGTTTCGGACCTCCACGAGTTATATTGCAAAATCTAGTTTTTGGAGGATTCTTCAGTTTTCCAGACAGTCAAATTTCAGGATCAGGACATTCCAGACTTAGCCAAATTTCAGGGCATTTGAAGATCAGAATGACATTCCAAACTTCATTATTCACCAACTTGACCTAGCTCGGACCTTCAAGAGTGATACTTACTCACCAAGCAAGACACAATTAGCAACAAGAGCAAAACCAGGCCCCAAGGAAGACTTTCAAAGAAACCCTAACCTGGAGCATCTATTGACTCAACCTAGCTCAAGCAGAGCCTGCTATCTAGGGATCCCCCTGACAACACTCATCATGCAAAGGCTAATAGACAAAACCCTAAAAGACCTAGAAAACAAACCCTAGAAAGCAAAAAGTAGGGGTCCCCATTTGCAATGGGGCGATGTGTGAATACGTCACAACAGGACTGAAATTACAAAACAATCTCAACTCAACTGCTTATGCAGCGAGAGGACCATTACAATCAGGCATCACTCGACCACTTATGCAGCGGGAGGGCTAAATTACAATTTACTTGAAAATAGGCGGCAAGCCAGCCTCTTCCACTTTTCAGCGGGGTGAGAGTTACAAGCTAGCATTGGTTAGTAGTACTACTACTTAACCTTACAATAATCAAGATAGTGTGAGAAGGGAGTAATGCTGAACATCCAAATAATAAGCATGAAATTTCTGCTAACATCAAAATCTGCAAGTTGGAATTGCAAAACCAGCAGCCTATGGATTCACTAAAATGCTCATATCTCTCTCATTACTCACCCAATTCACCTAAAATGAGTTCTAAACTAATGCTATACTAGATACAATGAAAACCAACCCAAAGGAAGCCATCAAAACACCCATATTTATTTTGCACACTTCCCAATGCATTCACTAAACCCCACACCTAACCTGGGAAGTTCGATTTCCATTATAAAATTCCACACACAAAATAAGATGCTAAAAACTTACAAGATGCATTGCCAGTTGTAGGAAGGAAGGATGAGCCGGTACCCAGAATGATGGAATCGCCTCACCAAGAGGTATGAGAAAAATACACTTTCAGCAGCTCCGCGACCAGCAACCCAAAAACACTCCAATCTCACACAAAACACTCCACAATCTGCAACTCACTCACCAACAACACTGGGAATACATAGACACAGCTAGGTACTATCTTGCAAGTATGAAACCAGAGAAACGGGACTCGCATGGACTTGCCCAGACTTGGCGAGTCCGAGTCCGAGTCATGCTCGGCGAGTCCTAGGGGCTCGGACTCGGACTCATCCGAGTCTGGCGAGTAAAATCGCCAGACTCGCCGAGTTGGCGAGTTTGGCCCAAACTCGCCAAACTCGGCGAGTCCCGAGCCTCGGACTCGACCAATGTAAGGCAAACAAAAAACACAAAAAAAAATTAATATACAAAGTTTTTTGAAGTCCGTTTTTTATGTTAATTGTCTTCTAGCCCTAAAAGTGACTTTCATTTCATTCACTTGCAAAAAAAGGAAGAGTAAAGTGAGTTGGGAAGAAAACCAAGGGTGCATGGAAGAAAAACCAGCAAGGAGGAAGCTCAAGTTTTCTTCAATTTGTCACATTGGAGCTGCATTGTGTTTCGATTTGGTGCATCAAGAGTTGGATAGGAAGACTTTGCAGCTCGTTTCAAGCTTGTTGTAAGAGGTACGGTTGTTTTTTTGAAGATTAGTTTGTTTCTTGTATGCAAAAATTCAATTTTGTATCCATTTATTTTGAAAGTTTTACATCTTCTTTCAAAATCTTTTGTATGTGTGTATGTAGCATGTAGTATGTAGTTGTAGTGTTGTACTATGTAGGGTTTGTAAATTTCTTTTTTTTTTTTAAGTAGGGTTTGACAAACCCTATTTTAGTTTTTTTGAATGTATGTGATATGTATTAATTTTATTTTGTATTTGCAATGTTTTATTGCAGCAAATTTCACTTTATTATTTCAATTTGCCTCAACTTCAAGTTTCACAAAACTATCCTAAAATGTCTACTTCAGCTTCTAGACCCCCCATTAGAAAGGACCCTGCTTGGAAATATCATGAGGATTTTCCAGGACAAGGGAAGGGGCAAACAAAATGTATGTTTTGCAAAACAATATTCCATGGAGGTATATATAGGCTGAAATACCATATTGCTGGTGTGCATGGACATCATGCCGAACCATGCCTAAAGGCAGTCCCTGAGGCCGTACGTGATTGTTATGTAATGGTTGAGGAGATTGAAAGAAAAAAGAAACAAAAGGAGGATTGAGCGGCCATTGGGAGAGAGACAGTTTTAGGAAGAGGGACACAGTTAGGTTGTGTTGGAGGCCCTTCTTCCTTACCTCCATATCGTCCCACTCAGTTTGCTACTGCTAGTGCTTCCATTTCTGCTTTTGCTTCTATAAGTGGCAGTGCCACCGCCACTTCTCATGCTCCTACCACTAGTAGTTGTAGTGGGAATGTTACCATTGGACCTAGGATTCGTAAATCTAGGTTGGATTCCTTCTTTGTGCCTTGCACTACTCCTGGGTCCCAACCGTCGCTTGAGGGCATGGGTTGGAACAAGGAGGTCCATGATGCTGCTAAAATGGCAGTTGGCAGTTTTTGGAGCTACAACTGTATTCCATTATTTGTAGCCAGGTGAATGTTTTACTAACTTTTATGTTTGATAACTTTGATTGTTTTAATTTTTATACTTAACTTATCTCATTGAGTTTCTTTGCGACAGGTCTCCTTATTGGCAACAAATGGTTGATGCCATTACCATATGCGGGGCGGGGTTCAAAGCCCCTAGTGAGAGTGATTTGAGGGGACCCATTTTGTCTCAAATGGTGGATGATGTGAAAAAGAATTTAGATGAACAACGCCACATATGGAGCACTAAAGGTTGCACCATCATGACTGATGGTTGGACGGATAGGAGAAATAGAACTCTCCTTAATTTTCTTGTTTCTTCCGCAGGTGATTGATTAATTTTAGTTTCATATAGTCTTTAATTTTTTATTTTTTATCTAATGGTTTATTGAATGATCATTGACCTAGCTTTATTTTTTTATTTCAGGGGGCACCGTTTTCATCAAGTCCATTGATGCCTCCGCCCATTGCAAGAATGCCACCTACCTATGTGAGTAGATAGAGGAGGTGATTGAAGATGTGGGTGAAGAGAATGTGGTACAGGCAGTGACCGACAATGCAGCAAATTATGTTGCTACGGGTAAACTTTTGATTACAAACTAATTTTGTTTGCAAATTAATTACTATCTTGTAGTTTGTACCTCCATTAATTACAATTTACAATGCAACAAATTATGTTGCTGCAGGTAGACTATTGATGGAGAGGCACCCATCTATAGTTTGGACTCCATGTGCTGCTCATTGCATTGACCTCATGTTGGAGGATATTGGAAAAATCCCATGGGTCAAGAGATGTGTAGAAAGGGCAAGAAAAGTCTGCAAATTTGTATATAATCATTCATGGGTGTTGGCTCTTATGAGACAATACATAGAGCAGAAGGAGTTAGCTCGTCCAGGAATCACAAGATTTGCCACAAACTTCCTCACATTGCAGTCCATGCTTAGGTCTAAGTCTGCCTTGAGACGTATGATTGTTGGTGAGGAGTGGTCTTCCTCATCCTATGCTACCACCCTTGCAGGGATAGAGATGGCAGACTGCATTTTTGATGAGCAAGGCTTTTGGGTCCCTTGTGATGAGATAGTGAAGGTAATTTTTTATAAATTCTACAATTTAACTTCATGTTTTATAACTTATTATATGTATTCTCTTATTTGCTCATTTTTCTAAATCACACAATATTTTCAATTTTGCAGTTTGTTAAGCCCTTGGTGGTTTTGTTGCGAGTTGCGGATGGAGATAAGCCCGCAATGGGCTATATATATGAGGGCATGGTTAGGGCGAAGGAGGCCATCAGATTCGTCTATCGGGCAGATGAGAGCAAGTATGGTCCCATTTGGGAGATCATTGATAGGAGATGGCATTATCAGCTTCATAGGCCCATCCATGCGGCAGCCTATTATCTGAATCCGACATTCTGTTTTATCCCTTCTTTCAAGGCTGATGTGGAGGTCCTTAATGGGCTATATGCAATCATGGAGAAGATGGGACCTGCTGGTACTTCTCAGATAGACCTTTTTCGAGAGCTACAGATGTTCTCAGATGCACAGGGGGAGACCTTCTCTCGTCCTGTCGCCAAAGACGGTAGGACAACTATGATGCCAGGTAAAAATAAATTGTTAGGCTTAATTTTAGTTTTATTCAATACTATATTGTAACTTGTTAAATGAGTTCATGAGTGAGACTGATTTTATTTATTTTTCTCATTTCAAACTCAGAGCATTGGTGGAACTTTTTTGGCCCAGAGACGCCAAATATTCAGAAGTTGGCCATTCGCATCTTGAGCCAACCATGCAGCGCATCAGGTTGTGAGCGCAATTGGAGTATGTTTGAGCACATACACTCCAAGAGGTGCAATAGATTATCTGTGGAGAAGATGAATGATCTCGTCTTTGTTCACTACAACCTCCGCCTGAGAATAAGAAAGAATGCAATAGTTGACATGTCTCCTATCATTCTAGATGAGGTTGATCTTGAAGCAGAGTGGGCCAATGAGAATTAGACAACTCCTGGGACTCCTATAGCTGTATTTAGTGATGATGACATTGATTGGATTGACCAGGTAGATATAGAGGCTGAGGCTGTAGCCATGGCAGAGGAGCAGAGAGCACGAGCAGAGACAGAAAATACTAAGACTTAGAGTGACACAGTTGTTCCTGATGTTGGCGAGCCTGACACAGCTGTTCCTGATGTTGGCGAGCCTGACACAACTGTTCCTGATGTTGGTGAGCATGGCATGGTGTCACGGGGAGCGACTATGGCTGCTGAATCATCCAGGACCTACTTTAAACACCTTCGCAGGGGGCCAGGGCGAGAGGGTGCAATTGCACGGCCCTCTGAGCCATAGGCTTGTACACTTGTAGTTGTATTTAGTATTTACTATTTACCTTTGGTATTTGTATGAAACATTTGATGATGATCATATGATGACATGGATTTTTTATTCCATGAGTTTTGTAATATTGTATACATTTGACAATATTTATATATCTATGTTTGTTATTTTCTTCAGCTACAATTTGCGTTTATGCTTATGTGATTGATGTATACTTGTGTATGTAATCAAATGAGCCGAGTTTGATGATGTTTTTCTTGAAGGTGTATTCAATAAAGGGTGTCTGAAACAAGTTTTAAATCTTTAAAAATCTCTAAATTTCTTGAGTTTTTCACTTTCTCGAGTCCAGTCGAGTCTGGAGCCGAGTCTGACGCCGAGTCCCGAGTCCGAGTCCGAGTCAGCCTTGCTGAGTCCGAGCCGAGTCCGAGTCCTGTTTCTTTGTATGAAACTGAGACTTAGCTAGGAAGCCACACTTCGAAGCTTAGATTTTTCAATCGCCAATTCGGCAGCATAACGATTCAAATTCATAAGATGCCACAAAATGGAGCTCAAGGCTCTTATTTATAACTTCTAACTCCCCAAAACCAAATGCAAATGCTCACAATTTCTCCCAAATTCAACTTTTCCATTTGCATTTCCTTTACCCAAGGATGGCGCCATACTTAGACAAAGAATCACACCAAGTAAGTCAAAGACCACGACTTGACTTAGCAAACATGTGGGGTGAATAAAATAATATCTCCATTATAAATTTGGCGCCCCTTTCTAGACATAAAATTCGCCTAGCACTTAGGAGATATTATGCGCCATTTCCAAAGCCAATAAATCAGTAGTAAAAATAATCAAATTAATTAAATATTAAACCTTAGTATAAGGAAATAATGTTTAATTATATAACTTGTGTCTCCAATACTGATTATTGCCGAAACCAGGATGAAGCTGAGCAAAGAAGACCACTGAACTGCTGTAGGATCAGGACCCTGTCCACTGCCAAAAATAGAAATATGCCATTCTGCCACTTACTAAAAATAGTAAGTCATGAACTACTGCTCCGAAAAGCAGGATCTTCGCACCCAGTGATAGAGCATGGAGAGCTCAGTAGGACAGTATCACCAAAATAGCCAACCCCTAACTTACTAAAAATAGTAAGTTCTCGCCACATCAAAGATTGAAACCCTATGTCTGCATTCCACATAGCCTACGGGTCTTAGGAATAGACCACTGGACCACTGAAAGTACATCAATGAGAAGGGGACATTACAGCCCGCCCTCCCCAAAATTGCTTGTCCTCAAGCAACTATAAGGCTGGATGCAATAAAATCTCCTCATTCTCCCATGTAGCATCCTCTGCTGGTAAATTTTTCCATTTGATCAAGTATTCCCTAATCACTCTTCTCCTCAAAGATCGTTCCCTGAAATCAAGGATAGCTTTAGGAACCCAAACCAACTCTCCCTCCTAATCAAGCGGAGGTAACTCAACTGAAGAAAAAACATAATGTCCCAGAGCCTTCTTAAGGTGAGACACGTGAAATACATTATGGATTCTGCTGCTTGCCGGTAATTCCAACTCATACGTGTTGATGTGTTTAAAGTCGCATTGCTGCAAACTCTATACGGCCAACATAGAATAGAATAAAGTTGCTGAGTATCCTATCCTCTCTTGAGATAAGGAAATCCCTAATGCTATTTTTGACGTTTGATCAAAGGGGACAACCTCAAGGTTTCGTTTGTTAGGTCTTGACTACGGGATTACTCAGTGGTTTGATGTGTTTTGCTGGAAACACAAGGGGACTTACGGTAAAATAGGCAATTGTTGGATGAGTTCCCTAGAACTTTAATGGTCTCGCTTATCGGATGGTTTAAGTTGGATTAATACTGTCTTCAGCAAGACTACGGATTCTTCTTGATAAAAAGGGAAAAAGGAGGGATAGAGAGATAGGTGCAGAAAATCTAAATTACTTAACTAGATAGCAGATTCAGTAAACAGACAAACACCTCCAAACAACTAAATTAAGCATTACCAGCCATTTAAGCACAATACTTGCATCAATCCAGTGCGATCTTCAAGGGAAAATTGAGTTTTCATGCTATCAAATACAACATCAGAACTTTTACATTCATTCAGTGAGCATTCAATAACCGAACTAAGCATATGAAAGGTTCAGATTAACCATACAGAAGGAAAGACAGTCAGCCATTCCCTAATGGTATGAACAGCGAGGATTCTATCAGATGTTTAATTAGAAAATGCTATATAAAGGAAGGAGACATAACTGAAAATTCTAAATTAATGAAGAAGGAGACCATGCACTCACAAGGAAACTTGAAACAGTCTTAACTTTGCATTAAATCCTGTAAATTTTGATAGAGCTTCAGCAACAATCCAATAACTTCTTACAAAATAAGGGAAAACTAGTCCCTTAAATAGGCTTCAAAAATGGATGAATGGCCAAGATCTAATCTAAACTAAAGGCCCAGATTCATCCTTACAAAAGAGTACCCATACCCATAAATGGGAGGCAAATATCAGCAACTACCCTAAAGGGAGTAATAACTACCCAAAAAGGTAATAAGAACTTATCCAAAATAATCCAAAAGGTGCATACACACAAAGTTTTACATTTAGTTGACTTGGAAGTCAAACATGACCCTTTGGCCAAAAAGTGCACTTTTCAAAATTAAAAAGGAAAAACACTTTAGGAGAGCACTTTTTCTTTTTTAGCTTCACACCCCTTTTCTAGGAATTCATCCTCGCCGTGCAAATATTCTTGCCAAAGGTCCCGACTTGCCGTACGTTCCTCACAAACATATTCCTGGAACCTGAGGCACAATTGGAATAGCAAACTGAATGGAGGCATAGGAGGATGACGAACTTTATACTACATGCCTTCAAGGTATTGGTCTACATGCTTCAAACCATCCTTCCAGCTGGAATGATTACGCTCAAAGAACATGTCTGACTGGAATTGACCAGCAAAACTCAGGTCCTTAGCGGAATAGGTGTTCCTATCCGTCCCTAGTCTTTCCTCCCAGTCCAGCTGTATCACTTCATTGGACAGGTCATTTTGCCATCCCGAGACCATTGATCGGAGGATCATTTTGCCGAGTTCTTGCATGGTGTTTAGAATTGTCTCGCTGTTGACGTGGATGAAATCGCATTGCTGCAAACTCCATACGGCCAACGCAGAATAGAATAGCCGACTGATTATCCTACTCTCTCTTGAGATAAGGAAGTCTCTAATGCTGTTTTTTAAGTTTGATCAAAGGAGACTACCTCAAGGTTTCTTTTGTCAGGTCTTGACTGCGGGATCTCTCAGTGGCTTGATGTGTTTTTGCTGGAAACACAAGGGGGCTTACGTTTGATTGGTAATTCCATATACAAATTCCCAGGGACCTCTTTTGGTTTTCTTTCTTTTCAGGTGATGTTGGTTAATTTGAAGCTGATTTAGCAAGACTGCAGATTTCTAAAAAAGGGGGATAAAATTGGGAGGAAAGAAAGGAAGGGTAGGGAGAAAGAGAACGGTAAATGTTAACTAGGACAACAGATTTACTCAAGCAGACAGACACCTCCGGGAAACCAAATCAAGCATCATCAGTCATTCAGACACAATGTTTGCATAAACTCAGTGCAATCTTCAAAGGAGAAACCAGATTTTCATATTATCAAATACAATATTAGAACTTCTACATTCATGATATGTGTACATTTGATAATCGAACTGAATCATAAAATAGCCCAGATTAACCATGCAGAAAGGAAAAAAGCAATCAGCTATCCTCTAATGGTATGGACTGTGAAGATTCTATCAGATGCTTGGTAAGAACTGCTGTGTAAAATGAACAGACATAATTTAAAAGCTTTCTAATTTAAATGAAGAAGGAGACCATGCACTCACAAGGAAATTTGAAGGTAATTTCAATCCATTGTATTAATTCCTGCAAAATTTCTTCAGAGCTTTCGCAACAATTCAAGAACTTCCTCCCAAAATGAGGGAAAACCAGTCCCCTTAAATAGGTTTCCAAAAATGGATGAACGGCCAAGATCTAATCTAAACTAGTGGCCCAGATTCATCCTTACAAAAAGAGGGACCCACACTCATAAATAGGGGGATAAATATCTACAACTACCCCAAAAGGAGCAATAACTACCAAAGGATAATTACAACTTTTGAAATAATCCAAAAAAGGGAGGTGCACCAAAAAACTTTACAATATGTCGACCAAAAGTCAACTGTCACCTTTTTGGGACAAAAGTGCACTTTTTAAGACTTGGAGGGAAAAAGGCATTTTTGAGAAACTACTTTCTCTATCCTGGTTTCACATTCCTTTTGCAGAAACTGGTCTTCGCCATGCAGGTATTCTCGCCATAAATCACGACCTGCTGCTCGTTCCTCGCGGACATATTCCTGAAACTTGATGCATAATTGGAAGAGGGGATTAAAAGGCGGCATGGGAGGGTGGCGAATTTTGTATTGCATGCCTTCGAGATACTGGTCCACGTGCCTTAAACCGTCCTTCCAGCTGGAGCGATTACGCTCGAAGCACAATATGTCTGAATGGAACTGACCAGCAAAACTCAAGTCTTCAATGGAATAAGAAACCTTATCTGCTCCCAATCTTTCCTCCCAATCCGGCCGGATTACACTGTCGGACAGGTCATTTATCCACCCCGAAACCATTGATCGGAGGATGGTCTTGCCTAGTTCTTGCATGCTCCCCAGAATTGCCTCACATGCGTCATTTTCTTTGTCAATAATTTCCTGGGCGTCGTTCTTCATGGTGACGGTCCAGTACCATTCCTTGAGAACACTGATGCTATGGGGATTCAGGATGTCAGGCAGTGTGGGAATTTGTGTATGTGTCCAGAAAAGAGCTCTTAGGAGGGGAAGGGTAGAGGCCGCTACTTCATGCATGTGAAGGGATTCTCTCTTTACTTCCAACAGCCTGACTAGAGTGAGCTCTCGATGGAGAGCCATTTCCTTTACTTCTTTGAGGATCTGTTCTCCCTTTTTCTTGATGTCTTGCACCCATTCCTTAACGGCCTTTGCGGTATCCCGGATTCCTTCGAATTCAGTTGTGGTCCTCTGTGCCAATGCCATTGGGGGAATATGGGATTCAGAGGGGTTGTGTAGTGGCCGTAGGAGCTTATCGATGTATCCCTCGGCTTGTTCAGCACGGGCCCGATACATATCCTTTTCAGCCGTGACCTCCTCGAGCTGTCTGAGTATGTTCTGCACTGAGTCCTTAAATTCCTCCTTTTCTTGCTCTTTCGTAGCTCGTCCGATGGGGACAGTCGTAATGCTATAATCTGCTAGGGTTATTTGATCTGCTGGCTTGTTTACGGGCGGGGTAGCAATATGAAGAGTGCGGTTCCTTTGCCCATCCTTGGTTATCTTAGAGTATGTTCTTGGTTTCTTCTTCCCTTTTGCTTTTGTTTGATCCATTCGTGAGAAGATGTCTTCAAGGTCGATGGGCGCCTTGGTGGCGGCCCTGCGCTGAGCTCTGGCGATCAGCCACTCTTGAGGCACTGTCTGGGTTGAGGATAGGGTTAAGTTAGCACCTTGTGCTCCCATGCTTCCAACTGGCTGATCACAAATTAACAGCTGTCCCGCCATCGGAGGGGTGGAAGAAGGAGGAAGCTCCTTGTTTGCATCTGAGTTCTCCCCTATCTCACTGAATAATTGTCTGACATTTTCCTGTGATGGTGGCTCCTTGGTTCCCTCGAGCTCATGGATCTCGTCTGTTCTTTGTTCCCCTTCGACGGTTGAGTCGTCCTTGGCTGCATGGAGGAGTAGTAATTCATGGCGGCTCTGCTGGGTAGGCTCATGCACTTCGATCCCCTGGGTGGATGGGATTTCTCCTTCCTCTATCTGGTCACCCGGCTTAGTCGGATTGGGGCCCTTTTGCTCGGTGTCCGGCATATCTGGAGCAGGAGGATCACTGGCTTGGAATGCCTCTATGTCGCTCTGAGAAGGCGGAGCAGGTATGCAATCCAAATCTATGGCATCATCGGATGAACTGGGGTCCCTTGAAGATGAAGTGGTCTCTGGCCTTCTTATGGGAATCTTCTCCCTCCTTGTTCTCTTGGACGCCCGAGTCCCTCTGCAAGCCTTAGCTTTTTTCCTTTTCTCTGGTTTTTCAGCTGATGTCCTTTCATCTTCGGAAGACTGAGAGTCGAAACTGCCCATCAGATGGTAAGTAAACTGGACCCCTTCATGGACTAGCCTCTCGATCTGGTGTTGTAACCACTGATCTGTGTATCTTGCCGGGGCTGCCATGACTGCTTCGAAATCCGTGATTGGGTCTTGAGACCAATCAACGCCTGGCAAGAGATGCCTTACTGCTTCGAATTCCCGGACTTGGAGACAGTTCCCCGAGTCTGTGAGCTGATCGGGGACCCGACGGTACTCAAAGAGTCGCATTTGCTGCACACTCAATCTAGAATATTCCCGTCGCCTGACTTCATAGTCATCGGAGCAATTTTTCCAGTAATCTTCAATTGACTCCTTTGCTCTGTAGCGCCTACCGTAAGCTCTCTTTGCCAAATTGTCATGATCAAAACATTTTCTCGAAAAATGTTCCTGTAGGCCATAGGAGGCTAGCTCTGCAAGGGATTCTTCTGCTAGGGTGGGAGTTCTCAATTGGACATCATGGTTGCCTATGATCATTGGAAATGCGAATCCAGCTTGCTTGCTCTCTCGTAACAATATGCCGGCAGGGCGTGATTGTCTCGCCACCTCCATGAGGACTACTTTATCGGTTGGATACCGCGGAAGTCGAAGGGGGGCACCTTCAAAGCCAGCAATTCGGAGGTAGGAGAATCTTGGGAACTGAATAAACCAGGCCCCATACCTCTGCACCAAAATGGTAGCTTGCTCTGAGAGCCTTATGTGTAACCCTCCTTGCATTAGCCTGACTAGGCGCATTATGAAGGCGTCGTTGACGCGTTCGTATTGTCCAACCGCGTAAGCCGGGCTGCTCTTTTCCCTTTGAGCTATATCCTGGTAGTGCAGCTGTGGGTAGCAATCATAAACTTTTACCTGACTAGGTCCATTCCCAATTTCACCTTTCATTATTAAACCTGGCAATGGCTGGTTTTTGGCAAACATATAGACCAAATAGGAGGTCATGGTGAAATACTTCTTTGTCTCAAGCTCAATCAGCTGAGCGTGGATGTTATCACTTATGATCTGGGCCCAGTCAAACTTAGACTTTCCGGCAAAGACCTGTTCTGTAAAATAGAACATCCATTCTTCAAAGTAGTTGGACATAGGGAGTCCCATGACTCGACTAAGTAAGGTGACCATATCGCCATGTTCATTATGAAAGTCACTTCTGGGGGTCTTTTTCACAATCCTGGTGCTTGAAGGCCTTTTCTCTTTGAACCATTCTTCGTTAATCAATGCCCTGCATTGGGTTGGGTTCATATCATATGCCCCTTGTGCTTCATCCATTGTTGTAGCTATGGGATTATTTGGAAAGGGGATATCAAATGCATCATCGATAGCCTCCGAGGAGAAGTCGGCAATAGTCATATCTTCCAGAAGCACTAATCTGGACTTTGGCTCGTAATGCCGAGCAACTTCCACTACTAACTCATAGTTCTGGATTGCTGGAGGAAAACCTGCCGCTTGGGCGATGCCACTTTCTAGCATTTGCCTAGGCCTGCCATATGCATTGGGTGAGAAGACCCGATCCTTGAAATCCTGAATATCAATATGGCCAAGGTCGGTGTCACCAATGTTGTCCCAGATGCTCTGGACCTTTGACTCTCTTAACCCTCCTCTCTGATACTGATACTTCATTCTTTCAACTTTCCGTGGGACGTCTGATTTGGATGCTCGTGAGGTTTCTGCTGCAGCGGGTGTTCTTGATGATTCTGCCGTTGATTTAGGCATTTATCCTGATCGGAGCGAATGATGGGTGATTGCTCGACCTTGCGGCGGGGCGAGTGGATGATCCTGCAAAATTTGAATCCCAACGGTTATCCTTCCTGTTTAAATTTTCGCAGTTTGGAAGATGAAAGAGGATTTGTCAATTTCACATGGTTCTGTGCCTAGCAACCTGAATTTTAAATGGTTGATGGGAGGATGATGCAGTGTCTTACCTCCTTATTTTCGGATTTAAGAGTTCCTTTCGAATTTTGAATTGGAGGTTTTCGAATCTAACCTTTGCGGGTGTGCTCGTCCTGACCTCCGCGTTACACACTGTGTCTTCTGCGTTTAATGTTTTGCTTGCTTTTTGGACTTCGTTTTTACTTTCACCTTGGAATTTCGGATGCTTAGGGTCCGAAAACGCTGCTTGCCCGACCTTGTTGAAGCTCGAACGCAGGGGCTCGAAGTGCGTTTTGTAATGTGTTTGCTTTTGAAACCTTACTTCGCCCTTTTCATTTGGAGCTTGGGGTCCGAAGCATGCATTTCGATGTGTTTTTAAAACCTACACTTCGCCCTTGGTCATTCGGACGTGGGGGTCCGAAACGTCGTTTTTGATATGTTTTAAAAAACTTTAACTTTGTCCCTTTTCATTCGGAGCTTAGGGTCCGAAGTGTGTTTGATATGCGTTTTTTAAAAACTTACCTTTCGCCCTTGGTCATTCGGACGCGGGGGTCCGAAACGTTGTTGATGTTGCTTTTAAAACACAACCCTTCGCCCTTGGTCATTCGGACGCGGGGGTCCGAAACGTTGTTTTTGATGTTGCTTTTAAAACACAACCCTTCGCCCTTGGTCATTCGGACGCGGGGGTCCGAAACGTTGTTTTTGATGTGTTTTAAAAACTTTAACTTCGCCCTTTTCGGAGCTTAGGGTCCGAAGTATGCATTTCGTATGTTTTTAAAACTTTAACTTTGCCCTTTTCGGAGCTTAGGGTCCGAAGTATGCATTTGATATGTTTTTAAAACTTTAACTTCGCCCTTTTCGGAGCTTAGGGTCCGAAGCATGCATTTCGTATGTTTTTAAAACTTTAACTTCGCCCTTTTCGGAGCTTAGGGTCCGAAGTATGCATTTTGCGCTACGTTTTAAACTTAACAGCTTGTGTTATTCGGACACGGGGGTCCGAAGTATGCTATTGCACTGTGTTTTAAACTTAACCTTCACTAAAGTTCGGACCTAAGGTCTGAAAACGTTGTTGGGCAGTGTTATGTTTTGAAACTTTAACCTTTTGGAAATTTCGGACCTAGGGTCCGGAATGCGATTGCCACCTTATGCTTTCAAATTTTGAATTTTCACCTTCGGACGCTTACATCCAAAAGGGGGGGAGCGCACAACGTTTTAAACTTAACAGCTCAACTTGACTTTCGCCAAGTTCGGACCTGGAGTCCGAAAAAAATGCTTGCATTGCATTAAGTTTTGAAATTTTGGAACAAGCTTTCGGCATTTACGCCCGAAAGCCAGATCAGTCAAGAGGACTCATTGGTTCGTTACTCCAACGTCGATCAGCTTACGGACTGATCACGAACTCGCTCGAGGAGACACGAGAAACTCTGTTTCGATTCTCGGGACGACGATCAAAAAACTCAAAACTGGAAAGGGGGGGACCCTGTCGGCGACAGGGGGCGTGTGCAACGCACAACACTCGCATGCATCGTGTTCTTTATCAATGATTTCCCTTGTGTCATTCTTCATGGTGATAGTCCAGTGCCATTCCTTAAGAGTTCTGATGTTATAAGGATCTAGGATGGTGGACAATGCAGGAATCTGTGCGTGGGTCCAGAAGAGAGCTCTCATGAGGGGAAGAGTAGTGGCAGCCACTTCATGCATTCTAAGGGATTCCCTCTTTACCTCTGATAGCCGGACCAGGGTGGTCTCTTGATGGTGAGCCATCTCTTTTACTTCTTCGAGGATTCGTTCTCCCCTCCCTTTGATGCCTTGTATCCATTCTCTGACGACCCTTGCAGTATCCCGTACTCCTTCAAATTCTGTTGTGGTCCTCTGTGCCAAGGCCGTCAGGGGAATGTGGGATTCGGAAGCATTGTGCAATGGTCTCAGGAGTTGATCGATGTATCCCTCGGCTTGCTCGGCACGAGCTCGATACATGTCCTTTTCAGCTGTTATCTCTTCAAGTTGTTTGAGCATGTTCTGTACTGAATCCTTGAATTCCTCCTTTTCCTGTTCCTTAGTGGCTCGTTCGATGGGGACAGTCATGATGCTATAATCTGCCAGTGTGATCTGATCTGCTGGCTTGTCTACAGGCAGGGTGGCGATGTGAAGAGTACGGTTCCTTTGCTCATCTTTGGTCATCCTGGAATATGCCTTGGGCTTTTTCTTCCCCTTGGCTTTAGCTTGATCTATACGTGAGAAGATGTCCTCCAAATCGACGGGTGGCTTTGTGGCGGTTTTGCGCTGAGCTCGAGCAATTAACCATTCTTGAGGTACAGTCTGGGCTGATGCTATGGTTAAATTTGCACTCCGTTCTTTGATGTTTTCAGTCGCCTCATCACAAATGTGTAGCTGTTCTGTTACGAGAGGAGTGGAGGAGGTGTCAAGCTCTTTGCTCGCAGCAGAGTTTTCTCCCACTTCATTGAACAATTGTCTGGTGCCTTCGTGTGATGGTAGCTCTTCAATCTTTTCGAGCTTGCAAGTCTCCTCTATCTTTTGCTCTCCTTCAATGGTAGAGTCATCTTTGGTAGCATTGTGGAGCAGCAGTCCATGGCGACTTTGTTGGGTGGGTTCATGCACTTCAATCCCCTGAATGGATGGAATTTTTCCTTCCTCAATTTGGTTACCCGACTCGGCTGATTCAATAGCTCTTAGCTCGGCGTCTAGCATGTCGGGTGCAAGAGGATCATCAACTCCAAATGCATCAATATCGCTTTGGGAAGGCGAAGCAGGTATATAATCTAGTTTTACTACATCGTCAGACAAACTGAGGTCCTTTGACGATGAAGTGACCTCTGGTCTCCTAATGGGAATCTTTTCCCTTCTTGTTCTCTTGGATGTCCGAGTTCCTCTGCTGGCTTTAGCCTTCTTCCTTTTCTCAGGCTTTTCAATTTCTTCCCTAGGTGCACTGGAAGTTCCCT
This sequence comes from Cryptomeria japonica, assembly GCF_030272615.1. Taxonomy (NCBI): domain Eukaryota; kingdom Viridiplantae; phylum Streptophyta; class Pinopsida; order Cupressales; family Cupressaceae; genus Cryptomeria; species Cryptomeria japonica. Next base: position 33,317,069 of record NC_081409.1, on the reverse strand, counting down.
CATCTTCGAAGGATTGAGAATCAAGGCTACCCATTAAGTGGTAGGTGAACTGGACTCCTTCATGAATTAGTTGTTGAATCTGCTGATGCAACCATTGGTCTATATATCTTCCTGGGGTTGCCATGACTGCCTCAAAATCGGTGATTGGATCCTGCGACCAATTGACACCTAGCAAAAGATGCCTTACTGCCTCAAATTCTCGGACTTGCAGACAATTCCCTGAATCTGTGAGTTGATTTGGGACCCGATGGTATTCAAAGAGTCACATTTGCTGCACACTCAGCCTAGAATATTCAAGCCTTCGGACCTCATAGTCATCAGAGCAGTTTTTCCAATAATCTTCAATTGACTCCTTTGCTCTGTACTGCCTGCCATAGGCTCTCTTTGCCAGATTGTCATGATCAAAGCATTTCCTTGGAAAATGCTCTTGTAGGCCATAGGAGGCCAGCTCTGCGAAGGATTCTTCTGCCTGGGTGGGAGTCTTTAGATGGACATCCTGGTTGCCTATAATCATGGGGAATGCGAATCCAGCCTGCTTGCTGTCTCTGAGTAAGCTGCCGGCCGGACGTGACTGCCTTGCGACCTCCACAAGAACTATCTTGTCAGTTGGGTACCGTGGAAGCCGGAGAGGGGCACCATCAAAGCCAGCTATCCGGATATAGGAGAACCTTGGGAACTGGATGAACTAGGCTCCGTATCTCTGTACTAGAATAGTAGCTTGCTCGGAGAGCCTTATGTGTAATCCTCACAGCATTAGCCTGACCAGGCGCATTGTGAAGGCATCATTGACGTGCTCATATTGGCCAACTGCATAAACCGGGCTGTTATTTTCTCTCTGAGCTATATCTTGATAGTGAAGCTGTGGGTAACAATCGTATACCTTTACCTGATCATGTCCATTCCCAATTTCACCTTTCATTATTAAACCTGGCAGTGGCTGGTTCCTGGCGAACATATAGACCAAATATGAGGTCATAGTGAAGTACTTCTTTGTCTCGAGTTCGATTAGCTGGGTGTGGATGTTGTTGCTTATGATCTGGGCCCAGTCAAACTTGGACTTCCCAGCGAAGACTTGCTCTGTGAAGTAAAACATCCATTCTTCAAAGTAGTTGGATTTGGAGAGTCCCATAACCCTATTGAGTAATGTGACCATGTCCCCATGCTCACTGTGAAAGTCACTTCTTGGTGTCTTCTTCCCAATTCTGATGCTTGTAGGTCTTCTCTCCTTGTACCTGTAGCGTTCTAAAATTGCGACACTTGCAATTTCGACCGCATTTGGGTCTTCACGATGGTGATGCAACACTGAACCTGAATGTGTTGTGCGTTGCACACGCCCCCTGTCGCCGAAAGGGTCCCCCTTTCCAGTTTTGAAATTTTTGATTGTCATCCCGAGAATCGAAGCAGAGTTTCTCGTGTCTCCTCGAGCGAGTTCGTGATCAGTTCGTAAGCTGATCGACGTTGGAATAATGAACCAATGAGTCCTCTTGACTGATCTGGCTTTCGGGCGTAAATGCCGAAAGTTTGTTCCAAAATTTCAAAGCTTAACGTAATGCAAACATTTTTCGGACTCCAGGTCCGAACTTGGCGAAAGTCAAGTTGAGGTAAAAAGGGAAACGTTATGTGCTCCCCCTTTTCGATTTAAGCGTCCGAAGGTGAAAATTCAAAATTTTGAAAGCATAAGGTGGCAATCGCATTTCAGACCCTAGGTCCGAAATTTCCAAAAAGTTAAAGTTTTAAAACATAACACTGCCCAGCCATTTCGGACCTTAGGTCCGAACTTCAGTGAAAGTTAAGTTTTAAAGCATATAGGCGAATAGCCATTTCGGACCTTAGGTCCGAATTTCAACCAAGGCGAAATAAAGTTAAAACACAACGCATACTTCGGACCCCCGCGTCCGAATAACGCAAAGTGTTAAGCTTTTAAAACACAACAAAGCGCATACTTCGGACCCCCGTGTCCGAATAACACAAAGTGTTAAGCTTTTAAAACACAGCAAAGCGCATACTTCGGACCCCCGTGTCTGAATAACACAAAGTGTTAAGCTTTTAAAACATAGTGAAATACACACTTCGGACCCCCGCGTCCGAATAACAACCAAGGCGAAATGAAACATAACATAGCGCAATACACACTTCGGACCCCCACGTCCGAATTTAACAAAGGCAAAGTGTTAGGTTTTAAAAGCAACAACAATACACACTTCGGACCCCCGCGTCCGAATTTAACAAAGGGCGAAGTCAAGTTAAAAACACAGTGCAACGCCCATTTCGGACCCCCGCGTCCGAATGTCAACAAAGGGCGAAGTCGAGTTCTAACGCAGTGCAAAACACATACTTCGGACCCCCGCGTCCGAATTTCAAAGGCGAAAGTTAGGTTTTAAAAACGCAGTGCGAAACGCCCATTTCGGACCCCCACGTCCGAATTTCAACAAAGGTGAAAGTTTAAAAGCAAAACAGTGCGATCATCTCTCCAGACCAAAAAGCTCCGAGCAAAGCTTTAACGTAGAAAGCTAAGTCCAAAAAGCAAGCAAAACTTTAACGCAGAAGGCACAGTGTGTAACGCGGAGGCCAGGGCGAGCAAACCCGCGAAGGTTAGATTCGAAAACCTCCAATTTGTCAAAATTCAAAGGATACAATTCAAAATTCGAAAGGAACTCTCGAATCCGAAAACAAGGAGGTAAGACACTGCATCATCCTCCCATCAACCATTTAAAATTCAGGTTGCTAGGCACAGAACCATGTGAAATTGATAAATCCTCTTTCATCCTCCAAACCGCGAAAATTTGAACAGGAAGGATAACCGTTGGGATTCAAATTTTGCAGGGTCATCCGCTCGCCCCGCGCGACAAGGTCGGGCAATCACCCATCATTCGCTCCAATCAGGTAAGTACGCTTTATCGCGTACGGTCATTTAAAATGTGTGAATCAAATAGGCAAAATACGCAAAATTTGAAATGCTTAGAGTCTGCATCTCCGTCATTCGAACATCCAAAATTTAGGATTCATTCCCGAGGTTTGGCCAGAAACTGCATCTCTTTTCAAAATTCTCATGTTTTGCCGTTGTTAAAATTAATCCCAAAAAATTCGAGAGTAAGAATGCTTAGTCATAAATCTTCAGGAATATGATGCTGTTGAAGTTAATCGGATTGTTAGCCCAGAATGATATTAAACTAATCTCGGTCTGTTGAAACACTTCTGTTATTATCTAACCCGCATCGTCATTCTCGTATCACCTTGTAATCCGTGTCTGGCTGTGTAGGATAAATGCCTAAATCAGCGGCAGAATCATCAAAAACACCCGCTGCAGCAGAAACCTCACGAGCATCCAAATCAGACATCCCACGGAAAGTTGAAAGAATGAAGTATCAGTATCAGAGGGGAGGGTTAAGAGAGTCAAAGGTCCAGAGCATCTGGGACAATATTGGTGACACCGACCTTGGCCACATTGATATTCAGGATTTCAGGGATCGGGTCTTCTCACCCAATGCATATGGCAGGCCTAGGCAAATGATGGAAAGTGGCATCGCCCAAGCAGCAGGTTTTCCTCCAGCAATCCAGAACTATGAATTAGTAGTGGAAGCTGCTCGGCATTACAAGCCAAAGTCTAGATTAGTGCTTCTGGAAGATATCACTATTGCCGACTTCTCCCCTGAGGCTATTGGTGATGCATTTGATATCCCCTTTCCAAATAATCCCATAGCTACAACAATGGACGAGGCACAGGGGGCGTATGATATGAACCCAGCCCGATGCAGGGCATTGATTAACGAAGAATGGTTCAAAGGGAAAAGGCCTTCAAGCACCAGGATTGTGAAAAAGACCCCCAGAAGTGACTTTCATAATGAACATGGCGATATGGTCACCTTACTTAGCCGAGTCATGGGACTTCCTAAGTCCAACTACTTTGAAGAATGGATGTTCTATTTTACAGAACAGGTCTTTGCCGGAAAGTCTAAGTTTGACTGGGCCCAGATCATAAGTGATAACATCCACGCTCAGCTGATTGAGCTTGAGACAAAGAAGTATTTCACCATGACCTCCTATTTGGTCTATATGTTCGCAAAGAACCAGCCATTGCCAGGATTAATAATGAAAGGTGAGATCGGGAATGGGCCTGGTCAGGTAAAAGTTTATGATTGCTACCCGCAGCTGCACTACCAGGATATAGCTCAAAGGGAAAAGAGCAGCCCGGCTTACACGGTTGGACAGTACGAACGTGTCAACGACGCCTTCACAATGCGCCTAGTCAGGCTAATGCAGGGAGGGTTACACATAAGGCTCTCAGAGCAAGCTACCATTTTAGTGCAGAGGTATGGGGCCTGGTTTATTCAGTTCCCAAGATTCTCCTACATCCGAATTGCTGGCTTTGAAGGTGCCCCCCCTTCGACTTCCGCGGTACCCAACCGATAAAGTAGTCCTCGTGGAGGTGGCAAGACAATCACGCCCTGCCGGCATATTATTACGAGAGAGCAAGCAGGCTGGATTCGCATTTCCAATGATCATAGGCAACCATGATGTCCAATTGAGAACTCCCACCCTAGCAGAAGAGTCCCTTGCAGAGCTAGCCTCCTATGGCCTACAGGAACATTTTCCAAGAAAATGTTTTGATCATGACAATTTGGCAAAGAGAGCTTACGGTAGGCGCTACAGAGCAAAGGAGTGAATTGAAGATTACTGGAAAAATTGCTCCGATGACTACGAAGTCAGGCGACGGGAATATTCTAGATTGAGTGTGCAGCAAATGCGACTCTTTGAGTACCGTCGGGTCCCGGATCAGCTCACAGATTCGGGGAACTGTCTCGAAGTCTGGGAATTCGAAGCAGTAAGGCATCTCTTACCAGGCGTTGATTGGTCTCAAGACCCAATCACGGATTTCGAAGCAGTCATGGCAGCCCCGGCAAGATACACAGATCAATGGTTACAACACCAGATCGAGAGGCTAGTCCATGAAGGGGTCCAGTTTACTTACCATCTGATGGGCAGTTTCGACTCTCAGTCTTCCGAAGATGAAAGGACATCAGCTGAAAAACCAGAGAAAAGGAAGAAAACTAAGGCTTGCAGAGGGACTCGGACGTCCAAGAGAACAAGGAGGGAGAAGATTCCCATAAGAAGGCCAGAGACCACTTCATCCTCAAGGGATCCCAGTTCGTCCGACGACGCCATAGATTTGGATTGCATACCTGCTTCGCCTTCCCAGAGCGACATAGAGGCATTCCAAGCCAATGATCCTCCTGCTCCAGATATGCCGGACACCAAGCAAAAGGGCCCCAATCCGACTAAGCCGGGTGACCAAATAGAGGAAGGAGAAATCCCATCCACCCAGGGGATCGAAGTGCATGAACCTACCCAGCAGAGCCGCCACGAATTGCTACTCCTCCATGCAGCCAAGGACGACTCAACTGTCGAAGGGGAACAAAGAACAGACGAGATCCATGAGCTCGAGGGAACCAAGGAGCCACCATCACAGGAAGATGTCAGATAATTATTCAGTGAGATAGGGGAGAACTCAGATGCAAACAAGGAGCTTCCTCCTTCTTCCACCCCTCCGATGGCGGGACAGCTGTTAATTTGTGATCAGCCAGTTGAAAGCATGGGAGAACAAGGTGCTAACTTAACCCTATCCTCAACCCAGACAGTGCCTCAAGAGTGGCTGATCGCCAGAGCTCAGCGCAGGGCCGCCACCAAGGCGCCCATCGACCTTGAAGACATCTTCTCACGAATGGATCAAACAAAAGCAAAAGGGAAGAAGAAACCGAGAACATACTCTAAGATAACCAAGGATGGGCAAAGGAACCGCACTCTTCATATTGCTACCCCGCCCGTAAACAAGCTAGCCGATCAAATAACCCTGGCAGATTATAGCATTACGACTGTCCCCATCGGACGAGCTACAAAAGAGCAAGAAAAGGAGGAATTTAAGGACTCGGTGCAAAACATACTCAGACAGCTCGAGGAAATCACGACTGAAAAGGATATGTATCGGGCCCGTGCTGAACAAGCCGAGGGATACATCGATAAGCTCCTATGGCCACTACACAACCCCTCTGAATCCCATATTCCCCCAATGGCGTTGGCGCAAAGGACCACAACTGAATTTGAAGGAATCCGGGATACCGCAAAGGCCGTTAAGGAATGGGTGCAAGACATCAAGAAAAAGGGAGAACAGATCCTCAAAGAAGTAAAGGAAATGGCTCTCCATCGAGAGCTCACTCTCGTCAGGCTGTTGGAAATAAAGAGGGAATCCCTTCACATGCATGAAGTAGCAGCCTCTACCCTTCCCCTCCTAAGAGCTCTTTTCTGGACACATACACAAATTCCCACACTGCCTGACATCCTGGATCCCCATAGCATCAGTGTTCTCAAGGAATGGTACTGGGCCGTCACCATGAAGAACGATGCCCAGGAAATTATTGACAAAGAAAATGACGCATGTGAGGCAATTCTGGGGAACATGCAAGAATTAGGCAAGACCATCCTCCGATCAATGGTTTCGGGGTGGATAAATGACCTGTCCGACAGTGTAATCCGGCCGAATTGGGAGGAAAGGTTGGGAGCAGATAAGGCTTCTTATTCCATTGAAGACTTGAGTTTTGCTGGTCAGTTCCATTCAGACATATTGTGCTTCGAGCGTAATCGCTCCAGCTGGAAGGACGGTTTAAGGCACGTGGACCAGTATCTTGAAGGCATGCAATACAAAATTCGCCACCCTCCCATGCCACCTTTTAATCCCCTCTTCCAATTATGCATCAAGTTTCAGGAATATGTCCGCGAGGAACGAGCAGCAGGTCGTGATTTATGGCGAGAATACCTGCATGGTGAAGACCAGTTTCTACAAAAGGAATGTGAAACCAGGATAGAGAAAATAGTTTCTCAAAAATGCCCTTTTCCCTCCAAATCTTAAAAAGTGCACTTTTGTCCCAAAAAGGTGACAGTTGACTTTTGGTCAACATATTGTAAAGTTTTTTGTGCACCTCCCTTTTTGGATTATTTCAAAAGTTGTAATTATCCTTTGGTAGTTATTGCTCCTTTTGGGGTAGTTGTAGATATTTATCCCCCTATTTATGAGTGTGGGTCCCTCTTTTTGTAAGGATGAATCTGGGCCACTTGTCTAGATTAAATCTTGGCCATTCATCCATTTTTGGAAACCTATTTAAGGGGACTGGTTTTCCCTCATTTTGGGAGGAAGTTCTTGAATTGTTGCGAAAGCTCTGAAGAAATTTTGCAGGAATTAATACAATGGATTAAAATTACCTTCAAATTTCCTTGTGAGTGCATGGTCTCCTTCTTCATTTAAATTAGAAAGCTTTTAAATTATGTCTATTCATTTTGCACAGCCGTTCTTACCAAGCATCTGATAGAATCTTCACAGTCCATACCATTAGAGGATAGCTGATTGCTTCTTTCCTTTCTGCATGGTTAATCTGGGCTATTTTATGATTCAGTTCGATTATCAAATGAACACATATCATGGATGTAGAAGTTCTAATATTGTATTTGATAATATGAAAATCTGGTTTCTCCTTTGAAGATTGCATTGAGTTTATGCAAAAATTGTGTCTGAATGACTGATGATGCTTAATTTGGTTTCCCGGAGGTGTCTGTCTGCTTGGGTAAATCTGTTGTCCTAGTTAACATTTACTGTTCTCTTTCTCCCTACCCTTCCTTCCTTTCCTCCCAATTTTATCCCCTTCTTTGAAATCTGCAGTCCTGCTAAATCAGCTTCAAATTAACCAACATCACCTGAAAGAAAATCGTAAGTGGTCCCTGGGAATTCGTATATGGAATTGCCAATCAAACGTAAGCCCCCTTGTGTTTCCAGCAAAAACACATCAAGCCACTGAGAGATCCCGCAGTCAAGACCTGACAAAAGAAACCTTGAGGTTATCCCCATTGATCAAAACGTAGAAAATAGCATTAGGGATTCCCTTATTTCAAGAGAGGGTAGGATACTCAGTGAGTTTATTCTATTCTGCGTTGGCCGTATGGAATTTGCAGCAATGCGATTTCAGACACGTCAACAGAATGGAGACCCCGAAACTTGTTCATGACATCAAAAACTACATTTTTCAGCACCCTGGCCTGATCCTCCTTGCACCCTACTGTCCCTGGAGGTGGGACCATGGCGCTCAGCGCCCTGGTCCCTGGCCCTATTTTTGGGCCCGGTCTCTTTTGGGTCTCGGGTTTTTATGTTTGCAAATTGGAAAATAATCTTCCCAGGTCGGCCTAAGGTCGGAAAAATCAGTCTATCAACCCTAATTGGCAAGTATATAAACTACATTTCCTCTCCCATTTTGGTAGATGGAAAAAAGGCAGAAGCGACATTCAAACACTCAAACATTCAAGCATTCAAGCATTCCTTCAAGCAATTGATCATTCTAAGTCTCCATTCAAGGCTAAGTGTTGCATTCAAGACAAGGATTCAACCATTGAAGAGGAGATCACATACAACATACAACAACAATTACACCTTTGCATGTAAGAATACAAACATTCTTACAACAAGGTACTAGTACTTGTTTTACATTACAATCATTTACATTTACAGCATTCTCATTTCTTGGTTAATTCCAAAACCGGGGTTTGACGTAAGGGCAAACCCCTAATCCCTAACCCCCCAATCGTCCTCTCTTTTCTGTGTGTAGGTTGCAGGTACGCGGCTGTAATTGAAGATCTGGAATCCTTGTGCAGAGACGAACAGATCCCTCTTCGTTTCGTGGATTTTTCGGAGGACCGTGTGCATGCCGGACGCCATCGTCTTGTCAACTTTCGCTCAAATTTGCAGGACAGCGCCGTCTCGACATTTTACTGCTAATTCCAGGTCCACAGCTTCATCTTATATTCCTATCTCTGTTTATAAGTGAATCTTTCTCACTTGACAAGCATTCCTAGCTCAATCCTTCTATCTACATTCTTTACAAAAGAGGGTAGCCTTGCTGTCACAACCCTTGAAACTCATTTAGAATCCAATCTTGCATTGTGTGGGATTGGATCTTGTGGGTTTCAACTCCTCTTTTGAATGTAAAGTCTCCCCTAAGTGAAAACCGTTAACCCTAGTGACCCCCTTTCTCTCTCCTTGGAGTGGTGGGGAACACTTAGGGTTCGCTTGCGATTTTCTGCTTTACAGTACCACTCTTCATTGATCAGTGTTTAGCATCTGGCAGGATTCATATCATACGCCCCTTGCGCTTCATCTATAGTCGTGGCTATGGGATTATTTGGGAAGGGAATGTCAAATATGTCGCCAAGGGCCTCAGGAGTGAAGTTAGTGAGGACCATGTCCTCAAGGAGCACCAATCTGGAACCTGGTTGGTAATGTCGGGCAGCCTCCACTACTAACTCATAGTTTTGCACTGCTGGGGGAAATCCCGCTGCTTGGGCGATGCCACTTTCCATCATCTGCCTAGGCCTACCATAGGCATCAGGGGAGAAGACTCGGCTTTTGAAATCTTGGATATCGATATGGCCTAGGTCAGTATCACTGACATTGTCCCAGACACTCTGAACTTTTGACTCCCTCAGTCCCCCTCTTTGATACTGGTATTTCATCCTTTCGACTCTGCGAGGGATATCTGATTTGGATGCTCACGATGTCTTGGCTGTAGCAGGCGTCTTTGATGATTCGACCGCCGATTTAAGCATTTATCTTGCACAGCCGGATGCAGATTACGAGGCGATATAGAGGAAGTAAAGCGGGTTAGATAAAGAATATGCCAGCATTCAAGGATCAATTCAAAGAAAACCCGAATTGAAAGAACAACATGATTTCGTTGGTTAAAAGCTTGATTGATTTAAACATGAATATTTATGAAGATTTTTGATTGTGGATTTACACTTAGTCATTAATTTCAAAATGGACAAAGCTTGAGAAATTCTCCTAAGTTTGAAAATGCATTTTCTAGCTGATTCTTAGGAGTAAGTTCTGATTTCAATTGCTTCGTATGACGCCTTACAAACGGAAAAAGATGCGATTTTGAAGACTTAAGCATTTTAATCAATTTTTTGCACACACATCTATCCAATTTGCAAATATTTTAGACGATTGAGAGAGGTAAAGCACACTTACCTGGTGAAAATGTATGGCGAGAAATTGCACGATTTGCCTTGCAAGAACGAATTCCAAATTTTGAATGGGAGAGTCTGCAATTTAAATTTCAATGGTTAACTCCCTATTCAAAATTTCGTGCCTATGGTTTGGAAGGAAAATGCAGATTTGCACATTTAGACATAGCGACTTTATCATCTTGGTGGTTTTGGCGAATTCTAACCTCATGATTTTACGGCGCAGAGAATGGTGTTAATGGTGTTTTACTTTTCAAGGCTCATAAAACTTCGCGATTTTACCTTACGTGATCCTCAGCAAAATGGAGAGGGTTTCAGATTATGAAGATTCACGTTTCTGCCCTACAATGAGCCATTATGGGGTCTACTGAGTTTGCAAGGTTTGCAAAAATCGCGATCTTACCTTGATTGCAAACTGTGCTTTTTGGGTTTACCCTCCAAACCTTATGCCATTTCCCCTTTCACGCGATCTTACCCTGACTTTGGCGGTTTGCGAAAATTGTGATTTTGGCATTTGGGGTGGGGGTCTTCAAACTTCGGCGTTTTTGATGATTCTTTTCAACCTTTTAAATCCTTGCAATTTTCCTCCATTGCGCGAAGTTCGGCGATTGGGCGTGGTTTGTCAACTTCGGACCTTTCTCACATTTTGCCAATTTCGGCAATTTTGGGGCTCTTGTTAATTTTCAAACTTTACTTTCTTCATGCTTTTCCTTGAAATTGTGATTTTTGGGGATATGGAGGCCTTTTGAAAATTTCGGTACTTTAAGTGCTTTTGCAAACTTCGGCCCTTTCGCACCTTTTGTCAATTTCGTACCTTTTTGGTCATTTGCTAATTTTCAAACTTTTCTTTCATTTTGGCCTAAAGGTCCGAATTTCGGCCCTTTTGGGCATTTTGCAAACTTTCTTATTTTCTAACATTTTAGCTTGAAGGTCCGAAATTCGGCCCTTTTGGGCATTTTGCAAACTTTCTTATTTTTTGACATTTTAGCTTGAAGGTCCGAAACTCGGCCCTTTTGGGCATTTTGCAAACTTTCACATTTTCTGACATTTTAGCCTAAAGGTCCGAATTTTGGCCCTTTTGAGCATTTTTGTCGATTTTGGCACCTTGAGGCACTTTAAAGATTTCTCCCTTCTTTGACCTTTCAGCTGGCGAAAATCACCATTCATACAAATCCCGTAAACCTCTAAAAAACATCATGTAATCTCTCCCATTATTCTTATGCGAAAATTGGCGTCTTTGGATCCTCATGCGACCTTCAAATGCTTTATCCCTTACTTGGCGAATTTCGCCAGTCTCTATCATCCCATGCCTATCCAAGGCGATTTTACAAGCTTAAACAACCTCTTGGAATTGGTGCCCGAGGGCTCAACTGACCATATGAATTCACAAGCTCCTCCGCTCAACATCATCATCTCACGGACTGATCGCAGGCTCGCTTGAAAGGACGCGAGACACTCTGTGCGGAACTCAATAGGGCGAAGACGGAAAGGCCCAAAAAAGGAAGGGGGACCCTATCGGCGATAGGGAGCGTGTGCAACGCACAACAGGAACCCTTGCCAAGAATAGCACCAAAAAATGAGGGAAGAACAACTGCTCAAACTGACCTGTCGGAAATAGCCATCTGAACAAGCCTGCTAACATCTTGCTAAAAATAGCATACTACTAAAAATAGTAAGTGTTTACAAAGTGATTTTAACCACATTCTGAGCAATTGTCATACTTACTAAAAATAGTAAGTTTGGAAAAAGTCACCTGATGCAGATGCATGTCGAACCATCCTGAAGCTCTCTGAAAACCCAGAAGGAATCCATAATCCAAACTATCAAACTCCCACATATAGCCCCTGAAAACACCAAAGAATCCTCCTAGAAAATAGGAAACCCTGATTTCTGCCCCCGACTAGCCTACGGGCCTCCGAACTAGGCTAACAGCCAACAAAACTAATCACTATGGAGAAGGGGACATTACATAATGAGAGAGATATGAGCATTTTAGTGAATCCATAGGTTGCTAGTTTTGCAATTCTTGCCTGCAAATTTTGATGTTAGTAGAAATTTCATGCTTATTATTTGGATGTTCAGCATTACTTTGTTCTCACACTATCTTGATTATTGTAAGGTTAAGTAGTAGTACTACTAACCAATTCCGGCTTGAAACTCTCACCCTGCTGAAAAGTGGAAGAGGCTGGCTTGCCGCCTATTTTCAAGTAAATTGTAATTCAGTCCTCCCGTTGCATAAGTTGTTGAGTTGAGATTGTTTTGTAATTTCAGTCCTCCCGCTGAAATATTGCGGTCTAGTGATTTGTGCCTTTGTGTGTCCTCTTGGCTGGTTCACTGCCAAGTCTCTTGTTTTCCCGGTGGATAAGCGGAAGGGGCTGGCTTGCTGCCCAGTATTGTATTCCACTTCTTCTTTCAGCAGATTTGAGATCTAACGATCCCCTCTTCACCATATGCTCTCACCTTCCCATATTGGGCACTTGGTGATCAGAAAGTGGAAGGGTTGCTTTTTCAGCAAGTTTCAGTTTATGCTTTCTAACCTTAACGAGTTATTTGTTTGTGGATGATTATTATTGGCCTAAAAAACAAAAAAAAATAATTGGGATACTACAGTGGTATCAAAGCTGGTTTACCTGCCAGCCTGTGAGTTTCAGTGGGTTCAGAAGTCTCCATGAGTGACAGAGACGTCAGATACTACAACTGAGAATAGAAGAGGCAACAGTTTCAGATTTCGATGTGCCGGAAGAGGACACATTTTCAGAAGTACTAAGGAACAAAGGGAAGGATTTATATTCTTTAGACTCAGTGGATTAAATGGCAGACAAGACTACAAAACAGAATGAGGCACCTGATAAGAAGGCTGAGAGACAATTCAATGCCATCATGGACATGATGTCTCTACTGCTGGCCAAACTTAACCAGAACGTTGTTGGGACCCCTAACCAACCCAACAATGGACCGGAAGCCAACACTTCTAATGCTCCGGTAGGCAATGGAAATGGGAGTAACAACGGGAGCAACAATGGAGGTTCAGCCCCAAGACCTTTACAACCTGTATTTCTGCTAAGAGAAGTACAACAAACTGAAACAGAGATACCTACAACTGATGAAATAAGAAACAGCTACATGGAGTATGCTTCTCTCCCTAGTGAGATCCGAGATATCCTAACTTTGGATCAGTTTATGAATCAGAAAATGAAGAGAGGAAGAAGGAATGACTATAAATTTGTTTCCCCAAGAGATTATCAACAAGCTCTTGGAAGAGTGACCTTAGCACACTTTGATGGAAGTGCTAAGAGCACAGGTAGAGCATGGGTGCAGAAGTTGGACAATTACTTGTCCTTGAGGCCTATGTCGGATGAAGATGCCATCAAGTTTGCTACCTTGCACTTGGATGGAGTGGCCCACGAATGGTGGTACCATGGGTTGGTCACCCTTGGTCATAACTTGATCACCACCTATGTTGATTTCACCAACAAGCTGATTGAGAGATTCGACACCAAGGATCCAGAGGTGAAATTTAAAGAACTTGCACAACTCAAGCAACAAGGTTCGTTGGACACTTACGTAACTGAATTCCAAAATCTGTCAGTTATGGTAAGTAGCATCTCTGAGAAGCGGTTAGTTGTCCTTTTCACTGAAGGACTTGAGGAACCTTTGAAAGGTTGGGTTAAAGCATTTGATCCGCCCACCTTGGCAGAAGCTATTAAGAAATCTCGAAGCATGGAGTTGGCTGCCCCAAGGAATAAATTCAGTCCAAGCCTTTTCCTTTCAGAAAGGATAAGAAGAAGTTCACAAATTAGACCAAGAGGTTCCCTCCACGTATGGATGATGAGCTCCGTCAAGAGCTCCGAAGGAAGAATCTTTGTTATTCTTGCAAAGAACCTTGGGCCCCAGGACATAAGTGCCATGGAAAGGGCAATTTGCATCAGATGGAGTGCTATTCAGCGGATGGATCAGATTCTGAAATTTCAGAACAACAAACTGAAGTTGAGGACAGCGAGTATGAAGAGGCTCCTGAAGGGCCTGAATTTGGGTCAGAAGATAAAGGAGTGGTTGCTCAACTCTCGAGCATTCACAAAAATGAGTCCTTTAGAGTTCGGGGTGTGATTGGAGAGCATCGTGTCATTGCTCTCATTGACACAAGAGCGACACACAACTTCATTGATGAAAGGATTGTTGCTAAGAGGGGACTAGTGGCAGAGGAAGTTGAGGGCTTCAAAGTTATGGTAGCAGATGGCTCCACTATATCCTGCAACCGGATGATTTCCAACATTTCTCTGAAGTTGGGAAATCATGAAATCAGAGATGATTTCTTTGTGGTTAGCATTGGTGGGACTGATGATGCAGTCCTCAGAATTCAATGGCTGAGATCTCTTGGTAAGATCACATTGAACTTGCAAACCATGGAGCTGAAATTCATGTCTGAAGGAAAGAAGGTAGTGTTGAGAGGAATGTCGTATGGTGGACTTAAAGTTGTATCTTTGAAAAGAATGGAAAGGCTGATCTGCCATAATCAGGTGGAGTGGGCAGTAGAGTGTTTGATAATGCCTTCAAATCCATTGGTAGACAAGGGCAACTATTCCACAGACATTCAAGCAATGATCACAGATAGAAGTAAGGTCATGGTCATGCCCTCAGAACCACAAAAAGAAAATTGGAATTATCCTGAAGACATTCAAGCCTTGATAACTAAGCGAAGTAAGGTGTTTGAAAACCCACCTCCTGGCAGACCCCCTAAGAGAAGAGCCGAACACATCATTGAGCTTGAAGAAGGAGCTAAGCCAGTTATGACTGCTCCTTACGGGTATCCTAAAAAGCAGAAGGATGAGATTGAGAAAGCAATCCAGGAATTGCTTGACATAGGTTACATACGGCCTAGCAAAAGCCCCTTTGCTTCGGCTGTTGTTTTGGTGAGAAAGAAGGATGGGACCATGCGCATGTGTGTGGATTACAGAGCCCCGAATCAAAAAACTATCAAGAATCGGTATCGTATCCCGAGGATTGATGAGCTCATTGACGAGCTACATGGTGCAGTGTTCTTCTCTAAGGTTGACCTCAGGTCGGGGTATCATCAGATTAGAATGAGAGTTTCAGATGTGGAGAAGACCGCTTTCAGATGCCACTTTGGGCATTTTGAGTTCCTAGTCATGCCCTTTGGCTTGACTAATGCACCCGCTACTTTTCAGTCATGTATGAACAAAATCTTCCAAGAACAGTTCAGGAAGTTTGTTTTGATATTCTTTGATGACATACTCATATTCAACAAATCTTGGAAGGAGCATTTACAACACTTGGATGAGGTGCTAAGCATACTGGAATCTGAATCCCTGTTTGCCAATGAGTCCAAATGTGAGTTTGGAATGGAAGAGTTGCTCTACCTTGGTCACATTATCAGCACATGTGGTGTGAAGGTGGACCCTGAAAAGATTAGAGCCATCATTGATTGGCCTCTTGAAAACATAACACATTTGAAGGATTTTTGGGTTTTTGTGGGTTTTATCGGAGTTTGTGAAGGGATATTCTTAGTTGGCTGCCCCCCTCACAGATCTTACGAAGAAAGGAGATTTTGAATGGTCCGATAGGGCACAAATAGTGTTTGAGCGGTTTAAGGGGATCATGAGTTCCTGCCCTGTTCTGGCCTTGCCTGATTTCACCAAACCTTTTGAATTGCAATGTGATGCATCTGGAGAAGGTGTTGGTGCAGTCCTCATGCAGGGTAAGCATCCTATAGTCTTCGAGAGCAGGAAGTTGAGAGGACCTGAAAGGCTGTACTCAATTTATGACAAGGAAATGCTTGCCATAATGCATGCCCTTGCGAAGTTCAGGTAGTATTTGGTGGGGCGTAAATTCATTGTTAAGACTGATCATAATAGTCTTAAACACTTCATGCATCAAACAAATTTGAATGAAAGACAGCAGAAGTGGGTGAGTAAGCTGCAGGCTTACGATTTTGATATTGAGTATGTTAAGGGGAAGAACAATGTTGTGGCTGATGCCTTATCCACAAGGCCCCATTTGAGCTCACTATGCGAGCTTACTATTGATTGGAGGGAGTTGTTGCTAGCTGATTATGCCAAAAATCAATTTGCAACCAGCATTATAGAAGGTACTTTTGTGACGTCCCCGATATAATTAAATAATAAATCTAATTACTTTATTGTAAGGCCCCAAATTTAATAAACAAATCTTTCGGGCCCTTTTATTTAATTAGTTTAGGCAGGTCTTGGTTGGTCGTGTCGGCCCGTTTGTAACCCTTCGGGAAGTTTCCCGGAGCCCATATATATGACCATGTTAGTCATTGTTGTAGGTATGCGAATTTTGATATTTTGTTCTCTCCTATGCAAATTCCTGTTGGGGTTCTGGTATCCGCCATTTCGGAGGTGAAAGACCCTCCCTATTTGGTATTTGCAGTTTCGGTGAGATTCACTCCTCACCCTATTCTTTTTATTTGTACTCGTTCCGGATCTGGCAAATCTTGAATCTCATCATTGTTTATCACTCCAGTTGCATATCTGTTAATCCGATACATTTAGAATTTATTGCTTACGGAAGATCAACCCTTCACCGCACATTCATTGGAGCACACCGTACGGTTATTCCAACGTACACACCCACCGTACGCCATTCCTCCACCGTATGCCTTACCTCCCACCATACGCCATACCTCCACCGTACGCCTTACCTCCCACCGTATGCCTTACCTCCCACCGTACGTCATTCCTCCACCGTACACCCTCACCTTCACCGTACAGTCACACCCGCACGCTCTCCATATTGTTGTGCATTGGCAAGGGAACATTACAATGGTATCGGAGCTTGTGATCTTGCCAGCTTGTTGTGTAGTGGATGCAAGTGTACACCCGAAGGAGGAACCGTTCGGCCGATCGAATGGGGGAACAATAGGATCCTGCAAGAGAAGTCATGGCACTATTAAGGGAGCTAACCAAAATCCAAGCTCAGCTCAACGACACCCTAACCAGAGGAGAACAACGACAACAAATCATGGAGGAAACCTTACGACAATTGGCCTTGGGAAAAACGAATGGACAAGGCGATGATTCAGTCATGGGAAGGTCAAACGTCCAATGCTCACATTCACGGCCGCTGATGCCGACCTTTCCTCATAAATCAGAAGCACCATGCAGGGAACAAGAGCCCACCTTTCAGGAGATGCAAGCACAATTGAACCAAGATTGGAGGGATGCAAATCTCGAGGGGGACATATCCTTCAAGGATTATGTGGATCTCTGGATGAAATACTCGAGCGGCAGAAGTCGGGGCCATTATGGACACTATAACCATGACATCAAGCGGAAGGTTGGCAAGATCAAACTGTCATCCTTTGATGGGGCCGTGTTGACGTGTCTGAAATTGCATTGTTGCAAACTCCATACGACCAACACAAAATAGAATAACCAGCTGAGTATCCTATCCTCTCTTGAGATAAGGAAGTCCCTAATGCTGTTTTTGGTTTGATCAAAGGGGATGACCTCAAGGTTTTGATTGTCAGGTCTTGACTGCGGGACTACTCAGTGGTTTGATGTGTTTTTCCTGGAAACACAAGGGGACTTACGATTTGCAACAAACTGGTCTGTTGTGATTCTCGAATTACGCAATAAAGAGCAAAAGGAAAGGGTTAGTGTTGACGTGTCTGAAATCGCATTGCTGCAAACTCCATACGGCCAACGCAGAATAGAATAGCCAACTGATTATCCTACTCTCTCTTGAGATAAGGAAGTCTCTAATGCTGTTTTCTAAGTTTGATCAAAGGAGACTACCTCAAGGTTTCTTTTGTCAGGCCTTGACTGCGGGATTTTTTCAGTGGCTTGATGTGTTTATGCTAGAAACACAAGGGGGACTTATGTTGAACTAGTAATTTATAGATGAGTTCCCCGGAACTTTTACGATCTTTCTATCGGATGATTTTGGTTAATTTGATACTGTTTTGATAGGACTGCAGATTTTCTGAATAAACAAAAAGAGAAAAAGGAGGGAAGGAAAGAGAGGGAGAGAAAGACATGAACTGTAAATTCTAACTAAGATAGCAAATTCAATCAAGCAGACAGACACCTCCAGGAAACTAGATTAAACATCACCAACTACTTAAACACAATGTTTGCATAAATCCAGTGCAATCTTCGAAGGAGAAACTAGATTTTCATATTATCAAGTACGATATTAGAACTTCTACATTCATAGTATGTATTTGATAACCGAACTAAGCATGAAAAGGTCCAGATTAACCATGCGGAGAGAAAGGCAATCAGCCGTTCCCTAATGGTGTGGACTATAAGGATTCTATCAGATGCTTGATTGAAAAATGCTATGTAAAATAAACAGACATAACTGAAAGATTTCTAAATTAAGTGAAGAAGGAGACCATGCACTCACAAAGAAACTTGAAAACAATCTTAATTCTTTGCATTAATTCCTATAAATTTCTCTAGAGCTTTCGCAACAATCCAAGAACTTCTTACAAAAAGAGGGAAAACCAATCCCTTAAATAGACTTCAAAAAGGATGAATGGCCTAGATTTAATCTAAACAAGTGGCCCAGATTCATCCATAAAGCATGGCTGCCCATACCCATAAATGGGAGGCAAATATCAACAAGTACCCCAAAATGGGCAATAACTACCCAAAAAGGGATAATTACAACAATTTGAAATAATCCAAAAAGGTGTATCAAATAAAGCTTTACATTTGTTGACCAAAAGTCAACTGTCACCTTTTTTGTGCAAAAGTGCACTTTTAAGATTTGGAGGGAAAAAAACACTTTTGAGAAATTACTTTCTCTATTTCGGTCTCACACTCCTTTTCTAGAAATTGATCCTCGCCATGCAGGTATTCCCGCCATAAATCACAACCTGCTGCCCGTTCCTCGTGAAAGTATTCCTGGAACTTGATACACAACTGGAAGAGCAGACTGAATGGAGGCATGGGGGATGGCGAATTTTGTATTGCATGCCCTCGAGATACTGGTCCACGTGCTTTAAACCGTCCTTCCAGCTGGAGCGATTACGCTCAAAGCATAATATGTCTCAATGGAACTGACCAACAAAACTCAAGTCCTTAGCGGAATAAGAAATCTTATCCGTCCCCAATCTTTCTTCCCAGTCTGGCTAGATTGCATTATCGGACAAGTCGTTTATCCATCCCGAAACCATTGATCGGAGGATGGTCTTACCTAGTTCTTGCATGTTTCCCAGAATTGCTTCACATGCGTCACTTTCTTTGTCAATAATTTCTTTGGTGTCGTTCTTCATGGTGATGGTCCAGTACCATTCCTTGAGAACACTGATGCTATGAGGATCCAGAATGGCAGACAATGTGGGAATTTGTGCGTGTGTCCAGAAAAGGGTTCTCATGAGGGGAAGGGTAGTGGCTGCCACTTCGTGCATATGAAGGGATTCCTTCTTTACCTCCAATAACTTGACTAGAGTGAGCTCTCGATGAAGGGCCATTTCTTTTACCTCCTTAAGGATCTGCTCTCCCTTTTTCTTGATGTCTTGCATCCATTCCTTGACGGCTTTTGCGGTGTCCCGAACTCCTTCAAATTCAGTTGTGGTCTTTTGCGCCAATGTTGTCGGGGGAATATGGGATTCGGAGGGATTGTGCAATGGCCTTAGGAGCTGATCGATGTATCCTTCGGCTTGCTCAGCACGGGCCTGATACATGTCCTTTTCTGCTGTGATCTTTTCGAGCTGCCTGAGTATATTCTACACTGAATCCTTAAATTCTTCTTTTTCTTGCTCTTTTGTAGCTCGTCCGATGGGGACAGTTGTGATGCTATAATTTGCCAGTGTTATTTGATCTGCTGGCTTGTCTACGAGCGGGGTGGCAATATGAAGAGTGCGGTTCCTTTGTTCGTCTTTGGTCATTCTAGAATATGCCCTGGGCTGCTTCTTCCCCTTAGCTTTTGCTTGATCTATATGCGAGAAGATATCCTCTAGATCAATGGGTGGTTTGGTGGCGGCCTTGTGTTGAGCTCTGGCAATCAGCCACTCTTGAGGCACTGTTTGGGTCGATGATAAGGTCAAGTCAGCATTCTGTTCTCCTACGTTCTCAACCGACTGACCACAGATTCGCAACTGCCCTGCCACCGAAGGAGCGAAAGAGGTGTGAAGCTCTTTGCTTGCAGCTAAATTCTCCCCTATTTCGCTGAACAACTGCCTGACATCTTCATGTGAAGGTCGTTCTTCAGCTCTTTCGAGCTCATGAGTCTCATCTACCGTTTGTTCTCCCTTGACGGTGGAGTCATCCTTGGCTGTATGGTGGAGTAGCAACTCATGACGGCTCTGTTGAGTAGGTTCACGCACTTTGACCCCCTGGGTGGATGGAATTCCTCCTCCTATTTGGTTACCCAGTTCGGTCAACTTGAGGGCCCTTAGCTCGGTGTCTAGGACATCGGGGCAGGAGGATCATTAGCTTCAAATGCATCGATGTCACTCTGGGAAGGCAGAGCAGGTATACAATCCAATTCTACAGCATCGTTGGACGAACTGGGATATTTTGAAGATGAAGTGACCTCTGGCCTCTTTATAGGAATCTTCTCTCTCCTTGTTCTTTTGGACGTCCGAGTCCCTCTGCAAGCCTTAGCCTTCTTTCTTTTCTCTGGTTTCTCAGTTCCTTCCCGGAGTCCACTAGATGTTCCTTCATCTTCTGAAGACTGAGAATCGAGGTTGCCCATAAAATGGTAACCATTGATCTGTGTACCTTGCTGGGGCTGCCATGACTGCCTCGAAATCAATGATTGGGTCCTAGGACCAATCAACGCCTAGCAAGAGATGCCTTACTACTTCAAATTCTCTGAACTGGAGGCAATTTCCTGAGTCCGTGAGCTGATCTGGGACTTGATGGTATTCAAAGAGTCGCATCTGCTGCACACTCAGTCTAGAATATTCCCGTCGCCTGACCTCGTAGTCATCAGAGCAATTCTTCCAATAGTTTTCAACTGACTCCTTTGCTCTGTATCTTCGACCATAGGCTCTTTTTGCCAGATTATCATGATCGAAGTATTTTCTTGGAAAATGGTCCTGTAGGCCATAAGAGGCCAGCTTTCCAAGGGACTCCTCTGCTAGGGTGGGGGTCTTTAAGTGGACATCATGGTTGCTTATGATCATAGGAAATGTGAATCCAGCCTGCTTTCTTTCTCGGAGTAAGATGTCGGCCGAGCGTGACTGCCTTGCAACCTCCATAAGAATTACTTTGTCAGTTGGATACTGTGGAAGTCGGAGGGGAGCACCATCGAAGCTAGCTATCCGGATGTAGGAAAACCTTGGGAACTGAATGAACCAGGCTCCATACCTCTGCACTAAAGTAGTAGCTTGCTCCGAGAGCCTTATGTGTAACCCTCCCTGCATTAGCCTGACCAGGCGCATTGTGAAGGCGTCATTGACGCGTTCATACTGACCAACCGCATAAGCCGGGCTGTTCTTTTCCCTCTGAGCTATATTTTGGTAGTGCAGCTGGGGGTAACAATCATAGACTTTCACCTGACCGGGCCCATTCCCGATTTCACCTTTCATTATCAATCCTGGCAGTGGCTGGTTCTTGGCGAACATATAGACCAAATAAGAGGTCATGGTGAAGTACTTCGTTTCGAGCTCAATCAGCTGAGTGTGGATGTTATCGCTTATGATCTGGGCCCAGTCAAACTTAAGACTTTTCGGCGAAGACCTACTCTGTAAAATAGAACATCCACTCTTCAAAGTAACTGGACTTAGGAAGTCCCATGACTCGGCTGGGTAAGGTGACCGTATCCCCATGTTCATTATGAAAATCACTCCTGGGGGTCTTTTTCACAATTCTGGCGCTTGAAGGCCTTTTCTCCTTGAACCATTCTTTGTTGATTAGTGCCTTGCATCGGGCCGGATTCATATCATATGCCCCTTGTGCTTCGTCTATGGTTGTAGCTGTGGGATTGTTCGGAAAGGGGATGTCAAATGCATCACCAATATCCTTAGGGGAGGAGTGGCGATAGTCATATTTTCCAGGAGCACTAGTCTGGAATTTGGTTCATAATGCCGGGCAGTCTCCACTACTAAATAATAGTTTTGTATTGTTGGAGGAAAACTCGCCGCTTGGACGATGCCACTTTCCACCATCTGCCTAGGCCTGCCATATGCGTTGGGTGAGAAGACCCGATTCTTGAAGTCCTGAATATCGATATGGCCAAGGTCGGCATCACCAATGTTGTCCCAGATGCTCTGAACTTTCAACTCCCTCAATCCTCCCCTCTGATACTGATACTTCATCCTTTCAACCTTACGTGGGATATCTGATTTGGATGTTCGTGAGGTCTCGGCTGCAGCGGGCGTTTTTGATGATTCCACCGCCGATTTAGGCATTTATCCTGCACAGTCGGATGCGGATTATGAGGTGATACAAGAAAAGTAATGCGGGTTAGATAGCAAAATGCTCCAGCATGCCGGGATTAATTTAAAGTTTAGTTTGGACATGGAGCAATAATTCTAGCTAACAGCTTGATCAATTTGAAACCAGAATATTCATGAAGATTTTTGATTGCGCATTTATACTTATCATTTCTGGATTTTAGATTAATTTAACCAAGGTAAAGCATGGAAATTTTCCTAAGTTTGAAAAGAGATACAATTTTTGGCTAAACCTTGGGAGTGAATTCTAAATTTTCGAGTGCTTTGAACAACGTTTTATGAGCAAAAGAGATGCAGATTTCAAGAATTCAAGCATTGTGATCAAATTTCACGCATTTGTCTATTCGATTTAAGCATTTTCAAATGATCATACGCAACAAAGCGTACTTACCTGATGGGAGCGGATGGCGAGAGATTACCCGACCTTGTCGCGTGAAATGAACGGACGATCCTGCAAAGTTTGAATTCCAACGGTTATCTCTTTGATTTAAATTTTTGCAATTGCTGGACAAAAGAGAATTTATCATCTTTAAATGGTTTTACCCCGGGTAATTGGCAATCTGAATTTAAATGATCGAGAGGAGTTAATGCAGCATTTTACCTTCTTATTTTCAAACCCTGAAGAGTTTGCAATTTTTTGAACTGCGTTTTCTTCCTTGCAAGTTTCGCAAATTTCGCGTTTTATATTTCGCGATTTGCAAGCCTCTGGCGAATTTTGGAGCTTGGAGCCTGAGGAAAACTTCAGACCTAACACTTCCTCTTTTGCAAACTTCGGAGCATTCAACACCTTTCGCGATTCTGGGGATTTCTGGAATTTTTGGGCTTTAAGGCATACCTCGCGTTTTTCAAAACTTCAGACCAGAACGCCTATATGCATGTGCCTTCACCCCTTCAAACTTCGGAGCTTGAACGTCTCTTGCAAGCTGGAGGGTTCGCGATTTTTCAATCTGCTGAGGCTATGGGGGTTGTGAAGTGTATTTCGTGAATTTTAAAAAAACTTCGGAGCCCGAACGCTATTTGCAAGCTTTGCAAAACCCTGGAGTCACGGCACCCTTCGCCATTTTGGTGATTTCTGGTGAATTTCAAGGCGTTTTCGGGGCCTGGGGGCCGCTTGGGAATACTTTGCATTTTACACCCTCTAGCCTTCGTCCCAGGGTCCGAATTTGGACATTTTTTAGCGATTTTCGGACCTGGAACCATCTTTTGCAACACTTAAAGGCTTTTTACATTATTTTCAGACCAAATGGGAAGCATCAGACTTTGAAATTTTCGCCCCAGGGTCCGAAATTCGGCCCCCTGGGCGATTTTGGCAAGTTTAACTTAGTGAAATTCTAACCCCTTTGGGCCTCTGGGTCTGAAATTTGCCCCTTAGCCAATTTTGAAAACTTGCACGAAACGTTGGACCTCAGACTAGCCTTTTGCTAGATTCCACAAATTTGGATTTAGGAGGCTTCAGAATTCTAAGGCATTTTGGCCAAGCAATTCGATCATTCATCAGCAGGTGAAAATCATCTCTCGTTCAAACCTTATAAACATCGCGGTGACAAACCTTATGCAGTCTGTTTCATAGCTCGTGTGAAAAACGGCGACTTTGGTCTTCGTGCGACCTTTAGGCGCACTGCTCTTACTTGGTGGGCTTTGCCAATTCCTACTACCTTACGCCTACCCAAGGCGATTTTCAAAACTTCGAACAAACTCTTGACGCTCACGCCCAAGAGCTAGACTAGCCGGGAGGATTCATCGACTTATTTCCCCGACATCGTCACTTTCTGGAGCAGTCGCGGACTCGCTCGAAGAGACACGAGAAACTCCACGCGAAACTCAGCAGAGCAAAGACGGAAAGCTCAAAACAGGAAGGGGGACCCTGTCGGCGACAGGGAGCGTGTGCAATGCACAACAGTTAGGAGATCTAAAACTAACAACACAGGTATGCAGGTAGACGAATTCAACATAACCAATTCCTGCTTGGCCAGAATAGCTCACAACCTTGCAGGAACGGTGCAATCTTCAAAGGGACTTGGAAGATTTTAAGACTGGAGACGCACGGCTAAGCACCCAATTCTGGCGCAGCTCAGACGGACACCTGCAATTGAACTAAGCACAATCGAAGGCTCAGGTTAACCACACAAAAGGATACACAATCAGTATATCCTCAGTGGTATGAGCCTGAATCTATCAAATACCTGCACACCCAAAATAGAAAGATCTATGTAAAATGCTGAGAGAAACCATGCAAACAGGATGAAAACAAGACAATAAACACCAATTCAATGTCTATATATTGATTTCAGCTGCCTATTACAACAATTTCTGCAGCATCTCTATGCTACTGCTTAAAATCTAACCTATTCTAACTCTCTAACAATCTCTAACTATCTAACCATCTAACTATCTAACCCTTTACAAAAGAAAGGCCCCTGCCTTTTATAGATATTACAATTTTGAATCGAAGGCTAGGATGGACTGCATCCAAGGGTCCTGATCTGCCTTCCAGAAGCTGGCAGCTTTAACCCATGCCGAATTAATTCTCAGTTATCCAACCAGCAACAATCTCAACTACCTGCCACTATTTGGCTTCAATTTGAGTCTATCCAATCTTCTTGGTGGTTGGGAATAGTTATCCACAAAAATATCTTGCGCGGGACCCATAGGCAGTTTACAATAAAGCAGTTTCAGTTTTAAAACTGAATTTCTGGACTTAAATCTAGCTGTGCACTTTCTTGAGAATGCATAGACTGAGTGTTCTTTTTCTTTTTGCCTTCAATCTCGCCGGTGGACTTCATCTTTGTTCAGCGGCACGGTTCCGAATGCTCGGTTGTTCTCGCGCTCTTGCATCTTTTCTTTTCCAGTCTTCAGCGCTTGGCCTTGATTGCGATCCTTCTTCGATTTGCGTTTCAGGTTTTTCTCCTGCTTCTCTAATGACGTCCTGCGATCAATCAACCAATTTCATTTCATTAAATCAATTTGAAAAATTAAATAATTTAATTTAAGAAACATTAAATTTAATTACGACGTCTGGCTTGACAAGCTCTTTGTGAGATGTATCTTGAAAATGCTTCTCCTTTCTCTTCGAATGTGAAATCTGATCCTTGGTCTTGATGGTGTTTGGGGGATTTACTTCTGTGTGATTTTACCTTTGGAGTCTTGGGCGTTTTGAATGGGTTTATGGCGTTTTGAAAACTTCTTATAGCGCGATTCTGGAGGTTCGAAGAGCTCTTGCAAATTATAAAATCCTAACACTCATGCCCTTTCTGGTGAATTTCGGAGAATGGGGGGGCACTTTTGCAGACTTTAAACTTTACGTCTCCATCTTCCAAATTACGAACTCTGCGTTTTTTTACTCTTTGTTGTCTATTACACTTTATGCGCTGTGTTCTTCGGAGGAATGGGAATTTTACCAATCTCGAATCCCCATGCTTGCCTTATGCGTTGCGACTTTGGCTCTATGGCGAATTTTGGAGACTTAACGTTTCTGGTGAATTTATCCAATTTTCGGACCTTGGGGAGTTTTTGCAAACTGAAAGGTAATTTTCGGACCTTGTAGATGTTTTGCAACTTAAAAACTTCGGACACTAAGCCCTGTTTTGGAAAATCAGAGAAATTTCAGACCATTAAACACTTCTGCAAATTTGGAGTTTCAAGGCGTTTTTACAAATTTCGGAGTTTTTGCGATTTTTAACCTTTTATCCGGAATTTCGGACCTTTAAACACTTTGTGCAAATTCCAGGAATTTCGGACCTTTTGCCTGATTTTGCGAACTCAAGGTAAATTTCGGAGTTTTTGAAGTTTTGGTGAACTGGAGGCATTTTCGGACCTAAACCCACCTTTTGCAAATTTAAAAAAACTTCAAATTTCGGCCCTAGGGTCCGAAATTGGTGTTTTTAAGTGAAATTCAGAGCTTAAGGCACTTTTGGCAACTTAAGCAATTTTCGGACCTTAAGGCACTTTTGGCAACTTTTCCACATTTTCAACTTTTTGCCCCAGGGTCCGAAATTGGGCATTTTAAGTGAAATTCGGACCTAAACCCACTTTTTGCAACATTTCATATTTTCAACTTTTCGCTCCAGGGTCCGAAATCGGGCATTTTTAAGTGAAATCCGGACCTAAACCCACTTTTTGCAACATTTCACATTTTCAACTTTTCGCCCCAAGGTCCGAAATTGGGCATTTTTAAGTGTTTTCCTCAAGAAGTGCGAGGTTGGGCACTTGGGTGAGTTTGTCAAGATCTCGCCGAAGGATCATTTTATGGAATAATGTCACTTATACTTTAAGTTATATTCCATATATACTTTCAGGATGTTTGAGAGTGGTTTCAGACCTCCAAGAGTTATATTGCAAATTCTAGTTTTTGGAGGATTCCTCAGTTTTCTAGACTTAGTCAAATTTCAGGATCAGGACATTCTAGACTTAGCCAAATTTTAGGATCAGGACATTCCAGACTTAGCCAAATTTCAGGGCATTTGGAGATCAAGATGACATTCCAGACTCCATCACTCACCAACTTGACCCTTCATATCCCCTTCCTCTTCCGCAGAGATAGAAAGGCACAAACCGAGGGGTCCCTGTCCAAGATGGGGATGGGTGTGCGATTCACACAACAGGCTGGATCGACGTCAGCACGAGCCTGGGTTCAAAAAGAAGATACTTACTTCCAACTCAACCCGATGCTTGGAGATGAAGCTATCAAGTTTGCAGCACTCCACTTGAAAGGGGTCGCACATGAATGGTGGCATCATGGAATGGTCACTCTTGGCCATGACCAGATAACCTCCTATGACGAATTCACAGAGAAGCTCATAGATCGATTTGACGGGAAGGATCCTGAACTCAATTTCAAGGAGTTGGCGCAACTAAAGTAGTCGAGATCTGTGGACAGTTACATTACAAAATTCCAGAGACTATCCGTGTTGGTAAGTGACATCTCAGAGCAGAGATTGGTGGTCTTGTTCATGGATGGATTGATGGAACCACTGAAAGGTTGGGTGAAAGGGTTCAACCCCAACACGCTCACAGAGGCAATAAAAAAGGCTCGTAACATGGCAACATCCTCCTCTTCTAGAAATTTTGCACATACCAAACCACCTTTCATTCCGAGGGAGAAGGATAATAAACCCTTTCCAACGGGGTCATTGCTCGATGAAGCCACAAGACAAGAACTCAGAAGGAAGAAGCTTTGTTTCACCTATAGGGAACCATGGGTACCAGGACACCGATGTTTGGGCAAAGGAAAGTGTAATGTCCCTACTAGTTAGAGATCATTGTCCTGCAAAACAGACTGTTAGAATGCAACAAATAAATATGTAACTAATCTAATTTGCAATTAAACTTCAATTATATAATTAAAACTCATCTCAATTCTTATTTAATAAAAAAGATATGAGTGCAGTACTGGGGCATGTCCTTAGATGGTTGTGATGCTCGCCTTCCAAGCCATACCAGGAAATCGATGGATAATTCGATTCCTATCTTGGATGTAACATCTTACATCCAAGCCTACCAAGGAAGACCATCATATATGATCAGTTCCTTGCCTTGGATGATGCATCTCATCATCCAAGTCTACCAGAGAGGGCTGGCCAGATCCATCTCTTCTTGGGTGAGCTTTTGACACCCAAGCCATAACATATATGCATATAAATACTCAGTATATACTGCCTACCAGGGATTATCATAATCCCTGAACTAGGCTAAGGAAATTTCCTCCCAATAGCCTCCATAATATAGCCACATTATTCATATAACATTCTACAATTCATTATCAGTTTTTTAATCCATAATTTATGCCTACATTTACATATTCCTTAATTCCCATTATTGATCCTACATACATATAAATATTCTGCATACATACCTATATTCATTGCTACATACACATAAGAGAATATCGCTATCCTACTATAGCTCTGTGAAAGGAATTGTTGTATTATTATGTATGACAGAATATTCGGTAATATATATGTGTGTGTGTGGCACACACTTCCACACACACATATACCCCTGTGGCCAGTAAATACCTCTTACCTGTTCGCAGTCCGTAGTGTTGTCCTCATTTTTGTTTCCAAAAATGAAGGACCACTACGATAGAATTTTTCTGAAAAAAAAATAATTATTACTCTATGGCACGCTTCCCGAGGCAGAATTTTGACTAATCCTTGGACTGGCTTAATCCTCAGTCCATTCTCGAACTACGTTTCAAATTTCGTCCAATTCTGGGTTCGTTTGCTATGCCTTTCCTTCAATTTCGGGTTTTAAAACCCAGACTGCAGGTGGAGAATTTTCTTCAAACTGCAAGTTTTAATGATATTCATTGTTGTGGTCTTTGTAGGGGAATTTTTGATCACTTACATGTGCATTTTTTATTTCAAATATGTCACTTGTAATTTATTTTAAGTTTCCCATTTAATGTTTTTATCTTTTTGTTGTTTTTTGGTCATTTTTAGTTAAAATAGGGGTTTTTTAGCTCAACTGCAAGTAAACTTGCAGTTTGTTCAAAAAACCCCTACTTTAACGGTTTTCACATGTAATAGGGATTTTAAATCCCCATTACATGTGTGCAAGTGTTTAATACTTGTTGTAGGGATTTTATTTCCCCCTTACAAGTATTTTTAAACTTGCAGTTTGTCTTCCAAAACCCGATTTTAAGCATGAAAGAGGGAAAAGTGCAAATCGAACTTGTTGTTTTATATCCAAAACCCGATTTGCTTCCTTTTTGAAGAAAATGAACTTGTCATTTGTCTTTCAAAACCCGAAATGCAAGAGAGAAACGGTTTGAGACCTTTTCAAAGCGAAATTTGTGGAGAAATCGTTGGATGAAGGAGGCGTTTTGGGTTTGCATCCTATCTTCATGCATTGTTGGACATCTCTCATGCCATTTGAAGGATAAAATCGCTGGTTTTTACCCTAAAAACAGCAACCACGTTATTCATTAATGCCACGTTTTTAGGAGTTAAATCTATAACAAGTTGCATACTCCTAAATCGTTTTGCTCTTTTCTACTAAGGCGTGGAGTACGGGATTGGTTTCAAGACATTTAATAATTCATTGAATGTGTATTGAATACCACGTTTTTTGCAAAAACGTGATTCTCTTTGGCTGCGTTTTAAACCTTTGGCATTGTTACCTCTTCAAACACCTTTGGTGTTATTGCTTCAGCAAATACCTTGATCGTTTTGCTTCAACAAACTTGAAATGAACACTTTCATTGGCATTTTGCTCCTCCAAGTTTAAGATTGCTGCCATTTTTGGGGGCATTTTCACAAAAACGTGATAAGGGTTTAATAGTCCAGTTTTGCTTCTTCATCTCAAGAAGTATTGCATTGTTGGAGAAGCATTTTGATTTTCTAATCAAGGTATGTTCTTCCTTTCTTCTCTTCTTTTTATTATTTTCATGTTTTCTTCATTTTTCGTTATTTGTTACATTCTTCGCATGTGTTGTTCTTCCCTTAAAATTGGTTTTCATGAAAGAAATCTTCCCTTTGAAATGCAATTGTTAAATTGCATTATTCTTCTCAAAATTCCATCTTAGCTTGTATTCGGGATTTTTAATCTCGATTACAAGTTCGCTGGAAATTCTTGTTCTTCCCCTACGGTTAAGGAATTTAATCATTTTTGGTTAAATTTCCAAGCTTGAAAAGTGTGAAATACCCCTCTTGCAAATTCGGGTTTTGAAAACCGGATTACATGTTGAAAAAATCTTCCCATTTTCATGAAAATGACTATCCCGGATATTCCCATTTCTATCCATTCACGTTCCCCATATCCGCACTTTCCATTTCCATCAATTCGCACAAGTCAAAATCCCGTTTTTCATCCGTTTCTCCATTTTCGAATTTACAAGTATACTTGTATTCGGGTTTTAAAATCCCGATTGCATGTATGTACTTTCCAACTTGTATACTTGCGAAAATTCCCCCAAGATCCGAAATTGGTCAAAGTCAAGATTTTCCCATCTCTACATGTCTTCCCTCTTCTTCTCACAAAACCGTGAAATTCAGAGATCAAAGTTTTACCCATTTGAAAAAAGAAAGAATGATATTTGCAGCTGATTATGATGTGGCCTTAACCCTTTTAAGTCTTCATCACAGCATTCCAGGTTCGCAATCAATGTCAGATTTGCCGGCATCGCCAACTCCAAAAAAAATGAAATACAAATATGACAAATACCAGAATGAGGTTGCACCTTCCCAGGTATCTTCTCCATTGGATCGCATCAGGGACATAGAAATAGGGCACGTTGATATGGCAGAATTCATTCACAGGGTAGAAGATCCACAGGATAACAACTTGCAGCGGCTGTTGGACAGCCATATCCATCATGCGTCTTCTTTCCCAGTGGCTGCCCTAGAACCTGAATTTGTTCTTGCATGCGCCCATCATTTTGACAAAGAGTCAAGAGTCATAAAAAATGATGATGGTGAAGCCATAATTCGTCTTGATGCGGATACAATCGAGAAGGTCTTCAAAATACCTCCTGCACCTGTTTATATGGAAATCACCAAAGAAAGTGCAGCAGAGTATTATGTGAAAAGAGAAAAAGATTGCAAGCGCCACATCAATAGGTGGATTCATGAGCCACGTCCTTCCTTCTCAAGATGGGCAAAGTTGTACCGTCGTGATTTCAAGTGGGAGATAGGAGACACCATCACTCTTCTCAGCAGAATGTTAGGCCTTGAGCATTCTAATGTCTTTGAGCCATGGATGTATCAATTCATCATGTTCATACGGCAGTCGCATCACATTTCATGGGGTGAAATCATCAGCGATGCTTTGTGCGAACAACTTGCAGCGGTTCCTACCACTATGACCTTCTTTATGAATTCTTATTTGGTATATTTAGCAGCATCACTTAGACACTTTCCAGGTCTTTCTACCAAGGGTGATCGCTCGCTCATACCAGTTTGGGAATATTATGACCAGCTGCCTTTGAAACCTAGCAGACTACATTTCAGAAGAGTCCAAGACGCATTCTTTGGATATTTTATGTGTTAGTTTGACATGGATCTCAGAAATAAACGAGTATCAGATGAGGCATGGGTCAAGGTATTTGAGTATGGGTGTTTATTCCTGCAATTTCCCACCTTCACCTACATGAGGATTGGGTGCTATGATGGACAACCATACATGCTTCCAAGATACCCGACCGATAGGATAATTCTTATGGAGTTGGGAAGACAGATTATGGCTGTTCATACTCTTCAGTCTGCTAGACACAAGGTTGGAATGGGGATCTCCAGCACAAATCCATTGAAAATTGGTCGATACTCCCTTGTCACATCTGTGAAGGTTAAGGCCATGGAGGTTGAATTGCAGGAAATCAAGCTTAAGAGGTTCAAACCTAGAGCTGATTTTGATTATAGAGGTACGAAGGAAAAGATCAAGAAATCCTTTGTGCATGTTCATCGCATTGAAGACATCTAGGCAGATCTCCGCACAGAAGCTGAAGTTCTGAAGATGGATTACTGCAGGGTCACTGTTGAGCAAATTGTTGACTTGAACTTGGCAGATATCCCACAAGGGATGATTGATGCCGGGCGTATACTTGATCCTGAATACACTTCACGGAGGGTCGAGGAAGCTCCACTTCCTTTGATCCAATGGTCACATAAAGAGTGCGTCTCCATTCTTGACAGATTTCAGCCTATCTTGGCCAACACTAATGCATGGTTGAAAAGAAATGCTGTTAGACTTATCAAAATCAAGGTTGGTAAAGAAGATGATTCTACAGGGCCTCTTGGACGGAAGTCTGAGATTCAAATTGATAATAAGGAGGGTGCTTCATCTTCAAGCACAAGGATCAAATTACGAGTTAGTCGTGCAGTAGTGCTTCCACCTGAAGAGACAACTACTCGTGGGAAGGAGAAATCACGGTTCCATGTTCAGGTGGTCGATCTGGATAATCCAGAAGAGGGGCAGCAATCTGATGATGCGCCTAAGTCTCCAGTTCTAGACACGCATCATGAGGTCATTCCTCCAGTTTCCATTGAGACGCCTCTTTCTCCTCCTGATTTGCTCATTGATGAGTCTCCTCAGAATGCAGTTCCCATTTCGGCATACGAGCCTTCTCCTGATCAACAGCGAGAAAGTGTGTTGAAAGTTCCTGAAGATATTCCCATTTGCATTCAGTTATCAGAAATTGACACTTCCACTTCTGGTTTTGAAGAATTCATGAGGCAATCTTCATGTCCGTTGGTAACTGAGCAAAACATAGTCGCTATTCAAACAGATATTCCTCCCAGGGTGACCACGGTGATTCAAACAGAAACTGCTTCTCCTTTGCCTACAACTGCTACAGGAAGTGAGTTGATGACTTTGCCTCCATGGCTTAGTTCTTTCACCCCGAAAAGAAAGAAGCAAGAGATCTCACCTGATGCCTTTGACTACCAGCAACTCAAACAGTCCAGATCCAAAGTTGCTAAGAAGGCGAAGACTATTTCCAGGGTAACTGTTGATAGCAACAAGATGAAAGTAGCTGAAATTGTGGAACCTATTGCAGATAAACCACTTGATGAAATGTCAGCTGCTGATTATAAGGTTACAAAGGTAGAATTGGGCAAGCAAACACATGAGGTTATTAAACATGATGCTCAGTTTTCTGTTGCTTCACTAGTGCAAAGATGTGACGATCTTCTTGCAAAGAAAAACAAGCTAGAAGAAGAAAATCGACAGCTCATGGCAGCCATCCATAAAATCACAAAACCTGCTGCCGAAGGGAGTAACTCTATAGGTTCTTCTGGTTCCCAAAAATCGATTCGTGGAGTGGAAAGAGCTGCTCAGAAAGTACAAGCATTGGATTCCTGGGTTGATCAGCTTCATGATCAATGCGTGCAAGTGATAAAAGACATTTTTCAAATAATGTCTAAGCTGGAAACCATTGAGGAGAAATTGGATCAGACTTCTAACACTTTCAAAAAGAATCTGGAAAGTGTTGAGAAAAGTCTAGCAATCTGGCGTACCATGCCCCAACAACAGCTCAATATCCTGCAGGATCACGCCATCATTTCTTCCAGGGTCATGTACTTGGAATACGAGGAACTCATGGAAAACAAAACTCTTGTCCTTAAATCCCTCATCGAAGAGATCAGTGATGCAAGGAGATTCCGGGATGAAGTTTATCAAAGTATTGTCTCACATTGTGAAAATGCCTCTTGCAATATAGTAAGTCAGGATGGAAAGCTAATTCCAGAAGAAGAGGTTCTTGCGGATTTACAGATGAGGATTCACGGTGAATGGAGGAGTGAACAATTCTCGGCAGTTTCAATTCAAACATTGATGAAACACCAAGCCTTTTTGCATGAGATTCAGTCCGTCTTGGATAAAGACAATTCCGCGCTTCTCCGCTGCCACGACACTATTGTGAAGACTATGGTAGTTGCTAAGAACACTCATGAACCGAATCCCAAGGAACTACAAGCGAGCATCCGGAAGTTTCAAGGATTCATATCTTCACAAAATTCAACTTAAGTGTTTTTCAGCACTTAGTTGAATTTTCTCTCTTTTTGTAATTTCTTAGTTGTAATTTTGTTTTAACAAGATACATGTAAAAGTAGTTTATGTAAAATGCAAGTTACACATTACTTGTACTTTTGTAATTACATGTAAGGTAACTACAAGTTGTGTCCGATTAGGACTGTAGTCTGAATAAGTCTTAGTTAGTTAGAATAACTCTTAGTTAATTAATGAAGTCTCAGTTAGTTATTGAATGAGTCTTGGTGGTTGAGAGAATCTCTCAAGTTAGTTAGAATCCTCCCACCTTTTTCTCAAGGCTCCTCTTCTATAAATACTTGAGAGGTCCATTGTAATTATCATCTTTTGGAAAGCAAGCAAAAACTCTGCCAAATTTACAGCAAGAAGTCTTTGAGCTTATGTATGTGAATTGAAGGTTTTGAAGAATAATAAAGAAGGATTACCCAAGTTTTGAGTCTTTGAGCTACATGTTTGAGTTTGAATCTTTTTATTTCTTCTATGCAAAGTATTTCTAAAGGAGCTTAGTCCAATCTGATTTGAAGTCTTTGAGCTGCAAGTAGAGAAGATTAATTAAAATAGGAAACTCTCTTGAAGGAGCAGCAAGTCTTTGAGCTTGCGTCCATTCTTGAGAAAAATTATTGTTTGATAAGAAATAGCAGCAAGTCTTTGAGCTTGCATTAGTTCTTGTCTTTGTGTTAAAAGAATAGATTATTTCAGTCTTTGAGCTGTTATGTTTTATTCGTTGTAAAATTTAGTATAGCAAAGGGTAGATAGGACTTCCAATAGTCAAGTCTTTGAGCTTGATATTGCTGTCCCGTCCCGAAGGAAGTGACGGGAGTCTTTGAGCTTTCAGGAAACTTCATTTCCTTTCTCTCATTTTACTTGAAAGTGGTTACTGCTGTTATTCAATCGCTATCCTTTTCTGTGAAGAGAAAAGGATATTGTCTTTCTTGAAAAAAGAAGAAAGATTGCTGTCCCATCCCATTTTATTTTCCAAGTTGTAGTTAGATAGGGGGAGCCTTCCCTTAATTAGGAGAGTTTTTACTCGTGTGCTGTGGTTGAAACCACAATTTTGTATATTTCCCCAAGTGTACAAAATTTTCAACCAACACGTAGCCTGCCGTTGCAGTTCGTAGTTTGCAGTTGCCGTTTGCAGATTGAAGTCCGCAATTGCCGTTGCAGTACTCTCGTCTTCCTCCCTCTCCCCTCTCCCTTGCCGTGGTCGCCTCCCTTATACCCCGTGGAGGGGAAGGGTTGTGTCCCTCCATGGGTCCCTTCTGCGGGAAGGGGTGTGACGGTGGTCACATCCCAGGCTACGACTACCGTCCCACCACTTCCCGCAGGGGGGGGTGTAACCGAGAGGTATTGCATTTAATATTATGCATTTGACAATACATTTCAATATTAAATATATTAAATACATTACATGGTTTAATCAATTTATTTATAATAACCTTATTTAATATATTAACAATATTTAATGATTTATTTCTTTTTGCAATATTTTAACATTATTTAATCTATTTACATTATTTTAATAATTGCTCCTTCATATTATATATTTCTACTGGACCCCATAATATATGCTATTATTATTATTGGTGTGTTAAATAAAGTGTACATTAGGTGATACAGTAGGGGTCATCACAGAAAGATTCACTATATTGAAGTAATGTCCGATGGAGAAGAGGAGCATGAGGAAAGCGAAACCCCAAGGGAAGAATTTGCTGAAGAAACTAGTCTGGCGGAGAGAATCTCCACATTGGTACGGAGGGGTGGCGTCATTGCCACACTGGAAGGTACCCCAAGGTGCAGTGTATTTAGAGTACGTGGTGCACTCCAAGGGCAACGAGTTCTTGTTATGCTTGACAATGGGGCCTCGCTCAACTTCATAAACTCATCATTTGTCACCCGAAGGGGTTTGTGTACAAAGGAGCATGAAGGGTTCGATGTCAAGGTGGCAGGAGGCAATCTCCTATCATGCACTCACTTGGTTCTGCAACTGAGCATCACCATGGGAAATTACACGGTGACCGACGATTTCTTTGTTGTAGATCTAGATGACACGGATGTCATATTGGGCATTCAATGGATAGAAACCCTAGACCAGTACACACAGAGCTTCAAAAGGATGGAGTTCTCATTCGAGGTGGATGGTAAGAAAGTGGTTCTCAGGGGAATGTCGAATGGCGGCCCGAGGGAGATTTCTGCCAAAAGGATGGAAGCCATCTTCAAACATGATGAAGTAGTCTCGGCAGCACATTGCTTGATCTCAACAAAACCTGTGAAAGAGCAACCAACTTACTACCAGGATGAGGGACTTCAGTCGGTTCTGGAGGAGCATAGTTTGGTCTTCGCTGATATTCCACCTGGTATACCCCCACACTGAGGGTTTGAGCACACCATCGAGTTGGAGGAAGGAGCAAAATCCGTTATCACCACACCCTATTGCCACCCGAAGAAGTTCAAAAATGAGATAGAGAAAACGATCTAGGAACTCCTCGATAAAGGATGGATCCGGCCCAGTTCTAGCCCCTTTGCGTCCTCAGTGGTATTGGTGAAGAAGAAGGATGAAACTCTCAGAATGTGTGTCCACTATCGTGCACTAAACAAGAAGACTATCAAGAATAGGTACCCCATTCCCAGGATCGATGAGCTACTGGATGAACTACATGGCGCAATCTATTTCTCCAAGATTGATCTCCGCTCCGGCTACCATCATATTCGTATGAGGGAGAAAGATGTGGAAAAGACAGCCTTTCGCTGCCAGTACGAACACTATGAGTTCTTGGTCATGCCGTTTGGATTAACCAATGCTCCGGCCACTTTTCAGTTCTGCATGAACCACATCTTCAACAAGCAACTACGTAAGTTCCTACTGGTATTCTTCGATGATATACTCATCTACAGCAAGACCTGGGAGGAACACGTGGGGCATTTGGATGAAGTATTGGGGGTTATGGAATCACAATCACTGTACACCAAAAGGTCCAAATGTGAATTTGGAATGATCGAGTGTAGTGTCCCTACTAGTTAGAGATCACTGCCCTACAAAACAAATTGTTAGAATACAACAAATATATATATATAACTAATCTAATTTGCAATTAAACTTCAATTACTTAATTAACACTAATCTCAATTCTTATTTAATAAAAAGGATACAAGTGCAGTACTGGGACAAGTCCTTAGGTGGTTGTGAAACTTGCCTTCTTGGAACCCATCTTGGTTCCAAGCCATACCAGGAAATCGAAGGTTAATCCAATTCCTGTCTTGGGTGTAATTTCTTACAGCCAAGCCATACCAGGAAATCGAAGGTTAATCCGATTCTTGTCTTGGATGTAATTTCTTACACCCAAGCCATACCAAGGAAGACCATCATATATGATCAATTCCTTGCCTTGGATGATGCATCTCATCATCCAAGTCTACTAGAGAGGACCGGCCAGATCCGTCTCTTCTTGGATGACTCTTTGTCACCCAAGCCATAACATATATGCATATAGATATTCAGTATATATTGCCTACCAGGGATTATCATAATCCCTGAATTAGACTACGAGGATTTCCTCCCAATAGCCTCCATCATATTATCACATTATTGCCATTCATTGATATACAACATTTCATAACAATTCATATTATCAATATCATTTGAATTATAATTCATATTATCATTATTACTTAAATTATAATCTTGTGACATACAACATTATGCTAAAATTTTGTAACATACAACATTGTAATAATGATGACATAATTCTGTAACATACATATTATAATAATCATGACATAATTCTACAACTACCATTATAATAATAATAATGACATAACCATTAAAAACTAAAAGTATATTTATATGTGTGTGTGTGTGGCACACATCCACACACATATACATACCTGTGGCGCCTCTGCGATTTTCTCCCTTTACTCTTCCTCTACCTATGCCGTTGTACTTCCTATCTCTTCGTATCCTCTCGTGCTCCCTCTGGTCCTGCGGTTTGTCTGGGTTATATACCCGTGGAGGGGAATGGTCGTGTCCCTCCACGGGGTCCCTTCCGTGGGAAGGGGTGTGAGGGGTCGCAGCCTAGGCTGCAGCGGAAGGGAAGTGGTGTGACGGTAGTTGTAGCCTATGCTGCGGCTTCTCATCCCACCACTCCCCGCAAGGGGGGGGGGGGGTCCACATGATCTTCCCGTAAGGGGCACGTAGCTCATTTATTTTCCCCATCTTTAATATATTTAAATATATCAATGTATTTTCCCCATCTTTAAATATAATAATTTATTCCTTGTAAATAATATATTAATATTATTTAATAATTTATTTCCTCTAGTATATTAACCATATTTAATATATTACATCATTTTAATAATTGACTTTAATATATTACATCATTATAAGGCTTACATCGGGTAGTACAGTAGGGTTATCACACCGAGGTCCTATACTTGGGTCACGTCATTAGCGCCCAGGGGGTACAAGTTCATCAAGAGAAGATTCAAGCCATTTTGGATTGCTCTCCACCCAAGACTCTCTCGGAGCTGCGTAGATTTTTTGGTTTGTGCAGTTATTATAGAAGGTTTGTAAAAAGATTCTCACAGCTAGGGGCACCACTGACAGATTTGACAAAGAAAGGATCCTTCCGTTGGAATGTGCAAGCGCAACAGACCTTCAACAAACTAAAAGAAGTTATGAGTACGTGTCCAGTTCTGGCACTACCAAACTTCACTCGCCCTTTCATCTTGGAGTGCGATGCCTCGGGGGAAGGCATTGGAGCGGTATTGATGCAAGACTGTCACCCCATTGCGTTCG
Organism: Cryptomeria japonica; assembly: GCF_030272615.1. NCBI lineage: Eukaryota > Viridiplantae > Streptophyta > Pinopsida > Cupressales > Cupressaceae > Cryptomeria > Cryptomeria japonica. The sequence continues at coordinate 33,278,340 of NC_081409.1, read as the reverse complement.
AGAGTCAGAAGCTCTCGAGAGTGGAGTGGTTGTATTCCATCTACAACACGGAGATGCTCGCCATCCTACATGCACTGACGAAGTTTTGGCAGTACCTTGTCGGGGCAAAGTTTGTTGTGCGGACAGACCACAACAGCTTGCGATACTTCTTGGAGCAGAGGGATCTGAATGAACGACAACAAAAATGGGTGAGCAAAGTCCAAGTGTTTGATTTCGACATTGAATATGTGAAGGGGAAGAATAACGTGGTCACTGATGCCCTGTCAGGAAGGCCTGCCATATGTTCTTTATCTCAGATTTCGGCGGATTGGAAGGAATACCTGTTGGTTGAATACTCCAAGAACACTTTTGCCTGCGAATTGATGGATGGTCAAGTGCAGGATGACCGATACAAGGTGGTTGACGACATCATTTATTACAAGGACAAAATTTATCTGGTAACTAAATCCAAGATGAAGGAAAAGATTCTGAAGGAATTGCACGATTCTCCCTTGGCTGGACACTCGGGATACTTGAAAATCTATAGACAGATCCGTGAAAGGTTTTCCTGGAAGGGGCTTAAGAACGACGTCTTGCAGTATGTGCGGGAATGCTCCACCTATCTGTAGAACAAATCTGAGCATAACCTACCGGCTGAATTGCTGCAACCTTTGCCAATTCCCGACCAGAAATGGGATAGCATCTCAATGGATTTCATTACTAGACTCCCCAGAGTGCAAGGAAAGGATTGCATTTTTGTCATAGTTGACCGATTGACCAAATATGCACATTTTTTTGCCATCCCCACAGGATATCAAGTAGTTCAAGTAGCCAAGTTGTTCTTCCGTGAGGTGTTCCGCCTACATGGTTTACCGCAAAACATAGTCAGTGACAGGGATAGCCATTTTCTGAGTACCTTTTGGATGGAGTTATTTCGGTTGGCAAGAATCGAGTTGTCGCCCAGCATGAGCTACCATCCGCAGACAGACGGACAGATGGAGATTGTGAACAAATGGCTGGAGGGTTATCTCAAGAACTACGTCTCAGCTCAACAGAAGGCTTGGGTTCGTTGGTTACATTTGGGTGAACACTGTTACAAGACCACTTATCACATGTCGATAGGCATGCCACCTTTCAAAGCACTGTACGATTATGAACCTTCTTCATTTGTTGACCTTGGATTGGGAGACAGTCGTGCACCGATGGCCAAAGATTGGCTTCAGGAGAGTTTAGACATCCTGACATCTCTCAAAGACAACTTGTAGAGGGCTCAGTACCAGCAAAAGATGTATGCTAACCGACATCAGATTGAGTGGAATTTTGAGGTTGGTGATCTGGTTTACCTCCGACTTCAACCGCACAGACAATCCTCCTTGAAGACAAGTGGTAAGGAGAAGCTGAAGCCGCGTTTCAATGGACCCTACAGGGTGGTTCGGAGAGTGGGTGAAGTGGCCTACGAGTTGGAGCTTCCTGAGGGGAGTGGGATTCACAATGTTTTCCACGTGTCATGTCTGAAGAAGGCCATCGGGCAGTGCGTCACAGTGTCCAAGGATCTGCCACCCATCGATGAAGAAGGGAAACTAATTCTGGAGTCGACGGAGATCATCGATGTCAGAGAAAAGAGGTTGAGAACACACACAGTCAAGGAGTTCCTTGTACGCTGGAAGAATCTGCCCATCGAGGATGCCACTTGGGAAGGCGAGCAAATTCTGGGGCATCCAAGTCTGCAATTGCTTGAGGGCAAGCAATTTTTGGCCCGGGAGGACTGTGATGTCCCCGATATGATTAAATAATAAATCTAATTACTTTATTGTAAGGCCCCAAATTTAATAAAAAAATCTTTCAGGCCCTTTTATTTAATTAGTTTAGGCAAGTCTTGGTTGGTCGTGTCAGCCCATTTGTAATGCACAACTTTACCCAAATCCGCCACACATAGGATTAGTGCAAAACCTTCATCAAACTCCACCAAGTGCATCGATGAAAATTTCCAAGTTAGAGTGAATGTCAAACTTATATCTAAGTCTGCCACTAAATGAAGAACAATGCTGGACTTCACATGAAGTCTGCTAGTTAGCAAGAAAATGCAAAATGACGACATACTCCAATCTTGCATTGTGCAAAATTGAAACAAACTCCGCCTTGTGAAAAAGTGGTGTAAAATCCGACTTGGCATCATTGCACAAATTGATCCAAAGTCTAGGGGTTGATCAATGCAAAAACATTTGAAAGTACGACCTTTGTTGTGTTGCCATGCCTGTGATGTACGCTCAGACTTGCAAACAATGGTAATTTGACCTAAAAGTCGAAACTCAGACCTAAGAACATCAAAATCAGACTTGTAACTTGGAGGGTTAGACCTAATTCACAGTCCTAATAGGCAGATCAAATCAATAATTGGTTTTGAAGTTGTGTTTTTGAGAGGATCAGTCAAAACTTATTTATATGGGGTTCAATGTAATAGTTTCACTTTACCAGCTGACCTAATAGCAAAACAAATGCAGACCTCAGTTTGTGTAAGCACCATCTAAAAATCACTTTTCTTTGTGCATGTGAGCCCCTTAAATCCGCTCAACCCAAGTCGGTTGGATTGTAAGGGAGGTTAGCGTAAGGATCTGGAAGTGTATAAAGGAGTAAATCATTTTATTTCAAACAATGTGATGTCCCCGATATAATTAAATAATAAATCTAATTACCTTGTTGTAAGGCCCCAAATTTAATAACAAATCTTTCGGGCCCCTTTTATTTAATTAGATTAGGCAAGTTTTGGTTGGTCGTGTCGGCCCGTTTGTAACCCTTCGGGATGTTTCCCGGAGCCCATATTTATGGCCGTGTTAGTCATTATTGTAGGCATGCGAATTTGGTATTTTTCCTTTATTTGTGCGAATTCCAGTTTGGAGTTCAACTTGTCTATCATTTCGGAGGTGAGAGACCCTCCCTACTTGGCATCCGCAGTTTCGGTGGGAGTCCTCCTCACCCTAGTCTGCTTCTGTTCCAAATCTATGTAATCTACAGTGCGATCATTATCAATATAATTTCCCGTGCATGTGTGGATATTCATCATCAACTCTTAAGTCTCTTGTGCTTGTGATAATAATAAATTCCACTACGCTTTACAAATTGACTAAGTATCTAAAGGTCACGAAGGCAAAGCATACACACCATACGGACCACTACCGTACGCCATTCCTCCATCGTACGCCTTACCTCCCACCGTACGCCCATCATACGCCTTACCTTCCACTGTACGCCATTCCTCCACATACACCCACCGTACGCCTTACCTCCCACCGTACGCCTTACCTCCCACCATACACCATACCTCCACCATACGCCATTCCTCCACCGTACGCCATTCCTTCACCGTACGCCTTCCGTACGCCCCATCGTACGACTTACCTTCCACCGTAACAGTACGCCCCATTGTACGTCATTCCTCCATTGTACACCCTCACCTTCACCATACTGTCACACCCACACGCTCTCAATATTGCCGTACATTGGCAAGGGAACATTACAGTGGTATCAGAACTTGTGATCTTGCTAGCCTGTCGTGTAGCGGATGCAAGTGTACACCAGAAGGAGGTACTTTTCAGTCGATCAAATGGGCGAACCACAGGACCCTACAAGAGAAGTCATGGCACTATTAAGGGAGCTAACCAAAAGCCAAGCTCAACTCAACGACACCCTAACCAGAGGAGAGCAACAACAACAAATCATGGAGGAAACCTTATGACAATTGGCCTTGGGAAAAACGAATGGAGAACAGAATGGACAGGGCGATGATTCGGTCACGGGAAGGTCAAATGTCCAACGCTCGCATTCACGGCCGCTAATGCTGACTTTTCCTCAAAAATCAGAAGCACCATGGCGGGAGCCAGAACCCACCTTTCAGGAGATGCAAGCATAGTTGAGTCAAGATTGGAGGGATGCAAATCTCGAAGGGGACATATCCTTCAAGGATTATGTGGAGCTCCGGATGAAATACTCGGGCGGCAGAAGTCGGGGCCATTATGGACACTATAACAATGACATCAAGCGGAAGGTTGGCAAGATCAACCTGTCATCCTTTGATGGGGCTGGAGCGACCTCAGCACATGCCTGGGTTCAAAAAGCCGATACTTACTTCCAACTCAACCCGATGCCTGAAGATGAAGCTATCAAGTTTGCAGCACTCCACCTGGAAGGGGTCGCGCATGAATGGTGGCACCATGGAATGGTGTCTCTTGGCCATGACCAGATAACTTCCTATGTCGAATTCACAGAGAAGCTCATAGATTGATTTGACGGGAAGGATCCAGAACTCAATTTCAAGGAGTTGGCACAACTAAAGCAGTCGGGATCTGTGGACAGTTACATCACAGAATTCCAGAGACTATCCGTGTTGGTGACTGACATCTCAGAGTGGAGATTGGTGGTCTTGTTCATGGACGGATTGATGGAACCACTGAAAGGTTGGGTGAAAGGGTTCAACCCAAGCACGCTCACGGAAGCAATAAAAAAGGCCCGTAACATGGCAACATCTGCCTCTTCCAAAAGTTTTGCGCACACCAAACCACCTTTCGTTCCGAGGGAGAAGGATAATAAATCCTATCCAAAGGGGTCATTGCTCGATGAAGCCACAAGACAGGAACTCAGAAGGAAGAAGCTGTGTTTCACTTGCAAAGAACCATGGGAACCAGGTCACCGATGTTTGGGCAGAGGAAAGATTCACTATATTGAAGTGATGTCCGATGGAGAAGAGGAGCATGAAGAAAGCGAAACTCCAAGGGAAGAATTGGTCGAAGAAACCAGCTTAGTGGAGAGAATCTCCACATTGGTTTGGAGGGGGGGCGTCATTGCCACACTGGTGGGTACCCCAAGGTGCAGTGTATTTAGAGTACGTGGCACACTACAAGGGAAACGAGTTCTTGTTATGCTCGACAGTGGAGCCTCGCTCAACTTCATAAACTCGTCACTTGTCAACCGAAGGGCCTTGTGTACAAAGGAGCATGAAGGGTTCGATGTCAAGGTGGCAAGAGGCGATCTCCTATCATGCACTCACCTGGTTCCGCAACTGAGCATCACCATGGGAAATTACACGGTGACCGATGATTTCTTTGTGGTGGATCTGGATGACACAGATGTCATATTGGGCATTCAATGGATGGAGACCCTCGACCAGTACACATAGAGCTTCAAAAGGATGGAGTTCTCATTCGAGGTGGATGGCAGGAGGGTGGTTCTTAGGGGAATGTCGAATGGCGGCCCGAGGGAGATTTCCGCCAAAAGGATGGAAGCCATCTTCAGACATGATGAAGTAGTTTGGGCAACACATTGCTTGATCTCAACAAAACCTATGAAAGGGCAACCGACTTACTACTAGGATGAGGAACTTCAGTCGGTTCTGGATGGGCATAGTTTGGTCTTTGCTGATATTCCACCTGGTATACCCCCACACCGAGGGTTTGAGCACACCATCGAGTTGGAGGAGGGAGCTGTTATCGGAAAATATGTATAGTTTAGTAATGTTAATTATTGATAGTCAGTTAGCCGATAGGTAGGTAGTTGGAGTCGCGACGGTTGTGTTGCACCCTTTCGACTGTCATATATTGTACCACCTCCGGGTGTTGGAGGACATGTAATGTTGACGACAGATTATAATATGAACATCTTTTGACATTAATGGCAAGCTTATTCTGGTACTTCTTTTGTATTTGCATTGTGCATTGCTGTTCGATTTCTGTATTCTTCTTGTTTACCCAGTGAGGTAAACATTTGGCGCCGTTGCCGAAATTATTCCGGGAGGGACGGGAATATACTACATGGCACAGGGATAATGGGACAACCATTGCCCGAGGGGACGAGCAGTAACCCTGACGAAGATCACCAAGAACTGTTCGAAGGAGAACGAGCACTCACAAAAGATTTCTCTTGCATCCTTCAGGCGGCCATCGAAACACACGTACGGAGGGAAGCCACCATTGAGGCTGTTCCAGAGGATGCTGTGTGGAGCACGCTTGGGGTAAGCCCGGCGGTGAATCGGTTGATGAGCAATTTGCCTAACCTTCTGGCTCAAGCATTTTTGGCTCTTCAAAACCGCAGAGAAGACACCTATCGGGAGAACCGATGACAGCAAATCTTACGAGAATTTCACGAGCGCCACGATGACGGACGTAGAGAAGACCGACGAAGGACAAATAATCCTTAATTTGTGAAGGGAGAGAAACAAAGAACACTGTTAGAAGAAGAATTATGTTGATTGTATACAAAAGAATGAATTAATAAAGACGTGTTGTGTTTTGATTTATGTGTTGTGAAACATGAAATTGTACCACAATTAATGCCCAATTTACTGAATAAAGACAAAAATAAGAAATTAGAAACCGACGAGTGGGAGGCTGCGCAGAAGGCTTTGATTCTGGAACAACGTGTAGAACGTAGACGGAGGCTGAGGCAACTTGCCGAAGGACGACCTGCCGAAGGGTTGCCCGAAGGGAACCAAGGAGGTGTCACGGAAGGTGCAGAAGCCGAGGGGAATTTCTACGCATCGCCAGACTATGGTAGAGCGAGAAGCCTTGAAGAGTTTCTGGAGGAAACTAGGTTACAGAGAGAACTAGTTGAAGAGACTCGAGATCGGTTCAAAAACTTATCTCTCACGCCACAAAGGGAGGATCACCGAAGGGAGTCGGGCACGGGTGACGACGAAGGGGAAGCTAACCGCACGGTAGGTACAAGGCAGAACACCGTACCTTCGGTCACCACCACAGGAGACATCAGCGGCATCGGAGGGAGCAACCACACGGTAGGTACAAGGCAGAACACCGTACCTTCGGTCACCACCACAGGAGACATTAGCGACATCGGAGGGAGCAGCGCCGGAGGGCAGAGACAGCCACAACCACCTCCAAGTGGACGATTTCCATCAATGGCGACCAAACAGAAGTTGCCCAAATTCAACGGGGATAGCAAAGATGATCCCGCACGGCATTGCCGTACATGCGAAACCATCTGGACAGCCAACGGGGTGACTGACCAGGATGAATGGATGAAGCAGTTCCCCGCCACATTGAGAGGAGTGGCTATTGACTGGTATTCAGACTTGGATAAAACCGGGGTAACTACGTGGGATGAATTGAAGAAAGCATTCGAGAAGGAATTTCGGCTTCTCCGAGATGATAATGAGATCGTCTCCGAAATCTATGGAACAAAGCAAGGAAAGAAGGAGACCGTACGGGCATATGGCCACCGGCTAAAGGAATTAGTCGGAAAGATGGAAAGCCAACCGGCTGATGGCTTAAAGAAGCGGTGGTTTGTCGAGGGTCTGAACCCTAAGCTACGACGAAAGATGAAAATTGTGCCTTTGACATCCTACGATGATGCATACAACCGGGCCATGGACTTGGAAAGTGAAAATAAGACGGCCAAAAAGAAGAAGAATAGATCTTCGTCATCCTCTGAAGATGATACGTCGGAAGAAGAGAGTAGCAGTGATGAGAAGCCGAAGAAGAAAATCACGGCCCTTCAGAAGGATATGGAACGGATGTTAAAAGAGTTTAAGACAATGAAGGGGACCACAGGCAAGGATGATGAACTGTGGTGCACGGATTGTAAGGAGAGCGGCCACACAAAGGGTGCCTGTCCCAAGAAGGTATTTTGTGACATCTGCCAGATCATGGGACATTCTACGAAGGAATGCCCATATAATCTGAAGGCACATAACCAGCAAGTGCTCTTTGCACATGAGCAGCCCTCCACATCGGATTCAAACAATAATGCATCTTCCGGAGGCTACCGAGGAAACCGATGAGGCGGACGGGGGAATAATAATAATTCCACCAGAAACAGGGTCCAATATGATGCGAAGGGGCGCCCGATGATTCAATGTAGGGCCTGGAATCAATGGGGTCATTACGCACGAGAGTGTAATAACAAAGACACCGCTCAAAAGCTATGTCGGTGGTGTGGGCCCGGTGACCATGAAGATGCCGATTGTCCGAAGTCTGGTGTAGGGGCCAATCTGATTGATATAGAAGACAACACACGGGGTAAAGAAGCCATCCTTGCTCTTACCCGAGGGCAGGCAAAGGAAGCCCGATACCCCCATCCCCGCACGGAGAAGCAGAGAATGACAGAGGCAAGGGAGGAAGTAGAAAGGGCTATGAAAGCCCAACGGGGAGAGACACACGAGTCATCTGGACCCTACTGCACAGACGCGGAGAGGAACATTGTACGGCAGATGCTCCAAATGGAGGTACCTGTGAAACTGGAAGACCTCCTACACACCATACCGCAATTGGGGACAGTGCTGTTGGGCACAAAGGTTGATAAACCCAAACCGAGAGACATGGATGCTCCCATACTAGGAAGCTCAGCAACAAATCCAGTTGTACTTACCGTCAACAATGGCCGACACCCAGCCGTGGTGGAGATGGGCATCCTGGGCACCATCCTGACGGATACTATAGTAGACGGCGGTTCCGGAGTAAATGTCCTTCCGGAGGACACATGGAAAAAGCTAGGAAAGCCCACTCTGTGGCCACCTACGTTTAATCTGCTAGGTGCAGACCAGCATGGGATTAAACCCCTCGGCATGTTGATGGCACAGCAAGTCACCATGGGTGCACAACCTTTTGTACTCGACTTTGTGGTCATTCCATTGAAGCAGAAAGGGTACGACGCCATACTTGGAAGAGGATGGTTGGTGGCAGCGAAAGCAAACCACAACTGGAAACGAAATACACTCTCGATGGAGAGCGGAGGCAAGAAATTCACTATTGATCTCCGGATGCAGTTGGTGAGCGAGGAACTTGCCTCTTCCTCGGGATCTGAATCCGAGAGGGAAAATGACCCACGAGACGAAGGGAGAGAGGGGATGGACCCAGATGCCAAAGGCATATTAAAAATCGGAGGTTGCTGTTCGGAGGATGATATAGATTCACTAAATGGATTGTTCCATTGGCAGCAGGAGGACTATGAGATGTTCTCACCCTCCTGTAATGTATTAAGCGTCGAAGGAGAAGGAGAGGAGCAAGATCAATATCCTCTAGAATACGGGGAGTATAAGGAAGGAGAAGCTACAATGGACACCGTACCCGCACATCAATTTAGAAACAAGGAGGCCATGAAGTATGAAGAACCGATGGTGAAACCTTTGAATCTAGGTACAGAGACGGATAAGAAAATCATTCTGGTAGGAGATGACTGGAACCCACTGCTGAAAACGGCCGCATTCAAGATTTTCACCGAATACAAAGATGTATTCGCATGGACTTATAAGGATTTGAAGGGAGTCCCACCGGAGTTATGTGTTCATCGTATTCTGTTGGTACCAGGTGCAGTACCAGTACGGCAGCGACCGTACAGGATGAATAAAAACTATGCTGCAAAAGTGCAAAAAGAGATTGAACGAATGCTGGAGGCCAAGATTATCTTTAGGGTGCAGAATAGCGAATGGGTATCCCCCATCGTAATATCTCTCAAAAAGGATGGTAACGAGATCCGGATTTGTGTCAACTTCCGGCGACTCAATGCAGTTACCATCAAAGATCCATTTCCCATACCGTTCACGGACTCTATTCTTGAAGAGGTGGCTGGCCATGAAATCTATTCATTTATGGATGGATTTTCCGGTTATAATCAGATATCAATAGCGGAGGAACATACGCTGAAGACGACATTTGTGGTGGAGGACAGAGTATATGCTTACAACCGGATGCCCTTCGGTCTCTGCAATGCTCCGGCAACGTTCCAACGAATAATCCTCCACATTTTTGATAAGATGTCCATGGGTAACTTCAAGGCGTTCCTAGATGATTGGTCCATCTACAGCGAGGAGGAGACGCATCTGAAGGCACTGGGAGAATGTATGGACAGGTGCCAGAGGGCACGACTCGCACTAAACCCTAAGAAATGCAGATTCATGGTACCTCAGGGTAGACTACTCGGGCACATAGTGTGTAAAGCGAGACTTAAAACAGACCCGGATAAAGTTCGGGTGATTGTGGAGATGGAACCCCCACAGAATGTCTCAGGGGTAAAATCTTTTTTGGGACACATCGGATATTACCGAAGGTTTATAAAAATTTTTTCCCAGATATCTTACCCCCTGGATAACCTCACAAGAAAAGGGGAACTGTACGTATGGGGAACGGCGCAGTCGGAATCCTTCGAAGAATTGAAATCACGACTGTTGGCGGCACCAATATTGGCCTACCCAAACTGGGACAGAGAATTTCATGTGCACGTCGACGCCTCCAACTATGCAATAGGTGCAACATTAGCACAAGTTGGGGATCATGGGTTGGATCACCCAGTCTACTTCGCTAGTAGACTACTCTCGAAAGCTGAGAAGAATTACAGTACAACTGAACAGGAAGTGCTCAGCATGGTTTACGCAGTACAGAAGTTCCGGCATTATTTGTTGGCGACACCCTTCACCTTCTATGTAGACCACCAAGCTTTGATGTACTTGGTGAATAAACCTATTATTCAAGGACGGGTGAGTCGGTGGCTCTTATTACTGCAAGAATTCACATTCAACATTATAGTACGGCCAGGGAAGAGCCATGTGATCGCTGACCAACTGTCATGAATCAAGTTGGGAGAACGAGCGGAGGGGGTGAATGATGATTTCCCGGATGCGCACTTATTCCGGATTGCGGTTTTACCATCCTGGTACACTCATATTGGCGAGTACCTATCGACGTCCCAGTTCCCTCGGGACATGCCACCAGGGGAACGACGCAAATTGGTCCTAAGGAGCCGAACGTTCCAACTGATCAATGGACTCCTTTACAAAATGGGGACAGATCAAGTACTCCACCGATGCGTGATGGAGGAAGAGATACCGGGGATTTTGAAGGAAGCACACGAAGGACCCGCAGGAGGTCATATGGGGCCAGACACGACGACCAGGAAAGTATTGTTAGCCGGACTATGGTGGCCGACGCTACACAGCGACACCAGAGAATGGGTCGGAAGCTGTGATACATGCCAGAGGGCCGGAAAACCACTAAAACGAGACTTCATGCCATTAAACCCTTCAGCGGCACAAGAGTTATTCGAACGTTGGGGGCTTGATTTTGTGGGGCCTTTAAAAGTCAACAGACTGCGGTGATGTACATACATCGTGGTAGCTATGGAATACTTGACAAAATGGGTCGAAGCACGAGCCCTACCTAATAACACCGCTGTGAGTACAGCCAGATTTATTTATGAACAAATTATCACGAGATATGGAATTCCGCTCCAGATAACCAGTGACAGAGGAGGCCATTTTGTGAACCATGTGGTGAGACTCCTCACGACGGAGTTCAAAATTTTTCACTCCTTGTCCAGTCCGTATTATCCGAGGGCCAATGGTCAGGTGGAGGCGACCAACAAGATTTTGGTTTCAGTCATCTATAAGTCGTGCAGGGTAGAAAAGGAAGATTGGGAGGAGCGACTACCGTCGGTGTTATGGGCATACCGCACCACCTACAAAGTAACGACAGGCCAGACACCATTTCAATTAATGTACGGACAGGAAGCGGTAGTACCGATAGAGTTCATGGTGCCAAGTCTCTAAATTGCTATTGAGAATAAACTTGGCGATATGGAGAGCCTGAGGGAGCGCCTGTATGCCCTAAACAAACTGGATAAACGAAGGCTGATGGCACAATGGGTGACAGACGTGGCCCAGCAACGAAGGAAACATTGGCATGACCAACACATTCGGCGGGCGAGGTTCACCCCGAGGCAGTTAGTCTTGAAATATAATGGACGAAACGAAATTAAACCAGGGAAATTCAAAGTCCGATGGTTAGGGCCCTTCCGGATACGTGAGGTCAACACGAACGGGGCGATAAAGTTATGGATGCTGGACGGGAAGGAGATACCAGACGCAATCAACAAATCCAAACTGAAGGTCTATCACGAACGGAGGGAACCGGGAACCCCTAGTCAGACAGCCGCAGCAAAAAATTAGAAAATTTGGAAAAAAAAAATATATATATATATATAAATTTGAAAAAAAAAAAAAAGATAAGAAGGTGGCCACCGTACGGTGGAAGCACCGACGGTGGGACCACCGTGCAGTGGAACCACCGAAGGTGGGACCACCGTGTGGTGGAACCACCGAAGGTGACACCACCGTGCGGTGGAACCACCGACGGTGGCACCACCATGCGGTGGAAGCCTCCGTGCGGTGGAAGCCACCGACGGTGGAAGCCACTGTGCGGTGGAAGCCACCGAAGGCCGCAAGAATAAAAAGGCCGCCCAAGCCATAAATCGCACGAAGGAAACACTGCCGGGGATAGAAGAAGCCACCGCAGCCCGCGGAAAGATAAAACGCCACACCACCGAAGTCCGCTAAAAAGGAGATAAAACGCCATCGCACGAAGGAGACACTACGGCAGGGAAAGGAAACACCACGCGACGCCAGGGAAGGAACACCACCGAAGGCCGAAAAAGAAAAATAGAAACGCCGCGCAAACCGAAGGAAGGGAACATCGCCGAAGGAACAAAACGCCAAGCAGCGCGAGGGATAAAAAGAAAACACCGTGAAAACAAGTAGTCGAAGGGGTTATTCACAGAGGAGAACCCGCAAGTAAATACGGAGGTGTTGGCAGCATAAAACGAGTTTCGTTGCATCGTGCGGACGAAGCATTTCACCGTGTGGACAAAGCAGGCTCACCACACCGCATACACAACCCAAGGACAGCCGAAGTGGTGGATACCGGCTGAACAAATTTGTTGGGCGTGAGCAATTGTAGTGGCTGCATGGTTGTATACCATTAGCCGGGAGTGTATTGGTTCGAAGCTTGAGTCGTGAAGGAGTTCAAGTCTTGCCACCGCACGGTCCCAGCTGCCAGGAGGTAGTTAGCCCTGTACCGAAGGAGTTTTTCGCATCGGCAAAACCAAGAAGTAAGTATCAGGAAGAAGTTAATGGAGTCAGCAGGTAAAAGAAATTGGAAAAAACAGTTACAGGATAGCAGCCATAGGAATAAGGATACGCGAGTTCTTCCTTCGGGTGTTCGCATAGCCGGTAACACAATGCACGCCAGGCAGAAGAGAAAGACACCACAGCATACCACACGAGGGAAGAACGCATTGACCCCACAGCATATCACCTTTGAGGGATTGAATGGGTCCGAATGCAGGAAGTGGTGGTAGGATACACCAGATGATGATTTGGTGAAGAAGAGCCTTCGGAAAGCAGGAGTGGAGTGGGCCGTCCGAATGCCTGTGTTTGCTATCCGTGAGTATGAGGGAGCATTACGATTCATGGTTGATACCTTTGATAGCCATTCACGGACGAGTACTTTTGAGTACCTGGGGAAGGATATCACGGTATCCTTCAAACCGACAGATTTTACGAGAGTGTTTGGCATTCCAGGAGTACATGGCAAGAAAGTGGAATTGAAAGCTAAGAAGATGACGCGGGAGGAAAAAGAATATTGGATTAAACGAGTATCCCGAGACTTGACCACAGCAGAATTAGAGAGCATTGTTGATGCCACGAAGAGCCGTGGGATGCGTAGGTCTTTTGTTGCAGAGGGCCATTGGCGGTGCATAATGGACGTCATCAAGAGCAGGTTGACAGGGTCTGGTAGGGCATCGGACATCGCTCTCCCACAGATCATATTGATGAATGGACTTCTGAATGGCATTGTGTATGATTGGGCTACATTGTTATCAGAGCGGATGTGCGAGTTCTTGATGATGGAGCATCGCACGTTTTACATGCCCCACTATGCCATCGGATTGTTTTTGGAGGCCACGCGAGAAGTAGTACCGGAGGCAGAATTGGAGATACAGCCACAGAGACCATTGGCAGATGGTGAGCCTCCTATCATGCATTGGAGACACCTTGACATTGGTCATTCTTCCGCGAAATGGAAAAGGATAGTAGAGACCCCCTCGGCAGAACCTGATAGTGGAAGAGAGACTTCCAGCAGCGAAGAGGCTTCGGAGGAAGAGGATTCGGCGGAGGATAGTAGCAGTAGGGCGAGAGAAGAGGAGAGGATGGAGTCTGTAGGGGAGCGAGTCTTGTTTGCGCCACCCTCACTACCACTTGGCACACTTGTGAGGTCATCCGCGGGAGTGGGAGGCACGTCAATTCCAGGTTTATGAACATCTTTTGACATTAATGGCAAGCTTATTCTGGTACTTCTTTTGTATTTGCATTGTGCATTGCTGTTCGATTTCTGTATTCTTCCTGTTTACCCAGTGAGGTAAACAGGAGCCAAACCCGTTATCACCACACCCTATCACCACCCGAAGAAGTTCAAAGATGAGATAGAGAAAACGATCTAGGAACTCCTCGATAAAGGATGGATTCGGCCTAGTTCTAGCCCCTTTGCGTCCTCGATGGTTCTGGTGAAGAAGAAGGACGGGACTCTCAGAATGTGTGTCGACTATCGTGCACTAAACAAGAAGACTATCGAGAATAGGTACCCCATTCCCAGGATCGATGAGCTATTGGACGAACTACATGGCGCCATCTATTTCTCCAAGATTGATCTCCGCTCCGGCTACCATCAGATCCGTACGAGGGAGCAAGATGTGGAAAAGACGGCCTTTCGTTGCCATTACGGACACTATGAGTTCTTGGTCCTACCATTTGGATTAACCAATGCTCCGGCCACTTTTCAGTCCTGCATGAACCATATCTTCAACAAGCAACTGCGTAAGTTCCTATTGGTATTCTTCGATGACATACTCATTTACAGCAAGACCTGGAAGGAACATGTGGGGCATTTGGATGAAGTATTGGGGATTATGGAATCACAATCACTGTATGCCAAAAGGTCCAAATGTGAATTTGGAATGACTGAGGTCCTGTACTTGGGTCATGTCATCAGCGCCCAGGGGGTACAAGTTCACCAGGAGAAGATTCAGGGCATTCTGGATTGGCCTCCACCCAAGACTCTCTTGGAGCTGCGGGGATTTTTTGGGTTGTGTAGTTATTATAGAAGGTTTGTGAGAGGATTTTCACAGCTTGGGGCACCACTGACAGATCTAACAAAGAAAGGATCCTTCCATTGGAATGCGCAAGCGCAACAGACCTTCGACAAATTAAAATAAGTTATGAGTACGTGTCTCGTTTTGGCACTACCAGACTTCACTCGCCCCTTCATCTTGGAGTGTGATGCCTCAGGGGAAGGCATTGGAGCAGTGTTGATGCAAGACCGTCACCCCATTGCTTTCGAGAGCCAAAAGCTCTCGGGAGTTGAGCGATTATATTCCATCTATGACAAAGAGATGCTCGCCATCATACATGCACTGACAAAGCTTCGGCAGTACCTCGTCAGAGCAAAGTTTGTTGTGCAAACATACCACAACAGCTTGCAATACTTCTTGGAGCAGAGGGATCTGAATGAACGACAACGGAAATGGGTGAGCAAAGCCCAGGCATTTGACTTCGACATTGAATATGTGAAGGGAAAGAATAACGTGGTTGCTAATGCCCTATCAAGAAGGCCTGCCGTATGTTCTTTATCTTAGATTTCGGCGGATTGGAAGGAATACCTGTTGGTTGAATACTCCAAGAACACTTTTGCCTGTGAACTGATGGATGGTCAAGTGCAGGATGACCGATACAAGGTGGTTGACGACATCATTTATTACAAGGACAAAATTTATCTGGTACCCGAATCCCAGATGAAGGAAAAGGTTTTGAAGGAATTGCACGACTCTCCCTTGGCTGGACACCTGGGATACTTGAAAACCTACAGACAGATCCGTGAAAGGTTTTCCTGGAAGGGGCTTAAGAACGATGTCCTGCAGTATGGGCGGGAATGCTCCACCTGTCAGCAGAACAAATCTGAGCATAACCTACCGGCCGGACTGCTACAACCACTGCCAATTCCCGACCAGAAATGGGATAGCATCTCGATGGATTTCATTACTGGACTCCCCAGAGTGCAAGGAAAGGATTGTATTTTTGTCATAGTTGACCGATTGACCAAGTATGCACACTTTTTTGCCATCCCCACAGGATATCAAGCAGTTCAAGTAGCCGAGTTGTTCTTCCGTGAGGTGTTCCGCCTACATGGTTTATCGCGAAACATAGTCAGTGACAGGGATAGCCATTTTCTGAGTACCTTCTGGATGGAGTTATTTCGGTTGGCAGGAACCGAGTTGTCACCTAGCACGAGCTACCATCCGCAGATAGACGGACAGACCGAGATTGTGAACAAATGGCTGGAGGGTTATCTGAGGAACTACGTCTCAGTGCAACAGAAGGCTTGGGTTTGCTGGTTGCATTTGGGTGAACACTGTTACAACACCACTTATCACATGTAGATAGGCATGCCACCTTTCAAAGCACTGTACGGGTATGAGCCTTCTTCAATTGTTGACCTGGCATTGGGAGACAGTCATGGACCGATGGCCAAAGATTGGCTTCAGGTGAGTTTAGACATCCTGACATCTCTCAAAGACAACCTGCAGAGGGCTCAAAAACAGCAAAAGATGTATGCTGACCGACACCGGATTGAGCGGAATTTTGAGGTTGGTGATCTGGTTTACCACCGACTTCAACTGCACAGGCAATCCTCCTTGAAGACAAGTGGTAAGGAGAAGCTGAAGCCGCGTTTCTATGGGCCCTATAGGGTGGTTCGGAGAGTGGGTGAAGTTGCCTACGAGTTGGAGCTTCCTAAGGGGAGTCGGATTCACAATGCTTTTCACGTGTCATGTCTGAAGAAGGCCGTCGGGCAGCGCGTCACAGTGTCTAGGGATCTGCCACCCATCGACGAAGAAGGGAAACTAATTCTGGAGCCGGCTGAGATCATCGATGTCAAAGAAAAGAGGTTGAGGACACGCACAGTCAAAGAGTTCCTTATACGCTGGAAGAATCTACCCATCGAGGATGCCACCTGGGAAGGCGTGCAAATTCTGGAGCATCCAAGTTTGCAATTGCTTGAGGGCAAGCAAATTTTGACTCGGGAGGACTGTGATGTCCCTGATATAATTAAATAATAAATCTAATTACCTTGTTGTAAGGCCCCAAATTTAATAACAAATCTTTCGGGCCCCTTTTATTTAATTAGATTAGGCAAGTTTTGGTTGGTCGTGTCGGCCCGTTTGTAACCCTTCGGGAAGTTTCCCGGAGCCCATATTTATGGCCGTGTTAGTCATTATTGTAGGCATGCAAATTTGGTATTTTTCCTTTATTTGTGCGAATTCCAGTTTGGAGTTCAGCTTGTCTGTCATTTCAGAGGTGAGAGACCCTCCCTACTTGGCATCCGCAGTTTCGGTGGGAGTCCTCCTCACCCTAGTCTGCTTCTGTTCCAAATCTATGTAATCTGCAGTGCGATCATTATCAATATAATTTCCCGTGCATGTGTGGATATTCATCATCAACTCTTAAGTCTCTTGTGCCTGTGATATTAATAAATTCCACTACGCTTTACAAATTGACTAAGTATCTAAAGGTCGCGAAGGCAGAGCATACACACCGTATGGACCACTACCGTACACCATTCCTCCACCGTATGCCCACCGTCAGCCTTACCTCCTACCGTACGCCCATCATACGCCTTACCTTCCACCGTACGCCATTCCTCCACATACACCCACCGTACGCCATTCCTCCACCGTACACCCACCGTACGCCTTACCTCCCACCGTACGCCATACCTCCACCATACGCCATTCCTCCACCGTACGCCCATCATACGCCATACCTCCACCGTATGCCATTCCTTCACCGTATGCCTTCCGTATGCCTTACCTTCCACCATAACCGTACGCCCCACTGTACGTCATTCCTCCATTGTACGCCCTCACCTTCACCATACTGTCACACCCACACGCTCTCAATATTGCCGTACATTGGCAAGGGAACATTACAAACAACAATCTAATCCCAAGTGAGCTAGTAAGGTGCAGACCTTAGGTAAATTCCAACAGACTGTGCAAACCCTAGTGCGAGCTTGTAGACAACTTCCATACCAGTAGAGGGTCATTTCAGATTTGAAAATGTGATTAATGTTGTCTTGAGGGTGAGGGTTTTAATATTGTTTTATTACTTATATGATTCTTGATTCGTTGAAAATTCCTTTCAGGTTCGAGCTCAACAATGAAATGCATGGAGCAAGGCGCAAAAGGAGATCTAGCACTCATGCATGGACAAGGTCTACACATCAGGGCAACATTGTTCTACATCAACACAATCACTATCATCACGAGTTCAAGATGGCAACTTGTGGGGTTCAAATCATTCAAGGTTTTCATTACATCATAATTGAAGGAGGTATCAAGATTTAAAGCAAGGAGGGAGTTAACATATACACCTCACAATTTCAACATTGCACTACAAAGAGATAAGTTCAATAAATTCAGGATGAGGACTACCACATGGCGAATAGCATATAATAAGAAGATCAAAATCATGAGAAAGAACGCTCTAACATGTGGCAACAATGCAGATGCGAGATTGAGAACTGAGACTGCAAAAGGGATAAATTCTCACAATCTTGAATTCCCTTTTGAAATCCAAGAATCACTACTAGGATAGCAAGGAAGTAGTCTAGGACAAGAAATTTAGGATGAGGGATAGTGCAATTGAAGGTCAGTATTCCCAAGTTGGAAATGAAAATTTCCATACATGAAGATGGAAAGTGGGTGTGATCAAGCAAATAGTTTCAAAAGAGTTAATCTAAGTTAAGAACTTGATCATCTAGATGATACAATTTGGGAATATGTCCCACCATCTTCATCACGTTGAGCAACTGAAATGTTGAGTATCAAGAGATATGCTTCAATCACAAACACATTGTGATAATCTACATGGCAAGCTGAGGTGGCATTCTAGTCATCCAATCCATTAAATTATGACAAGTCAACACGTCCAAATTCATTGAATCCGACTCATTCAAGGTGGAGCAAGTGATACATGGCAATCAATCAGGTATTGTTTCACAAACCTAACCTCAATTCTCATTGGTTGGAAATTCAAGAAGGACATGTGTCCCAAACATTGTAATCATTTCATTGGCCAAGAGGGAGTTTGTTGTAACAAACCCTAATTAAGGTTTTATCATGTAATCTCAGCCATTGATTTGAGAATCAATCTAAGCCTTCAATATGTAAAGACACATCTATATAGGGCTAACAATTTTCATTTGTACGGGTTAATGGTTTATAGTTGGTAGAAGTAGCAATAAATAGGAGGAGGAAGCCAATGATTGTTGCTAAGACTTGTTGATTTTAATACATGATCTTCATTGAAGCATGGTGAATTTATCTGTGTAATTTCTACATCTTGCATTGTTTCTTGTTACTTCTCAAGTTTAGATAAAGTTCATCGATTGTAATGGAAAAGTGTGATGATATCTTGATGGAATTCTTGTTCATACCATTTGTAATTTTCTGATCGTAAGTTGCAGTGCATGGTGAGTCTAACTGCATTAAGCACAAGTTTGATAGTGAGCGTTCACTTGAATTGTGCCAGTCTTGGGCATTTGAATGAATGTTGATGATATGGAAACCCTTCATTATTCCTTAGAAGATTGCATCAGTTTTGTGTAGTTGTTTCTGCATGGCGAAGAAAAGCTTGATTATGGAATCTGTCTATCAAAGCATCATCCTTTATTATCATTGTTCTTAACTTCTTAGGATTAACATAGGCTTTCTAAACTGTTATCTCTTTTGCCTTTATTTTCCAAGCGATTAGAATAGTTTCCATGTTCCAGTAGAGTTCAAGAAAAACGTAAGTCCCCTTGCAATTCCAACAGTATCACATCAAATACACTGAGTCCATCCAAATCATTTAAGTCATAGTTTGCATTGTAAACCTTGGAGTCATCTCATTTGATCACGTTGTATAGCATATGAGGTGTTTTTGTTCAAGAGAGGATAGAATACCTTGGTATTTTATTTTGTGTTCGAGGTGCATAAAAAACACATCAACAAAAACCATGCAAAATGTTGAAACAACACATAAAGATCCGCCATATCTTCAATGAAAATTATGTATTTATTCCATCATATTCTTGGCAACAATCTCCAATCTCCTACTTCTACTTGCTGATGTTATCAACTATTGTGATTTCATCTTTACAAATGAGAAAAGCAAGCCTTATATAGAGCTCTCAATTACAAATGAACTCCTTCGAATATCACCATAAGGTATCGTCTTGTGCCTCCCAAAATGTATATCACCCCTAAACGTTCCTTCAATTCTCCAATGAGGAATTATGTACAAAATTGATGGTACCTAGGGTGAAGTCGACTTGACGTCAGACCTGCAAATTAGCCAATCTTCACACAATTCTGCCTCCAACCATCTACTAATAAGATCGCCTTATTTCCTCAATGAGAATCGATGCAAAATGAGCACTCAAATCTGGAATTCTGAAAATGCCATGAACATCCGTCCACCATGAAAGTTACAGCAAACTTATTATGCACAATTAGGAAGACTGAAGTGTCTCCCTCTCACAATAGCAAATTTGTCTTTGAAAGAAGAGTTCACAAATTAGGCGCTGATGTAGATCTCGTCACAAACCCACTCCCAAGATGAAGATTTAGGGTTTCGTTCAGCCCTTCTATCAATCTGCTGAAGGTTTGCGTCCTTAGAGATTCAACTAATGCGAAGCATCAATCAATTCATCAAATCCATAATCCATATCTCCCATGATCTTACAATGAGGCTCATCCTCTATTTATCTTTCTTCTCCATATGTCTCATAAACTTCTAGGGGATTCTAGAAATAATATTATTTCATTTTAGTGACTTTATGATTAATTATTTTATTTTAAGTCACTAATTAATTAATTATTAAATATAAATTCACCCTTTTAATTTTTAATTTATTTCATGACTTTATAAGATTAATTAATTAATTTCTCCTTATTATTCCACTTAGCCAAAAGGCTAAAACTTCATAAGAGGCTAGAAAAATGGAGACACTATAGTCTACCCCTCTTGAAATTGCTTGTCCCCAAGCAATCTCCACGCTCAAGAAAAGCATCCTGAAGAATCACGCCACCTGGATCTGTAATGTCCCCAAATCCGCAATCTAAAAAAAACATATAAACAATGAATTTCAATAATTGATTTTTGGGTACGAATAATTTATCTAGAGTGTAATTACCCAGATTCACTTAAGGTCACTTGATATCAATAAGTCAATTCCCATATTTAGTTCCTAATGAGATTGAGAGGACTAGCTACCATAGGATGCCCATAGTGCTTATCAGGCCCAAGGGCGGTACACTCCCCCTTGGCCCAACTGCCAGTAGACCTTTAGTCATCTGCAGTGGGTGGCCTACCTGACAAAGGCCTAGTTCCTGCTATCCTTGTTGCTTAATTCCTCATCTATCTCACTGGGTTTGGATATGCAATTGCCTTATTCATTATTTTGATAATATTTCTACTAGTCCTTAATCTGAACAATGCCATTTATTCTAAATTTCTTGTAGTTGTAATTGATTAGCTAATTGCGTATATAGAGGTTCATTCATACACTTTGTATACCCTTATGGTTTATATATATATTGGTATTAATGTAATCATATTAATTTCCATTCTATTGTCCTCAATTTATATATAATTATATTTTAACTACATCTATATATGCAAACATTTGATTTAACATCTATATGTTATGTATCCATGCATTTATTTAATATCTAACTATATATATTTCTACGCATAAGTTTCCTTTGATTTACGAAATCCTACTACAGAATGAACAACAGTGGGTAAGTGTTCTTACCTGCGTCCTTTTGCTGCTTTCCCTTGATGCTATCCCTTCGTACTCTCCCCTATGTCTTCCTTCCTCTCGGCTTGCACTTTAAATACCGGCGGGGGAAAGTGTTTGAGCGGATACCTCTAGGGGACGTGGCCGCTGCGGTGAGTGGTGGTGACTGTTGGAGTCACCGCTCCCTGCTCCAGCCGCACTAACTCTTGGCGCTTTAGTTAAAAGTCACCGTCATTTCATCTAATGCGTCTACTTAAGGTAATACGCCCCTTTTATGGTATGCATTTAATAAAATTTGTTAGTAAATACTTTAGATTGTATGCGATAGAGTTCTAATAATATCGTATGGTGTTTAGGGTATTATTCCATAATAATTATAAAGTATTTCTTGGATGATTTATATTGTCTATTAATATCATATTTTTATGTTTATTTTATAATATATTATATGATAAATATAATGTTATATTATGTATCAATATAATAATTTATATTGTATATCAATATTGCATGGTATGATAAATATAATATTATATTATATTATGTATCAATATATTATGATAAAGCTCATTTAACAGTTAACATTAATAATTAAAAATATGATCAATATATATTAAAAATAAAACAAGGAGTCATCACCAATTAGGTTACAATAATAATGGAGGGTGGAAAAAGTTTTATTACAAAATGTGGGATTATGACAGGATCCCAAATGAAAAACTGTGCAATGTCCCTGTCAACATGAAAGAGGTCCTATAACACCAACTGAATCTGCTGAATCAATTCAATCACCGCATCATGTGCCACAGGAGCATAAGCCTCAACCCTAGCAATACTCGGATCCCAAACCAATCCATCAATCCTACCATATGTGATGAAGATGAAATGACTCTTCAAATCACCATGAATCTCCCATCCTGGAAGGCTGACCAATAAGGAAATGTGGAAATGAACTCCTGCATGCCAATGAAACAACACAAACGACAACCCAACATTCTATGATAACTTAGATCAGCAACATGAATGATGTTATAGATGTCAACATACCATTGTAAATCAAAGAAATCCATCTCATACTCATTGCCCATCGAATAGGTATGTCCCCACGCACTTTCGTGCCACTGAACAGCTGATGTAGTCTATGCCAAATCTGAAAATGCATTGGAAATCAAAACATGACAGCCACTAACCCATTCAGAATCAAGGTAGATTAAGTCACCAATCAACAAGTAGATAGCTTCCATATCATAAGAAATAGATGCACACTTCAAATTTGAAATGTAGGTGTCTTTCTTAACACCCCAAAGTAATTCATGTGTGGCTGATCTCATAAAGTCACTATGCTCATCTGTGATTGCATATTCTTCAACTTCTTGCTCATCATGAAAACCCAATGAAGTAATAGGTGACTCCTCTAAAAGCTGATTTGTAATCATGCTTACCTTGCACATGCTCCATTTCTATCTCTTCTTCCCTTGGAAGAAAGAATGATCGAAGATATGCCTCTCTTTGTTGTATTGCTTGCTCCATATGATTGCAGCGCTCCTTGACCTTTTGTAGGTGTTGCCTTGTTTGGGCAGATAGCAACTTAGCTTGCCTAGCTTTCCTTAACCACTCATCACACATGCTTTGCGTCCTCTTTACATCTTCTATGTTATGATGCACAAAATCAGACCTTTTACTAGATGCATCATCAACCAATAACTCGTGTTCATCTTCCCAAATCTGAATGCCAACATTAGGTGACTCCATAACATTGTCTTCCCCATGATTAAAGGCTGCATCACCTTGAGGATGAAGAGATATATCACTACTGTTATAACAATCAGCACCACTGTCATGCATTTGTGTCATGCCTTCAATTCTTACTGTGCTGCCTATGCTGTTATATCATTGTTTTCAAAAGATTTATCCAAATATGAAGATTCATGCTTCATATTAGTGACATTCTGAGACTCTAACATGCTTACTCCTTGAATTAGACCATCACCTGCACAATCTCTATCTATCTGAATCTCAAGATCACCAACGAAGAATTTTGAGTAGTTTTCACTTGAAACAGTTTGTTCTTCATTCTCTTTCTTGCTTGTTCCATTTTCTTTAACCATCCTTTCATCTATACATTTGTGATTGAGCTCCCAAGGACCTTTACAAGTAAAGCATAAACCTTGTCTTCTCATTTCATTCCTGCTTGTACCATGCTCCTGTCCGAATGTTTTCCCATGAACACTTGTAGGCTGAGAAATTTCCTTTTTCTTCGATTTCCCAAACATTCCTAGAAATCCCTGTTTTGTTTCCGGATCATTCAACAAATCTCACAAGTTCCTCATCAAATCAATAGTGGATTTGTCGAAAGCCATCTTTCCTTCAATACTTCCCCAATAGGATGGCAAGAAACCGCTTTGATACCACTATAATATCCCTTGTTCTTGTATGTCGGAAAATGTGCTTATGAGACATAAGGAATATCATCAAACAATTCACAGACAATCTTCCAGCTTGCTGGTCTATAATATCAGTCTGACATGTCCTTATTAAAATGACTATAGATAGCTTCCAATGCTTGAGAATCAACACTACAATGCATAAATTATCATCTAGATGCTTAAATGACACTCTGGACCCTTAACCAATGCATAGAGATGAATTTACAATGTTACATATGCACTTACAGCCAAGTGGCATTTTGACAAACATTTGGCAAGTAAACCAGTATCATCAAAGTTATATCAACAAGAGATGAGCTGCAACTTACTCTCCTTTATTCATGAAATAATCAGTTCCTTATAATGACCATCAAGTGCCAAACACACTTAGCAAATTAACAAAAGTTTGAAGACTTTTGACAGCCATAGATTCATGAATACCAACTGAAATAACAATGGAACAAGTGCCTTCCAAATTTTGCAAATTGCTAAACAACTTTGATGCAGGAAGGTGTGGGATTGAGGGAGACTTGAATAATATTATTCAAAGTCTTAAGGGGAAAAGTTCACCTTCATGGACGGTTGAAAATATTATTAATGCCTCCAAGAATATAATCAATACTTTCGAGTCTTATATTTCTCATAACTATAGAGAAGGTAATTGTGTTGCGGACCATTTCGCTAACACAGGGGTGAGAATTGACACTAGAAAGGTGTGGTTTAATGAAGACACCTTGGATTATGAGGTTCGGTCACTCCTTATACACAATCGAACACATGGCAGATATGAGGAGATCCCTACTATTTTCGATGATGAGAGTTATTAATTTTGTCATCATTTTATGGCAAGCGTTTGGGTTGGCTACCTTAAGTTGCTATTATTACTACCAGACTTCGCATGCTTTACGGGCATTATTTGATTTTGAAGCCGTTGCTGGTTTTTCCGCTGCAAACCTTGTTCTTCTGAAGTTGGCTGTCTCTGAGCTGAGTTTTAATACTATGGGGGGTTAGCGGCATCAGGTGGAACCTCCTAACTGTGCTAATTGGAAGACGAATCCTACCATTTGGCATAGATTACAGAAGGGGGGAGTGGTGACTTTTTTGGAGAAGTTGCATCGGCATAACCAGAGTGTTACGAGACAATTTGTGAAGGGATGGAAGGATGCTAAGGTGCATCTATTTGGTATGGTGACTGAGATTAATGAAGATCTAATTGCTGAAGTGACGGGCATGTCTACGGAGGGGATTAAGTTTTACAGAGACAAAAAAATCTCTGATGCTGCTGTGAAGAGATTCCCCAAGAAGGAAAAGGAACGTGGTTGCTTGGTGAAAGCCAATAAGACTCATTTTGAGCCGAAGCAGATTAAAGTCATATGGCGGGGGCTTCTGAAGGTGATTATGGAGTTCTTCACTTTGGACGACAAGTTTACTAAAATTTACAGGTATCACTTTGTGTTCCTTAACCATTTCCATCACAATGAGAAAATGTCGTTCCCGTTTTATTTGTTGTCTTCTTTGAATGCAAGTATTGCCGATTTCAAGGAAAACCTCCGTGTTAATCCTGTTTTACACCAAGGTTTAATTGCTCTGATTTTTGAGCATTTGAAAGCTAGGGCTTCTGAAAAACCCCAGTAAACCATCCCCTGTTACTGCTGAAAATATTGATGTTAATGAGGAATCGAAGTCAGAAGGATGGGAAACTGATAGTGAGGATGGGGATTATGCCCCTCATTCTAGCAAAAAGGCTAGACCTAGGGCAAAGATGGCTGTTGCGGGTGTGAGTAAGGGTTCCCCTGGTGCTGGTGGGGAAAGTTCGAGTAAACGCCCTAAGGGTAAATCTTGAAAAGCCACTTTGAAGGTTTCTGATAGCTCTGATGACCAGGATTCCATGGACTATACTCAAAATGTTGAGGTGTCATCTTCCTCTCATGGCTCGGAGCAGAATTCTCAGGATTCGGGGGATTTTTCCCCTCAGGATTTTCATCCTAAACAGGAGACACCTTTTGATGTGCTTAATGTTGCCAAAAACAGCTCATTGGAGGTTTTCCATCTTTTCAGATGGGTTTTCTATGAAATCAAAAACATCAATCTTAAGCAGCGGTCTTTATCTTCCAAGATGGAAGTAATGCAGGCTAATGCTAAAGATTTGCCGCATAGTACTGTGAGAGCTCACTCCGTCGATGCTAGTAAGGAGATGGTTGAGGGTACTTTGGCTGGTGTTTTGTGGACTGAAAGTGAAAAACAGGTGATGACAGATTGTTTGGCCACTAATATGGAAGCTACTCAACGTGTTAAGGATATATCTGACAAAAAAATTGTGGATATGGAGGCCAGAATTGCAAAGTGTGAGACTACCCTCAGGGGAATTATGGAAACTAGTCAAAACATTGTGAAGGCTTCTGCAGACACTATGTCTACCATGGTCAGCAAGTTGAATAAAGCTCACATGGATAGGGTTGTTGTGGACGTGGATAAGGAGATGGTTGCTGGTGCTGATGATTCGGGTCCTTCGGGAAAGCGTACTCGTGCCAATATGAAGAAGAAAGCCATTGCATTGCCTCAGGACATTTTGGACTTGAAGAATGCTGCCAAGAAGATGCACCAACTTAGTGCTAAGGTTGAGGAGAACCTTAAAAATCTAGGTTAATATTTTTCTGTTGTTGGTTTTGTGCTATAATTTTGCTGGCCTTTTGCCGTTTTTGTGGGCTGAGCGGTTTTTTGTTTGTCTTTTGCTGTCTCTCAGTCCTGTTTGGTAGTTTTTGCAGCAATTTTATTATGATTGGACTCTATTTGATCTAGATTTTAATCTGATGTATAGGGTTTCGGGGTCCCTTCAAAACCTGTTTTTCCCGTAATCAAAAACAATGGAACAAGTGACAAATGCACTTGGAAATATCGCCTAGGTCTGATTTTGAGGAAGCAATCAATATCCTCAATTTTTGGTGCCTAGTCTAGCCAAATCGAACAAGTATCAAAGTCGCCCCTGCTGTAGCTTATGGAGGGTTTGATAATAAATGATGTGACTACTGCAAGGCCTCAATGGTTACCAAAACTGATCGCTTAATCCTCTTGAGTGTAGCACTAATCACCAAGAGGATATTCGATTCCCAAATAATGAACTATATGAAAAATCGTGGGATATTACTAGTCTGATACAACTTGTTTCAGACCTGAAAATGTATGCCGAATTTTGATCAGAACTCCTTCGAATATCACCATAAGGTATCGTCTTGTGCCTCCCAAAATGTATATCACCTCTAAATGTTCCTTCAATGCTCCAATGAGGAATTATGTACAAAATCGATGGTATCTAGGGTGAAGTCGACTTGATGTTAGACCTACAAATTAGCCAATCTTCACACAATTCTGCCTCCAACCATCTACTAATAAGATCGCTTCTTTCCTCAATGA
This sequence comes from Cryptomeria japonica, assembly GCF_030272615.1. Classification (NCBI taxonomy): domain Eukaryota; kingdom Viridiplantae; phylum Streptophyta; class Pinopsida; order Cupressales; family Cupressaceae; genus Cryptomeria; species Cryptomeria japonica. The sequence continues at coordinate 33,250,853 of NC_081409.1, read as the reverse complement.
GAATCGATGCAAAATGAGCACTCAAATCTAGAATTCTGAAAATGCCATGAACACCCATCCACCATGAACGTTACAACAAACTTATTATGCACAACTAGGAAGACTGAAGTGTCTCCCTCTCACAATAGCAAATTTGTCTTTGAAAGAAGAGTTCACAAATTAGGCACTGATGTAGATCTCGTCACGAACCCACTCCCAAGATGAAGATTTAGGGTTTCATCCAGCCCTTCTATCAATCTGTTGAAGGTTTGCGTCCTCAGAGATTCAACTAATGCGAAGCATCAGTCAATTCATCAAATCCATAATCCATATCTCCCATGATCTTACAATGAGGCTCATCCTCTATTTATCTTTTTTCTCCATATGTCTCATAAACTTCTAGGGGATTCTAGAAATAATATTATTTCATTTTAGTGACTTTATGATTAATTATTTTATTTTAAGTCACTAATTAATTAATTAATTAAATATAAAGTCACCCTTTTAATTTTTAATTTATTTCGTGACTTTATAAGAAATTAATTAATTAATTTCTCCTTATTTCTCCACTTAGCCAAAAGGCTAAAACTTCATAAGAGGATTGAAAAATGGGGACATTACACGATACCGGGTTGTGAGGAGTCCCTTTGGTGTTGTGTAGGATCGAGATAGCAGTGCTGAAAACGAGGGCAAAGCCACTTATCGAGTTAGCTGACAAAGGCGGCATAATGATTCTATGTTATACCGATAGTGTTAACTACTCCGACAATCACTGTGTCGGAATAGCTATGCCGATTAGGAGACCCAGGATGTGCATCGGAATAGCTGACAAAGGTGGAGTAACAGGTTTGTGTTATACCGATAGAACTAACTACTCTGATATCATCGTATCGGAATAGCTTTTGCCGACCCGACGATCAAGGATGCCTATCAGAATAACTATTGAAGGCGACATAACAAGTTTGTGTTATGCCGATTGTGTAAACTACTCTGACATTGTTGTGTCGGAATAGTTATGCCGACAAGGAGATCGAGCAGGTGTATCGGATTAGCTTTTGAACTCAGATTCACAGATTATTGCTATGCCGATGGTGTTAGTTGTTCTGATGAACATGCATTTCGGAATACCTATGCCGATGAAGGTGAGTAGACAGTGTGACATCGGAATAACTTATTGTGGCATCAAAATTTTTCGGTGATCTTATAGAATAGACAGAAGTTGCAGAAAGGGATTGTTTCTTTTTGGGTTTTGATGTTATAAGTAAAGTAATTGATAAATAGCAACAACTGTGAAATAAAACAGTAAAAAATGTTCATATGTAAGAACATTTAAGCAATCTGAAAATACTACAAATCATACCAGGCAAATAACCTAGTTTTGTATTCAGCAAGAATCCATACATTTATTTGGAGCTATTCTCAATCTGGATTGATGCCAGATGTAGGAATATTACTGGCAACGAACAAGGAATACCAAATAAGCTGAATACAACCCTTCAAGCCAACATACAAACAAGGCATGGTTGCAAAGGAGGGTTGGAAGCTGCTGCAAACATAGTTGAAAATCTCGGACTCGGCAAACCAAAATTTTTGACTTGGACTCGGACTCGTGAAAGACTCATGAAAGACTCAGCAAGGACTCGGCAAAAAGAAAAACCGTAGTTTTACAAAAAAACATAAAGAAATTAATGCATTTAGAGAGCATAAGAGCCATAATTGAAACATTACACATGTCACATACTCATAGTTTCAAACTTTCAACTCTAAAATGTATAATACCAAGATTTTTTCAATGCTAATTATGTTGTTATATGGAGCCTAATCAGAATCGGAGGTAAAAGTTTCCCTACTTCCATCGGCGCAGTTTCCCCCTATATTTTTCGACTCATGGCTCCCATGGACTCGCGAGTCCGTGGCGAGTTGCCTCGTGGCTCCCATGGACTCGCAGGTCCATGGCGAGTCGACTCGTGGCTCCCATGGACTCGCGAGTCTGTGGCGAGTCCACGAGTTTTAAAACTATGGTTGCAAATCACGTGCCAGCTGAAATAGACCAGCCACCCTGTTGAAACCCCCAATATGCACGCTGAATCTTCAGGATAAGAAGATGTGTCTTCTACCTCTGACAATCTCTGTGCAATCCTGGATAAATCCACTGTCAACTCCTGCTGAGGGCTATGTCCCAGCAAGCTCAGACCTGGGGTTTGCGTCCCAAACCAAAATCACTCTTCCAAAGCAATTTCCAAATTCGCAAGTTTCAAACTGATCAAAGATGCTATCAATTAGGTTTTCATCTCCTTATAACTCATTTCCCTTTGCAAGTCTAACCCTAAAGAATAATAAAGCTTGCGCTTTATAATTAAAGTGACACTTTCCCAATTATGGCGTCAAATTGTAGAAAAATATCACTTTATTGCGAATAAATAACTTCAAGCATCCAAAAAGACTCCGGGAGGTGAGAATCATGTAGCAAAGTTCAAGACCTTTCCAACGAGCTATAAAACATAGGCATATCAAACCAGATGAAGCCAAAAACCCCTTATTACTCTAAAATGGCTATATACATAGCCTTATTTTAATTTATTTAATGGCTAACTTAGGAAATATTTAAATATTTCCATAGATCCAATAATAGCCCAAAATAACCAACCAAACATGAATCTGACTTTGTTACTTGTCTGTGACTGATGCCGGACAAGATGGGCCAACTGGCAGTCCCATCCCTAAAATCTAGGGATGCTCCTAGAAACTAGGAAACACACCCAATCTTCCTGAAACTGAAACCATGGTATGGTCCCGTGGAACCTCAAATATGGAAACTGCCACAACCTCCTAAAAAGTAGGGAATCGCCCTAAAAAGTAGGAACCTCTCTCCAAACACCTGTAACTGCTCAAAAGGATCCTTCTCTACTCCTTGGTCCCCTAGGTGGTCATTCAATCAACTGCCAGTTCTCCTTAAAAAATAGGAAACCTCCCTAAAATGTAGGAACTATCGTCTGAAGGTCCAAAACGGCTCACAGAGCCCCTGCAAAGCTCCATGACCCTCTGGATGAGTCCCCTAACCATGTCATTGACCTACGGGAACTCAAATGGTAGATCAACCCCTGCTCATCTCATGTCACCTAGAAAAGGGGACATTACAATCTTCCCTTCCCGAAGATTACTTGCCCTCAAGCTATCTGCACCTGCACGCTGAAAACCAATTCACTGGATCCCAATCAATCTGATAAACGTTGCTTCACCCAACCGTTGTGCTACTCTGATATAAACATTTGTATACCCAAAGTGAAACAACTCATCATGGATCCACTGAAGAAATACACCACACATGTCAATACCAGGATCCCAAATCTTTGCACTGTCATATCCATCCATCATGTCAATACTCATTATATTGCTGCTGTGAACCTGAACATCATCTATCCAGCTAAGAACTTCACTCCAATTGAAGCCATAAGTACTACCAACCATCAATGCTGATATGAATCCATCAATGAGCCAATTTCCAACAAGTAAAGTGTGTTGAATACTTTTCCAAGACCTCCAAACAGTTGTTGTAACTTTAACTATATTTCCACAAATTAATGTGCCTTCACTAAAGGTTGCTAAGTAAATGTTTTGTTGAGCCTTGTAACAAATGAAGTCCCTTACATGCTCATCTTCATAGCCGACAGTCAAATCTAAGAAAACTGAGTCACCAATCAATAAGTACAACACTGCCTTATCATATGAAAGAGGTGACAAAATGAAAGGTGCATTGGGAATACCTTCTATGCCAATAAAGGATAACTCATTAGTGGCTAGTCCACTATGAGCCTCATTATCAATTCCATCACCACCATATAAAAAATAACCAATATCAGCTGAAAAATCAGAATTAGATAGCTCGTGTTCCTCCTTACCAATATGGTGATGAGTATCATGAATGTGCTGAAGTTGAAGCTTGGCTTGATGAGCTATCAACTTGGCTTGCTTGGCTCTTACCAACCATCCTTCATTCAGCATCTGAGATTGCTCTATATCAGCTGTCCCAAAATGCACAAAATCTGATTTATGATGGATTGTATTATTCACATTATCATAACCCATGATTGCACCATGTGTACCTTCAAGTCTAGAATGCAAATCATTATTCTCTTCTTGACCAAAGACTGCCATATCTTGAGGAAGAGAAGTTATATCACTTTTGTTATGAACCTCGTGGGGTGGCTTGAATGACATGCTAGAAGCTGCTGATTTGCCCAGTTCAACATACACCTCCCCTATCAAGATAGACTCACACACATCCGTCAAACTCTCCTCGGAACCATCACCATTAGGCACATTTTCTGTTTTGTTCCCATCTTCTAAGGTCTGATTTGAAAAATGAGACTCATTATGACATGTATCTTCAATATCAAAAGCATCAGTAACACCCAAACAATGAGTATATGCATGAGATGACCCCTCACAACCATCATCCTCATGCACCAAAGCATCGAAATCTTGATTATGCTTAGTAGCAAGACTGCTGTCATAAAAGTCAGAGCTGCTATGGCTTGTTTTCCCCTTGCATCCCTCTTGTTTAACACTCATATATTGCGTGCCAACTGTAGGAATCCCTCCTACAACTTCGTCCTCATGTGCCATGACCTTTGAATCATCATTGTGTTCATATGAAGGACTGCTGTTATAAAAATCAGAATGGTTGCCATACCTTTGTGACATGTTTTCAACATTCATAGGTACCACTTCATCCCTTGTAGCATGTTCATCAAATTCCTCATAGAGATTTTTACAAACCTCATTTATGGATGAGTCAATCGGTTCTTCTCTTTTTATTTGCAGTTGATATGAATTCATAGCATCTTCAACTTCATCTGGAATACCCATAAATTGGGTGAAGGTAAGCATATCCTATAGCTTTTTTGGAAGGGAGCAATACCCATGATAGTTGCTTATGACTGTATCATTGAATGTTTTAACAGGGGGCCTCCTTGTACTTTTAGATGTAGTTGTACCTCTAGTGTGTCTTGAACTCTTTGAAGGTGTTTGATCGAATTCCCTTCCTGCTTGTTTATTTTTACATAACCCTGTCATGATGATTCTTTTTATGTCCAACTGAAAACCAAATCCAATCACACCAAGTGAATGCAATTACCACCCCACAGACTGGCAGGATTATGCTTTGATACCACTGAAAGATCCCAAATGGATCCTTTTGCTGTTGCTGCTGTAAATTCTTAATTAAACATACTATATTTTTGTAATTTTTTCGGTGATCTTATAGAATAGACAGAAGTTGTAGAAAGGGATTGTTTCTTTTTGGGTTTTGATGTTATAAGTAAAGTAATTGATAAATAGCAAAAACTGTGAAATAAAACAATAAACAATCTTCATATGTAAGAACATTTAAGCAATCTGAAAATACTACAAATAATACCAGGCAAATAACCTAGTTTTGTATTCAGCAAGAATCCATACATTTATTTGGAGCTATTCTCAATCTGGATTGATGCCAGATGGAGGAATATTACTGGCAACGAACGGGGAAGACCAAATAAGCTGAATACAACCCTTCAAGCCAACATACAAACAAGGTGTGGTTGCAAAGGAGGCGTGGAAGCTGCTGCAAATCACGTGCCAGGTGAAATAGACCAGCCACCCTATTGAAACCCCCAATATGCACGCTGAATCTTCAGGACAAGAAGATGTGTCTTCTACCTCTGACAATCTCTGTGCAATCCTGGATAAATCCACTGTCAACTCCTGTTGAGGGCTACGTCCCAACAAGCTCAGACCTGGGGTTTGCGTCCCAGACCAAAATCACTCTTCCAGAGCAATTCCCAAATTCGCAAGTTTCGAAATGATCAAAGATGCTATCAATTAGTTTTTCATCTCCTTATAACTCCTTTCCCTTTGCAAGTCGAACCCTAAAGAATAATAAAGCTTGCACTTTATAATTAAAGTGACACTTTCCCAATTATGGCGTCAAACTATAGAAAAATATCACTTTATTGCGAATATATAACTTCAAGCATCCAAAAAGACTCTAGGAGGTGAGAATCATGTAGCAAAGTTCAAGACCTTTCCAACGAGCTATAACACAGGCATATCAAACCAGATGAAGCCAAAAACCCCTTATTACTCCGAAATGGCTATATACATAGCCTTATTTTAATTTATTTAATCGCTAACTTAGGAAATATTTAAATATATTAAAATATTTCCATAGATCTAATAATAGCCCAAAATAACCAACCAAACATGAATCTGACTTTGTCACCTGTCTGTGACTGATGTCGGCCAAGATGGGCCAATTGGCAGTCACATCCCTAAAATCTCGGGATGCTTCTAGAAACTAGGAAACACACCCAATCTTCCTGAAACTGAAACCATGGTATGGTCCAGTGGAACCTCAAATATGGAAACTGCCACAACTTTCGAAAAAGTAGGGAATCACCCTAAAAAGTAGGAAACTCTCTCCAAACACTTGTAACTGCTCAAAAGGATCCTGCTCTACTCCTTGGTCCCCTAGGTGGTCATTCAATCAACTGCCAGTTCTCCATAAAAAATAGGAGACCTCCCTAAAATGTAGGAACTGTCGTCTGAAGGTCCAAAACGGTTCACAGAGCCCCTGGAAAGCTCCATGACCCTCAAAATGAGTCCTCTAACCATGTCATTGACCTATTGGAACTCGAATGGTAGGTCAATAGGGAGGAAATTCCCTTAGCCTAATGGAGGGATTATGATAATCCCTGGTAGGCAATATATACTGAATATCTATATGCATATATATTATGGCTTGGTTGACAAAGTTCATCCAAGAAGAGACGGATCTGTCCGGTCCTCTCTGGTAGACTTGGGTGATAAGATGCATCATCCAAGGCAAGGAATTGATCATATCTGATGGTCTTCCTTGGTATGGCTTGGGTGTAAGAAATTACATCCAAGATAGGAATCGAATTAACCTTCGATTTCCTGGTATGGCTTGGAACCAAGATGGGTTCCAAGAAGGTGAGCTTCACAACCGCCTAAGGACATGTCCCAGCACTGCACTCATATCCTTTTGTATTAAATAAGAATTGAGATGGCGTTAATTAAGTAATTGAAGTTTAATTGCAAATTAGATTATATATATATATATTTGTTGTATTTTAAAAATCTGTTTTACAGGGCAGTGATCTCTAACAAGTAGGGACATTATATGTCATTTATGAGGAGGTTGACCAAATTGGCCAGTGTGAATAAGAGTAAATATTCCATTCATTTGTGTTGTGTTGCTCCTGGGTTGGCATGATGGAAGGCAAGGTGATTGGAATTAATTTCTTGTGCCAAGTGCTACTGTTCATTGCTTTGGCATGAGATTATTGGTTGGGTCAATTCATCCTCCCACTCTCCTCTACGAGGCGTTAAGATATTCTTGGAGATAATAGTAGGTTGTTTCTTGGAACAATGACATACATTTGTGTGCTGAAGCATACCTAGAATCAAACCATGATGCTTTAAGATCAATTGGAGTTGTTGAAGGTAAGATTGGTTGGCGTTTGCATTGAAAGGTGACTACTAGGGAAGGAGAAGTCGCATGAGTTGTTTGGTATGAGCAAAATCAGATGCAACACTCCATATGAGATTATCTGTTACCACTTTGAAGACATCTCAAACCTAGTGTGAGGATGTACTTGGTAAAAAATATGCAGCTGCAAACTTATTGTCTAGGGCATTGAAGTTATCCAGTTATCTTGACCATTGTTTGGCATATTGCAGTTTTCTATTGAACCTCTAGCCATGTATGGCAAATTATGAGTTTAGAACCGTACTCTTATGTTTCTGAGTTTAAAGTAGTGTTTGATCAATACTCCATTATGAAATTTGATAATAGAAAATTAGTCTTTGTTCAATCAGTCATTTTACATTTGAAATAAATGAATGTGGATGTCCGTTAACGCTAACAATATCAAAAACTGCAAATAAATATAAATCTGCAAATTGTGCAAGAGAACCATCTATTGAATGATAAGAAGAGGAGAAGTCTTGTTAACTCTACAATAAGCTTTAATAGTAGATTGAAAACATTGGCAATACCATGCAAATCTTGGCAAAAGAAGAATTGCAAAAACAAAGGGTTTTCAAAACCGGGTTGGTCATTACATTACTTCAACCCAAATAGCATTAGCATGAAATAAATCATACAAGCATGAGTAGAAAAATGGCAATAATAAAACTATAGGAAAAGTTAGTTCTAGTAGTACTCATATAGACCTTTCCAAATCACAACGTTTGTACAACCATTATTCAAACGTTTTCAAATGTATTGTTGAATTTGCTCATGTACCATCTAACTTCATCTCTAGATACAATCATTAGGTTAATTTTTTTATTAAAATGCACGCTAGGTTAAAAAATTTACTAAAATGCACATACAAACTCGCTAAAAAGTGTGTCAGGTGTGGATTCTCCAATGACATCTACTTGATACCCATCCTCCAGTATTTTAGTATTCACCTGTTAGAAATGTCCATTGATAAGTAATAACCTAATATTGAATAACTCTCATCAACATTATTATTTCTTAACATATTAGCTACAAAAAATGACTTACAAATATTATTTTGAAAATAGAAAATCCAAATTGAAAAATATGTTATCCATGCACTTATCAAGGTTGCAAATCAGTTTTCAAATTGCTAGATTTCATTACACAACACATTTTGGCCATATAGTTCGTGTGACCCAACAAAACCATATTGATGGAAAGGTTCTTTGTACAAACTGTAAACCAACTCAAGAGAGGACCACAAGCCTTCTATGTGATGATTTTAATTGCTATCTACAAAGGGTAGACTAATAAAATAGACACTAGAAAGTGAGAAAAGAACTCAATGATTTAAATCCAAAGAAAAATATGTAAAACTTCACAAGATAGATAATTTCAGATATATTATACCATCACAAAAGAAAGAAGATTATATTGGAAATAAGATGAATATTTTATCAAGGAAATGGTGCCGATATTTATGAGATGGTTACTCTTTTTATCTTTTAGATGCATTCTTCAAGTGCCCCACTTTACTTAATTTCCATATATAAACTATTCATCTTACAACCAAATATAGGTGGAGTGTTATTTACTAGAAAATCCCCATTAGAACAAATTTTTAGATAATAAAATTGCACCATAATGTTCAATTCTCCAGCATTAAATATTTAAGATTCACTCCTAGATTTGAAACTTGTACCAATTGTAAAGTGTTAGGAATTAATCTTTACTTGGTAAAGGTTATTTCCTTTTGCTTAGTTACTCGTAGGAATCTTCTAAAGGAATTTCTACACGTCTTTTGTCTTATTTGAGTTCGCACATGTGTGAGAATAATTCTTTTTCATTGTTCGTAATATGTGGAATATTAGAGCTTAGGTGTAGATTCTTCCTTATGAGGATTGTGACACTTGGCACAAACATAGGATGATAGATGGCATGCATAGACTTGGGAAATACATTTGTAACTCTCTCACCTCGATTTATTTGAGTTGCTTCTCTCATTCTTCTCATGAAGCATTCTATGCCTGATCTCTATCTCTCTTTCTCTCATTGTATATTTTTAGGATTTATGCAATCTTCTTAATATTGGGGGTTTTCCTTTGCTTTTTCCCCCTTATAAATTCTGGTGTCTCCTCTTCAATATTTGGTCTGCTTGCTCTTGGTTCTCTTTTAATAGTAATCTTTCCTTCAAACAATATTGCTAATTAGGAGAGTTTTACTCACACACTGTGGTTGAAACCAAAATTTTGTATATTTCCCCAAGTGTACAAAATTTTCAACCAACAGTTTTTGGCGACTCTGTTGGGAACACAAACGCATTCGGAAGCCTCACGCTTTCGTTTGAAGTCTAGTGTCTTGCTGATTTTTCAGAATTTTTCACTTTGGTTTTACAGATTTCTCTAAGCTGGAAGGTTTGCGTGTTTATATTCATCGTAGGAAGGGTGAAAGTTCTCAAGAAATATCTCCTGCTAAACGAGCTAGATTCCATTTGCTTACTAGTACATCCTCCCTTTCACGAACCACAAGTTATCCCCCATCAAAGAAAAAGAAGTCTATCCCAAGTGAAAATTCTCCTTTCTTTTTCAAACTGTTGATATCTTCATCATCTAGTATGGCTAATCCTCCTCCACTTCCTCCTCCTAGTCTGTGGGGAGCAGCTTTTGGTCCTTTAGCCTTAACCCCACCTCTTCATCCACTTCCACAAGGTTCCCGAAAAAATCTTCCCAATTTCTATGGAGATGGAAAGCAACATCCTGATGAGCATGTCAAATCTTTCTATATGGCATGTGGTATTCTTGGAGTAGAACATCAAGATGTTGTTGTTCGCTTGTTCATAGAAACTCTTCAAGGTATTGCAGCCAATTGGTTTTTCAATCTTGCTGCTGGTTCGATCGTTTCTTGGAACTCATTGAGAGACAAGTTTGAGGAACATTTAAAGCCCGCAGAAGATGAACATGCCTTGCTGGCCCAATTGACCCAAATGAAGAAGGATACCCACGAAGGCATGTGGGAATTCATTGCTAAGTTCAATAAATTAGCAAATAGAATTCCTATCAATTCTTAACCTACTCTTGAGAATCTTAAGTGCTTTTTCATCAATACTCAGTTGCCGGAGGTCAGTTTCTTCCTAAGGCGACCATCTCCCACTGATTTAGCTGCTGCTCAATCAATGGCTACTGAAATTGAGGACGATTTGATCCTAGCTAGTAAAACCAAAAGGGATTCTAAACAGTCCAAAGGAGGTTCACATATGGAGATTTCATCTTCTAGTTCTACCGACCCAATGGTGCAGAAATTAGCAAATGAACTCCTTGCTTTAAAGAAGTGTCTCAAAAATCCTGTCCTACACCATACAAGGATATCCCAAGATGGACGTATCCTAATGTTGCTGCCAGTTATGCTACTAAGAATCAACCCAAGCTACCTCCTCCTCTCGAGAGGCTTGTGCTTGAACCACCTCCTTCAAAGGCAGCTGTTGGTTATTATGAGACTGATCAAAATGAGTCTTCTTATTTTGATTATCAGTCTGATGATGTTGCTCTTCCTCAACAAGAAGAAGAAGATGCAACTGGCGACTCTACTATACGCTATATGCACTATGATGACTCTGTTGCTGCTGAAAGGACTCATAGTCAAGCATTTGCCATGATGACAATAACCTAGACTCGGTTGGCTCAACAAGATGAAGCCACGAAAGTTGCAAGTGATTCTCAATTACCTGTTACTATCGCTAAAAGAGTAACACTGCTGCCCTATATTCCAAAGGATGTAGTGAAAAGTCAAGTAAGTAACAATAATCCTCCTTTTGTTTCTTCCGTTGATCCCAAGCCCAGTATGCCTAACCCCAAACCACAATCTGACAATGTTCACCCCTCCCTAGCTGGTTCGTTTCAAGCTTTTGACATTATTGATCATGCTAGGAAGACCAAAATTCAAATGTCCGAAGTTGAATATTTACAAGCTAATCTTGATCAATTTGATAGGCTGGCTAATTTTGTCAAGAGTAAGGAAACTTCTCCTATACTTGAAAATACTACCCCTCAAGAACCCAAGAATTTGCCCAATCATTTGGTAACCATTTCATCAGCTACTCCAGGAAAGATAGAACCCTTTTATATTTCCCTATTGATCAATGGTTTTCAGTTGAGCAATTGTGTCTGGGATTCCGGTGCTTCTGATAATGTCATGCCCACTAAGGTTGCCCAAGCTTTGGGGCTGAGCTTGACCATAAATTTTGGTCATTGTTATTCCATGGAAAACAAACAAGTGCCTCTTATTGGGCAAATCAAGGATGCTCAATTTGCATTTGCAGCTTTCCCAGATAATAAAATAAAGATGACTGTTTTGGTAGCTGATGTTCCTGCATCATATGGAATGTTACTTGGCCGTAATTTTTGCAAGGATGTTGGAGGAGAACTCAACATGGATATGACTGAAGCAAGGATACCTGTCAAAGGTATTGTACAAAAGTTAGTTCCCGAAAGAGAGACCAAGTACATAGTTGTCAAGTCTAATGATCCCCATGCTCAGATTCTTTTTGAATCTTCGGGTTTTGGGAATTATTATCTTCATATAGATGAAATCTCGGAGTTCGTTGAAGATTGCCCTTCTAGCAGCTCCGACATTTCATTACTTTCAGTAAATGGAAAATTTGCTGATATTGAGTAAGACCAAGCATCAGAAGATGGATCTTAAAGTTCATATATCATGGTTGAAGAAGCTTCATCCCTTGTTGCTGATGAAAATGCTCAATTGTCTACTCAACAAGAGTTTTACTCTTCTCCTACACAAGAAGAAAGTTCATCTTCTCCTATGGAAGAAGACGACAGTTCAAATGATGCGTGGACTCTTGAGTTTGATGGTAGCTGCGCTACAAATGGATCAGGAGTTGGCGTAGTTCTCATATCTCCCAAGGGAGAGATCTTCCCTTATTCCTTCAAATTGCAATTTGCTAATACTAACAATACGGTTGAATATGAGTCGCTTTTGTTAGGAATGAGCGTTGCATTGAAAAGAGGAATCATAAATCTTCATGCCTAGGGTGATGCAGAATTAGTAGTTTGTCATGTAAGGAGTATATATCAAACAAGAAATGATAGACTCAAGCATTACCGTAATTTGGTATGGGAAACTATTGAAGATTTTGATGCTTTTAGCATTTCAGTTGTGCCTTGTGAGTACAATAACAGAGCTGATTCCCTTGTTGTTTCAGCTACTTTGTTGGTTCCCCATCTTGACTTTGGTCAAGATAAATATATTATTGAATTGATATAGAGACCCAGTGTGCCTGACAATTGGGATCATTGGTAGATTTTCAATGATGATAAGCAGTTAATAATTTCTTGCAAGCAAAAGATGGTTTCAACAATCTGTACTTCAAAGGGAGTAATTCTCCTTCCTCTTCTTCGTCAGATTCAATGTCAGAAACATCATCCGAATCGGATGAAAATATTCTTCAGCTGAAAGGAAATAAAATTCCCAAGGGGTTGGTTTCTCTTGAAAAACTCTTCGATCAACATGATCGTTATATCAAGAGATGGCAACAAGAAAGTGCTGATTCTCCTAGGGGACATGAGAAATATAATATTGGCTCAGATGAAGACCTAAAATTTGCAATATTGGCAATAACTGTACTTCAGATGAAAGAGATCAGTTCATTCAACTTTTGCGCCAATACCATGATGTCTTGGCATATTCATACGATGATCTTAAATCTTTTCAACCCAAGGAGGTGCAACATGATATGATATTCCCCTCAAGCTTGGTGCAGTACCCTTTAGACAAAAGTAGTGCTAGTATAATCCAAAAATCCCAGGTACCATTCTTTCTAAAATTCAGAAAATGCTTGATGCTTGGATTATTTTTCCCATCCATCATTCAACGTGGTTGGCAAATATAGTTCTGGTGCGTAAAAATAATGGAGAAATACGTATTTGTGTTGATTTTATAAACCTTAACCAATTTTCACTAAAGGATAACTATCCATTACCAATCATGGATCAAGTTTTGCAAACAGTGACAGGATCTGAAATCCTATCTATGTTAGATGGATTTTCAGGATATAATCAAATGGAGGTTAGTGAATCTAATCAGCATAAGACTGCATTCACTACTCCATGGGGTACATTTGCCTACCGTAGAATGCCTTTTGGGTTGATCAACGCAGGAGCTACTTTCCAAAGGGCTATGGATTTGGCTTTCCGTGGTATTGTGGGAAGATATCTTGTAGTGTATCTTGATGATCTTACTGTTTTTTCCAAAGACCATGAGAATCATCTTTTTCACTTAAGAGATGTACTTGAAAGATGTCGCAAGCATGGCATCTCTCTTAATCCCAAGAAATCAGTTTTTGGGGTAACCGAGGGAAAAATTCTTGGTCATATTGTTTCCAAGGAGGGGATAAAAATTGATCCTGAAAGGGTTAAATCTATTCAAACTCTTCCTTTGCCGTACAGTAAGACCACTGTCCATTCCTTCTTTGGTAAGGTAAATTTTCTGCGAAGATTCATTCCTGACTTTGCAGAAAAGACTTGTCATATTGTGGATATGATGAAAGGAAAGACCGTTTTCCGCTGGAATTCAGAAGGAAAGGCTGCATTCAATGAAATCAAGGATGCAATTGCTCATGCACCTATGTTGGTATGTCCCAGCTACACCAAGGAGTTTATCATGTATAGTTATGCTTCCGAGCATACTATGTCTGCTCTTCTAATGCAGAAGAATTCAGAGGAGATTGAGTCTCCTATTGCTTTCATGAGTTGTTCTCTAAAATCTCATGAACTCAAGTATTCTTCTATTGAGAAGAATGCCTATGTTGTTGTTAAAGCAGTCAAGAGTTTTCGTTTTTACATTTTGAATTCTCATACTTTTGTGTTAGTTCCTGATACATCAGTCAAGTCTATCTTGACACAACAGGAGTTTGGCACAAAAAGAGGGAATTGGATTGCCAAAATCCAAGAGTATGATTTGGAAATTAGGCCTACAAAGCTTGTTCAAGGTAGAGGACTTTGCTAGCTCATGGTAGAAGGGATTCCAGAGGAGCAAGAACTGGATGATTCTGAAGATCTTCCCAAGGTGTTGTTTGTCAGTACTACTGATGAATGGTATTCTAATATAGCATTTTTCTTCACTTATGGTGAATGTCCACGACATTTGTCATTCAAGGAAAAGAGGAGTATCAAGTTGAAAGTTGCAAACTTTGTATTATGGGATACTAGTTTGTACAAAAGAGCAATTGATGGAACTTTGCTTCGTTGTGTTGAAAAAGCACAACAAGCAAAATTGCTAGAATCTTTCCATGATAAGGCTTGTGGTGGTCATTTCTCCACACTAGTGATTGCTCACAAAATTTTGAGAGCTAAGTATTATTGGCCTATGCTCTTTCAAGATGCTTTTAGATGGGTGTGTAAATGTATACATTGTCAGCAGTTTGTGTGCAAACAAAAAATTGCAGTGTTACCATTGAGACCGGTGATTGTTGAAGAACCTTTCTGGCAATGAGGCATTGATTTCATTGGTGTAATCAATCCTTCTTCAAGTGTAAGCTATTCGTATGTTTTTACTACTACAGACTACTTCACCGAGTGGGTGGAAGCAATACCGGTAAAGCATGCTACTTCTGAAATAGTATGCAGATTTCTCAAGGAGAATATTATTTCCAGATTTGGTGTTCCACACAAGATCGTGATTGATAATGTAGCTACATTTTCTTCCTCTGAAATTACACAATTTTGCTTTGAATATGGTATTTTGTTAACTCATTCATCCGATTATTACCCCCAAGGTAATGGTTAGGCGGAATCAAGTAACAAGAATTTGATTACCATTATTCACAAACTTGTGGAAGAGAACCAAAAGTCTTGGCATAAGGCTCTTTATGATGCTTTATGGGCAGACAGAACCACACCCAAAAGGGCTATTGGTATGTCATCATTTCAATTTCTTTATGGGATCAATGCAGAAATACCCATTACTTTGGAACTTCCTGCTCTTAAATTGGCTAAAGCAATTGAAGATAAAACTTTTGAGAATGCTTTAGACAAAAGGATCATGTATTTTTCTCAGTTGGAAGAACAAAGAACACAAGTGGTGGACTGGATCGCTTAGCACCAACAACAAGTCAAAGTTCTTTTTGACAAAAAAGAAACGCAAAGAGGATTCCAATTGGGTGATCGTGTGTTTCTTTGGGATAAGCGAAGGGAACCGAAAGGTTTACATGGAAAATTTGACTCTCTTTGGCGAGGACCCTTCACTATTCACCGTATTGCTGGAGAAGATAGTTTTATCTTGGCTTATGGTGATCGTACACCATTTGCGCTGCCCTATAATGGCCAGCATTTGAAGCATTACTTTGAATGAAAGTTTGAGGTAACTTCTTGTAAATAATGTCTATATCTTTTTGTCTTTTGTCCTTTTGTTTGTTTGTTTTCGCGTTGATTGACTCTGTGGCCCAATGGATAAGAGGAAGGCAATTAGAGATCTGGTTTCTTTTCTTTCACAATCTTGAAGGATAAATGAAATAATTCCCTAGTCAAAGACAATTGTTGTCCTCATTTTTGTTTTCAAAAATGAAAGACCATTACATAAAAATTTTGTCAAAAAATGAAAATTGTACTCTGACATGGTTACTGAGGCATAATTTTGCTTCGCCCTTGGACTGGATTAATCCTCAATCCATCCTTGAACCACGTTTCAAATTTCATCACATTCTGGGTTCGTTTGCTATGTTTTTTCTTCAATTTCAGGTTTTTCTTCCCTGACTGCAGGTGGGAAATTTTCCTTAAGTTGCAAGTTTAAATGTTTTCATTTGTTTTAGTCATTGTAGGGAAATTTTTAGCTAATTACAAGTGCACTTTATTGAAAAAAGAGCTTGTAACTTACGTTTTATTTTCCCCTTGATGCTTTTTGGCTTTTTAAGTCATAATAGGGATTTTTTGGATAAGTTACAAGTTACTTTTAAATTGCAAATTTAAAAAGTCAGTTGTAATTCTTTTATAAAGTTCCTATTTCAGTGTTTTTACTTGTAATGGGGATTTTATTCCTCTATTAGATGTGTTAAGTTATTAAAACTTATTGAGGGGATTTTATTTTCCCCTTACAAGTTATTATAACTTGTATTTCTCTCTCAAAAACCCGATTTTGCCTAGAATGGAGATAAAGTGACATTTTAAACTTGCAATTGAGTCTCAAAAACCCGATTTGCTCCATGGGTGAAAATAAAGGCATTTTTGAACTTGCAATATAGTCCTAAAAACCCGATTTTGCCTTGTGCAAGATAAAGTGACATTTTAAAACATGTAATATGAAGTCAAAAACCCGATTTTCATTGTTACATGCAAATTGAAACTTGTTCTTCACTTCCAAGAACCCAACCGAGTATTTTTCCTCTCCTAAACCAATTTTGCCACAAAATCTTCCCTATTTTTTTGGAGAAATTCATGGATTAAGGAGGCGATATGGTAGCAAAGCGGATTTTGCGAGTTTGGAAACACGTTGCATTTTGATTTGGTAAACGTTTTACATTTCACTCAATGTGTTTTACCTCTTCAAAAGCGTTTTTCACGTGCTACATTTTGGGGGTTTTGGTGCCACGATTTCGCTTCATCTACGAGCGTTTGGCTTTGGGTCTCTCCTACGTGGTATTTCCTTAGCGATTTGACTCATTCTTCTAGCATTTCAAAACACGTTTTTGCTATTCTTTCTCCAAATCCGAGTTTCGAAAAACGAGGCAAGGGTTTTGGAATCGTTTTCTATTTAAAGGTTGTCTTCTTCATTCAAAAATTGTTTCATCTTTTGAAGAGGCATTTTGGATTGAAGCAAGGTATGTTTTCTTTTCTTCTTGTTCCATTTTCTTGTCTTCTTGTTTTTCCATTCTAGTTGTAAATTTGTATATATGTTGGTTTTGCCCTAAAATCGGTTTTGTGAGAGAGATTTTCCCCTTTGCAAAGCAATTTGTGAATTGCATTGTTCTTCCCCATTTTCCTTCTTTACTTGTATTCGGGATTTTAAATCCCGATTATAAGTTGGATGAAAATAATTGATCTTCCCTTATGGTTATAAGACTTTAACCATCTTTTGTTGAAATTCCAAGTTGCAAAGATGAAAAATACCCATTCTTCCAAACTCGGGTTTTTTTGAACCAGATTGCATGTTGAAAGTTCTTCCCATTTTCTTGAAACTGGCACTCCCAAAATCTTTCCATTCTTGTTCATACTCATTGCCTATATCTGTACTTTCCATTCACATCATTTCCCACATGTCCAAAACTCATTTTTCACTCATTTCTCCATTTTTCGTTTTACAAGTATACTTGCACTCGAGTTTTAAAAATTTGATTGCATGTTCATTCTTCCCCACTTGTATACTTGTAAAACTTTCCCCAAGATCCAAAATTGGTCAAAGTCAAGTTTCCAACATTCCCATTTATTTCCCATCTTTCTCTCCCCAAGATCCGAAATCGGTCAAAGTCAAGTTTTTGACATTCCCATTTATTTCCCATCTTTCTCTCACAAAGTTGTGAAGCGCAAGGGCTAGAGTTCTTCCCATTTGAAGAAGGAAAAATATTAGTTGCAACTGATTATGATGTTGCTTTAACACTTTTAAGTCTTCATCGCAACATACCAGGTTGTTCTTCAATGTCAGATTTACCATCATCTCCCATTCCGAAGAAGATGAAGTATAAATATTACAAGTACGAGAATGAAGTTTCACCTTCACAAATTTCCTCTCCTTTGGATCATATCAAGGATACGGAGATAGGGCATGTGGACATGTCAGAATTCATTAAGAGGGTGGAGGATCCGCATGATAGTAATATGCAGCGGTTGTTGGACAGCCACATTCATCATGCATCTTCTTTTCCAGTGGCTGCCCTAGAACCTGAATTTGTTCTCGCCTGCGCTCGCCACTTCGACAAGGAGACGAGAACCATTAAAAATGATGATGGTGAGGCAATAATCCGCCTTGATGTGGATACTATTGAGAAAGTCTTTAGAATACCACTAGCACCTGTTTATATGGAAATTTGATAGTGCAGCTGAGTACTATGTCAAGAGGGAAAAGGACTGCAAATGTCACATTAACAGGTGGATTCATGAGCCACGAGCCGCCTTCACGAGGTGGGCTAAGTTGTACCATTGCGACTTCAAGTGGGAAATTGGAGACATCATTACTCTCCCTAGCAGGATGATGGGTCTTGAACACTAATGTTTTTGAGCCCTGGATGTATCAGTGTACCATGTTCATAAGGCAGTCCCATCATATATCATGGGGAGAGATTATCAGTGATGCTTTGTGTGAACAACTTGCAACAGTCCCTACTACCATGACTTTCTACATGAATTCATACTTAGTGTATTTGGTAGCATCACTCAGACATTTCCCTGGTCTTTCTACCAAGGGTGATCGCTTGCTTATACCTGTGTGGGAATATTATGATCAGTTGCCTTTGAGACCTAGCATATTACATTTCAGAAGGGTTCAAGATGCATTATTTGGTTACTTCATGTGCTAGTTTGACAAGACTCTAAAGAACAGAAGGGTGTTAGATGAAGCATGGGAAAAAGTGAATGAGTATGGGTGTTTGTTTCTTCAATTCCCAACTTTCACTTATGTAAGAGTCAGATGCTACAGCGTGCAACCATACATGCTTCCTAGATACTTGACCGATAAGATCATTCTTATGGAGTTGGGAAGATAGATCATGGCTGTGCACGCTCATCAATCTGTCAAACATAAGGTTGGGATGGGGATTTCTATAACTAACCCATTGAATATTGGCCGGCATTTTCTTGTCACATCCGTCAAAGACAAAGCTATGGAGATTGAGATGCAGGTGATTAAACTCAAAAGGTTTAAATCTAGGGCAGATTTTGACTATCAGGGTATGAATGAAAAAATCAAAAAGTCCTTTGTACATGTGCACCGTATTGAGGATATCTGGGTAGATCTCCATACTAAAATGGAGGTTCTCAAGATGGACTACTGCAGGATTACTGTTGAGCAGGTTATTGATTTGAACCTAGTGGACATTCCGCAAGGAATGATTGATGATGGTAATGTGCTTGATCTAGAGTTTGTCTCACGAAGGGTTGAGGAAGCCCCACTTCCTTTAATCCAATGGTCACATAAAGAATGCACTTCCATTCTTGAAAGATTTCAGCCTATCTTAGCTAACACCAACACTTGGATCAAAGGTAATGGTGTTAGACTCATCCAGATCAAGGTTGGAAAAGAAAATAACTCTACAGGGCCTCTTGGACGTAAGTCTGAGATTTAGATTGACAACAAGGAAGGTGCATCGTCTTCAGGTACTAGGATCAAATTGCGGGTTAGTCGGACAATAGTACTTTCTCCTGAGGAGGTGAAAGTTTGTGGAAAAAAAAAATCTCAGATTCACATTCATGTGATTGATCCTGATAATGCGGAGGAAGGACAACAATCCGATGATGCTCCTAAGTCATTGGTTTTGGAGTCACCTCATCAGATTCCCTCCTCAATTTCAATGGAGCTGCCTCTATCTCCTCCTAACATAATAGTGGAGGAGTCTCCTCAGAATGTCGTTCCTATTTTAGCAGTTGAGCCACCTCTTGATCATCAACAAGAGAGTTTGCTAGAAATCCTCGAGGATACTCTTGTATGTATCCATTTGTCAGAGATTGATACCTCTACTTCTGGCTTTGAAGAATTTATGAGGCAATCTTCATGCCCTTTGGTTATCGAGAAAACCATGGTCGCCATCCAAATAGATTCTCCTCCCAAGGTGACCACAGCTGTTCAAACAGAAACTGCTTCTCCTTTGTCTTCGGTACCTACTAGAGGAGAACTAGTTGTTTTACCTCCATGGCTTAGTTCTTTTAGCCCAAAGAGGAAGAAGCAGGAAATCTCTCCTGATGTCTTTGATTATCAGCAACTCAAGCAGTCTAGAACCAAGGTTGCTAAAAAAGCCAAGACGATCTCAAGAGTAACCGTTTATAGCAACAAGATGAAAGTAGCATAAATTGTTGAACCCCTTGCGGATAAGCCACGTGAGGAAAATGCAAGTTGCTGATTACAGGGTTACAAGGATAGAATTGGGTAAACAAACGCATGAAGTGGTCAAGCATGATGCCCAACAATCCGTAGCTTCACTAGTATAGCGGTATGATGAACTTATAGCAAAGAAAGACAAGCTAGAAGAGGAGAATAGGCAACTTGTTGCAGCTGTTCATAAAATTACAAAACCTGCTGGTCAAGGGAGTAATCCTACAAGTTATTCCCGTTCACAAGAATCAATTCGGAGAGTTGAAAGAGTTGCTCAGAAAGTACAAGCGTTGGATTCTTGGGTGGATCAACTTCATGATCTATGTGCACAAAATTTGAAAGACATTTTCCAAATGATGTCTAAGTTGGAGACCATTGAAGAAAAATTGAATCATACCTCCGAGACTTTCAAATAGAATTTAGAAAGGGTTGAAGGTAGTTTGACAATTTGCCGCACAATGCCTCGACAACAATTGAGTGTTCTTCAGGAGCATGACATTATCCCTTCCAGGGTCATGTATTTGGAATTTGAAGAACTTCTAGAGAACAAAGCCCTTGTTCTCAAATCCCTCATTGAGGAGATTGATGAAGCAATAAGATTGCGAGTTGAAAGTGTTCCAAGGTGTTGTTTCTCACTGTGAGAAAGCCTCTTGCAATATCATGAGTCAGAATGGAGAGTTGATATGAGAAGAAGAAGTGCTCGCAGATTTACAGATGAAGATTCATAATGAGTGGAGGAGCAAACAATTTTCAGCTGTCTGAATCCAGGTTTTGATGAAACATCAAATCTTTTTGCATGAAATCCAGTCCACTTTGGAGACGAACGACTCTATGTCTCTTCAATGCCATGACACCATCGTGAAGACCATGGTTGTTGCCAAGAACATGTAATGTCCCTACTATTTAGAGATCATTAACCTGCAAAAAAGATTGTTAGAACATGACAAACATATATGTATATATAAGTAATCTAAATTATAATCTAACTTTAAAATACTTACTTAACGTAATCACAACTTTTATCTAATAAAAAGGATACGATTGCCATACGAAAGTATGTCCTTAGGCAGCCGTGAAGCTCGCCTTCTTGGAACCCATCTTGGTTCCAAGCCCTCCAGGAAGTCGAAGGTGAATTCGACTCCTATCTTGAATGTAATTTCTTACATCCAAGCCCTCCAGGAAATCGAAAGTTAATTCGACTCCTGTCTTGAATGTAATTTCTTACATCCAAGCCCTCCAGGAAATCGAAGGTTAATTCGATTTTCTTGGGTGTAACCTCTTACACCCAAGCCATCCAAGGAAGACCCTATGTCAATTCCTTGCCTTGGATGATGCATCCCATCATCCAAGTCCTCAGAGGGGACCGGCCAGATCCGTCTCTTCTTGGATGAACTTAGTCAACCAAGCCATATATATGCATATAGATATTCAGTATATACTGCCCTCCAGGGATTATCATAATCCCTCCATCATCTGGGATCCGTTGACTGTTTGCAGGACTTCATCAAGGGAGGGCAGCGGGTAGTTATCCTTTTCTGATGCTCTGTTTAGATTACGGAAATCGACACACAGTCTGATTTCCCCGCTCTTCTTTCTTACTGGGACTAGATTAGCGACCCAGGTAGAATGTCGTACTGGAAAGACGATGCGAGCAGCCAGCAACTTCTTTACCTCTTGATATATTAATGGTTCGAGGAGGGCATTCACTGGACGCTGTCTTTGCCTGAAAGGTTTTGAATCTGGCTTGAGGGGTATGGTATGAGTTATTACAGATGTATCATAGGTTTTGAGATCCTCATACCCCCAAGCAATGATATCTGGGAATTCCCTCATATTTTTGAGGATTCCGTCTCTTTCTTGGGGCGTACACACTTTGCCAATCAGCACGTTCTTTTGATTTTTTTGCGTGCCGATATTGATTTTATCACAGGCGCCTCCTTCTGCAGTGCCTTCTTTGCGAGACTTAAGCTGGTCCCAGTCGAAAATTCGTTCTAACTGCACCATACCTTTGGGAATCGTATTTGTTCTGAGATTCAAGACCCCCTCTATGTCAATCTCGGCTTCTTGGGGTTCTTCCTCATCTATGATCTGAGTTGCAAATACATCTGAGCTTGTAATGAAGTCGATGATGTGTTTGTCATCATTAAACACCTGAAAATTGGTAATGTTGTCTGGGACTGATGGAACTGAGGCTAACTCTACTGTAAATTTCTTCAAACTTTGCATTGATAGTGGCTCGAGCGTGCTTGCGGCCTGGGCCAACGAATCAGCGACCTGGTTTTGTGACCTGAATATGGTCTTGATGTTAAAAGCATCGAAGCTTTCCATTATGTCCCACACGCGATTACGGTAAAGGCTGAGTCTCTTGTCGTGGCAAGTGTATTGTCTTCGAACTTGCCTGACTACTACTTCGGAATCTCCGAAACAATGCAGGATCTGGGCTCCCTTTTTAGTGGCTAATAGCAAACCGTGAATTAAAGACTCGTATTCTGCTATATTGTTGGTGCAGTGAAACTGTAGTCTGTAGGAAGCTAAATAGGTTTCACCAGTGGGGCTTATCAGTTCTACCCCTGCTCCAGCCCCTCTCTTGGATTTAGAGCCATCGAACCTTAAGGTCCAAGTCTGATTTGGGCTGGTAACCTTGCTGGTTGCGGTCGCCGGACCTGTAATTCCATACTTTTGCCGCTCAAGGGGTGTGGTGGCCTCCGGTCTGAGAGTATGAGTTTGTAGCACCTCGGAATGTCTCTTGCATGCCTGACTCAACGCTGCCCTGCATAGTGAACAAGTTGTTTCTGAATGGGCAGCATTGTGAACTCTGCACCAACTGGTTAGGAGCAGATTTGCAATAGAATCTTCATAGTTGAGCTGGGACGCTGGTCTTTCACATTTGCAGAAGAATTCCCTGAGGCTGCCAAATAACTCACCTTCTTCTGGCGATGGGGCCTCCTTATCATAACTCTCTGCAATCTGTCCGAAATTTTGGACTGGGTTTGAGCATTGTACCAATAGGACTTCGTTCATTGACCCGACGTCTGCCCTATATGTGCCCAGGTCTGATTCTAAGAATAGGGTTTCATTAGCCTGATTATATTCCGTAATCATCAGCTTGAGCCGAGGTTCGGACTCGATCCGGATCTGATTTGCTACCCCTCTCCATGGTAGCCACATGTGGGTGAAACTAGAATGCAGCCAGCCGTTGAGGACGCGGGTCCAATCTCGGCTGAGTAACATGCCATAGGCCCCTGGGATGTCCACCACTTGAATGTCGATGTACATCTGAATACGTGGATCAGCTGTTAGTTGCATGTGTATGTTGTTTAGCTCGCCCACTACAGTTACTTCAGATTTGTCCAACTGGGTAACCTTTCGGTTAGTCTTGGTGGGGGTCAAGCCTAAAGCACTGCATACTGACAAGGGCATAACATTTGCTGAAGCTCCCGAGTCAATGAGGCAATTGTGCAAGTTCTTACCAAAGATTCGGAGAGTTAATAAAAAAGGGGGGGGTTCTAGCTTTTCGGTGAACAAGCTTATTGTAGGCTCTGATGGTATGGTATCATTGTTCATGATTAAGATATCCTGAGTCCTTCCTCGTGCACGTGCTCCAAAGCCGGCCTCCATAGGTGGATCATTTTGGAACTCAGGTGGTGCAGAATAATTCACTGTTGCATCCCTGGGAGTTGTTGGTCCTCTCACCTCGCCACTGATCTTCTGGGGTTGTCCTTGTACTATCCTTTGTCCAGAGTGATCGTCCATCACTTTGGACTGAGTCGGTGTGGGTTCCTTAAGACTATTCAAGACCATGTCCCTAACTTCGGAGACTTTCATTAGTTCAAAAAAAGGTAAGTTGACTTTCATCCTTTTGAATTCGTCTGCCACCAATTGGCCTAGCTTAGCAATCTCTATATTGCTGGACGACCTATCACTGGAGCCTGGATTTGTGACAGTAATTGGCTGGTTCTGCGGGACGAGCATTCTTGGCTGGGGTGGGGTTTTCTGGGGCTGCCCTTGGCTCGTGTACTGTTGCGATGCCTTTGGATAACTTGGGTTATTACTAGCATTCTGATCTGGAGGGACCTGGATGTCTTTGGGAGGTGTGGAAGTGGTGTAGGGGCTGCTGTTGCTGTTCTGGTTGTTATTGTTATAATACCCCCGATTTGCGCGCTGGTACTGCTGAAATGCATTCACATCGACGGGCTGATTCGGGTCAGCCACCTCGTTTTCATCCTGATTGGGGAAGAAAAATGGGGGAATGTAGGTTTCTAGAACAAGTGCAGTGTCGTACCTTGGTGACGGCACTATTTCAAATCCAGAGGGAGGGAGCACTGGTTGAGGCATTGTGTTTTCCACCTCTCGTTGGAATATGCTGGCAGCAACCTGAAATTCGTCGCATTGTAACTCTGAGTGCCGATTAGTGTTGTGTAACCTGCACCAGTTAGAAAGTGCTGCCTCTGCCAAAAATACCGTATCCGTTGGCCTGTTTTCCGATGCTGGCGGATTGTCGAGCGGAGTAGGCACTCCTCCGTTGTTGGGACGGGTGTTCCATGTCCTTGCGGGTCTTTGATATCCTTGATTCTGATATTGGCCCTGGTGTTGGTTCCTCTTATTACTTTGCAACTGATTATTCTGATTTCGCAGATGAGTAACTTTAGAGGACAGCCTTTTCATTTGGTCAGTCAGTTCCCGCATCTCATCCTTCTCCTCTTGGGTTCTTGATGACACAGTGGTATTTTGCAGATAAATAGGCTGCTTAGGGAGGATTTGGGCTATAGGTGGTCCTGGATGAAGTACCAGTTGGCTGGTGGGCTGCTGAGGCTGATATGCCGGTTGTGGGATTGGGTTTAAAATGGGCGTTTGGTGGGTCAAAGCTTGAGTAATTCCCTGGAGTTGGCTGGATGCAGCAGGGGGTCCTAATTGCATCAAGGGCCCGGCGATATTTTGGCCTAGCCCCTTACTAATTTCCATGGCCTTAGCATAGGCCTCAGTCAGTGTAGTTGGCGCAGGGTGTGATTGTCGGACGAACATGGCTATTAAATAATCCAGCGCTGAATAGTAGATTTCCCTTGCCGAAGCGTCACTCACCACATACGGATCCTGTAATCGGGTGAAGGCCTTATGGAACCTATTGTTGAAAGAACTTATAGGCTCGTGTTCCTGTCTCTTGACTTCCACAAATTGCCTGTACAGCTCCGTGGGGGTTATAGGGATGCCATATTTTCCTGTAAAGGCTGCCTTCAACTTTTCCCAAGAGTCGATAGAGGATACCGGCAAATGTATGAACCAGTAAAATGCGTCTTCCCCCAATGAATAAGGAAAAAGCCTGCATGCAACATCCGCGTATTCAATTCGCCTATTGCGCAACGCATCCTCAAATATTTTGATATGCTCTTCCGCTGTCCTGTTTGGGTCATTTGGATGAAAAACGGAACAGAATCTGTCTGGGCTCTTGGGCATATCATGGTAAGCCGGGAAAATCAGCGGTGACGGGTTGTCTACCAACCATGTGGCACCATTTGGAGCAGGTGGATTGTGCGCCATCTGTGGCTGAGTTATCTGTGTTGTAGTAGGAACTAGATTTGTAACCACCGGAACCGTAAAAACTGAACTCCCTGGAACGGCGGACTGCTGATTTGCCGAGCTGGACTCACTGGGGTCTGAAGGTTGGCGATAACCCTTGCGTCTATAGAACTGAAAACCAGTAAATCTCTCCCGTTCTGGGCTTGATTTTTGGACTCTTTCGAACCTTTTAGGAGAAAAAGACCCAATTCGTTCCAGCGTGAGTTGTCTTGGGAGTTGATCTGGTGGATGTGGTGCGGATCCTTCTCTCGCTGAGGAGGGTAGGATCTTCCTCTGACTTCCAAGCCAGGGAGTGTAACTTAATCCACAATGTATGACAGATTCAGCCACTGATCTGGCTGTTCAAGGGGAAGGTTGCGTGAGTGTTCACAGGGCAACACCATGCTGCATCTTGAGCTGCCTTCCTAGTATCTGTTGCACGCAAGAACGGATAAAAGCTGATCCTGCGTCTTCCTTTCTGAGAGTAGTCTAATATGATCTCTGAGCTAGACTGCTCGGAAGGCCCTCCTTCTAGCGCCAATTCTGTTGACGTGTCTGAAATCGCATTGCTGCAAACTTCATACGGCCAACGCAAAATAGAATAGCCGACTGATTATCCTACTCTCTCTTGAGATAAGGAAGTCTCTAATGCTGTTTTCTAAGTTTGATCAAAGGAGACTACCTCAAGGTTTCTTTCGTCAGGTCTTGACTGCGGGATCTCTCAGTGGCTTTATGTGTTTATGCTGGAAACACAAGGGGGCTTACGTTTGATTAGTAATTTCACGTGCGAATTCCCAGGGACCTCTTTTGGTTTTCTTTCAGGTGATGTTGATTTATTTGAAGCTGATTTAGCAAGACTGGATTTCTAAAAAAAGGGGATAAAATTGGGAGGAGAGAAAGGAAGGGTAGAGAGAGAGAGAACAGTAAATATTAACTAGGACAACAGATTTACCCAAGCAGACAGACACCTCCAGGAAACCAGGTTAAGCATCATCAGTCATTCAGACACAATGTTTGCATAAACTTAGTGCAATCTTCAAAGGAGAAACCAGATTTTCATATTACCAAATACAATATTAGAACTTCTATATTCATGATATGTGTACTTTTGATAATCGAACTGAATCATAAAATAGCCCAGATTAACCATGCAGAAAGGAAAAAAAGCAATCAGCTATCCTCTAATGGTATGGACTGTGGAGATTCTATCAGATGCTTGGTAAGAACTGCTGTGTAAAATGAACGGACATAATTAAAAGCTTTCTAATTTAAATGAAGAAGGAGACCATGCACTCACAAGGAAATTTGAAGGTAATTTCAATCCATTGTATTAATTCCTGCAAAATTTCTTCAGAGCTTTCGCAACAATTCAAGAACTTCCTCCTAAATGAGGGAAAACCAGTCCCCTTAAATAGGTTTCCAAAAATGGATGAATGGCCAAGATCTAATCTAAACAAGTGGCCCAGATTCATCCTTACAAAAAGAGGGACCCACACTCATAAATAGGGAGATAAATATCTACAACTACCCAAAAAGGAGCAATAACTACCAAAGGATAATTACAACTTTGAAATAATCCAAAAAGGGGAGGTGCACAAAAAACTTTACAATATGTTGACCAAAAGTCAACTGTCACCCTTTTGGGACAAAAGTGCACCTTTTAAGACTTGGAGGGAAAAAAGCATTTTTGAGAAACTGCTTTCTCTATCCTGGTTTCACATTCCTTTTGCAGAAACTGGTCTTCGCCATGCAGGTATTCTCGCCATAAATCACGACCTGCTGCTCGTTCCTCGCGGACATATTCCTGAAACTTGATGCATAATTGGAAGAGGGGATTAAAAGGTGGCATGGGAGGGTGGCGAATTTTGTATTGCATGCCTTCGAGATACTGGTCCACGTGCCTTAAACCGTCCTTCCAGCTGGAGCGATTACGCTCGAAGCATAATATGTTTGAATGGAACTGACCAGCAAAACTCAAGTCTTCAATGGAATAAGAAGCCTTATCTGCTCCCAATCTTCCCTCCCAATCCGGCCGGATTACACTGTCGGACAGGTCATTTATCCACCCCGAAACCATCGATCGGAGGATGGTCTTGCCTAGTTCTTGCATGTTCCCCAGAATCGCCTCACACGCGTCATTTTCTTTGTCAATAATTTCCTGGGCATCGTTCTTCATGGTGACGGTCCAATACCATTCCTTGAGAACACTGATGCTATGGGGACTCAAGATGTCAGGCAGTGTGGGAATTTGTGTATGTGTCCAGAAAAGAGCTCTTAGGAGGGGAAGGGTAGAGGCCGCTACTTCATGCATGTGAAGGGATTCTCTCTTTACTTCCAACAACCTGACGAGAGTGAGCTCTCGATGGAGAGCCATTTCCTTTACTTCTTTGAGGATCTGTTCTCCCCTTTTCTTAATGTCTTGCACCCATTCCTTAACGGCCTTTGCGGTATCCCGGATTCCTTCAAATTCAGTTGTGGTCCTCTGCGCCAATGCCATTGGGGGAATATGGGATTCAGAGGGGTTGTGTAGTGGCCGTAGGAGCTTATCGATGTATCCCTCGGCTTGTTCAGCACGGGCCCGATACATGTCCTTTTCAGCCGTGATTTCCTCGAGCTGTCTGAGTATGTTTTGCACCGAGTCCTTAAATTCCTCCTTTTCTTGCTCTTTTGTAGCTCGTCCGATGGGGATAGTCGTAATGCTATAATCTGCCAGGGTTATTTGATCGGCTAGCTTGTTTACGGGCGGGGTAGCAATATGAAGAGTGCGGTTCCTTTGCCCATCCTTGGTTATCTTAGAGTATGTTCTCGGTTTCTTCTTCCCTTTTGCTTTTGTTTGATCCATTCGTGAGAAGATGTCTTCAAGGTCGATGGGCGCCTTGGTGGCGGCCCTGCGCTGAGCTCTGGCGATCAGCCACTCTTGAGGCACCGTCTGGGTTGAGGATAGGGTTAAGTTAGCACCTTGTGCTCCCATACTTTCAACTGGCTGATCACAAATTAACAGCTGTCCCGCCATCGGAGGGGTGGAAGAAGGAGGAAGCTCTTTGTTTGCATCTAAGTTCTCCCCTATCTCACTGAATAATTGTCTGACATCTTCCTGTGATGGTGGCTCCTTGGTTCCCTCGAGCTCATGGATCTCGTCTGTTCTTTGTTCCCCTTCGACAGTTGAGTCGTCCTTGGCTGCATGGAGGAGTAGTAATTCATGGCGGCTCTGCTGGGTAGGTTCATGCACTTCGATCCCCTGGGTGGATGGGATTTCTCCTTCCTCTATCTGGTCACCCGGCTTAGTCGGATTGGGGCCCTTTTGCTCAGTGTCCGGCATATCTGGAGCAGGAGGATCGTTGGCTTGGAATGCCTCTATGTCGCTCTGGGAAGGCGGAGCAGGTATGCAATCCAAATCTATGGCACCATCGGGCGAACTGGGGTCTGAAGATGAAGTGGTCTCTGGCCTTCTTATGGGAATCTTCTCCCTCCTTGTTCTCTTGGACGTCCGAGTCCCTCTGCAAGCCTTAGTTTTCTTCCTTTTCTCTGGTTTTTCAGCTGATGTCCTTTCATCTTCGGAAGACTGAGAGTCGAAATTGCCCATCAGATGGTAAGTAAACTGGACCCCTTCATGGACTAGCCTCTCGATCTGGTGTTGTAACCATTGATCTGTGTATCTTGCCGGGGCTGCCATGACTGCTTCGAAATCCGTGATTGGGTCTTGAGACCAATCAACGCCTGGCAAGAGATGCCTCACTGCTTCGAATTCCCGGACTTGGAGACAGTTCCCCGAGTCTGTGAGCTGATCCGGGACCCGACGGTACTCAAAGAGTCGCATTTGCTGCACACTCAATCTAGAATATTCCCGTCGCCTGACTTCGTAGTCATCGGAGCAATTTTTCCAGTAATCTTCAATTGACTCCTTTGCTCTGTAGCGCCTACCATAAGCTCTCTTTGCCAAATTGTCATGATCAAAACATTTTCTTGGGAAATGTTCCTATAGGCCATAAGAGGCTAGCTCTGCAAGGGACTCTTCTGCTAGGGTGGGAGTTCTCAATTGGACATCATGGTTGCCTATGATCATTGGAAATGCGAATCCAGCCTGCTTGCTTTCTCGTAATAATATGCCGGCAGGGCGTGATTGCCTTGCCACTTCCATGAGGACTACTTTATCGGTTGGGTACCGCGGAAGTCGAAGGGGGGCACCTTCAAAGCCAGCAATTCGGATGTAGGAGAATCTTGGGAACTGAATAAACCAGGCCCCATACCTCTGCACTAAAATGGTAGCTTGCTCCGAGAGCCTTATGTGTAACCCTCCCTGCATTAGCCTGACTAGACGCATTGTGAAGGCGTCGTTGACACGTTCGTACTGTCCAACCGCGTAAGCCGGGCTGCTCTTTTCCCTTTGAGCTATATCCTGGTAGTGCAGCTGCGGGTAGCAATCATAAACCTTTACCTGACCAGGCCCATTCCCGATCTCACCTTTCATTATTAATCCTGGCAGTGGCTGGTTCTTTGCGAACATATAGACCAAATAGGAGGTCATGGTGAAATACTTCTTTGTCTCAAGCTCAATCAGCTGAGCGTGGATGTTATCACTTATGATCTGAGCCCAGTCAAACTTAGACTTTCCGGCAAAGACCTGTTCTGTAAAATAGAACATCCATTCTTCAAAGTAGTTGGACTTAGGGAGTCCCATGACTCGGCTAAGTAAGGTGACCATATCGCCATGTTCATTATGAAAGTCACTTCTGGGGGTCTTTTTCACAATCCTGGTGCTTGAAGGCCTTTTTTCTTTGAACCATTCTTCGTTAATTAGTGCCCTGCATCGAGCTGGGTTCATATCATACGCCCCCTGTGCCTCGTCCATTGTTGTAGCTATGGGATTATTTGGAAAGGGGATATCAAATGCATCGCCGATAGCCTCAGGGGAGAAGTCGGCAATAGTGATATCTTCCAGAAGCACTAATCTGGACTTTGGCTCGTAATGCCGAGCAGCTTCCACTACTAATTCATAGTTCTGGATTGCTGGAGGAAAACCTGCTGCTTGGGCGATGCCACTTTCCAGCATTTGCCTAGGCCTGCCATATGCATTGGGTGAGAAGACCCGATCCCTGAAATCCTGAATATCAATGTGGCCAAGGTCGGTGTCACCAATGTTGTCCCAGATACTCTGGACCTTTGACTCTCTTAACCCTCCCCTCTGATACTGATACTTCATTCTTTCAACTTTCCGTGGGATGTCTGATTTGGATGCTCGTGAGGTTTCTGCTGCAGCGGGTGTTTTTGATGATTCTGCCGCTGATTTAGGCATTTATCCTGCACAGCCAGACACGGATTACAAGGTGACACGAGAATGACGATGCGGGTTAGATAATAACAGAAGTGTTTCAACAGACCGAGATTAGTTTAAATATCACTCTGGGCTAACAATCTGATTAACTTCTACAGCATCATATTCCTGAAGATTTATGACTAAGCATTCTTACTCTCGAATTTTTTTTGATTAATTTTAACAAAGGCAAAACATGAGAATTTTGAAAAGAGATGCAGTTTTCGGCCAAACTCCGGGAATAAGTTCTAAATTTTGGATGCTCGAATGATGGAGATGCAGACTCTAAGCATTTCAAATTTTGCGTATTTGCATATTTGATCCACACATTTTAAATGACCGTACGCGATAAGGCGTACTTACCTGATCGGAGCGAATGATGGGTGATTGCTCGACCTTGCGGGGAGGGGCGAGCGGATGACCCTACAAAATTCGAATCCCAACGGTTATCCTTCCTGTTTAAATTTTCGCAGTTTGGAAGATGAAAGAGGATTTATTAATTTCACATGGTTCTGTGTCTAGCAACCTGAATTTTAAATGGTCGATGGGAGGATGATGCAGTGTCTTACCTCCTTGCTTTCGGATTTAAGAGTTCCTTTCGAATTTCGAATTGGAGGTTTTCGAATCTAACCTTCGCGGGTGTGCTCGTCCTGACCTCCGCGTTACACACTGTGCCTTCTGCGTTTAATGTTTTGCTTGCTTTTGGACTTCGTTTTTAAACTTTCACCTTGGAATTTCGGACGCTTAGGGTCCGAAAACGCTGTTTGCCCGATGATGTTGAAGCTCGAACGCGGGGGTCCGAAGTGCGTTTTGATGTTGTTTTAGAAGCTTATACTGTCTTTGTTATTCAGACGCGGGGGTCCGAAGTGCGTCTCGACGTTGCTTTTGAAACACCACACTTTCCCTTTCGAAGCTTAGGGTCCGAAGAATGTTATTTGATATGTTTTAAAACTTACACTTCGTCCTTTTCATTCGGACGCGAGGGTCCGAAGTGTGCCATGCGCTGTGTTTTTAAAACCTCAGTTCGCCCTTTTCATTCGGAGCTTAGGGCCCGAAGTATGTATGATGCTGGAGAAATGCCTTTAAAAACTTACTTCGCCCTTGGTCATTCGGACGCGGGGGTCCGAAAACGCTGTTTATGTTGCTTTTATAAAAAAACTTTAACTTTGTCCCTTTTCGGAGCCTAGGGTCCGAAGTATGTATGATGTGCGTTTTTTTTTTTTTTTTAAAACTTCAACTTCGCCTTTTTCGGAGCTTAGGGTCCGAAGTATGTATGGTGTGCGTTTTTGCTTTTAAAACTTCAACTTCGCCCTTTTCGGAGCTTAGGGTCCGAAGTATGTATGGTGTGCGTTTTTGCTTTTAAAACTTCAACTTCGCCCTTTTCGGAGCTTAGGGTCCGAAGTATGTATGGTGTGCGTTTTTGCTTTTAAAACTTCAACTTCGCCCTTTTCGGAGCTTAGGGTCCGAAGTATGTATGGTGTGCGTTTTTGCTTTTAAAACTTCAACTTCGCCCTTGGTCGATATTCGGACGCGGGGGTCCGAAACGTGGTTTTTTGAACAATGTTTTAAAACTTCACTTTGCCTTTTCGGGGCTTAGGGTCCGAAAACGGTGTTTATGTAGCTTTTAAAAAAAAACTTTAACTTTGTCATTTAGGGTCCGAAATGCGATGTTTGCACAATGTTTTAAAACTTCACTTTGTTGAAGTTCGGACCTAAGGTCCGAAATGGATGTTTGCACAATGTTTTAAAACTTCACTTTGTTGAAGTTCGGACCTAAGGTCCGAAATGGTCGCGCAGCATTACGTTTTAACTTAATTTTGGACATTTCGGACCTGGGGTCCGAAAATGGTATTCCACCTTACGCTTTTAAATTTTGAATTTTCGCTTTCGGACACTTAAATCCAAAAAGAGGAGCGCATAACGTTTTTTACCTTAACTTGACTTTCGCCAAGTTCGGACCTGGGGTCCGAAAAGGAGATGCATTATGTTAAGTTTTGAAATTTTGGAACAAACTCTCGGTATTTACGCCCGAAAGCCAGATCAGTCAAAAGGGCTCATTGGTTCATTACTCCAACGTTGATCAGCTTACGGACTGATCACGAACTCGCTCGAGGAGATACGAGAAACTCTGATTCAATTCTCGGGATGACGATCAAAAAACTCAAAACTGGAAAGGGGGACCCTGTCGGCGACAGGGGGCGTGTGCAACGCACAACAGAAACACAAGGGGACTTACGATTTGCAACCAGCTAATCTACTGTGATTTTCGAATTACGAAATAAAGAGCAAAAGGAAAGGGTTAAGAGATCTAAAACTAACAACACGGGTATGCGGGTAGACAGATTCAACATAGCCAATTCCTGCTTGGCCAGAATAGATCACAACTTTGCAGGAACGGTGCAATCTTCAAAGGGACTTGGAAGATTTTCAGACTGGAGATGCACGGCTAAGCACACAATTCTGGCGCAGCTTAGACGGACATCTGCAATTGAACTAAGCACAATTAAAGGCTCAGGTTAACCACACAAAAGGATACACAATCAGTATATCCTCAGTGGTATGAGCCTGAATCTATAAAATACCTGCACACCCAAAATAGAAAGATCTATCTAAAATATTGAAAGAAACCATGCAAACAGGATGAAAACAAGACAATAAACACCAAATCAATGTTTATATATTGATCTCATCTGCCTATCACAACAATTTCTACAACATCTCTATGCTACTGCTAAGATCTAACCTATTCTAACTCTAAAATCTAACTATCTAACAAGCTTTGATTATTTCACTGCCTAACTATCTAACCCCTTTACAAAAGAAAGGCCTCTGCCTTTTATAGATATTACAATTTTTGAATCAGAGGCCAGGATGGACTGCATCCAAGGGTCCTGATCTGCCTTCCAGAAGTTGACAGCTTTAACCCATGCCCAATTAATTCTTAGTTATCCAACCAGCAACTATCTCAACTACTTGCCACTATTTGGCTTTAATTCAGGTCTATCCAATCTTCTTGGTGGTTGGGAATAGTTATCGACAAAAATATCTTGCACGAGACCCATAGGCAGTTTACAATAAAGCAATTTCAGCTTTAAAACTGAATTTCTGGACTTAAATCCAACTGTGTGCTTTTTTGAGAATGCATAAACTTGCAGCATTCAGAGTGTTCTTTTGCTTTTTGCCTTCAATTTCTCCGGTGGACTTTATCTTTGTTCAGTGGCATGGTTCCCAATGCTCGGTTGCTTTGATCCTGCATTGCATCTTTCTCTTCCAGCTTCCAGCGCTTGGCCTTGGATTGCGATCCTTCCTTGATTTGCGTTTGAGGCTTTCTCCTGGTTCTTCGATGACGTCTTGCGATCAATCAACCAATTTCATTTCATTAAATTAATTTAACAAATATTAAATTTAATCATGACGTCTGGCCTGAGAAGCTCTTTGTGAGATGTATCTTGAAAATGCTTCTCTTTTCTCTTTGAATGTGAAATCTGATCCTTGGTCGATTTACTTCTGCGTGATTTTACCTTTGGAGTCTTGGATGTTTTAAATGGGTTTACGACGTTTTGAAAACTTTTTATAGCGCGACTCTGGAGGTTTGAAGGGCTTCTGCAAATTTTAAAATCCCAACACTCATGCGTTTTTTGGTGAATTTCGAAGCATTTAACACCTTCTGCGATTCGGAGTTTCAAGACGCTTTTACAACTTTTAGGAGTTTTCGCGATTTTGGTGCCCAAAGGCATTTTCAGACCATTGAACTCTTCTTGCAACTTAAAGAAAACTTCGGATCCTTTGGACATTTTTGCAAATTCGGAGTATTTAAACTTTTTGCGAATTTTCAAAACCTTTCACTTTTGGCTCCTGGGTCTGATTTTGAGGATTTAATATGAATTTTGAACCTGGAGAAGTTTTTGCAACTTTCGACGCTTTTCACATATTTCACATTTTGCCCCAGGGTCCGAAAATGAGAACTTAAGGCGAATTTTGGACCTTATGACATGTTTGGCGAATTTTTAAAGAAACTTCGGACCTAGGGGATGATTTTGCAAACTCGATACACTTTCCCATTTACCCCCCAGGGTTCGAAAATGGATGCTTAAGGCGAGTTTCGGACCTTTGCCATCCTTTTGCAAATTTCGCAACTTCAAGAGTCACGACGCCCTTATTCTCAAAAAACACTTCGGAGCTGGAGGCGTTTTTGATCTTAAATGATTTTCGGAGCTGGGGGGAACTTTCGCGATTTTGGGACCAAGTGCGTCCCTTTTCAAATATTTCGCACACTCCCCATATGCTTTCTAGGGTCTGAAAAAGAAAACTTAAGGCGGATTTCGGACCTAAACGCCACTTTGCAACTCTTCACGTTTTTCAGTTTTCTCCCCAAGGTCTGAAAATGAGCATCCAAAGTGTTTTTCGGAGCTAAACGCCTTTTTTTGGCGAACTCTATCATTTTCGGAGCTAAACCACCTTTGGCAAGTTTTAAAGAAAACTTCGGATCCTTTAGACATGCACGCAAATTTGGAGTTTGAAGGCGTTTTTGGAGAACTAGAGGCATTTTGGACCCTAGCGCATGTTTCGCCACTCAAGAAAACTTCAGAGTTTTAAACGCTTTCTACAATTTCTAAGGATTTCGGACTTTTAACATGCTTTGCAAATTCTTACAAAAACTTCGGACCTGAACCAGCTTTTGGAAATTTCGGAGCCATTGAACCTTTTTGCAATTTCGCCAAAATTTCAAATTTCGGAGCTAGGGTCCGAAATTGGGGACTTAAGTGAATTCGGACCTAAAAGCACTTTTGGCAAGTTAAGTGAATTTCGGACCTCCAGCCAGTTTTGTCAACTTTTTCACTTTTTGGCCCAAGATCCGAAATTGGAGGACTTAAGTGATTTTCGGACCTCTGGAGGCTTTTTGCAACATTTAAACATTTTCTAGTTTTTGCCTCTGGGTCCGAAATTGGGCATTTTGGGCGATTTTAAACGTTTTCTTCAAGGAGCGTGAGCTTGGGCACTTGGGCAAGTTTATCCAAATCTCGCTGAAGGATCATTTCATGGAATATAACATTTAAGTATAATAGCGAGCAGAGCACAATAACTTTTATTGTGCATCCAGTAGGAATTGAACCCGCGACTTCCCAATTATGAGTTGGGTGCTTTAACCATTCAGCCATGGATGCATATTAATAATAATAATAATAAGTATCGGCTTAGATCTTAAATTGGATACCCAAAACTATTGTTTTCAACAAACAAATAAAGAAATGTAACGAACTTGCTCGAGAGTTGTATTGAAGGTTATTTATCTTGCAATGCATCACTTTGATGTCTAGTCAGAGCTTGCCAACAAAACTGAAGAGTTCATAACTAACTAATAATATAATAGTTTCATTATTAGTTCATTTTCGGGGCTTAGAACCATTCTTCTTGAAATGGAATGACCGTAGACAGAGACTGTCAATTAGTTTGGGGCGGACGTAGCCAAGTGGTTCTAAGGCAGTGGATTATGAATCCACCACGCGCGGGTTCGATCCCTGTGGTTCGCCCGGTAAAAAAAATCGACCGGATTCAATTCATTGTGATTTTCTATCATGAATCAAATGATGAGTGATTGACGATACATTATGTTATGTGTATATGTATATACATATAACAAATGTTATGTATGTAGCTATATACATATAACAAGATCTAATAATAAAATAGAGATAAAAGAACAAATTGAATCGATGGGAGGATTGGGATCTTTCCAAAACTATTTCCTTGGTTTTGCATTGATTCATTGAAATAACCATACACGACATCACATATAACATAACAAAAGCATTCATTTGGAGGCAGTAACCAAATCGAATCCCAAACCTATCTTCTCCTCTTATCATTTGCCATGCAGTCAATTGGTTTTTCTCTTCTATTATTTGAATAAAGAGAACTAAGTCTTAATTAGTAGGGAGTTCCATCTGCTTCAAATTAATGAACAAAATTGCATTGATCTGGGAATGGAGGAAGGGTCTTTTGCTTGGCTTCCTCCATTTACTCAGGAGAGAATGAGGTTTAAGATGTGAGGGGGCTAAAAAAACAAAACAATGTCAAACAATGTAACATGCTACAATTATATAATATAAATAAGGCAAAGTTCAACTCAAAATTAAATCAAACGAATCACAAGTTCGGAAGATAAAAAAGAAATAAAAGGAGACGAAAAGATGAAAATAGCAGTTTATGGAAAAGGCGGAATTGGTAAATCAACCACTAGTTGTAATATTTCAATTGCCCTAGCTAGACGTGGTGAAAAAGTGTTACAGATTGGATGTGATCCCAAACATGATAGTACTTTTACTGAGACAGGATTTTTGATACCTACAATTATAGATACTTTGCAGTCCAAAGATTATCATTATGAAGAAGAAGAAAAGGAGGAGTGTGGTAAAATACTCTTTTGTCTTTATGCCAGATTTCATAAATACTTATGCAAAAGTTATCACATAATAAAACTTGTTCTTTTCATTTATACTTTAAGTTATATTCCATATATACTTTCAGGATGTTTGAGAGTGGTTTCAAACCTCCAGGAGTTATATTGCAAATTCTAGTTTTTGGAGGTTTCCTCAGTTTTTCAGAGTTAGCCAAATTTCAGGATCAGGACATTCCAGAGTTAGCCAAATTTCAGGGTCAGGAAATTCCAGACTTAGCCAAATTTCAGGGCATTTGGAGATTAAGATGACATTCCAGACTCCATCACTCACCAACTTGATCCTTCATATCCCCTTCCTCTTCCGCAAAGACAGAAAGGCACAAACCGGGGGGGGGTCCTTGACGGGTGTGCGATTCGCACAACACACTTATTATTCAAATCAAATCTGCACTTCTCATCACCAAATTATCCCCCCTCTCAAATGAGGTTTTCTTCTCCCTTGTATATATCATTGTTGAGGGAGTCACAACTTTTCCTTTCATGTCTTTTAACTTTTCATTAACTTAATTAATTTTTTATTAATCATATTTAATTATATCATTTTATATTTTAATTTTATTATTATCATTTATTATTAAATTCTATTTCAAAGTGGGGATATTACAGAACACCCACGAACTGAATCCTGCTGAGCTACGAACGATCATCTAGAAGTTCGAAGGATTCATGTCTTCACATGCTGCAACTTAAGTGTTTTTCAACACTTAGTTGCATTTTTTCCAGAATTGTAATCTCTTAATTGTAGTTTTTCTTTTGAGAAGTTACATGCAAAAACATTTTGTAAATTGCAAGTCAAGTCTTTACTTGGACTTTTGTAATTATATGTAAAACAACTACAAGTTGTGTTCAGTTAGGACTGTAGTTGGAATAACTTATAGTTAGTTATTGAATAAGTCTTGGTGGTGGAGAGAATCTCTCAAGTTAGTTAGGATCCTCCCACCTTTTTCTCAAGACTCCTCTTCTATAAATACTTGAGGGGTCTATTGTAATCTTTATCTTTTAGAAAGCAAGCAAAAACTTTGCCAAATTTATAGGAAAAAATTCTTTGAACTTTTATGTGTGAATTTAAGAATTGAAAGAAATAGAAGAAAATTGCTCAAGCTTTGAGTCTTTGTGCTACATTCTTGAGTTTGTGTTCCATATTATCTTTTTTGCAAGTGTTTCTTTGAGAGCTTAATCGAATCTGATTTGCAGTCTTTGAGCTGCAAGTATTGGAGATTAATTTA
Organism: Cryptomeria japonica; assembly: GCF_030272615.1. Lineage (NCBI taxonomy): Eukaryota > Viridiplantae > Streptophyta > Pinopsida > Cupressales > Cupressaceae > Cryptomeria > Cryptomeria japonica. Next base: position 33,211,788 of record NC_081409.1, on the reverse strand, counting down.
GTTAAAGTAGAAGATCTATTGAGAAAAACTGTAAGATTTTGTGCTTGCACTTGTTCTTAAGAGAGTTTAGAAGTAGATTTTGTAAGAAATAGCTGTGAGTCTTTGAGCTTGTACTAGTTCTTACTGTTTTACGTAGAAGAGAATAAGGTATTTTAGTCTTTGTGCTGATATAATTTGTTTTGAATATCATTAATATAGAAAAAAGGTAGATAGGACTTCACATAATCAAGACTTTGAGCTTCACATTGCTGTCCCGTCCCGAAGGAAATGACGAAAGTCTTTGAGCTTTCAGGAAACTTAATTTCCTTTCTCTCATTTCATTTCAAAAGTTGTTACTGTTGTTTTATGTTAAATTGCTATCAGTTTTCTGTGAAAAGAAAAGGATATTGGCTTTCTTGAAAGAAGAAGAAAGACTGTTGTTCCATCCTATTTTAGTTTTAAGTTGTAGATAGATAGGGGGAGCCTTCCCTTAATTAGGAGAGTTTTACTCACACATTGTGGTTGAAACCAAAATTTTGTATATTTCCCCAAGTGTACAAAATTTTCAACCAACAAAGTTCTTTCTACATGATGCAACCATGATGCAAAACCAACACTAAAGTTTTGTTATTAGTCTTCTCCTTCTTTGCAAGTATATTCTAGTATTGATCAAAGAAAGAATAATGTACAATCAACATTAATATTCTGGTATTAGTCTTCATCATGATTGACCTACTTCTGAAAGAGAACAAGGATAACAAAATGATCATTCAACAACTACAACATCAATGTCTGTCATTACTTTGTTATTTGAAGATTGCCATTTCCCCATTCAAGACAACCAGAAATTTTATTGACACTAATGCATTTGTTTAGACTTGACATCAATGACAACTTCTTCCAACAATTTCCTCATTTTTCATTGATGGCAAAACTCCAAGCTAAAAATCAGACTATATTTTGCCAAGATAGTATTCAAACTATAACAATGAACTGCAACAATAAATATGCAATAATCATCAACAAACTTTGAAATCTGATTACAAAGAAAGTAGCATCAACCAACAAATTGGAATCTGAATCTGAAGATCGCAAAGTCCATCTACAACAAGAGATTCAAACCTGAAAACTGTATCAACAACAATCAAAGCACATCTGCAACAAAGCTGCAACAAATCTGCACTAATTTCTCCTCCTTTGACATCAATGACGGAGGCTAGGGATATGAAATAAAATAGGGAAATACTCCCCCTGAGAAGATGCATTCTAAATAGAACTAGAGAGAAGCCAAAACCCTGAGCTTCCATCTATGCCAAAACCAGCTTGCATCAACTTGCCCCAACAAACAATGTTTACCTTTTACTTCTCTAAGATCATAGACATTGCTTTCTATTCTTTTTCCTTTAGCAATCAACTTTCCTGATTTAGCTTTCCTTATTTCACAACCTTGAGCATTAAAAATTACAAAGTATCCATTGTCACACATTTGACTAACATTTAACAAATTATATTTCAATCCTTCAACATACCAAACATTATGTGTTTCTAATGAATCATTTATGCTTAAAGTACCTTTACCATGAATCTTGGTTGATGATTTATCTCTAAACTTCACAAAGCCACCATTCCCATTTGTAAGCTTGATGAACTTGCTCTTATCACCAGTCATGTGATTAGAGAAACCACTATCTATTATCCAAAGGTTCTACCTTTTCGTATGCAAAGAAGTAGTGGTCAGACAGGTTACAAGACAGTACACATGCCATGGCAAAAGGCTAAATTGTTATCGCAACCCTATCTGGGACATAATAGAAAGTTTTGATGCCTTCAACATCAAGACTATTTTTCGATCACAAAACTAGGTTGCTGATTCATTGGCACAAGATGCAAGCTCCTTAGAACCACTATCAATGCAGAGTTTGAAGAAGGTCACGGTTGAGCTGACATCAGTCCCTTTTGTTCCGGATAATGTCACCAATTTTCAAGTGTTCGATGATGATAGGCACATTATCGACTTCATCACAAGTTCAAATGTATTCACTACACAAATTATTGATGAAGAAGAACCTCAAGAGGCTGAAATCGACATCGAAGGTGTCCTAAATCTCAAAACGAACACTATTCCTAGAAGGACGGTGCAACTTGAAAGGATCTTTGATTGGGATCAGCTCAAGTCTCGCAAGGAAGGTGATTCTGAAGGAGGCATATGTGACAAGATCAACATTGGCACGATAGATAATTAGAAGAATGTGCTGATTGGAAAAGTATGCACAGCCCAAGAAAGGGACGAAATTCTCAAAAACATGAGAATTTCTAGATATCATTGCTCGGGGATATGAGGAACTGAAAACTTATGATACCTCAATCATAACACACACTATACCACTCTGGCCGGATTCAAAACCATTTAGGAAGAGGCAACGACCAGTAAATGTTCTCTTGGAGCCTCTGATTTATCAAGAAGTGAAGAAGCTACTGGCTTCCCGCATTATCTTTCCATAAGGCATTCTACCTGGTTGGCCAACCTTGTCCCTGTAAGGAAAAAGAATGGTGAAATCCGATTGTGCGTAGACTTCCACAATTTGAATAGGGCATCGGAAAAAGATAACTACCCACTACCCTCATTGGACGAGGTATTGCAGATGATCAATGGATCCCAAATGATGTCATTCCTGGATGGGTATTTCGGATACAACCAGGTAATGGTTGAGTACGAAGACCGACTGAAGACGACATTCACCACCAAGTGGGGAGTGTTTGCTTACAAATGGATGCCTTTTGGGCTGATTAACGCAGGGGCAACATTTCAACACGCCATGGACATTGCTTTCAAGGACCTGGTTAGAAAGTGCATAATCATCTACATGGATGATTTAACTGTGTTTTCTAAACAGAGAGAAGATCATGTGGATGATCTGAGGAAAATTTTTCAGCGATGCCGGCAATTTGGGGTCTTTCTAAACCCAAAAAAATGCATGTTCGAAGTGACTGAAGGAAAGTTACTTGGACATCTAATCTCACATAAAGGGATCTCAATTGACCCCAACAGAATCAAAGCCATATTGCAGATCAACCTTCCCGCGAGAAAGAAAGAGTTGAAATCATATTTCGGGAAGATAAATTTTGTTAGAAAATTTATAACTGGATTTGCTGAGATAGTCCGCCACCTCAATGACATGCTCAAGAAGGATGCCTAGATAGAATGGACCCCGATGACCAAAAGAGCTTTTGAAGAGATCAAACAAGCTATCATCCAGGCACCAGTTTTGGTAAGCCCGGATTATCTACGACCATTCTACATCTATTCTTTTGCTTCCGAGCATACTTGCACAACAATTCTAACTCAGCAGAAGGAAGGAGGAGGAGAACACCCAATATCATTCATGAGTACCCCATTGAAGTATGCAAAGATGAGGTAGCCCAATGTAGAAACGAAGACCTATGCGTTGGTTAAGGCCATCAAGAAATTCCAGCACTACATATTAAGGAGTAAGATACATGCCATAGTGCCAGATGTTGCTGTGAAAACACTGCTGATGTAGAATGAGCTGGGAGAAAGGAGAGGTAAATGGGTGACCATCATCCAAGAATACGATATTGAGATCCAACCCATGAAGTTAGTTAGACGTCAAGATTTAACACAGACCCTTGCATCATAATGCTCGGGAATTGTTCATCAACAATACCTACTTGAACAGGTCTCGCCCGATGAATGGTATGATGACATCACTTTCTATTTTCTCAATCAGAGATGTCCATCACACCTCAATCCAGTGTAGAAAAGAGCTCTAAGGATGAAAAGCAACTGCTTTATGCTGCAAGTTGTTGTCCTGTACCGGAAGAACCATGAGGGGATTTACCTAAGGTGCATAAATCGAGAGGAAGCAAAGCATATCATGGAGCATTTACACACTATGGAACCGAACATGGATCCGGCTTGTCAACAACCCACCAGATATTGAGGGCATGCTATTATTGGCCTACCCTATTCAAAGACACCCATGAACACGTGAAGACCTGTCACGTTTGTCAGGTAGTTGCAACCAAGTAACGAACCCCACGAATGATGCTGTAGCCAGTCGTGGAGGTGAAACCATTCGCTCAATGGGTGCTCGACTTTATTGGTATGATCAATCCACCTTCCTCTACGTATGCACAGGTACATTCTAACCACTTCTGATTACTGTACGAGGTGGTCCGAGGCTCAATCTTTAAAGCAATGCAATGTTCATGCTGTTATTAAATTTTTAGAAAAAAATATTATTACACACTTTGGTTGTCCGCATGCTTTAGTCTGTGATAATGGGCCTGCATTTGCATCATTAAAATTTTCTAACTGGGCTTTTGATTACGGGATAATGTTAAAATTTTCATCTAACTACTATCCCCAAGGAAACGGTCTAGTTGTGTCCACCAATAAGAACCTGCTACAAGTGATCAAAAAACTGCTTGATAAAAATCCAAAAGATTGGCACACCCAACTTAGGTTCGCCCTTTGGGCAGACTGCACGAGACTGAAGTCAGCCATTGGAACATCACCATATCACTTGGTATATGGACTTGACCCCATTTTCCCCGTACAACTGAGAATTCCAACCTTGCAGTTCATGCAAGAGTATCTAGGGATCGATAACAATGACGAAGCCAGGCTGTCTCAACTGTTACATTTAGAAGAGAAAATAGACAACGCCATTGACAACTTTGCCAAGCATTAGGAGGTAGTCAAACGCTGGTTTGACAGGAGAGAAAAGGTGAAAGTCTTTCATATTTCGGACCTTGTCCTTTGCTAGGATAAGGCACATGAGCGGAAAGGAGAGCATGAGAAATTCGATAATCTGTGGCTCGGTCCTTTCCAGATTTCTAAAATCCTGGGAGAAAATGCATTCTGACTGAGGACCCTAACAGGTGAGGATATTCCCTTGCCTTTAAACGGTCAATTCCTTAAGCATTACTTCCAACCATAGGTTTCTTTTGAAGCCTTTCCTGTGAATAGTAGAGTAATCTTTCCGTTTTCCTGCTTTAGTGTAGTTTGCTTTCTGTTTAGTTTAGGTTTGTTTTCGAAGGTTGGTCTTTTGTCATTTTGAAGAGAGAGCTTGAGTTTATTGTACGACAGTGATATAAAAAGTCAGAGTTTCGTGACCCACCATTTCTTTGATCTAAGCTTTGATAAGACTCTTGATCACAAGAGTGCCCAATAGAGAGGTTGGATCGATATAGATGACCTTTCACTTCAAAATCTTGTTTTTCGTCAAAATTCATCCTCAACATCATGATTACTGCACAATACACTTAATGATTGCATAGACCTAGTTGCTCGTCAAAAGGACACTGTGTCAATGTCAAAATCTAAAGCTCTGCTTTAGCGACCACTGTTATGCTCAATCCCACGTAGGCTATGTTGCCTGTTGGTTGAAAATTTTGTACACTTGGGGAAATATACAAAATTGTGGTTTCAACCACAGCACACGAGTAAAAACTCTCCTAATTAAGGGAAGGCTCCCCCTATCTAGCTACAACTTGGAAAATAAAATAGGATGGGACAGCAATCTTTCTTCTTTTTTCAAGAAAGACAATATCCTTTTCTCTTCACAGAAAAGGATAGCGATTGAATAACAACAGTAACCACTTTCAAGTGAAATAAGAGAAAGGAAATGAAGTTTCCTGAAAGCGCAGACTTCTGTCACTTCCTCCGGGACGAGACAGCAATATCAAGCTCAAAGGCTTGACTATTGGAAGTCCTATCTACCCTTTGCTATACTAAATTTTACAATGAATAAAAGACAACAGCTCAAAGACTGAAATAATTTATTCTTTTAACACAAAGACAAGAACTAATGCAAGCTCAAAGACTTGCTGGTATTTCTAATCAAACAATAATTTTTCCTCAAGAATAGATGCAAGCTCAAAGACTTGCTGCTCCTTCTAGAGATTTCCTATTTTAATTAATCTTCTCTACTTGCAGCTCAAAGACTTCAAATCAGATTGGACTAAGCTCCTTTAGAAACACTTTGCATAGAAGAAATAAAAAGATTCAAACTCAAACATGTAGCTCAAAGACTCAAAACTAGAGTAATCCTTCTTTCTTATTCTTCAAAACTTTCAATTCACATACATAAGCTCAAAGACTTCTTGCTGTAAATTTGGCAGAGTTTTTGCTTGCTTTCCAAAAGATATATATTACAATAGACTCCTCCAGTATTTATGGAAGAGGAGCCTTGAGAAAAAGGTGGGAGGATCCTAACTAACTTGAGAGATTCTCTCAACCACCAAGACTCATTCAATAACTAACTGAGACTTCATTAACTAACTAAGAGTTACTCCAATTAACTAAGACTTATTCCAACTACAGTCCTAATCGGACACAACTTGTAGTTGTTTTACATGTAATTACAAAAGTGCAAGTAATGTGTAACTTGCGTTTTACAAAAATACTTTTACATGTAACTTGTCAAAACGAAATTACAAATGCATAACTAAAATTATTCCATGTGTCTAAAGAAACGACTCTAACTGCATCATCCTTTGTCTGTGATGATCTTCATGTCGCTTCAGGATGCTAGAACTTGAAGTATTATAGATTGGTAAAGACATCTTGAACCGGAACGGGAACTTGCATCCTTGTCTTCTTGCTTGGGGTAGTACTAGCTTTTCAAGAGGGAACGGGCTGCCTTCCTCTTTTCATGTCATGACCATCTTTGTCTTGAAAGCATTCTATGCTCTCAACCATGAATTGTTGTTGTGTCTCTTCTTTGTATCATCCTTCATTCTTGAAATCTTCTTGCAAAATAAGGCCCATGCCTTAATCCATTGATTTGGTAGATCGTGTGTGCAAACCGGTCTGACAAGGGAAGGGATAAATTGATGCAAAAGTGGACTCACAAGTGAATTTTGGGTTTTGGAAGCTGCATTATAGGTAGACTTTAAATGGGGAAAACGAATGAATGTGTAAAATGAGTGGATGAAATGGTATGTACGGATGAGGGAATTGGAAGCGGATAGGTAAAAATGAATTTCAAGAAGATCACTTGGAACTTTGCCAATGCAAAAATGGGAAGAACTTTCAACTTGCGACCCAGATTTCAAAAAAACCCCATTTTGAAAGGATGGGTATTTCTCATCTTTGCAACTTGGAATTTCAACAAAAGATAGATAAATCTTTTATCCGTAAGGGAAGAACAATGATTTTCATCCAACTTGTAATCGGAATTTAAAATCCCGAATACAAGTAAAGAGGGAAAATGGGGAAGAACAATGCAATTCTAAAATTGCTTTACAAAAGGGAAAATCTCTCTCACAAAATCTGATTTTTGGGGAAGAACCAACCATTTACAAATTTACAACTAGAAAGGAAAAAACAAGAAAACAAGAAAAAAGAAACAAGAAGAAAATAAATCTTACCTTGCTCCAATGTGAAAATGCCTCTCCAAAAGATAATCAATCTTTGAAATAAAGAAGAATATCTCTTAAAAAGAAATTAACCGTATTCCAAAACCCTAGCCACGTTTTTGAAAAAATGCCCAAAACTGAAAAACGTGGCAGCAAATGCATGAGAAATGGCATGGAAAATGACCAAAACTCTTTCTAACCTCAATACCTTAGCATACCAAGTCAAAACGATTCACAAGATTGCTGATTCGTGGCATTTTTAATGAAGAAAAACATGGTTTTTTGGCAAAAACGTGTTTGCTGTTATAAAGCTAAAAACCAGCAATCTTAACCTCCATGTGGCGTGAAAGGTGTTTGAAAATACATAAAAATAAGGAGGAATCCAAAATGCCTTCTATCTCCCAAAAAATCTCCACAAAAATTTGCTAAAAATCCTCAAAAAACATGTTTTTCCTTGCAATTCGGGTTTTTTGGAACATATAGCAAGTTTAAAATGCATGAAACAATGAAAATCGGGTTTTAAAAATGTAATTACAAGTTTAAAATCCTCAAAAAAACACTTTATGAGCAAAATCGGGTTTTAGAAAAGAAATTACAAGTAAAATTACTTGTAATAGGGAAATAGAATTCCCTTTACAAGTGATTTCACTTAAAACATGTAAAGGGGTTTTAAAATCCCATTTACAAGTTTTATTTTAACATTATAAAAACAACTTTAAGCTATAAAGACATGTAAAGGGGTTTTAAAATCTCATTTACAAGTTTCTAAACACTTAAAGTGAAGCTACTGGTAATGGGGGTTTTAAAACCCCCATTACAAGTTTTATAAAAACTTGCAGTTGGAGAAAAATTCCCCTACAAGCCTAAAAGCTTCAAGGGGGTTTTGAAAAACAAATTACCAGTTACTGGTAATCATTGAAAAATTCCCCTACATTGAAGCAAAAACATAGCAAACGAACTCGAAACGCGACGAAATTTGAAACGTAGCTTGGGGATGGATTGAGGATTAAGCCAGTCCAAGGATTAGTCAAAATTCTGCCTCGAGAAGTGTGCCATAGAGTAAAAACTTCAACTTGCAGTGACTGTTTTGAAACCCGAAATTGCATAGAAAGCTAGGAAAAAGAAAACCAAAACTCACCAAAACTTGGACAATGATGGCAAAGACACCCCCCAATGATTTGACACTATCAAATGTGAGTTTTTTTACCTCGTAAAACGTGCCTTGGAGACAAAAATGACACTTTTAAAGCAAAAATTTGTAGGGGTTGTCACATTTTTGAGAATCCAAAAATGAGGACAACATTGCCCGCAATGCCAAAGGTAAAAGTGAAAAGAGAGAAAATCAAAAAGAAAGAAATTTGAAAAAACAATGAAATATCACAAGAAATTTGGCAAAGGGAATGCAGACACCTCTGCCAGTATTGAAAAGAAAATCTACCGAAAACAGAGCAATCTCTATGAGCTTACAGGCGATAACTCCGCTAGGGCTATGAACGCTTGCTGGCAGTGGGGCTTGTTGTCCTCATTTTTGTTTCCAAGAATGAAGGACCACTACATAAAATTTTTGTGAAAAAATGAAAAATTTTACTCTATGGCATGCTCCCTGAAGCAGAATTTTGACTAATCCTTGGACTGGCTTAATCCTCAGTCCATCCTCGAACTGCATTTCAAATTTCGTCAAATTCTGGGTTCGTTTGCTATGTCTTTCCTTCAATTTCGGGTTTTAAAATCCTGACTACAAGTGGAGAATTTTCTTCAAACTGCAAGTTTTAATGATATCCATTGTTTTGGTCTTTGTAGGAGAGTTTTTGGCTTATTACATGTGCACTTTTATTTAAAAGATGTTACTTGTAATTTGTTTTAAATTTCTCCTTTGTTGTTTTTCTTCTTTTATTGTTTTTGGTCTTGTTTAGTTAAAAGAGGAATTTTTTGGCTAGATTACAAGTAAACTTGCAGTTTGGTCTAAAAAACCCTACTTTAATGGTTTTTGCATGTAATAGGGATTTTAAATCCCCATTACATATGTGCAAGCAAGTATAACTTGTTGTAGGGATTTTATTTCCCTTTTACAAGTAATTAAAACTTGCATTTCTCTCCAAAAAACCCGATTTTGCCTTGCAACTGCATTCTTGACTATTTTAAACTTGCAGTTTGTTCCAAAAAACCCAAATTTGCTTTGTTAGTGAAAAAGTGAAAAATAAAACTTGCTATTTGTCTAAAAAATCCCAATTTTGACTAAATATGAGGAAAAAGTGAAATTAGAACTTGTCATTTGTTCCCAAAAATCCGATTTTCACATGTTTATGCAAAATTGAACTTGCACTTGTCTTCCAAAAACCCGAATTGCAAGAAAAAACGGTTTTTGAAGAATTCAAAGCAAATTTTTGTGGAGATCTTCTAGGAAGGAGAGGCGTTTTGGTTTCTACCCTATTTTCATGCATTCTTGGACACCTTTCACACTATTTGGAGGTTGCATTTACTAGTTTTTTGCTTCAAATCAGCAACCACGTTTTTTTTTAATGCCACATTTTGGGGGTTTAAAACTCCATCAAGCTGCAATCTCCTAGTTCGATTTTACCTCCCTCACCTAGGCATGGAGGTTGGGATATGTTTCAAGTTATTTAATGATCCATCGAAGATGCATTGGTTGCCACGTTTTTTCCACGTGATTCCTTTGGCTGCATATTGGAAGGGTTTGATGCCACGAATCTTCAACAATATGAATCGTTTTTGCATCCTATGCTAAGGCGTTGAGAATAGAAGAGGATTCATTAACTTTTCACGCCATTTCTTTGGGGTTTGCTGCCACGTTGTTATGCAAAAAGCGTTTTTTCCAAAAATGTGGCAAGGGTTTTGCATTGCGGTTTGTCTTTATTTATTGATTTTGCTTCTTCATTCCAAGGATTGTTGCATTTTTGGAGAAGCATTTTCAGTTTGAAGAAAGGTATGTTCTCTTTCCTTTCTTTCCTTCATTTTGTTATTTTCTTGTTTTCTTAGTTTTCTTTCTTAGTTGCATTTTTGGAAATATGTTGTTCTTCCCCCAAAAATCGGTTTTTGTGAGAGAAATCTGTTGGTTGAAAATTTTGTACACTTGGGGGAAATATACAAAATTGTGGTTTCAACCACAGCACACGAGTAAAAACTCTCCTAATTAAGGGAAGGCTCCCCCTATCTAACTAAAACTAAAATAAAAACAGGATGGGACAGCAGTCTTCAAGCTTGCGTCTATTCTTGAGGAAAAATTACTGTTTGATAAGAAATAGCAGCAAGTCTTTGAGCTTGCATTAGTTCTTGTCTTAGTGTTGAAAGAATAGATTATTCCAGTCTTTGAGCTGTTATCTTTTATTCATTGTAAAAATTTAGTATAGCAAAGGGTAGATAGGACTTCCAATTGTCAAGTCTTTGAGCTTGATATTGCTATCCCGTCCCGAAGGAAGTGACGAAAGTCTTTGCGCTTTCAGGAAACTTCATTTCCTTTCTCTCATTTCACTTGAAAGTAGTTACTGTTGTTCATTTTCAATCGCTATCATTTTCTGTGAAGAGAAAAAGATATTGTCTTTCTTGAAGAAAGAAGGAAGACTGCTGTCCCATCCTGTTTTTATTTTAGTTTTAGTTAGATAGGGGGAGCCTTCCCTTAATTAGGAGAGTTTTTACTCATGTGCTGTGGTTGAAACCACAATTTTGTATATTTCCCCCAAGTGTACAAAATTTTCAACCAACAGTTTTTTTGCGACTCTGCTGGGGACACGGACGCATTCGGAAGCCTCACGCTTTCGTTTGAAGACTAGTGTCCTGCTATTTTCTAAAGAAGAGCTTGGAAATTTTTTCATTTCTTTAAGCTGGAAAGTTTGCGTGTTTACGTTCATCGGAAGAAGGGTGAATATTCAAAAGAAATATCTGTTGCTGAAAGAGCTAGATCCTTTTTGTTCGCTAGTACATCTTCCCTTTCACGAACCACAAGTTATCCTCCTTCAAGGAAGAAGAAATCCATCCCAAGTGAAAATTCTTCCTTCTTTTTCAAACCACTGATACCTTCATTACCTAATATGGCTAATCCACCTCTGCTTCCTCCTCCCGATCCGTGGGGAGTAGCTTTTGGTCCTTTGGCATTAACCCCACCTCTTCATCCGCTTCCACAAGGTTCACGCAAAAATCTTCCCAAATTTTATGGCGATGGAAAGCAACACCCAGATGAACATGTCAAGTCTTTTTATATGGCATGTGGTGTTCTTGGGGTTGAACATCAAGATGTTGCTGTTCGGTTGTTTATGGTGTTCTTGGGGTTGAACATCAAGATGTTGCTGTTCGGTTGTTTATAGAGACTCTTCAAAGTATTGCAGCCGACTGGTTTTTCAATCTTACTGCTGGTTCAATTGTTTCATGGAACTCGTTCAGAGACAAGTTCGAGGAACGTTTCAAGCCTGCAGAAGATGAACACGCCTTGTTGGCCCAGTTGACACAAATGAAGAAGGATACGCATGAAGGCATGCGTGAATTCATTGCTAAATTTAACAAATTAGCAAATAGAATTCCTGTTAATTCTAAGCCTACTCTTGAAAACCTCAAGTGTTTTTTCATCAACACTCAATTGCCCGAGGTCAGTTTCTTCTTAAGACGAGCATCTCTTGCTGATTTAGAAGTTGTTCAATCAATGGCTACTGAAATTGAAGACGATTTGATCTTAGCTGGTAAGATCAAAAAGGATTCTAATCGGTTCAAAGGAGGTTCGCATATGGATGGTTCATTTTCTGGTTCTACCGATCCTATGGTACAGAAATTGGCAAATGAACTTCTTGCTTTAAAGAAGCAAGTATCTCAGAATTCCTACCTTGCACCGTACAAGGATATTCCAAGAAGGACATATCCTAATGCTGCTGCCAGTTATGCTGCCAAAAATCAACCCAAGTTGCCTCCCCCTCCGGAGAGACTTGCGCTTGAGCCACCTCCTTCAAAGGCAGCAGTTGGCTATTATGAGATTGATCAAAATGAGTCTTCTTATTTTGATTATCAGTCCGATGAAGTTGCTCTTCCTCAAGAAGAAGAAGAAGAAGTGACTGGCGACTCTACTATATGTTACATGTACTATGATGACTCTATTGCTACCGATAGGGCTCATAGCCAAGCATTTGCTGTAACGACAAGATTCCAGACCCGGTTGGCCCAGCAAGAAGAAGCTACAAAGATCGCAAGTGATTTACAATCACCTGTTGTTATTGCTAAAAGAGGAACACCGCTGCCTTATATTCCAAAGGATGCAAAGAAAATCCAAGTAAGTAACAAAAGTCCTCCTCTTGCTTCATCTGTTGATCCCAAGCCCAGTATGCCCAACCCCAAACCATTATCGGACAATGTTAATCCCTTTCTAGCTGGTTCATTTCAAGCCTTTGATATTATTGACCATGCTAGGAAGACTAAGATTCAAATATCCGAAGTTGAGTATTTACAAGCTAATCCCGATCAATTTGATAGATTAGCTGATTTTGTTAAATGTAAGGAGACTTGTCCTATACTTGAAAACACTATCCCACAAGAACCCAAGAATTCGCCCAATCATTTGGTGACCATTCCATCTACTACCCAAGGAAAGATAGAACGTTTTTACATTTCTTTGTTGATCAATGGTTTTCAATTAAGCAATTGTGTCTTGGATTCTGGTGCTTCTGATAACGTCATGCCCGCAAAAGTTGCTCAAGCTTTGGGGTTGACCTTGACCAAAACTTTTGGTCATTGTTATTCCATGGAGAACAAACAAGTGCCCCTTATTGGGCAAATCAAGGACGCGCAATTTGCATTTGCTGCTTTCCCGGATAATAAAATAAAGATGACTGTTTTGGTGGTTGACGTTCCTGCATCATACGGAATGTTACTTGGCCGTAATTTTTGTAAAGATGTTGGAGGTGAACTCAACATGGATATGACAGAAGCGAGAACACCTGTCAAAGGTGTTGTGCAGAAGTTAATTCCTGAAAGAGAAACCAAGTACACGGTTGTCAAGTCCAATGACCCTCATGCTCAGATTCTTTTTGAATCTTCGGGTTTTGGGAATTATTACCTCCATATAGATGAAATTTCAGAATTTACTGAAGATTATCCTTCTAGCAGCTCTGATATTTCATTACTTTCAGCAAATGAAAGGTTTGATGATACCAATCAGGACCAAGCATCAGAAAATGGGTCATCCAGTTCATATGTTATGGTTGAAGAAGTCACATCTTCATTTGCTGGTGAAAGTATCCCATCACATCCTCGACAAGAAGAGCTTCATTCTTCGTCTATTCAAGAGGAAAGTTCATCCTCTCCTATGGAAGAAGATGACAACTTTTCTTTCCACAATGCGCTCATCTCGGATGAAGGCAGCTCTAATCATTCCAATGAACACAACAGTTCAAATGATGTATGGACTCTTGAATTTGATGGCAGCTGCATTACGAATGGATCTGGAGCTGGTGTAGTTCTTATATCTCCCAAGGGAGAGATCTTCCCTTACTCTTTCAAGTTGCAATTTGCTAATACCAACAATACGGCTGAATATGAGTCGCTTTTGTTAGGGATGAGTGTTGCATTGAAAAGAGGAATCAGAAACCTTCATGCCCAAGGTGATGCAGAATTAATTGTTTGTCAAGTGAGAAACATATATCAAACTGAGAATGACAGACTCAAGCATTACCGCAATTTGGTATGGAAGAATATTGAAGATTTCGATTCTTTCAATATCTCAGTTGTTCCTCGTGAATACAATGATAGAGCTGATTCTCTTGCTGTTTCAGCTACTTCCTTAATCCCTCATCTTGACTTTGGTCAAGATAAATATATTATTGAGATAATCTGCAGACCTAGTGTGCCTGATAATTGGGATCATTGGCAGATCTTCAATGATGATAAGCAGATCAATAATTTCTTGCAAGCTGAGGATGGTTTCAACAACCTGTATTTTGAAGGAAGTAATTCTACTTCTTCTTTGTCATCAGATTTGGTGCCTAATACATCATCTGAATCAGATGGAAATATCCTTCAGCTGAAAGGAAATAAAATTCCCAAGGGGTTGGTTTCTCTTGAAAAACTTTTCGATCAACATGATCGTTATATCAAGAGACGTCAACAAGAAAGTATTGATTCTCCTATGGGATATGAGAAATATAATATTGGATCTATCAGAGATCCAAAGTTTGTCAATATTGGCAATAACTGCACTTCAGATGAGAAAGATCAGTTTATTCAGCTTTTGCGCCAATACCATGATGTCTTGGTGTACTCATATGATGATCTAAAGTCCTTCCAACCCAAGGAAGTGCAGCATGACATTCCGCTCAAGCTTGGCGCAGAACCTTTTAGACAGAAGCAACGCCAATATAATCCGAAGATTTCAGGTACCATTCTTTCTGAAGTTCAAAAGATGCTTGATGCTCGGATTATCTTTCCCATCCATCATTCAACATGGTTGGCGAATATAGTACCGGTGCATAAGAAGAATGGAGAAATACGTATCTGTGTAAATTTTAGAAATCTTAATCAGCTATCACTCAAGGACAATTATCCATTGCCAATCATGGATCAAGTCTTGCAAACAGTGACAGGCTCCGAGATGCTATCTATGCTAGATGGATTTTCGGGATACAATCAAATTGAGGTTAGTGAACCTGATCAACACAAGACTGCATTCACCACTCCATGGGGTACATTTGCATACCGCAGAATGCCTTTTGGGTTGATCAATGCAGGAGCTACTTTCCAGCGAGCTATGGACTTGGCTTTCTGTGGTATTGTGGGAAGGTATATTGTAGTATATCTTGATGATCTTACTGTTTTTTCTAAAGATCGTGAGAATCATCTTTTTCATCTACAAGATGTACTTGAAAGATGCCGCAAGCATGGCATCTCTCTTAATCCCAAGAAGTCGGTTTTTGGGGTGATGGAGGGAAAACTTCTTGGTCACATTGTTTCCAAGGAGGGTATAAAAGTTGATCCTGAGAGGGTTAAATCTATTCAAAATGTCCCTTTGCCATCCAACAAGACTACTGTTCATTCCTTTTTTGGTAAGGTTAATTTTCTGCGAAGATTCATTCCTGACTTTGCGGAGAAGACTCGACATATTGTGGACATGATGAAAGGAAAGTCTTCTTTCCATTGGAATTTTGAAGGAAGAGCAGCATTCAATGAAATTAAAGATGCAATTGCTCATGCACCCGTGTTGGTTTGTCCTAACTACACCAAGAAGTTCATTATGTATAGCTATGCTTCCGAGCATACTCTGTCAGCTATTCTGATGCAGAAAAATTCAGAAGGAATTGAATCTCCTATCGCTTTCATGAGTTGTCCTCTGAAGTCTCATGAACTCAAGTATTCCTCTATTGAGAAGAATGCCTATGCGGTGGTTAAAGCAGTTAAGAACTTCCATTTTTACATCTTGAATTCTCATACCATTGTGTTAGTTCCTGATACATCAGTAAAATCTATTTTAACACAACAGGAGTTTGGCACAAAAAGAGGAAATTGGATCGCAAAAATCCAAGAGTATGACTTGGAGATCAAGCCTACAAAGCTTGTTCGAGGAAGAGGACTCTGTCAGCTGATGGCGGAAGGTATTCCGAAGGAGCGAGAATTGGATGATTCGGAAGATCTTCCCAAGGTGTTGTTTGTTAGTACTACCGATGAATGGTACTCTAATATAGCATTTTTCTTGACCTATGGCGAATGTCCACAACATTTGACATTCAAGGAAAAAAGAAGTATCAAGTTGAAAGCTGCAAACTTCATATTATGGGATACTAGTTTGTACAAAAAGGCCATTGACGGTACTTTCCTCCGTTGTGTTGACAAAGCGCAACAAACTAAATTGCTGGAATCTTTCCATGACAAAGCTTGTGATGGACATTTTTCTGCGCTAGTGACCGCTCATAAAATTTTGAGAGCAAAATATTATTGGCCTACACTCTTTCAAGATGCTTTCCGGTGGGTACGTAAGTGTGTATATTGTCAGCAGTTTGTAGGCAAACCAAAGCTTGCAGCATTACCATTGAAGCCGGTTATTGTTGAAGAACCTTTCCGGCAATGGGGCATTGATTTCATTGGTGTGATCAATCCCTCCTCAAGTGCAGGTCACTCCTATGTCCTTACAGCTACTGATTATTTCACCAAGTGGGTGGAAGCCATACCAGTAAAGAACGCTACTTCTGAGATAGTATGCAGATTCCTCAAGGAGAATATTATTTCCAGGTTTGGTGTTCCATTCAAAATTGTGACTGATAATGTAGCCACCTTCTCTTCCTCAGAAATTTCACAATTTTGCTTTGAGTATAATATCTTGTTAACTCATTCATCGGATTATTATCCTCAAGGTAATGGTCAGGCGGAATCTAGTAACAAGAATTTGATTACTATTATTCGCAAGCTTGTGGAGGAAAATCAAAGGTCCTGGCATAAGGCTCTTTTTGATGCTTTATGGGCGGACAGGATTACACCTAAAAGGGCTATTGGTATGTCACCATTTCAGCTTCTTTATGGGATCAATGCGGAAATACCCATCACTTTGGAACTTCCTGCTCTAAAGTTATCTAAAGCAATTGAGGATCAAACTTATGAGAATGCTTTAGACAAAAGGATCATGTATCTTTCCCAGCTAGAAGAACAAAGAACACAAGTGGTAGACCGAATTGCTCAGCATCAGCAACAGGTCAAAATTCTTTTTGATAAGAAAGCAAAGTAGAAAGGATTTCAAGTTGGTGATCGTGTTTTTCTTTGGGATAAGCGAAGGGAACCGAAAGGTTTACATGGCAAATTTGATTCTCTTTGGCGAGGACCCTTCACCATTCACCGTATTGCTGGAGAAGATAGTTTTATCTTGGCTTATCATGATGGAACACCATTTGCACTGCCGTATAATGGTCAGCATTTGAAGCATTACTTTGAATGAAGATTCGAGGTAACTTTTTGTACATAATGTCTTTCTCTTGTTTGTTTTTCGTCTTTCATTTGTTTGTTTTTGCTTTGTTTGACCCTGTGACCCAATGGATAAGAAGAAGGCACTTAGAGTTCTGGATTCTTTTCTCTCATAAATCTTGAAGGATAAATGAAAGAATTCCCCAGTCAGAGCTAGTTGTTGTCCTCATTTTTGTTTTAAAAAATGAGGGATCACTACGGCAACTAAAAAAAAAATTTTATGAAAAATTGAAAATTTTACTCTATGGCACACTTCCCGAGTCAGAATTTCGACTAATCCTTGGACTGGCTTGATCCTCAGTCCATTCTCAAACTACATTTCGAATTTCGTCCAATTCTGGGTTCGTTTGCTATGCATTTCCTTCAATTTCGGGTTTTAAAACCCAGACTGCAGGTGGAAAATTTTCTTCAAACTGCAAGTTTTAATGATATTCATTGTTATGGTCTTTGTAGGGGAATTTTTGATCAATTACATGTGCACTTTTGTTTTAAAAATGTCACTTGTAATTTATTTTAAGTTTCCCCTTTTAATGTTTTTATCTTTTTATTGTTTTTTGGTCATTTTTAGTTAAAATAGGGATTTTTTGGCTCAACTGCAAGTAAACTTGCAGTTTGTTCAAAAAACCCCTACTTTAATGGTTTTCGAATGCAATAGGGATTTTAAATCCCCATTACATATTTACAAGTATTTTTAAACTTGTCATTTGTCTTTTAAAACCCGATTTTGACATAAAAGTGCATTTTTGACAATTTCGAACTTGCTATTTGTCTTTTAAAACCCAATTTTGGCTTGTAAATGGAAAAAGTGAAAATAAAACTTGTTATTTTCTTCCCAAAACCCGATTTGCATGTTTTTGGGTAAATCGAACTTGTTGTTTGTCTCCCAAAACCCGATTTGCAAGGAAAATGGATTTGTTGAAGATGTCAAAGCGATTTTTTGGGGAGATTTGCTAGAGATGCAAGGCGTTCAGGATTCTATCATATTCTCATGCATTTTCAAATACATTTTTCGCCATTTGGAGTTTATTATTACTGGTTTTTGGAGCTGAATCAGCAAAAACGTGGTTTTTCCAATCCACATTTTGGGCATTTTTTACTCCATAAACCTGCAATCTCCTAAGGCATTTTGCCTTCTCCCACCTAGGCATGGAGTATGGGATAAGTTTCAGGACATTTAATGATCCATTGATGGTGCATTGAATACCACGTTTTTTGCAAAAACGTGATTTCCTTTGGCCGCATTTTTAACTTTTGCGGTCATTGCCTCTTCAAATACCTTTGGCGTCATTGCTCCAACAAATACCTTAGGCGTTTTGCTCCAATAAACTTGAAATGCACACTTTCATTGGCATTTTGCTCCTCCAAGTTTAAGATTGCTGCCATATTTGGGGCATTTTTAAAAAAAAACGTGATAAGGGTTTGATATTCCGGTTTTGCTTCTTCATCTCAAGGATTGTTGCATTATTGGAGAAGCATTTTGCATTTTTAAGAAAGGTATGTTCTTCCTTTCTTCTCTTCTTTTTATTGTTTTCTTGTTTTCTTTATTTTTCGTTATTAGTTGCATTTTTGGCATGTGATTTTCTTCCCCTAAAAATTGGTTTTCGTGAAAGAAATCTTCCCCTTTGAAATGCAATTGTTGAATTGCATTGTTCTTCCTAAAATTCCCTCTTAAACTTGTATTCGGGATTTTTAATCTCGATTACAAGTTCGCTGGAAATTCATGTTCTTCCCCTATGGTTAACGAATTTAACTATTTTTGGTTAAAATTCCAAGCTTGAAAAGTGTGAAATACCCTTCCCTTGCAAATTCGGGTTTTAAAAACCGGATTACATGTTGAAAAGTTCTTCTCATTTTCATGAAAATGACTTTCCCGGATATTCCCATTTCTATTCATTCCCGTTCCCCATATCCGTACTTTCCATTTCCATCATTTCCCGCAAGTCAAAATCCCATTTTTCATCCATTTCTCCATTTTCGAATTTACCAGTGTACTTGTATTCGGGTTTTAAAACCCCGATTGCATGTATGTACTTTCCAACTTGTATACTTGTGAAAATTCTCCCAAGATCCGAAATTGGTCAAAGTCAAGATTTTCCCATTTCTACATATCTCCCCTCTTCCTCTCACAAAACCGTGAAATTCAGAGATCAAAGTTTTACCCATTTGAAAAAGAAAGGATGATATTTGCAGCTGACTATGATGTGGCCATAACTCTTTTAAGTCTTCATCACAGCATTCCAGGTTCACAATCAATGTCAGATTTGTCGGCATCGCCAACTCCAAAGAAAATGAAATACAAATATGACAAATACCAGAATGAGGTTACACCTTCCCAGGTATCTTCTCCATTGGATCGCATCAGGGACACAGAAATAGGGCACGTTGATATGGCAGAATTCATTCACAGGGTAGAAGATCCACAGGATAACAACTTGCAGCGGCTATTGGACAGCCATATCCATCATGCATCTTCTTTCCCAGTGGCTGCCCTAGAACCTGAGTTTGTTCTTGCATGCGCCCATCATTTTGACAAAGAGTCAAGAGTCATAAAAAATGATGATGGTGAAGCTATAATTCGTCTTGATGCGGATACAATCGAGAAGGTCTTCAAGATACCTCCTGCACCTATTTATATGGAAATCACCAAAGAAAGTGCAGCAGAGTATTATGTGATAAGGGAAAAAGATTGCAAGCGACACATCAATAGATGGATCCAAGAGCCTCGTCCTTCCTTCTCAAGATGGGCAAAGTTGTACCGTTGTGATTTCAAGTGGGAGATAGGAGACACCATCACTCTTCTCAGCAGGATGATGGGCCTTGAGCACTCTAATGTCTTTGAGCCATGGATGTATGAATTCATTATGTTCATACGGCAGTCGCATCACATATCATGGGGCGAAATCATCAGCGATGCTTTGTGCGAACAACTTGCAGCAGTTCCTACCACTATGACCATTTTCATGAATTCTTATTTGGTATATTTAGCAGAGTCACTTAGACACTTCCCAGGTCTTTCTACCAAGGGTGATCGCTCGCTTATACCAGTTTGGGAATATTATGACCAGTTGCCATTAAAACCTAGCAGACTGCATTTTAAAAGAGTCCAAGATGCATTCTTTGGATATTTCATGTGTCAGTTTGACATGGATCTTAGAAACAAAAGAGTATCAGATGAGGCATGGGTCAAGGTGTCTGAGTATGGGTGTTTATTCTTGCAATTTCCCACCTTCACCTATATGAGGATTGGATGCTATGATGGACAGCCATACATGCTTCCAAGATACCCAACCGATAAGATAATTCTTATTGAATTGGGAAGACAGATTATGGCTGTTCATACTTTTCAGTCTGCTAGACACAAGGTTGGAATGGGGATCTCTAGCACAAACCCATTGAAAATTGGTCGATACTCCCTTATCACATTTGTGAAGGCTAAGGACATGGAGGCTGAATTACAGGAAATCAAGCTTAAGAGGTTCAAACCGAGAGCTGATTTCGATTATAGAGGTATAAAGGAGAAGATCAAGAAATCCTTTGTGCATGTTCATCGCATTGAAGACATCTGGGTAGATCTCCGCATGGAAGTCGAAGTTCTGAAGATGGATTACTGCATGCTCACTGTTGAGCAAATTGTTGACTTGAACTTGGCAGATATCCCACAAGGGATGATCGATGACGGGCATATACTTGATCCTGAATATATTTCACGAAGGGTTGAGGAAGCTCCACTTCCTTTGATCCAATGGTCACACAAGGAGTGTGTCTCCATCCTTGACAGATTTCAGCCTATCTTGGCCAATACTAACGCATGGCTGAAAAGTAATGCTGTTAGACTTATCAAAATCAAGGTTGGTAAACAAGACGATTCTACAGGGCCTCTTGGATGGAAGTCTGAGATTCAGATTGATAACAAGGAGGGTGCTTCATCTTCAGGCACAAGGATCAAGTTACGAGTTAGTCGTGCAGTAGTGCTTCCTCCTGAGGAGACGACTACTCGTGGGAAGGAGAAATCACGGTTCCATGTTCGGGTGATCGATCTGGATAATCTAGAAGAGGGGCAGCAATCTGACGATGCGCCTAGGTCTCCAGTTTCAGACTCACCTCACGAGGTCATTCCTCCAGTTTCTATTGAGATGCCTCTTTCTCCTCCTGATTTGCTCATAGATGAGTCTCCTCAGAATGCAGTTCCCATTTCAGCATACGAGCCTTCTCCTGATCAACAACGAGAAAGTGTGTTGGAAGTTCCTGAAGATAATCCCACTTGCATTCAGTTATCAGAAATTGATACTTCCACTTCTGGTTTTGAAGAATTTATGAGGCAATCTTCATGCCCATTGGTAACTGAGCAAACCATGGTCGCTATTCAAACAGATATTCCTCCCAGGGTGACCACGGTAATTCAAACAGAAACTGCTTCTCCTTTGCCTACGGCTGCTATTGGAAGTGAGTTGATGACTTTGCGTCCATGGCTCAGTTCTTTCACCCCGAAAAGAAAGAAGCAGGAGATCTCACCTGATGCTTTTGACTACCAGCAACTCAAACAGTCCAGATCAAAAGTTGCTAAGAAGGCAAAGACTATCTCTAGGGTAACTGTTGATAGCAACAAGATGAAAGTAGCTGAAATTGTGGAACCTATTGCAGATAAACCACTTGATGAAATGTCAGCTGCTGATTATAAGGTTACAAGGGTAGAATTGGGCAAGCAAACACATGAGGTCATTAAACATGAGGCTCAGTTTTCTGTTGCTTCACTAGTGCAAAGGTGTGACTATCTTCTTGCAAAGAAAGACAAGCTAGAAGAAGAAAGCCAACAGCTCATGGCAGCCATTCATAAAATCACAAAACCTGCTGCTGAAGGGAGTAACTCCATAGGTTCTTCTGGTTCCCAAGAATCGATTCGTGGAGTGGAAAGGGCTGCTCAGAAAATACAAGCACTGGATTCCTAGGTTGATCAGCTTCATGATCAATGTATTCAAGTGGTAAAAGACATTTTTCAAATAATGTCTAAGTCGGAAACCATTGAGGAAAAACTGGATCAGACTTCTAACACTTTCAAAAAGAATCTGGAAAGTGTTGAGAAAAGTCTGGCAATCTGGCTTACCATGCCCCAACAACAGCTGAGTATTTTGCAGGAGCACGACATCATCTCTTCCAGGGTCATGTACTTGGAATTTGAGGAACTCATGGAAAACAAAACCCTTGTTCTTAAATCCCTCATTGAGGAGATCAGTGATGCAAGGAGATTCCGGGATGAAGTCTATCGAGGTATTGTCTCACATTGTGAAAGGGCCTCTTGCAATATAGTAAGTCAGGATGGAGAGTTGATTCCAGAAGAAGAAGTTCTTGCTGATTTACAAATGAGGATTTATAATGAATGGAGGAGCGAACAATTCTCGGCAGCTTCAATTCAAGCATTGATGAAACACCAAGCCTTTTTGCATGAGATCCAGTCTATCCTGGATAAAGACAATTCTGCGCTCCTCCGCTGTCACGACACCATTGTGAAGACTATGGTTGTTGCTAAGAACACCCATGAACCGAATCCCGAGGAACTACAAGTGAGCATCAGAAAATTTCAAGGATTCGTGTCTTCACAAAAGGCAACTTAAGTGTTTTTCAACACTTAGTTGAATTTTCCCTCTTTTGTAATCTTTAGTTGTAATTTCGTTTTGACAAGTTACATGTAAAAGTAATTTTTGTAAAATACAAGTTACACATTACTTGTACTTTTGTAATTACATGTAAGGCAACTACAAGTTGTGTCCGATTAGGACTGTAGTTGGAATAAGTCTTAGTTAGTTAGACTAACTCTTAGTTAATTAATGAAGTCTCAGTTATTTATTGAATGAGTCTTGGTGGTTGAGAGAATCTCTTAAGTTAGTTAGGATCCTCCCACTTTTTTCTCAAGGCTCCTCTTCTATAAATACTTGAGAGGTCCATTGTAAATATATCTTTTGGGAAAGCAAGCAAAAACTCTGCCAAATTTACAGCAAAAAGTCTTTGAGCTTATGTATGTGGATTGAAAGTTTTTGAAGAATAATAAAGAAGGATTACTCAAGTTTTGAGTCTTTGAGCTACATGTTTGAGTTTGAATCTTTTATTTCTTCTATGCCAAGTGTTTCTAAAGGAGCTTAGTCGAATCTGATTTGAAGTCTTTGAGCTGCAAGTAGAGAAGATTAATTAAAATAGGAAACTCTCTTGAAGGATCAACAAGTCTTTGAGCTTGCGTCTATTCTTGAGGAAAAATTACTGTTTGATAAGAAATAGCAGCAAGTCTTTGAGCTTGCATTAGTTCTTGTCTTAGTGTTGAAAGAATAGATTATTCTAGTCTTTGAGCTGTTATCTTTTATTCATTGTAAAAATTTAGTATAGCACAGGGTAGATAGGACTTCCAATAGTCAAGTCTTTGAGCTTGATATTGCTATCCCGTCCCGAAGGAAGTGACGAAAGTCTTTGCGCTTTCAGGAAACTTCATTTCCTTTCTCTCATTTCACTTGAAAGTAGTTACTGTTGTTCATTTTCAATCGCTATCATTTTCTGTGAAGAGAAAAAGATATTGTCTTTCTTGAAGAAAGAAGGAAGACTGCTGTCCCATCCTGTTTTTATTTTAGTTTTAGTTAGATAGGGGGAGCCTTCCCTTAATTAGGAGAGTTTTTACTCTCGTGCTGTGGTTGAAACCACAATTTTGTATATTTCCCCCAAGTGTACAAAATTTTCAACCAACAAAATCTTCCCCTTGGTATGTAGTTTTCGAATTGCATTGATCTTCCCATATTTCCCTCTTTACTTGTATTCGGGATTTTTAATCTCAATTACAAGTTCGCTGGAAATTCTTGTTCTTCCCTTACGGTTAAGGAATTTAACCATTTTCGGTTAAAATTCCAAGTTGAAAAGTGTGAAATACCCCTCCCTTTCAAAGTCGGGTTTTAAAAACCGGATTACATGTTGAAGAGTTCTTCCCATTTTCATGAAAATGACATTTCCGGATTTTCCCATTTCTATTCATTCATGTTTCCCATATCCGTACTTTCCATTTCTATCATTTTCCGCAAGTCAAATTCTCATTTTCCACCCATTTCTCCATTTGCAAATTTACAAGTGTACTTGCATTCGGTTTTTAAAACCCCGATTGCATGTATGTTCTTTCCAACTTGTATAATTGCGATAATTTCCCCAAGATCCGAAATTGGTCAAAGTCAAGATTTTCCCATTTCCATATATTTCCCCTCTTCCTCTCACAAAATCGTGAAGTTCAAGAATCGAAGTTTTTCCCATTTGGAGAAGGAAGAATGATATTTGCAGCTGACTATGATGTTGCCTTAACTCTTTTAAGTCTTCATCACAGTATTCCAGGTTCACAATCAATGTCAGATTCACCAGCATCCCCAGCTCCAAAGAAGATGAAATATAAATATGACAAATATCAGAATGAGGTAGCACCTTCCCGGGTTTCTTCTCCTTTGGATCGCATCAAAGACACGGAAATAGGGCATGTTGATATGTCAGAATTCGTCAAGAGGGTAGAAGATCCACAAGATAATAACTTGCAACGGCTGTTGGACAGCCATATCCACCATGCATCATCTTTCCTAGTGGCTGCCTTAGAACCTGAATTTGTTCTTGCCTGGGCCCATCATTTTGACAAAGAGTCCAGAGTCATAAAAAATGATGATGACGAAGCTATAATCCATCTTGATGCAGATATGATTGAGAAGGTCTTCAGAATACCTCTTGCACCTGTTTATATGGAAATCTCCAAAGAAAGTGTAGCGGAGTATTATGTGAAGAAGGAAAAAGATTGCAAGCGACACATCAATAGGTGGATCCAAGAGGTCCAAGGGGTTGAGCTTAACTGGTTAAAACACCGGGTTCTCACTGTGGAGACCTAAGTTCAATTCCCAATAGGGACATCTGAAGTGGAATTCTAAGTTGTGACTCTTGGCCTTCCATAGGATGGGGAAGGCCTTGGGGTCAATCTAATCAAACATAATAATAATAATAATTCAAGTAATGGGGATGGGCCCCCCTACTGTGTCCCCGCTGGTTCATAGCTCCAATCAAAAGCTATTTAGGCTTTGGCCAATTACCGATCAAAAAAAATAAAATAGGTGGATCCCAGAGCCACAAGCATCCTTCTCAAGGTGGGCAAAGTTGTACCGCTGCGATTTCAAATGGGAGATAGGAGACACCATAACTCTTCTCAGCAGAATGATGGGCCTTGAGCATTCCAATGTCTTTGAGCCATGTATGTACCAATTCATCATGTTCATAAGGCAATCTCATCACATTTCATGGGGAGAAGTCATTAGCGATGCCTTATGCGAACAACTTGCAGCAGTTCCTACCACTATGACGTCCTTCATGAATTCATATTTGGTATACTTAGCAGCATCACTTAGACACTTTCCAAGTCTTTCTACCAAGGGTGATCGCTCACTTATACCAGTTTGGGAGTATTATGACCAGATGCCATTGAAACCCAGCAGACTGCATTTCAAAAGAGTCCAAGATGCATTCTTCGGGTATTTCATGTGTCAGTTTGATAGAAACCTCAAGAACAAGAGAGTATCAGATGAGGCATGGCATAAGGTGTGCGAATATGAATGTTTGTTTCTACAGTTTCCCACCTTCACCTATATGAGAATTGGATGCTATGGTGGTCAGCCATATATGCTTCCCAGATACTCGACTGATAAGATCATTCTTATGGAGTTGGGAAGACGGATCATGGCTGTCCACACTTTTCAGTCTACTAGACACAAGGTTGGAATGGGGATCTCTACCACAAACCTATTGAATATTGGTCAGTATTCCCTTGTCACATCTGTGAAAGCTAAGGCCATGGAGACTGAACTACAGGAAATCAAGCTCAAAAGGTTTAAACCTAGAGCTGATTTTGATTATAGGGGTATGAAGGAGAAGATCAATAAATCTTTTGTGCACGTGCATCGCATTGAGGACATCTGGGTAGATCTCTGCACAGAAGCCGAAGTTCTGAAGATGGATTACTGCAGGCTCACTATTGAGCAAATTGTTGATTTGAACTTAGTGGATATCCCACAACGGATGATTGATGATGGGCACATACTTGATCTTGAATACATTTCACGGAGGGTTGAGGAAGCTCCACTTCCTTTGATCCAATGGTCGCACAAAGAGTACATATCCATCCTTGAGAGATTTCAGCCTATCTTGGCCAACACCAACGCATGGCTGAAAAGTAATGCTGTTAGACTTATAAAAATCAAGGTTGGTAAAGAAGATGATTCTACGGGGCTGTTGCGAGTCAATCGTGCAGTAGTGCTTCCTCCTGAGGAGATGATAGTTCGTGGGAAGGAAAAATCACGATTCCAGATCTGGATAATCCAAAAGAGGGGCAACAATCTGATGATGCTTCTAAGTCTCCAGTTTCAGACTCGCCTCATGAGATCATTCCTCTAGTTTCCATTGAGACGCCTCTTTCTCCTCTTGATTTGCTTCTGGATGAGTCTCCTCAGAATGCTATTCCCATTTCAGCATACGAGCCATCTCCCGATCCTCAACAAGAGAGCGTGTTGGAAGTTCCTGAAGATATTCCTACTTGTATCCAGTTATCAGAAATTGATACTTCCACTTCTAGTTTTGAAGAATTCACGAGACAATCTTCATGCCCATTGGTAACTGAACAAACCGTGGTCGCTGTCCAAACAGATATTCCTCCCAGGATGACCACGGTGATTCAAACAGAAACTGCTTCTCCTTTGCCTATGACTGCTACTGGAGGGGAGTTGATGACTTTGCCTCCATGGCTTAGTTCTTTTACTCCGAAAAGGACGAAGCAAGAAATCTCACCTGATGCCTTTGATTACCAACAACTGAAACAGTCCAGATCCAAAGTTGCTAAGAAGGCCAAGACTATCTCCAGAGTAACTGTTGACAGCAACAAGATGAAGGTAGCTGAAATTGTGGAACTTATTGCAGATAAGCCACTTGAAGAAATATCAACTGCCGATTATAAGGTTACAAGGATAGAGTTGGGAAAACAGATGCATGAGGTCATTAAACATGATGCTCAGTTTTCTGTTGCTTCGCTGGTGCAAAGGTGTGATGAGCTTCTAGCAAAGAAAGACAAGCTAGAAGAGGAAAACCGACAACTTATGGTAGTCGTTCATTAAATTACAAAACCTACTGCTGAAGGGAGTAACTCCATAGGTTCTTCTGGCTCCCAAGAATCAATTTGTGGAGTGGAAAGGGCTGCTCAGAAGGTACAAGCACTGGATTCCTAGGTTGATCAGCTTCATGATCTATGTGCATAGGTAATGAGAGACATTTTTCAAATAATGTCTAAGTTAGAGGCCATTGAGGAGAAACTGGATCGGACTTCTGATACTTTCAAAAAGAATCTGGAAAGTGTTGAAGAAAGTTTGACAATCTAGCATACCATGGCCCAACAATAGCTGAGTGTTCTACAGGAGCATGCCATTATCTCTTCCAGGGTCATGTACTTGGAATTTGAAGAACTCCTAGGAAACAAGACCCTTGTTCTTAAATCCCTCATTGAGGAGATCGATGATGCAAAGAGATTCCAGGGTGAAGTTTTCCGAGATATCGTCTCACATTGTGAAAGGGCCTCTTGTAACATAGTAAGTCAAGATGGAGAGATGATTCCAGAAGAAGAAGTTCTTGCTGATTTACAAATGAGGATTCATAATGAATGGAGGAGAGAACAATTCTAGGCCGCTTCAATTCAGACATTGATGAAACACCAAGCCTTTCTGCATGAAATCCAGTCTATTCTGGATAAAAACAATTTTGCGCTCCTCCAGTGACATGACACTATTGTGAAGACCATGGTTGTTGCCAAGAACATCCATGAACCGAATCCCGAGGAACTACAAACGAGCATCTAGAAATTTCAAGGATTTGTGTCTTCACAAAATGTAACTTGAGTGTTTTACAACACTTAGTTGAATTTTCCCTCTTTTGTAATCTTTAGTTGTAATTTTGTTTTGACAAGTTACATTGTCAAAACCCCTCTTTGGACATTGGATTATTGTGATTAAATAAATATGATAATTAAAATATTTATTAATTAACATTTAATAATATTTAAAAATTGTCTCATTTATGAGACTTCACGATTTTCCTCTAAAGTGAGAGGGTTGTCATAGCTCCACATCCTGGTGATGTAATTAATAATCGATTTTGTGATTCTTCATCATAATAATAAACTATCATTTATTATGTAATTAATTGAAAAATAATTTAATAATAAAAATAATAAAATTAAGATACAAAAGAATACAAATAAAAAGTAAATATAATTAATACACTTATTTGGTACTGATTCATCATCCATTTATTTAATAATTAAAGATTCATTGAATTAATTAAACTAATAATTAAAGAATGATGTTGTGTGGTTTTGTGATGTCATGTCCCCTCCTTGATCGTTATATATAACCTAACCGAAGCTATTATTATTATTAATTAATATAATATCTATTAACAAATGATCATTGAAATTTATTTATTTATTTACTAAGTATTATTATTTAATTAATACTAATAATATTCTTGAAATATTCAAATAAAAATAAATTAATGTTATATTATAAATTATAAACATAATTTACAATTCTTAATTGTAACACAATTTATATATTAAAAATAATAAATGTATAATTTATATAACTGATGTTATACTCCCTTAATTTGTGAAGAGACAAAATCACAGCCTTGGTAACAAAGTATATGGTTCGTATTTAACATGATAGCCGTAGAAGACACTAATCCTTGTCGTCAAGACGGATTCAGTAATACTAATCACGGGGTGGTTATGATATTAATCAATTTAGTCATGTTCTAAGGTTGTGTGTGGAGGGATGCGATCTTGGTTGTAACACCCATATGGTTACAGTAGACAGAGCAAGTGATAAAAAGGATCATCATGAACAGCAAATTATGGAAAGAAAGCGATTATTAGTTACCAATAAAATACACCGATCAGATGATAGCAAAGACAATATAAATAAATTTGTTTATATTAAGAAACTAGTGCAGTGATTTTTGGTTACCAAAATAAGCAATGGTCAATTTCAGATAAGGATTGTGACTTCTTCAATGACATCGTTAAATCAATTAATGAACCTCGATTCTACTAAGCAGCGCTTATGGCTTAAAGAAAGGGAAACATTAATGGTATTATTATCACCACCAAATGAAGTATAACCCATGCTGATAATTAATCGCTTATTAGTATCCACTAAAGGGTGTGATTCCATCGAGAGTTAAGTACTAGGATTTGTCAAAGAATAACGAAGAGATATAACCCTTCCCCCTCGTATCCCGTTGATACATATTAAGAGGCATCGATGATGATTCCAAAGGGGGTAACCTTATTAGTCAGACGTAGTAATGGAAATAGGGAAAAAGCTTTGATAAGGAGATGTACGGCAGAGAATAGGAGGGAGGATTGGATCAGATTCAGAACTATTATTAAATTACAGGTGGAACATCCTTGTTCCTAATGGTATGCATGGTGATGTGCTTAATTTGTATGCTTAGTATATGAAGCCCAATAATGTCTTAATGAAGAATTTCAATAATAGTATTAACATAGTCTGAAAATATGTATCATAGTAATATATAATTTCATGACAGTGGCAGACCAGATTTGACATGAGTCAGATCTGTCTGCCATTACAGCCACTAAATATACTCATAACTAATAATGTACTAAGCACTGGTAGTATTAATAATAGGTTCTTAGCAAATATATAAATAATTGATGATATTATTTAACTTATTTATTTATTGATTTATATGATCAAATCAAAATAAGAATCATATATTATTGTAAATAAAAAAAAGAGTTCATAAGATAATAAATAGTAAGAAGAATATGTTTATATTTAATTCTTGTTAATACTGTCAGTGTTTAAGAAGTTAAGTCCCAAGATAGGGTGAGAATCAGCAACCTGTAAAACTTGAGGGAACCTATTTGATTGGTATCCAAGCTCGTTAATAACAAAGACAATCCTCTTTGTCTTTAAAGCTAAAGCAGTGATAAAGGTTGATATTCACATTTAGCATTATGAATGATTACACTAATTACCTAGTATAGTGAATGAACAATTTAATAATTGATAAATCAATTGAACTATGGAATATCAGTGATTTGATTCATGTCAAGATGGAATTATTATTTTATCAATCTAGTTAGGTCATAAGCTTGTTGAGATGGGTTAATTATGGTTAAAATAGGCCAATTCCTAGTAGGGGACATTACATACATGTAAAAGTATTTTTTGTAAAATGCAAGTTACACATTACTTGCACTTTTGTAATTACATGTAAGGCAACTGAAAGTTGTGTCTAATTAGGACTGTAGTTGGAATAAGTCTTAGTTAGTTAATGAAGTCTTAGTTAGTTATTGAATAAGTCTTGGTGGTTGAAAGAATCTCTCAAGTTAGTCAGGATCCTCCCACCTTTTTCTCAAGGCTCCTCTTCTATAAATACTTGAGGGGTCTATTGTAATATTTATCTTTTTGGAAAGTAAGCAAAAACTTTGCCAAATTTACAGCAAGAAGTCTTTGAGCTTATGTATGTGAATTGAAAGTTTTTGAAGAATAATAAAGAAGGATTACTCAAGTTTTGAGTCTTTGAGCTACATGTTTGAGTTTGAATCTTTTTATTTCTTCCATGCAAAGTGTTTCTAAAAGGAGCTTAGTCTAATTTGATTTGAAGTCTTTGAGCTGCAAGTAGAGAAGATTAATTAAAATAGGAAAATCTCTAGAAGGAGCAGCAAGTCTTTGAGCTTGCATCTATTCTTGAGGAAAAATTATTGTTTGATAAGAAATAGCAGCAAGTCTTTGAGCTTGCATTAGTTCTTATCTTTGTGTTGAAAGAATAGATTATTCCAGTCTTTGAGCTGTTGTCTTTTATTCGTTGTAAAATTTAGTATAGCAAAGGGTAGATAGGACTTCACATAATCAAGTCTTTGAGCTTGATATTGCTGTCCCGTCCCAAAGGAAGTGACGGAAGTCTTTGCGCTTTCAGGAAACTTCATTTCCTTTCTCTCATTTCACTTGAAAGTGGTTAATGTGGTTCATATTCAATCGCTATCCTTTTCTGTGAAGAGAAAAGGATATTGTCTTTCTTGAAAAAAAGAAGAAAGATTGCTGTCTCATCCTATTTTATTTTCAAAGTTGTAGTTAGATAGGGGGAGCCTTCCCTTAATTAGGAGAGTTTTTACTCGTATGTTGTGGTTGAAACCACAATTTTGTATATCTCCCCAAGTGTACAAAATTTTCAACCAACAGGGCTCTAGCCAGGTTGCTTTTGGAGTATGAGTCCGCAAGGTAACTTGACATAGTGAAACATTGATGCTTCAACTCTTTATAGGCTGGAATGAACCTCATTGCACACATTGGCTAATCCGATAACGCATGATTTAATTTGACTTGTAACATTATTTAGCCTTGAAATACTTTTCTCTATCCTTTCATCCAACCTGTGGTGGCTAACCAGAGATTTTGGGTTCAATCCGGACTAACGTCCCTGAAATGATTGGAAGCATTTCTCTAGAAAAGTCACCATTTGTAGTGCCTTGCACACACTCCTCATCGTCGACAGGGGCCCCCCTTTTTCATTTGTTGGTCGCTTCCTCATTGAGGTTCCTAGTAGGAAAATTTTGGTTGATTCGTAGAGAGAAGATGCAACATTGAAGAGGTTGGAGTGTTAGGGAGATGATCCTACCTACGATTGAGCCAAGTCTGAGTCCTAAGTCCTGGAGAATTCGTAACCTAAGAGTCCATTGCGATTCCTCTCATTAAGGGAAGATGAATAAGGAGCCTTAAGGTAAAAGATCGCAAATATTGGCAAGGCAACAAGACTTGTGAGCAAGTTATTTGAAAGTAATCTCTCAAGATTCAGCCTCTAAAGATAAATTCGGTCTAAAAGGCCAAAGTGAGAGACAAAAGGGGAAAATCGGCCTCAAAGGTCAAATTGCGAGATGTAAGGACATTTTTCCTAGGCTGAAATCCAAGTCAAGTGCCATTTAAAAGCCAAATTCGGCCTAAAAGGCCGAAGTGAGATTAAAAAAAAGAAGCCAAAATCGGCCTCCTAAGCTGAAATTTGAGGAAAGAAGCTAAAATCGGCCTCAATGGCCAAAATACGAGCTCAAAACTCTAAAATCAGCCTTTAGACCCAAAGTGCAAAGTTGTTGAAAGGCTAAAATCGGCCTAAATGGCCAAAATGAGAGGCAATAAAGGAAAAGTCGGCTTAAAAAATAAAAATGTGAGTCATAAAATACCTTAAAACGTATTACAAATCATTACTTCCTTGCTTACGATAGGTTTCTCTCTCTTGGCCTTAACACATAGTATGGTCAAGAATCAAGGACATAAGAACTAAGAATAAAAATCAACAATTAATAATATTCTCCAGTCATTGCGCATCATTCATGGTGACTTTCCTTTTTATCTACTACCATTTTACCAAGAAAAAATCAAATATTGAATAGTTTGTCTAAAGTTCAAGATAAAGAGTTTTCATATTTATATGAGTTTCTTTTGCAAGCTTTAATAGCAGTGCTCAAAAACCTGCTCATTTTTTAAGTCCATCCATATTTATTATTTATCCTAGTTTTGGCCAAAACTATTAGAATGTGCAACATAGCATTATGCTTGCTTCTACTGTCCCTAATTCAGGTTACAAATTTCAAACTTCTTTCAAGGCTTAATTCTGATCATTCGAGCATTTGAATTTCAAATAAAGTTGTGCATGTATATTTACATTTGCTTTTTAAAGGAACTTGTGCACATGCAAATCAAAAGTTGTTAGTTGCCTTTCAAGAAGCAGTAAACTACTAAAAAAAATTTGGTTCACTAAAACAAGAGGCTGACATTAAGCCCAAGATTCATTTGAGTCCTTTTTAAAAGGTTATGCCAAATTATATATCTTCTGTGATATCATGATTCAAATAAAAATAAGAGCAGAAAAAACAAAACAACATTGAGGAAAATAAAATGTCACATGAATTATAGTAAGGAAACATACACTGGCATCTTGTAAATCTCCAGCAGTAAAATATACTGGTTTATCCACATGACAATAACCCATAAGCCTTGGTACTGTGGGAATAATATCTCTATGATTCACAATGCGCCAACTGTCCTTAACTTTCTGCAATTTTCATCAAAATACGAGAATTTAGATTCTTTATTTGCATACATTCAAATATTTATAATAGAATCCTATTCTAGAAATCAAGAAACAACTTCAGGAAATTGTATTAATGATACTGTGGTAGATATTCAATGTAACAAACATGCATTTATTTTCCAAATTTCATTAACCCATTTATCTTGTAAAAGGGTAAATGTATACAAAATAACTAAGACACAAATGTATAACACTTGATTCAAACACGCTAAATTTCTTGTATGTAAGTTTGAATGGAATTTTGTGTTCTTTATAGAGGAGCAAAAGATTCCAAATTTTAAATGTGTATTCTATATTAGCCTTTATAAAGAAAGTAGCAAATTTTACATTTTACCCTTTCTTGTAGGTGTTGTGCCTTGCGCACACTCCCCATCGTTGATAGGATCCCCCCTTTGTTCTTGTTTTGTCGTTTTGCCTTGTTGGGGTCCTGATTGAAGTTTTGAGTTGAGGAAAAGGTCGGCCGAGATTTAGAAATGTAAGACGAGGTAGAAATCTATCAAAGTGGTTAAAATTTAAGTAGAAAAAGATGAGTTTTAAAAGGAAGATCGCTTTAAAAGACTTAGACTCCCAACATCTCCAAAATTCGCACAAAATGACCAAGTGCAAAATCGACTTCGTTAAGCCGAAATTGAACAAAAGTTTAAATCGCATAGATAGCCTCATCTACCAAAGATGTCAAAATGATGTTTTAGGCCGAAATAACAAAGGGCCAAGAATCTTGTAAGCTGAAAAGGGTAGGAAGGCTGCAAAATCGCAAAATTGGCCTTTAAGCTTAAATGGATAGAGAATTCCAAAAGCTGGCAAAATCGGCTTTTCAGCCGAAAATAAGTCAATAGGCCGAAAATCGTAAAAGGCTCTCAAATCATCTTATAAGGCGAAAAAGTGAAGAAACATCTAAAAAACTCACAAAAGGCCTTAAAATGCCGAAATGAGCAAAAACTCACAAATCGACTTAAAGAGCTGAAAAGGACAAAGTTAGAAAACTTGCAAAAAGCATTAAAGAGCCGAAAAATGACAAAAGCTCTCAAATTGGGATAAAGAGCCGAAAATCGCAAACAACTTAAATTTGCACAAAGAGACTTCATTGCCCGAAAATCTCAAAAGCTTCCCAAGTCACACAATATCGCCTCATTCGGCCAAAAAACTTAGGAAAAAAAATAATGCAATTCGGCCAAGTTGGCCAAAATTAGAAGACATAATCGCGCCAAGAGGACCAGTTAGCTCAAAAGTTAAAAACAAACAAATCTCTCAAATCGGCTTAAAGAGCCAAAAATGATCAAACAAGACTAACACTTCATAATCACGCCAAACAAGTCAAATGTTGAAAATAAAAAAGGTTCTAAATCGTGAAATCAGCTTCTTTAAGTCAAAAATCACGAAAAAGCTCTAATTCGCGCGATATAAGTTCATCAAGCCGAAAATGATAAAAGGCATCAAGTCACATATCTCCTTATTAGCCTAAAGACATGAAGGAATTTCTTGAAGGCCAAAAATCATTCAAGGTTCAAGTTCGCACAAAGGGGGCCTGAAAATCATGCAAATTGGCTGAATAAGAAGCAAAAATCGTGCCATTTATCCTCAATAGGCCGACAAGACAAAACGTGTTTCTCCAAACGAGCCAAAAGTTGCATGTTTAAATTTCTGAAGGTGAATTTGCGCAAGAAAAATCGCTCACTTGCTCGAATCAACTACCCGAGTTTCTTTGTTAAAGAGAGACGTCTGGGGTTCAACAAACTTTTCAAAATGCGGAGCTTCCATCAATTTTACAAACAATCAGCAAACTAGCCGTTGCTAGGTAAGCTTGAAATTTCCCCTTCAGATGATTAAAACTTTGCAAAAGAATCATGCTTTTTCTTCTTTGCCTAGGGTTAGTATGTAACTGCATTATGTAAAATTGGCCCTCTAGCCGAAAATCTTCAGACTTAGGCAAAATTTAGGAATTCTGGTCCGAAACTACAAAACGCATAAACTCATGTTTCCAAAATTGCAAATACAGAATCATCTTCGAAACAATCAACGCAAACCAAAATTGAAAACTTAAACGCTAAATCATGCAAATCGTAACATTTGCAACTTTCGATCGTCAGCAACAAAAGGAGCAACATTTCGAAAATCTACTCGAACCAACTAACCAAACCAATGGATTTTCAAATATCCGGATCGCAACCTAAAATGCATAATTTGAATAGCCTATTTTAAGCATGCTTTCGAGTTTCAAATTATCTCGTTGATCATCAATTTTATCGCTAACACCCTCTTCTGGCAGTGCTAACCCATGTTTTTGCATCAAAGTCACCTCATAATTCATGTCCAAGTGTGCAAGATAAATGCCTAATCAAGTGGTAGAATCTTCTAAGGCACCTGACGCACACAAGACATCACAAACTTCCAGAGCCGACATTCACTACAAGCTTGAAAAAATGAAATATCAGTATCAGGGGGTGATCGAGGGGTCAAGGGTCCGGAGCAATTGGGATAATGTTGGGGATATAGACCTCGAGCATATAGACATCCAGAACTTTAGAGATAGAGTATATGCTCCCAATCCATGTGGCAAGCCCAAGCGGATGGTAGAAAGCGGCATTGCACGGGCTATTGGTTTCCCACCGGCAATATAGAATTATGAGCTTGTGGTCGAGGCCGCAAAACACTATCAGCCGAAAACCAGAATGGTGGTAGTCAAGGGAATGGTGATGGCTGATATCACTCTTGAGGCTATCGGAGAGGCATTTGACATCCCGCTTCCTGAGGTCGCCACCGCAATGACCATAAATGAGGCGCAACTCGCTTTTGTTTTTGATTAAGGAAAATCAGGTTTTAAGGGACCCGAAACCCGCTTACATAACATTAAGATAAGCAAGAAAGAAGCTAGAGAGAACAATACATAGAAAGAAAAGCTGCAAAAGACCAGCAGAAAAAGCAGCAGCTAGGGAAAAGGACAGCAAAAAGCCAGTGAGAGACTGGCAAACAAAGACCAGAATTACATTTCAAATAAAAACTTTTATAGACTCTTCCGCGTCCTTAACCAACATCATCATAGCCTTAGCAGCTTCTCTCAGGTCTTTGTTCTCTTGCTTCTGATGGATGTCTTTAGTCTTCATCTCCAAATCACTGGTAGTCTGCCTTGGTTTTCGTCTGGAGGATTGGCGAACAGCGCTGGAGGTCAGCATATCATCAATGATCACCATCTCTTTGTTCTGTTGTTTCTTCTCCAGACAATCAACCAGAGCGTTCATATTTTGAGACGAGACCTTCAAAACCTCAAGGCTGTGATTCATAAATTTCTTCAAGGCCTTCTCAGTTTTAGTAATCCGATTGATAATAACTTCATTATCAACCTCAGCCTTATCTTTGACGATTCTAATCACATCTTCAAGATGCTTCAAGTCTCCCTTAATCATTTCTTTTTTCGGCCAGCCCTGCATTTCAATTTCATCATCTGCCTCACTGGTGTCCACCTCCGCATCCTCTTTCCCAGTATTGGTATCCTTAATCAAATTCTGAATCTTATAATCCAAATCTCTCTGTTTGTTCTGAATACTGGAGATATTTTCAATTACCCATTTCTGGAAATTGAAAAATTCCAGAGTGCTATTTCTGGCAGCGTTCAAAACGGAGTCCGCCGTTTCCCTACCCTGCGCAGAGCTCACAGATTTAGGGTTAACTTCCTCCATGGTATTTTGGGTTAACTCGCTTTTGTTATGAATCACAGTAAGTGCAAGATACTAGTGAACGAAGAGTGGTTTAAAGTAAGAAGAGCCCAAAGCACTAGGATCAACAAAAAGACCTACAAAAGCGAGTTCAATGACGAGTACGGGGACATGGTCACATTGCTCAGACAAGTCATGGGGCTTCCCCACTCTAACCTATTTGAGGAGTGGATGTTTTATTTCATAGAGCAGGTCTTCAATCGGAAGGCTAAGTTTGACTGGGCTCAGATCATTAGCAACTGTTGTCCTCATTTTTGTTTCCAAAAATGAAGGACCACTACCATGAAATTTTTGTGAAAAGATGAAAAAATTTACTCTATGGCACGCTTCCCGAGGCAGAATTTCGACTAATCCTTGGACTGGCTTAATCCTCAGTCCATCCTCGAACTACGTTTCGAATTTCGTCAAATTCTGGGTTCGTTTGCTATGTCTTTCCTTCAATTTCGGGTTTTAAAACCCAGACTGCAGGTGGAGAATTTTCTTCAAAATGCAAGTTTTAATGATATTCATTGTTGTGGTCTTTGTAGGGGAATTTTTGATCACTTACATGTGCATTTTTTATTTCAAATATGTCACTTGTAATTTATTTTAAGTTTCCCATTTAATGTTTTTATCTTTTTGTTGTTTTTTGGTCATTTTTAGTTAAAATAGGGGTTTTTTAGCTCAACTGCAAGTAAACTTGCAGTTTGTCCAAAAAACCCCTACTTTAATGGGTTTTACATGTAATAGGGATTTTAAATCCCCATTACATGTGTGCAAGTGTTTAATACTTGTTGTAGGGATTTTATTTCCCCCTTACAAGTATTTTTAAACTTGCAGTTTGTCTTTTAAAACCCGATTTTAACATAAAGTTCATTTTTGACAATTTTTAAACTTGTCATTTGTCCAAAAAAACCCGATTTTGGCTTAATGAGTGAAAAAGTGAAATTTTAAACTTGTTGTTTTATATTTAAAACCCGATTTTGAGCATGAAAAGGAAAAAGGAGAAAATCGAACTTGTCATTTTATGTTTAAAACCCGATTTGCTTCCTTTTGAAGAAAATCGAACTTGTCATTCATTTTTCAAAACCCGAAATGCAAGAATGAAGCGATTTTGGACTTTTTCAAGGCGAAATTCGTGGATGAATCGTTGGATGATGGGGGCGTTTTGAGTTTGCATCCTATCTTCTTGCATTTTTTGACATCTATCATGCCATTTCAAAGACAAATCCGCTGGTTTTTACCCTAAGAAACAGCAACTGCGTTTTTTTTTAACGTGCCTCATGAATGCCACGATTTGAGCGGTTAAATCTTCAATGTTGCCCACACTCCTAAATCGTTTTGGCCTTTCTTCCTAAGGCGTGGAGGGTAAGAGCAGGTTCGCACCATTTAATGGTGCATTGAATGTGTAATGAATGCCACGTTTTTTCATAAAAACGTGACTCTCTTGGCTGCGTTTTTTGGCATTGATACCTCTTCAAACACCTTTGGTATTATTGCTTTAGCAAATACCTTGATCGTTTTGCTGCAACAAACTTGAAATGAACACTTTCATTGGCATTTTACTCTTGCAAGTTTAAGATTGCTACCATTTTTGGGGGCATTTTCACAAAAACGTGATAAGGGTTTAAAAGTTCAGTTTTGCTTCTTCATCTCAAGAAGTATTGCATTGTTGGAGAAGCATTTTGATTTTCCAATCAAGGTATGTTCTTCCTTTCTTCTCTTCTTTTTATTTTCATGTTTTCTTCTTTTTTTGTTATTAATTGCATTCTTCACATGTGTTGTTCTTCCCTTAAAATTGGTTTTCATGAAACAAATCTTCCCTTTGAAATGCAATTGTTAAATTGCATTATTCTTCTCAAAATTCCATCTTAGCTAGTATTCGGGATTTTTAATCTCGATTACAAGATCGCTGGAAATTGTTGTTCTTCCCTTACGGTTGAGAAATTTAATCATTTTTGGTTAAATTTCCAAGCTTGAAAAATGTGAAATACCTCTCTCTTGCGAATTCGTGTTTTGAAAACCGGATTACATGTTGTAAAGATCTTCCCATTTTCATGAAAATGACTATCCCGGATATTCCCATTTCTATCCATTCACGTTCCCCATATCCGCACTTTCCATTTCCATCATTTCCCGCAAGTCAAAATCCCATTTTTCATCCGTTTCTCCATTTTCGAATTTACAAGTATACTTGTATTCGGGTTTTAAAATCCCGATTGCATGTATGTACTTTCCAACTTGTATACTTGCGAAAATTCCCCCAAGATCCGAAATTGGTCAAAGTCAAGATTTTCCCATTTCTACATGTCCTCTCTCTTCTTCTCACAAAACCGTGAAATTCAGAGATCAAAGTTTTACCCAGTTGAAAAAAGAAAGAATGATATTTGCAGCTGATTATGATGTGGCCTTAACCCTTTTAAGTCTTCATCACAGCATTCCAGGTTCGCAATCAATGTCAGATTTGCCGGCATCGCCAACTCCAAAGAAAATGAAATACAAATATGATAAATACCAGAATGAGGTTACACCTTCCCAGGTCTCCTCGCCATTGGATCGCATTAGGGACACAGAAATAGGGCATGTTGATATGGCAGAATTCATTCACAGGGTAGAAGATCCACAGGATAACAACTTGCAGCGGCTGTTGGACAGCCATATCCATCATGCGTCTTTTTTCCCAGTGGCTGCCCTAGAACCTGAATTTGTTCTTGCATGCGCCCATCATTTTGACAAAGAGTCAAGAGTCATAAAAAATGATGATGGTGAAGCCATAATTCGTCTTGATGCGGATACAATCGAGAAGGTCTTCAAAATACCTCCTGCACCTGTTTACATGGAAATCACCAAAGAAAGTGCAGCAGAGTATTATGTGAAAAGAGAAAAAGATTGCAAGCGCCACATCAATAGGTGGATTCATGAGCCACGTCCTTCCTTCTCAAGATGGGCAAAGTTGTACCGT
Source organism: Cryptomeria japonica (assembly GCF_030272615.1). Classification (NCBI taxonomy): domain Eukaryota; kingdom Viridiplantae; phylum Streptophyta; class Pinopsida; order Cupressales; family Cupressaceae; genus Cryptomeria; species Cryptomeria japonica. The sequence continues at coordinate 33,171,630 of NC_081409.1, read as the reverse complement.
TGTGATTTCAAGTGGGAGATAGGAGACACCATCACTCTTCTCAGCAGAATGTTAGGCCTTGAGCACTCTAATGTCTTTGAGCCATGGATGTATCAATTCATCATGTTCATACGGCAGTCGCATCACATTTCATGGGGTGAAATCATCAGCGATGCTTTGTGCGAACAACTTGCAGCGGTTCCTACCACTATGACCTTCTTTATGAATTCTTATTTGGTATATTTAGCAGCATCACTTAGACACTTTCCAGGTCTTTCTACCAAGGGTGATCGCTCTCTCATACCAGTTTGGGAATATTATGACCAGCTGCCTTTGAAACCTAGCAGACTACATTTTAGAAGAGTCCAAGACGCATTCTTTGGATATTTTATGTGTCAGTTTGACATGGATCTCAGAAATAAGCGAGTATCAGATGAGGCATGGGTCAAGGTATCTGAGTATGGGTGCTTATTCCTGCAATTTCCCACCTTCACCTACATGAGGATTGGGTGCTATGATGGACAACCATACATGCTACCAAGATACCCGACCGATAGGATAATTCTTATGGAGTTGGGTAGACAGATTATGGCTGTTCATACTCTTCAGTCTGCTAGACACAAGGTTGGAATGGGGATCTCCAGCACAAATCCGTTGAAAATTGGTCGATACTCCCTTGTCACATCTGTGAAGGCTAAGGCCATGGAGGTTGAATTGCAGGAAATCAAGCTTAAGAGGTTCAAACCTAGAGCTGATTTTGATTATAGAGGTATGAAGGAAAAGATCAAAAAATCCTTTGTACATGTTCATCGCATTGAAGACATCTGGGCAGATCTCCGCACAGAAGCTGAAGTCCTGAAGATGGATTACTGCAGGCTCACTGTTGAGCAAATTGTTGACTTGAACTTGGCAGATATCCCACAAGGAATGATTGATGATGGGCGTATACTTGATCCTGAATACACTTCACGGAGGGTTGAGGAAGTTCCACTTCCTTTGATCCAATGGTCACATAAAGAGTGCGTCTCCATTCTTGACAGATTTCAGCCTATCTTGGCCAACACTAACGCATGGTTGAAAAGCAATGCTGTTAGACTTATCAAAATCAAGGTTGGTAAAGAAGATGATTCTACAGGGCCTCTTGGACGAAAGTCTGAGATTCAGATTGATAATAAGGAGGGTGCTTCATCTTCGAGCACAAGGATCAAGTTACGAGTTAGTCGTGCAGTAGTGCTTCCTCCTAAGGAGACAACTACTCGTGGGAAGGAGAAATCACGGTTCCATGTTCGGGTGATCGATCTGGATAATCCAGAAGAGGGGCAGCAATCTGATGATGCGCCTAAGTCTCCAGTTTCAGACACGCCTCATGAGGTCATTCCTCCAGTTTCTATTGAGACGCCTCTTTCTCCCTCTGATTTGCTCATTGATGAGTCTCCTCAGAACGCAGTTCCCATTTCAGCATACGGGCCTTCTCCTGAGCAACAACGAGAAAGTGTGTTGGAAGTTCCTGAAGATAATCCCACTTGCATTCAGTTATCAGAAATTGATACTTCCACTTCTGGTTTTGAAGAATTCATGAGGCAATCTTCATGTCCGTTGGTAACTGAGCAAAACATAGTCGCTATTCAAACAGATATTCCTCCCAGGGTGACCACAGTGATTCAAACAGAAACTGCTTCTCCTTTGCCTACAGCTGTTACAGGAAGTGAGTTGATGACTTTGCCTCCATGGCTTAGTTCTTTCACCCCGAAAAGAAAGAAGCAAGAGATCTCACCTGATGCCTTCGACTACCAGCAACTCAAACAGTCCAGATCCAAAGTTGCTAAGAAGGCGAAGACTATTTCCAGGGTAACTGTTGATAGCAACAAGATGAAAGTAGCTGAAATTGTGGAACCTATTGCAGATAAACCACTTGATGAAATGTCAGCTGCTGATTATAAGGTTACAAGGGTAGAATTGGGCAAGCAAACACATGAAGTCATTAAACATGATGCTCAGTTTTCTGTTGCTTCACTAGTGCAAAGGTGTGACGATCTTCTTGCAAAGAAAGACAAGCTAGAAGAAGAAAACCGACAGCTCATGGCAGCCATCAATAAAATCACAAAACCTGCTGCTGAAGGGAGTAACTCCATAGGTTCTTCCGGTTCCCAAGAATCGATTCGTGGAGTAGAAAGGGATGCTCAAAAAGTACAAGCACTGGATTCCTGGATTGATCACCTTCATGATCAATGCGTGCAAGTGATAAAAGACATTTTTCAAATAATGTCTAAGCTGGAAACCATTGAGGAGAAATTGGATCAGACTTCTAACACTTTCAAAAAGAATCTGGAAAGTGTTGAGAAAAGTCTGGCAATCTGGCGTACCATGCCCCAACAACAGCTGAGTATTTTGCAGGAGCACACCATCATCTCTTCCAGGGTCATGTACTTGGAATATGAGGAACTCATGGAAAACAAAACCCTTGTTCTTAAGTCCCTCATCGAAGAGATCAGTGATGCAAGGAGATTCCGGAATGAAGTTTATCAAGGTATTGTCTCACATTGTGAAAGGGCCTCTTGCAATATAGTAAGTCAGGATGGAGAGCTAATTCCAGAAGAAGAAGTTCTTGCGGACTTACAGATGAGGATTCATGGTGAATGGAGGAGTGAACAATTCTCGGCAGTTTCAATTCAAGCATTGATGAAACATCAAGCCTTTTTGCATGAGATCCAGTCCATCCTGGATAGAGACAATTCCGCGCTCCTCCGCTGTCACGACACTATTGTGAAGACTATGGTAGTTGCTAAGAACACTCATGAACCGAATCCCGAGGAACTACAAGCGAGCATCCGGAAATTTCAAGGATTCATGTCTTCACAAAAGGCAACCTAAGTGTTTTTCAACACTTAGTTGGATTTTCTCTCTTTCGTAATCTTTGGTTGTAATTTCGTTTTGACAAGTTACATGTAAAAGTAATTTTTGTAAAATACAAGTTACACATTACTTGTACTTTTGTAATTACATGTAAGGCAACTACAAGTTATGTCCGATTAGGACTGTAGTTGGAATAAGTCTTAGTTAGTTAGAGTGACTCTTAGTTAATTAATGAAGTCTCAGTTATTTATTGAAGGAGTCTTGGTGGTTGAGAGAATCTCTCAAGTTAGTTATGATCCTCCCACCTTTTTCTCAAGGCTCCTCTTCTATAAATACTTGAGAAGTCCATTGTAAATATATCTTTTGGGAAAGCAAGCAAAAACTCTGCCAAATTTATAGCAAGAAGTCTTTGAGCTTATGTATGTGGATTGAAAGTTTTTGAAGAAATAATAAAGAAGGACTACTCAAGTTTTGAGTCTTTGAGCTACATGTTTGAGTTTGAATCTTTTATTTCTTCTATGCCAAGTGTTTCTAAAGGAGCTTAGTCCAATCTGATTTGAAGTCTTTGAGCTGCAAGTAGAGAAGATTAATTAAAATAGGAAAATCTCTAGAAGGAGCAGCAAGTCTTTGAGCTTGCGTCTATTCTTGAGGAAAATTACTGTTTGATAAGAAATAGCAGCAAGTCTTTGAGCTTGCATTAATTCTTGTCTTTGTGTTAAAAGAATAGATTTTTTCAGTCTTTGAGCTGTTATCTTTTATTCGTTGTAAAATTTAGTATAGCAAAGGGTAGATAGGACTTCCAGTAGTCAAGTCTTTGAGCTTGATATTGCTGTCCCGTCCCGAAGGAAGTGACGGGAGTCTTTGAGCTTTCAGGAAACTTCACTTCCTTTCTCTCATTTTACTTGAAAGTGGTTACTGCTGTTATTCAATCGCTATCCTTTTCTGTGAAGAGAAAAAAGGATATTGTCTTTCTTGAAAAAAAGAAGAAAGATTGCTGTCCCATCCAATTTTATTTTCCAAGTTGTAGTTAGATAGGGGGAGCCTTCCCTTAATTAGGAGAGTTTTTACTCGTGTGCTGTAGTTGAAACCACAATTTTGTATATTTCCCCAAGTGTACAAAATTTTCAACCAACAGCAACAACATTCACAAGTAGCTAGTTGAGCTCGAGGAGAAGAGATACTTCACCATGACCTCCTACTTAGTCTATATGTTCGCTAGGCATCAACATCTGCCAGGGTTGATCCAAAAAGGTGAAATTGGGAATGGACCTAATCAGGTGAAGGTCTATGACTGCTACCCCCAATTGCATTATTATAACATTGCTTAGAGGAAGAAAAACAACATTGCTTATGCAATCGGTCAGTATGAGCGCATGAATGATGCATTCACAATGCGCATGGTTAGGATGATGTAGGGGGGATTACACATAAGGCTGTCAAGGCAGGCTACCACATTGACATGGAAGTATGGAGCGTGGTTTATTCAATTCCGTCGCTTTTCCTACATCAGAATTTTAGGCTTCGAGGGAGCACCATTCCGACTTCCCTATTACCCATCAAACAAAATGGTCCTTTTGGAAGTTGCAAGACAAGCACACCCAGCAGGGCACATACTCAAAGAAAAGAAGCAGTCAGGGTTCACATTCCCAATGGTCATAGGGAAGAATGATGTATACTTCAAAAACTCTGTGCAAGTCGAGGAATCCTTTGATGAATTAGCAACATATTGCTTGCAAGAGCATCTCCCCAAGAAATACTTCGACCCTGCTAGGCTAGGAAAGAAGGCTTATGGCAAGCATTACAGGGGTAAGGCATCCATAGAGGACTACTGGGCTAACTGCCTAGATGACTTTGAGGTCCGCCGATGAGAATACTCAAGGTTAAATGTTCAACAAATGAGATATTTCAAGTATCGCCAAGTCCCAGATCAAGTAGTTGATTATGGAGATTGCCTGCAGACCCAAGATTATGAGGTAGTCAAAGACCTCCCACCAACCATTAATTGGGCCCAGGACCCGATCACAAACTTAGAGTTCATCATGAAAGGTCCTAGGAGATATATAGACAACTTGCTATCCCAGCAGTTAGAAAGGCTAACTCATGGAGGGACTCAGTTCACCTATAATATGATGGGCAATCTTGATTCCCATTCTTCAGAGGACGAAGAAGCATCAAGTGCACCAAGGGAAGAAGAGGTTGAAAATCTTGAGAAGAAAAGAAGACAAAGGCCAGTAGGGGAACCCGAACATCAAAAAGGACCAAGAGGAACCCCAGTCAATCACCTGAGGCCCATGTGCGGAAAAAGATCCCAATAAGAAGGCCCGAGGCTGTTACTTCGTCTAAGGACCCCAACTCGGATGATGATGTAGTCGAGCTTGATCGTCTGCCTACCCCACCTTCACAAAATGATCTAATTGCACCAGAGGCAAATGAACCACAAAAGACAAATGATCCGCAAAAGCAAAGTGAGCAGGAAACAGAGACACGGATCATTAGTTTGGAGACTTGAAAATCAGGTCGAAGATGGAGAAGTTGTGCTAGATGAGGAGACTGATAGACAAGAGCCCATGTAGGGGAGCAAACATGAGGCGTAGCAAGAGGAAGGCGATACCAGAGATAACTCTACTGTTGAGGGAGAAAAGAAGGAAGACAAAACCGAAGAACCCGATAGAACTGAGGAGCAACCACTATTAGAAGCTACACATCAATTGCTCAGTGAGGTGGGAGAAAACTCATCTGTGAATAAAGGACTAGATACAATGCCTAATCCACCTTCTACATCCGATCAGCCACGAGTAGGCAGCGAGTCCGCTGAGACATCTAGGGGACAAGGTGGGGAGCTGGTGGTTACATCAGGACAAACCATCCCTCACGACTGGTTGATAGCCCGAGCACAACAGATAGCGGCTGTCAAGCCGCCAATTAACCTGGAGGACATTCTCTTGGATAGGAGAATCACAGGCCAAAGGAAAGAAGAAGCCAAGAACTTACTCCAGGATCACCAAGGACAAACAAAGGAATCAAACGATTCATATTGCTGCTCCACCCAAGGACAAACTAGCAGAACAGGTCACATTGACTGATTATAGCATCACATCTATCCCGCTAGGGAAGGCGACCAAGGAACAGGAGAGAGAAGAGTTCAAGGACTCTGTTCAAAACATACTTCAACAACTAGATGAGATGACTGCTGAACGGGACATGTATCAAGCTCATGCTGACTAGGCTGAGGGGTACATTGATCATTTACTAAAACCACTGTAACATGCTGTTGAATCTCACGTTCCTCCATTGGCCTTAGCGCAGAAGACTACGACTGAGTTCGAAAGTGCTCGAGACACCGCGAAGGTAGACAGGGAGTGGATAGAGGAGATCACAAGAATGGGGGACACGATGATTAGCTACTTGGCTGATTATAGGCGGACTGCAGACAAAATCTTCCAAAGGGTCAAGTCCCTAAAAGATGACATTGGAAAGAAACGAGAGATAATTGGTAGGCTGCTTTCGATCATGAGAGCTTTATTTTGGACCCACTTGAAAATTCCAAATGTGCAGCAATTCATCGAGCCTTATGGTCTCAGTATTTTTGAAGATTGGTTCAGAGCTGTAACAATGAAGAATGATGTCTTAAACAAACTTAATGATGACTGGGAAAATAACGAGGCAGCTCTACTCCGTATTGAGCAGGCTCAACTAAACACTTGAAGGCTCTAATTGGTAGTTGGAGGCCAAGAGTGGATCCGAGTGAATTCTTTGGGAAGGCCAAATAAGGAAAGAGGGAGGTGCGTACACTGTTAATGATTTAACAGGTGCCAGCAAATTTCAGGCAGCCATGCAAGAGTATGGGACCGAAGGAGTTGATTGGAACCAAGTGGTAGAGGAAGTGGATAATCACTGCAAGGAGACTGCTTATCGGATGCTATATCTGCCTATGCCTCCCCTCGATCTGGTGAAGGCTGTGTGCATAAAGTTTCTAGAGCATGTTTGGGTGGAGCGCGTGGTGAACCAAGATATCCGGTAGGATTATTTAGATATAGAGAGTGACTTTTTGGAGAGAGAATCCACTTTGGGATTCTCAAAAGTGCTTTTCTAGAATTAGTTATTTCTTTCCAAATCCCAAATGCACTTTTCCAAAATAGTAATTTCTTCTCCCCACTAAAATGCTTTTGCAGATTTTGAGCTCTATGCAAGTGCACTTTTTGGGGGACAAATTTATGTTGAGTAGTTATTAGTTAGTTGGTAGTTGGTAAGGAGATATTTGTTCCTTATTAAATTGGTATGGGTAGCCATGCCTTAGAGGATGAATTTGGGCCACTTGTAAGATTAAATCTGGGCCATTCGTCCAATTTTGGAAATATATATAAGGGACTGTTTCTCCCTCTTTTTGTAAGAGGTTTTAAGATTGTTGCTGAAACTCTGGCAAGTTTTATGCAGATTTAATGGAAGTTAAAGTTGTCTTGATTTTATGTGAGTGCATGGTCTCCTTCACTATTTAACTTTCATGTCAAGTATTTCGTTTTCAGATAGTATTTTCAGGTTAGTATTTGATAGAACCTTGGATTTTGTACCATTAAGGATTGACTGATTGTCACTCCCCCTGCATGGTTAGTCTGAACCCACTTATATGCTTAGTTCAGTTGTTAAATATCAAATGGATGGATGTAAAAATTCTACATTTATGTTTAATAACATGAAAATATAACTCTCCTTGAAGATTGCATCAAGTTTTACATAATTGTGCTTATTAGCTGGTAAAGTTGAATCTGGTTTTTGAAGGTTTCATTCTATTTTCCTGAATATACCATCTTAGATAGATTAATTAGCTGCTTTATTTCTCTTTACCCCTCTTTTTTCCCTTTTTTTTAGAAAGTTGAAGTCCAAAACAACATCATGTTAAAGAGAGATTTGATGAAGTCAAGACTGTAGAGTCTTAGCGAACCCGTACAACCAAAACTGATTTTATCTAACCACGTAAGTCCCCTTTGTGTTTCTAGTAAAACACATCAAACAACTGAGTTATCCTGCAGTCATGAACTGACAGTTGGAACCTTGAGGTCATCCCCTTTGATCAACTAAACAACATTAGGGATTCCTTATGCAAGAGAGGATAGGATACTCAACGAGAACATTTTATTCTGCGTTGGCCGGATAGAGTTGTAGCAATACAATTTTAGCCATGTCAACAGAATTGGCACTAGAGGGAGGGCCCAAGTTGGATAGAATCGGATCCTTCTCTCTGGAGAAGTTCGAAGGGGTTTTAAGATCCACCCTAAACGAGAAAGATTTGTTGGATTTCAGTTCTACAAGCATAAAAACTACGGCAAGGTTGCTGACCCACGTGAACCCAGTTCGTCAAACCATCAATTTGTTGTCCCAACGAGCATTGTTCACATAGTCCCAACGGGTACCGCTCAAATAGCCCCTCTAGTTCCACCTGTTTAGCCACAAATGGCCCAACAACAACCTGCTCCAAATGGCGTGACTTGGTTGGTTGACAACCCGTCCCCATTGGTCTTCATAGATTACCATGATATGCCTAAGAGCCCGGATAAGTTCTGTTTGGTCTTCCATCCAAATGACTTAAACAGAACCGCGGAGGAACATATAAAGATATTTGAAGATTCTCTCCATAACAAGCGGATCGAGTATGTTGATGTTGCATGCAGGATTTTTCCTTATTGCTTAGGAGAAGACGCTATTTACTGGTTTATCCACCTACCAATATCTTCCATTGACTCCTGGGAAAAGTTGAAAACAACCTTCACCGACAAATATGGGATTCCCATCATGCCCACGGAGTTGTATAGACAGTTCGTATAAGTAAAAAAGGTAGGAGCATGAACCGATCAGCTCCTTTAAAAACAGGTTTCACAAGGCCTTTACCTGGTTGCAAGATCCTTATATGGTAAGTGACACTTCGGCAAGGGGAATCTATTATTTAGCCCTGGATTGCCTAACAACGATGTTTGTCTGGCAATCACAGCCTACCCCAACCACATTGACAAAATCATATGCCAAGGCCAAGGAGATCAGTAAGAACTTGGGCCAGAATATTGTGGGACCCTTACTCCAATTAGAACCGCCTGCTATGCCCAACCAGATTCAGGGAATTAGCCAAGCGCTAGCTCACCAAGTGCCCATCATGAGTCAAATCCCACAACTGGCATATCCACCCCCACAACCCGCAAACCAATTGGTGCTCCATCCCGAACTACCTATATCCCAAATACCTCCAAGCCAACTTGTTTATCTAAAAAATACCGCAACATCTACCAGGAAGCAGGAGGAAAAGGATGAAATGCGGGAGTTAACTGACCAAATGAGGAAGCTCTCTTCTGAGGTCACTTATTTGTGTCTGCTGTATGTTTCTCTTGGTTGGTTCACCGCCAAGTTTGTTGCTTTCCCTCTGGATAAGCGTAAGGGGCTAGCTTGCCTACCAATATTGCATTCACTTTATCTTTTCAGCGGATTTGAGTTCTAACGATCCCCTATTCACCGTATGCTCTCACCTTCCCACATTGGGCATTTGGTGATCAGAAAGTGGAAGGGTTGCATTTTTCAACAAGCTTTGAGTTTATGCTTTCTAACCTTAACGGGTTACCTGTTGGTTAATGATTATTATTGGTCTTAAAAACAAAAAAAATCCGGGATATTACAGAGGTGAGATTGGGAATGGGCCAAATCAGGTAAAAGTATATGACTGCTATCCTCAGTTGCATTACTATGACATAGCCCAAAGAGAAAAGAACAACATTGCATATGCGTTTGGTCAACATGAGCGGGTCAATGACGCTTTTACAATGCACATAGTCAGATTGATGCAAGGAGGGTTGCACATAAGGCTGTCAAAGCAGACTACCACCTTAATCCGGAAATACGGTGCCTGGTTCATCCAGTTCCCCAAATTCACCTACATCAGAATAGCCGGCTTTGAGGAAGCACCGTATTGGCTTCCGCGTTACCCATCAGATAGATTGGTTCTCATGGAGGTAGCAAGACAGGCACATGCAACAGGCAACATACTCAAGGACAAAAAGCAGTCAAGATTTACCTTCCCTATAATCATAGGTAACCTTGATGTGCAATTCAAGAATTCGGTATACGCTGAGGAGTCATTCGACAAACTGACGTCCTATTGCTTATAGGAACATTTCCTTAGGAAATGCTTTGAACATGATGGATTGGGAAAGAAAGCCTACGTCAAGCATTACAAGGCCAAGGCATCAATAGAGGACTACTGGAGCAAGTGTACAGATGATTTTGAAGTCCGCCGGCAAGAATATTCAAGGTTGAGTGTTCACCAAATGCGAATTCATGAGTACCGCCAAGTCCCGGATCAAGTAACAGACTATGGAAATTGCTTCCAAGTCCGGGAATTTGAAGCAGTCAAGGACCTCCTGCTAGCCATTGATTGGACTCAGGACACTATCACAGATTTTGAAGCTATCATGGAGGGTCCATGAAGGTACACAAATAAGCGGCTATCCCAACAAATAGAGAGGCTAACCCATGAAGGAACCCAATTCACATATAATTTGATGGGTAGTCTCGATTCCCAGTCTTCAAAAGACGAAGGACCATCAAGCGCGCCAAAAGAAGAGGTTGAGAAACCTGAAAAGAAGAGAAAGAAAGCAAGAGCCACTAGGGGGACTTGGGCATCGAAAAGGACAAGAAGAGAAAAGATCCCAATCAGGAGGCCAAAGGTTACTTCCTCATCCAAGGACCCCAGTTCAGAGGATGATGTGATTGAACTCTATCACCTTCCAACTCCACCTTCACAGGATGATCCCATTACATCAGAGGCAAATAATCCACAAATAAAAAATGAGCAAGAAGCGGAGGCAAAGATCATTGGTTGGATGGACCTGAGAATCAGGTCGAGGAAGGAGAGATTGCACCTAATCAACAGATTGGTAAACAAAAAAGAACTCACGCAGGAGAGTAGGTATGAGTTGCAATAGGAAGGGGGCAACAAGGATGACACCATGGTTGAGGGAGAAAGGGAAGAAGATAAAACCCAAGAACCCAGCAGAACTGAAGAACAACCACTATTAGAGGATACCCATCAGTTACTCAGTGAGGTGGGAGAGAACTCGACTGTGAGTAAAGGATTAGATACTGCACTCATTCCTCCTTCTGTGTCCGATCAGTTGCAGATAGACAGTGAATTAGCTGGGGCATCCAAAGAACAAAGTGGAGATTTAGTAGTCACATCTGGACAGACCATCTCTCATGGCTAGTTGATAGACTAGACACAGTGGAAAAGAGGCTATCAAGCCACCAATTGACTTGGAGAATATCTTCTCTTGGATAGGAGAAATAAAAGCTAAAGGAAAGAAAAAGCCAAAGACTTACTCTAGGACTACTAAAGATGAGCAACGGAATCGTACAATTTATATTGCTACCCCACTTGTAGACAAACCAACAGATCAGGTTGCATTGGCCGACTATAGCATCACGTCCATTCCAATAGGAAGAGCAACCAAAGAACAGGAAAGGGAAGAATTCAAGGATTCCGTACAGAATATGCTTAGACAACTAGATGAAATGACTATTGAGAGAGATATGTACCGAGCTCGTGCTGAGCAGGCTGAAGGATATATAGACCACCTGTTAAGGCCGTTGCAACATACTGCAGAGTCCCACGTTACTCCATTGGCATTGGCACAAAAGACTACAACTGAATTTGAGGGAGTGCATGACACCACCAAGGCCATCAGAAAATGGATCCAAGACGTTAAAAGAAAAGGAGAGAAAATCATTATGAATGTGCGGAAAATGGCCCACAACCGAGAGACCATTCACATCAAGATGTTTGAAGTAAAGAAAGAATGTTTCAAAGTCCATGAGATGGTTGGTATGGTTTTTCCCCTCACGAGGGCTCTTTTCTGGACCCACACTTAGATTCCCACATTGCATACTATCCTAGATCACTATGAACTCAACACTTTCAAGCAGTGGTACTGGACTGCCAACATGAAAAATGATATGAGGGACACCATAAATAAAGAACAGGATGAGTGCGATGAAGATTTGTCAAACATGAAGGATGTTGGTGAAAATATCCTCAGATCGATGGTCCTTGGTTGGTAGAGTAGCATGAAAGATAATGAGGTACGACCACGGTGGGAGGATAGATTGAGAATTGATAAAACTACATACTCCACAGAGGACCTGGAATTTCCTAGTGAGATGCATGCGGACATATTGGGTTTTGAAGCTCATCGGTCGGTCTAGAGCAGTGAGTTGAAACATGTGGATCGCCACCGAAAGGGTATGCAGTACAAAATACGCCATCGTCCTATGCCTCCCAGCAAAGAATTGTTCCAATTGTGCATAAGATTTCAGGATTACGTTCGGGTAGAACGTGCAGCAGATCGAGACATCTGGAAAGATTACATACAAGAAGAAGTTGAATTCTTGGAGAAAGATGTTGTCATCATTTTTTGTCTTTAAAAATGAAGGACCATTACATAAAAAATTTGTCAAAAAATGAAAATTTTACTCTATGGCATGCTTCCCGAGGCAAAATTTCGACTAATCCTTTGACTGGCTTAATCCTCAGTCCGTCCTCGAACCACGTTTCGAATTTCGTCGCATTCTGGGTTCGTTTTCTATGTCTTTTCTTCAATTTTGTGTTTTTTCTCCCTGACTGCAGGTGGGAAACTTCTCTTGAATTGCAAGTTTTAATGATTTCCATTGTTTTGGTCTTTGTAGGGAAATTTTTGGCTAATTACAAGTGCACTTTAGTGAAAAATAAAAACTTGTAATTTGCTTTTTATTCCCCCTTTGTTGTTTTTGTTGTTTTTTGGCTTTTTCAGTTAAAATAGGGATTTTTTGGTTAAGTTACAAGTAAACTTGTAATTCTTTCCAAAAAGCCCTACTTTAATGGTTTTTATATGTAATAGGGATTTTAAACCCCTATTACATGTGTGCAAGTAAATTATAAGTTGTGGGGATTTTATTCCCCCTTTGGAAGTGATTTTAAACTTGCATCTCTCTCTAAAAATCTCGATTTTGCCTTGTGAATGAAAAAGTGACAATTTTAAACTTGCACTTTGTCTCCAGAAACCCGATTTTGCTTATAAAGTGCATTTTTGACATTTTAAACTTGCTATTTGGTCGAAAAAACCCGATTTTGCTTAACATGTTGAAAAAGTGAAATTTTAAACTTGCAATTGCATTTTTAAAACCCGATTTTGCCTTGTTGAGAGAAAAGTAACATTTTAAACTTGTAATATGGGAATTAAAACCCGATTTTCACTATTACATGCAATTTTAAACTTGTTGTTCTTTCCCAAAATCCCGACCAGCAATATTGGAGGATTTTGTTGGAGATTTGAAGCAATTTTTGTGGAGATTTTTTGGAGATAGAAAGCATTTTGGATTCCTCCCTATTTTTATGCATTTTGAAACTCTTCTCATGCCATTTGGTGGATTTGTTTGCTGGTTTGAAGGCGTTTGAACAGCAAAAAACGTTTTTGAAAATGCCACGTTTTACTTCTTCAAATGCCACGAATCATACCTCTCCTAAGTTATTTTGGCTTCTTTCATCTAGGCATGGAGGGTGAATTTATTATTTGACCGATTCTTCATGCTTTTGGAAGGCCATTTTCTGCCCATGGCATTTTGGTAAAAACGTGGCTAGGGTTTTGGAATACAGTTAATTTCTTTTTAAGAGATATTGTTTCTTATTTCAAAGATTAATCATCTTGTTGAAGAGGCATTTTCAGATTGGAGCAAGGTAAGATTTCTTTTCTTCTTGTTTCATTTTTCTTGTTTTTTTTTGTTTTCTTATTTTACTTTCTAGTTGTAAATTTGTAAATATGTTGGTTCTTCCCCAAAAATCGGTTTTGTGAGAGAGATTTTCCCCTTTGTAAAACAATTTTAGAATTGCATTGATCTTCCCCATTTTACCTCTTTACTTGTATTCAGGATTTTAAATCCCGATTACAAATTGGATGAAAATCATTGTTCTTCCCTTACGGATAAAATATTTAACCATCTTTTGTTGAAATTCCAAGTTGCAAAGATGAGAAATACCCATCCTTTCAAAATCGGGTTTTTAGAACCGCATTACATGTTGAAAGTTCTTCCCATTTTCTTGAAGATGATCTTCTCAAAATCTTTTCATATTCATTTCTATCATCCATACATACCATTTCATCCACTCATTTCACACCTTCATTCATTTTCCCCATTTAAAGTCTACCTACGGTCAGCCATCCAAAACCCGAAATTGGTCCAAAATGCACTAAAAAAACACTTGAAAATGAGTTCTAAAGGTCCAATTACAAGTGCAAACTTGTGTTTACCCATTACACATATGAAGTTGCATGTTTGTTCTCCACAATTGCAAGTTAATGCTCTTGTTTTTCCCACACATGTAATGCAGCTTCCAAAACCCGAAATTCACTTGTGAGCCCATTTTTGCATCAATTTATCCCTTCCCTTATCAGTCCGGTTTGCACACACGACCTACCAAATCAATGAATTAAGGCATGGGCCTTATTTTGCAAGCAGATTTCAAGATTGGAGGATGATATAAAGAAGAGATACAATAAGAATTCATGGTTGAAAACATAGAATGCTTTCAAGACAAAGATGGTCATGACATAAAAAGAGGAAGGTCGCCCTTTCCCTCTTGAAAAGCCAGTACTACCCCAAGCAAGAAGATAAGGATGCAAGTTCCCGTTCCGGTTCAAGATGTCTTTACCAATCCAGAATACTTCAACTTCTAGCATCCTGAAGCGACATGAAGATCATCACAGACAAAGGATGATGCAATTAGAGTCGTGTCTTTAGACACATGGAATAGTTTTAGTTATGCATTTGTAATTTTGTTTTGACAAGTTACATGTAAAAAATAACTTTGTAATTGCAAGCTAACTCATTACTTGCACTTTTGTAATTACATGTAAGGCAACTACAAGTTGTGTTTAGTTAGGAAACCATAGAGACGAGACTCGCCCGGACTCGCCTAAACTCGGCGAGTCCGAGTCTGAGTCATGCTCGCCGAGTCTCTGGGGCTCAGACTTGGACTCGTCCGAGTCTGGCGAGCAAACTCGCTAGACTCGCCGAGTTGGCCAGTTTGGCTCAAACTCGCCAAACTCGGCGAGTCCCAAGCCTCAAACTTGGCTACTGGCTGGGTTAGTGTTGTGACCATTTCACACATCGCCCCATTGCAAATGGGGACCCCTGCTTTTTTTTGCTTTCTAGGGTTTGTTTTCTAGGTCTTTTAGGGTTTTGTCTGTTAGGCTTTGCATTTTGAGTGTCGCCAAGGGGATCACATGGATAGCAAGTTCGGCTTGAGTAATGTCCTGATCCTGACATTTGGCTAAGTCAGAATGTCCTGATCCTGAAATTTGGCTAAGTCTAAAAGTCCTGATCCTGAAATTTGACTAAGTCTAGAAACTGAAAAACCTCCAAAAACTAGATTTTGCAATATAACTCCTGGAGGTCTGAAACCACTCTCAAACATCCTCAAACCATATATGGAATATAACTTAAAGTATAAGAAATGTCACTTATACTTAAATGTTATATTCCATAAAATTATCCTAACGGAGAGTTCAAAAAAGTCAAATTTTGCTCCTGACCCTTCCTGAGGGTCCAAAGCGAATTTCGCTCCTAACCCTCTTAGAAGGTCCAAAGCAAATCTCGCTCCTGACCCTTCCTAAGGGTCCAGGGCGAAAATCAACCTAGGACTCATTTCTAGCCTTATTTGATCGATTTGAGATGTCAAAGGCATGGTGGAGGATGAAGTGAGCATGATAAAGTATCCAGACTTGATTGAAGATGATGAATTGAAGGAGTTTTGCCCAGAAAATAAAAAATCACTCCTGACCCTCAAAGAGGGTCCAGAGCGAAATTCTTGGTATGCACATTTTTTGACTTTTCTTGGACATGAGAACTTATTCATAGCATGAAACAAGATGACATCTTCCTTAGCAAAGAAATTTTGAGATGAAAAGTGAAGCATTTTTGTCCAGGTAGCAAAAATCGCTCCTGACCCTCGGAAAGGGTCCAGAGCGAAATTTTCAAATATGCACTATTCTTGCAAGATCAAAGTGATTTTTATAATTGGAAGGGATGAAGGAAAGCATGTTCTACCCGTTGAATATAATTTGGATGATCAACAAAAGAGGAAATCAACCCAAAATCAAAAAATCGCTCCTGACCCTCAGAGAGGGCCCAGGGCGAAAAACCTAATATATGATCTTTTCATCCAAGTTTAAGAAAAGCCAAGGCTAGGCATGGGTTTGAAATAATGTTTAAATTGCCTTGAAGTGAAAAGAGATTGTTGAGAGTCAGAATTTTGAAGGCAATTACAAAAATCGCTCCTGACCCTTGCCAAGGGTCCAGAGCGAATTTTCAGGATTCTCTCCTTTGTTTGAAGGATTGAGACAAAATATTGTGTGGATAGGAAGAGGATGTGATGTTTAATGCCTTAGAGGCAATTTGGAGTCCAAAAGATGAAGAAATATGCTTAAAACCAAAAAGTCGCTCCTGACCCTTGCTAAGGGTCCAGGGCGAAAATCACAAAAACTGCATGTTTTCTTCAAAATTGTGCTAAGGCAAGGATAGGCTAGGGCGAAGAGACCTCCAAGTGCATGATGAATGATGTTTTGCCTTTGAAAATTGATGATTTTGGTCACAAAATGAAAAATTGCTCCTAACCCTCAGAGAGGGCCCAGAGCGAGAATGTTGAAAATTCTCATTTCGCCTCACAACAACGAAGCAAATTTGGATGAAGTGGTTAATGCAAGGTCATTGCCTAGTGGCGAATGAAGTCTTAATGAAAAAGGATGGAGAATTAAGCCCAGTTTGCAAAAATCGCTCCTGACCCTCAGAGAGGGTCCAGGGCGAAAATTTTGGAAGGATGATTTTCTTGCTTATTTTGGAGGCCTGAACGTGATCTAGCTTGGTGAGAAAGTGTTTTGATGAGGAAGTGAAGATTTTTAGTCAAAATTAAAAAATCGCTCCTGACCCTTGCTGAGGGTCCAGGGCGAAAATTTTGGAAGGATGATTTTCTTGCTTATTTTGGAGGCCTGAACGTGATCTAGCTTGGTGAGAAAGTGTTTTGATGAGGAAGTGAAGATTTTTAGTCAAAATTAAAAAATCGCTCCTGACCCTTGCTGAGGGTCCAAGGCGAAATTGACATTTCCACCTATTTTTCCTCACGTAAAATGTCAAATTTGAAGTGCAACGCATTAATTGGATATCAATTTACCCTCCAGGAGATTTTCAAATCAAGATGTGAAGTATTCAAGGCTAAAATTGCAAAATCGCTCTTGACCCTTAGAGAGGGTCCAGGGCGAAATCATCATGAAGGTTCATCAAGCTTTGTTTTAAAAAATTAATATTCTCCAATTTGCATTTGATCGCCAAAATTGCTAATTTTGAGGCATTTGGAAAATTAAAATTAAATTCACATTAAATTAAAAGCATTTTGGCATTTAATAAATTGATTTTAAGCCTTAGAAAATCGAAATTTGCTTTGGAGGCATTTAAAATTAATTTTTATTAAATTAAAATAAAAAATAAAGTGCTCAAGGCCTTTTTTGTTTTTATTAGCCAAGTCGGCCCCCTTATTTTTGAGATTTTATTTATTTTTAACCTCCTTTTTTGCCAAGTCAGCCTAGAGGAAGCAAAGGGGTGAGCGCTCTATATACTGGAGGAGTTTTTTTACATTTCAAATCATTCAATCATTGCCTTAAGTGCGAAATTGGAGAGCTAATTGGAGGTGCGAAATAGTGCTAGTTTGGAGCGAATTTCTTTCAAGTGTTGAAGGCTAGAAGGAAGTGGAGTTTATTCTTTTCAAGCTAGAGGAGGCGCAATTCATCCTAGAGAAGGCTTTGATCTACACTTTGCCTAGCGAAACCTATTTTTTACATCATTTCTTAAAGTTTAATACTCAAGAGGAGGTATGGCGAAATCATCTTAACACCCTTGTTCAAGGTTTGATTTTTAGACATTTTTTTAGAAAAGTCTAAGTATTGTATGGTTAATTAGGAAATGATAACTCTAGATTTATCATGAAGTTTCCTAATTAAAATCTTAAATCTTCCTTTTAAGTCTAATTTCTACACTTCAAGATATAATACTAATTGTGAAATGTTGCGTAGGTGTCAAGATGGCGACTCCAAAGGCAGGAGCATCTACTAGTCGCCCGACTCTCATCAAAGAAGATCAAGCAAGGATAAGGGCGACCTCTTCCAATCCAACATTCCAAGGCGAGGTACATCATCATCCTGCACATCAAAGACAAAAGAAGTCAGAGCAAGGGTTCGTTGAAGAAGCAAATAGTTTCAGAAGAGTTAATTAAAGCTAGCTTCTCAGCAACATCAAATTGGCATCAACCAAGTGTCAGATGAGGTGGCATCCCTGTCATCACTTCTTCAGTCGGTGTGGTCCACCTCAGCATGTCTAGATTCAATGTACCTAACTCATGGGAGATGGCACAAACTTCAATGTACCTACCCCAGCTATCTATCGGTCGATTTTTCCAAAGAAAACATGTTTCCTAAAAATGTAATTTTATCATTGGTCAAGCATTAAATGCTATGTAATGGTTGTAACAAACCCTAATTAGGGTTTTCATTATTGAATCTTGGCCATTGATCTTAGCCATCGAATTGTATTGTGGGCACTATATAAGCCCCGACTCTTCATTTGTGAAAGGCTAATAATAGAAGATAGATAGAGAGTAGTTAGAAGGTGAATAGTCAATTGATAGAATAGCAATTAGAGTAGAATAGGAGAACAAGGCAAGAAATTGTTGCCATTGATTGTAAACAAACTCCATTTTCATGGAAGTAATGGTGAAGTGTGTCGTTTCTTGCAATATGCATGGTTTCTTGTTGAATCTTCAATTCTAGATGGTAGATGATTAGATCCAATGAAGGAAATTGTTGAATGCACCTGTGTGGAATCCGTTTAATCCATACCACTAGCCTCTTACCTATTGTAAGGACGCCTTGTGTGGTCAACTGGAATGAAATGAGCTTAATCATAAGTCGTTACACATCTATTGTTTCATGCTTTTTCTTGAATGGTGATCTTTGTCAGATGGTGTACGATTTAAACATATTGGAAGCATCCCTTAGAAGATCGCACTGAGTTGGTGTTGAATTGTTCAGCCTGATGGTGAGACCCAGCCCAGTAGGAATCCACCTAGTCATTCATCCATCTTCTCGCATTCTAGGTAGTAGAGTAGACTTCCTGAACCTTGCATCTTTTGCCATTTGTTTGTCTTCCAGTTAGTTAGTAGGACTTGTGATTCCAACAAATCAGACGTTCAGGTCATTGAAGTGTAAGTCCCCTTGTGATTCCAGCAAATCACATCATACCACTGGTGCTTATCCACACGTAGAGATCCTACAGCAAAGAACCTTGAAGTCACCCTGATTGATCCTTTTCGCGATATCTTCAGCATTCAGAGGCTTTACTCAAGAGAGGATAAGGTACCCTTGGGTATTTTACTCTGTGTTAGATAGTGTACAAAATACACGTCAACAGTTAGTAAAATGACAAAAAAAATACATTTTAAAAAGTTTTTTTTAAATGAATGTTATCTTCTTTGTTCACTACAACCCCCGCTTGAGAATGAGAAAAATTAGGGTTACAACATGCTAGCCAATAGAAAAATAACACCTTGGGGGCGCTGCCCCCAAACCCCGTCGAAAACTATGGGGGGAAACTGCGTCGATAGAAGTAGGGAAAATTTAAGCTCCGAATCTGACACTGATTGGATCGACCAGGTAGATATAGAGGCTGAGACTATAGCCATGGCAGAGGAGGAGCGGAGAGCACGAGCACAGACAGGAGATTCAGAGGCAGATAGTGACACGGATGTTCCTGATGTTGGTGAGCATGGCATGGTGTCACGGGGAGTGGCTATGGCTGTCGAATCATCCAGGACCTACCTTAGATGCCTTCGCAGGGGGACGGGGCCGGAGGGTGCAGGCTCCTCTGAGCCATAGGCTTGTAGTTGTATTTACCTTTGGTATTTGTATGAAACATTTGATGATGATCATATGATGACATGGATTTTTTATTCCATGAGTTTTGTAATATTGTATACATTTGACAATATTTATATATCTATGTTTGTTATTTCCTTCAGCTACAATTTGCGTTTATGCTTATGTGATTGATGTATACTTGTGTATGTAATCAAATGAGCCGAGTTTGATGATGTTTTTGTGTCTTTAAGGTGTATTCAATAAAGGGTGCCTAAAACAAGTTTTAAATCTTTAAAAATCTCTAAATTTCTTGAGTTTTTCACTTTCCCGAGTCCAACCGAGCCTAGAGCTGAGTCTGACGCCGAGTCTCGAGTCCAAGTCCGAGTCGGCCTTGCCAAGTTCGAGCCAAGTCTGAGTCCCGTTTCTTTGATATTTCCCCAAGTGTACAAAATTTTCAACCAACAAAAGAGTCTACCTCGGGGAAAGAAAAAGTTATTTCTTGAAAAGTATTTGTTTCTTTTTAATTTTAAGTGCACTTTTTCAATATAAAGTTTCTTTCTAACTACCAAAGTGTTGTGCTTACACACACACCCCGTCAGTTGACAGACCCCCCCCCTAAATTTTGTTTGCCTGTGCGGGAGGAATGGATGTTTCTGCAAATACCTTTCATACCTCAAAGCCAAATCACCCGAGATTGTTGTAAATCAAATCGTCCATAGTCTTCGAGTTCACGAAACTCCAGAAGTTGAAAACTAGCTAATCGCGTAGGAGGAAGAAGACAGGTAAGGCGTTTTAGCTTTCAATTTTTGTAAAATGGCCCAAGGGTCCGAAGTTTTCTTTAAGTTGCGAAAGGCGTTAAATGGTCCGAAAATGCTTTCTAAATGTTGCAAAAGGACCCTTATGGTCCGAAATTCACTTGGGTCACTGAAATTCGGACCCTAGGCCGAAATTTGAAAGTTTGAAAATCGCTAAAAGCTTGGAGAGCTCCGAAAAGTTCAAAGATGCCGAACTTCGGACCCTAAGGACAAAATTTCAGAATTTGCGAGTGTCGCCAAAAACGTTGAAAGGTCCGAAAAGAATGTGGCCTCCGAAGTTCACGCCTGGGGCGAATACGAGGTATAAGTTTTGAAAGGGCCTTCATCTCGCCACAGGGTCCGAAGTTGGAAGATAAACACAGAGTTCACGAATTTGCCAAAGCTCTGAAAACGAGAGGGATAAACGCGGAGCTCGCAAACTCCCCAAATGGTCCGAATTTCACCTAAGTCATCTAGTTTCGGACCCTAGGGCCGAAATTTAAAAATGTCGAAAAGTTGCAAAAAGCCCCCAGAGGTCTGAATTTCACTTAAAACACCTAATTTCGGACCCTGGGGCTGAAATTCAAAATTTTGTATAAATTTGCAAAACATGCTAAAAGGTCCGAAATTCTGGATAAGTTGTAAAAAGAGCCTTAGGTCCAAAATTGTCCTAAAATCGTGAAAAGGCGTTATAACCCCGAAATTCGTGAAAAGCGTTAAAACTCCGAATTTGCAAAATTGGGCCTAAAGTCCGAAAATATCTCCAATTCGCAAAAAAGAAAAAAAAAATGTCTAAGCACTCCGAAATTCGCCAAAAGAGTCTAAAATCGCGAAATTCCAGAAAGTGCCAGAGGTCCGAAATTTGCTTAAGTTGGTGAAAACTCCAAAAGCTTCGAAAATTAGCAAAAGTTGGAAAGGGTCCGAACTTAGCTAAAGATCGCGCAAGGGCGAATTTTGGCAAAAACTCCGAATGGTCTGAAGTTCGCAACATAGCGCGGAAAGTTTAAAAATGGCAAAAACGTGAAAAAACGTAGAGTTCGTAATTTGGAAGATGGAGATGTGAAGTTTAAAGTCTGCAAACCCCCCCCCCCATTCTCCGAAATACACCAGAAAAGGCATGAGTGTTAGGATTTTAAAATTTGCAGAGGCTCTTCAAACCTCCAGAATTGCGCTATAAGAAGTTTTCAAAATGCCATAAACCCATTCAAAATGCCCAAGACTCCAAAGGTAAAATCACGCAGAAGTAAATCGCCCAAACACTATCAAGACCAAGGATCAGATTTCACATTCGAAGAGAAAGGAGAAGCATTTTCAAGATACATCTCACAAAGAGCTTCTCAAGCCAGACGTCGTAATTAAATTTAATGTTTGTTAAATTAAATTATTTAATTTTTCAAATTGATTTATTAAAACGAAATTGATCGTTCGCAGGTCGTAGGACATCATTGGAGAACCAGGAGAAAGACCTGAAACGCAAATAGAAGAAGGATCACAATCAAGGCCAGGCACTGAAGACTGGAAAAGAAAAGATGCAAGAGCGCGAGAACAACCAAGCATTGGGAAGCATGCCACTAGACCACAAAGCTAAAGTCTACCACCGGGACCAAAGACCAAAGAACACTCTGAATGCTGCAAGTCTATGCATTCTCAAGAAAGTGCACAGCTGGATTTAAGTCCAGAAATTTAGTTTTAAAACTGAAACTGCTTTATTGTAAACTGCATGTGGGTCCCGTGCAAGATATTTTTGTGGACAACTATTCCCAACCACTAAGAAGATCGGATAGACTCAAATTAATGCCAAAACAGTTGTAGGTGGTTGAAATTGTGGTTGGTTGGATAACTGAGAATTGATTAGGCATCGGTTAAAGCTGCTAGCTTCTAGAAGGCAGATTAGGGCCCTTGGATGCAGTCCATCCTAACCTTCGATTCAAAATTGTAATATCTATAAAAGGCAGAGGCCTTTCTTTTGTAAAGGGTTAGATGGTTAGATAGTTAGAGATTGTTGAATAGTTAGACTCTGGTGAGAGAGTTAGATTTTAGAGTTAGAATAGGTTAGATCTTAGCAATGGCATTGAGATGTTGCAGAAATTGTTGTAATAGGCAGCTGAAATCAATATATAAACATTGATTTGGTGTTTATTGTCTTGTTTTCATCCTGTTTGCATGGGTTCTCTTAGCATTTTAGATAGATCTTTCTATTTTGAGTGTGCACGTATTTGATAGATTCAGGCTCATACCATTGAGGATATACTGATTGTGTATCCTTTTGTATGGTTAACCTGAGCCTTTAATTGTGCTTAGTTCAATTGCAGGTGTCTGTCTGAGCAGCGCTAGAATTGGGTGCTTAGCCGTGCGTCTCCAGTCTGAAAATCTTCCAAGTCCCTTTGAAGATTGCACCGTTCCTGCAAGGTTGTGAGCTATTTTGGCCAAACAGGAATTGGTTATGTTGAATCCGTCTACCCACATACCCGTGTTGTTAGTTTTAGATCTCCTAACCCTTTCCTTTTGCTCTTTATTACGTAATTCGAGAATCACAGCAAACCAATTTGTTGCAAATCGTAAGTTCCCTTGTGTTTCCAGCAAAAACACATCAAACCACTGAGTAGTCCTGCAGTCAAGACCTAACAATCAAAACCTTGAGGTCGTCCCCTTTGATCAAACCAAAAATAGCATTAGGGACTTCCTTATATCAAGAGAGGATAGGATACTCAGCTGGTTATTCTATTATGCGTTGGCCGTATGGAGATTGCAGCAATGCGATTTCAAACACGTCAACACAAAGTCATTGTAAATTTTTGAGCTCCGTGCAAGTGCACTTTTTTGAGCTGCTTTATGTTTGGTAGTTGGTAATTATAAGTTAGTTGATGGTTGGTGGTGATATTTTGTTATCCATTAATGGGTATGGGCAGCCATGTTTTATAGGATGAATCTGGGCCACTTGTAAGATTAGATCTTGGCCATTCATCCATTTTTGAAAGTCTATATAAGGGATGGTTTCTCCCTTATTTTTTAGTAAGAAATCTTGGATTGTTGCAGAAGCTCTGCAGAAATACATTTAGACTTAATGAAGATTAAAGTTGTTATTGTTTCATGTGAGTGCATGGTCTATTTCTTCACTCTTTAAATTTATGTTATGTATTTTGTTTTATAAAATAATATGTGCAAGTTGATATCTGATAGAAATCTTAGTTCATACCATTAAGGATTGGTTGATTGCCAACTCCTCTGCATGGTTAGTCTGAGCTCACTAGTATACTTAGTTCGGTTATTTAACATGGAATGTATGAATGTCTTAAATTCAGCGTTTATGTTTAATGGCATGAAAATCTGTTTCCCCTTTGGAGATTGCATCAATTTTATCTAGTTGTGTGAATTGCTAGCAAAATAAAATTTGATTATTGCAAGGTTTCTGTCTATCAACTTGAATGTGTTATTTTTAGGTAGAAGTAGTTAGCATCCTCTTTCCCCCTTTTACCTATTTTCCCCTTTTTTTAAAAAAAATCTGAAAGTAAAGTATCCATGGCAGCATCAACATACTGACGGATCAGATGAACCAATTCGTAGAGCCTAGGGGAAATCATGTCTGAGACCTTTCGAGCCAAATCCATCCACCAACATCAGTCCCCTTTGTGTTTCTAGCAAAAGACATCAAACTGTTG
Organism: Cryptomeria japonica; assembly: GCF_030272615.1. Taxonomy (NCBI): domain Eukaryota; kingdom Viridiplantae; phylum Streptophyta; class Pinopsida; order Cupressales; family Cupressaceae; genus Cryptomeria; species Cryptomeria japonica. The sequence goes on along the minus strand of NC_081409.1, from coordinate 33,147,378 downwards.
AGCTATCCTACAGTCAAGACCTGACAATCAAAACATTGAGGTCACGCCCACACGATCAAACCAAACAACATTAGGGATTTCCTTATTTCAAGAGAGGATAGTATACTCAACATTCTATTCTGCGTTGATCGGAGAGAGTAGTAGCTATACGAAATTCACCACGTCAATAGATCCAGAAGGCGATACGCCTTAGACTCACTACTATAGCCAAGAAGCATACATTTCATAGATTTTTCATCAAGTTTCTTTCTCTTCTGTTTAGGAATGTGCATATAAGCAATGCATCCAAAAACACGAAGATGTGAGATAGATGGATTTACCCCTATCCATACTTCTTCTAGAGTGATCCCATCAAGGGCTTTGGTTGGAGCAGGATTCAGAAGATAAATTGTAGTGTGTACAGCTTCAGCCCAATATGCACGCTCTAGATGTGAATCTTTTAACATACTGCGGACCATCTCCACGATGACGCGATTTTTCCGTTCCACAACACCATTTTGTTGTGGGGTGTACGCTACAGTCAATTGACGTCGAATGCCATTTTCCTTCAGATATGTTGAGAATTTTGTGCTGGTGTATTTCCCCCCTCGATCTGAGCGGAGGACATAAATACGATGATTCATATCTTTCTCCACAAGAGTACGAAACTCTTTGAAGTATGAAAAAGCCTCATCTTTATGCTGCAAACAATATACCCACATTTTACTTGAATGATCATCAACAAAAAGCTGAAAGTACTTGTATCCATTGTGACTAGGTGGCATGGGACCGCACAAATCGGTATACATCAGCTGCAAAGGTTGACTGGCACAATGCTCACTAGAAGGAAAATGTGCTCGATGTTGTTTACCAGCAATGCAACTAGAACAAATTGCATTAGATTTTTCAAGGGATGGAAGCCCTTTGACCATGTTATGTTTACAAAGCTTGAGCAAGTAACTAGTGCTCAAGTGACCAAATCTACGATGCCAAAGCATTGAAAGATCATTTTCCTTAGTCACTAAGGCTTGATGATTTGCTACTGTATCAAGCCTAAACATTCTACCAACCTTAGTAGCACTAGCAACAATCTTTTCATTTTTAGACTTATCTTTGACAAGACACACCTTTTTATCCTTAGTTGAATCAAATTCAATCCTAAGGTTATGATCAATAAATTGAGTAACAGAAAGAAGATTTTTGGTAAGCCCTGCCACATACAAAACATTAGTAATCCTACACTTATGTATGCCAAACTCTAAAGAGATGTCACCAATACCTTTGATTTCATGAGTGGTATCATCTCCAAGAGTTATTGTACCATGATGAGGTCTCAATGTGAGAAACCATCTTTTGAAGTGTGGGTTGACAACATGTATTCCTCGTTTGGAGAATCATCTGCTTCAGCGACATTGCTTTGTTGCTTCTGTTTCTTCTTCTACTCCCATTGCAGTTTTCTGCTTTGAAAGGGCTTCTTTGGATGTGATTTGATGGAAGATCCTTTTTTGAAGGAGTTGTACCAACAATTCTTCACATCATGTCCAACTCTGTCACAGATTGGACACTTCTTCTAAGGTCTGGATGAATTGCCAGATTTGGGTGGTCCACCAGATTGCTTCATAGGCTTTGCCTTTATGATGAGTAGTCATGGCATGATCCTCCTCCTCATGTTTGTGCCTTAGAGATTCTTCTTTTTGAAGTAGATTCACCAACTTCTCAAAAGTGGGTGTTGTCTCAGTGACATTCAAAGTTGTCACAAAGACTTTATATTTGGGAGGCAGTGCCTGTAGAACACTAGGCACCAAAAATGCATCTTTAGTCTTTTCTCACAACGCTTGTAATGAAGCTCTCAACTCTGCAATCCTTTTGAGAAAAGATTCCAACTATTCTCCATTTTTCATCTTCAGGCTGTGTAGCTGACTCTGCAAATTCATGATCTGATTCTGATTCTTCGCCTCATACACCATGTTCAGTTTGTCCCCCACATCTTTGGTTGTGGACGAGTCACGGATAAAGGGTTGGACATCATCAGACAAACTGAATAGTATGATCAATTTGGCCTTTCTGTCGGCTTGATCAATTTTTTTCTGTTCATCAGCATTTGTATTATGGCGTGATGTGGCATCAGTAACCACATCCCAAACTTCCTCAAACTAAAGCTGAGTTTTGAGTTTGGTCTTCCAGGCGGAATAATTATTTCCACGTAGTAGCTAAGAATCTGGGAGAAGAAATTTTGGAGAACTTCCTGCCATTTTGTTAGAGAATGAAGTAAAAGAGCACCTCCTTTAAAAACAACACCCCCTAAGAGAGTCGAGAGTTACATAATTTGAGTCAAAAACATAATTTCTTTTTTTGAAAACCTCCTTGGTGTGAATGAATTCACACTAATAATAGTGTAATAAGTTATACCTAGTGCACAATTCTACTTCCACATCATTGCCTTGAGTTATACACTTTCCAAAATAAAATCATCATGATTAAAGAATCAGAAAATAAGATATCACCATTAGCTGTGTGAGGTAGTATGTAGTGCTTGTGAAAGCAAGAGACCTCTAACACGGACCTTCACCTCACAAAGGCAACCAAAAGAATGGAGCCCATGCCAATCTCCATCACACAAAGTGTGAGATTTTTTCAAACAGGAATCGCCAATGAGATCTCCACCACCACTCAAGACTAGCACCAACAAATTGCACGAGCTATGGGTTGTGCACAGAAGGACTGATCAAACCGAGCTAGTATGCAGAGCCAACACACGCAACTCTGAATTGATAAGCAACATCCAGATATTTGCCAAATTAGACACAGCAACCTGATACACAGCAAGAACAAATCTAGTCGCATTGGCAACACTAGTATTAACATTTTGGTGTATGCTTTTCCCAACTTGTGCACACGACCACCACAGTCATTTCCATGTGAAGCAGCAATGGCAAGATGCCCACACCACTTTATATGAAGATTACGATGAATCTAACTAGACCAAGGCACTGTTTAACACTGCATATAATGAGCCGTCTGCAAACAGCAAAGCTGAGAAATTGTGTGGCTGCAAAAAGAACTAGTGTCAAAATTAAAATTCCATTTTTGACGATGCTTGATTCAGCTCCAACATCCACAAATCATGCTCGAATCAGAGATTAGTATGAGTATTGTTTATTATACTGCCGACCAAAAGCCCTCGAGGCACGATTACCATCATATCGTCGGGCTTATGACTCGACTCAATATGTCACTCCAAGTGAAATAAATACTCCAGCGAAGCCTTCTCCTATGCCCGCTCTGATACCATATCAGAACTTGCAGAGCAATCGAATACCTTACTTGCATTATAGAATGTAATGTCCCATTTTAGGAACAATGCAATATATTCACAAAATACAATGCTCTCATACCACTGTGATGTCCCCTTTTAGGATAACTTGTGAATTTGGGACAACTATCTTGCAAAATCAATCGCAAGAGACTTATTTCCTTTAAGTCTCAATTATTACTATGAATTTGATCTATGATAACACTTTGAATTATGCAATTGATATAATATATATATATATACAATAATAATATTATGCAAGGAACAATATATATATAGATTAAATGTTGATCACTGCTATCTCTGATTGAACAATCACATATATGCTAGATGATCTGATCTATATATCTGCACTTAGTGCAATTCACGCTGATGAGATTATCTCCGCTATATCTGATATGTCTGATAATAAATATGCAAGATGATCTTGATATTCAATCTTATGTTAGCCTTCTCTGATTTAACAATGGATAATATGCTATAATGTCTTTCTATTGGCTAGAGTGATGAATTGCTATTTCTGATTTAACACTTGAGTATATGCAATGTATATATATATATATGATGCTAATATCGCTGGTAGTGATATGTTTCTGTTTCAGATGTGTAATTATATTCTTGCAACAAGAGAATGATTCTGTTTCTGATGTAGATGATTTGCACTTGCAACAATGGTGCTGTTTCTGATATTTTCTTTTGATCTAAGCAACCGAAATAGGCCAACAGGCTTATGCTCAAACAAGCAGATCCAATAAAGGATAAATAAGAGATAAAGGTTTTCTAATGATCCTCGATGAAGTGCTATCGATGTCCCACTTATACCTTGCAAATCAAATGGTTGCATCTTTTGAATGTGTAAGAGACATGTCTTTCCCTAACCATGTCTCTCCCCACAGATCGCATCTCTTCAATATACTAATGATTATTGTTATCCCTTAATTGATGTAACCCCAATTAGTGCTTCTTCTTTTAATTATTATATCTTCATCGCTGTTGTTCTATCTCAGCCACGTCACTTATAATGTCTCATGGAATCGCTCCAATACTTATCACGTGGTGTTGGGTACGATAAACTTATGGTCCTGCTGCTGTAGATACTCATAGCGTAGATGTAGGTGATCGAACTGGTGGATTTTGTTGTCTAACCACATTCTTGATAATTGCTAACAATTGGCTTTACATATCGACACAATTCCATTGAGAGTAGATCAATCAAGGTATAATATTGATCAATAATGAATCTGAAGTAGATGGATGCTTACTGTCTTTTATGTTGACGCTTATGATTGTCTTCTTGGGAACAATTAATTGTTGAGTGCTTGACTATCAATCTAGTCTTCTTATCGTCTATCGATAGTATGTCTTCAAGTAGGATCGGTATCGGATGTATGTGACTGCTCTAATTATTCCATAATGGTGTATCATCTAGCTGTGATTATCTTTATGAGATCATTAATTGCTGCTTGCAATCATCTCGTCTTGTATGCATGGATGGTTGATCTTCTTGATATGTGTAATGAATCGCTTGCAACATGATAGTCTTTGTTTCATCACCGCCATCATCTCATGGCCCGCAATCGAGTGAATGCCCGCAAGGAATATGAGTCATGATCTTAAATATAGGAGACTCTTTAACGGTCTAAGTACAGATCTTCCGCATTCGTGACTCTCCATTCTTCCAGGGTACGAAGGAAAAAGAGTTCTATTAGGTCCGATGCATATGGGTTATACAATATGAATTAATAGTCAAACACTTCCGATAATTGATTTATCGGTATTTCTAATGATTCCTGTGTTTACCGGTTCTCATCACGGCAAACATTAAAGGTTGGCTTCAAGAGATATTTTCGATTTTGCTGATGACAATGGGTTCTCAATCCATTCCAATGCTTATTGCATTATAATTGTTTGATAGTTACTATATAAATAATAATAAATAATAATCATATATAACAATAATAATAAATAATAATCATAAAAAATAATAATAAACATTAATAATTATATATTAGAGGAAAATCGTGAAGTCTCATAAATGAGACATTTTCCAATATTATTAAATGTTAAATAATAAATGTTTTAATTATCGTATTTATTTAATCCAATGTCCAAAGAGGGGTTATGACATAGAAGATAATTTATACATGAATATGATTGCAACTGTGTGCTTTAGCTAGCACTCACGGGTTCAACAAATTGCAAACAAACTAACCAAAGTACTAAGTTTACATACCAATAACAACAAACACAAACAAACATTAAACAACCTATCTACGTGGAAGAAATGATGGAGTAACCAACATTTCCATTATTTTGTACTTGCAATGAGAATGAATGTTACACACCTAGGATTTTCTTATAGAAGCCCCTCAAGTTAAAATAAAATTCATCCTTAAATCAATTTGATAACATTCACAACAAAAACCAATATTCGTGCACTTAGTTCCTCCATGATAGAATTTTAAGAAGGTGTGTTCTTCTTCAACGCAGATCAAAATCACTAACAATTATCTTCTCAACATCATTGACAGTGGCAATTAAATGTACCTAACCATGGACATTGCGGCTATGAAAACCTGGTTTCAAAAATTTCAACCTGAAAATTTTTTGAATGTTCAGTTAAATAGTGCAGATAGATACATGTTGCACATGGAGCAAGATTCAGTACAACATCAAATCTCTTGAAGATTAAACCACTTATGATGTCACGCTACTCAATATCTATAAATACCAAGGGTATACTATTAAATTTTTTTTTACTGTATCTCAAGCTATGGATCAAAAAGTAAAGGATTACAAAAATAGAGAAACACACCTTATTGTACTCGTCTGCAAATCTCTTATTCCCAACTCTAGGAGAGCCAAAGTTATACATTGTAATGTCAATGCAGCCATGCCTGACAGACATGAGAACATTAATAAAGGAAATATAAGAAATCCAAAATGCGTGAAAATTGGCAAGAGATTTGATAATAGTGAACACTAATGATTTGAAAAGCATTTGAAAGGAGAATAATATCCGTACACATAAAATGAGAACATTAGTTTTCAATAAGATATGAATCATGCTACAAAATGGATCGGAAAAATAGATACATGTTTCCAACATTTAATTGCCTCTTGTTCACATGCATGTAAAAGAAGATAAAAATGAATTTTAAATTTTGAAAGCAGTCACAGGTATTTAAAAGACAGTATGCAAACATTTGAAGGATTCTGATCATAGCATTTAGGCGAGTGGTCAGACCAAACTTGTCCATGCTCTGTCAATACTCAATGTACAACTAGAAGTAAATTCTAAGCATATTTGTAAGTAGCATGAAATTGACTACAAAAGTCAGGTAATACATCTAAAAAGAGAGTAACAGTTTTGTCCTTTATTGATACTGCTCACAATTTTTTCACAAGATTGACTTATACATAAAATGTCATGCCTAGGAAATCACAAGCTTCTATAAAATTAAAATATATTTTTTTTTTCATCTCCACTTAGTTTAATGAGTTGTCCAACAAAGTTTCTTCTGATGAACATATTGGCAGACATCTTCTTTCATTTTGGCAGAATACAAATGAAGGTTTTTTCTAAAATTCCTTTTGGCAATATTTATTCATGTCTAGAACACTTGAAAGTGGTAAGGGACAACAATTATTGTTAATGTACATTTGGAAGAAATTTGAGGATTTAAAAATCATGGCAAAATTTTGAACAGTAAAGTATTTCAGATTTTTGTCTCTTCAAAATCCCCCTCTTCTAAATGTAATGTGCGTGAGAAGTTGAAGGGAATCCTTTGTGAAAATTTCACCCCTCTTTTGAGAGGAGTGAAGATTTCCACTTGATCTCCCCTCATCACTTTTCACCACTTTACATTTTGGTGAAACCAACGTGCTTACATGCTTTACATTGAAAATTATTGCATATTTTTCATTTACAAGTTTAATTTTCTTGCAAAATTCAGCGGTTAATTCATTGAAAACCCTAGTTGTTAAAATTAAAATTGAACTTGTGTTTTGCAAAAATTGCTATCTATTATCTTAGATCTAAAAATTACATTGCTTATCAAATTCAATTCTTTCATTGTCTTATTCAATTTGCAAATCAAATTTACAAAATTAAGTGGTTAATTGTCAAAACCCTAATTTTCAAAAATCAACTTGAATTTGTGCAAACATTGGATTCACATTTAATTTTCAGATTTGGGATTATTTTTCAGATTTGTCTTCTTGCCTAAAATTCAAATTTTCAATTTCCCTCCTTTTTTCCGAATTCAAAATTTCAAAATTCAATGGTTAGGTCCTAAAACCCTAATTTTCAAATTTACTTGGATTTTGTGCAAATTTCAATCAATTTCAGTTTTCTAAATATTATTCAAGGTGGCCCTATCCATTAGGTTTGACCTTTTTCAAATTTGCAATTCAATTTCTTATCTTTTTCAAAACCCTAACAAGGTCCTATTTTGACATTCAAACCTTAATTTCGCCTATCTAAAGTTTGTAAAATCAATCAATTTTTTGGGCTTAGCTCTCAAATCATCGTAGCTATCATCCCTAAAAAAATTCCAAAAAATTTGGGCGGACCAGGTACACTTTCATCTTGGTCCCTGACTTTTTTCCCGAAATTTCGAGAGACTGTTATGACTGTATTTAATTGCTTAAATCCAGAAAATTGGCTGATTTTGTCGAATTTTGATCCCTCTAAAATAAAAAATGCTTCCCAATTTCAACATCACAACTTTCAAGCAAACATTTAAAATTAAGTGGTTACTTATAATCTGCCCTAATTTTAAAATCTTAATTTGTCAATTTTAATTTTAATTAAGTGGTATCCCATTGGCCCTAATTTTAAATTTCAATCTCTTTTTATTCATCATAAATTTTCTTGGAGATTGTGTCATTCCTTTTTTCCACAAAGTTCAAATCGTCTAATCATAATTTTCTTGGATTTTTGCATTATTCAATTTTGCAAACTTTGTTCCCAAAATTCAAAATTCTAATTTTCCCTCTAGTGCACGAGTTTTACAACTATTAGTCCTACCTATTTTATCCCCGTTAGACGAAGCATTAGAATTAAGGCTTCCCAAGGTTTAATTCCTGAAGAGATGGAGCCTAATTTGGATGACTTCTACAATGAGGATATTGCTAATTCTTCCCATCTGTTGTGCGAATCGCACACCCATCCCCGTCTTGGACAGGGACCCCCAGTTTGTGCCTTTCTGTCCTGATCCTGAAATTTGGCTAAGTCTGGAATTCCCTGATCCTGAAATTTGGCTAACTCTGAAAACTGAGGAAACCTCCAAAAACTAGAATTTGCAATATAACTCCTGGAGGTCTGAAACCACTCTCAAACATCCTGAAAGTATATATGGAATATAACTTAAAGTATAAGAAAGGAGAAAGACATATGGAAATGTCACTTATACTTAAATGTTATATTCCATATGCTCATTTTCGGACCCAGAAGCCAAAAACTAAAAGTTGCCAAACGACCCTCAAGGCCCGAGATTCACTTTAAACATCATTTTCGGACCCTAGGGCCGAAAATTCTAAATATAACAAAATCGCAAAAAGTGTTTCCAGGTCCGAAAATCACTTAAGCACCAATTTCGGACCCTAGGGCCGAAATTCGAAGTTTCTTCTAAATTTCCAAATGCGTTTTTAGGCCCGAAAAGTGAAAACGCGATTTTACAAAAGCGCCTCCAGGTCCGAAATCACTTAAGTCTCATTTTCGGACCCTTGGAAGAAAATAAAAGAAAACGCGAAGTTTTAAAATGGACGCTTCAGGTCCGAAAGTCCGTAAAACCACTTAAAACCCCATTTTCGGACCCCTGGGTTTAAAAACGCGAAATAAAAAAGGACGCACTAGGTCCGAAAACTGACGATAGCGCTTCAAGCCCCGAAAATCGTTTAAAGTGTCCATTTTCGGACCATGGGGCGAAATCGAAAAAAGGTATAAAGGTGCGAAATCCTGCAAAGCTCCTCCAGGTCCGAAGTTTGCCTTGGACACCCATTTTCGGACCCCAGCCCCAAAATTTTAAAACCCTCAGAAATTTGTAAAAACGCCTTCAAACTCCGAATTTGCCTTTAAAATTTGCGAAATATATGTAAGCTCCGAAATTTGCAAAAGGATGGCAAGGTCCGAAATTCGCCTTAAGTCCTCAGACTTCGGACCCATGAGCCAAAAGTGTTTTGAAAATTCGCAAAAAGTTTAAATACTCCAAATTTGCAAAAACGCCAAAGGGTCCGAAATTTTTTGCAAATTTCAAAAGGTGCCCTCCGTTCTCCGAAATTTACCAGAAAAGCATGAGAGTTAGAGTTTTAAAATTTGCAGAAGTTCTCCAAACCTCCAGAATCGCGCCATAAACCCATTTAAAACGTCCAAGACTCCAAAGGTAAAATACGCAGAAATAAAAAACCAAGGATCAGATTTCACAATCGAAGAGAAAGAGAAGCATTTTCAAGATACATCTCACGAAGAGCTTCTCAAGCCAGACGTTGTAATTGAATTAATGTTTGTTAAAATTAGATTATTTAATTTTTCAAATTAATTTAATGAAATGAAATTGGTTGATCGCAGGACGTCATCGAAGAACCAGGAGAAAGACCTGAAAATGCAAATCAAGGAAGGATCGCAATTCAAGGCCAGGCGCTGAAGATTGGAAAAGAAAGATACAGGAGCGCAAGAGCAACTGAGCATTGGGAACCGTGCCGTTGAACAAAGATGAAGTCCACCGGCGAAATTGGAGGCAAAGGGCAAAAGAACACTTTGAATGCTGCAAGTTTATGCATTCTCAGAAGGCACACAGTTGGATTTAAATCCAAAAATTCAGTCTTAAAGCTGAAACTACTTTATTGTAAACTGCCTATGGGTCCCGTGCAAGATATTTTTGTGGATAACTATTCCCAACCACCAAGAAGATTGGATAGACCTGAATTAAAGCCAAATAGTGGCAGGTAGTTGAGATAGTTGCTGGTTGGATAACTGAGAATTAATTCAGCATGGGTCAAGGCTGCCAGCTTCTGGAAGACAGATCAGGGCCCTTGGATGCAGTCCATCCTGGCCTCTGATTCAAAATTGTAATATCTATAAAAGGCAGAGGCCTTTCTTCTGTAAAGGGTTAGATTGTTAGATAGTTAGATTGTTAGAGATTGTTAGAAATTGCTAGATAGTTAGATTTTAGAGTTAGAATAGGTTAGATCTTAGCAGTAGCATAGAGATGCTACAGAAATTGTTGTAATAGGCAGATGAGATCAATATATAAACATTGATTTGGTGTTTATTGTCTTGTTTTCATCCTGTTCGCATGGTTTCTTTCAGCATTTTAGATAGATCTTTATGTTTTGGGTGTGCAGGTATTTGATAGATTCGGGCTCATACCACTGAGGATCTGCTGATTGTGTATCCTTTTGTGTGGTTAACCTGAGCCTTCGATTGTGCTTAGTTCAATTGCAGGTGTCCGTCTGAGCTGTGCCAGAATTGGGTGCTTAGCCGTGCGTCTCCAATCTGAAAATCTTCCAAGTTCCTTTGAAGATTGCACCGTTCCTGCAAGGTTGTGAGCTATTCTGGCCAAGCAGGAATTGGTTATGTTGAATCCGTCTACCCGCATACCCGTGTTGTTAGTTTTAGATCTCCTAACCCTTTCCTTTTGCTCTTTATTGCATAATTCGAGAATCACAGCAGACTAGCTTGTTGCCAGTTAAACGTAAGTCCCCCTTGTGTTTCCAGCATAAACACATCAAGCCACTGAGAGATCCCGCAGTCAAGACCTGACAAAAGAAACCTTGAGGTAGTCTCCTTTGATCAAACTTAGAAAACAGCATTAGAGACTTCCTTATCTCAAGAGAGAGTAGGATAATCAGTCGGCTATTCTATTCTGCGTTGGCCGTATGGAGTTTGCAGCAATGCGATTTCAGACACGTCAACACCATCCTACTAACATCCCTATCTACCCAATTGATGATTCTCATGATGAAGAAGAAGCTTTGACTAGAGTTTCCATAGATCACCTATCAAAATTGGACAATCAATTTGACAACTTCCAACAATGGATGTCCCAAGAATATCCCAATAGTGAAGCTCTTCCATTAATTGAAGGTCTAAAACGCATGATTCAAAGTGATAAGTATGGAATTGATATATTCTGTGGTATTGATTACATTGTTGATTCTAATGTTATGCCTATGAACAGTTGTACTGAGAACTTAGGTTATTCACAACCTTCTACACAAATCAATCATTCTATTCCTTTGAACACTTCAATGACTAACATTCCTACTTTCACGTCAAACATCATGGCTACATCAACTCAAAATGTCATACCTACAACCATTAGTCATTGGGGCAATCACTCTTCTTCATTCAATCCTCCATCTTTATCTATGCCTTCAATGAGTATTCCTATTATCTCTCAACCAATCAATGTGACACAAGGGGGAAATTCATCCAATCATTCTCTCCCTCCTTTCAGTGTCCCATTTCCTACTCAATCATTGCCTATGCCTAATTATCATAGTGTCCCACCACCTTAATCTCAATCAATGCCTTCTTTCAATAACATCATGCCACCTCCTCAATCAAACATTTCTAACATAAATTCCTCAACTGAAGCAACCATTAATAACCTTGCTCAAACTATGTCATCATTGCAACAACAAATTGCTTCTATGAGTCAATCCAAGTTTAGTGTGCCCACATTTGATGTTGCGAGCCCACTTTCTCTTGATATTGTTAGAGTTGTCCCTTGTCATGTCCCCTCCTGGATCGTTATATATATACGGAGAGAAAGAGAGAGACCCTAAATGATGAAATTATTATTATTAATTAATATGATAATTACCAATGAATGATTATTTAAAATTCATTAATTAAATATTATTTATGAACATGATTTAAAAATTAATATTAATTTCTTATTTATCAAATAATAATATAAATTTTACAATATTATATTATTGACAAAACATAATAAAGTAATTAGAAAACAAATATAATAATAAATAAATATTCAATAAATATTAGAAAACAATAGAATAGCACTCATCCTAATCAATAAATAAAGTTGATTATTCAATCAAATATAAATAAACTGTTGTTGTCAGAGATTGTTCCCTCACATTAGCCAGTGGTATTCAGTAATGTAAAACTAATACAAATTAAATAGTTTTAAGTTTTAACTACTGATTTTCATATCTTTCAACTAATCGATAAAACTATGAAATCATTGATAATTACAATCATTGTTTGGTAAAGCATATGACCGGTTTGGATTAGTGTTGTGACGTATTCACACATTGCCCCATTGCAAATGGAGACCCTTGCTTTTTGCTTTCTAGGGTTTGTTTTCTAGGTCTTTTAGGGTTTTGTCTGTTAGCCTTTGAAGGATGAGTGCTGTCGAGGGGATCGTTGGATGGTAGGCTTTGCTTGAGCCAGGGTGAGTCCACCGGGCCCTAGAATTAGGGTTTCTTTGGGAGTCTTCCTTAGGGCCTGGTTTTGCTCTCGTTGCTAATTGTGTCTTGCTTTGTGAGTGGATATCATTCTTGAAGGTCCGAGCTAGGTCGAGTTGGTGAGTGATGAAGTCTGAAATGTCATCCTGATCTTTAAATGCCCTGAAATTTGGCTAAGTCTGGAATGTCCTGATCCTGAAATTTGGCTAAGTCTGGAATGTCCTGATCCTGAAATTTGGCTAAGTCTAGAGTGTCTTGATCCTGAAATTTGACTAAGTTTGGAAAACTGAAGAATCCTCCAAAAACTAGATTTTGCAATATAACTCCTGGAGGTCCGAAACCACTCTCAAACATCCTAAAAGTATATATGGAATATAACTTAAAGAACATTTCCTTATATCTTTCTTCTTTCTTATCCTTAAATGTTATATTCCATAAAATGATCCTGACGGAGAGTCCAAAATGTCAAATTTCACTCCTGACCCTTCCAAAGGGTCCAAAGCGAATTTCGCTCCTGACCCTTCCAAAGGGTCCAGAGTGAAATTCTCCATAAGACATTCTACTTTGACCAAAACCTAGAACTAATGCATTCCTAGGCTTGAATGAAGGCAACAACGCTTGTTTGAATGAAGAAATGTGAAAACGAAGTCAGGATCTTGGCTAAGATTAGGAATTTTGCTCCTGACCCTTCCAAAGGGTCCAGAGCGAAAATATTTATAACTCTTGTTTTCCTCCTTATTTTGGCTAGGCATTGGGTTGATGGGAGATGAATGGGTATGTTTTTGCCTTGAGAGGGAGTTTGGTTGATTTTGAAGGACAAGATTTTGACCTAAAGGGGATTTTCGCTCCTGACCCTTCCAAAGGGCCCAGAGCGAAAATCTTCCCAAGGCACATTTCATCTTAAGTTTGGCTAATCTTTGACTTGCAGGGTACCTTGGAGGGAAGCTTGGACATTCTTATTGCCCTTGAAAGGCTTGAAAGCATTGAAAATGAAGGATTTTGGACAAAAATGAAAATTTCGCTCCTGACCCTTCCAAAGGGTCCAAGGCGAAATTCCTTATAAGTATACCTTTTGACCTTTCTCAGGCTTAAAACCTTGTTCCTAGGGCAAAAGGAGATGAGATTTTACCTTGCAATGAAGTTTCAAGTTGAAAGAATGATGATTTTAGCTCAAAACCAGATTTTCGCTCCTGACCCTTCCAAAGGGTCCAAAGCGAAATTCTTGGAAACTCATATTTTCGTCTTTGAGATGGTCAAATTCTTGAGTTTATGGCATGGTTAGGTGGACTTTGATGTGTTCTTGCCTTTGAATATTGGATTGAGGTAATGGAGTAGCCAAAACAAGCTCAAAATAGGAAATTCACTCTTGACCCTTCCAAAGGGTCCAGAGCAAAATTTCCTAAAATCACCTTTTCTCCTTGTGAAATCAAGTCAAACTTGGGTTGGATGAAAGAAGAGAGGAGTTTATTTTCCTTGTGAGGTGAATTCAAGATGAAATGATGGGGGAACATGCTAGAAATGATGAAAATCGCTCCTGACCCTTCCAAAGGGTCCAGGGCGAAAATTCTTCAAACACCTAACTTCCCTTGCAAAATTAAGTCAAACTTGGGATGGACGTGAGAGAAGTGTTTTCTAGACTTTTGAGGTGAATGCAACTTGAAATGATAGAGAAATAAGCCTAAAAAGTGATTTTCGCTCCTGACCCTTCCAAAGGGTCCAGAGCGAAAATCCTTGAAAACATTGTTTTTTCAAAATTTTGGGAAAGACCAAGCTAGGACAAGGGTGTGGGAAGGCATTTGGATTGCCTTAGAATGAATTTTGGTTGCCAAGAATGCAAAATTGAAAGCCTAATGAAAATTTCGCTGCTGACCCTTCCAAAGCATCCAGAGCGAAATTTCTAAAATTCCCCTTTTTCCTTGCAAATTCAAGACAAGATTTTGGTTTTTATACCATGGGAAGGAGAAAGACAAGATGTTCTATGCCTTGGAAGTAATTTGAAGTTGGAAGGATGGCAAGATAGCCCTAAAACAAGATTTTCGCTCCTGACCCTTCCAAAGGGTCCAGGGCAAAAATCCTAAAATCTCCTATTTTGCCTTGCAAAACGAAATCAAACTTGGATTGGGTGAAAGAAGAAAGATATTTCCTAGCATTGTGAGGTGGATTGAAGTTGGAATGATAAAAAATGAGCTACAAAAGGAGAAAATTGCTCCTGACCCTTCCAAAGGGTCCAGGGCGAAATCCTTTGAAACTACTATTTTTCACCTTGTTGGGGCCAGGCGAGGAGCTAATTGTGAGGTAACATTGAAAGGAGGTCTAAATGAGCCAGGAAGGCAAAATTCGCTCCTGACCCTTCCAGAGGTTCCAAGGCGAAATTCTTATAGGGCTTGTCCTTGGAAAGAGTCTTGAACTAACTTCATTTTAATATCTTTTGTTGATGATTTAAGTTGGAAATGCTATGTTGAAATGAATTTATCATGTGTCCTTAATCATCTTTTGGTTTGTTTTGGCAGATGAAAGAAGACCAGGCCAGGACAAGGACGACTTTCTCCAGCCCAGCATCAACAAGGACGACCTTCTCCAGCCCAGCCTCATCAAGGATGACCTCTTCCAGTCCAACATTTGAAGGAAAGACAAGGTGGCATCCTAGTCATCACTCCTCCGGTCGGATTGGTCCACCTTAGCGTATCCAGATTCAATGTACCCGACTCATGGGAGATGGCACAAACTTCGATGTACCTACCCCGGTTATCCATTGGTCGAATATTCCAGAAAAGACATATGTCCAAATAATGCAATTATTTCATTGGCCAGAATTGAGTTGTTGTAACAAACCCTAATTAGGGTTTTCATTGTAAAATCTCGGCCATTGATCTTAAGTGGATCTGAGCCATTGAATTGTATTGAAGGCACTATAAGCCCTGGCTCTTCATTTGTAAAGGCTAATAGTTAGTCAATAGTTGATAGTAGGTGAATAGTTAGCTAATAGTGAATAGTCAGTTGATAGAATAGCAATTAGAGTAGAATAGCAAGAGAAGGCAAAGATTGTTGCCAAGATGTTGTAAAAGACTTGTAAAACTTCATTGAAGAAATGGTGAAATCTATGGGTCGATTCAACAATTTGCATGGTCTTTATACTTCTCAGATTTGATTTCATGTTATTAGATGAGTGGAAGAAATGTGTTTGATTGATGGTGAAATTTGTATATCCATACTACTAGCAGTTTGTTGATTGCAAACTTGCCTTGTGTAGTCAATTGGAATCATTTAGCTTGAGCTTAACTTCAATTGTCGCTTCTTCATTGACATGCATCAGCCTGATGGTGTCTATGCCTGTAGTGATGATCTGAACATCATAAAGCTTTCCTCCGAAGATCGCACTAACCTTGTGGAGATGGTCCTGGGATGTCAAAACAAGACTTAGTTAGAATTTCACCAAAGGTTATTCATTGCTCCTACATTTTTAGTGTCAGAATTAGATCCTTTCCTCGCCCTCATCCTTTTTCTTTTTTTTCAAAATCTAGGCTAGTGAAATCTTGTGATTCCAGCAAATCAGATGTTTAGGTCGTCAAGTGTAAGTCCCCTTGTAATTCCAGCAAAATCACATCATACCGCAAAGAGCTTATCCACATGTAGAGATCCTACATAACTGAACCTTGGAGTTACTCCGACTGATCCTTCAGCGAGATCTTCAGCAATCGGGAACTTTGTTCAAGAGAGGATAAGATACTTAGGTATTTTATTCTGTGTTCGCATGTGCATGAAAAACACATCAACAATTAGTAAGGCCAAGGTGCGATTAAAAGAAGAGATACGATTTAGTATTTGAAAGATAAATCTTTTCTATATGACCACTTCATGTAAAGGTATATATAGAGGGTTTAAATAAAGTGTAAAACAAAAAAAGGGGAGGGAGAAGGGGATGGAGTGTGTGAGAGAATAATTCTGAGATTACAACTCAGAAAATAAAGTAGTTCTTAGACGTGGGTGGTAAGCAATAAATGTATAAGGGGAAAACTGCGAACACAGGTAAGCAATAAATGAATGTTTTATTATGTTAATGAATATAATTAAAATATATATGTTAATAAATGAATATGTTTATATATATATATATGTTAACATATTCATTTATTAACATATATATTTTAATTATGTTAATGAATATAATTAAAATATATATGTTAATAAATGAATATGTTAATATATATATATATATATATATGTTAATGAATATAATTAAATGCGTATTTTAATATATATGTTAATAATTAAATGCGTATTTTAATATATATGTTAATAATTAAATGCATATTTAATATATATGTAATGAATATAAGTAATGGATATTTTTAATACATATGTTAATGAAGGGTTTTTAAGGTGTTAAGGAATATGTAAACATCTATTAATGAATATGTGAAAATATACTAATGAATAGTTAGGAATATATGTTAAGAAATAAATGTGAATATTGGATAATAAACATTTTTATGAATATATGTTAGGGAATACAAGTTAAATCAGGAATATATAAATGTGGATTATGGAATGGAAAATAGTAATAAAATGCAAAAATGTATTATAAATGTGATTACATGATGGAGGCTACAGGGAGGAAACTCCCTTAGTCTAAGGGAGTGATTATCATAATCCCTAGGGCAATATATATACTGAATACTTATATGCATATGTATGGCTTGGTTGACTAAGTTCACCAAGAAGAGACGGATTTGGCCGGTCCCCTCTGAGGACTTGGGTGATGAGGTGCATCACCCAAGGCAAGGAATGGACATAGGGTCCTCCTTGGATGGCTTGAGTGTAAGAAATTACACCCAAGACAGGAATCGAATTAACCTTTGATTTCCTGGAGGGCTTGGATGTAAGAAATTACACCCAAGACAGGAATCGAATTAACCTTCGATTTCCTGGAGGGCTTGGATGTAAGAAATTATATTCAAGACAGGAGTCGAATTCACCTTCGACTTCCTGGAGGGCTTAGATGTAAGAAATTACATTCGAGACAGGAGTCAAATTCACCTTCGACTTCCTGGAGGGCTTGGAACCAAGATGGGTTCCAAGAAGGGGAGCCTCACGGTCGCCTAAGGACATATCTTCATATGGCATTCGTATCCTTTTTATTAGGTAAGAATTGGATTAGTGTTAATTAAGTTTTTAAAGTTAAATTGCAAGTTAGATTAATTTTATATATATATATATATATATATTTGTTGTATTCTAACAATCTGTTTTACAGGACAATGATCTCTAACTAGTAGGGACATCACATCCCTCCTAAACATGTTGAAGTCCCTCAATTGGAACTCTATAATGGAAAAGGTGATCCTTTAACACATGTCAAAACATTCCAAACTTTGTGCACTGACTTTGCTTATGATCAAAGATTGTTTGCCAAATTGTTTACTAGAACATTAAGAGATAAAGATTTACAATGGTATTGCTCTTTGCCTTCTTATTCTATTACTTCTTTTCAACAATTAGCAAATGCTTTTATTCAACAATTTCAAAACAACATAGGTTTTAAAATCACTTTGACTGATTTAATGCATTGTAAACAAGGTGTTAAAGAAAAAGTGACTGATTTCATTGGTAGATATAAGCATTTGTGTTCTCAAATTTCTTTTCCAGTGCCTGATAATGATATTTAAAGAATTTTCATTTCTAATTTGCAAAAAGAAATTAGGGAAAAACTTCTCCTTTCTGAGTTTACTTCCTTTCCGCAGTTGTACGTAACACTTCACAATTATCAACTGACTGTGAGTCAACTGGAGCAATCTACTCCTATGGCTTTGAGTGATAAGGATGAGAGTGCTAAACAACCGTTTGCAGAGTTCAAACCGAACAAAGGCTTCATCAAATTCAATGACACCATCAACAACAACAACGTGAATGCTGCAACAGGTGTGCCTCCTATTTCTTAATTTTTCAAAAGAGAAAGACAATTTACTCCTTTGAATGAATCTTTGCATAGCATCATGTGTTAGTTGTTACAAAGAAACGTTATCAAACTTCCTCCAATAAAACCAGTTGACCCTTCGAAGGTAGCCTCACCTTACTTTGATAATAATTCTTTTTGTCAATTTCATCGTCAACCTGGTCATGATACTGAAAAATGTTTTGCATTAAAAAGTAAGATTCAAGACCTAATTGATAATAATACTATATCTGTGGCAAGTGTGAATGATAAGGGAAACCAATCAGTAACTCTCCCAATCAAAATCTTAAGATTTTCACTGATCCTTTACCCTCTCATTCCTCTAACGTGATTGAGACTGAACATACCTCTTTCTCTCCCTTTGATCTCACTACCACGGCTCCAAATTTGGTGAATATGGTAGAGAAACAAGAAACAACTAAGGATCAATGTATCACATTTGACCCTAGTAAGACCATTAGAGCACCTCATGGCCCTCTATACATAGTTGCAAAGATCCAAGGCAAACCTTGTCGTGGTGTGCTTATTGATCCCTCTTGCATGGTTAATGTCATCACTGAAGAATATCTTTATACTTTACATTTGCATCAACCAATCTATGATGATACTAATGTGGTCGTTAAGCTATTTGATGGATTTTCTTGTCCTACAATTGGTTCTATCACACTCCCTATTGAGGTTCACACTAAATCTATAGATGTCAACTTTGTTAACATTCCTTCATATGAACAATTCCGTGTGAAGTTAGGCTACCCTTGGCTATCTTCCATGAAGGCTATTGCCTCTCCAATCCATAAGTGTTTGAAATTTCCTCACAATGCAGAAATCATAACTGTTAAGTGTTAACCATAGCTTATTTCGACCAACTGAAAGAAGCCCAGGTGTTCTTATTGATTACTTTTGGCCTCAACAATTTCAATCTCTTCCAATAAGAAGTGATGCTCTCATTCAATCTTATCAAAAATGGAAGAAAAATATGATCTTATCCTTAAGCCAACCTACAACCCCAACACTTGATATTCCCATTATTCTTGAAGATGAAGTTCTTCCTCTAATGGATAGAACTAATCTTCCTCCTAAGGAAGATTCCCAACCTATTCCTATGGATGAAACTATGCCCTCTCCTAAGAAGAACAATAATATCCCTCCTAAGGTTACATCTGTACCTTCCTCCTCATGATGGACCTAGTCTCCTTCCTACACCGAACATTCCTCCTTTATATGGTGCAGTTCTACCTCCTTGCTCTTATAGAGAGAAGAGACCTGCCTCTCCTCTTGTTCAACCTAAGAGACCTCAACCTAACCATCCAACTACCAAAGATAAGAACATTCCTCTTTCAACACATATTTCTCCTTCAACAAACATTACTCCAAAAACTATTCCTCCTTCTCAGCCTTCCGCTAAGACTCGACGAAATCGTTGTGCGAGAGAACGCCAACGAAAATGTCATGCTAGAGCTCGTGAAGTTGTTTCTCAAACTATTCAATCTCCCAAAACAGCAACAGTTGACATGATTCCATTTTCTCCTAAACAAGATGTTGAACCTAAATCTCCAAATCATAAGTTGCAAAAAACATGTGATGGTTTTACTTCTATTCATGTTAGAGCTCTTCTTTCTATATATCTTGATGAATAAATAGGTGAAAATGTTATTCATGATGGCAATACAACTCCTAATGTGTAATGTCCCCAATATAATTAAATAGTCAATTTAAATAATTTATTGTACAACCCCGTATTTAATAATATATTTCGGGCCCTTTTTATTAATTAGTTATAACTTTTTGGTGTCAGCCCGTTTGTAACCCTTCGGGAAACTTCCTGAAGCCCATATATATGGCTGAGTAAGTCATTGTTGTAGGTGTGTGTGAATTTGGTATTTCCTTTGTACATGCGAATTCCAGTTGGAGTTCTGTTGTCAACCATTTTGGAGGTGGAAGATCCTCCCTACTTGGCATCCGCAGTTTCAGTGGGAGTAACTCCTCACCCTATTCTTCTTCTGTTCAGAGTCTATGTAATCTGATGTGCGTATAATATCAATATAATTTCTCTTTGCATGTGCGAATCCTCAAATTACTTCTTCTGGCAAGTGCGAATCTCCATTCTGAAAATAAAGTCTCGTGTTTGGAATATTAATATTTCATCCCATTACCCTTCCTCTATGCAATATCGAACTGTCTACCTTTGGAGGGATTTGGGGTGGTCATTCACTCACCATACGGCCTGACATCTCCAACCGTACGGTCAAAGTTGTACATACCGTATGGTTGCACCACCCTCATTATACGGTTGGCACAAACACCACCGTACGACTCGCACCAACCTCACCGTACGGCTGGCACTGTACGCCTTCTCGGTGGTCTTCGCATCTTGTTGTGGGCTTTGTGCATTGATCAATTCAGGGACATTATGGTGGTATCAGAGCTAGTAATTCTACCAGCCTGTTATGAGAATCATGGCACCGAGTGATGGATTGATAGATGCGTTGAGGGAGTTGAGAAGTGGTGAGCAGAAGCTCTCCCAGACCCTCGTGAGAAGGCTTGCCATATGTTCTCTATCATAGATTTTGGTGGATTAGAAGGAACATCTGTTGGTTGAATACTCCAAGAATACATTCGTGTGCAAACTGATGGATGGTCAAGTGCAGGATGACCGATACAAGGTGGTTGATGACATCATTTACTACAAGGACAAAATCTATTTGGTGCCTGAGTCCAAGATGAAGGAGAAGATTCTCAAGGGAATGTACGACTCTCCCTTGGCTGAACACCCGGGATACTTGAAAACCAACAGATAGATCCGAGAAAGGTTTTCCTGGAAGAGACTTAAGAACGACATTCTGCAGTACGTGCGGGAATGCCCCACCTATCAGGAGAACAAATCTGAGCACACCTTACCCGCTAGACTGCTTCAACCATTGCCAATCCCTGACCAGAAGTGGAATAGCATCTCGATGGATTTCATTACTAGGCTTCCCAAAGTGCAAAGAAAGGATTGCATCTTCATCGTGGTGGATCATTTGACCAAGTATGCCCATTTCTTTGCCATCTCCACCGGATACCAGGCAGCTCAAGTGGCTAAGTGCTTCTTTTGTGAGGTATTCTGCCTGCATGGTCTTCCACATAACATAATGAGTGAGAGGGATTCTGGAACATCACAGTGGTATGAAGAACATGCGACAAACATGAGAGTTGCTTTTTAGGAAGAGCGGCATCTACATGAGAAGAACATGTTGCAGATGAGTTTTGAGATTCCAGACCATCATTGGAAAATGACTGATTGGCATGATGGCATGATGGCATGATATCTTGGGATCCGAGCATCGATGTGTTTGATGACTGGTTTCAGTGGGATCCTGACGACTCTAGGAATGGCAACGTTTATATCAGAGTGGAGCAGTGGAAGCTGGAGGGAGGTTTACTCTTCTCGCTTCCTTCCATGTGTGGGTATGTGGTCATGTTGCGGCATGGAGATTTCTGATATGGCTATCGGTGTCCGCGCTTGGTTTGGGACCCTAGATCTCTGCAGTGGGTGAACCGTTTGATGATGGATTGCTTGAGGGCAAGCAATCTTTGGGCAGCAAGGATATGTAATGTCCCCGATATAATTAAATAGTCAATTTAAATAATTTATTGTATGACCCTGTATTTAATAATATATTTCGGGCCCTTTTTATTAATTAGTTGTTGATTAGTTATAAACTTTTTGGTGTCGGCCTGTTTGTAACCCTTCGGGAAACTTCCTGGAGCCCATATATATGGTCGAGTTAGTCATTGGTGTAGGTGTGTGTGAATTTGGTATTTCCTTTGTACGTGCAAAAGATTGGCACACAAATTGATTGGGTGAAAAAACTGTACATGGAGGGCGAGGAGATTCAAATGTTTATGACTAGTCATCATATGTCACAAGCCATTTTTAGGACCTTCGATAAGTTGGAGTTGTTGAAGGTAATTACTAATTTTAATTTTAAATTTTATTTTTTAATTTTTTAGTTTTTATTTTTTATAGTTGATATATGTGGTGTATTTTTTTATGTCATGTTAGGTTGCTGAAACACGATTTGCATCTCACACACTCGTCTGAAGACGACTTGTGAAGGTGCGAGAGGCCTTGAGTTCTATGGTCATCAACAGATTGTGGAGTGTATTGAAGCAATCCCACACAGAAAGAGCTCTAAAAGTAAGAGCATTGGTCCTTGATGAGAAATGGTGGGATAATGCGGAATATGTTTTGAATTTCACTAAGCCTGTCATGAGCATGATTAGATATGCTGAGCCTGATACTGATCGCCCATGTTTGGGTGAGATTTATGATGGCATGGATTGCATGGTGGAGAAAATAAGAGAAGTAATAAAAAGAAAAGTAAATGAACCAAAGGAAACATTTTTCAAAGTTGTGTAGAATATTGTTGTTGACCATTGGAACAAGATGACCAACCCCTTACATCTCTTAGCATTAGCTTTGATGCCAAAATTTTATAGTGCAGAGATGCTTGCAACACCAAGGAGGGTACCACTATATGTGTGTGTGTGTACGGACGTACCCGTACCCGTACCCAAGGAATTTTATTTCTTTTGCCGAATCCATACCCGATTCCGTATTCGTATCCGTACCCGTACCCGAATCGGTAGCTTAGTTCTAATGTCTTCCTTAATGTGCATGCAATATGATTAAGTTAATCTGATGGCTTAAGATTAATCACTATTTTCTGATCTTTGCCTTAACATGAATGCGATATATCTGATGCTGGTTAGTCTATAAGATCTTGGAGAATCATTTGTTCACTTGTCTGATCAATATTCTTTATAGTTGTGAGGGTTAATGATGGGCGATTTGAATATACAATCTGGAATGTCCCTTAATGTATTATCCCCATCTTAATCATATGATTATACCTATGATTTGTAGATTGTCTTGAACACAATTCAACTTGTAAGATTATGAGATAATTATCAACAGCCTATTATAAGTTCTGATTATAAGATTCCAAGAAGAATTGGTTATCGGTTCAGTTGTAACTTGTAACATAAAAAAGTACTAATGTTAATATATACTTATGTAGAGTTCACTAAGCTATGTTCACAACAATGTGTCTTTGATCTTCCCAATCACAGTGGTTGATCTGTTACTCTCATGTCCCTACAATAATTGTGGATGTTGTTTTCAGTTTGTCAAGTCCTCATCATGCATTGATGGCCTTACAACATGGGTGGATACAACACCTGCACTTGGCTTCTTTAATTCTCTGGTATTGATCCATAAAATCCTGTGCCCCCCAAATAGAATGAATTCCATCTCCCTTATGTAACTTGCAAGATGGAATGGTTGCATTGCGTGGCTATCGAAGGGACGTGTCTCTTCCTAATCATGTCTCTCCATAAGCAGATCACATCTCCTCAGTCTATTAAGGTCTGCATAATGAATCGCTTGCAACACGATAGTCTTTGTTTCATCACCGTCATCATCTCATCGCCCGCAATCGTGTGAATACCCGCAAGGAATATGAGTCATGATGTCAAATAGAGGAGACTCTTTAACGGTATAAGTACAGATCTTCCAAATTCGTGACTCTCCATTCTTCCACGGGTATGAAGGAAAAAGAGTTCTATTAGGTCCGATGCATATGGGTTATACAATATGAATTAATAGTCAAACACTTCCGATAATTGATTTATCTGTATTTATAATGATTCCTGTGTTTACCGGTTCTCATCACGGTAAACATTAAAGGTTGGCTTCAAGAGATATTTTCGATTTTGCTGATTACAATGGGTTCTCAATCTGGTTCAACGCTTATTGCATCTGTGACTATCGAAGCCTTCTCTTTGCCAATTGGCCATTGATAGCGTGCCATGTTGTTTACTCTAAGTATGATCGATATGCAATGAGGTTCAACTACATCTACTCGTGTTGAGCATCATGACCTCCAATCATACACTTACCCTCTCACAAAGACATCATTCTTGTCAATCAGTTGGTATGATAATTCGTTTGTTTATAGATTTAAGCCTGGATGATAATGTTTGTAATAGATCATTCACCTCTATGCCTACTTCCTTTAATGACCCTTTTCAATTCACTTTGTAATTTTGTCTCTTTTAGAGACTTCACAAAATTGAAGGATCATGTGAAACATTAATGATGTAACGTCAAGGATGGGGACATTACAAACTTTGACATCTCTTCGATCAAATCATCCCAAGGTCTTACCTTGGATGACCACATCCCATTACATAAGAGGAAACTTCAAAACTGTTTGTTCTTTTCTGGATACCATTAAATTCTGCTTCTCCAAGCTGGAAGTGTAAGGACAGATATAAAGATACTTGCCATTGGCATAGCTCGCAGAATTGATTGTATTAGTTGACCTGTACCCACAACTGAAAGAAATCTGTTGTCAGAGATTTTTTTTTGTTGCATTTAACCAAGTAGAACTGACCATAAAGAAGCTAGCAGGAGCTTGAGATGCAATGCAAAGCACAAATATACTCTTTGAAATTGTATCCCTGAATGATATGGACTCCTCTTTATGACTAGTCTTTTTCTGGATAAAATATTTATTATTAACAGTAACTTCTTTTGATCATCCAGTGTTTACCTATTGCCCTGATTTTTATTGAAACATAAGTAGCAGTTGTATCAGGTCTTTGGTTTCTGACAGGAAAATTCTAGAGAGAACCATGTTATCGTCATAAAACTAAACTTTCAAAACCATTCCCCAGTTGAGGTTGCTTGTGATCTATGTAAAAGCTTATTCTAACTGGCTTGAGAAATCATCTTAGTAAATCCTTTACTTTTTATTCTAAATAGCTTGGAATCATGTTATTATCATTGAACATAGTTACCAGATTTGAAAATTCAAATCATTTGGGAGACCAATAATCAGTAGGAATTGGAAAACCCGGACAAAATCAAACAAATCTGACCAGTTCAAAAAATTCAGATTTGACCAGATTTGAAGCAGATCCAGCCAGCTTTGCTAACAGGGGATTAAATGCTAAACAAAGAATAATTTAGAGGTATCAAGAGAAGGGATACCCTTAGTGTATGACATGAATAGAGATGTGAATAATCGAACTTTCTCAGCATTGAGTTTGGTAGAGAATGAATATATGAAGATACAACAATGGATCCATTTAATAAACTCCAGTGAAACGCTAAAAACCTATAAAAAATGAGAGGGTACCACCTTCTGAAGTCTTTTTGTGATGATTTTTTATATAATTTTATATATCATATTGCGAAGTGAAATAGTTCTGTAGTCATTAAAGATTGACAGATTATCATTTTTTGAATGAGCAATAACAAAGTGGCGTTCAGCTTATGCACAGTGTACAGTTATTTCTCATAGCCACTTCAGTCACTCATAAGAAGTCGTCAATAATAAAAGTTGAAGTTCAATTGCACAAAGAAGACATAATTTGAACAATTAAATAAGGAAAACTGCTCTATATAACCTTCAGATGCATTAAGAAATATATGATGGTTTTATTGAAGAAAAGAAAAGATTTACTGACTTTGCCATTTCGCTTGATGAAAGTTCAAGGGAAAGAAGAGTTGCTAATGCACCACCTAGACTGTGTCCAGTCACATAAACATGCCACTTGGATGCCTTGTCCTTCTCCCCATCACTGCAATTATAAGTGGAGATAAACCTTAAAAACTATAAAATTACAACAAAGCATAAGCTGAAGTGGATGTAATCATTACCTTATTCATTTTCATAGTTTAAAATTGCAACAAAATACAAGGTGCGTGATGTGATAAACAGTCATGGTACTGCAGGAACTATGATCTGTAATTTTCATCGAAATTCCCTTGCAAAGTTCATCAGCAAGGGTTTACTTTCTTTGTATGTTGTTCCCAAGTTCTATACTATTGAAAGTTGAAACAACTCCCAAAATGCTCAAACTCAATGCCTAAATACAGCCTCTTTGACTTACATCTACATTGTATATTTCCTTATGCAATTCTACAAATGCTACAACATTACACATCATGTTCAAAACCACAACTATACTACTACCAGTCATGTGACTCTTCTTATAAATCCCCAAAAAAGTAGCGCCCAAGAAATTGGAGTTCTTTAACTTCTTAAAAGACTGGATTCGGTTATATAGCTCCTAATTACTTTAGAAACAACTGATATGTTTGTGCTCATGCACTTAAATGTTTTCTTATGTATTTAAGATAATGATTGATTGCAAGACAGAGAAATACACAACACAAAAAAAAAACACACCAAGAAAAGAGAGCACAAGAAATTATCCTGGAGAAATCCAATGTGGGAAAACTCCATAAGAGTGAAACTAGGCTTCCTATCTACAATATATTGTTTCCATTTTTCAAGCTTACTTCTTTCTTGAAGTCTTTAAGAACACAAAAAGCAGTCCATTGCATCCTAGCACTTACAAATGCTCTCTGCAAACTACTATGGAACTCTTGCTTTCTTATCAAACTTGAATCCAATCTTCCTCTAGGCTTTGTAGCCTTTGCAATTTAGTCTTCATCCAGTTTCTCCACACTTGGTACGAATTGCCTTACACTAATTGCTTCCTTGATGCATTCAATTCCCTCTTGAACCTTAATGTGCTTTTAGCATAGTTACAATGTTATAACCTCATGAAATTTTCTATACTATTTTTTTGCAATTTTCCACAGTTTTAATAGTCATTTTGTAAAACAGTTTGTATGCTGCTGTTCTGATTATGTTTTATAATTTATTTGAAAGAATATGTTCAACATTTATTATAAGACAAACTCCATAGAATCAAATATTACTATTCACCTTAAATACACAAAATTACTGCATAACATATTGTTGTCCTCATTTTCGTTTTCAAAAATGATGTTACATAAAAAATTTGTCAAGAAATGAAAATTTTAGTCTATGGCATGCTTTCTAAGGCAGAATTTTGCTTCGCCCTTGGACTGGCTTAATCCTCAGTCCATCCTCGAACCACGTTTCAAATTTCATCGCATTTTGGGTTCGTTTGCTATGTTTTTCCTTCAATTTCGGGTTTTTTCTCCCTGACTGCAGGTGGGAAATTTTCGTTAAGTTACAAGTTTTAATGTTTTCCTTTGTTTTAGTCTTTGTAGAAAATTTTTAAGCTAGTTACAAGTGCACTTTATGAAAAAAGAACTTGTAACTTACTTTTTATTTCCCCCTTGATGCTTTTTGGCTTTTTAAGACATAATAGGGATTTTCTGGATAAGTTACAAATTAATTTTAAATTGCAAATTTGAAAATTCACTTGTAATTCTTTTATAAAGTTCCTATTTTAGTGTTTTTACTTGTAATGGGGATTTTATTCCCCTATTACATGTGTTAAGTTATTAAAACTTGTTGAGGGGATTTTATTTTCCCCTTACAAGTTATTATAACTTGTATTTCTCTCTCAAAAACTTGATTTTGCCTAGAATGGAGATAAAGTGACATTTTAAACTTGCCATTGAGCTTTAAAAACCCGATTTGCTCCATGAATAAAAATAAAAGCATTTTTGAACTTGCTAAAGGGTTTTTAAAACCCAATTTTGCCTTGTGGAATGAAAAGTGATATTTTAAACATGTAATATGAAGTCAAAAACCCGATTTTCATTGTTGCATGTAAAATTGGAACTTGTTCTTCATTTCCCAGAACTCGACCAGCCAAGAAGGCGGATTTGCTGAAGATTTCAAGCAAATTTTTTGGACATTTTTTAGGAAGAGGCGTTTTGGATTCTCATGCTATTTTCATGCATATTCAAACTCTTTCCACGCCATTTGGTATATTCATTTGCTGGTTTGAAGGCGAGTTTGCAGCAAACACTTAATTCCTCCAAGCCACGTTTTGGTTGATTCAAGTGCCACGAATCTCTTCTCTCCGAAGTCCTTTTTGCTTCCTTCACCTAGGCATGGGGTTTGGATAGAGATTTGACCTATTTTCTTGCATCTTCAAACACGTTTTTGCTGTTATTCTCCGAATTCGAGTTTGGAAAAACGTGGCAAGGGTTTTGGAATTTTTTTCTATTTAAGGGATTGTCTTCTTCATTCAAAGATTGTTTCATCTTTTGAAAAGGCATTTCGGATTGAAGCAAGGTATGTTTTCTTTCCTTCTTGTTCCATGATGTATGATAGTGATTCCTTGATTCACTCTTTCATATGATGGGTGCCTACTTTACAGAACCGTAGCACCTACAACAGTTCACCACCGCAAAAACAGAAACAACTAACAACTAACTGTGCACGAAGGGCTTAGGGAAAACAAAACAACAACTAAACTATTGTGCAGCAGCACTTATTTAGCACCAAAAACCTACTCTACTATATACAGGCTGTTGATCGTACCTCAAAAGCAATGCTTAAGGTGAATCCCATTGACTGGGATTGGCTCCATATTACCGTCTAGCTTGGAGAGCTGGAAAGTGTTGTGCTGTTTACATTCAGAAATGATGTAAGGCCCACTCCAAAATGCATCGAACTTGGAATGCTTTCCAGGCTTGCTTTTGAGAGTGTCCCATTTCAGCACTATGTCCCCTTCTTGGAAAATTCTTGGAGATGCTCTTTTGTCAAAAGATCTCTTCATCTGAGCCTGATGCTACTCTATCTTTCTCATAGCATCCTTCCTAGTTTCTTCTAGCTCAAACAACTGAGCTAATCTCACCGTTAAAGGGCCTTCCTCCAGTATGTCCAGCTGATTGGCCAAATCAAGTGTTGGAAGCTCGAATGAGATAGGAAGCCTTCCTTCTCTACCATACACTAGCACAAAAGGTGACTGTCCCGTGCACCTTTTCGGAGTGATCCTTTCAGTCCATAAGGCTGACTTCAATTGAGTATGCCAAATCCATTGGTTACCTTCCATGCTCTTGTTTATGATCCCGATCAGATTTTTATTGGTTGACTCTGCCTGGCCATTGCCTTGCAGATAGTAGTTGGGAGATGTATTTAGGTAGACCCCCTTCTTAACAGCCCAATCAAATATTTTGAAACCAACAAAAGCGAGGCCATTGTCTGAAATGATGGACTCAGGGACCTCAAATCTGGCAACCAGATCCTCATAAAAATTTAGAACAGCAGACTCATTTGCCTCCTTTAGTGCCACTGCTTCAGTCCATTTGGTGAAATAGTCCATGGCTGTAAGTACCTACTTATGGCCAGCACTAGATGAAGGGTTTATCACCCCAATAAAGTCCAAACCCCACCTCATGAAGGGCTATTCCACCTGGATTGGCTACAAAGGTAAAGCTGCCAATCCCTCTTTGCCAGCAAACAGGGCACATTCTTTGCACTTCCTAACCCATACATGCGCATCTCTAAATAATGTGGGCCAATAATAGCCACCCTTCATTACCTTAAGAGTTGTTGCTCTTGGTGAAAAATGGCCTCCAGTTGATCCCTCATGAAAATCATGCAGCACTTCTCTACTTAGTTAGGCCCAATACACCTTAGCAATACACCATTAAAATCTTTACGGAACAAGACATCATTAAGAAGTGCATAAGTTATGGACTGCAGTTTGAAATACCTTCTTTTAGCTCTGTCTAGAAGCTTAGGACACTCACCAGTTCACAGAAAATGTGCCATTTCCTACACCCAATCAGTAGTAGGAGCTAAGACCTCTGCCTGCTCGTCATCTTGCAGTGTTAGAACACATTCTTGTTCATGCTTTGGTGTGCAAGAAACGCCATCAGCAAGTTGTTCGCACAAACCTTTGCCTCTAACCAGCTTGGTAACCTGAATCTTGACGTCATATTCCATTACCATGGTTACCCAACCAATTCTCTTATCATTGAGATCCTTGCTCAACAAAAACTCTTTTATGCTCGGATGAGCAACCATTAGATTAATGCTATTGTTAGACAACATGTGTTTGAACTTCTTCAAACTCCTGAT
This sequence comes from Cryptomeria japonica, assembly GCF_030272615.1. Classification (NCBI taxonomy): domain Eukaryota; kingdom Viridiplantae; phylum Streptophyta; class Pinopsida; order Cupressales; family Cupressaceae; genus Cryptomeria; species Cryptomeria japonica. The sequence continues at coordinate 33,116,822 of NC_081409.1, read as the reverse complement.
AACAACAAGTACATGTTTTTCTACAAAAGTAGCTCATAATCCTTCAGTGCTTGACTGAAGAAGGCTAAAGGTTGTTCGGATCCCTCATCGTTTTGTTGTACCAACATAGCTGAAACAAAATCAACATTACCATAAGCATATAATGTGAAATCCTTAGAAAAATCAGGATTCAGAAGTGTAGGAGCAGCAGCCAATGGTTCTTTAATCATCTCAAAACTTCTCTTGCCCTCCTTGGTCTAGCTATAAGACATATTCTTCCTCAACATAGCAGTTAGAGGATTCAACAAATCTACAATATCAGGGATAAATCTCCGGACAAAATTAATCCTTCCAATGAAACTCTGCAGACCCTTCTTGTGTGTTGGTAATGGAAGGGCCAAAATGACACTTATTCTCTCAAGATCAATAGTAATGCCATGCTTGGAGACCACGTAGCCAAGCAATCTGCCCTCATGGACAGCAAACACACACTTTTTGGGATTAAGTGACACCCCAAATTCCCTGCACCTTTCGAAGATTAGCCTCAAACGACTTAGATGATCCTTTGCTTCCTTTGAGAAAACTATGATATCATCTAAATAAACCAGTACTATTTTATACATCAAGCTTTGAAACGCCATATCCATGGCTCGCTGGAAAGTTGCCCCTGCATTGGATAAACCAAAAGGCATCTTCCTATAGGCCATGGTACCCCATTTGGTAGTAAAAGCTATCTTATATTGGTCCTCTTCTTTGACTAAAATCTAGTTATAACCAGAAAAACCATCCAGTAGAGAAAACATTTCAGAACCTGAAACCACTTGCAGAATTTGCTCCATAGAAGGTAGAGGATAATGGTCTTGCAATGAGGCTCGATTAAGGTCTCTAAAATCTACACAGAGCCTGATTTCACCATTTTTCGTTCTTATGAGAACTAAGTTTGAAACCCATGAAGTATGCTTGATGGGAAAAACTATAGCACTCTCAATCAGCTTGTCTAATTCCTTTTTCATCAGGGGCTCTAATTTGGGATTTAATGGTCTCTGTTTTTGTCTTACTGGTTTGGAATTAGGCTCAAGTTCTATTGTGTGTTGTGCAAGCTTAGGGTCAAATCCCCTCAAATCAGAATATTGCCAAGCAAATATATCATTAAATTCTTGATAGAGGGATATAAAATCTTCCTCTTTTCCTTTCATATGAAATTTGCCAAGTTTAAGAAGCTTACCTTTTGAAATCTCAACCTCCTCATAGTGGTCCCAATTAATCTAAATGCTGGACCTTTATTTCCTAACTTGGTCATCAGAATTGAAGATGGATTCCAAGGTGACCAATCCCTTGGGTAACTTATTACTTTTCAGCTGTATGACCTAATCTTCGTATTGCTGTTGGAATCTGTCCTAATTTTTGCATGGAAACTCAGCCTCTTCCCTTATAAAGTTAAAAATTTGCTGGTCATTCTCAAAGACTTGCCAAAAAACATTATTAGCTAGGATAGAAGGTCTAACAACAACCTTCACATACTGTTGCTTGCTGTCACTACTCATGTTATCCGGGATATCATATTGTGCTCCTATGGCAGCAAGTTTATCAGCATTCTTATTTATACTTCTCGGAATAGACAAAAAATTGAAAGCACATAATTCTTCTATCAACTCCCATACTCTATGTTTATAGCATTTCAAAGCATCATTTTCTGTGACATGAAGGCCTCGTACCTGATTCACAATGAGTTCACTATCTCCAAACACTTGGAGACATCTGTTTTTCTTCTTCCTTGCCCATAATAGGCCATGAACCAACGATTCATACTCTGTTGTATTGTTAGTACAGCTGAATGAAAACCTGAAAGAAGAATAATATTTTTCCCCTTGAGGAGATATAAGCATGCAACCTCATCCACACAAGTCAAACACTAACTTGTGTACCGGTGACTCCAGTGGTCATTCCTTTGAATGGCATCCTCTTCTTTACCGGTGACCTGCAACACTAGTTGACATCAATGACTGCATGTCAATAATACTCCCATACCCCATACCGGTTGTCTTTCTATACCAGTTGACATCAATGACAACACAATGCCAACATCCTATCCATCCAATCTTCATTAGCCCTTGATCATTGTGCATTTTGTTCCCACCATATTACTATCGGATTTGATTCACTCCACATGGCCATTTGTATTGTTTTCTAGATCAATTATGTTAGTTTTGCATTGCTTTATTTTATTTTTAGCGCTTACATTCATTTATTTTGCTTTCTTAGGAAGTTTTTTTTGTAAAGCATGCTACCATAAAGAAATGTATTCTCAAGTTCATTGACCTAATTTCCATCACTTGAGGACATTAACATACTCATCTTTGCTTCTATTCATTCCTTTCATAAAGGATCAAGTATTTGTATTATATCAATTGTTCAATAAATTTACAATCAGATGCAAAATACTTTCGTATTCAAGAATTTTGTTTATATTTTCCCACGCTTAAGATCATATTAATGCACTAGAAATAATAAAAATCAATGGGAGTTCACAAGATCTATTGAATCATTGCAAGAGCATAATTTAAAGATCTAAAAATCACATCCAAAGATTCTCTATTGATGTCAAAACGTATATGAGAGAAATCTTACGTGAATGCTATTGAGGTTTTGATAAAAGAAAGTAGTCGATTTCTGACTGAATCATATGCACTCAAAAAACCACTGTGTACCTGAAATGCAAACAATATAAATTAAACAAACATCAAACATGGGAGTTGTAACTTTCTTCAGGAAATATACTATTGCATGTAAACCCCCTAATTACCTGGATCTCTTCTTTGAAATCTCCACCTACTCGCTCAGGATTCAACCTATAGTCAAAATAAATTTTTGGGTAACAATACAATGTATTTTAGCATTAGTCTAAATAGTTGATATTCACTAAGCAATCATTTATATTACAACTCTAACCAAGAATAATTGATATTTTTAAAGGAAATCATATCCCTTGCAAATATGTGACTAAAAGGCATGTTTCAAACTAGAAAGTGGTCCAAAAAGTTGAATTCCCACATGGAGATGTGAATTGTGATATGCACGAGTTCTTCTTTGATGAAACTTTGGATCCTATAAAGAATAGGCATGGAAATGTTGAAGACAATGGCCTTGGTTTTAGATAGGTCCATTACAAGTTGGCTTATAGAATACTTGTGAAAGAAAACCAAATGAAGCTTCTTATTTAATTATGAGGAGAGTTGTGCTAAATAGTAGAAGGATAGCATACTTTCAACACATTTGACACAATATGTACCCTAGGAAAGCCTTTGAAAAAAACCAGCAACAAAGGAACTTGAATGTATTATTTTTTAATACCAAAAATGTAGTTACAATATGCTCTTTACAGTTTCCACCCCTATATACAAATGCCAACCATTTCTAGAGAAATTCTAGAAACATGACATTCTTGCAAATACATGTAGTACAATCTCCATCCCAAGAATCAAATTTATAGAGAAAGTCCAACAAAGAAACCACAAATAGTTTTCAAAAAAGACAAGTGTTTACTTGATACCTCTACTTGAATGAATAACAAGAAGTAAATAGAATAATATAATAGTCGTTTACATCAATGTTTCCAAATAGATATATGTTTTCTTGCATCTAAAAAAATGTGAGAGTTAAACTTGTGAAAACTTGCACAATAAAAAAATAGAGTACTCAGCAACTCAGAGAGTAATCGCAGAGTTTGCAAACTACGGGTACATGTTGTGAAGAGGAGTGTTTTAAATATCCATGGAAGACATGTAAATGGAGGCACAATACAAAAATGATAGGAAATTGGAGTCCAAACACTACGATCAATGCTTATCACAGGACTTGGGTCAAAAGAGTGGTCAACATCTAATTCAAAAAGAGGATTATCATAAGACATTGTAGCATCTACCCCAAATAAGGGATTGTTCGCAAACTGAACAACACCTTCATGCTGATCCATAACATACCACTCTGTACCCCCGTCATCTAACTCATCACCAACAAATTCTACGGTGGATGTAACTACAGGAAAACCTGGTGCAGCATGTGGTTCTCTGCTGCTCTCAACAGATGCACTCATCCCATTTGTATCTACATCACTCACCTCATGATAAGCAGCATCATGTGTGCTATCATCAGTGCACACATCAACAACTAAGGTACTGCTGCTATGTACCTCAAAAGATGGCTCAACTGGTAAGGTAGAAGTTGCTGATATGACAGTATCTTCATACGCTTACACCCCAAATGTAACTGCATGTCCATCCAAGTTATGATCCTAGGATTCATTACCAACCAATGAAATTTCTGATTTATTTTCCAAGGTCTGATTGAAAAATCAGACTTGTTGTGGCATGACTCCTCCAAACACAATGCATCAATAGTACCCGAATCCTGAGTATCTTTACTTGACAACTCTATAGAACCATCGATCTCATGTGTAGTAATTGGATGTTGATGCAAAGGAACCTTACTGCTGTCATGAAAATCAGAACTATTGTCTTACCTTTGTGTCATGTTTTCAGCATCTCTAAGTGGCCGATCCATGTTTGCATTCTCTTCCTCTTTGTCATCAACCTGAAGGCTCAAGGGTGCAATATGTGATTCCTTTTGATTCAAACTCTCACATGTCAAGAGTGAGCTTGTAAACATGGTCTCATCTTCTTTAGGACTCCCACATGATGATGAATTTTCTCTTTTCCGATGATCACTCGTAGGCTGAGAATCATTTTGAAGCATTTCTTTTCTTTTTGACTTCCCAAACATTCTTAGAAATCCCTGTTTTGTTTCAGGATAACTCAACAAATCATACAAGTTCTGCATCAAATCAACATTGGATATATCAAAGGCCATCTTTCCCTCTGTTCTGAATGTAAGTGACTTCCCCAACAGGATGGAAGGAAACCGCTCTGATACCACTGTAATATCCGTTGTCTAATTTGACCCTATTTTTTCTTATTTGAACTCCAAGGAATATTGTCAAACACTTTGCATATAATATTTGTACTTGCTGTTTTAACTTCAGTTTGGTTTGCAATTACTTTTGATGCATGTAAATGAAGTTTGAAGGCTTGCAATGATCATTAAATTGAATAAGATGTAAATGCTATTCTTTGTCTTTTTTTGAATGCAAATAGATGACCCACACAATGTAAATATGCACCTACAACAACTAGACATTAACTCAAACAGTTGGCATGCAAACTGTTATGCTATCTATCAAGATTATAACCATAGGCATTATGTCAAACATTTATCATGCAACCTCTCCTTCCTTCATTGAACTTGTTCAACAATTCTTACAGCCAAATGCATTTCCAAATGGAGGATGAGGTTTATTAAACTAAAACCTGATTGCTGGCAGCCACTGCTGAGTCTGATTTAAATTCCAACTTGCTGCAGTGATTAACTTCTCCACCTTCAAAAATATTTACTTCACCTCTAGAAGAATGCAACTAGGACTAAAAAGAGCACGGCTGAGTGTGAAAAGGTTGTACGGCCTATAATTATTGTGCCTAGAGTTGAATTAACACAACCCCATAATTATTCTGCACTTTACAAAAAAATCTCCTCAAAAACCTTGATCAATCTTCCTTCAATTTGCACAAATTTGACTTCTGGTTACAGCCAACTCAAAAGCAACCCTCAAAAGATATTTCACCACCTCAGGTAGCTGTCACAATGAAGTAGCTATGCACTCCAATGCCACAAAGATCTGAAAACTTTAAGAAACCCTTGGTCTCTCCAAATCCCAATGCTCTCCAATTTCAAGTTGAAAGAAATAACAATCACACACAATGAATTCAATTTAGCTTGAAGACTCTTATATTCTCCACATGGTTCAATTTCCAATAAAGCAATTTAAATAACATTTAAAATGTTATTTTCATATAGACTTAGGAAATCTTTTAATTTCTCATTAATAATGGACCCCATAATTAATTGTATTAATGGCCCCTTTCAATGATGACTTGACCCTTTACTTAAGTGAAATTATCAAGTTAAATTATAACTTTATAATAAGCCATTTAATGATTTAATATTAATTTGGCCACTAAAATCTTAATAACTCCCAAAATACTTAACATTTTGATATGTCGTTTGAAATGGGAGTCCATCCTGCTTTTCCCCATGTGACCAAATGTTCTTTCTAAAAATAGAAAGGTGCCCTCTCAATCAACTTTTGGCTTACTATAAATAGTAAGTATGACAAATGTATAGTGTTGGTTAACAAATTTGCCTTTTCTTCAATTTTTATGTGTTTTTAAAATAAAGACTCCTGCACACCCTTTATGAAAAAGCAAACGTACCAACAGTTGGGTGAACCAAGCTTTGGTTTACCCTCTGTGTAAGAGTGCAGCTCCTCATAAGATGTTCAATAAATTTTTATGCAGATTACTCAAGAAACAAATGCACTTTTAACCAGAAAGCGAGAAAGGCTTCCACATTCATTTGTCAACACAAAGGAATGCTGCAAAATATTTATCAAAAAGTATAAAGCTCACAGACTTTATCTCTGTACGCATTCATTCAACATAAAATTTATTCCATCCATAATACTCAAAGTAATGAAAATGTTGATCGATTCTCGCTCATGTCTCACTGGACAAGGGGGATCAGAGTCATTTAAACAACTATGAAGTACTATTTAAACAAGAAAATCAATGAATCCACAAACTACGATAAAGTTGGTAATGAACAAAATATATTCAGTGCATAAGCATATATCCCAACAGAGACTGCTAATCTTTCAAATGCACAAATTTGAAGATCGAACCACAATATTATTTTCATTCAAAAACCAGAATTGTCTATATTGAAAATCCAAAGAAAACTCAGTTTTTTTTCTTCAATCAAAATTTTTCGGACCTTTTAAAAGACTTATCCAACCATATAAATAGCCTATAGGCTATGATAGTTTGTTACACATAAAACCAGAGTTAAATAATTAACTCTATCCCAAAGTTAAAGAAGTCTAGTTTCATAAAATTGAAAAGCAATAGCCGCGAGCAAAGAAAGCATGATCAAGCTCCAGCAAATGATGTGGCTTCAGCCTGTCTATCTTGTGATCCAAGAGTACTTGTAATATCCCCTTCTCCGCAGTGATTAGTTATGTTGGCCGTTAGCCTAGTTCGGAGGCCCGTAGGCTAGTTGGGGGCAGAAATTAGGGATTCCTATTTTCTAGGAGGATTCTTTGGTGATTTCAGGGGCTATATGTGGGAGTTTGACAGTTTGGATTCTGGATTCCTTTTGGGTTTTTAGAGAGCTTCAGGATGGTTCGACATGTATCTGCATTAGGTGACTTTTTTCAGACTTACTATTTTTAGTAAGTACGATGATTACTTAGAATGTGGTAAAAATCACTTTGGAAACACTTACTATTTTTAGCAGTATGCTATTTTTAGTAAGGACTATTTTTAGCAATTCTATTTTTAGCAAAATGTCAGCAGGCTTGTTTAGATAGCTATTTCCGACAGGTTAGTTTGAGCAGTTGGTCTTCCCTCATTTTTTGGTGCTATTCTTGGCAAGGGTTCCTCAACTCAGTTCAGTGACTATTTCTGGCAAGGCAATTCTCTCAGCTTGTTTCTAGATATCCTTGGAGCTTGTTTTGGCAGGTTCAGTATTTGATGAAAAATGGTATTTTAAATTAAATTATAACTTGAGGCAAAGGTTGGACAATTTATTTAAAAGGGGTTGCTTAAGTTATATTGATATATAAGTCATTTCCTTAATTATATATTGGGTGATTTATTGTTGATGAAAAATACTTTATAAAGTGAAATATTAATACAGCAAGATGGATGCCTTATGGAGAAATAAGTTACTTTTATAATATATTTCACTTATCTAAGTTGGATGCCACATTATGATTTTATTGTCATTTTTATAAAGAATATTTGCTCCTATGAGAAGGTTGATTTCATAATGTCCCCTTTTCTAGGTGACATGAGATGAGCAGGGGTTGACCTACCATTCGAGTTCCCGTAGGTCAATGAAATGGTTAGGGGACTCATTCTGAGGGTCATGGAGCTTTGCAGGGGCTCTGTGAGCCATTTTGGACCTTTAGACGACAGTTCCTATTTTTTAGCGAGAACTGGCAGTTGACTGAATGACCACCTGGGGGACCAAGTTGTAGAGCAGGATCCTTTTGAGCAGTTACAGGTGTTTGGAGAGAGGTTCCTACTTTTTAGTGTGATTCCCTACTTTTTAGAAGGTTGTGGCAGTTTCCATATTTGAGGTTCCACGGGACCATACAATGGTTTCAGTTTTAGGAAGATTGGGTGTGTTTCCTAGTTTCTAGGAGTATCCCTAGATTTTAGGGATGGGACTGCCAGTTGGCCCATCTTGTCCGGCATCAGTCACAGACAGGTGACGAAGTCAGATTCATGTTTGGTTGGTTATTTTGGGCTATTATTGGATCTATGGAAATATTTTAATATATTTAAATATTTCCTAAGTTAGCGATTAAATAAATTAAAATAAGGCTATGTATATAGCCATTTCGGAGTAATAAGGGGTTTTGGCTTCATCTGGTTTGATATGCCTATGTTATAGCTCGTTGGAAAGGGCTTGAACTTTGCTACATGATTCTCACCTCCCGGAGTCTTTTTGGATGCTTGAAGCTATTTATACGCAATAAAGTGATATTTTTCTATAGTTTGATGCCATAATTGGGAAAGTGTCACTTTAATTATAAAGCACAATCTTTATTATTCTTTAGGGTTCGACTTGCAAAGGGACAGGAGTTATAAGGAGATGAAAACCTAATTGATAGCATCTTTAATCATTTGGAAACTTGCGAATTTGGGAATTGCTCTGGAAGAGTGATTTTGGTCTGGGACGTAAACCCCAGGTCTGAACTTGTTAGGGCATAGCCCTCAACAAGAGTTGACAGTGGATTTATCCAAGATTGCACAGAGATTGTCAGAGGTAGAAGACACATCTTCTTGGCCTGAAGATTCAGCATGCATATTGGGGTTTCAACAGGGCGGCTGGTCTATTTCAGCTGGCACGTGATTTGCAGCAGCTTCCACGCCTCCTTTGCAACCACGCCTTGTTTGTATGTTGGCTTGAAGGGTTGTATTCAGCTTATTTGGTCTTCCTTGTTCGTTGCCAGTAATATTCCTCCATTTGGCATCAATCCAAATTGAGAACAACTCCAAATAAATGTATGGATTCTTGCTAAATACAAAACTAGGTTATTTGCCTGGTATGATTTGCAGTATTTTCAGATTGCTTAAGAGTTCTTACATATGAACATTGTTTACTGCTTTATTTCATAGTTGTTGCTATTTATCAATTACTTTACTTATAACATCAAAACCCAAAAAGAAACAATCCCTTTCTGCAACTTCTGTCTATTCTCTAAGATCACTGGAAAATTACAAAAATATAGTATGTTTAATTAAGAATTTACAGCAGCAATAGCAAGAGGATCCATTTGGGATCTTTCAATGGTATCAGAGCTTAATCCTGCCAGCCTATGGGGTGGTAATTGCATTCACTTGGTGTGATTAGATTTGGTTTTTAGTTGGACATAAAAAGAATCATCATGACAGGGTTATGTAAAAATAAACAAGTAGGAAGGGAATTTGATCAAACACCTTCAAAGAGTTCAAGACACACTAGAGGTACAACTACATCTAAAAGTACAAGGAGGCCCCCTGTTAAAACATTCAATGATACAGTCATACGCAACTATCATGGGTATTGCTCCCTTCTAAAAAAGCTACAGGATACGCTTACCTTCACCCAATTTATGGGTATTCCGGATGAAGCTGAAGATGCTATGAATTCATATCAGCTGCAAACAAAAAGAGAAGAACCGATTGACTCATCCCTAAATGAGGTTTGTAAAAATCTCTGAGGAATTTGATGAACATGCTCCAAGGGATGAAGTGGTACCTATGAATCTTGAAAACATGTCATAAAGGTATGGCAACCATTCTGATTTTTATAACAGCAGTTCTTCATATGAACACAATGATGATTCAAAGGTCATGGCACATGAGGAGGAAGTTGTAGGAGGGATTCCTACAGTTGGCACGCTGAAATATCCCAGACCTATTTTTTCAAATTTTCAATTACAAAAAGTAATGCAACACACATCCGTTAGGGTTAGCACTTAAACCAAAACGATGTGGAATACAACTCTAACCAAGAATGTGCACCAAGATCCCGGGTTGGGCAAGGTGTGAGCCTATGGTTAGAGTGACTTAAAACATTCTGAAAGTAACTCTAACCAAGAATGTGCCCAAAATGGACTAGCATATGGTCAAAGGATCTTAGTGCATGCTGAAAGCAACTCTAACCAAGAATGTGCCCAAGATGGACTAACATATGGTCAGAGGATCTTTACAATTACAACTGCTGGAAGGAAAACTTGACACCAAGCATGTGCTTTCAAACCCAGGGTGGGAATGCAGCTACCATATGGCAGAGATGCTAAGAACTTAGAAATGGAATTAAATGTAAATAACAAGCGTGAAATGAAAATGAGAAGAAATGCTCCCAGTACTACTGTTCAACTTACAATATGATAGTGAATGCTTGCCAAGATCATAAGATTAAGACTATATAATGCTGCAACAATATAGAAGACTCTCCCGGGCTTAACAAGAATGATAAGTCTAAGAAATTCTACTCGAGGATCAATCTTAATATTCTAATTTACGACAGACCTGCACTTGACACGCTTAATCAGCCACACATGGAATCACTAAAATGCTCTTTACTCTCTCGATACTAGTCCGAATGGCCCAAGACCAAAAGCAATGGCTTCCTATGAAGGAGGCAAACAAACCAATACCAAGAAATCAGACATTAACCAAACAGATTATTTAACACAAACCCCAAGGCAATTCCCAACAGTGACGCCAGGCAAGAATGGCGATTCTTCTCTATAAAATAAAACGCCTCATATTAGAATCTGCAAATTTGCACAAAGGAGCGCCCAGCCAAAACAAGAGGAAATATGCAATACCCAGAATGAATATGTTTTTATTTTGAATTATATGACAGAAACTACAAATCTACCCTGCTAACCGCGACTCTCGAAAATGAAATGAAATGCAAATAACTGAACTTCCAGCACACATCAAGCTACAACGCAATCCTCACTACAATCTCTCACTACTACACTAAATCACCATTAGTTGCTATCTTTCAAACAAGAAGCAATGCCAAGGCTAGGAGGCATTCATTCCTCGAAGCAACCCCAATACCATTCCGGCAGAGTAACACTTCCATAGACATCCGATCCCAAATGAAGGGAAGAGGCCTCCATTTATAAGCTTAACAAGAAATCTCTAGAGGCTTCTAGAAAGTGCGCCCTAATTTCACATTTGAATTTTCCTCCAAGAGATGGCGCCACTTTTAAAAGCTTTAATTAACCTTTATTTTAATTCACTTCTCTTCATAAAATTGGCACCCCTTTTCATAAGCAAGATTTTAGACCTTAGGAAATATTCAATCCCTTCCATGATGCATCCACCCTTGAAGACCACCATTTAAAACAACTTGAAGTGATGAAGCTAGGCCAAGGGGTCAACTTTAAAATATAACATTAAAACATAACATTATTTAAATGAAATGAACTTATCTCTCCAAAAACATCCTAAGGCCAAAAGTGACGAAGCCAACTGATCCAACTGAAGAAGAGAACCAACTGTGCCAAAATAATCAGGACCACTGCCAGAAATAGAATTTACTAAAAAGAGTAAATTCCAAAAAGTGCTCGGAACGCAAAGCTAGACATACCACTACGAAGCCCTCTGAAAACCCAGAAAGAATCCGCGATCCAAACTCTAATTCACGAGCAACAACAACCTCCAAAACTGGAAACCCTAATTTCACCCATTGGGTAGCCTACGGGTCTCTGAAATAGGCCATCGGTCAATTGAAACATCACGCCTGAGAAGGGGACATTACACATGCAATATATGTGTTAAACAAGAGGGATGCAAGGGGAAAACAAGCCATAGCAACCCTGACTTTTATGACAGCAGCCTTCTTACTCAGCATAATCAAGATTTCGATGCTTTGGTGCATGAGGATGATGGTTGTGAGGGGTCATCTCATGCAAACACTCATTGTTTGGGTGTTACTGATGCTTTTGATATTGAAGATACATGTCATAATGAGTCCCATTTTTCAAATCAGACCTTAGAAGATGGGAACAAAACAGAAAATGTGCTTAATGGTGATGGTTCCGAGGAGAGTTTGACGGATGTGTGCGAATCTATCTTGATAGGGGAGGTGTATGTTGAACTTGGCAAATCAGCAACCTCTAGCATGTCATTCGAGCCACCCCACGAGGTTCATAACAAAAGTGATATAACTTCTCCTCCTCAAGATATGGCAGCCTTTGGTCAAGAAGAGAATAACGATTTGCATTCTAGACTTGAAGGTACACATGGTGCAATCATGGGTTATGATAATGTGAATAATACAATCCATCATAAATCAGATTTTGTACATTTTGGGACAGCTGATATAGAGCAATCTCAGAGGATGAATGAAGGATGGTTGGCAAGAGCCAAGCAAGCCAAGTTGATAGCTCATCAGGCCAAGCTTCAACTTCAGCACACTCATGATACTCATCACCATATTGGTAAGGAAGAACACGAGCTATCTAATTCTGATTTTTCAGCTGATATTGGTTATTTTTTTCATGGTGGTGATGGAATTGATAATGAGGCTCATAGTGGACCAGCCACTAATGAGTTATCCTTTATTGGCATAGAAGGTGTTCCCAATGCACCTTTGATTTTGTCACCTCTTTCATATGATAAGACAGCGTTGTACTTATTGATTGGTGACTCAGTTTTCTTAGATTTAACAGTCGGCTATGAAGATCAGCTTGTAAGCAACTTCATTTGTTACATGGCTCAACAAAACATTTACTTAGCAACCTTTAATGAAGGCACATTAATTTGTGGAAATATAGGTAAAGTTACAACAACTGTTTGGAGGTCTTGGAAAAGTATTCAACACACTTTACTTGTTGGAAATTGGCTCATTGATGGATTCATATCAGCATTGATGGTTGGTAGTACTTGTGGCTTCAATTGGAGTGAAATTCTTAGCTGGTTAGATGATGTTTAGGTTCACAACAGCAGTATAATAAGTATTGACATGATGGATGGATATGACAGTGCAAAGATTTGCAATCCTGGTATTGACGTGGTGTATTTCTTCAGTGGATCCATGATGACTTGTTTCACTTTGGGTATAAAAATGTTTATATCAGAGTAGCGCAACAGTTGGGTGAAGTAACATTTATCAAATTGATATGGGATCCAGTGAATTGGTTTTCAACATGCACATGCAGATTGCTTGAGGGCAAGCAATCTTGGGGAAGGGAAGATTTGTAATGTCCCCTTTTCTAGGTGACATGAGATGAGCAGGTGTTGACCTACCATTCGAGTTCCAGTAGGTCAATGACATGGTTAGGGGACTCATTCTGAGGGTCATGGAGCTTTGCCGGGGCTCTGTGAGCCATTTTGGACCTTCAGACGACAGTTCCTATTTTTTAGAGAGAACTGGCAGTTGACTGAATGACCACCTGGGGGACCAAGGAGTAGAGCAGGATCCTTTTGAGCAGTTACAGGTGTTTGGAGAGAGGTTCCTACTTTTTAGGGCGATTCCCTACTTTTTAAGAGGTTGTGGTAGTTTCCATATTTGAGGTTCCACGGAACCATACCATGGTTTCAGTTTCAACAAGATTGGGTGTGTTTCCTAGTTTCTATGAGTATCCCTAGATTTTAGGGATGGGACTGCCAGTTGGCCCATCTTGTCCGGCATCAGTCATAGATAGGTGACGAAGTCAAATTCATGTTTGGTTGGTTATTTTGGGCTATTATTGGATCTATGGAAATATTTTAATATATTTAAATATTTCCTAAGTTAGCGATTAAATAAATTAAAATAAGGCTATGTATATAGCCATTTCGAAGTAATAAGGGGTTTTTGGCTTCATCTGGTTTGATATGCCTATGTGTTATAGCTTGTTGGAAAGGGCTTGAACTTTGCTACATGATTCTCACCTCCCAGAGTCTTTTTGGATGCTTGAAGCTATTTATTCGCAATAAAGTGATATTTTTCTATAGTTTGATGCCATAATTGGGAAAGTGTCACTTTAATTATAAAGCGCAAGCTTTATTATTCTTTAGGGTTCGACTTGCAAAGGGAAAGGAGTTGTAAGGAGATGAAAACCTAATTGATAGCATCTTTGATCATTTTGAAGCTTGAGAATTTGGGAATTGCTCTAGAAGAGTGATTTTGGTCTGGGACGTAAACCCCAGGTCTGAACTTGCCAGGGCGTAGCCCTCAACAAGAGTTGACAGTGGATTTATCCAGGATTGCACAGAGATTGTCAGAGGTAGAAAACACATCTTCTTGGCCTGAAGATTTAGCGTGCATATTGGGGGTTTCAACAGGGCGGCTGGTCTATTTCAGCTGGCACGTGATTTGCAGCAGCTTCCACGCCTCCTTTGCAACCACGCCTTGTTTGTATGTTGTCTTGAAGGGTTTTATTCAACTTATTTGGTCTTCCTTGTTCCTTGCCAGTAATATTCCTCCATCTGGCATCAATCCAGATTGAGAACAACTCCAAATAAATGTATGGATTCTTGCTGAATACAAAACTAAGTTATTTGCCTGGTATGATTTGCAGTATTTTCAGATTGCTTAAGTGTTCTTACATATGAACATTGTTTACTGTTTTATTTCACAATTGTTGCTATTTATCAATTACTTTACTTATAACATCAAAACCCAAAAAGAAACAATCCCTTTCTGCAACTTCTGTCTATTCTATAAGATCACCGGAAAATTACAAAAATATAGTATGTTTGATTAAGAATTTACTGCAGCAACAGCAAGAGGATCCATTTGGGATCTTTCAGATTTGGAGAAATGAGAAATGAAATGTAATTTCAAAATAATGTGAAGTGAATGTGCATTTGGATTTGGTGTTCATTTGGAGGGATTGTGAATTAGAATTTGAGCCCTCAAAATCTATAAATGAGAGTGTTGGGCTTCTCATTTGGTATGAAATGAATTTGCATCGTTATACTGCCGAATTGGCGATTGAAAAATCTGGGCTTCGAAGTGTGGCTTCCTAGCTAAGTCTCAGTTTTGTACTTGCAAGATAGTACCTAGCTGCGTTCATGTATTCCCAGTGCCGTTGGTGAGTGAGTTGCAGATTGTGGAGTGTTTTGATTGAGATTGGAGTGTTTTCTGGTTGCTGGTTGCCGAACTGCTGAAAGTGTATTTTGCTCGCACCTCTTGGCCAGGCGATTCCATCATTCTGGGTATCGGCTCATCCTTCCTTCCTACCACTGGCGATGCATATTGTAATTTTTTAGCATCTTTTTTTGAGTGTGGATTTTTATATTGAAAATTGAACTTCCCAGGTTAGGCGTGGGGTTTAGTTAATGCATTGGGAAGCGTGCAAAATAAATATGGGTGTTTTGATGGCTTTCCTTTGGTTTGTTCTCATTGTGGCGGGTATAGCAATTGTTTAGAACAGATTTTGGGTGAATTGGGTGAGTAATGAGAGAGTTATGAGCGTTTTAGTGAATCCACAAGCTACTAGTTTTGCAATTCCAGCCTGCAGATTTTTTATGTTAGCAAAAATTTCATGTTCTTAATTGGATGTTCAGCATTACTCTCTTCTCACATTATCTTGATTATTGTAAGGTTAAGTAGTAGTACTACTAACCAATTTTGCCTTGTAAATCTCACCCTGCTGAAAAGTGGAAGAGGCTGGCTTGCTGCCTATTTGCAAGTAAATTGTAATTCAGTCCTCCCACTGCATAAGTGGTTGAGTGATGTCTGATTATAATGGTCCTCCCACTGCATAAGTGGTTGAGTTGAGTTTGTTTTGTAATTTCAGTCCTCTCACTGAAATATTGTGGTCGAGTGATTTGTGCCTTGTGTGTTTCTCTTGGCTGGTTCACCGCCAAGTTTCTTGCATTCCTGCTGGATAAGCGGAAGTGGCTGGCTTGCCACCCAGTATTGTATTTCATTTCATCTTTCAACAGTTTGAGATCTAACGATCCCCTATTCACCGTATGCTCTCACCTACCCACATTGGGCACTTGGGGATCAGAAAGTGGAAGGGTTGCAATCTTCAGCAAGTTTTCAGTTTATGCTTTCTAACCTTAACGGGTTATTTGTTGTGGATGATTGTTATTGGCTAAAAACAAATAAAAATAACTGGGATATTACAGTACTTTGAATGTTCCGCCATTCTAGGTGAGCTGTTGAGAAGTTTAAGATGAGCTAGTAATGTGGGAGGCCTATGTGCAAAATCCGTTGCTTACCTACTACTTTCTTTTTACCTACCTATAGGACTTTACTCATGCATCTCCAAATGATCGAAACAGACAACCAACGTAGATTCGATTCTTGCGACCTTTGAGAAGTCCTCAATTGTTAAGGACTTTGCTTCCTAAATCTGTTGTATTCGATCTTTGAAGGCCTGAATCATCTGTAATGAATCCTCAAGTGTTTGCTTATCCTCTCTTAAGAGCTGAAGATCTATGCATTTCATGTCTTTTTGCATAATGTCAGTCAACTCCTTCAATTCTTTTAAAAGCTCGAGGAATTCTTCATGTCCTTGCTGAATGATTGAGTTCCTCCACTCAATTTTTTCTTTGCAAACAAAGAGTATGTTGTCATCTAGGCCATGCACCATCTTCTCAACGAGGAAGTTCATTACCCCATATCTCTGTGTATCTCTCATCTGCCTTAACACAGCCAACCATTGACTTTTCTCTTTCTCCCAGGCAACCATCTCTGTTTCTAGCTCTTTCCCAATAGATTCCGCATTCTCAAACACTTTGACCAAATCAGAGATATAACTTGTCCCTTGCTGTGCAATTGATTCGAGCCATTTGCTAAAAAAGTGATCATTCGGCTCCTTTGAACCTGATCAAGTAACTTCTAATTCAAAGGTGATTTTGGGTCGAATGACAAAGAAACTTGGGAGAGAGGTTGAGGATTTGGATTCTGGATAGCATTAATAAATTGGGCCATCTGTATTATAATTTGCTTCATCTCACTTTTATCTTTCTCATCCTTCCAGCTCCTTGTGAGAATCCTTTCAGTTGAAGATTCCAAGTGTTTAACATCAGCGGCCCGAGAGGTTGTCCCTAGATCGATCTTTTCAATGATAAAATCTTTCTCGGTAACATTCGCAATCTCTTTATCTGTCAGAGGTCTAGCTACCTCCGCAACCCAGTGTTCCGTCCTCTCATCCACATCAATCATGGTTTCTATTTTGAGTCTTTTGGACTTTAAAGTCCTCCCCAGGCATTTGATAACCATATCCTCCATTGGGATCGAAATAGGGATGACATTCCTCTTTTTGGTAAGTGAGGCACTCAGCCACTTGGGAGTGGTGGATGTTTCCTTTGGCAATGGTGATTGTTGATTATTGGTGACAACGTCCATAGTATTCCCGGAATCTTCAGGTTGCATGATTTCGTTTCTACTATCTACAACATCTAGGAGGGGCTGATCTTGCATTTGGGCATCCATTGTTTCTTGAGTTTCCTCCTCAGAATCTAAGTTCACTACCAATGAACTTTCCAGGGTTTTTTGATTACTTTTCTTGCTGTGTGATCTGGTAACACGAGCGGTAGCTGAACCCACAGAAGACTCCTAGACCTGTATTTTTAGTCTTTTTCGTCCTTTGTTTCCTTTCACCTGCAATATCAACAACAACATTAGAAGAAGGAAGAGATGTTTGGGAGGCCGCACGAGTTCGACCGACTTTCTTATCCTTAAGTGCAGGAATAGGCTTTTGTTTGACACAACGATCCTTCAGCCATTTCTCTGTTCTTCTGATTACATTAAAGGTTCTGGACTGAATGCTATCGTCCCCTTTTCTACTCCAATCAATTTCTGGGATATGATGTCCATTTATCTTCCCATTAAACTCGGGGTCAACTACTTCTTCATCTCCTTCTTCTTGTACCCCAGAAACATTCATGGATAGGCCCATTGTGACAATCTGCTGAACCGTGAACCTTGACCATAGCCTTCTTTGGACTTTGAACTCATCAACACAGTTCTCCCAATAATCCTCCAATTGAGGTTCATGCCGAAAATCACTGTCCACTTCTAAATTTTCTCTAGCAAATGCTCGGCTATCAAATTTGTATCTGGCAACATACGGTTGAAGCTTGAACCTTTTGAATTCAAGTTCAAGGTTCAATGCGTCTGAAACAGATGCACAGCTATAGTGGCCAAGTTCTACAGGAAATATCACTCCGGACTTCCCTCCACTCTTTTTGTCAATGTATGCCAGTTGACGACAGACCTCAATTAAAACATAACTATCTAACACAAACTGAGGCAACCTGGAAGGTTCACCCTGAAAACCACCAACTCGAATATAAGTGAACTGGAGAAATTGGATAAAATAACTACCATAAATGCCGATGAATTCCATCCCCTCCGTTGTCAATATTTTATATATGTTTCCCTGCAACTCATGAACCAATCTCCCTGCGAAAATGTCATTCCACCTCATAAAATTCTCTACATATCTCTATTCCTGCAGGTGAAGATAATATTCATACACCTTTATCCCATCAATCCAGGGTTCATGATGCAACCCATTCCAATCTCGGATACATGCAAGCATATAAAACAAATAAGATGACATAAAGAAGCCACTCATTCCTGCAAACCTCTTCAGACTTTCATGCAATCTTTCTGCAATTACCTGCCCCCAATCCAGGTAGGCACTCCCATTCAACATGACTTGGATATAGAAGTACATCCAGTCTTCCCAATAGAAGACATGGGCATTCCCTTTTAACCTATTCAAAAGAATGACAATGTCCCGCACCTCTACTATGAAGTGTTCTCTGGTAAGCGGCCTTGGCAATCTAGACCCCCCTTTTTGAATCTTCAGTAGCCAATTTCTTGCAATCACACTTTTATAAGTGCTTTTCTTTTTAGAGAAGAATGAATATGATGTGCCAATAGTCCAGTTCTCATATGGCTCTTTATGAGTTATACCCATGGCTGCCATTACAGTTTCTCTGTCAACTTTTAACAGCACTTCGCCATTGACATTCCTGATACATCTATGCTCTGCACCATACTTAGTCATACATTCTAGTACCAACTCCGGGCATGGTGCAGCAATGGGGAATGTGGCAGCCTCAACCAAACCACTCTTCACTATTCTTTCCATCATTGAATTCTGAACTGGGTTTTTGGCTCTCTCGAGAAAATCAGAAAGGTCCGCTAAAGCTAATGAAGTATCTCCCATCTCTGGGAGTGAACTAACCAGGCAATAATTGCGGCCTAGTTTGGCCAGGGTGGGCCTCATTATGGCGCCTCTCATTTAAACAAGCAATTACAGGGATGCAATGAACGTTATACACAACAAAGGAGAACAAACGACAACTAATTTCCAAAAAAAGAAAACACAGCAAAAGAGAGAATGACTGAAACTAACCTGGATTCAATAGAAAATTCTTGAAAAGCTTCTACGTGCAGACAAAATACCTTCAATTTCTCCCGCTTGCATTACAAATGAAGAAAATTCTAGAGACAATTGCTAGCTTCCGCAACAATGATAGACAAAATCACACTTAAAACTTAGCAAGCTATACAAATTAAGGAAGTTCGTGCGAGCTATCGCCCGATTTGACATATAGCCGGCATGCATTTAATGTTCGGATCACTTCATAGTGCGACTCACAAACTATCATAATTGCTTGTCATGATTTTCAGAAACTAACCTTTTTGAAATCCCCGGAATATTCTCTTTTCCCACCGCCACCTTATTTTATGATGCATTTATCAATTCTGCATAGAACTTTTCGGTCTTTAAGAATTCAGACTTTGAACCTTGAACCAAGAACCAAAAGGTTCAAAGGTTCAAGTTCAAACATGAGAAATAACACATAACAACATAGAACATCAACTTCGCGACAAGACGAATAACAATTAATGAGCGAAGACGAAAACCGACGCATGACCAACTTTGAACCTTAAACCTTGAACTAAAAAGGGTTCAACGGTTCAAGTTAATACAAATTACAACAAAGCGCCCGCCTTATCATAGAACAAAGATGCGAAGAGAAGCCCTTTGAGAGCATTTTGAACTTTGAACCTTGAACTTTTAAAAAGGTTCAAGGACTCGGGTTCAAAGAAAGAAAATATATGACTGAAAGGGAAAAGAAAGACCAAAAGGCGACCTCTGCGTTTGAAATTTTAATGAAAACTGGGGGGGAACTAGCATATAGCAAATAAAGTCCAAATGATGCCAAACAAAAGCCAAACCAAAGCATACTCAATCCTGGAGAAGATGAGAACCTTTGTTGACCAAATCTCTTCCTTAGAAGACCCTCTATCCACACTCATTAGCCTACGAGGGTCAGAATGACAGGCTAATCGTTCAAAAATAGGAACAAGCTAAAAAGGGGACATTACAAAATATGGAAAAATGAGGAAAAAGAGATTTTTCATTAAAAAATTAGAATTGGAAAATCCTAAAAAGTGCCAAGGCCTAATTATTAAAATGTCAAGAAAGGAAACTATTAAAGAGGCCTAATTAAAGTGTGAAGGGAAAATAAAAAAGTGCAAGGAAATATGAAATATACCCCTTATTTGTTTTTGGATTTTTTCACAATTACAATCAACACAAACACCCGTTAGGTTTAGATAATGATAATCCAACACTACTGAAAGTAACCCTTCCACTTTTTGATCACCAAGAGCCCAATGTGGGAAGGTGAGACCATATGCTAATTGTTAGCACAATAAACTGTTGGAAATTACAATGCAAGTACAATGCTAGGCGGCAAGCCAACCCCTTCTGCTTGTCCAACATGTGAGAGAACGTTTACAACAGTTTGGCGGTGCAACCAGCCAATTTACAAGATTCCAAGAAACTAAGAATAACAACAATCACTCGACCACTTATCCAGTGGGAGGATTGAAAAATGAAATTGCAATCAACTCAACTGCTTATTCAGTGGGAGGACAGTGTTACAATAATAAAAGAAAGGCAGCAAGCCAGCCTCTTCCACTTATTTAGTGGGTCCTGAGTAACAATCCAAAATAGATAGTTGTTAGTACTACTAATCAACTTTACAATGCACAATATGGATTTTCAGATTAATAGATATCACTGTCCAAAGATAGGCGGCGAAGCCAGCCTCTTCCACTTATGCAGTTGGCCTAAGAGTAATCAAGGGAATTGTTGTTAGTACTACTAACTAGCATTACAAGATGAATAAGAATGGATATTCAAGTGCTATAACCAGACCAACAACTACAACAAATTACCAAGACCTTCCTCACCACACCAATGAACTTACACACCTAAAAAAATACTCCAACCTCAAAAACCAGAATCTGATATACATTAACAGCAAGCTGGAAATGCAGACAAGCAACACTGAACCCCACAAAAACTCATCTATCTCACTCAAATCACAACAAAACAACCTCAAAAACACACTCAAAAGAACCCAAGGCATGAAGTGTCTAAGGTAGAACTGATAAACAAAGCTAACAATGCACAACCACATGACACACAACCCAAAGCACCCCCCAACATAGGGCATATAGAGCACAAAGTTCGACTTACAAGATAAAATTCATTACTCCAAAATAATCATTAAAAACTTGTAATGTCCCCTTTTCTAGGTGACATGAGATGAGAAGGGGTTGACCTACCATTCGAGTTCCCGTAGGTCAATGACATGGTTAGGGGACTCATTCTGAGGGTCATGGAGCTTTGCAGGGGCTCTGTCAGCCATTTTGGACCATCAGGCGACAATTCCTATTTTTTAGGGAGAACTAACAATTGACTGAATGACCACCTGGGGGACCAAGGAGTAGAGCAGGATCCTTTTGAGTAGTTACAGGTGTTTGGAGAGAGGTTCCTACTTTTTAGGGCGATTCCCTACTTTTTAGGAGGTTGTGGCAGTTTCCATATTTGAGGTTCCACGGGACCATACCATGGTTTCAATTTCAGGAAGATTGGGTGTGTTTCCTAGTTTCTAGGAGTATCCCTAGATTTTAGGGATGGGACTACCAGTTGGCCCATCTTGTCTGGCATCAGTCACAGACATGTGACAAAGTCAGATTTATGTTTGGTTTGTTATTTTGGGATATTATTGGATCTATGGAAATATTTTAATATATTTAAATATTTCCTAAGCAATTAAATAAATTAAAATAAAGCTATGTATATAGCCATTTCAGAGTAATTGTAAATGATGTTCAATTTACATTTAATATGCAAGTTATATTCTATTATCTAATTTTGTTGTATTTGTTATTGCCTTATTGTATATATCTAACTGTCTTCTTGCTTGTGGCAAATGAGAGGAGCATTTAATATTTTCTATGTCCTATCTCACGAATGCCACTCACTATAAGTATATAACAAATGGGGCAAGGTTAAGCAATGCCTTGATCGGTCATGACCGATCAAGACATTACTTGCTCGTGCCTTTTTGTTTATACTAACAAATGCATGTTTTAACGTAAATGCCAATCGGTGTGTAGTAGGATTATAACCGAAGTCTATCGGTGTTTGCTCAACGCTAACAGCCGATAGTTATCGGTGTGTTAGCCTTGACAACCGATAACTATCGGTGTAGACTAACACACCGATAACTATCGGTGATCTTTATATTGCCACCCGATATGCATCCCGATATATTATATGCAACCCGATATAATATATGCAATCCGGTATATATTAATCGGTGACATCATTATTTATGTTAATCGATATACATCTAATACAAGATTTATTAGATCAATGAACATGAGCAAAATACATAGTATGATTATCAATAGGTTGTTTATATGCAAATATAGAATGGCTATCAAGGATGAATTAATTGCTTGATGATTTTTATCATAGTTATCGATATGATAAATGATTGAATGAGAGACTTCATTTATCTCTCATTCAATCATTTATCTTACCGAAGCTATCATGCATTAACACTCCCTCTTAGCTAGGTAAGATGGATGTAGACAATATATTCAAGCATCACAATTCAATTGATAGTAATCATTTTAGTCATTCATGGGAAATCATACCACCTAATCATTTGGTATGAAGTATCACCAAAACACGTGATACTCAAGTTCATCACATCAATCTTGTGATTGACAGGATATCACCTAAGCATGCGATATCAGTATTGCCTACACACATAATACTTAAGGATAATCATATGAGAAAGATTAATTTCTCACCTTATCCTAGTTGTGATAAGTGCACTAACACTTTATACAAATGTTTTATCACAACACAATCATGGCACATCCATGACATACCAGAGATCCAACATGATAACTGGTTTGGACATTATAAGATCGTCACCTTATAATGTCCCCATACAAGTGTTCACTATCTTGAGAGATCGTCACCTCTTAGATGTGAACCCAGCGGATAGAATCCCAAATTGTCCTAACATGACAAAGAGGTTTACACATTAAACATCTTATAGATATGCAAATATATATTACAAAGCAAATTACCTTTCTGTCATACCTAAGCCTTTTCTGAAGTGATCAACCTTCACTCTGGAAAGGGGTTTGGTCAGAATGTCTGCAGTTTGATCTCCTATACAAACATATTCCAGTTGGATTGCATTCCTATCTACCATATCTCACACATAGTGGCATGGAATCTCAATATGCTTGGATCTATCATGAAACACTGGGTTTACTAAAAGTTTTATGCAGCTCTGGTTGTCACAGTGTATAACAGTGGGTTTCATAGGTTCTCCAAACAATCCCACAAGCAACTTCCTAAGCCATACTGCCTCTCGGGCAGCCATAGAAGCTGCAATATACTCTACCTCGGTGGAACTTTGAGCTACAAAAGACTGCTTCCTGCTGATCCAAGATATCATAGCTGAACCTAGACTGAAGCAACACCCTGAAGTGCTTTTTCTGTCTGTTACACTTCTAGCCCAATCTGAATCTGTAAATCCATGTAGGTCTATCTCAACCTTCTTGTATTTGAGACCAAGGTTTAGAGTACCTTGTAGGTACCTCATAATGTGCTTCACTGCAACCAGGTGTATCTCCTTCGGTTCACACATAAACTGACTTAGAGCATTAACTACATAACAGATATTTGGTCTTGTATTTACCAGGTACATCAAGGACCCAATCATCTGTCTGTATTGAGTAGAATCAGTGGGTTGTGACTCTGCTGCTACTTCTTTAAGTTTATGTAAGTTGGTTTCCATAGGAGAGGTCATGGATCTACAATTTAGCATTCCGAATCTCTTCAAAATATCCAAGGTGTACTTTCCTTGGTTTAGTATAATGTCGTCAGAATTCAGCCATACTTCCAATCCTAGGAAGTAATGAAGGAGTCCTAAGTCCTTCATATCAAATTCTTTGGATAGATCATTCTTGCATTGTTTTATAAGATGATCATTTCCTGTGATTAATAAGTCATCAACATATAAAATCAATATTAGCATATCACCTTTATTTCTTTTGTAGTAGAGATTAGGGTCTGCATCATTTTTGGAGAAGCCTAGTCCTGAGAGATAGGTGTCTATTCTTTCATACCAGGCCTTGAGAGCCTGTTTGAGTCCATAGAGAGCTTTCTTGAGTCCACACACATGAGACTCTGTGTCATGAATTTCAAAACCTTTAGGTTGCTCTAGGTAGACTTCTTCTGAGATCTCACCATTTAGAAAAGTTGTCTTAACGTCCATTTGGTGTACCTTCCATTCCTTTGCTGTTGCAATGGCTAATACAACTCTTACTGATGTATACCTGGCAACAGGTGCAAAGGTTTCTTCATAATCTATTCCCTCCCTTTGTGAGAAGCTTCTGGCTACGAATCTGGCCTTGTGTTTTTCAATACTGTCATCTGCAACATGTTTGATTTTGAACAACCATTTAGATGAAACCACATATTTCTTGGTTGGCCTAGGAACAATCTCCCAAACATCGTTTTTCATAATGGATTGATACTCTTCAGACATGGCATCCTTCCATACTTGATGTTGAAGTGCATCTGATACATTGTTTGGTTCAGCTTTAGAGAGGTCATTCATAAGGGCAACATAGCTAGTGAATTTATTAGGCCTTTTGCTTTCTCTGAAGGTTCCTAAGGGAGCTTCTTCTACAATTTTGGTGGCCCATAGTGGTCTTTTCTTGAGGTTTTCTCTAGGTGGACTTAGAGTTTCACTCATAGTTTCCTCCGGATTCTCCTTCTGAAGCTCAGGAGTAGGATCTCTATCTAAGTTGGGGTTGGGAATATGGACTTCAAGATCTAGAGAGCTTTGGGCTCTTTTGAAGGCTAAGTTTTCTTCAAAGATCACATCCCTACTTAGTTCAATATTCTTTTGACGAGGTATATATATCCTGTAGGCTTTGGAGGTTTCACTATATCCTACAAAGATTCCCCTTTTTTGAGAGGGCTCTAATTTTATTCTTTTCTCCTTAGGTACATGAATATAGACTAGGCATCCAAAAATCCTAAGGTGGCTTATATCTGGTTTTGATTTAGTAAAGACTTCCTCAGGGATCTTGTCTTCAAGATGAGAGTGAGGACATCTATTTTGAATGTATACTGCAGTGCTAGTTGCTTCTGCCCAAAGATTGATATTTAGGTTCTGATCAAGAATCATAGCTTTGGCAGCTTAAACGATTGTCCTGTTTTTCCTTTCTGCTATCCCATTTTGTTGAGGGTTCTAAGGTATTGTTAACTCCCTCTAAATCCTTGAATTTTTACAAAACTCTTTAAATGATTCTGATGTGTATTCCCCCATTATCAGTTCTTAGGGTTTTAATTTTGTTTCTTGAGTAGTTCTCTGTTAATGATTTGAATTCTTTAAACCTATTAAGGATCTCTTCTGATTCTTTACATTTCAGAAAGTAGATCCAAGTTTTCCTAGAGTAGTCATCAACAAATATTACATAATACAAAAATCCCCCCAATGAATTTACAGACATAGGTCCACATACATCAAAATGAACTAACTCTAAAATTTTACTTGTTTTCCTAGTACTACTCTGAAAAGCACCCTTAGTATTTTTACCTAGGGCACATCTTGTGCATGCCCCTGAATGATATTGCTTTAGCTTAGGTAGACCTATGACAAGGTCTCCCATTGATAATAAAGCTCTAAAATTTAGGTGGCCTAATCTTCTATGCCAGATTTCATTGGCATGTGTAGTTTCATGAATTAGGGCTAAGTTGGGCTCTGTGCATAGCTCATATAGGTAGCCTTGTCTTTGACCAATTGTATTAGCTTTCTTGATAGATGAGTTCTTTGGCCAAGCCAACACTCTGTTGTCCATGAAGGCCACTCTGTATCCATTGTCCTCTAGTGCTAATATTGAGACAAGATTCCTCTTAATGCCTGGAACATATAGCACTCCTCTAAGTTGTAATGATACACCTGACTTTAGTTTGATGGTGTAGTTTCCAACTCCTTTGACAGGGTGTGTGGAGTCATCTCCGAAGGTTACCTCTTCATCATTCCTCTCTCATGAAGTCTAGTACTTCTTTGAATCCTGTGATGTGTTTGGATGAGCAACTGTCGATCACCCAAGAGTTCACTTTGTTTGATGTTTGATGTGTGAGTGCTGAATAGAATACATACTTCTCGGAGTCCTCTTCCCTTTTCGATTTTCCTGATTTGGCAAATGTGGTTTGTTTAGCTCTTTCTAGACATTTGGCAACATAGTGCCCAAATTTGTCACATCTGTAACACTGAATTTGAGAGAGGTCCTTTTTGAAAGAGTTCTTGCTATGACGACCTTTTCTCTTCTTGAATTGCTTCTTCTTGCCCTTTCTGTCTGAGTTCGTAGTTAGAACTTGAAGATCTTCATCTATATTCTTTTGTTTGATTCCTTTCTTATTTTGCCTTGATTCCTCTTGAAGACAGTCAGCCTTTAGCCTATCGAATTTTGGAAAGTTATCCCTTGCACTGATGCCTTGGACGAACGTTTTCCAAATACTAGGTAACCCATCTAAAGCAATGAGGGTTAATTCTTTGCTTTGTATTTCATATCCAAGGGTTGCTAGTTCATGCCTTAAGCTAGATATCCGCATGAAGTAGGCATGGACTGATTCTCCTTTTATCATGGTTATATGATTTATCTCTCCTTTTAGAGCCAAGGTTTTATTGGCATTGGATATCTCAAAAGCGTCTTCAAGTGCTTTGAACATGTTGAAGGCTGATTCGTGTTTCTTTATCATGGGCATAATATTGTTCCTTACCCCATCAACTATTATTTTGATAGCCTTATCATTTCCTTCTCTCCAAATTGCTTGATCAGGTTCAGTCTCAGGTTCTTTAGATTTAGTCTTTACAAATGATTCAACTTTGTTATCTTTTAGTATCATTTGAATTCTGAATTTCCATGCGGAGAAGTCGTCACCTCCTGCAAGT
This sequence comes from Cryptomeria japonica, assembly GCF_030272615.1. Taxonomy (NCBI): domain Eukaryota; kingdom Viridiplantae; phylum Streptophyta; class Pinopsida; order Cupressales; family Cupressaceae; genus Cryptomeria; species Cryptomeria japonica. The sequence goes on along the minus strand of NC_081409.1, from coordinate 33,089,397 downwards.
CTGTCTTCAAATCTGATAGCGCTAGCCATTGATAGGATTGTGATGTTGAATATATACTTGATTTGAATTTTACATAAAATTGAACAACCTCAGGTTCGATTTAACTATAGCTCTGATACCATGTAAATGATGTTCAATTTACATTCAATATGCAAGTTATATTCTATTAACTAATTTTGTTGTATTTGTTACTGCCTTATTGTATATATCTAACTATCTTCTTGCTTGTGGCAGATGAGAGGAGCATTTAATATTTTCTATGTCCTATCTCAAGAATGCCACTCACTATAAGTATATAACAAATGGGGCACGGTCAAGCAATGCCTTGATCGGTCATAACCGATCAAGACATTACTTGATCGTGCCTTTTTGTTTATACTAACAAATGCATCTTTTAACGTAAATGCCAATCGGTGTGGAGTAGGATTATAACCGAAGTCTATCGGTGTTTGCTCAACACTAACAGCCAATAGTTATCGATATATTAGTGAAATATCCCAAACCAATTTTTTCAATTTTTCAATTACAAAGAGTAATGCAACACACATCCGTTAGGGTTAGCACTTAAACCAAAACGGTGTGGAATACAACTCTAACCAAGAATGTACACCAGGATCCCGAGTTGGGCAAGGCGTGAGCATATGGTCAAAGGGTCTTAAAGCATTCTGAAAGTAACTCTAACCAAGAATGTGCCCAAGATGGACTAACATATGGTCAAAGGATCTTAGTGCATGCTGAAAGCAACTCTAACCAAGAATGTGCCCAAGATGGACTAACATATGGTCAGAGGATCTTTACAATTACAACTGCTGAAAGGAAAACTCGACACCAAGCATGTGCTTTCAAACCTAGGGTGGGAATGGAGCTACCATATGGAGGAGATGCTAAGAACTTAGAAATGGAATTAAATGATAACAAGCGTGAAATGAAAATGAGAAGAAATGCTGCCAGTACTACTGTTCAACTTACAATATGATAGTAAATGCTTCCCAAGATCATAAGATTAAGACTATACAATGCTGCAACAATATAGAAGACTCTCCCGGGCTTAACAAAAATGATAAGTCCAAGAAATTCTACTCAAGGATCAATCTTAATATTCTGATTTATGACAGACCTGCACTTGAAATGCTTAATCAGCAACACATGGAATCACTAAAATGCTCATTACTCTCTCAATACTAGTCCGAATGACCCAAAACCAAAAGCAAACGCTTCCTATGAAGGAGGCGACCCAACCAATACCAAGAAATCCGACATTAACCCAACAGATTATTTAACACGAACCCCAAGGCAATTCCAGCAGTGACGCCAGGCAAGAATGGCGATTCTTCTCTATAAAATAAAACACTTCATATTAGAATCTGCAAATTTGCACAAAGGAGCACCCAGCCAAAACAAGAGGAAATATGCAATACCCAGAATGAATATGTTTTTATTTTGAAATATATGAGTGAAACTACACATCTGCCCTACTAACCGCCACTCCCGAAAATGAAATGAAATGCAAATAACTGAACTTCAAGCACAACTCAATTTACAATGCAATCCCCACTACAAACTCTCACAACCACACTAAATCACCATTAGTTGCTATCTTTCAAGCAAGAAGCAATGCCAAGGCTAGGAGGCATTCATTTCTCGAAGCAACCCCAATACCATTCCGATAGAGTCTACATTACAATAGACATAAGATGCCCAAATGAAGGGAAGAGGCCTCCATTTATAAGCTTAACAAGAAATCTCAAGAGGCTTCTAGAAAGTGCGCCCTAATTTCACATTTGAATTTTCCTCCAAGAGATGGCGCCACTTTTAAAAGCTTTAATTAACCTTTATTTTAATTCACTTCTCTTCATAAAGTTGGCACCCCTTTTCATAGGCAAGATTTTAGACCTTAGGAAATATTAAATCCCTTCCATGATGCGTCCACCCTTGAAGACCACCTTTTAAAACAACTTGAAGTGATGAAGCTAGACCAAGGGGTCAACTTTAAAATATAACATTAAAACATAACATTATTTAAATGAAATGAACTTATCTCTTCAAAAACATCTCAAGGCCAAAAGTGACGAAGCCAACTAAACCAACTGAAGAAGAGAACCAACTGTGCCGAAATAATCAAGACCACTGCCAGAAATAGAATTTACTAAAAATAGTAAATTCCAAAAAGTGCTCAAAACGCAAAGTCGGACATACCACTGCGAAGCCCTTTGAAAACCCAAAAAGAATCTGCGATCCAAACTCTAATTCATGAGCAACAACAACGTCCAAAATTGGAAACCCTAATTTCACCCATTGAGCAGCCTACGGGTTTCCAAAATAGGCCATCGGTCAACTGAAACATTGTTGTCCTCATTTTTGTTTCCAAAAATGAAGGACCACTATGGTGAAATTTTTATTAAAAAATGAAAAATTTTACTCTATGGCACGCTTCCCAATGCAAAATTTCGACTAATCCTTGGACTGGTTTAATCCTCAATTCATTCTCGAACTACGTTTCGAATTTCGTCCAATTCTGGGTTCGTTTTCTATGCCTTTCTTTCAATTTCGGGTTTTAAAACCCAGACTGCAGGTGGAGAATTTTCTTCAAACTGCAAGTTTTAATGATATTCATTGTTTTGGTCTTTGTAGGGGAATTTTTGACCAATTACATGTGTAATTTTATTTTAAATGTGTCACTTGTAATTATTTTAAGTTTCCCCTTTGATGTTTTTATCTTTTTATTGTTTTTTGGTCATTTTTAGTTAAAATAGGGATTTTTTGGCTCAGCTGCAAGTAAACTTGCAGTTTGGTCAAAAAACCCCTACTTTAATGGTTTTTACATGTAATAGGGATTTTAAATTCCCATTACATATGTGCAAGTGTTTCTAACTTTTTGTAGGGATTTTATTTCCCTTTTACAAGTATTTTAAACTTGCAGTTTGCTCCAAAAAACCCGATTTTGGCTTGCAAATGCATTTTTTGACAATTTTTAAACTTGCAGTTTGCTTCAAAAAACCCGATTTTGGCTTGGTAAGTGAAAAAGTGAATTTTTAAACTTGCCATTTGTCTTAAAAAACCCGATTTTGGCATGTACGTGGAAAAAGTGAAAATAAAACTTGTTATTTTCTCTCTAAAACCCGATTTGCTTCATTTTGGGCAATTCGAACTTGTCATGTGTCTTCTAAAACCCGATTTGCATGGAAAATGGATTTGTTGAAGATGTCAAAGCGATTTTTTGGGGAGATTTTCTGAAGATGCAAGGCGTTTAGGATTCTATCCTATTCTCATGCTTTCACAAACACATTTTTCGCCATTTAGAGTTTATTGTTGTTGGTTTTTGGTGCCAAATCAGCAAAACGTGGTTCTTCTAATCCACTTTTTGGGCGTTTTTAATCAACTCTCCTAAATCGTTTTGCCTTTTTCTACCTAGGCGTGGAGGGTGAGAGGATTTTTGCACCAGTTAATGATGTCGTTGGAGTTTATAATGGTGGCCACGTGATTCCCTTTGGCCACGTTTTCAACCTTTGGCAACATTTTCAAACATTTGGCATCATTGCTTCTTCTTCTACCTTAGGCGTTTTGCTCTAATAAACTTGGATGCACACTCTCATTGGCATTTTGGTCCTCCAAGTTTGAGATTGCTGCTATATTTATCAGTTTGGGGCATTTTTACAAAAAACGTGATAAGGGTTTGACATTCCGGATTGCTCCTTTTCATCGGTTTTGCTTCTTCATTTCAAGAATTGTTGCATTATTGGAGAAGCATTTTGCATTTTTAAGAAAGGTATGTTCTCTTTCCTTTCTTCCCTTCATTTTATTATTTTCTTGTTTTCTTTATTTTTCGTTTTTAGTTGCATTTTTGGCATGTGATGTTCTTCCCCTATAAATTGGTTTTTGTGAAAGAAATCTTCCCCTTAATATGCAATTGTTGAATTGCAATGTTCTTCTCAAAATTCGCCCCTAACTTGTATTCGGGATTTTTAATCTCGATTACAAGTTCGCTGGAAATTCTTGTTCTTCCCCTACGGTTAAGGAATTTAATCATTTTTGGTTAAAATTCCAAGCTTGAAAAGTGTGAAATACCCTTCCCTTGCAAATTCGGGTTTTAAAAACCAGATTACATGTTGAAAAGTTCTTCCCATTTTCATGAAAATGACTTTCCCGGATATTCCCATTTCTATCCATTTATGTTCCCCATATCCATACTTTCCATTTCCATCATTTCCCGCAAGTCAAAATCTCATTTTCGTCCATGTCTCCATTTTCAAATTTACAAGTGTACTTGTATTCGGGTTTTAAAACCCCGATTGCATGTATGTCCTTTCCAACTTGTATACTTGCGAAAATTCTCCCAAGATCCGAAATTGGTCAAAGTCAAGATTTTCTCATTTCTACATATCTCCCCTCTTCCTCTCACAAAACTGTGAAATTCAGAAATCAAAGTTTTACCCATTTGAAGAAGGAAGAATGATATTTGCAGCTGACTATGATGTTGCCTTAACTCTTTTAAGTCTTCATCACAGCATTCCATGTTCACAATCAATGTCAGATTTGCCGGCATCTCCAACTCCAAAGAAAATGAAATACAAATATGACAAATACTAGAATGAGGTTGCACCTTCCCAGGTTTCTTCTCCTTTGGATCGCATTAGGGACACTAAAACAGGGCACTTTGATATGGTAGAATTCATCAACAGGGTAGAAGATCCACAGGATAACAACTTGCAGTGGCTGTTGGACAGCCATATCCATCATGCATCTTCCTTCCTAGTGGCTGCCCTAGAACCTGAGTTCGTTCTTGCATGTGCCCATCATTTTGATAAGGAATTAAGCGTCATCAAAAATGATGATGGTGAAGCTATAATTCGCCTTGATGCGGATACAATAGAGAAGGTTTTCAGAATACCTCCTGCACCTGTTTATATGGAAATCACCAAAGAAAGTGCAGCAGAGCATTATGTGAAAAGGGAAAAAGATTGCAAGTGACACATCAATAGGTGGATCCAAGAGCCACGTCCTTCCTTCTCAAGATGGGCAAAGTTGTACCGTTGTGATTTCAAGTGGGAGATAGGAGACACCATCACTCTTCTCAGCAGGATGTTGGGCCTTCAGCACTCCAATGTCTTTGAGCCATGGATGTATCAATTCATTATGTTCATACGGCAGTCGCATCACATTTCATGGGATGAAATCATCAGCGATGCTTTGTGCGAACAACTTGCAGCAGTTCCTACCACTATGACCTTCTTCATGAATTCTTATTTGGTATATTTAGCAGCATCACTTAGACACTTTCCAGGTCTTTCTACCAAGGGTGATCGCTCGCTTATACCAGTTTGGGAATATTATGACCAGTTGCCATTGAAACCTAGCAGACTGCATTTCAGAAGAGTCCAAGATGCATTCTTCGGATATTTCATGTGTCAGTTTGACGTGGATCTTAGAAACAAAAGAGTATCAGATGAGGCATGGGTCAAGGTGTCTGAGTATGGGTGTTTGTTCCTGCAATTTCCCACCTTCACCTATATGAGGATTGGATGCTATGATGGTCAGCCATACATGCTTCTAAGATACCCAACCGATAAGATAATTCTTATGGAGTTGGGAAGACAAATCATGGCTGTTCATACTTTTCAGTATGCTAGACACAAGGTTGGAATGGGGATCTCTAGCACAAACCCATTGAAAATTGGTCGATACTCCCTTGTCACATCTGTGAAGGCTAAGGCCATGGAGGCTGAATTGCAGGAAATCAAGCTTAAGAGGTTCAAACCTAGAGCTGATTTTGATTATAGAGGTATGAAGGAGAAGATCAAGAAATCCTTTGTGCATGTTCATCGCATTGAAGACATCTGGGTAGATCTCCGCACGGAAGCCGAAGTTCTGAAGATGGATTACTGCAGGCTCACTGTTGAGCAAATTGTTGACTTGAACTTGGCAGATATCCCACAAGGGATGATCGATGACGGGCATATACTTGATCCTGAATACACTCACGAAGGGTTGAGGAAGCTCCACTTCCTTTGATCCAATGGTCACACAAGGAGTGCGTCTCCATCCTTGACAGATTTCAGCCTATCTTGGCCAACACTAATGTATGGCTGAAAAGTAATGCTGTTAGACTTATCAAAATCAAGGTTGGTAAAGAAGATGATTCTACAGGGCCTCTTGGATGGAAGTCTGAGATTCAGATTGATAACAAGGAGGGTGCTTCATCTTCAGGCACAAGGATCAAGTTACGAGTTAGTCGTGCAGTAGTGCTTCCTCCTGAGGAGTTGACTACTCGTGGGAAGGAGAAATCACGGTTCCATGTTTGGGTGATCGACCTGGATAATCCAGAAGAGGGGCAGCAATTTGACGATGCGCCTAAGTCTCCAGTTTCAGACTTGCCTCACGAAGTCATTCCTCCAGTTTCCATTGAGATGCCTCTTTCTCCTCCTGATTTGCTCATAGATGGGTCTCCTCAGAATGTAGTACCCATTTTAGCATACGAGTCTTCTCCTAATCGACAACGAGAAAGTGTGTTGAAAGTTCCTGAAGATAATCCCACTTGTATTCAGTTATCAGAAATTGATACTTCCACTTCTGGTTTTGAAGAATTCATGAGGCAATCTTCATGTCCATTGGTAACTGAGCAAACCGTGGTCGCCATTCAAACAGATATTCCTCCCAGGGTGACCATGGTAATTCAAACAGAAACTGCTTCTCCTTTGCCTATGGCTGCTATTGGAAGTGAGTTGATGACTTTGCCTCCATGGCTTAGTTCTTTCACCCCGAAAAGGAAGAAGCAAGAGATCTCACCTGATGCCTTTGACTACCAGCAGCTCAAACAGTCCAGATCCAAAGTTGCTAAGAAAGCAAAGACTATCTCTAGGGTAACTGTTGATAGCAACAAGATGAAAGTAGCTGAAATTGTGGAACCTATTGCAGATAAACCACTTGATGAAATGTCAGCTGCTGATTATAAGGTTACAAGGGTAGAATTGGGCAAGCAAACACGAGGTCATTAAACATGATGCTCAGTTTTCTGTTGCTTCACTAGTGCAAAGGTGTGACGATCTTCTTGCAAAGAAAAATAAGCTAGAAGAAGAAAATCGACAGCTTATGGCAGCCATCCATAAAATCACAAAACCTGCTGCTGAAGGGAGTAACTCCATAGGTTCTTCTAGTTCCCAAGAATTGATTTGTGGAGTGGAAAGGGCTGCTCAGAAAGTACAAGCACTGGATTCCTGGGTTGATCAGCTTCATGATCAATGTGTACAAGTGGTAAAAGACATTTCTCAAATAATGTCTAAGTTGGAAACCATTGAGGAGAAACTGGATCAGACTTCTAACACTTTCAAAAAGAATCTGGAAAGTGTTGAGAAAAGTCTGGCAATCTGACGTACCGTGCCCCAACAACAGCTGAGTATTTTGCAGGAACACGCCATCATCTCTTCCAGGGTCATCTACTTGGAATTTGAAGAACTCATGGAAAACAAGACCCTTGTTCTTAAATCCCTCATTGAGGAGATCAGTGATGCAAGAAGATTCCGGGATGAACTCTATCGAGGTATTGTCTCACATTGTGAAAGGGCCTCTTGCAATATAGTAAGTCAGGATGGACAGCTGATTCCAGAAGAAGAGGTTCTTGCTGATTTATAGATGAGGATTCATAATGAATGGAGGAGCGAACAATTCTCGGCAGCTTCAATTCAAGCATTGATGAAACACCAAGCCTTTTTGCAGGAGATCCAGTCTATCCTGGATAAAGACAATTCCGCACTCCTCCATTGTCACGACACTATTGTAAAGACTATGGTTGTTGCCAAGAACACCCATGAACCGAATCCCAAGGAACTACAAGCGAGCATCCGGAAATTTCAAGGATTCGTGTCTTCACAAAATTCAACTTAAGTGTTTTTCAACACCTAGTTGAATTTTCCCTCTTTTGTAATCTTTAGTTGTAATTTTGTTTTGACAAGTTACATGTAAAAGTATTTTTTGTAAAACGCAAGTTACACATTACTTGCACTTTTGTAATTACATGTAAGGCAACTACAAGTTGTGTCCGATTAGGACTATAGTTCGAATAAGTCTTAGTTAGTTAGAGTAACTCTTAGTTAGTTAATGAAGTCTCAGTTATTTATTGAATGAGTCTTGGTGGTTGAGAGAATCTTTCAAGTTAGTTAGGATCCTCCCACCTTTTTCTCAAGGCTCCTCTTCTATAAATACTTGAGAGGTCCATTGTAAATATATCTTTTGGAAAGCAAGCAAAAACTCTGCCAAATTTACAGCAAGAAGTCTTTGAGCTTATGTATGTGAATTGAAGGTTTTGAAGAATAAGAAAGAAGGATTACTCAAGTTTTGAGTCTTTGAGCTACATGTTTGAGTTTGAATCTTTTTATTTCTTCTATGCAAAGTGTTTCTAAAGGATCTTTGTCCAATCTGGTTTGAAGTCTTTGAGCTGCAAGTAGAGAAGATTAATTAAAATAGGAAACTCTCTTCAAGGAGCAGCAAGTCTTTGAGCTTGCGTCCATTCTTGAGAAAAATTATTGTTTGATAAGAAATAGCAGCAAGTCTTTGAGCTTGCATTAGTTCTTGTCTTTGTGTTGAAAGAATAGATTATTCCAGTCTTTGAGCTATTATCTTTTATTCGTTGTAAAATTTAGTATAGCAAAGGGTAGATAAGACTTCCAATAGTCAAGTCTTTGAGCTTGATATTGCTGTCCTGCCCCGAAGGAAGTGACGGAAGTCTTTGCGCTTTCAGGAAACTTCATTTCCTTTCTCTCATTTCACTTCAAAGTAGTTACTGCTGTTCATTTTCGATCACTATCCTTTTCTGTGAAGAGAAAAGTATATTGTCTTTCTTGAAGAAAGAAGGAAGACAGCTGTCCCATCCTGTTTTTATTTCAGTTTTAGTTAGATAGGGGGAGCCTTCCCTTAATTAGGAGAGTTTTTACTCGTGTGCTGTGGTTGAAACCACAATTTTGTATATTTCCCCCAAGTGTACAAAATTTTCAACCAACAAACATCACGCCTGAGAAGGGGACATTACAGTTAGCCTTGACAACCGATAACTATCGGTGTAGACTAACACACTGATAACTATCAGTGACCTTTATATTGCCACCCGATATGCATCCCGAAATATTATATGCAACCCGATATAATATAAGCAATCTGATATATATTAATCGGTGTCATCATTATTTATGTTAATCGATATACATCTAAATACAAGATTTATTAGATCGATGAACATGAGCAAAATACATAGTATGATTATCAATAGGTTGTTTATATGCAAATATAGAATGGCTATCAAGCATGAATTAATTGCTTGATGGTTTTTATCATAGTTATCGATATGATAAATGATTGAATGAGAGACTTCATTTATCTCTCATTCAATCATTTATCTTACCGAAGCTATCATGCATTAACAGTAATAAGGGGTTTTTGGCTTCATCTGGTTTGATATGCCTATGTGTTATAGCTCGTTGGAAAGGTCTTGAACTTTGCTACATGATTCTCACCTCCCGGAGTCTTTTTGGATGCTTGAAGCTATTTATTCGCAATAAAGTGATATTTTTCTCTAGTTTGACGCCATAATTGGAAATTGTCACTTTAATTATAAAGCGCAAGCTTTATTATTCTTTAGGGTTCGACTTGCAAAGGGAAAGGAGTTATAAGGAGATGAAAACCTAAGTGATAGCATCTTTGATCATTTTGAAACTTGCAAATTTGGGAATTGCTCTAGAAGAGTGATTTTGGTCTGGGACGTAAACCCCAGGTCTGAACTTGCTGGGACGTAGCCCTCAGCAGGAGTTGATAGTGGATTTATCCAACATTGCACAAAGATTGTCAAAGGTAGAAGACACATCTTCTTGGCCTGAAGATTCAGCATGCATATTGGGGGTTTCAACAGAGCGGCTGGTCTATTTCAGCTGGCACGTGATTTGCAGTAGCTTCCACGCCTCCTTTGCAACCATGCCTTGTTTGTATGTTGGCTTGAAGGGTTGTATTCATCTTATTTGGTCTTCCTTGTTCGTTGCCAATAATATTCCTCCATCTGGCATGAATCCTGATTGAGAACAACTCCAAATAAATGTATGGATTCTTGCTGAATACAAAACTAGGTTATTTGCCTAGTATTATTTGCAGTATTTTTAGATTGCTTAAGTGTTCTTACATATGAACATTGTTTACTGTTTTATTTCACAGTTGTTGCTATTTATCAATTACTTTACTTATAATATCAAAACACAAAAAGAAACAATCCCTTTCTGCAACTTTTGTCTATTCTATAAGATCACCGGAAAATTACAAAAATATACTATGTTTAATTAATAATTTATAGCAGCAACAGCAAGAGGATCCATTTGGGATCTTTCAAAACTTACATGAAGAATCGCCCAAGGCATAGGAAAAGGACAAAAATACCCAGAACCATCAAGAAACCACATAGAAACTTATGAGCAACATGCACCTTTAGCTACACTAGAAACCAGCAACCTCGAAACACACTAACAACACTCCAAAAATCAGAAAACCACAAAACACTTCATCTTCGTTGAGCTCAATCTTCTCCTCTGGATGAGAAATAGTCACAAGTTCAGCTAGGCGCTATCTCTCAAGCACGAAACAAAAGGCACTAGGAGGTGTGCATCCCTCATAGCAAATGAGAGCCCAAGGCCCTTATTTATAACTTTTTGCCAGGCTAAATTCAAAGTCCAATGCACTCCAAATGGTGCCCAAACCAAATGCCATCTCATTTCACCCTAATTAGGCATTGGAATTTCCCTTCCTAGCACATGGCGTCCAAGACATAATCCCCTTGGTCGAACTTTTTGGATGACTTAGAGGCTTACAAAATAATATGAATGAATTTGCATTTAGGCATCCACTATGAAAGTCAAATATATCACCCAAAAACTTAGGATAAAAATGATAATATTTCCCTTATTCAAGTCATCCAAGTCTAGGCATAATATAAATAAGCCTTAATCAATAATATATACCTTCTTCAACAACTACCACATTTGAACTGAAGCCAAGGTACTGAATTGCAAAAAATAGTCATCTGAACCAAAATAACACTGCTGAAAATAGCCACTGAGCTAAGATGCAAAACCCCTGCCAAAAATAGCGCTGCTAAAAATAGTACTTACTATAAATAGCATACTGCTAGAAATAGTAAGTGTTTCCAAAGTGATTTTTACCACATTTTGAGCAGCTGTCAAACTTACTAAAAAATAGTAAGTCTAGAAAAGGTCTTCAAATTGATTTGCATGTCATACCATCACAGAGGTCTCAGAAAACCCAGAAAAACCCAGAGAAATTAGCTTTTTTTGCCTCCACTTACTAAAAATAGTAAGTCAATCAAACTCCATTGCTTGCTATGCCTATACCCTCATTGTGAAGCTTTCTGAAAACCCAAAAGGAATCCAGAACCCAAACTGACAACTCCAACATGCAAGCCTTCGAAAATGCTGAAACATCCTCCCAGAGGCAGGAAACCCTAATTTCTCCTTCCGACTAGCCTACAGGTCTCCGGAATGAGCTAACGGTCAAATAAACTGATTACTGCTGGGAAGGGGACATTACAAAATGAAAAATTTAAAGTGGAGAATCAATAAATTCGAAAAAGTAAAAGTGTGTTCACACTCAACCAATTTAATTTTTACACTCACGTCCATATTATATCTTCCATTCTCCACTAGGAACTTATAAATTTCTCAAGCCATTCTCAACAAGGGAACTTTACCTTGCACAACAAATCTTTGGCAATATATAACAAAATCTTGACAATGTACAAAATCGCCCAACAAAGATACTTTGCCTTGTACGACATCCTTCAAAGGTTCACTTCCAAGTATGGCATCTACAAGACACCAAGATATGACATTTAACTCGTAAGATTTATGTACGAAACTTATAGTTGGTACACAGTTTTTTACATCATACGATCTACTTTATCCTGCCTAGTATGACCTACTTCATCTTACCACATATGGCCTCCTTGTAGTAGTGTACAACCAATGAAAAATGTATATGGCGGCAAAATATTTATTCTGTACGCCATCATTCCCTATATGCATTGTACGACAATACCCTATCTCTATCGTATGAACCCACCCTTTCGTTGTACGACATCGACAACTATTCAAAATACAATACCTGCTTGATATCGTACAACCGAGTCTTTGTAGTATTGCATGCCATATCCAAAAGTCTATATGGTTTCATTCCCTCAAGTCCATACAACCTCAACATTGACAAATTCAAATTGTGCAATATTCATGCTGGCATAGCGTACAAACCATCATATGGCCACGAAAAATAATTTTTTGGAGAGTACAGCTTGCCACCCTTGCTGTTATAAAGCATTCTCGGCAATCTGCAAGAATTTATCGAGAGAATTGTTGTTAAGGTGACCTTAAATGGAGATAAGGTGACCTTACTGATAGCCCGATTAAGCTCAATATTTTGTTGTTGTTGTCTAGGGCCTCTATCATTGCGGTTTCTTATATTATCCCTACGTTACATATAGTATTGGTGTAGTGGGAAGGTATCTCTAACATCTGTCGAGAGACATGCCCACTCATCACTGGCAGGAATAAACATGTCCTCAAATGCAATGCCTTCCTATGGGTCTACAGGTGGAGGCTCGTCTCTAGGAAGGAAACAGGGGTGCATAGGTTTGTCAGCTGTCCTAGTTTGGGCTTTGTCACGCCAAGATGAGATGGATGCACTTCCCAACGATGAGGGAGCCCTGCTGCTGCCACGCTCCCTGCAGGTGAAACTGATCTGCTGTGTCTATCATGCCTACCTTTGTGACGTCCCAAGTCCATCATGTCCAAGGTGTCCTATAATCTATTGAGTGCCTATACAATCCTCGGCTGTGAGTTAGCCAGGGTTCTCAGTAACTCATCAAGATCAAGGGGATTCTTTCTTTGATCCTGTCAAGGGCTTCTATTACCATCATGAACATCACCCATAATTGCACCAACTGGAGAACCTATAACAAAATTCAACTGTCCAAGTACTCTTCTACGAGTGTAAAACTTGTATGGCCCAGTTCTTCTAGGATACATAGAATTAACTAGTAACCCTAAGGCTGGCAGGATCACAGCTTTGATACCATTGTAAGATTTTGGACTGAAATCTTTCCCAATCTGCTGATTTGTTTTCAATTTTATCTTTGACCAGCAAAGGGGTTTTTGTTGATTTTTGTTTTGTTTTGATAATTTATGATTTTTTTTGTGTGTTTTTTTGGCTTTCGATGAATAATGAATGCGGAAAAAAAAGAAATAAATTGACTGAAAAATAATTCCAGAATTCTGAAATTTACAACAGCAAACTATAATTTCAATAAATGTGCTTATTTCACCACAAATAGACAAATTTCATACCAAGAGTCCAAACGCCTAGCCTGGGAGTGCACTCTTTATTGATGAGTCTCACCAGGAATGACAATATGGAGCTATCAGGCTATGACAATACCTCCAATGAGGTTTATTTGCATCTACTAGAATTATCAAAAACAATTATTGAAGAATCACGTAAATCTTCTACCAATTCTACTAGGCTCCCAAGCAAGATCTCTGAATTTGCCCTATAATCCTCAAAGAATTGCTCACTAAAATATCCCCTTACTTTTTTTTCAATTATTTCCAGTTACAAACATCACAAAGCACCCATTAAGGTTAGGAAAGATAATCACAATACTACTGAAAAATAACCCTTCCACTTTTTGATCACCAAGAGCCCAATGTGGGAAGGTGAGAGCATACAATGAACAGGGGATCATTACCTCCAATAATCAACTGAAAATACAATGCTGGGCGGCAAGCCAACTCCATCTGCTTGTCCAGCAAGCAAGAGCAACTTAAAGTAGAAACAGTCAACCACTTTTCAGCGGGAGGACAATCATTACAAAAGCCAACCACAAAGAACTACCTAACACTAAAGAGACACAGTAAAAAAAAAAATGAGAAGGTACAAACTATTATCACTGCCAAAAGGTATCACCAATCTGTATTACTCCTGAAAATGTGTTACAAAATCATCCACTTCTATAGAAAGAACTCTAAAATTACAGTTTGCTCAAGATGAACAAGTCAGAACCCCTATAATGAAGACTGGAGGAGGTATATATGCTTTTCCAAAAGCAAACAAGGAATATAAAATTGCACCTCCTCTTGGGCGAGCAAAACCAAAAAAACCCCTTTCCAAGACCTAAAACAGGTCTGAAAGAGAAAATACTTGGGCAAAAAGTCAAGCCCGTCCATACTCTGCCATAAAAGCTCTTAAATACCCATTAATGACCCCTAAAATATCTTCAGATAGGCCTGCAAACCTCATTAATGCAAAAATATCCCTGATTTTATCAATAAATATGAATAGAAAAATATCTCATAAAGTGATTTATTAAATATCACTTTAATAAATACTTTCTTTATTCATTTACATTTAAGCCCAAAGAATAAATAAAAATAAGAAAATTATTTAATAAAGTGACAAAGCTACAAATCACTTTAATAAATAATCCTATTATTTAATTTATTGAACTTAAGTCAAGACATTAATAAATCCAAATAATAAAATTATTTTACTAAAGTGATTTATAACTTTGTCGCCTTATTAAATAATTATATTATTTTCATAAAATTATTAAAAAATATGTGATAAGATATTTTTCACTATCACTTAATTAACAATAATTATATGCTAATTTTAATGTGATAAATAAAAATCACCTATCACATATTCTTCAATAATTTAAAAGCTATGTGATATAGCAAATCACTTAAATATGACACCTTGGCGATTTTTTGAGGGATAAAAATATCAACCTCCTTAACAAATCATGGGAGATATTTGAGAGAAGAAACAAAATAAAGAGAAACAAGGAAATATAGGGTAATGAACCCTAAAAACACTTCATTTCTTCCTCTCTTGGCATCGATATCTCTCCTCCTTCTCTGCTACCACCATGAGCTAGGGTTTGATCTTTTTTGGAAGAACCTTTGCAGAAATCGAAGGGCATAATGATTTATTCTGAGTGTTGGGTGCCGCCATAGTTGGGTACGATTGGAAGCCTCTGGAAAGTATTGCAGACCGCCATTGGTAAGATCTTTCTCCAAAAAACAACTCTATTTTAGCAGATTTACTGGTAAAACGTGGGTAATATCGCTGCTCTTGTGATTTTCTTGCTTCAGCGACTTGAGCTACAACAATATAATCTCATCTCTGTGTATTCTTTGTGTATTGACATGCTTAAGATTGTCATTTTCCTTTACCTTAGACAATATTACGATAATATCCTCTGCTTTTCATGATATAGACTGTCACTAAGAATAGCCTCCATCATAACTATGATATTATGATTAGTCCTTTATTTGCTCCAATACTGCCATACTGCCATACCCCTTTGATCTTGCTGTGTTTTAAGGCATATTTAGGCCGCTCTGTGAAACTATTTCCCTTAATCTGTAAAAATCTGCTCAGTGTCTAGAATCCTTGCTTTCTTGGTTGACTGTGATGCGAATGGATTCTGTATTTGTATTAGGATCATTTGTTGTTCATAGAGTGTTTTAACAGCTTTCTCTGATTTTGTTTGACTGAGACAAGCCTGGTCATGATTTTGACAGTAATGATTGTCATTGAGCTTATGAAACTGTTTCTTATGTCTTGGATTCACTGTACTTGTATCTTGAATGCTGTAATAAGATATCCTACAATATCTTACCCTTATAACCTTCTCAGAAGATGTGACTTCTCTTTGTCTCATGTATTGCATTGCAACCTTTATGCTTTCAAGATAGAAATGTTTCTTCTAATAAACTCTTTGAAGCTTTGAATAGAATTCCTATCTTGGATGCCACTCATGCATTTTTTCCATGCTCATGATTGTTCTGTGTTAAAGGCTGCAATATTGAGAATGACTGCTCACTGTATATTTAGACTGCAAATTGGTGACTATTTCTGAGTATATCTTACATTGAGATGTTGATTCATGTCTTGCAAACCTTCTTAGAGAAACTATTATTATTCTATGAGTGCCTTTGACATTGGTATATGGACTGATCTACCTCTGTCATACATATTGATTGCCATGATTTTCTATAAGAGATATTGCTGATGACTGTATCATTACTGCTCATAACATGTGCTCTGTCAATTCCTCTTATAGCTGCTATATGACTTTTGACAGTAATACTGTGAATAAAATCATGTATTTGTTGATGGTTCACACATTAATAACTGTCATGCTACTCTCTTGGACTGTGACCTTGCCCTTTTCACTGTATTAACGCCTTCTATAGGCTTCAAAGGTAAACAGGGACTGTACTATTAGGCTGCCCACACATATGACTGTTCCTGTTGGCTCTTGAGAGATCTTTGTGAATGTCTCTTGAAACTTTTCATCTTCTTTTTACCTTTGACATTTTGCATGGTCTTAGGTTTATTCCATCCACTGAACCATATGTTGATCCTTGGCTGCTCCATGACTTTCTAGAAGACTTTAACCATTCTATACTTGGTCTCAGTCCTCTATTGCCATTTGCTGCTCCTGACTGTGACAACCTCTTTTATAGTTGTTCTTCTAATGTGCATTATGACAGCATCTTTGCCTTATCTCATGCTAACTACCATGATCTCTTAGCTTTGATTCTTGACACTTGAGACTGCTGTGTCTTCCTTTACAAGTCTGAAACCTCAATATTGTTATTGTGCATTCTTGGTCATCATTGAATATGCCTTGCTGTCATGGGCTTTGACAGCCCCCTGTTGCTTGGATTTCATTCTAGCATGGACTCATTGCTATTGCAGATGCCTATAAAATCATGCATGAATTACTTATCCATACTATGGCTGCTCTAAAGAAGATGACTGCACCTTTGGCTCCTTCCTGAGTGGATAGTGCTGCTATCAAAGCTTCTTTCCATGTGGCTTTGAAAATCCCTCCTTTGCTGCTCTACAATGGCTGTCTTAGATAATATTATACCTTTTGATTACAACATTGTCCCTAAATGAAGCTTTCTGTCCTAAAAACCTCTCTGTGATCACTGAATATTCACTGTGATTTGCTTTCTGCCATTACAAACAGTTATCACCTCTTCATGGCACTGCCTTAGACATTGTAATAGCTTTTAGAAGTATCTTTTATGACTGCACTTTTGAACAAAATCTGCCTTCAGTGACCACTGATCTCCGTTTTGATTTTATGACTGTTGCACTGTAGCTTTCTGGAACATTGTAATGGCATCCCTTTGATACTGGCATATTAAATGATAAGCTTTCTTTCCTAACTGTAATTATTATGACGATCATGCAACCTTCTTATCTCTCCTATACGATGGTCTCTGTGAATGAGTACTCCTTTGTGACAGTATGCCGGTAATGACATCTAGGACCTACATGTTCCTATCAGCTTATTGCCATGAGCGACAGGTACTCCTTTATTGTGACCACCGTAGGAGACGGGTAAGGATTGTTTCATTTTTGTTGTAATAATCTGTCCTTAATAGCATACATGCTGAGTTCAACCCTCGTGGGAGCCCATTTTTCCCCACATGCTGATATTTAAATGAAGTAATCAGCAATAAAACTTTACCTGTATCTGCACATTGGACAAATTTGTCAGACAAAACCATGAGTTCCAGATTTGTTTTCTTGCTTTTCTGTTAATACATATAATGGTTAGACTGATATAACACATTATAGGAGTAGATTGTGCATGTATTGACGATGTATATGCAAAGATATGGTGTCCCGAGCTCTGACACAATTTTCCTCTATCTTTTTGCAGACACTTGGAGCAACAAGGGACCACTGTGAAGGAGCTTGGATGTGAAGCTACTCAACTGTGGGGGGTTCGTCATTATGAGGCAATTACGGATCCCTTATCTTTGTTTATACTTTGTTTCTATATGCATCGTTTCCTTTGATAATGCACTATAGGTAGTCATTCCCACAGCTTGTGTGGGAGCATTTCATTTGACATTTATGAATAAAGAAAATGCCTTTTCAAATATGCAATGTTGTATGGCTCTTGTTTGTGAACACTTGCATTTATCTGAATTTCTTTTATGGCATTCTGTAGCATCTTGGCAAAAAATATTCGAACAACAGACATGCACTCCCTAAAGCTGTAAAACTTAAACAACCCCACTTGATTGAGCTGGAAAAAGAAAATGGGTAACAATTACAAACATGGAAATAAATCACTCAACTACTTATTCAGCGGGAGGACTATGAAAACTTCTGAAAGAACAAATACGCAGCTAGGCAATCCTCTATCAATTTTTAGTGGGAATACAAAATGTAAAATGCAGCTAAATAAAGGTTGATCAGTACTACTGAATTCAGTGTTACAATGAGAGCATTAGCTTGCAAATTACAATAGGAAAATGATATCCAAGATTCCAAACACACCAAAATTTTAGGAATCAATCCTCTAACAAATAAGAACTATCCAGCATATGAAAGTACTTAAACAAGTAATTAACGCAGGTTTGATATGAAAAACAACAATCTGAAAATACAGACCAGCAAGACTAGAATTCACCTAAATGCTCATAACTTTGTCCTCGCAACTTCGAATGATGTGAAATCAAATGCCAAGGGGCCCAGGAGACAAGGCGTCCACTCCCAAACCAATAGACCGCTACAACTCGGATCAAATCATCACTACACGCTTTCCAATACACTCTCCAGCATGGTACGACCTAGGAAGTAGGGCGATTTTCTCTAGAAAATCCAAATCAACTCCAAAACCCACACAACTTAGCAAAATGAAACGCCTAACATAGAGGAAGACATAGGAAAGATACCCAGAAGTGGTGACTGGACTCCCAGAGACTTATGAATGATTTTCACGATCAGCTCCATACCAAACAGCAAACTCCAACACTGAAACAACACTCCAACAATCAAAAGCATCAAATAACTTCATCTTCCTTAAGCTCAACCTGCTCCTCTGAGTGAGAAACAATCACAATATTTAGCTAGGGGCTATCTTTCAAGCTCGAAACTGAAGGAGACTGGGAGGTAAGCATCCCTCGAAGCAAAGTCTGAAATGATTTCAGTAGCACTTCGTTATGATAAGCAATAGATAGTCTCAAATGAAGGCCAAGGCACTTATTTATAACCTTCTCCCAAATCGAACCTCCTTTTCTCTCCAATGTGGAACTAAACAATGACATTCAAATTCACTTTAATTTGCATTTCATTTCATCCCTTCACCAAGTCGTCCCATTTTGCCTAGACAAGACACTTTATTAAAATGCAAACAACACATAATGAGAGCGCCCAACATATAATTGAGAAAATGACTTTAATATAACTTAAGCAATCCCTTTA
Source organism: Cryptomeria japonica (assembly GCF_030272615.1). NCBI lineage: Eukaryota > Viridiplantae > Streptophyta > Pinopsida > Cupressales > Cupressaceae > Cryptomeria > Cryptomeria japonica. The sequence continues at coordinate 33,070,062 of NC_081409.1, read as the reverse complement.
ATAAATCGTCCATATTGCCTTAAGTTATAATCCAACTTTAAACAACATTTTCCAACAAATTGACCCCCCTCAAGGTAGCAAATATACTTCATAAAAATATCAATAAAGTGTGTTATGGCGTCCAAGGTAATAAAGTGAATTATTTCATAAAATTAACTTATTTCTTTCTAAGGCATCCATCATGCCTTATAAATAAATCACTTATAAATATTTTTCCTCAACCATATGAAGTCGCGCAACATAAGCTCAGACTTGCCAAAATATCTCCAAAAATGCTGGAAGACCAACTGCTCAAACTGACCTAACTGAAATAGCCACTTGAACTAACCTTCTGAAACCCTTCTAAAAATAGCACTTACTAAAAATAGCATACTGCTAAAAATAGTAAGTGTGTCCAAATGCATTTTAACCACATTCTAACTAATCGTCACAACTTACTAAAAATAGTAAGTTCAGAAAAGTCTTCGGATTCGTTTGCATGTCACACCATCGCGAGGCTCTCCAAAAACCCAGAAAATCCCAAAAAAATAAGCTATCCTCACCCCCACTTACTAAAAATAGTAAGTTCGGAAAAGTCCTTAGAATCAGTTGCATGTCACACCATCGTGAAGCTCTCTAAAAACCTAAAAGGAATCGAGAATCAGAATTGTAAAATTCCAACATGCAAGGCACTAAAACTGCCAAAGCATCCTCCTAGAAAATCGGAAACCCTAATTTCTGCCTCTGATTGACCAACGGGTCTCGGAATTGGCCAACAGTCCCCAAAACCAACTAGAGTGGAAAAGGGGGCATTACACTCACCCTGCTCAAATAAGCCTGAGAAAGTCTGATAAAACAATTTAATTGTTGATTTCTAACACAAACAATGAATTTCCTACAATATTCAAACCCTTATTGCTATTGATTTATTTATTCAACCCTGTTGATGACATCATGATTGTACGGCTAGCATAAGGTGACCATTTGGAGCTAGAAAATGATATTTGTTGCCCTCAATTGCCTCCAATAACTGATCTCCTTGTTGTTCCAGGTCTGTAAATGCTGATAACGACTGAATTTTGAAACCGAAACAGGAATTCTGAGTGAATTCCTCTGAAATATGGCCTCGGGTTTCATCCAATCTTGCTTGGAATTGAAGAGTTTCATTCTCCAACACCTGTATGCTACTGATCTGATCTCAAAGCTGCAATTTCCCAAATGAGAGAAAAAAAATGAACAAGAGAATGCCAAAATGGTTGCCATACACATTCATTTATGCTCTCCAAAACCCAATGCCCAAATTAGGGCTCCAATATGCCACAATTCCCAAGGAATATTCCCTCAACTTGGGTGCCTAGCTTGAGGGTTACATTTCATCATTGATGGGGCCATTTTTAATTTAAAGTTTAATTGCCTTTTTTCTTAGTTAGGCGTGCATAAAGGGGTAACTTTTATATTTTATCATTGACAATTTAATTAACCCCTCTTTATAAAGTTACTTTATAAAATATGTCTAATTTTAGAAAAAGTAACTTTATAATGAAATATTATAAAGTTTACATAGCATAAGCTCACCAAGGCCAAGAAAAGGACTATGTACAAATCCCTTTGGTTAGCCAATCATCTCCTAACTTGTAAATTTGCCTGCAAAGATGGCTAACAAGAAAATCCATGCTCCTAAGTGGCAACTAGCAAAGAGGGGACATTGCAGCCACCCAGTCACGAGATAGGGCCCTTCGCCAGGCTGAGAATGCTAGAAAGGAGTTGGCCGATCAAATTCAGAAATCCTAGGAGCAATGAGCCCAAGAGAACACATGAGTTACCACATTGGAGAAGACAATGGCTAAAAGAGAGAACTAGTTGATAGAGAAGGATAGACAATTGCAGAGAAGAACACCTATCTTGGCGAACAAGAATGACAGTCAATAAAGAGGGATGACAAGCTACTAGAGAAGGAACGGGAGCTTGAGAAGACCAAAATGTAGTAAATGGAGGCCACCTATAAGGTGAAGGCAGCCCAGGAGCATTGGTGTACAACCAACACCTCCAATGCCTTCAACAACAAAACTCTTAGGAATCTACCCCTACATCCTTTGTACATCCAAGGACATCTTCTCAACCCTGTCAATGAATTTTTCTTTTGTTTTGTTGTCATCCACCTCCCAATTTCATCTGTCATCTAGAATACAACTTTCTTTTTGGGGGAGCTGATGTAGTCAGCAAAGGTATATAGTTGTAGTCGGCTAAATAATTATTGTTATATTTTGTAACTAAAAGGATTAGTTCTTGACTACCTCTGGATTGGCAATCGACAGTAACTGGAGGTTGGTGGTCTTAACCAGCCCGGTACACTATTTATATGTAGTTGTTTGCAATCAGCACATCTCTCTCGAATGTCATTTTACTTATTGCATATCTTGCACATCTATTAGTTGGAATGAAAGTTATGCCTTCCAAATATGCACAATGAGTTATATTGTTCTATTCATGTGTTCTATTAATATAAATTTCCTTATACTTCTGTAACTGGTAAGAGTTAGTCAGTAAACAACCACATAGGACTAAATGCATGTTACCAGCACAAAAACAAGCACGGGGATCAAATTCTCTCTAAGCCAATGACAGTACAAGCAAGAAGAGATATATCATCAAGCAAAGGTAATATAACAATCAAAACACAATGTAGCATACAAGCATCATCAACAAATAACTGATAAGGTTTCCCTTTGCTGGCTTCTATATAACTAATATGTTGATTTGGAAAACTGAAAAAAACTATTTTTAACTTTGATACAGCACTTCCAACTTATATCCAAGTCAACTTTGATGAAAACAAAATCCAAACCAATCTAGAAATAGATAACTAAATAAACTCTGCATATGTGCACCATACGGGTCAACAATTGTACCAAGTATATAATTATATAAAATATTATAGTTAAAGATGATAAAAAGGCACTAATATAGGTTCTATATCCATTTGGTGGGTAGAAGAATTACCCAGTAGGTGCTAACATCAAATCGGTTCTTAGGTCCTTCCATCTTGTCTGGAATCATAGACACAAATTATTAATGTACGTGAACTAGCAAATGATGAAGCAACAAGGGAATAAACTGAATTAAATATTGACCATGCTACTTAAGTAATGAAACCTAGTTACATTCTTTACTTTTTTCTTAAAAGTGTAAATTCAGCTCTACAACTAGAAAAACAGTAGAGTAGCAGTTATTCCAATAGGTGTCAATAAAGGATCCCATACTTGTTCTGTACCCCTGAAAGCAACGACCAACCTTTGTTGTGAAGTATCCCTCCAGACTGCTACCTGCAACCAATTGAAAGTAATACACAATCCAAGTAATATAATCTCTTATGAAGACAAAACAAAAGGTACCAGATTCATGAAGATACAGGACTCCATTCATGAGAATCAACACAATCAAACTAATTGAATGATGAATTTACATCAGGATAGTCAGCACAAAGCTTCTTGCCTGAGTATCAGTTCTTCGATTGTCAAGGAAACATATTTTCTCAAATTCTGATTTGATAAAACTTGTGCACCCAAGTGCACTAGCTAGCATGGTCCAAGCCTCCATGGCACTTTCTGCTGTTGTAAACATTCTCTTCATTTCCTCCTGTCTTCCATTTGTTAAAGATGCTGCAGTTGAATGCAGTGCATTCTTGCTTGAACTAGGTGATTCTGGAAATGTTTCCACCCCTAAAGATGTCCTGTATTTACCCTCTGCCTTTTTGCCATTCCCTTTATGGCATGTTAAAGATGTAGTAAGCATCATCAAAGAACCAAGAATACTCTCCGTCTGTCCTAAAATATCATGAGATGTCTTCTTAACATCTACGAGTTTAAATTGCGACTCATGAACTTCAGGCAGTGTAATAGGATTATTATCATCTATTGTTAGTTTTGGGGTAGCAAGCCCACTTTCCACATATCGTTCATCTGCTTGGGTTTGTGATTGCAAACCTAAATTCTTAATAATTTCATTTCCACTCCACCTAACATTCTCAATAGAAGGAAAACCAACTTTGTTTATCCCAGCTCTTTCAACTGCTTGATTGATATTATCTGACAAATTTTTCCAAAAATCAAACTCTGAGCTTATACTGCTATCAGTCAGTTTCATTGTTCCTTTATTACCAGGACTACTTTTTCCTTTAGAAGATTCATTTTGATCTGAAAACCCTGCATCTCCAACTGATTGCAAGAAAGTGTCGCCTGTTTCTATTTCATATTCATTATGTATCTCAGTCTTGCCATTAAGGAATGATTCAGTTGACATGCTTTCAAAAGACTGCGTGTTTTGCAAGTTCCCCTCTAAATTTTGACTCTTTTCAAATTTACCAATGTCAAGAAGTGGTTCTATTTTTCCAAAAGAAGACAGTACAAAATCACGAACTTTAACATTTTCAGTTCCAAAAACTGTTTTCAAAGCAGATTCTAAGCCTTTAGCCAATTGAATATCTGAAAGAAAAGGTATTTTCCATCCACTCTTTTCTGCATTTATTTCTTCAAAATCTTTATAGTTGATCTGCAATAAATTTAAGGGTTCAGTAATGAGTAAACTATCCAAATCAGAAGGGAAAAAACTCATAACCATGGACAGATCAAAGAAATAAGTGTGGAAACAGACTTTGCAGATAGAACACACTTCTTTTATAACTTAGATAACTTTAGCTATTAGAAACAGCTTATCGAGGATAAAAAGAATGTCCCATATCTATGTTTGTGTGTGTGTACATATGTATAAATGCATGCACACACATATATATATATATAATAAAATTATCCACACCCTGTATATATGAAACTTAAAAAAAAATTCTTCTAAAGAAAATGACACTACAAGATGTCTTAATGAAATGAAACACTGTTGCAAAATTAAACTGATAGAAGTAAAACCATGGAAGATATTTGGAGACTATCAATAAAACATAGCTTTTAATCAGCTTCCAGAAGAAAAGAAAATCTTATCATCAAGATTAATACAAATGCAAAAATCCACTAGTCTTTGTGGAAATCACTATGAGCCATTTTTATCTAGCCGAAAGATAAGAATGAATGTAAAATGGGAACCATGGAGAAATATAAATGTCAATCCAAAAAACGTTTTTGGAGAGATGTGTCCTATATTCAAGGATAGAAAAATAAAGAGAACCTTAACTTATTTACAACCCTCTCTCCCCTGAAAAAAATTTAGTTTGACAATTAGTATCAACTTTGATCATATCCATTTAACTGTTAGGATTTCTGAATTGTTGCCTGGCATGCAAGAACTGCACAATTATTAAGATTCAAACCTCTAAATAGATCAGACCTCCACCGCCTATTCCTTCCAGTTCCACCTGAATCTCGTGCTTGTTTCCTGAACAATAAGAAGATCACCATGGTATTTTATGTCTTAACATAACTTCTGTCTTCTGCAACCTCCAAATGTAAAAAGAGCAATAAGTTATGAATTAAGGATAAAAAAAACCCATTGACCACACATTCTAAGTGTATGAATTGAACAATCCAGGGTGTTTCTAATAATAAATTCACAAAGACAAACAAAATGGCAGATATGATAAAATGACATGACTAAATCGTATTAACATTATTTGTTGAATAAAACTTTGAAACTTTCTACAAAACAAGCAACAACACTAATAATCTGATTATTCATGAAATAATAACAGCACTAGCAAATCAAAATAGTGCCTAGAACAAACTTTTAATAGAAAGGGGGGCATAGACAACACTCAATATACTGATAACATTGTAGAAACTCTCTCAGAAAAAAGAAAATAAGCATCTTCCTTCTAATGCTCCTACTACTACAATTTTTTCTTCCGCACTGAATGATGATGATCTAAACTATCCAAAGACAATTTATCATATACTGTTTTATTATTCTAGAGTTTATTTCTTTTGTCTTGAAAGACTGTGTCTTGCAGGGTTTTTTGGTAGAAAGTGAATTATCCCCTGGTGTGGTTTCAAGTTATCAATTTCATGATCTGAAAGGCTTCAGGCATGGATGGACTAGGTGGTGGTTAGCTACATGTTAGCACTTTAATTTGTCTTTTTCAAGACAAGACAAAACAAAATGATGTGTGAGGTAAAACCTCTTTTCCAATTATAAGGGGCAGCTCATTAAGAACTAAACTAACCTAGACACACAACTAAATACAAAAGAAACAATTATTAACAATGCACAATACAATCGAGGGAGTCTAGCAATAATAAAATAATGGAATATCTTCTTGACCAATAATAAAATTTGTGATTTTTCTTACCATTTGGGTAATCAAAGATGAAGTACATCGAATTTTGTTCAAAATACCTACCCTCGTGTCTCATTGGTCCACATTCAAAGGACATTTCTCCAAAGCAATGTAATTTTCTCATTGGTCAAAAAGGATTTAGTTGTAAATAACCCTAATTAGGGTTTCATCATGTAATCTTGGCCATTGATCTTAAATCAATCCTGACCCTTGAATTGTAATTGAGACCTCTATATAAGGCTCAACTTTCTCATTTGTAAAGGTTAATAGTTAATAGTCAAAGAAAAGTTGATCAACAGGTAGAATAGTAAGAAGAGGAGAGGAGGAGGAGAAATTGTTACCAAGTTTGTGGTGAAATAAATACTTGATTTCATTGAAGATATAGTGGATCATTGTATGAGTTTCTGCCTGTTGCATGGTTTTTACTTCTTGAAGTTTAGATTTATTTACATGAAGTTGATTAGTTGAATGGAAGAACTTTGTTGTAATGTCCCTACTATAGGAATCACTGTCTTGCAAAACAAATCGTTAGAATACAACATATACACCAATTTGTCACTAAATCATCTTGCAATTTAATTTTAAGATTACTTAATTAACATTAATCACAATTCTTATCTATAAAAAGGATACGATGCCATACAAAGTATGTCCTTAGGCAGCTGTGAGGCTCACCTTCTTGCAACCACTCTTGGTCCCAAGCCATCCAGGAAAACGAAGGTGAATTCGATTCCTGTCTTGGATGTAATTTCTTACATCCAAGCCATCCAGGAACCAAGGTTTTAATATGATTCCTGTCTTGGGTGTAATTTCTTACACCCAAGCCATCCAGGAAATCGAAAGTTAATTCGATCCCTGTCTTGAGTGTAATTTCTTACACCCAAGCCATCCAAGGCAGACCATAAGTCAATTCCTTGCCTTGGGTGATGTTCCTCATAACCCAAGTCCATTAGAGGGGACCGGCCAGATCCGTCTCTTCTTGGATGAACTTGTCAACCAAGCCATTCATATATGCATATAGATCATCAGTATATATATATATATATATACTGCCAACCAGGGATTCGCGTATCCCTCCATTAGGCTTAAGGGAGTCCCCCCCCTATGGCCTTCATTATTTAATCATATTTATATTGCATTTGACAACTTAATTATTATTTCCATTTCTTAATTCACATTATTAACACATATTCTTAACCATTCCTTGATATGTATTTGTTAACATATATTTAAATATGCCTAACTATCACATATTGTTATTAATTTCATTAATCAAATATGTTCATTCCCTAATGTGTTAAACTATATATTGCATTCATTAACGAAGTAAATAATATCAACATGCTAATTACCTACGTTCTTGATATTCACATATTACTTATATTCATTATTAAAATAAAACAAATTGTATAGCATGCTGACCCTTATACTCCATTTACATATATTAACATATTATTAATGTTATTTAGATATTAACATTTATTAACATTACGTGAAACACATTACACGTACCTGTTTGTGCACAGCCAATATCTCCTTCCTTCCCACGCCGGTTGCTACTCCCCTTGCCTTCTCCTTTCCCCGTATTTATTAGCATCTCGTGAGGGGTTGTACCCCTTCACAGTGCCCTTCCGCATGGAGGGGTGAGGTGGTGAGGCTGTGATTACCGTCGCACCTCTTGTGCGGAGGTAATCGGGGGGGGGGGGGCATTAAATGTTTTAACTTGTTTGTGTATTTATTATTATTTGCTTTGCTTATTATTATTATTATTTTTTTGGTAAAAGATTTATTAAATATTAAATAATTCTCTTTTGTCATATTCAAATATATTAAATATTTGATTAACATTTATTATATGTTTAAATATATTTTATTAGTTTAATCATTTATTTATTTGGAACTTATTTAATTAATCTATAAATATATTGACATTATGTAAATACTTTTACATTATGTGATACCTTAGGGGTTATCACATTTGTAATGTCCCCAAATTTTAGTGCTTATTTCAATATTATTCAGCTGTGTCCAATATTATTTGTGGTGAGCCTTCTAGAGATTATTCAGGACACGTTGATTCACACTTACTATTTTTAGTAAGTCACTTGGATGTTTTGCTCATACTTACTATTTATAGTAAGTCACAGACGTGGTCACTTGGCATCATATCTATATTTGGAAATTTGATGGATTATTCCCCTAAGTTGATATTGGCAATTATCCTGGGTTTAATGATTTAAGTTAAATTATTAAAGTCAAATCAACTTTAACTTTAATAATGTTCTTTATATCAAATGACTTTATGATATGATGACATAAAGGGGGTTAAAGAGTATTTAAGTTGTTTTCATAAAGTGACTTTATAAAATGACAATATAAAGTCATTTTATTTAATAAAGCTCTCCAACTTGTTTGAGAAGCTACTTCATAAGGAGGAATTAATAAATAAAGGATGATTTATCCCAAATTGAGCATGGAGGTTCACTTGGAGGTTGGGAAGTCTTTATAAACGAACTTAGTCTTCATTGAAGAGTATGTTATGGGAATATTATATTTAGGCTACTTCTCCATTGTTGCTGAGAATCAGTGACTGGTTTTCCGAGGACAAAACCCCTTGGAAATTGAAGGTTGGACGAAACCACAACTTTCCATGAGAGGTGAACTCATCTTCAAAGTTTACTTCTGAACTTAATGGTGAAAGTTTTGGTTCAAATAAGAAGCTATGATGCAGATTGAAGGTGGCATGAATAGTAATGTGAATACTGTTGTGAATAGTGTCGCTAGAGTGCTGTAATGTCCCCTCTTTGGGATGATATGGTTTATGATTGGATTAGCCTATTATTGGCCCTCGTAGGCTAGGACGAATGGTTAGAGGGTTCCAGTTGGCAGTGCAAGAGGCTTATTCCCATTCGAGAGGTCAGAAGTGTTCAAGATTGGACTTCGTTTGGGCTCAGTTTCATATACTTACTATTTATAGTAAGTTAGGAGGCAATCATGAGGGAACCTTTCTATTTTTAGTAAGTCAGTGGGTTGTGTTGTGCCTTGCACACACTCCCCGTCGTTGACAGGGTCCCCCCCCCCTTCTCGTCTTGTTACCTCGTTGAGGTCCTGAGTGAAATTTTGAGCTGAGCAGGGAAGTCGATGTTACGAAGAGTTTGAGCTCTGAGAAGGTGATCCAATCTGAAATCTAGTTAACCCGGAATTTTAAATTGATCAAATGTCTTAAATTCTAGAGAGTTTAAATCTTGAAGGGAAGAAACAAGATGTTGCATTTAAGTCAGATTGCCAAGCTAACAAAGCCTGAGGTGAAGTCCCAAGATATTGTCAAATCCAAGATTGATCATCAGCAAGTTTGAAGCCTGATACTCAAGGCAAATCCACCTTTTTACCAAATAGGCCAAGATTTTAAAACATAAAACGAGGTTAAAATTTATCAAAGTGGTTAAATAGCAAAGGAGGTGTTTTAAATGAAGATCACTTAAAAGGACCCAATCAAGTGAAGGTATATGACTGCTACCCCCAATTGCATTATTATAACATAGCTCAGAGGGAGAAAAACAACATTGCTTATGCAATCGGCCAGTATGAGCGCGCAAATGATGCATTCACAATGCGCATGGTTAGGATGATGCAAGGGGGATTACACATAAGGCTGTCAAAGTAGGCTACCACATTGATATGGAAGTATGGAGCGTGGTTTATTCAGTTCCCTCTCCTTTCCTATATCAAATTTCAGGCTTCGAGGGAGCACCATTCAGACTTCCCCGTTACCCATCGGACAAAATGGTCCTTTTAGAAGTTGCAAGACAAGCACACCCAGCAAGGCATATACTCAGAGAAAAGAAACAGTCAGGGTTCACATTCCCAATGGTCATAGGGAAGAATGATGTGTATTTCAAAAACTCTGTCCAGGTTGAGGAATCCTTTGATGAATTAGCAACATATTGCTTGCAAGAGCATCTCCCTAGGAAATACTTCAACCCCACTGGGCTAGGAAAGAAGGCTTGTGGCAGGCATTATAGGGGTAAGGCATCCATAGAGGACTACTAGGCTAACTGCCTAGATGACTTTGAGGTCCACCAGCAAGAATACACAAAGTTAAATGTTCAGCAAATGAGAGATTTCGAGTACCGCCAAGTCTCGGATCAGGTAGTTGATTATGGAGATTGTCTACAAACCCAAGAATATGAGGTAGTCAAATACCTCCCACCATCCATTAACTAGGCCCAAGACCCAATCACAGACTTGGAGTCCATCATGGAAGGTCCTCGAAGATATACAGACAACTCGCTGTCCTAGCAGATAGAAAGGCTAACTCATGAAGGGACTTAGTTCACCTATAATATGATGGGCAATCTTGATTCTCATTCTTTAGAGGACAAAGGCGCATGAAGTGCACCAAGGGAAGAAGAGGTTGTAAATCCCGAGAAGAAAAGAAAAAAGGCAAAGGCCAGCAGGGGAACCCTAACATCAAAGAGGACCAAGAGGAACCCCAATCAATCACCCGAGGCCTATGTGCGGGAAAAGATACCAATAAGAAGGCCAGAGGCTGCCACTTCATCTAAGGACCCTGTTGTGACCTAATTCACACATCACCCCATCGCAGATGGGGACCCCCTATTTTTCGCTTTTTTAGGTTTTGTCCTAGCTCTGCATTTTCATTAACCTTCATTTTGAGAGAGTTAAAGAGTTAGAGTTTTGAGGTCATTCTGAGCCAGATTGAGAATTTATGCTCAGAATTGAATTTGATTGTTGTCAAAGTGTTCAAAAGGTCTGAAGGACGAGGATCGCAATTGCTTTGGGTCATTTCTGACAACCTACTATTTTTAGGAATTTTTGCTTTTTCTGCTTTTTTTTGCTTTTTTGAAAGTGACATTTGGGTTTTTCTCTTTAAGCTATTTTATTACTACCCATTTTGTCAGAATTTGAAAATCTCACCTCTAGATATAAAAAGTGGGGCTTCGAAAATTTTGCTTTTTTCTAGGATTAGGGTTTTGTTCTTTAGGTTGTGTTGATCCTACCCATGTCTTCAGATTGAGAAAATTTTGCTTCTAAGTCAAAAATGCAAGGGTTTGAAAATTTTTGCTTTTTCCGAGATTAGGGTTTCAATCCTCATGCTAAATTATTCCTACCCATGTTCTCATATTTTGAAAATTATGTCTTTAAGGGTAAAAAGAAGAATGAAAACCCTAATTAGGGTTTTGTTCCAGGAGATCAGCTATAATATCAGTACCCCTGTTCTCAGATTTCGAAAATAAGGTCTCCAAGTGCAAAAAGAAAAATGGAAATCCAGATTAGGGTTTTTTGTTCAGATGAACCAGCAAGGTATGAACATGGCATAAAAACTGTTGACCAAGTCAAAGGAAGGCAAGTGAAATGGCACATTGAAAATTTCACCTAATTTGAAAAGTAAAAATGGCAAACAAATTCGACAAGGCTCAAGGTGCAAGAGGAATGGAAGATGATCAATCAAAATCATCTAAGGATGTCAAGCATGGAAGATGTTTTAGCAAAATCAATGTTTGCCAAGGCATAGGAGAATTTGTCCAAATAAAATTGTCCAACAAATGTTAAACTCCTACCAAGGGTTAACTAATCCATAGCAAGAGTTACTCAAACTCCTACCTAGGGTTAAGCTTATTTGTACAAAAAATTGTTTGACAACTTCTCCAAGTGTACCTCATAGTCAAGCTAAAATTGTCCGACAAATGGAAAACTCCTAACAGGGGTTAACTAACTCATGGCGAAAGTTAACAAACTCTTTCTCAAAGTTAAGCAAACAAGAAACCAAGGCATAAAAATGGTTAAGTATATGCAATTATGTCCAACACTTTCAAAGTGTGCCTTAAAATTATGGCATGAAATAAAGATGGCAAAGATTCATCCAAGGCACAAACAAACATGTCAAGGAATTTTCAAAGTCCGCCTTGTCCATCATACCTTCAAAATACGCCTAGGCAAGTTTGAACATGGCACAAGGAATTTGGACAAAATTCGCCAAAGCTTGAGAAAGAATGGCAATGAAGGGCCCACTCAGATGAAGTTGAAGATGACATGGCATTCCAAAAGGATTGAAGATGATGACTTGGAAAATAAAGAAATAAAGAAATAAAGCAATGTGACATGTCTTCCTAAAATTCGAACTTCTAGAAGGAGAATAAAGCAAATAAAACTTTCTAAATTTGATGGAAGCCTCCAAGGAGAAGTTTGAACTTCTAGAAGGAAGAATAAAGCATTAAAACTTCCTAAAATTCGAACTTCATAAAGGAACACTCAAAGCAATAAAACTTTCCTAAAAATACTTCCTTGTGTGACAAGCAAAAGGTTAAGATAAAGCTTCTAGAAGTCTCCAAGCAAACTATAAGACAAGGTTTTATTTCAATAAAGACTTCATTATTTGCCTAGCAAGGAGAAGTTTGAACTTATACAAGAGAGGATAACGCTTCTAGAAGCCATCTAAGAAGCTATAAAAGGAGGTTTCATCTCATTAAATCTTCTTTCCTCAAAGCAAAGATTGAATTCTTCCTAAAATTCGCCAAAGGGAGCAGCTCCAAAGATTGATTAACTTATCAAATTTGCAGCAGAGTTAGCAAAATTCGACTTTGGATAATAGTTTGAAGGTATAAATTCAAAAGTTTGAAGGAAATAAGTTTGATATTCTCTTCAAATTCACCATTAACAACAGATTGAAGGTGAAAATTCTACCTTGAACATCTTCAAAAGAAGGAATAAAGCAGATTCAAGAAAAAAGTTTGAATTCTTCTTGAAAATCACTCCAAAATCTGATTAGATTTTAGGAGAATTGGCCATATAAAGCAAATCTAAGGGTTTGAAGGAGACAGTCAAGAGGTTTAACAAATTCGCCATTTACAGCAGCCCGAAGGTTTGCTAATAATATTATGATTTCATCATTAATCATCCTTGAATCTACCTTGGGAGAAAGAATCCAAATCTACACATAGACTCCTCAAAAATCTTTCAAATTGGAGGAAGATACATTTCAAAAACTCATCCAAGATCATTCAAGAGAGAAAATTGAAAGTGGACTTGCCTAAAGAAGAATAAACTCCGCCCTGTCAAGAGGAAAGTAATTTGAATTCACATTGTCCAACTGCTGCTATCATGATCAACAAGGAAATTTTTAATCATCTCCAAACCCTCCTTGGAAGAGAAAGATTGTTCGTATCTGATATACATGTGATAACCTTCCAAGTTTGAAATAAAGCATGAATTGAAATCTGCCCAAAGATGTGGAAAGTCCGCCCTTCCATATCCAAGGAAGAAAGCCATCCAAAATTTGGAGAAAGAGACATGTCCAAGGTCTTGTCCAATTAAATCAAGCACAAATTAAAAAAATTGTCCAAGGAAGCTGTAAACTTTCCCTTGCCAAGAGGAAAGTATTCAAGCACAATCCAAAACATGACACAAGAAGAAATTTGTCAAAGACGTGACTATCCAAACTTTCCATTAACATGAAACATGTCCATGATCAAAGGAATGCTTAAAATCCCTCCAATAAAACAAAATCAAAGGACAAGAAGACATGTAATTGTCCGAACTTTCAAACCCTAAGGCATGAGGAAATTGTCCAAACCCTTGCAAGTTTGTCAAACACAAGTTCAAATCCGTTCCAATTATCCAGGCATAAATGGAATATGTGAAGATAACTAATTAAAGCTCTAAAATTTGATCAATTAAGCATAAAGACAATCAAACTCAAACGCCATGCCAGGAGGATATAATTTTGATCACAACTCACATGAAATCAAACCAACAAAGTTGGGAAATAATTTTATTTTCCAAATTAAAATTATTTTGATTAAAACAATTTTCAACACTTAGAAAAATTTCAAAATTCAAAATTTCTAGAAATTTCTAGAAGATTCTTGGATAAAATCGAATTTTTGAGAGAGGAAATAAAACTTTCCATTTTGGAAAGATTAAAACAAAAAAACAATAAAAACTTATTTAAAAAAAAAAAAAAACAATAAAACAAATAAAAAATTTCTAAATTTAAGGACCCTAAACTCTATATATTTTCAACCAATTCACTTTCACAATTCATTATTCACGTTGAAAATTTTGGAGAGCATTTGAAAGAAGTTTTCTCTCAAACTTCATAAATTTTGGATTTTGAAGAAGAATTGTCCAGAAGATCATTCTTCTAAGTGTCAAAAGTCTAGAAATTAAGCACTTTTCTCTGATTTTAAGGCAGAATTTCAGAATCAGAGGTAAATTTCAGTCATAAAGAGGATTCAAAAACTCAATTTGTTTGAATTTACTCATCTTTCTGTCTTATTTTTCATTAATTTCTTGACCAAACCCTTCAAAAACTTAGCCTTTTAACAAGCCAAAAGTAAAATTTTCAGAAAAAAGTGTTTAAAATCAAAATTAAATTCTGAAAATAACATAGAGTTTTCATGTGTTTTTACAAGTAGCAATGAAGTTCGCCAACATGGGAGCATGTTGCAAAACATGTTGAGATAAGCAATTGTTGCTTAGGATTGCCAAAATAATAAGTAATACATTGTTCGAATTGATGGTGATTATTTCCCTTATTTTGGAGTCTGCATGGTTCTTATCCCTCATCATAATTTAGATTTTATTTCATGTATGTTAGATGAATGAAGGATTTTATAGTTTCGATTGGTGAAACTTTTTCTCATACTTTTGTTGGATGGATGATTTTCATTCAATGTGTAAAGTTAGCCTGAGCTTTTGATGTGGATGTTTAACTTTTACTTTGAGTAATATTGTTCAATTGTTGGTATTATTCATAAGTGTGAAAATCTTGAGCACAACCTTAGAAGATTGCACATGCTTTGCATAATTGTCCTAAGTGTGGCGAAACAAAGTGTTGTTATTAGTTTCACCTAGTCTTTACCGTCTCCTGATTTCCTAGGAATAGATTAGAATTTCTAAATCTTATCTCCTTTTCAGTTTTCTTGAAGTCCGTGATCCAAGTCCCAAATGATAGAGCTTCATTGTCTAAACCTCCATTGTGAATTGAACACGCTAAGCGTAAGTCACTTTGTGTATTACCAGCATATCACAACACCCATTGAGCTTATCCGCATGTCAAGGCCTAACAAAAGAAACCTTGGAATCACCATATGATATTAGCATAATGTAATATTCCCACATTTTTTTTTGTTTTTCCAGAGCAATATCACAATCACACCAATCACTCGTTAGGGTTAGAATAATGAAATCTAAACAACTGGAAAGAACCCTACACTTTCTGATCACCGAGAGCCCAGGCTGGGAGGGTGAGAGCATACGGTAGCAGGTGATCGTTAGAGATAAACTGTTGAACTACTAAAATACAATAACTGGCGGCAAGCCAGCCCCTTCCACTTATCCAGCGGGAAAGCAAGGAACTTGGCGGTAAACCAGCCAAGAGAACAACACTTCAAAAACAAATCACTCTACTGCAATATTTCAGCAGGAGAACTGAATTACAAAACTACTCAACTCGACCGCTTATGCAGCGAGAGGATCATTACAACCAATATCACTCAACTACTTATGCAGCGAGAGGACTGAATTACAAAATATCAGATATAGGTGGCAAGCCAACCTCTTCCACTTTTCAATGGGATATGAAGATTACAATCCAGAACGGTTAGTAGTACTACTACTTAACCTTACAATAGAGAAGAAAGAGAGAGTGGAAGTATATTGCTGAACACAAGAGATAATGATCATCAAACTAATTCAACACCAAAACAGCAGGCTGGAAATGCATAACTAGCAACCCATAAACTCACTAAATTGCTCACATCTCACTCAAATCTCCTTCAATTCACTCCAAATCACTCCCAAACCAACACTAGACAAGAAGCAACTAAGAACAAACCAAAATAGAGCTACCAAGCACTCCAAAACACCCTGCACACATCCCGATGCACTCACCAAAACCCACGCATAGCTAGGATATTTCGATTTGCAATATGAAATCTAAAACTCGGAATATGGTGCTGCAAACTTACAAGATATATCGCCAATAGGAAAAAGAAGGTTTGAGCCAATACCCAGAATGACCAGTCGCTCAGGCAAGGAGGTATGATCGAAAACTTGCATCAACCACAGAGAAACCAGCAACTCCAGAAAACACACCACACTTCGAAAATACTGAAATATGCACTGACAATGTCACAGAATACACAACACAACTAGGTACTCTATCTCAAGTATGAAACTGGTAACACTAGGGAGCCGCACTCCGAAGCTTCAAAGTTCATACGCTAATTTGGCAACATAACGATGCAATTTTTCAAGATAGCAAAATGAGAGCCCAAGGCTCATATTTATAACTTCATACTCGCAAAATTCAAATGCAAATGGCACGCAAACTCATCTCAAACTCCTTTCATTTCATTTCAAGTCTCCACCCAACATGGCGCCCACTTCCCTTCTTCCTAGGCAAAGTTCAAACTTTACCTTTGGTGACGTTTTTTGCAATATAAAAAATATAAAACATGAGATGATTTATCCTTCCAACTTGCCACCAAATATTACGCCATTGACTTAGGAAAATAACACATTGATATCAGATAATTATTTTCCCCTAAGTCATCCTCAAAACATTTAATCAGTAAATACAAATATTTAAATATTAACCTTAGAACAAGGAAATAATATTTAATAAAATCACTTATGACTCCCATACTGATCGTCAACAAAACTAGGATGAAGCGGAGTAAAGAAGACCATAGAATTGTTGCAGGATCAGGACCCTGTCCATTGCCAAAAATAGAAATGCTCCATACTGCCACTTACTAAAAATAGTAAGTCATGAATTACTCCTTCGAAAAGCATGATCTTCGCACCCAGTGACAGGGCATGGAAAGCTCAATAAGACAACATCAACCAAACAGCCAACCCCTAACTTACTAAAAAATAGTAAGTTCTCGCTTTACCAACGATTGAAACCCTAATTCTCCATTCCACATAGCCTACGGGTCTCTGGAATAGGCCAATAGACCATTGAAAGCACATCATTGAGAAGGGGACATTACACATAAGCAATGATTTTTCAAGAGAGGATAGAGTGTCTTTTACCAGGATGAAGCGGAGTAAAGAAGACCATAGAACTGTTGCAGGATCAGGACCCTGTCCATTGCCAAAAATAGAAATGCTCCATACTGCCACTTACTAAAAAATAGTAAGTCATGAATTACTCCTTCGAAAAGAATGATCTTCGCACCCAGTGACAGAGCATGGAAAGCTCAGTAAGACAGCATCAACCAAACAGCCAACCCCTAACTTACTAAAAATAGTAAGTTCTCGCTTTACCAACGATTGAAACCCTAATTCTCCATTCCACATAGCCTACGGGTCTCTGGAATAGGCCAATAGACCACTCAAAGCACATCACTGAGAAGGGGACATTACACATAAGCAATGATTTTTCAAGAGAGGATAGAGTGTCTTGTGGATATTTTATTCTAATGTTTGGTAGATGATTAAACAAACACCAACAGACCCCAACTCCGATGATGAGATAGTTGAGCTTGATCGTCTACCTACCCAACCTTCACAGAATGATCCAATTGCACCAAAGGCAAATGAATCACAAAAGACGAATGATTCGCAGAGGCAAAGTGAGCAGGAAACAGAGACATGGATCATTAGTTTGGAGAGACCTAAAAATCAGGTCGAAGATGGAGAAATTGTGTCAGATGAGGAGACTGATAGACAAGAACCCATGCAAGGGAGCAGACATGAGGCGCAACAAGAAGGCAATACCAAAGATAACACCACAGTTGAGGGAGAAAAGGAGGAAGACAAAACCGAAGAACCCAATAGAACTGAGGAGCAACCACTATTAGAAGCTACACATCAATTGCTTAGTGAGGTGGGAGAGAACTCAACTGTGAGTAAAGAACCAGATACAGTGCCTAATCCACCTTCTACATCCGATCACCACGGTTAGGCAGCGAGTCCAGTGAGACATCTTGGGGACAAGGTGGGGAGCTAGTGGTTCGATCAGGACAAACCATCCCTCACGACTGGTTGATAGCCCGAGCATAGCAAAAAGCAGTTGTCAAACAGCCAATTAACTTGGAGGACATATTCTCTTGGATAGGAGAATCACAGGCCAAAGGAAAGAAGAAGCCAAGAACCTACTCTAGGATCACCAAGGACGGACAGAGGAATCGAATGATTCATATTGCTGCTCCACTCAAGGACAAACCAACAGAACGGGTCGCATTGGCTGATTATAGCATTACATCTATCCCACTAGGGAAGGCGACCAAAGAACAGGAGAGAAGAGTTCAAGGACTCTATTCAAAACATGCTAAGGCAGCTAGATGAGATGACTATTGAACGGGATGCGTATTGAGCTCATGCCCAACAGGCCGAGTGATACATAGATCACTTGCAAAGGCCATTAAAGCATGTTGTTGAGTCCCACATTCCCCCTTTGGCATTGGCACAAAAAACTACAGTTGAATTTGAAGGAGTGCGTGACACTACCAAAGCAGTTGGAGAATGGATCCAGAGCATTAAGACAAGACGGGAGAGAATCATCAAAGATGTGCGCAACGTAGTGTTGACGTGTATTTTGTACACAATCATACATAGAATAAAATACCCAAAGGCATCTTATCCTCTCTTGAATAAAGTCTCTAACTGCTGAAGATATCGCAAGAAGGATCAGTTAGGGTGACTCCAATGTTATTTTAAGTAGGGTCTCTACGTGTGGATAAGCACCAGTGGTCGTTGTGATTGCTGTGTCATCAAGGGGCCTTACGTTTCCGAAGTAGAATTTCCTAAACTAACAAGTTTTTTAAAAAAAAAAATCAAAAGAGTAGGGTTCACAAGAGATCTAGTCTACCCTAACCCTAAGAACGACTCAATGTAGACGAGACTTGGCAAGATTCTACCAACTTCAATATTGCCATAAAATAACAACTCAATTGAAATTGATGCGATCTTCTAAGGTAACCAATGATTTTTCAATTCATCAAAGATCAAGGACACTACCACAAAGGCACATATCCGAGATACAACAATGATTGAAGGTTTAAACGATTCAAATTTCTCCAGTTGACCACTCAAGGCGTTCCTACAATCAGCAAGAAGCTAGTGGTTTGAAAAGTGAATCTCACCAAAGATCAAATCCAACACTTCGTCCTTCAAACTAAAAAAAAAAACTACTTTGATTGAGAATGATTCAAGAAAGTGAACAACCATGAAGATAACCACAAGAATTGCAATAAAACACCATAACTTCAATATTTTATTGATCTCAAAGCCATCATGAACAACAATTGTTTGAAATTCCTTCCTCAAAGCTCAATCTTGCTACAAATCAAATTGTTAATCTCTAATATCTCTCTAATTCTCTAATTTCTCCTTAATCTCTAATTTTCTCGTTACAAAATGAAAGAAATGAGGGTATATATAGCATCCTCAATTACAATGAACGGTCCAAATCAAAAAGAAGATCAATGGCCAAGATTATGACACCTAAACCCTAATTAGGGTTTATTACAAATAGCCCCCTTTTTACTGAACAATATTAAATGCATAGCCAAATATTAAATTTGGCACAAAAATCTAGGAGACATAGACCAATGACAACTAACGTGCCATGTCATCTATAACAACCTCTCATCTAGAATCTTATTCCCTTTCCAATGCTCCTTTTTAGCATATGTAATGAATCTAGATACGATTCCTTCGATTTCAGCAATTGGAATCTCGGGAAGATTCCTCATTCGTTCCTCCAAGTGGATAACCTGATCAAATGCCTTGAGAAGAGCAGCGTCCCATTCAGGTTCAAGTTCCTTAGTCTTCTCAATCAGGAGCATGGTAGCAAACATCTGGTCCCGTTGCTCATCAGTGATAACATTAGCATCCTTGCAAAAGATGACCTTAACTCTTTCCTCCAATTCCTGCAAATCCACATCTGTCTCAACTTCGATCCTCCTGCCAAGAATGGTACGTAGTACTTCAAACACTCTGTCCTGGATCGGGTGGATAACCTCCTCAACATGATTGCATCTGGTACTGATGTCCTCGAAGAGAACTTCCTTCATCTGGAGTAAGGTTGACCACTGAAGTAAACTATGAGGTCCTCCATCCATTATCTTTTCCTGTACTAGGACCTTCCTTGATGTTTGTCTGATTACTTGCAAGAAAGGAATGATAACATCTTTAGTATGAGCAAAGGCAGCTACCGTTATCATCAAGTTGTGGATGATCTCAAGAACCTGGATAGCTCGGTGAATAGTCTGCATCATCCTCGTTGCAAATTCCATGGCAACTGTATGAGATTTGTCAATCCATGAGCTCATAAGCTGGACCAAACTCCTGACTCTCTCTGCCTCACCAATTGATTGAAGGGGAAGTGCCTGCATAGGTGATACTACCGGATCCTGACGTCCCAAAGGCTGATTGAGATGGCTGAAATATGTTCTCCATGCACCTCTCTCTCTCTCAAGCTTTCTATTTTTCTCCATTTCTTCCCTAAGCTTGTCTTTCAATGCCTCAAATGAATCGGTGGCCTCATCTAGTGTCTGCTCAGCTATAAGTGGACCAAGCTCAAATGTTTCTACATCATATTCCTCTGCGAGGATCTCTCCTTCATACTTGTCTACTGCCGGTGTAGCTATCTGCAATTTCCTGGATCCAGTCTCATCTCGGATCATCTTGGACATCTTAGTGGCCTTCCTCTTCTCTGGGACTTCCTGAGATTTCCCAACAAGGCTCTCTAAACCAATCACATTGTCTTCGTCTTCGATCACAATCACCCTTGTTAGTCTTTCCTTTAACCAATCTGGGATGGCAGATCTTGTTTCTTTAACCTGTATCTCCTTAGGCAATGTTTCCTCTTCTCTGGGAGGAGATGTTACTTCGTTATCTTCTTTATCTTCATGCAACTCATTATCTTGGAGAGATCCACCTGGTGACCTTCGAGGTGCCTGTCCTTCTTTATCGTTCTGTACCATTGATTCCATAGACTCCTCTATCTCAAATGTCCTCTTCTCTTGTCGAGAAGATGTGCCGGATGAACGATCTCGGTTGGCCTCTTGCTTCTTCTTGGAAGATTCTCTTTTTCCAGGTCTCATTTTCCTCTTCGAGCCTCTTGGATGGAGATTGCCTTCACTCGCGCTTCGAAGGTTGCCTTCGCTTGCATTTCTGGGATTAGGATTACCTTCGCTTACACTTGCTCCACCTTCAGCTGGTCTCTCCTCCAAGGTGAAAGTCATAGCTATGCCTTGCTCTCTCAACTTCTGATGCTGCACATCAACCCATCTGCGAGGACAAGACAAGACTGGAGCCATTAAAGCATCTAGGTCCACAACCTCAGGTTCGTTCCAATCTAGCCTCACTGATTTGCTTTCTCAATCATAAGATGATTGGAGATGTCTGCCACTGTCCTGAGCTTGGTCGGCCACTCTGTAAATCTTGCATTTCCTGATGAAATCCAAAGGCAATCTAGAATGCATCTTTCTTTTCACTTCAAGATCATCTAAGAGATTCATCATAAAATCTTCTATCTGAAACTCATGCTTATATTTTCTACCTACTGTCTCCTCTATATATCCATATGGATCAAAGCTCTCTCTCAAGGCAAAGAATGAAAAAGAATACAAAGCTAACTCCTTCTCTGCATCATCCATGGCTAGAGCATTAGGACATACCTCAACTGAATTCCCTAATATGATAGGCACAGGAACTCCATTTCCATGTCTGTGTTTGAATGCCTTCGCATAAGCTGCCACCTGTCTTGTTACCTCAAGTAACACAATTCTGTCTGTCGGATATCTCGGCAACATGTATGGAGGTGAAGGACATCCATGAACTCTAATATAAGTAAATTTCGGAAATTGGATGAACCAAGCACCGTACCTCTTTACTAGCTCTTGTGCATCCTGTGATAGCCTATTGTGAATTCCTCCTTGCAACGTCCTTGTGATGTTCATCGTGAAGGTATCATTGACTAACTTGTAGTTACTTCCTGGCGGATGATGCAAGTGAACATAGGAATCACAAACTCTGACCTCGTCGGGTCCTCTTCCAATCACTCCTCTGTGAGGTAGTCCTGCGTACTCAAAGCTCCTGATCAAGGCATATATGACGTATGAACTCATGTGGAAAGACTTGGTAGCCTTCAGTCTCCTTAATTGTACATCCAAGCAATGGCTAATCATTCTAGCCCAATGAATTGTTCCTTTTCCCTAAACTATCACTTGGATGAAGTAGAACATCCACTTCTCAAAATAGAAGGCTTGAGGGGCTCTTGTGACTCGGTTGAGCAGTGTTATCAAATCTCTGTACTCCTCCTGGAAGTCAATCCTATGTGGTGTATTTGGAATCTTGCTCAGGCGAGGATGACTCTTGAGTAACCAGTTCTTATTGATGATGCTTAGGCAAGCATCTGGATCATCTTCGTACATGGACCTGGCTCCTTCTATGCTTTTGTAGATCATATCTCTGTGCTCTGGAAGATGGAAAGCCTAGCCTCCTCTGAAAGGTAAGCCAAAGTGTTTCCCTCCTTGGACACGATCGTTCTGGACTGTGGATCATAATGGCGAGCACACTCGATCATCAACTCATGGCACTGGACTGCTGGAGGGAAGCCGGCCGCCTTAATGATGCCACTTTCAATTATCCTCCTGGCGACAGGTGATGGCTTGCCAATGTAAGGGACCTCCCGAAACTTCTTCGTACTGAAGTTGCCCAAGCTGGTGTCTCCAATGTTGCTCCACTTAGACACGATCTTGGTCTCCAATTCTTCGTTCTTTTGATCTTCCTTCATGAGAGCTGGACGACTGGAGGATGCTCCCGCCTTCAGGGTCGCCATTGTAACACCTACACAACATTTCATAATAAGAAATAGATTTTGCAATGTATAACTATAGATTAAAGATTAAATTTAGGAAACTTCATGATAAGTCTTTGAGTTATCATTTCCTAAATACGATTGAGCTACTGAAATTTCAAAATTTCAAAATTCAAAATTCAAGATTAAGACTATGACGATCAAAATTCAAAAATTCAAGACAAGGGAAGACTTTGCCATACCTCACTTGAGAACTAACTCTAAAAATGCAAAATAAGGAAATTCGCCTAGGCAAAAATCGAAGTTTGAAGTATCAATGTGATCCTCCTCTAGCGAACACCTTCCTTGTCAATTCCACCACCCTTGGGGTCTTCAACGTGATGATGGCAAATTCGCTCCACTTCAAACCAAGTTCGCACTCCCTTTGATGATATTTCGCACTTTCTCCTTGTTTTCCAAAATCGCATGTGAAAAGATGATAAAATGATGATTAAAAATGCAATAACTCACCTCTCCTTTATAGGCGCTCACCTCCTTAATTACCTCTAGGCCGACTTTTGGAAATAAGGCAAAATAAAAACAAAAAATTAAATAAAAGGAGGCCGACTTTTGTAAAATATAAAAATAAAACCCAAGCGCTCACCTCTTTATTTAAATTACTAATTAATTAATTTAATGCCTTCGTATTTTAATAGTTTCGATTTTTTAAAGGCAAAATTAATTAATTAAATGCCTTGTACGCCATTTTAAATGCTAATTTTAATTGAATATTTCAAATTTTATCGATTTTTAGCATTTAATACAATTTGAAAATTCATTGGCGCCAAAACATGAGAGAAGGGGTACAAACCACATCGCTCTGGTCCCTGGGAGAGGGACAGGAGCGATTTAGCATTTTGCTCTTGAATTTCTCACCTTTTACGTTCAAAACCACATCTCTTACGTTGAAACTGGCAATTTAAATAGGAACCTTGAACTTGTTCTATTCAATTTTGTAGATGAATGCCTCTTAAGATCATTATCGCCCTGGTCCCTTGGTGAGGGACAGGAGCGAACTTGCATTTACTCCTTGGCCTTTGTCTTCTAAGTTGCCAAATTGATTCGTGAGGTAGGCAATGATCCCCTTGTTTGTTTCACACACGCCAAACTCCATTTTTGCAAAGCAAACTTGTCATTCAAGTGATTTTCGCCCTGGTCCTTGACTGAAGGACAGGAGCGAACTTTGAATTCTAGCTCAAATTTGTCATCTTTTAACCTTCACTTCTCATTCATCACCTTTCAAATGACATTTCGGATCTTGTGCACCCCTGCTTTGACGTGGTTTTTGGAAGGAAATGACTAGTTTAATGAATATCGCCCTGGTCCTTGACTGAAGGACAGGAGAGATTTTGCTTCTTTGCTCAATTTAGTCGCTTTTTGACGTTTGGTTCCTTGTCCATCATCCTTCCAAGGACATATTCAATCTTGTGTAACTTCGCTTTGACGTGATCTAGGAAGAAAATGATGGTCTTCATTGAAATCGCTCTGGTCCTTGCCTAAAGGATAGGAGCGAACTTGTATTTGTAAACTCAATCATTCTTTGCCAATGCTTAAAACTATCTTCAACGGACTCGTCATGCTCCCTTTCACTTATCTTTGACATGAAATTTGCTTCATCTTGGCGAGAAATTTGTCTAAGGAAGAAATCGCTCTGGTCCCTGGCTGAGGGACAGGAGCGCCCAGGACAATATGGGCTTCACTTGGCGTCTTGCAATCTTCAAAATTATCTTCAATGGATTCGTTACGCCTCCTTTGCTTGCCTCAAACTTAACACTCACTTGATCTTCGCCCAAAACTTGTCTTATAAGGAAAATCGCTCTGGTCCCTGAGAGAGGGACAGGAGCTATCACTAAAATTTGCCCTGGTCCCTGGCTGAGGGATAGGAGCGATTTTGCTTCTAGGGCCAATTTTCCTCATGATGGCACTTTCAAGTTATATTCAACTGATAAACTGTACCTCCTTTGATCTTCTCAAATCGTGAAATCGTTCAAATCTTTCAAGGACAAGGCAATTTTGGATTTTAAGCTCCGGTCCTTCAGTGACGGACAGGAGCGAACTTGTCCTTATAGCATGTTTCCTTGCTTGCAAATTACTTCAAATTATATTCAATGGAAAGAACATGCCCCCCTTTATCTCTTCCAATCCAAAAATCGTCTTGATCCTGCAAGGACAGTGAAATTTTGAGAAACAAGCTCCGGTCCTTCAGTGAGGGATAGGAGCGATTTTTGTCCTTGAGGGTAAATGTTCATCTTTTCGTTGCAAACGACTAAGTCTAGACGCTCCATCATGTTGATTTCACCTTCCATCACGTCCTTAACGCTTTAGTTTGATCAAAATGAGGTCAAAATGGCCTAGGCAAGTCACTTCGCCCTGGTCCCTGACTGAGGGATAGGAGCGATTTGGCCTAAAACTCCAAAAATTTGCCATTTTCGAATCTCAAAATCTTCAAAGCTTTCAATTTACATTCGACTGCATTTCCTGGCAATCCTGCACAAGACAAATGAAAGAAGTCAATTCACAAGATGCATAGAAATATGATTTTCGCCTTGGTCCCTGACTGAGGGACAAGAGCGAACTTGCTTCCATAGGGCAAAATATCAAGATTTTAAGACTTCAGTCACTTCACAAGGCAAAAATAAGCTATTTCCAATGCCTAGGATCAATTATTAAAATTTCCAAAATTTGGTCAAAAATCATTTAATCAGACAAAATTCCATAGCTCCATCATCAACACTTAGACAAAATTTGGACTCGCATTCAAAATTCCGACTGCACCTAGACAGACTCACTTGATTTCAAAATTGCATCTCACGGGAGGAAGCTCAACAATTATTCAAAATTGGACTGGACACAGGCTTGAAAACATCAAAACAGAAACCCTAAGGCTTAACCCATGTGCAGATGACTAACTCACTAACCCAAAACCCTAAAAAGCAGAGAGAAAAACAGGCAAAACCGAGCAAAAAAGAGGGGGTCCCCATTTTAATGGGGCGATGTGTGAAATGGTCACAACACGTAGCAATCAATATACAGTTAGCCCACGTAAAGATGGCGGAGGTAGAGAGAGAGTGTAATGTTACCAGTTGGGGATTGGATTATTTGGCGTCCAAGTCCTGCAAACAAACGTTAGTATACAAACAATATGAAAGGTAATTAAACATATATATTTATTTGTGCAATTATGCAAAAAAGAATGTGATACGTTATTCTACATATTTAACAAATAATGTTAAACTAATTTATTGTTATCTATAAAAAGGATACAATACTTAGTTGGACCTTACCTGGATTGACCCAACCCTCTATTGAGAAACACTTCTCAGTTAGGAGCAATCCAAGATGTCATCCTCCTAAGGTCTCTATTTGGGATCTCTATTAATGAGTGAAATCATTAATGCTCTCAAAGCTTGGCAGAGATCCCACCCCTGCTCAAGCCTCTCTAGCTCTGACATATGCATATGGTTAATCTCTACAATATATATACTGTCTCTAAGAGATTCCCTATGAATCTCTCTCTGGATTCCTCTTGGAATCTTGGCATTCAACTCTGCTCTGAAATGCCTCAATAATCCCTAGCTCTGTAAATTTCCTCTGAAGCAATCTCTATTTCCTCTGTTTTAATTCTGAGTGTATCTGTACAATCTTATGGTAATTTGTTATTTAACATCACTAATATATCGCTATTATAATATAATCCTGAATGTATCTCTGTCTCTAGAAGTGTCATTACAATTCTGGGTGCATCTCTATTATGCTAATTCTGAATGTATCTCTACAACTTTGATTATAAATGCATCTCTGTTAATTTAGAATGTATCTCTGTTATTTACCGGCTATTCTATTTAAATTTATCTTGCGGTATGATTCGAATTCTACGGCATTATTCATGAAGTATTTACTATGGTTTAGGGTGAACCGATTACTTGCTGGTGGTGTATCCTGGATATGCTAGGTACGCTTCCCTCCTTCCACGATTTTGCTTCCAACATGGCTATGGTTGTTCGTATGCAGTGGATGTCAACCAATGGCTAGTGATTAGAGCAGCGTATATTCAGACTGAAGTCCACACGTGATTTTTCCTCAACGATTTCCTCCCCTTTATATCTCTCAATTTGAGGGAGAGGTCACACCTCTTCATCATGTATGCCCTTTGGAAAGAGTGCAACTCTTCATTATTTCTACCCTTTGAAAGGGACACAGCCTTTCATAATCAGATGTGCACTTATTATTTAAATCAGATCTGCACTTCTCATTTCCAAATTATCCCCCCTCAAATGAGGTTCTCTTCACCCTTTTATATCTCAATGTTGAGGGAGTCACAACTTTTCCTTTCATGACTTTTGACTTTTCATTAACTTAATTAATTTTTAATTAATCATATTTAATTATATTATTTTATATTTTAATTTAATTTTTAATGTTTTAATTTTATTATTATCATTTATTATTAAATTCTATTTCAAAGTGGGGACATTACAGAGAGTACTTCAAAATCTAGGAGATGATTGATATAGCTCTACCCCTCATGAGAGCTCTCTTCTAGACTCACGCTCAGATTCCCGCATTGCAGACAATCCTGGATCCCCATAATATCAACACCTTTAAGGAATGGTATTGGATTGTCAACATGAAGAATGACATGGCGGACAACATCAGAAAAATTTAGGAGTGCAGGGAAGCCTTGTATGGCATTGAGAATATCGGTGAAAATATCCTCAGGGCATTGGTCATTGGCTGGAAAGATGACACAAAAGGTGACGATGTAGTATAACGATGCAATGACAGGTTGACGACTGATAAAACTACATAATGCACGGAGGACATAGAATTCGCCAGCAGGCTGCACGCAAATATACTGCATTTTGAAGCTCTTCAATCAGATTGGCGCGAACCGCTGAGGGTAGTAGACATCCATTGAGAGGGAATTCAGTTCAAAGTGTGTAATCCTCCCATTCCTCCTAGTAAGGAATTGTTCTCGGTTTGCATGAAGTTTCAGGAATATGTTCGGACAAAGCGCGCAGCAAACCGAGACATCTGGAAAGATTACGTGCAAGGGGAAGTTGAATTTTTGGTAAAAGAATCTACCTCGTAAAAAGAGAAAGTGCTTTCCTAGAGTTAATTATTTCTTTCCAACTACCCAAGTTCATTACAGATTTTGAGCTTCGTGCAAGTGCACTTTTTGGGGAGCAACTTTATGTTAGGTAGTTATTAGTTAGTTGGTAGTTGGTAAGGAGATATTTGTTCCTTATTAATAGGTATGGGCAGCCATGTCTTGGAGGATGAATCTGGGTCACTTGTAAGATTGAATCTGGGCCATTCATCCAATTTTGGAAATCTATATAAGGGACTGTTTTTCCCTCTTTTTGTAAAAAGTTCTAAGATTGTTGCTAAAACTCTGGTGAATTTTATACAAATTTAATGGAAGTTAAAGTTGTCTTAACTTTATGTGAGTGCATGGTCTCCTTCACTATTTAATTTTCATGTCATGTATATTGCTTTTAGATAATATTTTCAGGTTAGTATTTGATAGAAACCTTGGAGTTCATACCATTAAGGATTGACTGATTGTCACTCCCCCTGCATGGTTAGTCTGAACCCACTTATATGTTTAGTTCAATTGTTAAATATCAAATGGGTGGGATGTAAAAGTTCTACATTTATGTTTAATAGCATGAAAATCTAACTCTCCTTGAAGATTGCATCAAGTTTTACATAATTGTGTTTTATTAGCTAGTAAAGTTGAATCTAGTTTTTTGAAGGTTTCAGTCAATTTTCCTAATTATGCTATATTAGATAAATTAATTAACTACTTTCTCTCTCTTTCTCCCTCCTTTTTTCCCTTTTTTATCAGAAAGTTGAAGTCCAAAACAGCATCATGTTAAAGAGAAATTCGATGAAGTCAAGACTATAGAGTCTTAGGGAACCCATGCAACCAAAACTGATTTTATTTAAGCACGTAAGTCCCCTTGGTGTTTCCAGCAAAACACATCAAACAACTGAGTTATCCTACAGTCATGAACTAATAATTGGAACCTTGAGGTTGTCCCCTTTGATCAACCAAAACAGCATTAGGGATTCCTTATACAAGAGAGAAAAGGATACTCAGCGAAAACATTCTATTCTGCGTTGGCCAGATAGAGTTGTAGCAATACGATTTTAGCCACATCAACAGGTTGGACAGAGGACAAAATGGTCAACTCCCCGGTATAGACGGAATAAAGAAATATTGATTAATCATGGAGTTATGTTTATTTGATTATTAATAAAGTGATAGCTTTATTAATAAATTTTATTATGAGGCCATTTAATGTTATATTATAAGTTATTATTATTTCACAAAAAATGGGTCATACTCTTCATTAAAATGGGGCCATGTTATAATTAATTATTGAGCACCTAGCCAAGGAGGAAATTAAATGACATAAAGTGCAAATTTTAAATTATATTATTAATGATTTATTAGAAGATTCTAGATGGCCAACTTCATAAGGAGGAATTAAAAGTAAAGGAGGATTTATCTCGCATTGAGCATGGAGATTGATTTGTAGTTTGAGGAGTCTTTGTAAACAAACCTTGTCTTCCTTCAAGAGCATGTTATGAGATTATTTCATTGAAGCTATTTCTCCATAGTTGCTGGAAATCAGTGACTGGATTGTTCTAAGGACGAAAACCCTTGGATTTCTTGGTGTAGGACAGAAACCCAAGCACCGTTGTGAGGTGGTTTCACCCAGGAATCACTATGGAGTTTATTGTAGGTTCTTAATTCATGTTTTTAGCATAATAGCAGCTAGGGTCTGCACACAAATTCATATTATCAGCTGCATATTTTTCCCAGAATGTTACAGCAGGGTTTGAGAGCAAATTAAAAGGGGTAAAGATTGCATATTGAAGACCTCTTAACCATCAAGCGCACCATCAAGTATTTTCAACAGCAAACTGCCATTACGTTCCAGGTTTCTCATTATATATTAACATTATTTAGTTTGGCACATTGTACTTGGCTTTGGCATTCGAAAATAAGGAGTTACAAGGTTGCACAATAACAGTTTGATGAAATGTCTTTTTTGTAGTTATTCATTTCAGCTTGTATTGAATCACTAGTATGCATGCCAAGTGTTTGTAGAAATGCTTATTGGTTGTAGGAATCTGTTACAATCATTTTCAATCTTCATAGGCCATTGGAAATGCAAAAGAGAGGTCTTGCATTGCATCTCTGTTATTTGTTAAGCTTATTTACATTCATTTTTTTAAGCATTTGGTCATCATTGGCAATCATCAAAACAAAACCAAACAAACTGAAACAAAGAACAAGTACAGACTTTGCAAGACAAGTGTTTGACAATATTCCTTGGATCCGAAATCATCACAATAGGGTCAAATTTAACAATGGATTTTATAAGTGCCATGAACAGTGATGCTACAGTGCCATGAATAGTGTTGACAACAAGGATATCAGATTTGTTGGAGCTGATTTGGTTTGTTTTTTTACCCTATAGTCTCCTACATTCTTCAGCTTATTGCCCTGCAGTTATGCATCATTTCGGGACTCCCTAGATGTGGTATTCAGTGAGTTTGCAAACCCAGAAAAAAAATCAGAATGCTGCCATATTAAAAATCAGATCATTAACAGCAATGATAAGGTGATTATAGCTCGTATGAAGTCCTTGTGCACAACCTCCCGGTATGTGAAATACATGTTCTAAACCATTCTTGCGATTAAGAATATGATTATTGAGAGATATGAATGTCTGAATCATTTTATCAGAATTGTCCATGTATGAATTCTGACTGATTTAAAGCAATAAGAGTGGTCTTCTCTACTACTATAATTGTCAATGTACTTTGCTTAACATTCTATATGTTCTATATGATATTTGGCATTAAAACTCAGCTGCAAATCAAACAAAAGAACTCAGATAAAACTCAGAACAGACTTTGCGTACAAACTATTTGACGAAATGCATATGACCCAAACTGAAAATTTAAAGTCACAATTAGACAGGGATCTTACAATGGTATCAGAGTCATGTATCCTGCCAGCCTGTTCAGAAAGTCAAAGTTTAATTTACAGTTTGTCTTGACCAACATTTTTCTAACATTAGTCCCATTAGATTGTTGAAAGATGAGGTCTATGCAGGAGCTTTTGACGGATCTGAAGCAGCCTTATGAGAATTATGATAGAACTTTGCCAAAGCTGATCCATCATCCAGAATTACTAGAACCTATTCCTGCAAAAGAAGGAAGAAAAACATTATGGTGGATAGTCTAACCAGCTCAATGAGTTACAAAGAGTTGGGCAAAATGTTGTATACTGCAGGAGAGAAACTTGGACACTTGTTCCTTTCAAAAGATGCTCTATTCACCTCATTGGAGGAAGTGGCGAAGTATTTGCAAAAGGTGGATCAGTCACCTTCCCAATTGATTCAAATAGCAGTAACTCCAAGATGGAATTCTTTGCATGAGTACAGGCTATTGAGGCACAAGGATAAGGAGGTAAGGCTTATTGTATCTTGTTGTTTAGGTGAAATTATAAGAATTACAACTCCTGAAACTCCATACGAAGATGATAAAATGGAGGTGGTCTTCCAAGTAATCATTGAAAGTTTTGATGGGCTAGGTGAAATCA
Organism: Cryptomeria japonica; assembly: GCF_030272615.1. Classification (NCBI taxonomy): domain Eukaryota; kingdom Viridiplantae; phylum Streptophyta; class Pinopsida; order Cupressales; family Cupressaceae; genus Cryptomeria; species Cryptomeria japonica. The sequence goes on along the minus strand of NC_081409.1, from coordinate 33,038,337 downwards.
ACAGTCCTTTCAGTAAGAGGGCTATGAATTTAGAATTAATGGCAAGTGTCAGGTCATGTGTCATCATGATTGATCTGAAGTGTGATGAATTAATTCTTCAAATGTTCCGATGCTTCTTTACCAAAATCAGTAAACATCATCCAAACAATGTTAGAGCAAGCATGCTAACCATTATGTTCTTAATCTTGGATGAGGATGATGATATCTACAAGGATTAGACGTGTTGGCCATTTGGAGGAAGGAGCAAAATGTTTCGCCAATTACTTATGAGTTCTCACGAAGTTTGGTTGAGCAGAAAATTGAAAAGTTCAGGGAACAATTAACTGAAGGGGAACTAAATTCCTTGGAATTACAGGTTACGGGATCTCCCAAAAAGAGCAAGAACCAAATGAGAAGAGAGCATATTTGCTTCACATGCCAAGAGGCATGGACATTGGATCACATATGTGGAGTCAATAAGGGAAAAAAATTATTGCAGCCAAATAATGTTGAGGACAAAAAGATAGTTGAAGATAAAAATCAGTATGAGGCTCCTCATGAGCCAACACCTAATGATGTTCGGGATGGAATTATCTCTGAACAAAATTCTATCCTAACATCTTCTCAACAATTAAATATGGAGGTTGGCATTCATATCAATGATGGTGTTGATACTAACCTCAAAGATAAATCAGACATAAACTTGCATAATGCTGATTATCAATCTGGAAATGAAGATGAGCAACATGATGTCCAAGAAGTTGAAGAACCCATTGTGGATAAAGGTAATGTGAGCAAGAGTCTCTTGGTGGGTGATTTAGAAGTCATCATTGATGTGCCATGTGAGGAGATGAATTCTCCTGATAGTTCTATGGTTACTTCTATGGTTACTTCTAACACTGCTCCTCTTCTTTTATTTGAGAACAGTATGCTATCATCTCACGTATTGGGTGATTGGGATAATGAGGATGAGTCTACTTATGGAACAAATGTTGCCTTAGTTCCAAATCAGCAAGAAGACAAAGAGGAAATCTTAGAGAAAGACTTTGGAGAGGGTCAAATTCTTCAGGGTCTTTCACCCACATCATCCGTTAAATCCAATGTGGTTCATAAGCCAAGTTTGGAGAATCAATTGAAAGTGAACGAATATAAAGTTGTGGCACCACTTTCTCATTTTGATAGCACTCACAAGTTGATAGAAAACCATCTATGGAAGAGTCAATTTGAGAGGAGACAAAAAGGTGATGAAGAATCTTCTCATCCAGATTTTCAGGTGATCAAAACAGCAATGGAAATAATGAAATCGGATTATTTAAATTTACTATTAGATCGTGATCATCTTCTTGACCTTTTGCAGTCTATTCTGAAGCATTAAAAAGAAAGGAGGAGGAAGTTGATAGGTTAATCTTTGAGCTTATGCACACCAGGGATTCCTTGGAAGCTACTCAAGTAGCTCTTCGAAAAGTTAAAAATCAAAAGGAAGAGCATTGTGTGGGTGCAATGTCCCCTTCTCAGTAAGGAGAAACCAGTGGTCCATTAGCCTATTCTTGAGACCCGTAGCCTGACTGGAATCAAGAATTAGGGTTTCCTATTTTGTGGAATACTGCGTGAGCCAATTGATGCTTGTCTGGTAGGGATTCTTCGATTCAGATTGTGGATTCATTCTGGGTTTTTTGAGGGCTTCATAGAGGTACAACATGCATCTTATTCTGAAGTGATTTATGAACTTACTACTTTTAGTAAGTTGGTGGTGTTGACATGGCTAAAATCGCATTGCTACAGCTCTCTCTAGCCAACACAGAATAGAATGATTCCTGTTGAGTATCCTATCCTCCCTTGCGTAAGGAAATCCCTAATGTTGTTTTTAATTGATCAACGAGGATGACCTCAAGGTTCCAATTGTCAGTTCATGATTGCGAGATAACTCAGTTGTTTGATGTGTTTTGCTGAGAATACAAGGGGCCTTACATTTACAACAAGTTGGTCTGCATCTGATTCTCAAACTGGGAAATAAAAGCAAAGGAGAAGGGTTTAGGAGACTTAAAATTAACAAGATTGGTGTGCGAGTAGATAGATTCAACAAAACCAACCCCTGCTTGGCCAGAATAACTCACAATCTCACAAGAACGGTGCAATCTTCAAGGGGACTTAGAAGATTTTTAGACTGCAGGTGCATGCCTGAACACCCAATCATGGCGCAACTCAGACGAACACCTGCAATTGAACTAAGCACGATTTTAAAAGGCTCAGACTAACCATACAAAGGGATACACAATCAATATATCCCCAATGGTATGACCCTGATTCCATCAGATACCTGCACACCAAGAAGGATCTATCTAAACCTGTTGAAAGAAACCATGCAAACAGATAAAAACCAAATCAATGTCCATATATTGATTTCAGCTACTATTACAACAATTTCTGCAACAATTCTACTCTATTCCTAACTACTAAATTCTAACCTTCTACAAAAACTCTAACCTGTCCTAACTGTCTAACTGTAAAAAATCTAACTAGAATCTAAACCTTTACAAGAGAAAGGCCTCTACCTTTCATAGATTTTACAAATTGAATTAGAGGCCAATATTGACTGCATCCAACAGCCCTGATCTGCCTTCTAGAAACCTGGCAGCCTTAACCCATGCCCATTTAATCCTTAGTTATCCACCCAACCATATTCTCAACTACCCACCACTATTTAGCATTAATTCGATCAATCGGGTAGTTGGAAATATCTGACCTGTGTCCCCTCATTTTGAATTCATTAGACGGGGCCCACAGGCAGTTCTTTACATTAAACAAATTCAGTTTTTAAATTGATTTTCTAGAATTTCTTCTAGCAGTGCAATTCTGAGAATGCATGCACTTGTTGTATTCTGAGTCTTCTTCGTCTTCGGTCTTGAGGGTGGATCTCAACTTGTGGTTCAAGTGGTGGCGTGCTTCGTCGTTTTGATCCTGCGCTCTGCAATGCAATCTTCATTGGCAACTGTTGGGGCTGTTGAATCGATCTTGTGCTCCTGCAAATTTGCTTTGATCATGATCAAGTCTTCAATCTGCGTTTAGGTTTTCGATTTAGCTCTTCCCGACGTCGTCCTACAAACAATGAATTTCAACCTAGATTAATCATTTTGAAAAAATTTAAAAAAATAATTTAACAAATATTAAATTTTTAGGCAACATCGGGCTTTGGTTTGGCGAAGACGGAAGACGTTCGCTATAAAGTAATGTAAACCCCCCTTTACAAAATTAGGGTTTTAAGGCTAAAATGCAAGATTTAAAACCTTAATTTAAAATGCCCCCCCTTGTGGCAAAAATCAACCATTCTGGCTTAGATGTGAGATTTGATTTCTTTTTCCTTTTCTCACAAAACTTGAGGAAGGGCCGATTTTGGTTTAATCACCCCTTTGTTCAGTGAAACTCGGGCTATGGAGAGAATGAAACATTAAAATGCCCTTTCATTATGATGAAAATCGGCCATTGTGGTCAAAAGGTGTGATTTTCACTTTGTTTCCATTTCTCACAAAATTGATTAAACTGAAAAAATTCCTTTGCCTCCTAATTTCGGCCAATTTTGGTGAATTGCACAACCTTAGTCAATTTTATTATTTCGGCTAAATGATCTGATTTATGCAACTTTTTCTTGCCTTTCACCTTCGGCCTAAATGAGCCTTTAGCGAGAATTTGGTCGTTTTGGTTCAAGGCGAAGTTACCTTTCCAGAAATCGTTAAAACGCCGAACTTTATTTTCTTTTTGCATTTCATCTTTAGAAGAAAATTGGCCATTTTAGAGGAAATGCACGATTTCTCTATGCCCTTTGCAAGAAATTCGGGTGTTTTCGACAAATAGTGCGATTTGGCATCGCTTGTGCTTAGACGTCCTCTTTACTTGACTCGAAATTTGTCCCTCAAAATGCACGAAATTTGGACGTTTCACTTCATTTTCGGCCTATGGACTCATTTGGCGATATTTTTGTCCTTAATGACTTTTTGGGCAAATGGAGTGTTTTGCACAATTTTCGGGTTTTGGAGTTTTCGACCTATGAGAGGATTTTGGTGAATTTGGACTTGAACATTTTTAAAATGCCCTTTCGAAACTTCGGGCGAATGGAGAGTTCTATGCGATTTTCACTATGCTTGGGATTTCCTTCCTTTTCCTTAATTCGCAATTTCAACAAAAATTGCGCGACTTTGTTTTTTGGTTATTTTCGGCCATTCTAGCCCGAATGGCCGATTTTGGTTTACTGAATGCCCTTTGTTAGGTGAAACTCGGGCCATTTGATGTTTTCGTGCAACCTAGGGTTTATTTCAAATGCCTAGCTGTCTGTTTTCGAGCTATTTGCTCCTTTTGCAAGTTCGGATATTTAGCGTGGAATGAGCGATTTTCTTTAATTTGCCCTTTCTACAAGTTTCGAGATTTTGAGCATTTGGCACAATTGGACTTTGCCATTGTTTTTCAGCCATTCAGGCCCAAATGTATGATTCCTTTTGGCCGAACTTTGTCATTCTAGACACCAACATCAGTTATCACAAACTCGGCCTTGTGGAAGCAAAATGCAGGACTTAGACGTGTTTGAACGAACTTCATGACCCTCACAAAATTCTAAAAAAAATCTGAACTTTCTCAGATGCCTTTGCTTGGAAGAATTCGGGCTTTGGCAATAAATGTGCGAACTCTGTTTGAATATCTCCCTCTCATGCGGGCAGATTGCAACAAAAACTTGGGGTTCCCTGTGAAGTAGGGCGATGTGTCCTTAACGCACAACAAGTGGCAGCTGACTGGATTTTGAGGTTTTTCTAGGCTTTTTGAGCTCATTCACGGGGTTCAACGAGCATGTTTTTCGGAGTTATTTTCATGACCTACTATTTTTAGTGTCAGCTCAAGCAGTACTATTTTTGGTAGTCTTGGGCAGAGCTCCAATCCAGTTCAAATTAGTGATTTCCTGCACTTCAATTAACAGTTTGATTTGGCAATGATCAATAGTTGATTTATAATAGATTTATTAAATATTATTACTTTATCCTAAAGTTTGATATTTAATTATTTTTACTGATCAATTTTGGAGAAACGACTTAGGAAGGAAAAAATAATACCATTTATCCTAAGTGATATTTTATTTCCTAAGTAAGGAGGGCACCCAAAATGCAGTCATTTCACACTTTATAATGTTTTCTCATGTTCGAACATGTGTACCTTGGTAAAGTTCGAATAGAAGGCTTGAAATGGGACGCCATGTCTTGAGGGGGTCATGTAATGAGATGCAAATGAAATTAAAGGGAATTTGGTGCCATGTTCATTTGAATTTGAGATTCAGAAATCTATAAATACAAGGTTGGGCACCTCATTTTGATCATCTTGGAGAAATTATACCGTTATGCTGCCGGAATGGTGATTGAATTTGAGCTTCGAAGTTGTGGGTTCCTAGCTTGCACAGTTTCATACTTGAAATACAGTACCTAGCCGATTCAGTGTGTTGTTGGAGAAATTTGAGAGAGTGTTTTTCAGTTTTCAGTGTGTTCAGTGTTTTTTTGTGTTGCTGGTTTGGTGTGGCTGAAGCAAAGTTTTGTTCATATCTCCCTACCCGTGCTGCAGATCATTCTGGGTAGTGGATCATCAGAAGCGTATTGGTTGGGCGATTATTATTCTTCTTTGGCATGGATTTTGGTGTGATTTTGGATTTTTAGCAGCAAGTTGAACTTCCAATGCTGGTCGTACCTTTCTGGAGGTGTCTCAGGTTGCGTGCTGCTCTTTGTTGGTGTTCTTGGTGCTGGTTTATGCTCCTATCTTGGTCACCTTGGTCATATCTCCCATTTGCCTATGTTCGTGTGCAATTTGGAGCTATTTCGAGGAAGTTGTGAGTCTTTTAGTGTTGCTGGTCCATTGCTGGAGTTGCTGATATTTTACATTAGATTTGGTTATTTGTGTTTTAGCTTGTATTTCTTTGAGTTTCATTGTTATGATTCCTAGTACTTCATTGTATTCATCATTGTTTCCTCCCTACCTTGAGTTATTCAAGTTTCCAGAATAAACAAGAAATAAGCACAGAACATATGATAACAGTTTCAATTATCTACAGAGCATGGAAGTAACAATCAAATGGCAGAAAGATGTTCTTTTATTGCATTGCCAAAAATGTACGACACATCAACATTATTTCCGAGGTTCCCTCACATGGCAATATATACTGTCTGGCGGTTGGTCGAGGTACCAACCGTCGTAACCAACACGGGAACCCACACGGCCAACTCCAAACATAAAAAAATGACATAACAATAACTTAAAATTTTTATTCCTAATTACAGCCTAACACCAGCCCCCCCAAAAAAGAAGTCTTCCAGACGACAAACAAATGGAAGCTAATGGAAGCAACTGAAACTAATGTGGAGACGGTTGAGAGGACATCCGTGGAAGTATAGATGACTGAGATATGCCCGTTCGCTGGAGACACTGTGTGGCTGCCAGTTCTCGCTCTCGTGCCAACTTAACCATATGAGTAGCCTCAACAATTTTGTTGCGGGTTCTCTAAAGATCCTGCCCCTGCTCCTGCAACTGTTACTCCTCGGCTAGTCTAGCCTCCAATCCTGCCACCTTAGCTGTCAGCTCATCCTTCGCCTTGCCACTCGCTTCTAACTCCTGCATGTTCTTGGTGACTGTCTCCTCCAATGCGGTAATCTGAACGTACTCCTGAGCCAACTGTGACTAACTCTGCTGGATGTGGTGGACCAATGTTTTCCAGACACCCTCTGCTTCCTGCACTGCCTGATCCCACTGGGCCTTCATGGCTTCCATCCTCACCACTGTTGTCCATCGATACTTCAAGACTAGGTCTCAGAAGGCCATCTCCATTCCACGCATGGAACCATAAATCCCAGTCTCTTCTATCACAATCATGTTTCTCATCCAAGCATCCATCATCTCAAGGGTCTCTGACTTCGGCCATCCTTTGGGCGTGAAACATCGGAAGAATTCCCCCTCATAGTCCTCCTTGACAAAGGACAAAAGGCACTCGGACACTTGAGCTATCCTCGGATCATATCCAACTTCCACACCCTTCACAACGTGGCCGACGTCACTCAGGACTTCGCCATTCCCTCCAACTGGAACGCACATCGCTGCAAAGTGCCAAATGGGTCTGCGGGGTCGGGCTACTCCAACCGAAGTATCAGTTCTTCTATGTGAGGAGAGGAAGATTCCCCCCTCCCTTCCTGAACTCCTTTGTGCAATGTATGCTCCCCAATAGTCCCATGAGTCTGGAGTTCCCTCTCTCTGTCAAATTCCACACCGCCAATCTGCAAATTGCTAGTCTCAAGTCCTGCATCCCCGCCAGGTGATGGCAACAATTCTGGCAATTTCTCCACCCGCACCCCGAGGGTCTCCAGTAGCCAAGAGTCAATCGTCTTCTCCAGGTGGTCATCAACACAGGTGGGACTCAAATGTGGGATGGCCTCCTCCTATCCCGAGGTCACCCTAGGTGGCGGTGGCAATGATGCCTCCACGTCCACTACATCAATCACCTAGATTGGTACATCCTTCGTCTACTCAACCACATATTGTCTGTCAAGAGGGTTCTCGGCCACCATCACTTCCACGCCCATTCTACTGTCTCCTACGCCTTCTATCACCTCCTCAGTCACTAGATTATCACCACCCCTTGTTCCAACCTCAACTAGCAGTCGGCCTAGGGCTGGAGCCAAGCGAAAAGTGTCATCTTCCCCACTCTCATCATCTGACGAGGATGCCTCCACGACATCTTCCTCACTATCCCTGCTGCCTACACTAGGAGATTTCCCCACGTCTTGTCGTTGTCTCTTCCTCTGTGGTTCCCCGTGGGTTGTCATGATGTCCAAATGCGTCCAGTAAAAGATGGGGGGTTTATATGGCTCTAATCTGGCTAACGGTTGCAAGTCACCCCTCTTTTCAGGTGGCACTCCTATACGAACAGCATCCAGAAACATGGCAATGGCATGATGCGACATAGAAAAAACCTTGTGTTGTAGCCGTAGGCATTCGTGGATGAACTCAGAAAAGAATGACATCCAATTGAAGATCATGCCATTCCGCAACCCGTTCATCAAATACAACATCCACACGGCGATGTCTGACCCCCGACTGGCTCCTGTCAGTCTTCTTTTGATGATGTCCATGATACATCGCCACTACACATTCGCCACAAATGTCCGCTTCACACTGCGGCTACTGCCAAATTTCCATATACTGTCATGTTCACCTTGTGTCAGGTCCCCTCAGCAAAACAGTCGAACCAATTGCTGCTTTTGTTCTAATGTCATCTTCCTTTTAAGGACAGCAGAAAGCAACATATCTTGGGCTTGGTGTAGAAATGACTCCAAAAAACCTTTCATGTCTCTTTCCCCACTCTTATGTGTTGTACTATTGGTAATTGAATAGAAATGAAATGTTGTTTAATCCTAACAATAAGTTGAATATGTATATCTGTATATGCTCTTATGTCTTGTGTGTAGGATTTACATACAAGATTTCACTACATTAAGCAAGATATTATTTGGTGAGAGTTAAAACCCTAACCCTAATATGTGTGATTTGTGTTTTTCGGGTCAAAAATAGGGCATATTGGGAAGGGGACATTACAAGTTGATTCATAGTGAAACCTAATGTCCATACCATTTATGATTTGTTGATTGCAAGTTGCAATGCATGGTTAGACTGATCTCAATTCAAAGTTTAACTTCAATTTATTTATGCTCATTGTTCATGGTGTTGATGTGCATATGTGCTATGAAAATCATTCACTTATCCTTAGGAGATTGCACCATCTTTGTGTAGTTGTTTCCTCATGGTGAAGCAAAGCTTGGTTTGGTTTCACTCAATTGACAATCATTTCTTACATTGTCAAGTGTTAGCTTAGATTTCCTATCCCTTTATTCCTTATGTCTTTTATTTTCCACTTAGTTCAGTGTTCCACATTCCAACCACAATTCACAAACATAAGTCCGTTTTGATTACCAGCATTATCACATCAAATCATTGAGTCTATCCAGAATATAAAGTTGATTGTTCGCATTGTAAACCTTGGACTTGCCTTATTTGATCACAACGTTTAGCATATGAGGTTTCTTTGTTCAAGAGAGGATGGAATACTTAGTATTTTATTATGTCTTCAAGGTGTCCTAAAAAACACATCAACATGAAGATTAGTTAGAATAAACAATAATGCATTAAGAAGAGTGATTAAATCTTGAAGAGACATATGGTTGTAGCAAAGGAAAACTACCCATTCCAACGGTCACCACTTTGAAGGATGGTCATAACCCCCCAACCTCGAATGGAGTATAAGAAGACAACACCAATGCATTCAAGGCACCATAAAAGGAGCCGATCAGATTTATATAAGATATCGTCTGGAGCATCAGTTCGGTCATAGTTTTGTCATCGATTGTAGCAGATTGATTTATTTGCAATCATTATTTGTAACGGCAGATTGGCATATTGTATTTTACCTTATGGACTAAGTTCTTATTTACAATAATATCATATTTGAATTCTATTAGGAATAATAGGCAAACATATGGTCTATAATAAGTTATTTCACTTATCCTTATGTGTGTGTGTGCACATATATATATGTACACACACACACATATATGTATGTGTGTATGTATGTATTTATAGGTACATACATACATATGCAATTATAACAATGTCAACAAGATTTACAGTTGTTAATTATAGGGAATTAAGATTTATTTGATGGCTATGCTTAATTTCATATTTATACATATACATTCATAATACATGAGAAATTAGTATATTAATGACCTAATCCTTAATCATTCTCTATTCTTCATGACGATTGGTTGGATTAGTTAGGGAAAGGCAGTTTTAAAACCTCACATGGCAGGTGAGGCCCAAGATGTGGTATGGACAGGTGTTCCTGAAACCCTTGGGCCTACTTATGGAGAATGGTTTTCCAGCACCCTAACATAGTTATTCCCCGTCCTCCGTTAGGGTTGATGATTAGGAAAGAAGTAAGGATTGGGTTTAAATATAGTAATTATCAATTTTATTATGAATACTGATTGTTCTCTAGTTTTAATAATTTTATTTAAGGCATAAGTATGATGAAGTTTATTTAATTATGGAAAACATGCATACTCTTAGTAAATGGTTTCTAACCTGTTTTGTAGGGCATCAATCAGGTGAAAGGTATTTCTAACCCAGCTTGTTTAATTGAAATTGAGAATTAGCGATAAATTAGGGCATTCCCAATTATGGAACATTACAGTCTTTAATTACAAAAATTGTCATTTGAATTGATACTAATATATACCTTTTGCTGATTAGAAATTTAAATGAAAAAAAACATCATACAACAGTCAAAATAAAAATAATCGTTTAAATGTTTGAAATTAAACTGCACTCACCATCACCCAGTGGTTCCAACTTGATGCCTACATTTCCCATGCGTTTGTGTGGGGTTACAAGATTTGCATCCCAAACTGCAATCTATGATTCATTCCAAGAAGAAAGATAAGGCAGAGATCTAAATATATTTTTGCATTGATCTAAAGAAAAATAATTATGGTGAAAGAGAAGTCAAAGATTGAATCAAAAATTGCTTTCACCTTTTCAATTTTAACTGAGCATACTTGGAAACAAACTTCAAGACTGAAATTAAATACAGGTAATTTTTCATCAAATCTCAGTCATATCCAGGCAAGTGTATTTTATTCATAAGTGAGCATCTAATAGCTGAACTTGTTGATGAATTAATAAGTTCATGTTTCCTTGCTAACCCCAAGGCTTCATTAATATTTGTAACCAACTTTCTGTTACAATTTAAATCGCTGAGCATATAAAAAGCTAAAATTTGGATGCCCTTATGGGAATTAAAATTTGATTAAAAACTTATGGGCCAAGGCTCAAGGTGGATGAGAGAGAGATAAGAACAGATTTTTTCAAGCAGTGTCATATTAATTCACAAATTTTATAATGTAATGAAACATCATCCTATTATAAAGACATTAACTAACAATAGATGTGGACACTAGTCAAGAGAGAATATTGTTGGCTTTATGAAAGAACTTACAAGTACAACAATCTAACCATCAAGATCAAAAACCATCCATGAGAGAGATGCAATATAATGAATTGCTATATTTGCCGAAAAACAATGAATAAAATATGTTATGAAACAATAAGATGTCCTTGCTATATAGGAACGGAAAACTTTCCAAGCTATCTAAAATCATGAAAAGTGTCCTAATCCTATTGTATGAGACACAAAAAGTACATGACCTAACTAAGTTTAAGTAAATAATTGTGAATAAATCCTAAAATGAAATTAGCTAGATAATATACCCTATTCACACCAAATCCCCTCCCTACATAGGGAGGTACAAACAAATGCATAAAAAACAAAGATTGGGTTCACAACAACAAGGCCTAATGAGGTACCCATGTACAAAAAATCCCTCACAATGAGAAAAGAAGAAAACCTTGTGGGAATAAAATCCTCTCCAAAAGAGAGAAACAAAAATGAAAATAAAACACGTACAAGTGAAGAAAGGATACAAGAAGACCCCCCCATACCCCCAAAGACAAATTCTCTCACCCCAAGCATCAATTGCAATTGAAGATAACAAGGCAAATCCAAAGGCTTGGTGAAGATGTCTGCAACCTACTGCTATATAGGCAAATACTCCAAGTTGTGATGTCACACCTAGCTGATCACCAAAAATAAAGACCTTCCAAGAACATACAATCAAATGATTGGGCAATAATGATAGGAAGTTTAGGAAATTAACCAATCTCTACAGACTTCCTGTCCAAAACAATGACAGGAACTTGTCCAGCAAAATGATAGTTTTCAGATAACCAATTCACATTCAGAACTTTGTCAACAAGAATTCCTATGAATCAACAAAACAAACAATAACCAGGAAATTGATAACCAAACCCACTTGAATAACAAATAATGAACATCTATTCATTTATTCAATCTTCCACAAGGATGACACCATTACATAACAGATTATTTATTCAACAAGGTAAGTCCGAGCATGGTCTTTGACATGCTCACATCACTTTTGTTGCTCTTCCTTCAACATTCAACACTCTTTGTTTACTCCCTACGGTGTAGTTTCTCAAACAACCAAAAATAAACAGAAATTAACAAGCACATGAAATAATAATACATATGATAATGCACACTAGACAAAACAGTAAAATATATCTTCATTCGCACATGCAATTTTTACAGAGAAGAAACCAAAGATGGTTGGCCAAGGATTACAGTTGACCTGACTATACCATACTCCCTTCCTTGGCGGTACACAACATATCTAAAGGACCCGACAATTGTGTTGTGTGTATTGCACACACCCCCCTTTGCTTCACAAGGGACCCCCATTTTTGTTGTCTGCCTATTTGAAAGTGAGAAAGAGAGGGGTTTGTGCAAGCCACCTTCAGATAAGCCAAAAGAACCAAGTCTTGCAAATCGGCTTAAAAGGTCGAGTTTCTCCTTGGCTTGCAAAATGATCTAGAGGCCCAAATTTTTTCCAAGGAGGAAAGAGTCTTTCATTTTTCTTCAAGAGGTCGAGTTTGGCCAAGAGGGTGGGATTTACATTTTCTTCCCAGGGGCCTGTTGTGACGTCTTCACACATCGCCCCATTGTAAATGTGGAACCCCCACTTTTCGCTTTTTAGAGTAGGAGTTTTGCCTAATTTCCTAGTGTTTGCCTTTGCCAATGAGAGGGTTTTTCCATTTTTTATAGGATTGCGTGTTTAAAATGTCAAAATGTTAGAGTGATCTTGAGTTTTGCCTAAGTCTAGGGGTTGCCTTAGGATTTTGATTTATTTTTGTCTACGTGTAGACCATTTCAGCGTTAACGTGTTTTTGAACGTCTGTGTCGGTGATTTTTGAGTGCCAAGGTGTTTCAGGACTTTTAGGAGTTGTTTTCTCGCTCCTAGGAAGTTATTCAAGTTGATTTTGCATTTTATTCCGATGAAATTCCTATTTTTTCACTCAAATTTTTGATGAATTTGCGTAAGTCCATATGAGTTTTATTGAGTTTTGAAGTTTCATAGTGCTTTTTTGAGTGGAAAAATCATCATATTCCGGATGAAAATCCATATTCTAAGGGTCAAAAGGTCAAAATTCCACACTAGAGATGTTTTTCCCCTCATATTCTTGACTACCCATGATTTTCCCCCACTCAAAATCCAGACTGGACATGGATCTCCCTTGGAATCCAGACATGCCCCATTTTTCCACCAATGTAATTCCATACTAGGGTTGTTTTTCCCCTGGATGCGTTAAATTTTGACTGAGTGTCAAGATTTATCCTAACTACCCACATTTTTCCATCAGGGAGTATGGATGGGATTGTGGATGACAGTTGTCTTGATTCCACACCTACGTCGATTTTCCACCAGGTCTTTTGTGACAAGTTTCAAGGATTTTTGTGCAAACTATCAGTCCTGACTCAAGTCGATTTTCCACTAAGAGAGATTTCTAATGTTTTTGAGTACGGATTTTAATCCAAACTAGGGTTGTTTATCCACCAGAGGGGATATTTTATGATTTCAAGTGATTTTTGTGAGGATTTTTTAATCCTTACTGGGATTGATTTTCCCCAATTGGCCATTTTTGGATTTAAATTGAAATATTTTAATAAAGTGACCCAATTTAATTGTTTTTTGCAAGTGTTAATGATTATTTAAAAAATCAACAAACAATTAATAAATGATTTGCAATAAACATTTAATGATTAGATACTTCTAGAAGCAAATAGATTTTCCCCAAGCAAGTATAAGTATCAAAGTTTTATCCCACATTGCTCGTGTCGTGAAGTTTCAAGGTGAAAATGTGTTTAAGTATGCCTCCCCAGCAATAAAATAACATTATAAGTTGTTGATGTGATAGTTAGGTGGCTGATTGAAGGCAGATAGGAGGTCCCAGCTGGGCGATTTTTGCCCAAGTGTCAAGTTGACACCATTGTTGGAGTTGAAGTTGCAGATTTGAAGTATTTATTTGCCCAATTAGACCTGAGCGCCATGTTCGGAGACCATTACAGCAAGCTTGGAGGACAATTTTCATGTCTTGGGCGATTTTTATGAAGTAGTGCCATGGCTAAAGTTAGGTGATTTTATTTGGGAGGCTGATTCCTCCATATCCTTATGAATTTTGGTGATATTTTTGAGTGTTAAGGGGCTGCCATTATTTTCAAACCTTGTTGGGAGTGATTTGATCTCCATTGTTGGCTAGGAACGCATTTTCAGAATTATTCTTCATTGCCCAGCTCATCCACACTAAGGCGATTTTGGTTAAGGGCTCTTTGGAGGAGTTTTCAGTACATTTTCAAGGGCTGCCATTGTTGTTACAGTCTGAAACTCCATAGTTGCAGGTTGTCTTCAAACTGATTTTCATTTCCAGCCACTTGCCAACTTGGAAAATTTTATTTGGGCGTCATTTCTTATGAGTTTTTTGGGCATCTGGTGGAGTTTCCATTGCTGATCTAAATCTGAAACTTCACTTTCAGATTTGTCTTCAGATTTACATATTTTTTACCAGCCCCTTTGTTTGTGCCCAAATTTGACAAACTTCACTTTGGGAAAGTGAAATCCATCAAATGCAGGTGTTTCCTATGACTGCGACAAGTTTAAATGACTGATTTATTGAAGTTGCAGGTTGTCTTCAGACATTAGGCAGACATTGTTGGACCTTGGAAGGGTGTCTTCAGAATTTAAGAACTAAAATCAGACTTTTCCACACCCTTTTCCAAGCATTTTCAGAATTGTGGTATACTTTCGGGCACCATTTTTGACAATTTTCAGAGTATACCAGGTTGTCTTCAGACTGAAACTTCATTTCCAGCCACATAGTTGTGCACAGATGTGACCATTTCTAAGTTTTGAAGGTCAAAATAATTCAAATGCAAGCATGTGACATGGCTGTGACCACTTCCAGCCACTGATATTCATCATTTTCAGAGTGTCTTCAGACTTTTTGGAGCCATTTTCAGACTTTCAGAGGGTGTATTCAAACTTAAGAATCAGAAAATCAGACTTCACTACACCATTTTCTGAGTGGTTTCAGGCATTGGAGGGCGTATTCAGACTTTGTCCTCAGAAAATCAGACTCTTATTACAACTTTGATATAAGAAATTAGTCAGCTTCTAAGTGTTTTCAGACCTCCAAGTGATATCTCCAAACCTGGACATTCATTTTTGGGCTCCAAATACTTGATTTTCTAAATTTACAGGGGTGTCTTCAAATTTATTTATTACAATCAGACTTATCTTGAGTCTGAAGGCGGGCTTTCTTGAGGAGAATTTTCTAGATTTCAATCCGGACCTTCATATTTTCCAAAATTGGTGTTACAATTTTCTAAGATTACCTATCACATGTTGGGACAAATGTCAGGAACCAGGTCCCTATGAAGTTCTAATTTCCACTCAACACATGATGTTCAAGGACAGTGAGTCTGGATGAGCGTCGGTTTTCCACTTGAGTACGGAATTACAAAGGAAGGAAGTTGTCTAGATAGGCATCAAATTTCCATCAAGTGAAGAATGGACAAGGATAATGCGGATGGTTTTGAGGAATGATCAGTCCAAATGCAGATGAATTTCCCACCAAGCTTGAAGTTAAGTTTATCATACTATTGTTTGATTCAATGCTTATTTGTTTTGTAGGACTATTATGAGGAAAGGAACCATGATGATCAAGGCTTGAGGTGAACGAGCATGCACGCAATGCGGATAAGGAGGATCAATACTTCAAAGATTGGATGAGGAATTTGAGATAGAGATTCCAAAAGGTGAAGATGAGAACTAGATCAATCATGAAGAAGACTTCACTTTTATGGTGAACAAATGAAGGAAAGCAAGTTCAAGAAATGAACACAAAGGATTTTACATCAAGAAATCTAGAACTACATCAAGGAATTTCAATATCAAAGTGCATCAAGGAAGGAAATATTTCAAGATTCCAATTTTGGGAAATTTTCCAAACATAAGGAGGGAACAATTCATGGAATTCCTTAACATAAGGATGGAATGTAAAGTATCATAAGGGATTCCAAACATTGTGAAGATGAAGAGTGTACAAGGCAAGATGAGGTGGCATCCTAGTCACCATTTGTTCAATCAAAGGATTCCAAGTCAACATTCATTCAAGGAGGGAATTGGTGACACATGGCGCTACATCAAATTGGTGACACATGGCGCTACATCAAATATTATTTATCTTACCTACCCTCATTTCTTATTGGCCAATGTAATGGTGTGTTGTGCGTTGCACACGCCCCCTGTCGCCGACAGGGTCCCCCTTTCCAGTTTTGAGTTTTTTGATCGTCATCTCGAGAATTGAATCAGAGTTTCTCGTATCTCCTCGAGCGAGTTCGTGATCAGTCCGTAAGCTGATCAACGTTGGAGTAATGAACCAATGAGCCCTTTTGACTGATCTGGCTTTCGGGCGTAAATACCGAGAATTTGTTCCAAAATTTCAAAACTTAACATAATGCATCTCCATTTTCGGACCCCAGGTCCGAACTTGGCGAAAGTCAAGTTAAGGTAAAAAAACGTTATGCGCTCCTCTTTTTGGATTTAAGTGTCCGAAAGTGAAAATTCAAAATTTAAAAGCGTAAGGTGGAATACCATTTTCGGACCCCAGGTCCGAAATGTCCAAAATCAAGTTAAAACGTAACGCTGCGCATCCATTTTCGGACCCCAGGTCCGAAATGTCCAAAATCAAGTTAAAACGTAACGTTGCGCATCCATTTTCGGACCCCAGGTCCGAAATGTCCAAAATCAAGTTAAAACGTAACGCTGCGCATCCATTTTCGGACCCCAGGTCCGAAATGTCCAAAATCAAGTTAAAACGTAACGCTGCGCATCCATTTCGGACCTTAGGTCCGAACTTCAACAAAGTGAAGTTTTAAAACATTGTGCAAACATCGCATTTCGGACCCTAAATGACAAAGTTAAAGTTTTTTTTAAAAAGCTACATAAACACCGTTTTCGGACCCTAAGCTCCGAAAAGGGCGAAGTAAGTTTTAAAAAGCAAAAACGCACACCATACATACTTCGGACCCTAAGCTCCGAAAAGGGCGAAGTAAGTTTTAAAAAGCAAAAACGCACAACAAAACGCATACTTCGGACCCCAAGCTCCGAATAAAAAGGGCGAAGTAAGGCTTTAAAAGCAACCATATTAAACACGCGCTTCGGACCCTAAGCTCCGAAAAAGGCAAAGTTGGGTTTTTTAAACATAACAAAACGCGCATTTCGGACCCCCGCGTCCGAACTTAAACCAAGGCGAAGTTAAGTTTTAAAACATAGTGCGAACAACGCGCATTTCGGACCCCCGCGTCCGAACTTCAACAAAGGCAAATAAAGTTTTAAAAACATAGCGCAGCATCCATTTCGGACCCCCGCGTCCGAGCTCCAACAAGGCGAAGTTAAGTAAAAACATAGTGCAAACAACGTTTTCGGACCCTAAGCGTCCGAAATTCCAAGATGAACGTTTAAAAGCAAAACATAGTGCGATTATCGTCTCCAGACCCTAAGCCTCGAGCGCTGGCAAAGGCGAGGAAATTAACCCTGTGAGATCGCATTTCGGACCCCAGGTCCGAACCTCGGCGGGGATGGAAGCTGAAG
This sequence comes from Cryptomeria japonica, assembly GCF_030272615.1. Classification (NCBI taxonomy): domain Eukaryota; kingdom Viridiplantae; phylum Streptophyta; class Pinopsida; order Cupressales; family Cupressaceae; genus Cryptomeria; species Cryptomeria japonica. The sequence goes on along the minus strand of NC_081409.1, from coordinate 33,020,722 downwards.
GCGACACAATCATTTTCGAACCTTAGGTCCGAACACAAAACGAAGGCAAAGTTAAAAGCCAATGCGATCATCTCTCCCGACTTAAGCTCCAAGCTTTAATGCAGAAAGCGAAGTCCAAAAAGCAAGCGAAACTTTAACGCAAAAGGCACAGTTTGTAACGCGGAGGCCAGGGCGAGCACACCCGCGAAGGTTAGATTCGAAAACCTCCAATTCGAAATTCGAAAGGAACTCTTAAATCCGAAAGCAAGGAGGTAAGACACCGCATCATCCTCCCATCAACCATTTAAAATTCAGGTTGTTAGACACAGAACCATGTGAAATTAATAAATCCTCTTTCATCTTCCAAACTGCGAAAATTTAAACAGGAAGGATAACCGTTGGGATTCAAATTTTGCAGGGTCATCCGCTCGCCCCGCACGACAAGGTCGGGTAATCACCCATCATTCGCTCCAATCAGGTAAGTACGCCTTATCGCGTACGGTCATTTAAAATGTGTGAATCAAATAGGCAAAATACGCAAAATTTGAAATGCTTAGAGTCTGCATCTCCGTCATTCGAACATCCAAAATTTAGGATTCATACCCGAGGTTTGACCGGAAACTGCATCTCTTTTCAAAATTCTCATGTTTTGCCTTTGTTAAAATTAATCAAAAAAAAAAAATTCGAGAGTAAGAATGCTTAGTCATGAATCTTCAGGAATATGATGCTGTAGAAGTTAATCAGATTGTTAGCCCAGAGTGATATTTAAACTAATCTCGGTCTGTTGAAACACTTCTGTTATTATCTAACCCGCATCGTCATTCTCGAGTCACCTTGTAATCCGTGTCTGGCTGTGCAGGATAAATGCCTAAATCAGCGGCAGAATCATCAAAAACACCCGCTGCAGCAGAAACCTCACGAGCATCCAAATCAGACATCCCACGGAAAGTTGAAAGAATGAAGTATCAGTATCAGAGGGGAGGGTTAAGAGAGTCAAAGGTCCAGAGTATCTGGGACAACATTGGTGACACCGACCTTGGCCACATTGATATTCAGGATTTCAGGGATCGGGTCTTCTCACCCAATGCATATGGCAGGCCTAGGCAAATGCTGGAAAGTGGCATCGCCCAAGCAGCAGGTTTTCCTCCAGCAATCCAGAACTATGAATTAGTAGTGGAAGCTGCTCGGCATTACGAGCCAAAGTCCAGATTAGTGCTTCTGGAAGATATCACTATTGCCGACTTCTCCCCTGAGGCTATCGGCGATGCATTTGATATCCCCTTTCCAAATAATCCCATAGCTACAACAATGGACGAGGCACAGGGGGCGTATGATATGAACCCAGCTCGATGCAGGGCACTAATTAACGAAGAATGGTTCAAAGAAAAAAGGCCTTCAAGCACCAGGATTGTGAAAAAGACCCCCAGAAGTGACTTTCATAATGAACATGGCGATATGGTCACCTTACTTAGCCGAGTCATGGGACTCCCTAAGTCCAACTACTTTGAAGAATGGATGTTCTATTTTACAGAACAGGTCTTTGCCGGAAAGTCTAAGTTTGACTGGGCTCAGATCATAAGTGATAACATCCATGCTCAGCTGATTGAGCTTGAGACAAAGAAGTATTTCACCATGACCTCCTATTTGGTCTATATGTTCGCAAAGAACCAGCCACTGCCAGGATTAATAATGAAAGGTGAGATCGGGAATGGGCCTGGTCAGGTAAAGGTTTATGATTGCTACCCGCAGCTGCACTACCAGGATATAGCTCAAAGGGAAAAGAGCAGCCCGGCTTACGCGGTTGGACAGTACGAACGTGTCAACGACGCCTTCACAATGCGCCTAGTCAGGCTAATGCAGGGAGGGTTACACATAAGGCTCTCGGAGCAAGCTACCATTTTAGTGCAGAGGTATGGGGCCTGGTTTATTCAGTTCCCAAGATTCTCCTACATCCGAATTGCTGGCTTCGAAGGTGCCCCCCTTCGACTTCCGCGGTACCCAACCGATAAAGTAGTCCTCATGGAAGTGGCAAGGCAATCACGCCCTGCCGGCATATTATTACGAGAAAGCAAGCAGGCTGGATTCGCATTTCCAATGATCATAGGCAACCATGATGTCCAATTGAGAACTCCCACCCTAGCAGAAGAGTCCCTTGCAGAGCTAGCCTCTTATGGCCTACAGGAACATTTCCCAAGAAAATGTTTTGATCATGACAATTTGGCAAAGAGAGCTTACGGTAGGCGCTACAGAGCAAAGGAGTCAATTGAAGATTACTGGAAAAATTGCTCCGATGACTACGAAGTCAGGCGACGGGAATATTCTAGATTGAGTGTGCAGCAAATGCGACTCTTTGAGTACCGTCGGGTCCCGGATCAGCTCACAGACTCGGGGAATTGTCTCCAAGTCCGGGAATTCGAAGCAGTGAGGCATCTCTTGCCAGGCGTTGATTGGTCTCAAGACCCAATCACGGATTTCGAAGCAGTCATGGCAGCCCCGGCAAGATACACAGATCAATGGTTACAACACCAGATCGAGAGGCTAGTCCATGAAGGGGTCCAGTTTACTTACCATCTGATGGGCAATTTCGACTCTCAGTCTTCCGAAGATGAAAGGACATCAGCTGAAAAACCAGAGAAAAGGAAGAAAACTAAGGCTTGCAGAGGGACTCGGACGTCCAAGAGAACAAGGAGGGAGAAGATTCCCATAAGAAGGCCAGAGACCACTTCATCTTCAGACCCCAGTTCGCCCGATGGTGCCATAGATTTGGATTGCATACCTGCTCCGCCTTCCCAGAGCGACATAGAGGCATTCCAAGCCAACGATCCTCCTGCTCTAGATATGCCGGACACCGAGCAAAGGGGCCCCAATCCGACTAAGCCGGGTGACCAGATAGAGGAAGGAGAAATCCCATCCACCCAGGGGATCGAAGTGCATGAACCTACCCAGCAGAGCCGCCATGAATTACTACTCCTCCATGCAGCCAAGGACGACTCAACTGTCGAAGGGGAACAAAGAACAGACGAGATCCATGAGCTCGAGGGAACCAAGGAGCCACCATCACAGGAAGATATCAGACAATTATTCAGTGAGATAGGGGAGAACTCAGATGCAAACAAAGAGCTTCCTCCTTCTTCCACCCCTCCGATGGCGGGACAGCTGTTAATTTGTGATCAGCCAGTTGAAAGTATGGGAGCACAAGGTGCTAACTTAACCCTATCCTCAACCCAGACGGTGCCTCAAGAGTGGCTGATCGCCAGAGCTCAGCGTAGGGCCGCCACCAAGGCGCCCATCGACCTTGAAGACATCTTCTCACGAATGGATCAAACAAAAGCAAAAGGGAAGAAGAAACCGAGAACATACTCTAAGATAACCAAGGATGGGCAAAGGAACTGCACTCTTCATATTGCTACCCCGCCCGTAAACAAGCTAGCAGATCAAATAACCCTGGCAGATTATAGCATTACGACTGTCCCCATCGGACGAGCTACAAAAGAGCAAGAAAAGGAGGAATTTAAGGACTCGGTGCAAAACATACTCAGACAGCTCGAGGAAATCACGGCTGAAAAGGACATGTATCGAGCCCGTGCTGAACAAGCCGAGGGATACATCGATAAGCTCCTACGGCCACTACATAACCCCTCTGAATCCCATATTCCCCCAATGGCATTGGCGCAGAGGACCACAACTGAATTTGAAGGAATCCGGGATACCGCAAAGGCCGTTAAGGAATGGGTGCAAGACATCAAGAAAAAGGGAGAACAGATCATCAAAGAAGTAAAGGAAATGGCTCTCCATCGAGAGCTCACTCTCGTCAGGTTGTTGGAAGTAAAGAGAGAATCCCTTCACATGCATGAAGTAGCGGCCTCTACCCTTCCCCTCCTAAGAGCTCTTTTCTGGACACATACACAAATTCCCACACTGCCTGACATCTTGAGTCCCCATAGCATCAGTGTTCTCAAGGAATGGTATTGGACCGTCACCATGAAGAACGATGCCCAGGAAATTATTGACAAAGAAAATGACGCGTGTGAGGCGATTCTGGGGAACATGCAAGAACTAGGCAAGACCATCCTCCGATCAATGGTTTCGGGGTGGATAAATGACTTGTCCGACAGTGTAATCCGGCCGGATTGGGAGGGAAGATTGGGAGCAGATAAGGCTTCTTATTCCATTGAAGACTTAAGTTTTGCTGGTCAGTTCCATTCAGACATATTATGCTTCGAGCGTAATCGCTCCAGCTGGAAGGACGGTTTAAGGCACGTGGACCAGTATCTCGAAGGCATGCAATACAAAATTCGCCACCCTCCCATGCCCCCTTTTAATCCCCTCTTCCAATTATGCATCAAGTTTCAGGAATATGTCCGCGAGGAACGAGCAGCAGGTCGTGATTTATGGCAAGAATACCTGCATGGCGAAGACCAGTTTCTGCAAAAGGAATGTGAAACCAGAATAGAGAAAGCAGTTTCTCAAAAATGCTTTTTTCCCTCCAAGTCTTAAAAAGTGCACTTTTGTCCCAAAAGGGTGACAGTTGACTTTTGGTCAACATATTGTAAAGTTTTTTGTGCACCTCCCCTTTTTGGATTATTTCAAAGTTGTAATTATCCTTTGGTAGTTATTGCTCCTTTTGAGTAGTTGTAGATATTTATCTCCCTATTTATGAGTGTGGGTCCCTCTTTTTGTAAGGATGAATCTGGGCCACTTGTTTAGATTAGATCTTGGCCATTCATCCATTTTTGGAAACCTATTTAAGGGGACTGGTTTTCCCTCATTCAGGAGGAAGTTCTTGAATTGTTGCGAAAGCTCTGAAGAAATTTTGCAGGAATTAATACAATGGATTGAAATTACCTTCAAATTTCCTTGTGAGTGCATGGTCTCCTTCTTCATTTAAATTAGAAAGCTTTTAATTATGTCTGTTCATTTTACACAGCAGTTCTTACCAAGCATCTGATAGAATCTCCACAGTCCATACCATTAGAGGATAGCTGATTGCTTTTTTTCCTTTCTGCATGGTTAATCTGGGCTATTTTATGATTCAGTTCGATTATCAAAAGTGCACATATCATGAATATAGAAGTTCTAATATTGTATTTGGTAATATGAAAATCTGGTTTCTCCTTTGAAGATTGCACTAAGTTTATGCAAACATTGTGTCTGAATGACTGATGATGCTTAACCTGGTTTCCTGGAGGTGTCTGTCTGCTTGGGTAAATCTGTTGTCCTAGTTAATATTTACTGTTCTCTCTCTCTACCCTTCCTTTCTTTTCCCCCAATTTTATCCCTTTTTTTTAGAAATCCAGTCTTGCTAAATCAGCTTCAAATAAATCAACATCACCTGAAAGAAAACCAAAAGAGGTCCCTGGGAATTCGCATATGAAATTACTAATCAAACGTAAGCCCCCTTGTGTTTCCAGCATAAACACATAAAGCCACTGAGAGATCCCGCAGTCAAGACCTGACAAAAGAAACCTTGAGGTAGTCTCCTTTGATCAAACTTAGAAAACAGCATTAGAGACTTCCTTATCTCAAGAGAGAGTAGGATAATCAGTCGGCTATTCTATTCTGCGTTGGCCGTATGGAGTTTGCAGCAATGCGATTTCAGACACGTCAACATGGTGGTTGTACAAACCCTAATTAGGGTTCTATCTTGTAATCTTGGTTGTTGATCTTGAATCAATCTGAGCCATTCATTTCTTTTGAGGCTCTATATAAGCCTCATTGCCTCTCATTTGTAAGGGAGAGTTTTTGTAGAATTGTTGGTATATGCTGTAGCTATTTGAATCTAAATCATTGTTCAATTTGTTAGTGATTTTGCTCTTCAAATGTCGTTTTGCATTCATGGTTCTCAATTCCTCCAAGTTAGATTAGAATCTTGGATAAGAATTTGTTTTCATGTTTGTTGGATTGAGTCGAAGATTTGTTGAATATATTTGTGTGGAATCCTTAATCCATACCACTAGCCTCTTGCCATTGGTAAGTGCACCTTGTGTGGTCAACTGAAAATTTGAGTAAGCTTAACTTCAATTATTATGCGTCCCTTGACAAGCGTCAACTTGGATGGTGTCAACGTTTGATGGTAATAGTTTGAAAATCAATAAGTATACCTTAGACGATTGCACTAAACTTGTGTCAATACCTGTTTGTGAGACCTCACCTAGCTTGATTCCACTAAATTTGTTCATCATTTCCTACATTCCTAGGCTTAGAATAGATTTCCTAAACCCTATTCCTTTTGCCCCTTTTTTTTAGTAAGAATTAAGTCTGAAGCTTCATTGCTAAATCCTAAGTCATCGGCATACCTATCCTGATCCATGATAAGATTGAGCATTCATGTACAATGTAAGTCCCCTCGTGATTCCAGCATTATCACATCAAACCACTGAACTTATCCACAAATCAAGACCTGACATTTCCTAACCTCGGAGTTGTCTCATTTGATCGCGAAGCATAGCATATGAGAGACTTTGTTCAAGAAAGGATAACATACCATGGTATTTTATTCTGTGTTCGCATGTGCATAAAAAACACATCAATAGGGCCAAGTTTGCAGTGTGCTCCAAGCAACCGAGTTTGGTCAAGCGGCTAAATGAAGGCGAGTATTTCATTTTCTCTCCAAAGCTCGGGTTTGGCAAAGAGTGAAGAGGGACTGACTTTCTAAAAGGGTTCAAAAGGCCGAACTTTTTTAAAATCAGTGAAACATTCAAATTTGTCACTAAACCCTCAAGTTTGCACAAACATATTAAATGCCGACTTTGCCAAAATCGCATAAAGGACCGAGTTCGCAGAATAGTACTAAGAACGGAATTTTGCCACGAGAAGGTCTTTTAAAGACGTCTCGCATATTAATCAAGAAGGCCGAAGTTGCAAGTCTCACACCTTTGTAGCTCAATCCAAAGTCCGAGTTCGCAAATGTCATCTCCTAAGCCGAAAAAGGTTAAAAGGCTAACAACTTGCAAAATCCTCTCAATGAGTCGATAATGGAAAAGCTTCAAAGAGTTCGAAATCTCGTGAATCGGCTTAAAGAGCCGAAAATGAAGTGAAAGAAATTCATCAGTGAACCACGGGGATGCGTCCCCCCCATTTTTGGGCGCGTCCCCCCGTCAGAGACGTCTCGGGGACACGGGGACGGGGACGCGACGTCCCCCGCCGTCCCGCCACCACCACCCAAACTCCGCCGGGACGGGGAGACATCCCCGACGCGGAGACGTCTAGGCGTCTCCTGGGGGACGTCTGGGCGTCTCCGTGGGAGACGCTTGGGCGTCTCCCTGTCCCTCAAGAGACGTCCAGGCGTCTCTCGAGGGACGGGGAGACGCCCAGGCGTCTCCCGCGTTCCCATGTGAATAAAGCACATTTTTGATTTTTTTTTAAGTTTTTTATGAAATGTGCTTTTTGGGGGGGGTTAAGGGGTAACCCTAATTGGACGTGGGCCCCACCCTACCCCCCAAAACAACACAAAAGCATGTTTATTTTGGATTTCACTCTCATTATGCAAAACTGATTTTTTTTCCAGCAGCTTGAAGAGGAGGAACAGCTTGAACAAGATTGATTGAAGGGGTGAGAAAAGTGACTACAAGCGTGATAGGAGCTAGAAGAAGCAAGAAGAAGAGGAAGAAGAAGATTCTTCTACATTTTGGAGAGATTTTTCAAGCACAAGGTAGGGTTTTTCAACTTCTTCTTGTTTTTTTTTTGTTTTACTTTCTGATTTTCATTGTTCTATGTCATTTTTGGTTTTTTTAATTTTTTTTCCCTATTCATCTTAAGACTCAAAATGAGATTTGATGTTGAATCTTGAGGGCAAAATAATTCATCATTTTGCCCTCAAGATTCAACATCAAATCTCATTTTGAGATGAATAGGAAAAAAATTTAAAAATATATTGTTAGACAAGGCTGATTTTATTTTTATTTTTATTTTTATTTTGTGAAATGCAGTGTCAATTTGAAAATTTCACAATGAGCTCCCAAGGCACGAGTGAAGATAACATGGAAATCCATTCTCATAGTGAGAATGATTCAGAATTTGAACCTGAAAATGAGGGGGGTGACCATGGGGCTGATCCTGGAGCCCAATCTAGTTCTATGGCAAGTGCAGCAGCTAGTACAGGTTGCCCTTCAGAGTTGTTGGCACCATATGCTAGGGGTCATTTTGATCCTAAGTCTCCTCTAAAACAGTTTGCTTCACAAATATCAGTACAAGGCACTGCATCACATTCAAGTGGGGGAACAAGGAAGTGGAAGTGCAATATTTGTGACAGAGAATGGTTTGGTAGCATTAGCAGGGTGAATGCACACTTTCTATTTTGGAGAGGAAAAGGCGTGAAACATTGTAAGTTTTTGGAGGAACCCAAAAATATACATTACAGAATTGAGTTTAACAGGCTTTGGGAGGTTCCAGATGACACAAATATTTCAATGCCTACTACTTTGTCTGCTAGGGCATCACTTCACGACAGCCAGAATGTGCCAGTGCCACATACTTATCATGCTTCGCAGGCGGGAGGAATGATGTTTGGATCTCCATCTACTTCCACTTCTACTGCTGCCAGGCCTGGGAAACGTAAGTTGCATACACCACAGAGCAACCCCATTGCTGATATGTTTAATGTGCAGCTGAGAGATGAGATAGATGAATCCATTGGCAATTTCTTCTTTGCCAATGGCATTCCATTTCATGTTTCACGGTCTCCTTATTATAGGAAGATGATAGATATGGTGGCCAAGGGAGGACCATCTTATGTGCCACCAGGGGAGACGAAAATGAGGACCTCGATCTTGGATAAAAGCTATTCCAAGATCAATATTTTGATGGAGAAGATGAAGGCATGTTGGGTGGCATCGGGGTGCAGCATAGTTATGGATGGGTGGACGAACATTAGCCATCGTCCACTCATCAACGTCATGGTCACATGTGCAGAGGGCCCATACTTCCTTAGAGCAGTTGATTGTACAGGGCATCGTAAAGATGCTGATTTCCAGTTTCAGGTCCTCAGGGAGGCTATTGAGGAGGTTGGGCCACAAAATGTGGTCCAAGTAGTGACAGATGCAGCCTATGTGTGTAGAGCAGCAGGGAGACTCGTTGAGGCAGCCTATAGACACATTTGGTGGACCCCATGTTGTGTGCATGCCATGAACAATGCACTCAAGGACATGGGGAAGATTGACTGGATTAGAGGAGTGGTCACTGATGCGAGAGATGTGCAAATGTTTATCTGCAACCACCACATTTCACATGCACTCTTCAGGACCTTCGCGAAGAAGGAGTTCTTGAAACCAGTTGAGACTAGATATGCATCCTATTTCATTCTCTTGGAGAGAATGATTGAGTTGCAAGAGGCATTGCAACTCATGGTTATGACTAATGAGTGGAATAGGTGGGCTGAGGCCAAGACAGAGCAGGGGAGAAGGGTGAAGGAGATAGTGAAGAGTGATGTGTTTTGGACTGATACGAAATACATTGTCTCCATCATTTCTCCAGTATTCCAGGTGATCAGATATGGAGATGGGGATGCACCTAACCTTGGAGAGGTGTATGAGTGCATTGACTCTATGCTTGGCCAGATGAGGGCTGCTGTGCGAGTGAAGGACCCCTCTCTAGCATTCTACAATGAGCAAATCCGGCCTATCATTCAGAGTAGATGGGACAAGTTGAACACTCCTTTGCATATGGCTGCCTTTGCCTTGAATCCTAAGTGGTACAAGGCTAGACCGGGTAGAACGACACCGATTGAGGATGATGAGGTGAAGGCGGGTTTCTTTAGGTGCATAGAGAAGATGTTTGATTCCAGAGATGCCGGCACAATGCGCACTGAGTGGGGAAGATTTGCCACTCTTAGAGGTTATTCAGATGCGGCAAAGATGGATATAGACATTATGGCACAGGAGGACCCACTTTTGTGGTGGAAATGTCATGGCCCGAAATCTTTGACCACCACTCTAGCCATCCGTCTGCTATCCCAGGTTTCCAGTTCTTCAGCTGCTGAGAGGAACTGGTCTACATATAGCTTCATCCACTCTCTTAAGAGGAACAGACTTACCTCTAAGAGAGCAGAGAAGCTTGTGGCTGTACACAGTGCTTTGCGTCTCATTGACCGCAAGACACTTATGTACAAGGAGAGTCCAGCGGCACGATGGGATGTAGAGCCAGAGGAGCCTTCACAGATTGATGAGGATGATCCTACCACTTCAGATGCAGGGCTAGTTGGTGTGAGCTTGAGGGACCTTGATCCTCAGGAGTCCAGCAGTTCCAGTGAGGAGGAGTTTGCAGATGATTAGAGGCCTCCATTAGCTACAGTTTGAGTTTTCACTTTTCAGTTTTGTCATTTTGTATTTGACTCGTCTCTTTTGTAATGCTATTGCTACACGTATTTGTATTTGGCTACTCATTGTAATGATGAATCATGTAATCATCTTTATTATTATAGACTTTGCAATGGCATCAGATATTCATATTTTTCGTTTTCCTTTTTCGATATTCATATGATAGAAATGAGAAATCTCCAATTTGACAATTTCATTTGTCAAATTTTATTTACTTTTAGTTTTAGCAATTAGCAATTAGTTACGTATCACTAATCTAAGTAATCTTGGTATTTCCTATAGTTTCATTTGAAATCTAATTCTTATACTGTTATACTGTTATACATCTTTTCAAAACTAGTTTTTCAAGTACTATATGTATATATATGAGCACCACCACCCCGCCACCCCCCCACCGCCGTCCCCAAATTTAGGCCCTTGGTCCCCCCGTCCCAGAAACGCGTCCCCCTCGTCCCCCCGTCCCGAACGCCCATGGAACACTGAAATTCATAGACCATTTGCAAAATAGGCTCATAAGGCCGAAATGACAAAATATCCTAAATCGTGCCATTGAATGCCGAAAATAGTTAAGAGAAGGCCAAGTTCGCGCGAATAAGTGTTTTAGGCAGAAAAGCTTCAAGCTTTCAAATCTTGCAAAACACTTCATCAAACCAAGAATGATCAAAGCTTCCAAGTTCACTAAATCGTGCCACGTGACCTTTCAAGCCGAAAAGGGAGAAAATCATTTGAAAACCAAAGTTCGCAAAATGGTCTCAAGGGCCGAAAATGAGATCAAATTGTACCAAAGGTCCAAAAGGGCCGAAAAAGAAGTAAGCTCGCCAAAAGACCCATATTGCCCGAAAATCGCAAAAGCTAGAATCGTGTAGTTGCCCTAGAAAATCCGAGTCATACCAAATTCGCACAAATCGTCCAATAATGTCGAATTTCATAACTGGTGATTTTTTATTTTCAAAGGACCCCAAACTCGGCGTGTTCTTCCATCTCGAAAGGAGCATGACTTGATTGCTCTCAGATGCCTTCATAATGTCGATGAGGGTGCAATAGTGAAGTTTGAGCTTTTTCTTGAGGTATCAATAATTTGTGTTCTCGCCGACTCTAAAATCGCTGGTAAAGCCCGATGAGAATGTCAAGGGTTGAGCATGTAAGTGAATAGAAAGGAAAGTCTGGACATTTGCCATACAATGCAACCACTATCTTGCTATCCAAAAGCCGAAAATCTCTCCGTTTGAGAAAGAACCACAATGTATTGAAAAGGCCCGAGGCTTCACTGGAAAGCTAAGGCGAATTCATACATTTTTGTTGAAAACCCCGAGTTTCTCCCATGTCAAACAAAGGCATTTTAATACATATCAAAATCGCTCCATATCGACTCTACAAACGCCTCCTACAGCTCAAAATCCATAAAAGAGAGGAGGTGTTTAAGCATTTCTCACACAATTGCTTCATAGGCCGAAAAGGGGCAAAAGACCGAAAAAGAACACAAAGTTTGAATCACGCAAAGGAAGGAAGGGGGCCAAAGTGCGCAAATAGGGTCATTTAGCCAAAATAAGGTCAAGAGTTTAATATTGCACAAACAATCCTCACAAGTTGAGAATCAATTAAAAAGACCCCGACGTCATTTAAAATTTAATATGATTGTTAAATTAATTTATTTAGTTTTTCAAAATGATTAATTCGGGTTGAAATTCATTGTTTGCAGGACATCACTGAAAGAGATAGAGCGTCAACTTGAAGCGCAAATTGGAAACGCGACAGCCCCAAGCGTTGCCAATGAAGAACGCACCACAAAGCGCAAGACAAAGCACGGGGAAGCGCGCCACCACTTGAACCAGTAAGACCTAAGTGAAGAACACAGAATGCGAAAAAATGTGCATTCCCAGAAAGATACACAGTTGGATTTAATCCTAGAAATTCAGTTTCTGAAAACTAAAATTGTTTATTGTGAAAAGAGAGTTGCCTATGGGCCCTGCCTAGTGGATTCAAAATGAGGGGACATAGGTCAGTTATCTCCAACTACCGAATAGACCTGAATTGATAACAAATGGTTGTAGGTAGTTGAGATAGTGGTTGGGTGGATAACTGCGAATTGTGTAGGCATGGGTTAAAGCTACCAAACTTCTGGAAGGCAAACCAGGGCTCTTGGATGCAGTCAATCCTGGCCACCAATTCAAATTGTAAAATCTATAAAAGGCAAAGGCCTTTCTTTTGTAAAGGGTTAGATTCTTGTTAGATTGTTAGATTTCAGTTAAAATAGGTTAGAGTTTTGTAGAAGATTAAATTTTAGTAGTAGCATAGAGATGCTACAGAAATTGTTGTAATAGGCAACTAGAATAAATATAATGGACATTGATTTCATGTTTATCACCTTCGTTTTAGTCTGTTTGCATGGTTTCTTTCAGCAATTTAGATAGATCCTTCTTTTTTGGGTATGCAAGTATCTGATGGATTCAGGCTCATACCATTGAGGATAAGCTAATTGTGTATGGATAGTCTGAGCCATAAAAAAATTATGTTTAGTTGAATTGCAGGTGTCCGTCTGAGCTGCGCTAGAATTGGGTGTTTGGGCATGCACCTGCAATCTGAAAATCCTCCAAGTCCCCTTGAAGATTAAACCATTCCTCCGAGGTTGTGAGTTATTCTGGCCAAGTAGGGATTGGTTATATTGAATCTATCTACCCACATACTAGTCTTGTTAATATTAGGTCTCTTAACCATTTTCCTTTGATTTTATTTCCCAATTCGAGAATCAGATGTTGACAAGCCTGTTGCCAAACGTAAGTCCCCTTGTGCTCCCAGCAAAACACATCGGCCGTTGAGTTATCCCACAGTCAAGAACTGACATTTGGAACCTTGAGGTTGTCCCCTTTGATCAACTAAAACAGTGTTGACGTGTCTGAAATCGCATTGCTGCAAACTCCATACGGCCAACGCAAAATAGAATGTACTCTCTGAGTATCCTATCCTCTCTTGAGATAAGGAAATCCCTAATGCTGTTTCTCACGTTTGATCAAAGGGGGCAACCTCAAGGTTTCGTTTGTCAAGTCTTGACTGCGGGATTACTCAGTGGTTTGATGTGTTTTTGCTAGAAACACAAGGGGACTTACGATAAAATAGGCAATTGCTGGATGAGTTCCCTAGAACTTTAATAGTCTTGCTTATCGAATGGTTTAAGCTAGGTTGATACTATTTTCAGCATGACTGCGGATTCTCTTGGTAAAAAAAGGAAAAAAGAGGGATAGGGAGAGAGAGAGAGGTACAAAAAATATAAATTATTTATCTAAGATAGCAAATTCAGTAAATAGACAGACACCTCCAAATTACTAGATTAAGCATTACCAGCCATTTTAAGCACAATACTTGCATCAATCTAATGCGATCTTCAGGGGAAAACTGAGTTTTCATGCTATTAAATATAACATCAGAACTTTAACATTCATTCCGTGAGCATTCAATAACCGAACTAAGCATATGAAGGGTTCAGATTAACCATGCAGAAGCAAAGACAATCAGCCATTCCCTAATGGTATGTACAGCGAGGATTCTATCAGATGTTTACTTAGAAAATGCTATATAAAGGAAGGAAACATAACTGAACATTCTAAATTAATGAAGGAGACCATGCACTCACAAGGAAACTTGAAACAATCTTAACTTTCCATTAAATCCTGTAAATTTTGCCAGAGCTTCAGCAACAATCCATGAACTTCTTACAAAATGAGGGAAAACCAGTCCCTTAAATAGGCTTCAAAAATGGATGAATGGCCAAGATCTAATCTAAACAAGAGGCCCAAATTCATCCTTACAAAAGAGTACCCATACCCATAAATGGAGGGTAAATATCAACAACTACCCCAAAAGGGAGTAATAACTACCCAAAAAGGTAATTAGAACTTATCCAAAATAAATCAAAAGGCACATACATAAAGTTTACATTTAGTTGACTTGGAAGTCAAATATGACCCTTTGGCCAAAAAGTGCACTTTTCAAAATAAAAAGGAAAAAAGCACTTTAGGAGAGCACTTTTTCCTTTTCAGCTTCACATCCCTTTTCCACGAATTCATCCTCGTCGTGCAAATATTCTTGCAAAAGGTCCCGACCTGCTGTACGTTCCTCACGAACATATTCCTGGAACCTGAGGCACAATTGAAATAGCAAACTGAATGGAGGCATAGAAGGATGACGAATTTTATACTGCATGCCTTCAAGGTATTGGTCTACGTGCTTCAATCCATCTTTCCAACTGGAACGATTACACTCGAAGCAGAACATGTCTGAATGGAATTGACCAACAAAACTTAGGTCCCTAGCGGAATAGGTGATCCTATCCGTCCCTAGTCTTTCCTCCCAGTCTGGCTGTATCACTTCATCGGACAGGTCATTTTGCCATCCCGAGACCATTGATCGGAGGATTATCTTGTCGAGTTCTTGCATGGTTTTCAGAATTGTCTCACATGCATCGTGTTCTTTATCAATGATTTCTCTTGTGTCATTCTTCATGGTTATAGTCCAGTACCATTCTTTGAAAATGTCGATATCATGGGGGTGCAGGATGTCGGAGAGTGTGGGGATCTGTGCCTGGGTCCAAAAGAGAGCTCTTACGAGGGGAAGAGTGGTGGCAGCCACTTCATGCATTCTGAGGGATCTTTACCTCCAATAGTCTGACCAGGGTGGTCTCTCGATGTTGGGCCATTTCTTTTACTTCTTCGAGGATTCGTTCTCCCCTCCCTTTGATGCCTTGTATCCATTCTCTGATGGCCCTTGAAGTATCCCGTACCCCTTCAAATTCCGTTGTAGTTCTTTGTGCCAATGTCGTCAGGGGAATGTGGGATTCAGAAGCATTGTGTAATGGCCTCAGGAGTTGATCAATGTACCCCTCGGCCTGCTCAGCACGAGCTTGATACATGTTCCTTTCAGCTGTTATCTCTTCAAGTTGCCTGAGTATGTTCTGTACTGAATCCCTGAATTCCTCCTTTTCTTGTTCCTTAGTGGCTTGTCCGATGGGGATAGTCGTGATGCTATAATCAGCCAGTGTAATCTGATCTGTTGGCTTGTCTACAGGCGGGGTGGCGATGTGAAGAGTACGGTTCCTTTGCTCATCTTTGGTTATTCTGGAATATGCCTTGGGTTTTTTCTTCCCCTTGGCTTTAGCTTGATCTATACGTGAGAAGATGTCCTCCAAATTGATGGGTGGCTTTGTGGCCGCCTTGCGTTGGGCTCGGGCAATTAACCATTCTTGAGGTACAGTCTGGGTTGATGCTATGGTTAAGTTTGCACTCTGTTCTTTGATGTTTTATGTCGTCTCACCACAAATTTGCAGCTGCTTCGTTATAGGAGTAGAGGAGGTGTCGAGTTCTTTGCTTGCAGCCGAGTTTTCCCCCACTTCACTGAACAATTGCCCGGTGCCTTCGTGTGTTGGTTGCTCTTCAGTCTTTTCGAGCTCGTGGGTCTCCTCTGTCTTTTGCTCTCCTTCAACAGTGGAGTCATCTTTGGTAGTGTTATGGAGCAGCAATTCTTGGCGGCTCTGTTGGGTGGGTTCATGTACTTCAATCCCCTGATTGGATGGAATCTCTCCTTACTCAATTTGGTTATGTGGTTCAGCTGATTCAATTACTCTTAGCTTGGCGTCCAGCATGTCGGGTGCGGGAGTATCATCAACTCCAAATGCATCGATGTCACTCTAGGAAGGCGAAGCAGGTATATAATCTAGTTCTACTACATCGTCGGACGAACTGGGGTCCTTTGACGATGAAGTGACCTCTGGTCTCCTAATGGGAATCTTTTCCCTTCTTGTTCTCTTGGACGTCCGAGTTCCTTTGCTAGCCTTAGCCTTCTTCCTTTTCTCAGGCTTTTCAATCTCTTCCTTAGGTGCACTGGAAGTTCCCTCATCTCCGGAGGACTAAGAATCAAGGTTACCCATTAAGTGGTAAGTGAATTGGACTCCTTCATGAATTAGTCTCTCAATCTGCTGATGCAACCATTGGTCAGTATACCTTCCTGGGACTGCCATGACTGCCTCAAAATTAGTGATCGGGTCCTGCGACCAATCAACACCTAGCAAAAGATGCCTTACTGCCTCAAATTCCCAAACTTGCAGGCAATTTCATGAATCTACGAGTTGATCTAGAACCCGACAATATTCATTGAGTCACATTTGCTGCACACTCAGCCTTGAATATTCACGCCTTCGAACCTCATAGTCATCAGAGCAATTTTTCCAATAATCTTCACCTGATTCTTTTGCTTTGTACCACCTGCCATAGGCTCTCTTCGCTAGATTGTCGTGATCAAAGCATTTCCTTGGAAAATGCTCCTGTAGGCCATAGTAGGCCATCTCTGCAAAGTATTCCTCCGCCTGGGATGGGGTCTTTAGATGGACATCCTGGTTGCTTATAATCATGGGGAATGCGAATCCAGCCTGCTTGTTGTCTCTGAGAAAGCTACTGGTCGGATGTGATTGCCTTGCGACCTCCATGAGAACTATCTTGTCGGTTGGGTACCATGGAAGCCGAAGAGGGGCACCTTCAAAGCCAGCTATCTGGATGTAGGAGAACCTTGGGAACTGGATGAACCAAGCTCCGTATCTCTGTACAAGAATAGTAGCTTGCTCCAAGAGCCTTATGTGTAATCCTCCCTACATAAGCCTGACCAAGCACATTGTGAAGGCGTCATTGACGCGCTCATACTAGCCAACTGCATAGGTCGGGCTATTCTTTTCCCTCTGAGCTATATCCTGATAATATAGCTATGGGTAACAATCGTATACTTTTACTTGATCAGGTCCATTCCTGATTTGACCTTTCATTATCAAACCTAGCAGCGGCTGGTTCCTGGCGAACAAGTAGACCAAATAGGAGGTCATAGTGAAGTACTTCTTTGCCTCAAGTTCGATCAGTTGAGTGTGGATGTTGTCGCTTATGATCTAGGCCCAGTCAAACTTGGCCTTCCCAGCGAAGACTTGCTTTGTGAAGTAAAACGTCCACTCTTCAAAGTAGTTGGATTTGGGGAGTCCCATAACCCTACTGAGCAATGTGACCATGTCCCCATGCTCATTGTGAAAGTCACTTCTTGGGGTCTTTTTCCCAATTCTGACGCTTGGGGGTCTTCTCTCCCTGTACCACTCTTCATTTATCAGCGTTCTGCATCTAGCAGGATTCATATCATACACCCCCTGCGCTTCATCTATAGTCGGGGCTGTGGGATTGTTTGGGAAGGGAATATCAAATGCATCGCCAATGCCTCAGGAGTGAAGTTAGCGAGGACCATGTCGTCGAGGAGCACCAATCTGGAACCTGGTTGGTAATGTCGGGCAGCCTCCACTACTAACTCATAGTTTTGCACTGTTGGGGGAAATCCCGCTGCTTGGGCGATGCCACATTCCATCATCTGCCTAGGCCTGCCATAAGCATCAAGGGAGAAGACTCGGCTTCTGAAACCTTGGATATCGATATGGCCTAGGTCAGTATCACCGACATTGTCCCAGACACTCTGAACTTTTGACTCCCTCAGTCCCCCTCTTTGATACTGATACTTCATCCTTTCGAATCGGCAAGGGATATCTGATTTGGATGCTCGTGATGTCTCAGTTGTAGCAGGCGTCTTTGATGATTCTACCGCCGATTTAGGCATTTATCCTGCACAGCCAGACGCAGATTACGAGGCGATAAAAAGGAAGTAAAGCGGGTTAGACAAAGGATATGTCAGCATTCAAGGATCAATTCAAAGAAAACCCGAATTGAAAGAACAACATGATTTCGTTGGCTAAAAGCTTGATTGATTTAAACATGAATATTTATGAAGCTTTTCAATTGCGGATTTACACTTAGGCATTAATTTCAAAATGGATAAAGCTTGAGAAATTTTCCTAAGTTTGAAAATGCATTTTCTAACTGATTCTTAGGAGTAAATTCTGATTTTAACCGCTTTGCATGACGCCTTATAAACGGAAAAAGATGCAATTTTGGATTTAATCAGTTTAAATTAATTTTACACACACATCCATCCAATTTATAAATATTTCGAATGATTTCAAGAAAGGTGAAGCAGACTTACTTGGTGAAAATGAATGGCGAGAAATTGCACGATTTGCAAATTTGAATGGAAGAGTTCTGCAATTTTAATTTCAACGGTTAACTTCTAATTCAAATTTTCGCGCCCATGGTTTGAAATGAACTTGTGGATTTACACTTAGACTTAGTAATTTACCTTGGGCAATTTTGGTGATTAACTTCAGCAATTTTACCTTGGGCGTTTTGCAATTTTAACCTGGGTAACTTAGTTGAAACGCGATTTTGAAAAGGGGCTGCAACGTTTAAGAAATCGCAATCTTGAGTTTTGAAAAGCTGCTCAGACCTCACACTTCGACACTCACGCCGCTATGGGCGAATTTCGGAAAATGGGGGAAGGGTTTGCGAACTTCAAACTTTGCGGTTCTTCCTCAAGCTTGGATGGCAAATTTCGGTGAATTGGAGAGTTTTGCAAGCATTTAAAACTTTAAACTTTCTTTCATATTTACCCCATAACGCAATTTTCGGGATTCCCAGGGGTTTTCCAAATTGTGAAAATCGCGATCTACTTTGACATGCAAACTTCGGGCTTTGGAGGCATATTGCAAACTTCGAACTTTACGCATTTTGCTGTTAGTTGCCGAACTTCAGCGATTTGAAGTGCAATGAAAACCCCTTTTTTTTTTTAAAAAAAAAAAAACTTTGCTTTATCCCCAAATCGCGATTTTCGGCATTTTGAGAGGTTTTGCCAATTTCAACTTTTTGCATTTTCACTTGAAAGTGTGAACTTCGGCACTTATGAGGTTTTTGAAAACTTTACTTTTAACACTCCTCCCTCCATATCGCGATTTTTCAGTGAACTGGGGAGCACTTTTCAAACTTTGGCGTTTGAAGCTATTTTGCCAGCTTCGGCGATTTTAGGAGTTTTACAAACTTTCTAACTTTAACGCATTTTCACCTTAAAATGCGATTTTTGAGGTTTTGACCCATTTTGAAAACTTCGGCGATTTGGCTTATTTCGCCAACTTCGGACCTTTTGACAACTTCGCCAATTTCGAACCTTTTTGGTCATTTGCTAATTTTCAAACTTTTCTTTCATTTTGGCCTAAAGGTCCGAATTTCAGCCCTTTTGGGCATTTTGCAAACTTTCACATTTTCTGACATTTTAGCTTGAAGGTCCAAAATTCGGCCCTTTTGGGCATTTTGCAAACTTTCACATTTTCTAACATTTTAGTTTGAAGGTCCGAAATACGGTCCTTCTGGGAATTTTGCAAACATTCACATTTTCTTACATTTTAGCTTTAAGGTCCGAAATTCGGCCCTTTTGGGCATTTTGTCGATTTTGGCACCTTGAGGCACTTTAAAGATTTCGCCCTTCTCTTACCTTTTAGCAGGCGAAAATCGCCATTCATACAAATCCCATATACCTCTAAAAACATCATGTAATCTCTCCCATTATTCTTATGCAACAATTGGCATCTTTGGATCCTCGTGCGACCTTCAAACGCTTTATCCCTTACTTGGCGAATTTCGCCAGTCTCTATCATTACGCGCCTATTCAAGGCAATTTTACAAGCTTGAACAATCTCTTGGAATTCGTGCCCGAGGGCTCAACTGACCATACGGATTCACAAGCTCCTACGCCCAACATCATCATCTCACGGACTGATTGTAGGCTCGCTTGAAAGGACGCGAGACACTTTGCGTGGAACTCAACAAGGCGAAGACGGAAAGGCCCAAAAAAGGAAGGGGGACCCTGTCGGCAACAAGAAGCGTGTGCAACGCACAACGAACAGCATTAGGGATTCCTTATACAAGAGAGGATAGGATACTCGGCGAGTAAATTCTATTCTGCGTTGGCCGGATAGAGTTGTAGCAATGTGATTTTAGACACATCAACTAGTTGCCATGAGGAACACAACCATCAACCAACTTACACATAACTACCCGAGAGTGAAAACCCACTTAATGCGATTAATTAATACATTGTCGAGTAACAAATATTATTTGATATAACAATAAGCAATTGCCAACTACATCATCCCCCCCAAAAGAAAAAGTCATCTTCCAGACGACAAATAAACATCAAGTAATATTCGGAAAGAATAATGACTAACAATGACTTGGACCGAACAACCACAACTTATAGTGTACCTACCAAATCAAATGGGGGTTTGGGGGCAAAAGGCGCCAAAAACATTGTTGATGAAGCCAAAAAATAGAGATTTCACTCCTACCATATGCTTCTAACCACGTACGACTCCCTTCACCTCAAGTACGGCCTCATATACATCACGTACGGTCTGATACAAATTATGTATGGTCTGAAACATAACACGTACTGTCTGCTCTTTGCCATGTACGACCTGCACACCTATGTGCCTGTACAGTTCAATGGTTGACCCGTACAACCTACGCTTATCCTTACATACGGCCAAATCTGGATGCACTTTTCATAGGGTTTGATGCTCCTCACGTACAGTTTTGTATGGCTTGATCCCTTCGACGTTCAAACCACCTTCCACCCGTGCTCATGTCTGCACAGCTATGTTCATGTACGGGTTGATGGTGCTCACGTACGGCCACCCACTCCTCATCCTATACGGGTTCTCCCGCTCTCTTGTGTTTCGTATGGTCTGGTAGGATGTAGGCACAACACATTTGGTTCCACATACGACATGGGTATATTCTTGTTCATACGACATGTTGGTGTTCTTTTCATATGGCTAAAAGCTTTTCCTTATGTATGGTGTCACCCCTCTGTACAGTACCCTTCCCCCATATGACTTCCTTACATACAGAGTGTTTGACACTTCTGTCAATTCAAACTTCTATATCCCTTTGCACAGGTTGGCAAGTTTGGAGAGTTGCTCAATCCCTTCAATGAATGGTTTGGTCTCAACTCACCCTCATTCGTGTGACTTCCTCCTTTCCTTGTACGGTTTCATTCTCTTCTTGTCGTATGACCTTCCAATCTGCTCCTTATAAGGTGTAATGTTCCCATATGGTCTTGACACTTCCCCGTACTATCTTGGCGATTCTTCACCCATCCTATATGGCCATTTTTTGTACGAACTACAAGTCACCCTATGGACATCTGTGGCATACAACTTCAACTCATAGGTTTTCCCTTCATACGACATTTTGATGTTGCTTATGTACAATCTTCCCTTCCCTCATCCGTACCACTCACCTCCACTCTTGTACAACTTCCTCCAACATCTCTTCTCGTCCTCATACGGCCTAATCCCATACAATTCCCTCGAGCTTGGTCCTGTACATAACGTTTGGGCTTGGCCTGTGTACGGACTTTGCACTTCCTCAATTTTGCCAGTCTGTAGCATGTTACAGTCGAGGTGGAAGACTTCGTAATCCTCCATCTACTAGTGAAATAATCCGTTCAGAGAACCCATCTCACCTTCAGAGCAATCTTCCAATTCGAGCACCACTTCAGCATTAGTTTCCATCGTTTCCCGTCCTCCCTCCATCCCAAAATCTCCACCCTCAAACTCTAAGTCAAAGGATGCCAATTCCTCACGCATCGCCTAGTTCTTCAAGTCAATGACGTGCTTCCTCCCATCACTCTCGATTGCGAGTGTGTTCTACTTCCAATTATGATTTACTTTGGTTGTAATCGACCATCCCCTCCCGAGTGTATCATACACCTTCTTCTGTAATGGTATGACTACAAAGTCCAATAAAAATTGTTGTGTCCCAGTCATTACTTTTTGTGCCATCAATGTTCCCAACGGCTGGATGTCGTGCTGGTAGGCACCTACCAAGTGGAAGGTTGGCGGCCAAAGCATCGGCTTCCCCAGACATTTCTAGGTGTCTTCTAGCAGTACGTTTACTCTCGAGCCTCCATCGACAATGGTGTTGTCAATTTCTTCCCTATTATTTCCATCTCGACGACCGTCAACTTCCTCCTGGTGCTCATCGTCAACAACATTGGATCATTGGACTCATTCCCTTCGAGTGGTGATTTTCCTGTCAGTTCCTCCTCGTGTGGCTTACATTGTTTCTGGATAACTCAGTCATCACTGATTGTGTTGGCAATTGCCATTCTCAGTTGCAGCATAGTTTGAAGAAGGTCTGTCTCCTTGATGGGTACGGTTGTCTGTAGCACCTGCCAGAGTATGTTCTTTTCTGACTCCCGCAAAGATGTACTTGTAGTTCCATTGGAGGTTACCCATTCCTTTGTCAACACTTGTTCTACTTCGGCTATGCCTTCTCGAAATCGTTCCTTCTCCATACAAGAGTCCAAACACATTGCCTTCTTTGTCTATGCTCTCGTGATTGCCAAAACTGCATCCTTTTGTTCCTCCACATCCAACATATTAGTACCAATAGCCTTGCATATCCATTGGGTAAAAGAGTCAAAAAGACCTGAAACAAGCTCTCAACCAAACTCGAACACTCCTGCTCACACCTCAAAAGACTAACAACCTGATTGTGCCAAAGCACTTCGAGAAAAACAAAACTAACAATGTGCTACAACACTTATTGGAAAGGAAACCTATCCTGACCTAAACTAACCAACAATGAAACTTGATTAAATGAAACCATTAACTAGTTCTCTGAAGTAGCTCCCCTTTCTCATTTGCATGCAATTCTTCACATAGTTTTGAACAGCTAGAGAAAGATGAATCATGGATAGACAACCAACAAATAGCTGCAACACCCCTTGAATAACATACACAAGTTCGCTTACCTCCTCATACCAAGCATAAATACTACTGTTTTGACATGGATAAGTGAGTTGATAGTGCTCTTTTCCAATTGCAACCCCATGCTTGGGTGCAAGCATGACTGATTTCTTTTGTTGGCATCCATCCTGGCAAGATACCTGATAGGACATCCCCTTGAAAAGACAAACTTAGAGCTCCTCTTTCTGGTTTCTTGCTGATCAGTTGTTTCCTCAACTTCACCTTACTGGTTAGAATCAGTTAGTTCACGTGATTCAAGTGCAAAAAAGACTTCTTTCTCTGTTTGACTATGCTGTTCGCATTTTACTGTGTTAGAAAGTAATGTCTTGCTTTCAATCTTTGCACAAAACTCTTCTATGATGCTGATAAAATAATCTTCGTCAAGTTTCTTATCAACTTTCTCATGCAAAATATGTCCTACCTCCACTTTATGACTATTTTCTTTAAGATTTAAAAAGGTATCATGGACCATACCTTGGAAATCAGATTGTTGCTTACCTTCTTGCTCATTTTTCTCAATACTTTCATTCATTTCAGCCTTTTCATCCCTCAAAACAAGGCTATCTTCTTTTTCCTCTTGATGGACCAGCACCTTGTACGAATGGCTTTCATCCTTCTGCTGCTCAAACCTTGCTAATGGTATTAATATGGGTATTCTTTCTTCGTTATCATCAACAAAAAATGGAAGCTCATCGAGCAATTCAGTCATTATTTCCTTAATTTGCTTAACAAAAAATGGAATTTCACTGAACAAATCAGTTGACTCTTCTCTGTTAACACCCATTGCTTGCTCTTCAACTTGTTGTTCTAACTGGTTCTTCTTACAATTCATTTGCAGCAAGTTTGATTACTTTATTTCGCTCATCATGTGTAAGTGAAAATCCAACCAAAGATTCTTCATTTATATCACAAATCTCCTTATTTTGCTCACTATGCCAGCTCTCTTGGTTAACAATAGGTCCATCTGGATAAAGGTGAATGATGCTAGGACAAGAAAGCTGACTTGGCACAGAAACTTGACAAATTTGTTGGGTTTCTTGAAAGCAAGTGGGCTCTTGAAAAGACTGCTCTTGAGGAACAACAGACTCAATTTGTGTAAGCATAAGTTCTTGCAATGCATGAGGCCTTCCAAGGCTTGGAATTTCAAATTTAGGACACTTACTTGGGGGTTCAAGGGGCTTACTTTGTTTGAAACTTGGAAATTTGTGCTTATGAAACCCCTCTTTAACAAAAAATGGGTTTGGAAAATAGAGAGCTGTTTTGGAAACTTGTTATTAAGAAACCATGGGCTGATTTGGAACTCCTTTTGTCAGTTGATCTAGAATGTGAGAAGTTGGTTGGGATTCAAACCTTTGTGCTTCGGCCAGCAACAACTTCATTTGCTCCTCTTTAGCAACCACCTCCCTTGTAAGATATTCCTCATGTTGCCTCTTTTGTACCTCCAACTGCTGCTCATCAAGATAGACCTAGTAAGACAACTCTTCCTGTTGCAAATCATACTCCTGCTGCTTCTTTATATCAGCCAATTACTAGGTCCAATCTAGCA
Organism: Cryptomeria japonica; assembly: GCF_030272615.1. Taxonomy (NCBI): domain Eukaryota; kingdom Viridiplantae; phylum Streptophyta; class Pinopsida; order Cupressales; family Cupressaceae; genus Cryptomeria; species Cryptomeria japonica. Next base: position 32,996,175 of record NC_081409.1, on the reverse strand, counting down.
ATATGTTTTTGATGTTTGCAATATCCATATTGGAGCTAATTAGGATAGTGATAGTGCTAGTTTGGCATAAAATGGGCTTCTTGAGGCTGATTCTGAGCATATACTAGCTGCAATGATTTTTGAGCAGGGGTGGGTGGGTGGTAAGCATATTGAACATGCTGGTTATCTGTTGTTAATGAGTTATTTGGGTAAAACCAGCATTTTAATTGCTTTGATATGGATGGTAAGATGGTGTAGGAGCAGCATTTTCATGAAATGGGTAATGATAGGATGTATTGCTATGAAATGAAGACATATTGCAACATTCATATAAGTTGGAAACTCAAGAAAAACCAAATTTTCTTATAATAACCTAGTACATACCAGCACTTGTCTACTTGAAACCAGTAGATGCTCTTCTAGAGTTGCCATGTGTGTAATTTTCTTGCCTCCAAAGGCAGATATTGCTGACATACACACCAATATTAGCAAAGTATGAAAAAGTTTTGAACTACAAAGTTCAAACTATCCCACAGGGTATGCCAAAAACTGTTGTCAATAAAATTTGCACCCTGCTAAACTTAGAGTTTAGCAATCTATTGAAACATGGAAACACTCCTAGGCTTGTGGGTTGCCCAAAACTTGGAGTGAATCTCCAGAGAAAGCTAGTTCTCCTTGGAACTATCACCTAAAACTACTTCCTGATTGGGAAAAGGGAAGAAATGCTTGGAAATGAAACCTGTTGACGTGTCTAAAGTCGTGTTGCCACAACTCTCTATCAGCCAACACAGAATAGAATTTACTAGTTGAGTATCCTATCCTCTCTTAAAATAAGGAGATCCCTAATGCTGTTTGGATTGATCATTTGGGCGTGACCTCACTGTTTCGGTTGTCAGGTCTTGATTGCAGGATAACTCAACAGTATGATGAGCTTTGTTGAATACACAAAGGGGACTTATGGTTAGGTAGAGTCGGTTCTATTCGCACGGGTTCCCTAGGATTCTATGGTTTTGATTCCATTAGATTTTACTTTAACACGATGATGTTTCAACTTCCACTTGATAAAAAAAAGGAAAAAGGGAAAGGGAAAAAAAGAAAATCTAATTAATATACCTAAGATAGCATGTTCAGAAAAATAGACAGAAACATTAAAAAAACCAAATTAAACATCATCAGCTAATGAAGCACAACTCTATAAAAACTAGTGCAATCTTCAATGGGAGTTAGATTTTCATGCTATTAAACATAAACACAAAATCAGATATTCATTCATTTAGTGTTTAATAACCGAACAAGAGCATAAAACTGGTTCAGATTGACCATGCAAGAAGAAATGACAATCAGTCAATCCTTAATGGTGTGAACACTAAGGTTTCTATCAGATATAATCCTAAAAATACCATCTGAAGTTAAACTACATAACAGGAAAAATAAGAGATGAAGAAGGAGACCATGCACTCACAAAGAAACCAGACAACTTTAATATCCATTAAATCTGCATAAATTTTGCCAGAGTTTCAGCATCAATCTTAAAGTTCTTTCAAAATGAGGGAGAAACTATCCCTTTTATAGACATTCAAAAATGGATGAATGGCCAAGATTTAATCTTACAAGTGGCCTAGATTCATCCTATAAAACATGGCTGCCCATACCTATTGATGAAGAACAAAATATCATCACCAACCATCAACTAACTAATAACTACCAACTACCAAACATAAAGTTGCTCCAAAAAATGCACTTGCACAGAGCTCAAAATCTGCGATGACTTTGGTAGTTGAAAGAAACTTTATCCTAAAAAAGAGCATTTAGAATTTAAAAGAAACAAATACTTTTCAAGAAAGCACTTTTTCTTTTCCCGAGGTAGACTCTTTCTCCAGAATTTCAACTTCTCCTTGCAAGTAGTCCTTCCAGATATCCCGATCTGCTGCGCGTTCTACCCAAACGTAGTTCTGCAATCGTAAGCACAACTCAAATAGATTCGTTACTGGAGGCATAGGAGGATTAAGCATTTTGTATTGAATACCCTCTTGCTGGTTATCTATATTCTTCAGCTCTTCTCTCCAATATGATTTACGAGCTTCAAAACGCAATGTCTTCTTGTAGCCCACTAGCAAATTCCAGGTCCTCCATGGAGTAGGTGATTTTATCGGTTTTGAGCCTATCCTCCCACCGTAGTCGTATCTCATTATCTTTCATGCAACTCTTCCAAGCAGGGACCATTGATCTGAGGATCTTTTCACCAATGTCTTCCATGCTTGACAAAGCTTCCTCGCACTCATCTTGCACTTTGTTGATGTTGCCCATCATGTCATTCTTCATGCTGAGAATCCAATACCACTCTGTGAAAGTATTGACGTCATAGGGATCTAGGATAGTATGCAGTGTGGGGATCTGAGTGTGGGTCCAAAATAGAGCCTTCATGAGGGGCAATGCCTTGGCAATCGCCTCTTGAGCATTGAAACACTCTTTCTTTAGCTCAAACACTTTGACACGAGTGGATTCCCTAGGGAAAGCCATTTCTCGCACATCTTTGATGATCTTCTCTCCCTTTTTTTTAATGCCCCGAATCCATTCCATGACTGCCTTGGCAGTGTCACACACTCCTTCAAATTCAGCTATAGTTTTTTGTGCTAATGCCAATGGAAGAAAGTGGGACTCAGCAGTATGTTGCAGCGGTCTTAACAAATGATCTATGTACCCCTCGGCTTGCTCAGCATGAGCTCGGTACATATCCCTTTCAACAGTTATTTCATCTAGCTGTCTGAGCATATTCTGCACGAAATCTTTGAATTCTTCTCTCTCCTTCTCTTTGGTTGCTCACCCTATTGGGATGGACGTGATGCTATAGTCAGCCAATGCAACCTGATCTGCTGGTTTCTCTGCAGGCGGGGCAGCAATATGAATCTTACGATTCCTTTGCTCATCCTTAGTGATTCTTGAGTAAGTCTTCGTCTTTTTCTTTCCTTTAGCTTTTATTTCTCCTATCCGAGAGAAGATATCCTCCAAGTTAATTGGTGACTTGACAGTCATCTTCCGCTGTGCTCGAGCTATTAACCAGTCATGAGGGATGGTCTATTCAGATGTGACTATTAAATCCCCACTCTACCCTTTGGATGCCCCAGTCGATTCACTGCCTATCCGCAACTAATCGAACACAGGAGGAATAGGTGCAGTATTCAATCCTTTACTCACAGTTGAGTTTTCCCCCACCTCACTGAGCAACTGATGGGTATCCTCTAGTAGTGGCTTCTCTTCAGTTCTGTTGGGTTCTTGGGTTCTATCTTCTTCCCTTTCTCCCTCAACCGTGGTGTCATCCTTGTTGTTGGCATCCTCCTGTTGCAACTCATGTCTCCTCCCTTGTGTGGGCTCCTGTTTGTCAGCTCCTTGATTTGGTGCAATCTCCCCTTCCTTGACATTATTTTTAGGTCCATCCAAACCAATGATCCTTGCCTCTATTCCTTGTCAACTTTGTATTTGCAGATCATTTGCCTCTGATGCAATAGGATCATCCTGTGAAGGTGGAGTTGGCAGGTGATCAAGTTCAACTACATCATCCTCTAAACTGGGGTCTTTGGATGAGGAAGTAACCTCTAGCCTCCCGATCGACATCTTTTCTCTTCTTGTCCTTTTCGACGTCCGAGTCCCCCTATTAGCTCTTGCTTTCTTTCTATTTTTTTGAGGTTTCTCAACCTCTTCTTTTGGCGCGCTTGATGTTCCTTCGGCTTCTGAAGACTGGGAATCGAGACTACCCATCAAATTATATGTAAATTGGGTTCCCTCATGGGTTAGCCTCTCTATCTGTTGGGATAGCCAATTATTTGTGTATCTTCTTGGACCCTCCATGACAACTTCAAAATTTGTGATAGGGTCCCGAGTCCAATCAATGGTTGGCGGGAGGTCCTTGACTACCTCAAACTCTTGGACTTGCAAGCAATTCCCATAGTTTGTTACCTGATCTGGGACCTGGCGGTACCCATAAAGTCACATCTGTTGAACACTCAACCTCGAATATTCCCGTCGACGGACCTCAAAGTCATCTGAACAATTGCTCCAGTAGTCCTCAATTGATGCCTTGGCCCCGTAATGCTTGTCGTAGGCCTTCTTTCCCAATTCAGCAAGATCAAAGCATTTCCTGGGGAAGTGCTCCTGTAAGCAATATGATGCCAACTCGTCGAATGATTCCTGGGCCTACACCGAATTCTTGAAGTGCACATCAAGGTTACCCAAGATCATAGGGAAGGTGAATCCTGACTGCTTTTTGTCCTTGAGTATGTTGCATGTTGGGTGTGCTTGCCTTGCTACCTCCAAGAGGACTAATCTATCTGATGGGTAACGCGGAAGCCAATACGGTGTTCCCTCAAAGGCTCATATTCTGATGTAGGTGAATCTGGGGAACTGGATGAACCATGCACCGTACTTCTAAATCAAGGTGGTAGCCTGCTTTGATAATCTCATGTGTAACCCCCCTTGTATTAATCTGACCATGCGCATTGTAAAAGCATCATTCACACGCTCATACTGACCAATCCCATATGCAATGTTATTCTTTTCTCTTTGAGCTATGTCATAGTAGTGTAGCTGAGGGTAGCAGTCATATACTTTCACCTGATTCGGCTCATTCCCAATCTCATCTCTTTTGATTAATCCTGGTAGTGGCTGATGTCGAGCAAACATATAGACCAGTAGGAGGTCATGGCGAAGTACTTTTTCTCTTCAAGCTCAACCAGCTATGTATGAATGTTATCGCTGATGATTTGGGCCCAATCAAACTTAGATTTCCTAGTGAAGACTTGCTTGGTAAAAAAGAACATCCATTCCTCAAAGAGATTAGATTGCGGAAGTCCCATGACCCAGCTAAGCAAGGTAACCATATCACCATACTCATTGTGTAAATTGCTTATGTGGGTCTTCTTACCGATCCTAGTGCTTGGAGGTCTTCTTTCTTTGAACCATTCTTCGTTATCAGTGTTTTGCAAGGAATAGGATTCATGTCATAAGCAATTTAGGGTTCATCAATGGTTACGGTAGTGGGACTATCAGGAAGCGGAATATCAAATGCTTCCCCAATGTCTTCAGGTGTGAAGTCGGCCATTACCATTCCTTTCAACACCACCAATCTGGTTTTCGGCTGATAATGCTTGGCGGCTTCAACCACCAGCTCATAATTCTGCACGGCCGGTGGGAAACCAGCAGCCTGAGCAATACCACTCTCCAACATCCGTCTGGGCTTGTCATAGGCATTAGGAGAGTATACTCTGTTCCTGAAATCCCGAATGTCGATATGTCCCAGCTCTGTATCTCCTATATTGTCCCCCACACTTTGGACCTTTGACTCTTTGACCCCTCCCCCTTGGTATTGATATTTCATTTTCTCAAACTTGCGGGGAATGTCAGATTTGGAACTCTGTGTTGCTCCGGTTGCGTCAAGTGCCTTTGAAGACTCTGTCGCTGATTTAGGCATTTATCCTACACAACCGGACACAAATTACAAGACAGCCCTTAATGCGAAAAATATGGGTTAGCAGTGTCAGAAGACGGCGTTAGCACAAAAAATTGTTAAACGGCAAGATAGCTTAAAACTCGAAAGCATGCTTAAAACGAGATATTCAAATTTTGCGTTTTAGGTTGTGTTGTGACCATTTTACACATCACCCCATTAAAATGGGGACCCCCTCTTTTTTTTTTTGCTTTGTTTTTGCTTCTCTCTGCTTGTTCTTCTCTCTGTTTTTAGGGTTTTGAGTGAGTGAGTTGTCTATCTGGACTAGGGCTAAACCTTAGGAGTTCTTTTGGATGTCATTCAGGCTAAGTCTAGTCAAATTTTGAAGAATTGTTAACTGTCCTCCCGAAGAATTGAGATGATTGAAATTAGGTAAGTCTTTCAGGAGAGTCAAATAGGTCTCAGGTTAGGTCTAATAAAGGTTTTTAGGGTAAAATCCAATTTTGACTAAGTGTTAGCATTTTTGAAGGTGAAATTGTGTGTTCTTGCCTAGGTGAGTTTTGATCAATTTTTTGAAGCAAGATGATGCCTGAAATAGACAAATCGCTCCTGACCCTCAGAAAGCGCCTAGGGCGAAATTTATCCTGAGTGCAATTTCTTGTTTTTGATGGACTTGCTAACTGGTTCCTGACCTTGAAAATGACCTAACTTTGCCTTGTGAAGTAGTTTGAGACTTAAATTTGATGCAGTTTAGCCGAAAAGGGTAAAATCGCTCCTGACCCTCAGTGAAGTCCCAGGGCGAAAATGTTGTTTAAGTCATATTTGTCACTGACTTTTCTAATTGCTTTGTGTAGGGTCTCCTGGAAGGATGATTGAACGTGACTTGATGCTTTGGACGGTTTGGAGACGTGAAAGATGGTGAATTTTGGAAACTAAGAGAAAAATCGCTCCTGACCCTCAGAGAGGGCCCACAGCGAGAAATCTTATAGGGGTCATTGCTAGCCTTATTTGGTCGACTTAAGATGTCAAAAGCATGGTGAAGGATAGAATGAGCATAATGAAGTATCCAGACTTGATCAAAGATGATAAATTGAACGAGTTTTGCCCAGGAAAGGTAAAATCGCTCCTGACCCTCAGAGAGGGTCCAGAGCGATTTTCTTTATGTGCACATTTTTGGACCTTTCTTGGACATGAATTTTTATTCATAGCATGAAAGATCCCCGATGGATCTCTTTTACCAATCTGCTGTAATTTTTATTTATTTAAATTGATTTTTCCTGCTTATTAATATTTTCTTTCAGAAATAGACAGAAGTTGCAGAAGGGTTGAATTCTTTTTGTATTTTGATGATTTTTCAACAAGTAAATAATGAAGTACAAGTACATGAACAAAGTACTGAAAATGAAGTTCATATACAGCCAAAACAAATTCGATTCAAGGCAGATTTCTGAATATAAAATCAAATATTTGACCAGATGAAGATTTCCAATAATTTCAGGAAGATTACAATCAGGAATAATTCCAACCTGGATGCTGAAAGAGTAACATAACTAGGAATGAAGTTGTGGCAAGATTCCAGCCCTCCAAGTGCTGCACGTGGGAAGGAAAGTGGCTGCCAGGTACAGCCGTACGGCTGCCAAGTACACCCAACTGGTTAGAAACCCCAAACCCCACGCTGAACTCTGTCAGAATTGCTGAACCTCCAGAAAGAATGCCGTACAATCTCCAAGATGCTAATAGCTGCAAACAAATCCAAACCACTGTATTGGGGGCTACGTCCCAAACAGGCAAGGCATTGGGGTTGGCGTCCCAGATGCTGAAAAGCTCTTCCAGAGCCAAATCTCAAATCCAAGATGTAAAATGTGTAAAAGATAATCATAGAATGAAGCTCCTATCCCCTTATAACCCCTCTCAATTGCAAATCGAACCCTAATTGTCTCCAAGTGGCGTGGTCTAGTGGAAATGTTATAATTTCTTATTTTAAAGTGGTCATGTTACTAGAAAATGACCTTTTTCCCCATAGACAGAAATCCGCTCACTGAATTGCCCTGAGACCAAAGAGAAAGATTTAAAGAATTTCAAGATCTTTCCAACGAGCTATCACACAATAGGATGCGCATCCAGATGAGACCAAAAATCCCCTTATTACTCCAAAATGGCTAACAACTTAGCCTTATTTAATTATTAAACGCTAACTTAGGAAATATTAAAAATATAACCCAAATAGCCACAAAATGCCCAACTGACATTACAAACCCTAAAATCATCCTGTCACCTATCTGTGACTGAAGTCGGAAATCAAGGATTCACTGGTAGTCTCATCCCTAAAATCTAGGGATGTTCCTAAAATTTAGGAAACAAGCCCAATCTCTTTGAAACTGAAACCATCTAAAAGGTCATGAATAACCTCACGACTGGCAACTGTCACGACCTCCTAAAATTTAGGGATACCCCCTAAAATCTAGGAACTGCTCCAAACTGGCTCCAAACTGCCTGTAAAGCCAAAATCCAATCACTATATGCACTGAATGAGTCCCAATCAACCTCTGCTAGCCTACGAGACTCCAATTATAGGCCAACTCCTCCGTCTCCGATGTCCACTCTAGAAAGGGGACATGACATAGCAAAGAACAAGATGACATTTTCCTTGGCAAAGTGATTTTTAGATGAAAAGTGAAGCATTTTGGTCCAGGTACCAAAAATCGCTCGTGACCCTCAGTGAAGGTCCAGAGCGAGATTTTCAAAAGTGTATTATTCTTACAAGATCAAACTATGTTTTATGATTGGAAGGGATGAAGGAAAGCATGTTCTATCCATTGAATATAATTTGGAGGATCAACACAAGAGGAAATCAACCCAAAAATGAAAAATCGCTCCTGACCCTCAGAGAGGGCCCACAACGAGAAACCTAATATGGGAACTTTTCATCCAAGTTTGAGGAAAGCTAAGGTTAGGCATGGGTTTGAAACGATGTTTGAAAAGCTTTGAAGTGAAAATAAATCGTTAAGAATCAAAATTTTGAAGGCAATTACAAAAATCGCTCCTGACCCTCAGAGAGGGCCCATAGCGATTTTCCAGGATTCTCTCCTCGGTTTGAAGAATTGAGATAAAATCTTGCTTCGACAGGAGGAGAACGTGATGTGTTATGCCTTGGAGGTGATTTGAAGATTAAAAGATAAAGGAATTTGCCTAAAACCAAAAAGTCGCTCCTGACCCTCACTGAAGGTCCAGAGCGAGATTTTCAAAAAATGCATGTTTTCTTCAAAATGGTGCTAAGGCAAGGTTAGGATAAGGCGAAGAGACCTCCAAAAACATGATGAATATTGTTTTGCCTTTGAAACTTCATGATTTTGGTCAGAAAATGAAAAATCGCTCCTAACCCTCAGACAGGGCCCAGAGCGAAATTATTGAAAATCCTCATTTTACCTTGCAACAACAAAGCGGGTTTGGATGAGATGGATGAAGGAAGAACATTGCCAAGTGATGAATGAAGTTTCAATGAAAAATGGTGGATAATCAAGCTCAAAATCAAAAAGTCGCTCCTGACCATCAGAGAGGGCCCAGAGCGAAAAACACCAGAATCACATCTTTTTCCCAAAATTTGACAAAGCTAAGTTTGCAAGTCAATGAGGGGGCCTAGTTGAAATGTCTTGAAGAGGTTTTTGACATTGAAAAATGCTAAATTTGAGCAAAAAATGAAAAATCGCTCCTGACCCTCAGAGAGGGTCTAGAGCGAAATTGCCTTCAAGGACATTATTTCTTTCAAAATTATTGATGAATTAACTTTATAGTGCAAGGAAATGGATTTTGGAAGTGACATTGTGAGTTTAACAAACAAGTTGAGGTGGATTCCAGCTAGAAAATGAAAAATCACTCCTGACCCTCAGTGAAGGTCCAGGGCGAAATTTACATTTTCACCTATTTTTCCTCATAAAAAATGTCAAATTGGAAGTGCAACACGTTAACTAGATATCAATTTACCCTCCAGGAGATTTTCAAGTCAAAATGTGAAATATTCAAGGCTAAAATTCAAAAATCGCTCCTGACCCTCAGAGAGGGTCCAGGGCGAGATCCTCATGAAATCTCATTAAACCTTGTTTTAAAAATTCATATTCTCCAAATTGCACTTGATCGCCAACATTGCTAATTTTGAGGCGTTTTGGAAAATTAAGATTAAATTGACATTAAATTAAAAACATTTTGGCATTTAATAAATTAATTTTAAGCCTTAAAAAATCGAACTTCTATCTTGGAGGCATCTAAAATTAATTTTTATTAAATTAAAATTAAATATAAAGCGCTCAAGGCCTTATTTTGATTTATTTTGCCAAGTCGGCCCCCTTTTTTTGGAATTTTATTTATTTTTTTAACCTCTTTTTGCCAAGTCGGCCTAGAGGGAGCAAAAGGGTGAGCGCTCTATATATTGGGGGAGTTTTTTCACATTTCAAATCATTCAATCATTGCCTTAAGTGCGAATTTGGGGAGCTAGAAGGAGGTGCGAAATCTGGTGTGCTTGGAGCAAATTTCTTTCAAGTGTTGAAGACTAGAAGGAGGTGGAGTTTTATCTTTTCAAAAGCTAGACGAGGCGCAATTTATTCAAGAGAAGGCTTTGATCTACATTTTGCCTAGCGAAATTCATCTATTTTTGCATCATTTCTTAGAGTTTAATACTCAAGAGGAGGTATGGCGAAATCATCTTGACACCCTTGTTGAAGATTTGATTTTTGAACATTTGTTTTGGAAAAATCTAAGTATCGCATGGTTAATTAGGAAATGATAACTCAAGATTTATCATGAAGTTTCCTAATTAAAATCTTATATCTTCCTTTTAAGTTTAATTTCTACACTTCAAGATTTATTGCTAATTGTGAAATGTTGTGTAGGTGTCAAGATGGCGACTCCAAAGGCAGGAGCATCCACTAGTTGTCCAGCTCTTATCAAGGAAGATCAGAAGAACGACGAATTGGAGACCAGGATCGTGTCCAAATGGAGTAATATCGGAGATACCAACTTGGGAAACTTCAGTGTGAATAAGTTTCGAGAGGTTCCCTACATTGGCAAGCCATCACCTGTTGCGAAGAGGATAATTGAAAGTGGCATCATCAAGGCAGTAGGTTTCCCTCCAGCAGTCCAATGTCATGAGCTGATGATCAAGTGTGCCTGCCACTATGACTCACAATCAAGATCGATCGTATCCAAGGAAGGAAACACTTTAGCTTACCTTTCAGAGGAGGCTATAAGTGAGGCTCTTCATCTTCCAGAGCATAAAGATATGATTTACAAAAGTTTAGAAGGAGCCAGGTCAATGTATGAAGATGATCCTAACACCTGTTTGAACCTCATCAACAAAAATTGGTTGCTCAAAAGTCATCCTCGTCTGAACAAGATTCCTAACACACCACATAGGATTGATTTCCAGGAGGAGTACAGAGATTTGATAACTTTGCTCAATCGAGTTACAAGGGCTCCTCAAGCCTTCTACTTCGAGAGGTGGATGTTCTTCTTCATTCAAGTGATAGTCCAAGGAAAAGGAATGCTTCATTGGGCCAGAATTATTAGCAATAGCTTGGATGTGCAGTTGAGAAGACTAAGGCCTACCAAGTCGTTCCACATGAGCTCATATGTCATATATGCCTTGATCAGGAGTTTCGAGTATGCAAGGCTACCTCACAGAGGTGTGATCAGAAGAGGACCCGGAGAAGTGAGAGTTTGTGACTCTTATGTTCATGTGCATCATCCACCTGGAAGTAACTACAAGTTAGTCAATGATACCTTCACGATGAACATCACTAGGATATTGCAAGGCGGGATTCACAATCGACTATCTTTGGATGCACAAGAGCTTGTGAAGAGGTATGGTGCATGGTTCATCCAGTTTCAAAAGTTTACATACATCAGAGTTCATGGGTGCCCTTCACCTCCTTACATGTTGCCGAGATATCCGACAGATAGAATAGTGTTACTTGAGGTAACCAGACAATTGGTAGCTTGTGCAAAGGTATCCAGACACAAGCATGGAAATGGAGTGCCCGTACCTATCATATTGGGGAATTCAGTTGAGGTATGTCCTAATACTCAAGCTTCAGAGGATGCAAAGAAGGAATTAGCCTTGTATTCATTCACCTTCTTTGCCTCACGGGAGAATTTTGATCCTTATGGTTATATGGAGGAGACAGTTGCTAGGAAGTACGGACATGAGTTTCAGGTGGAAGACTTTTGGATGAATCTCTCAAATGATTTAGAAGTTAAAAGGAAGATGCATTCCAAATTGCCTTTAGATTTCATCAGAAAATGCAAGGTTTACAGAGTAGCCGATCAAGCCCAGGACAACGGCAGATACCTCCAGTCATCCTATGACAAAGAAGATAAGAAAGTGAAGATAGATTGGAACAAGCCTGAGATTTTGGACTTGAGAGCTTTGATGGCTCCAGTTTTATCATGTACTCGCAGATGGGTGGATGTACAACATCAGAAGTTAAGAGAGAAGAACGTACCAATGACTTTTACTTTGGAGGAAAGACCAGAAGGAGGAGCAAGCGTAAGTGAAGACACTTCTCATCCTAGAGGCGCAAAGAGGAAAGAAAGACCTGAGAAAAGGGAATCCTCCAAGAAGAAGCAAGAGGCAAATCGAGATCGCCCATCAGGCACATCTTCTCGACATGGAAAGAAGGCAAGTCAGGCTGAAGGTCAAGAAAAGATAGTACCTGAGATTGATGAATCTATGGAATCCATGGTAAAGAATGATAAGCCAGAGAAGGGACAAACACCTCAACATTCATCAAGTCAACCTCTACAAATTGATGAGCTACAGGAAGATCAGGGAAATGATGATGAAGCAACATCTCCTCTCCGAGAAGATGAACCCTTGCTTAAAGAAATACAAGTTAGAGAGACAAGATCCGCCATCCCAGATTGGTTGAAGGAGAGACTGACAAGGGTGATCGTGATTGAAGAGGAAGAAAATGTGATTGATTTGGAAAGCCTTATAGGAAATTCTCAAGAAGTAACGGAAAAGAAGAAGGCCACCAAGATGTCTAAGGTGATCAGAGATGAGGCAGGATCCAGGAAATTGCAAATAGCTACACCGGTAGTGGACAAGCATGAAGACGAAATTCTTGCAGATGAGTATGATGTGGAAACATTTGAGCTTGGTCCACTCACTACTGAACAGGCAATGGATGAGGCAACTGATTCATTTGAGGCACTTAAGGACAAACTCAAGGAAGAAGTGGAAAAGAATAAGAGGCTTGAGAGAGAGGTCGATGCTTGGAGAGGCTACTTTAGTCATCTCAATCAGCCCTTGAGACGTCAGGATCCAGCAGTATCTCCTGTGCAAGCACTTCCTCTTGAATTAGTTGGAGAAGCAGAAAGGGTCAAAAGCTTGGTTCAGCTTATGAGTTCTTGGATTGATAAATCCCACACGGTAGCCGTCGAGTTTGTGACAAGGATGATGAAGACAATCCATTGAGCTATCCAGGTCCTTGAGATTATTCATAATTTATTGATTACTGTAGCCGCTTTTGCTCATGCTAGAGATGTTATCATTCCTGTCCTGCAAGTAATAAGGCAAACACCAAGACGGATCCTAGCGCAGGAAAAGATAATGGATGGAGGATCTCATAACCTATTATAGTGGTCAGCTCTGCTCCAGATAAAAGAGGTCCTTTTTGAAGACATCAGCTCAAAATGTAGTCAAGTTGAAGGTGTCATCCATCCAATTCAGGATAAAGTGTTTGAAGTATTGTGTACCATCCTTGGCCGACGAATCGAGATTGAGACAGATGTGGACATCCAAGAGTTGGAGGATAGAATCAAGGTCATCTTTTGCAAAGAGGAAAATATCATCACAGATGAGCAACGAGACCTGATGTTCACTACCATGCTCCTGATTGAGAAGATCAAAGAGCTCGAACCTGGATGGGAAACAGCTCTTCTCACTACCTTTGATCGGGTTATTCACTTGGAGGAACGAATGAAGAATCTTCCTGAGATTCCCATTGCTGAGATTGAAGGAATTGTGTCCAGATTCGTTGGATATGCTAAGAAAGAGCACAGGAAAGGGAACAAGGTTCTAGAAGAAAGGTTGTTATAGGATGATGTGGCATCTTAATTATCATTGGTCTATGTTTCCTCGACTTTTGTGCCAATTAAATATTTGGCTATGCATTTAATAATGTTCATCTAAAAGGGGAACTTTTTTTAATAAACCCTAATTAGGGTTTAGGTGTCAGAATCTCAGCCATTGCTCTTCTTTCGATCTGGGCCGTTCATTGTAATTGAGGATGCTATATATACCCTCACTTATTTTCATTTTGTCATTAGATTTTAGAGAAAGAGATTAGAGAGCTTAGAGAGAAAGTTATTGTGTAGCAAGATTGAGTAGTGAAGAAAGAATTTTGAACAATTGTTGTCCATTTTGGCTTTGAGATCAATAAAATATTGAAGTTATGGTGTTTTATTGTAATACTTGTGGCTATCTTCAAGGTTGTTTATCTTCTTGAATAATTCTCAGTCGAAGTAGTATTTAAGTTTGAAGGACTAAGTGTTGTGCTTGATCTTCGGTGAGATTCATATCCAAACCACTAGCTTCTTACTGATTGTAAGGACGCCTTGTGTGGTCAACTGGAAATATTGAGATTGCTTGAACATTCAATCATTATTGGAATATTGATATGTATCTTTATGATAGTATCTATAGTCTTTGATGATTTGAAAACCACTAATCACCTTAGAAGATCGCATCAATTTCAGTAGAGTTGTAATTCCTTGGCAATACTGAAATTGGTAGAATCTTACTAAGTTTAGCCTACATTGAGTCATTCTTAGGATTAGAGTAGAATTCATCTCTTGAAAACCCTATCTTTTGATCTTTTTTGAGAATTTGTTAGTATTAGGAAAAATCCTGTTCCTGCAGTCGAGTGAGAGCAACACAGACTAGCTTTCAAAGTGCGTAAGACCCCTTGAAGAAACAGCATTCACAACGACCACTGGTGCTTATCCACACGTAGAGATCCTACAGCGAAGAACCTTGAAGTCACCCTGATTGATCCTTTTCGCAATATCTTCAGCATTCAGAGGCTTTACTCAAGAGAGGATAAGGTACCCTTGGGTATTTTATTCTATGTTTGATAGTGTACAAAATACACGTCAATAGGTTGCGATCCAAATATTTGAAAAACAGTCGATTTTGGATAATTTGGTTTGAAAAAATTTTAAAATGTTGCTCTTTACGATGCTGACAATAAAAGTTGCCAATGTTATTGGATTGCGTGATTCAGCATTTAAGTTTTCAGTTTTGTAGAGTGTTGATTGTTTCGAAGATGATTTTGCGTGCAATTTTCCAGAAAGATGATCCTATGTGTTTTGTAATTTCAGGCCAGGATTCCTAAATTTTACTAAGTTTCGAATTTTCGGGTGGGGGGGGAATTTTGACGAATGATTGTTTGACTATTGATGTTTCCTTGGATCAAACTTTAAGATTTGCTTGAATGCTTTCTACATACCAACCCTAGTTTAAACAATATGATCATCTTGCAAAGTGTTAACCATTTGAAAGGGAAATTCTGACTTACCTGGAAGTGTAATGAAGAAGTTTATTGACTGCAAATGCTGATGGTGCGTTAACCCAACGTGGCATGGATTTGACCCTAACGGTTTGGAGAGTTCTTGCAGTTTCTACCAAATGCAAAGAAATGAGAGATCGCCTCCCTTTGTAAACTCGTCAAATCCCTCCTGAACGTTGTTCTGCTTACACACGCGCCCTGTCTATCAGGGGACCTCGTTGTTTTTTATCTAGTTTCGCCGATGGGAGGAAGGGGAGAAAGAGGTAAGGCCTCGGCATGTTTGTCCATTTTGCAAGGAAAGGAGAGACAGGGAGTCATGTGTTTTAAACAAGAAGCCCGAGTCGAAACCTAAAATCGCAATACTTGCAAAATACCCGAAAATGCATGTGCAGTGATTATAACGCGAGATGGAATAGAGAGAAGGTCGGCCTTTTGAGGAGGATTATACGAAAAGACCAAATCACTCATCCCAATTTGAAAACCCAAACTTGCAAGAGTCAAGCAAAGCCCGAAATACCCTTCTCAGGCCTGGGAATCTCTGAGACGAAATAATCGTAAGGATTCAAGTCCCGAAATCGGCTCTTTTAGCCGAAAAGGCTTCACATGCCTAGGTCGCGCTATTCCCCCATTTTAGGCCGAAAACAAGAGCTTCAAAATAATGCAGTATCACTTCATTGAGCCGAAATTGAACAATAGGGGCAAAAGGCTGAAAAGGAAAAGGTAACAAAGTTCAAAATCGCTAAAACTCACAAAATAGCCTTGTGAGCCGAAAAGAACATAAATTGGACGCCGAAGTTGAAAGATATGAAGTCTCGCAAAATAGTTTAAGAATCCGAAAAGAAAAAAATGTTGCGCATTCTGGTCTTAGAGCTTGAAGTTAGAAAGCCAACGAAAATTGTGAAGAGGTAAGCTTAAAGGCCGAAACGAGAAAGCAACTTAAGTTTGCAAAATAACTCTATAAGCCGAATACCTCAGTTAGCCCGAAAACAACTCCAGATATGAAGTCACGCAAATCATACGAATACCCAAAAATCATTAGCAAAGGATGGAGTGAAACTTGAAGAGGCCGAAGTTCGGCATGTTAACCCCTGAAGTTCAACCTTTTCTATCATTTTGCAAACTTAGACTAAACCTAAACTCGACATTTCTAGTGTTTTTGTGAGGAACAAACAGTTCGCACAAATTGTCCTTAGAGCCCGAAGTTCCTTGAAAAATTAAAAAAGAGGGCGTTGAAATTTTGAAGCTAAATCGCCTAAAGGTCAAAATTTCACCTTTATTTGCCCAAATTCAAGAAAATGAAATGAATTCATTTAACAAGCGGGGCGAATAAGTGAATTTCGACATTTTTGTTAGATTTGAAAGGAAGGAAAAATCACACATTTAAAGCCTTAAGCCCGAGTTCCACCTAGCAAAGGGAGTAATTAGACCAAAAATCGCACCTTCTCAACAATATGGCCGAATCCCTCCCTTAAGGCACACAGTATAAAATATGAAATAATAACATAAGGTGAAAGTTCAAAGTTTTTTAAAATTTGTGAGAAAGAAAGCCAAAGAACTAAATCTTGCGTTTTAGCCAAATAGGTCAAAATTCATAGGGGGGGGCGTTACAATTTCAAACAAATCATTCACCTACCAAACGGAATCGCATCCTACCGGAGGAAAATTAAAATCACCATTCAAAGCTTGAAACCCTAATTTTGCAAGGGATGTTAAAAAGTTAAGTATATTTGTTAAATTAATTTATTTAATTTTTCAAACGATTAATCCAAGTTGAAATTTATCGTTTGCAGGACATCGCTGAAAGAACCAAGAGAGAGCCTGAAACGCAAATCGAAGAACGGTCGTGAGCGACACCAATGCAAGGATGCACCACAAAGCGCAAGGTCGAAGCAATGAGCCACGGGGAAACGCACCATCACCTAAACCGCAAAGTTGAAGTCCACCAACGAGACTGAAGACCAAGAACACAAAATGCTACCAATTGTGCATTCTCAAAAAAATACACAGTTGGATTTAATTCCAAAAATTCAGTTTTGAAAACTGAAATTGTTTATTGTAAAAAGCTGCCTGTGGGTCCCGCTCAAGATATTTTGAAACAAAGTGGAACACAGGTCAGTTGTGGACAGTTATGTCTAGCTACCTGATAGACAAGATTAAAGCCAAATAGTGGTAGGCAGTTGAGAAGGTGGTTGAATGGATAACTAAGAATTGAGTAGGCATGGGTTAAAGCTACCAACTTCTAGAAGGCAGATTCTAGCCCTTGGATGCAGTCAATCCAGGCCATCGATTCAGTTTGTAAATTCTATAAAAGGCAGGGGCCTTTCATTTGTAAAGGGTTAGATTTTTAGTCAATTAGAATAGGTTTCAGCAATTTAGATAGATGTTTTGGTGTGCAGGTATCTGATGGATTCGAGCTGATACCATTGAGGATATGTTGATTGTGTATCCTTGTGTATGGTTAGCCTAAGCCTTTAAATCATGCTTAGTTCAATTGCAGGTGTTCGTCTGAGCTGCGCCAAAATTGGGTGCTTAGCCATGCTCCTGCAGTCTACAAAAATTCCAAGTTCCCTTGAAGATTGCACCGTTCTTGCGAGATTGTGAGCCATTCTGACCAAGCAGGGATTGGTTATGTTGAATCTATCTACCTGCATACCAGTCTTATTAATTTTAGGTTTCCTAAACCCTTTTCTTTTGCTTTTATTTCCCAGTTTGAGAATTAGATACTGACCAACTTGTTGCAAAACATAAGGCCCCTTGTGCTCCTAGCAAAACACATCGACTATTGAGTTATCCCGCAGTCATAACCTGATAGTTTAAACCTTGAGGTCACCCCCATTGATCAATTAAAAACAACATTAGGGCTTCCTTACTTCAAGAGAGGATAGGATACTCGGCGAGATCATTCTATTCTGCATTGGCCGGATAGAGTTGCAGCGATGCGATTTTAGCCACGTCAACAAACGCATTATGCCTTGGAAGAAACTTAGGGCCTTTCAATGCATCTTGTGTGAATTGTTTTGAGGTTTTTAGACGCCCACCTTAGTTGAATTAGGTCCCTTTGATGCGAAAGGACAATTTTGCTTCTTTTCATTTCAACGCCCCTTTCCTTTGCTTGAAACAAACTTCATTTATTTTGCCTTATTCTCATGATTTTAACTTTCTAATCATTTTCGGCTCAAATCACATATATTGCACGATTTTCTCCTTGGATGATTTCAGCTCGAATCACATATATTGTGTGATTTCGGCTTGAAAGAGGTTTAATGGCGCGATTTCGAATTCTGTTCTCCCCTTTTGGCTTAAGAACTCTCCTTGTGCGATTTCGGCTCCTTGAATGATTTCGTGAACTTTTCTCACTTTTCGGCCTTAGAGGCCGATTTGTGAGCTTTATCTATAATCTAAGTAACCGTGTTCGCCAAATTTTCAGCTTTAGGTTCGAAATTCGGACAACCTATAAAAAGTTATAAAATTCGTAAAATTTGTCTGAAATTCGTACGCCATAGAGGTTAGTATATATTTTTTAGGTTATATCTTATTGTGCTAAAAATAAAAAATAGAGGTTAGAAATTCGTCTGAAATTTGTAATTCTTATTGTGCTAAAAATTAAAAAAAAATATCCGGGATATTACAGAGGCTCTTTTATTACAACTATGTAAGCTTGTTTGTTGTCATCTAGATTTATTTCATGGAGCACTTTAGATATATTGCTCACATAATGAATTGTATGTCTTTGTTTGAGCAAAAATTAACTATATTAATTATACATTAAAAACCATATATCTATATCTACATATATTAAATATGTCTTTGAATGTTTAGTGTTGTAGTAGAAAAACTCCATTGGTGAGGTAGCCACCAAGTTTCAACCCCTACTGGGTAATTGAGCTCATGAGCTTTCTACCTTTGTTGGGTCGTTGAGCTCCTAGGTTTGAACAAGTGTGGGGAATGATGAACCCCCCGAAAATGGCCAAAATAACAAACTTTTTCGACATTGATTCCACATTGACTCTGATTTTGTCTCAGACCAACCCTATTTCTAAGCAATTCAGTAATTTCACTCGTTTTTCTAGGATTTTGCAAGTGTTTGCAATGATTTTTTTCACTTTTTTGTCATTTTTGGGGATTTTAACATGATTTTAATGTGATTTAAGTGCAAAAAATCTTTGAAAATTGGGTCAATGCTTGGTCAACGCTTTTTTCATGAATCGGGATTTTTTTGGGGAATAAATTTGCTAGCTCCAGGATTCAAGATTAATGGGGTATAATCGCGATTTTTGGCAGACTATTATTCAACCTTACAATATAGAGAGAAATGATTAAAATGGGAGAACAATGTGATCACAATGAAAGCTACCTCTAAAACTAAATCAAACATTAAGCAACTATTGCTGTTCTTAATTCTGAAAATGCATAACACGTAGACCAATCAACTCGAAATCATACCAAATCAAAAGAAAATGACTAATATGGCATAAGCGACCATTTAAGAACCTTAAACCTACAACTCCGAAGTCCGTGACCAGTTGCATGCATCCCAAGGCAGCTAGGGAAAGGGCGGTCCAGCTGAAACATTCAATTAGCAATATAAAATTCAAAACAGAAAGCTATCATCTCGCCTTTGGTGGACATCATCACCTATGGGATAGAGAAAATCAAAGCCAATACCCATGTTGATATGCTCAGCAAACAAGGAGGTACGATCAAAATATTGGTTCAGCCACTATATGCCTAGCACACACCAAAAACACAACAGCAATCAGAAAACTGAAAATGTAATAGCAAACTCCATCACTCTGAAGCTCAATCTACTCCTCTGAATGAAAAATAGGCTCTCTCCCAGCTAGGTGCTATCTCTCAAGCATGAAACTGGTACAAGCTAGGAAGCACGCAACTTCGAAGCAAAGGTCTGGCACAATTTGGCAGCACTTCGTTATGAAAATGTTCAAAGATAACAAATGAGAGACCAAGATCTCATATTTATAGATTCTGAGACCCCAAATTCACCTCTAAATGGCATCCAAATTACACTTCCTCATTTGCATTTCATTTCAAGCATGACTTTGTCTTGGCATCCCCCTTCCTAGGCACAAAGTTCGAACTTTACCTTGGTCTCAACTTGCAACAAAAAAGAACATTGCACATGAACGTATATTTCATCCTTGGGCGCCTGACTTAGGAGAATAAATAAATTTTGAATATAATGCTCCTTTCATTTCCTAAGTCATCCAGCAATATAATTAAATATTAAACTTTAGAGTAAAGTTTTAATATTAAAGAAATCACTAACAAAACAAGTACTGATTAGTACCAAATTGAGCTATGGACTAAAGTGTTGAAAACCATCAAATTGAGTTGGGTCTGAACTCACAACTGAGCTACTAAAAATAGAACTGCCTGAAATGACACTTACTAAAAATAGTAAGTCCTAAAAACAACTCCAAAAAGACTGTTCTTCGAACCCTATAGCTCAACTCGAGAAACCCAAAAAAACCCAGTAATCAAGACAACCGACATCAACTTACTAAAAATAGTAAGTTCTGCAAACTCCCCTGCCATACATACCACTGCGAAGCTTACAGAAAACCCAGAAGGAAACTTTGATTCATTCTACCAAACTCCAATCAGAACATCCCTAAAAATTGCAAAGAGTCCTCCTAGAAAATAGGAAACCCTGATTCCTCATTCCAAACAGCCTACGGGTCTCCGAAATAGGCCATTGGACCTCTAATTACTCCTTACTGAGAAGGGAACATTACAGTATAGTTGTTATCATGACAAACCAAAGCTTTGTTTGAAGGAATTTGTCAATCAAAGCATCATTCGTTATTATCATTGTCCTAAGATGTTAGCATAGATTAGTCTCTCTAAATCCTCTTCCTTTTGCCTTTTGTTTAAGTTCGAATTAGTGCAGGAGAAGAGCATCACTGAATTGTTACATCAAATGATCAAGTTCTAGCTGTGATTCATAAATATAAGTCCCTTTGTGATACCAACATATCACATCATATTCAATGAGACTCTCCATTTGCAAAGTCAAGCCCTGACTAAAGAAACCTTGGAGTTATCTTATTTGATCACAATTTTTAGCATATAAGGTTTCCTTGTTCAGGAGAGGATAAAATACTTAGTATTTTATTATGTGTTTGAAGTGCATAAAAAACACTTCAACAGATAGCAATTAAATGAGATATGATTGATGAATACTAAACAATGTAAAATATCTAACTAACTCCTAATGCATCCAAATACAACATAAATAAATCTTTATCTTTCCTCATTAGATGCATACATATCAGGCATTAAAAGGGTTCATAATTTTTCTATGATTAGAATTTTGAGCTGTTATACACTATCTTTTGTTTTGGTAAGAATCATATTTATATTATTTTTCTTTTAATAAAAAAATTATAAGATTGTAAAAAAAATTCAAGATTGCAAGGTATAAAAATATAGAACAATAAATTGAATTTTACCTTAGATCCTATATTCAAAATTAAATCATGACATCGTTTATTATTCTTCAATCATAAGTAGTTGAGAAAATTTAGCATCCACTTTTCCGCTCTAGTTTGTTTTGGGGACTGTTGGCCAATCCCGACACCCGTTGGTCAGTCAAAGGAAAAATTAGGGTTTCCTATTTTCTAGGAGGACGCTTTGGCAGTTTTGGTGGCTTGCATGTTGGAGTTTTACAATTTTGATTCTAGATTCCTTCTGAGTTTTCATAAAGCTTCGCAATGATGGTACATGCGTAGCAATCAGTAGAGTTTGGTAAACTTACTATTTTTAAAGTATCCAAACAATAATTGATTTTGGCGTCCCTTTTGGAGGAATAAATGATTTAAAATAAAGGCAAATATTATCATGCTTTGGGCGTCCAAGTTGGCATTTGACTTCATTTCATTTCATGTCAATTTGGAGGGAGTTGAATTTGAATTTGAATTTGAATTTGGAGCTTCAAAGGCTATAAATAAAAGTGTTGGGCTCTTATTTTTGGTATCCATTGCTATTATAACAAAGTGTTGTCGAAATAATTTCAGACTCTCGCTTTGAGGGATGCATACCTCCCAATACCTTCAGTTTCGAGCTTGAAAGATAGCCCCTAACTGAATATTGTGATTGTTTCTCATTCAAAGGAGCAGATTGAGCTCAAAGAAGATGAAGATATTTGTTGTTTCTAGGTATTCTTCCTATGTTTTTCTCTTGGTTTGGCAATCCATTTTGCTAAGTTTCGTAGATTTTGGTGTTGATTTTGATTTTCTAGACAAAATCGCCCTTCTTGCCTAGTCGTACCATGCTAGAGGCTGCCTTGGGAAGCGTGCAATGATATTAGTTCAGACTTGCAAAAAGTTGTTGACTTTGTCTTCGGCATCTTCTCTTCAGGGATCATTCCCACTTGATTTCAAGTCATTTGGAGGAGTGTGGGTAAAGTTACGAGCATTTAGGTGATTTCTCTCCTTGTTGGTTTGTTATTTCAGTTAGCCATTCTTTATATCAGACCTGAGTTATTTACCTGTTTGGTTACTTTACATATGTTGGATAGCTCATATTTGTTAGAGAATCAATTTCTAATATTTTGGTGTGTTTAGATATCAATTTCTTATTGTAATTTGTAAACTAATGCTCTCATTGTAACGGTGAACTCAGTAGTACTGATCAGCCCTTGCTTATGGCATTTTAGATTTTGTATTTCCCACTGTAGAAGTGGAAGTGGATGGCTTAGCCGCCTATCTATTACTTCAATTGGGTTTCAAGTCCTCCCACCGAATAAGTGGTTGAGTGATTTTACTTTTAGTATTGTAATAAGTGTCCTCACGCTGAATAAGTGGTTGAGTGATTTTACTTTCAATATTGTATTAGCTGTCCTCCCACTGGAAAGTGGTAGAGTGATTTTACATTGAGTTGTTCTTTCCCACTGAGTAAGCGGAAGGGGTTGGCTTGCCGCCCAGCATTGTACTTCAGTTTTTCTGTGGAGCTAACGATCCCCTATTCACCATATGCTCTCACCTTCCCATATTGGGCTCTTGGTGAACGGAAAGTGGAAGGGTACCTTTCAGCAGCATTGTATTTCACTTTCCTAACCTTAACGGGTGCTTTGATGTGTTAAAAAATTAAAAAAAAAGGGGACATTTCAGAAAAGACTTCTAAACCTACAGATATTTTGCCATTGCATCTTTCACATTTATATGCACATATATCAAGCAACTAATGGGTTCATAATTTTTCTATGATTAGAATTTTGAACTGCTTTGATACACCATCTTTTGTTTTGGTAAAAATCATATATAATTATTATTTTTTAACATTAAAATTAGAAGATTAGAAGAAAATTCAAGATTGCAAGGTATAAAAAGATGGAACAAAAAATTGATTTTTACCTTAGTTCCTATATCCCGTATAAAATCAACCCATCATCTATAATCCTTCGATCATAAGTAGTTGAGAAAAGGCTTCTCACCTGCAAATATTTTGTGGATGGATCTTTCACATTTATTCTGAAACTCTCATTCCAATGTGGCTCTTTTGTCCTGCATATATAAAAAATGAATAAATATGAACATCCTCTTGTACAAGTCCAACTAATATGAAAAAATTCAATTTATAGCACTTCCAAAATAGGCACACATGCATTCTAACACATATACACACACACACATGCATAGATGCACATACACACACATGGGCACACACATACAAACATACACATAAACACACTTGCATACATACATGCATTCACAACAACAAAATCCCACAAACTAGATTTTAAAATATTTAATAATATTTTGATTATGTAAATGTACGCACATATAAAATACTTGAGACAACCTAGTCCTATAAGACACTATATGGAGCAAAATATTTACCACCAAGATCAATGAGCTACATGGCATAGTGTATTTTTCAAAGATTGTTATTCAATTGAGATACCACTAGATTAGAGTGGGGAAGTAGATATCCAAAAGACACTATTCAGGTGTCATTATGGGTACTATGAGTTCCTAGTCATGCCCTTTGAATTGACTAATGCTCCTGCAACCTTCTAGTCTTACTAAACCATATCTTCAATAAACAATTGTAGAAGTTTCTTGTGGCATTCTTTGACAATATTCTAGTTTACAACAAGACATGGGAAAATCATATTAAGCATCTTGATGAAGTGCTACGCATCATGGAGATACAATCCCTATTTGCCAAAGCTTCTGAGTGTGAGTTTGGGCTCAATGAGATTCTTTATTTGGGACATGTGATTGGTGCAAATGGAGTCCAAGATCATTAGGAGAAAATTCAGGCCATTTTGGATTAGCCCCCACCAAAGCCACTAACAGAGTTGAGGGGATTCTATGGCCTATGCAACTATTATAGGAGGTTTGTGAAAGGGGTTTTCGCAGCTTGGTGCACCTCATACAAAACTTATGAAGAAAGGAGCTTTCAGATGGTCAAATGAGGGTCAATTCACTTTTGATAGACTTAAGGAGGTGATGAGTACTTGTCCCGTTTTAGCGTTACATGACTAAACCTTTTGTTTTGGAGTGTGATGCTTTAGGTTAGGGAGTTGGGGCAATGCTGATGCAAAATAGGCACACCTATTTCCTATGAGAGCAGGGAGTTTTGAGATGCAAAGACATTATATTCCATCTACCATAAGGAGATGCTTTCCATCATGAATACATTGATGAAGTTCAAACTTCAAACAATATTTAGTAGGTGGGAAATTTGTGGTCCAAACGAATCACAAAAGCTTGAAATACTTCTTCGAGCAAAAAGATTTGAATTAGAGACAATTAAAGTGCGTAAATAAAATCTAGATTTTGATACAGTGTGTGTGAAGGGGAATAAAAACATCGTTTCAAAAGCACTTTCTAGGAAACCTGCTATTCACTCCTTGGCAAATATTTTAGCTAATTAGAAGGCTCCTTTTTTAGTTGAGTATTCCAAGAATACTTTGGCATGCAAACTGAAGGATGGTAAGATTCAGGATGACCAATACAGGATGGTAGATGATATCACCTACTACGAGCACAGGATCTACTTGGTGCCTAAATCAAAGCTAAAGAGAAGGATTTTGAAAGCCATTCATCATACCCACTTGCAAGACATCCAAGGTACTTCAAGACCTACTGGTAGATAAGAGAGAGATTCTCTTGGAAGGGTCTCAAAGATGATGACTTGTGGCACGTGCGTGAGTGCATGAATTGTCAACAAAACAAGTGTCATGTCCCCATCCTTAACCTAGAACATAATTGCAGTGACACACTTATGTGGACAAGAAGTGGCAAACCTTGAGCACCTATATCTAGTTAAAAGATAGAAGAAGAAATGTACTAAGATAGTTAGAGTAATAAGATATCCGGAAAATCATGCAGTCTTATGAATAAGACGATTTTCCATTAGTCACATTAGGAGTTATAAGTATAAATCAAGATCCAAGGTGAATGTTATCTCTATAAACACTATCATGGCAAGGATCACTACCTCAAATAAAGATAATAAGTAACATGTTCATTTCTTATACCAAGTGAGAAGACCACCTTCATGGAAGAAGGATTGAGATAATCAAGCTTATGAGAGAACATAATCAATCATGTTGACAAGATAACATCCTATATCAATCATCATCAAGACAACAAGGGAGAAGCATGGTACTAAACGAAGATATTTTTCATCATGAAAGAAGAATCAGATCATCAAGTTATTAATTGACAAATAGTAAAGATACAAGTGATCCATACATCAATCAGCATGATAACAGCGGAGCCATTTTGATAACTAGGCACCAAGAAGTTTGACCATCCATGCATACAAGATAGGAGATGACTACAAGAAATAGTTAATGGTCCCATAAAGATAATCATAGTAAGACATAGATAATACACCATTATGGAATAAGCAGCCAATTACTATGAAGTTGATCATCATTGTATCTAGATCCTACTTGAGACATACTATGGATATACAATCAGAAGATAAGAGAAGATCAATCATCAAGCTTTGATCAATTAAGTGATCATGTGCATTGACATAAGAACCGAAAGCATCCAGCTACTTCAGATCCCTTATCATAGATATTATGCCTTGATTGATAAGATTGTTCAAGCCTCTTGACAAATCAAGTATGTTGATTTAAGATTAATCATAACCATCAATAATATTAGCAAATTGATAAGCAAGGAATTTGTTAAGCATGATAAATGGCAGCGATTAAATGAATAAACTAATTGGTATCATTTGTATAAACCGATTGGGTTATGAAGAGGTGCAATTGGGGAGAGATATGTCTTTCCGGCATCCAAGAGGTACAACCCCTTCATCAAGTAAGATATAAAATGAAGATAAAACTCACTCCATTGAGGCATTGGATTCTTGTTTCTATTTCTACTTTATCCATTATTGGATCGACTCTTGTGAGCATCAGCCTGTTTGGCTAAATCAGTTGTAAGTTTATAACTCCATTTATGACACAACAACATTTATTGCAAGGGAGGAAAGCACATGTCAGACACAGAATCAACAATATTCTTGCAAGTTAATATATAATATCAGACACAACAACTGTATCAATAATACAGATCAGACATTGCATGGTTTAAGAGTTTATATCAGAGACAACAAATCCATATTGCTATACGAAATATCATACTATATATCATTGGACATTTACATTGCCATATTCGATATAGCAGAGATCCTATTGATCATTGCACTAAGTGCAAATATATGAATACATTAATTCACTTAGCATACATCTAGTTATCCAATCAGGAATAGCAATGATATTGACAAGAATATTTATCCTACTAATACCTAATATAAATATTGTTCTTGTAGAAACATAATATTATAGTTTTTATCAATTGCATAATTGGAGCATGCCAAGTGGTATCATATGGTATTAATCATAACTCATGAAGTCTCTTACAATTGATCTTTTCGAATTAATTGTCCCAATATCCTAAGTTTTTAAATAAGGCGATATTACAAGTGGTATCAAAGCATTATATTTTGTGGTTATATTGAATTGTTCCTAAAATAGGATATTACAACAAGTCAAAGCAAACTTTTCAAGCAAGATTATTGCAACCCTTACCCATACTTGAATAGAAATGGGAAAGTATATCCATGGATTTTATTATTGGTCTCCAGAAGGTGCGAGGCAAAGATTGTATCTTTGTGGTAGTTGATCATTTGACCAAGTTTTCACACTTCTTTGTCATGTCATCTGAGTATTAGGCACCTCAAATTGCAAATTTGTTCTTCATTGACGTGTTTAAACTCCATGGATTGCCAAAGAACATTGTCAATGATCAAGATAGAAGCAGAGAAAAGGGACTCGCCCAGACTCAGCGAGTCCGAGTCCGAGTCATGCTCGGCAAGTCCCAGGGGCTCAGACTCGGACTCATCCGAGTCTAGCGAGTAAAATCGCCAGACTCGCCGAGTTGGCGAGTTTGGCCCAGACTCGCCGAGTTGGCGAGTTTGGCCCAAACTCGCCAAACTCGGCGAGTCCCAAGCCTCGGACTCGGCCGGCGTAAGGGAAACAAAAAACACAAAAAAAAATTAATATGCAAAGTTTTTTGAAGTTTGTTTTTTTATGTTAATTGTCTTCTAGCCCTAAAAGTGACTTTCATTTCATTCACTTGCAAAAAAAGGAAGAGTAAAGTGAGTTGGGAAGAAAAACAAGAGTGCATAGAAGAAAAACCAGCAAGGAGGAAGCTCAAGTTTTCTTCAATTTGTCACATTGGAGCTGCATTGTGTTTCGATTTGGTGCATCAAGAGTTGGATAGGAAGACTTTGCAGCTCATTTCAAGCTTGTTGTAAGAGGTACAGTTGTTTTTTTGAAGATTAGTTTGTTTCTTGTATGCAAAAATTTAATTTTGTATCCATTTATTTTGAAAGTTTTACATCTTCTTTCAAAATCTTTTGTATGTGTGTATGTAGCATGTAGTATGTAGTTGTAGTGTTGTACTATGTAGGGTTTGTAAATTTTTATTTTTTTTAAAGTAGGGTTTGACAAACCCTACTTTTGTTTTTTTGAATGTATGTAATATGTGTTAATTTTATTTTGTATTTGTAATGTTTTATTGCAGCAAACTTCACTTTATTATTTCAATTTGCCTCAACTTCAAGTTTGACAAAACTATCCTAAAATGTCTACTTCAGCTTCTAGCCCCCCATTAGAAAGGACCCTACTTGGAAATATCATGAGGATTTTCCAGGGCAAGGGAAAGGGCAAACAAAATGTATGTTTTGAAAAACAATATTCCATGGAGGTATATATAGGCTGAAATACCATATTGCTGGTGTGCGTGGACGTGATGTCGAACCATGCCTAAAAGCAGTCCCTGAGGCCGTACGTGATTGTTATGTAATGGTTGAGGAGATTGAAAGAAAAAAGAAACAAAAGGAGGATCAAGGGGCCATTGGGAGAGAGACAGTTTTAGGAAGAGGGACACAGTTAGGTTGTGTTGGAGGCCCTTCTTCCTTACATCCATATTGTCCCACTCAGTTTGCTACTGCTGGTGCTTCCGTTTCTGCTTCTGCTTCTATAAGTGGCAATGCCACCGCCACTTCTCATGCTCCTACCACTAGTAGTTGTAGTGGGAATGTTACTATTGGACCTAGGATTCGTAAATCTAGGTTGGATTCCTTCTTTGTGCCTCGCACTACTCCTGGGTCCCAACCATCGCTTGAGGGCATGGGTTGGAACAAGGAGGTCCATGATGCTACTAAAATGGCAGTTGGCAGGTTTTGGAGCTACAGCTGTATTCCATTCTTTGTAGCCAGGTGAATGTTTTACTAACTTTTATGTTTGATAACTTTGATTGTTTTAATTTTTACACTTATCTCATTGAATTTTTATACTTAACTTATCTCATTGAGTTTCTTTGCGACAGGTCTCCTTATTGGCAACAAATGGTTGATGCCATTACCATATGCGGGGCGGGGTTCAAAGCCCCTAGTGAGAGTGATTTGAGGGGACCCATTTTGTCTCAAATGGTGGATGATGTGAAAAAGGATTTAGATGAACAATGCCACATATGGAGCACTAAAGGTTGCACCATCATAACTAATGGTTGGACGGATAGGAGAAATAGAACTCTCCTTAATTTTCTTGTTTCTTCCGCAGGTGATTGATTAATTTTAGTTTCATATAGTCTTTAATTTTTTATTTTTTATCTAATGATTTATTGAATGATCATTGACCTACCTTTTTTTTTTAATTTCAGGGGGCACCGTTTTCATCAAGTCCATTGATGCCTCCACCCATTGCAAGAATGCCACCTACCTATGTGAGCAGATAGAGGAGGTGATTCAAGATGTGGGTGAGGAGAACGTGGTACAGGCAGTGATCGACAATGCAGCAAATTATGTTGCTGCGGGTAAACTTTTGATTACAAACTAATTTTGCTTGCAAATTAATTACTATCTTGTAGTTTGTACCTCCATTAATTACAATTTACAATGCAACAAATTATGTTGTTGCAGGTAGACTATTGATGGAGAGGCACCCATCTATAGTTTGGACTCCATGTGCTGCTCATTGCATTGACCTCATGTTGGAGGATATTGGAAAAATCCCATGGGTCAAGAGATGTGTAGAAAGGGCAAGAAAAGTCTGCAAATTTGTATATAATCATTCATGGGTGTTGGCTCTTATGAGAAAATACACAGAGCAGAAGGAGTTAGCTTGTCCAGGAATCACAAGGTTTGCCACAAACTTTCTCACATTGCAGTCCATGCTTAGGTCCAAGTCTTCCTTGAGACGTATGATTGTTGGTGAGGAGTGGTCTTCCTCATCCTATGCTACCACCCCTACAGGGATAGAGATGGCAGACTGCATTTTTTATGAGCAAGGCTTTTGGGTCCCTTGTGATGAGATAGTGAAGGTAATTTTTTTATAAATTCTACAATTTAACTTCATGTTTTATAACTTATTATATGTATTCTCTTATTTGCTCATTTTTCTAAATTACACAATATTTTCAATTTTGCAGTTTGTTAAGCCCTTGGTGGTTTTGTTGCGAGTTGCGGATGGAGATAAGCCCGCAATGGGCTATATATATGAGGGCACGGATAGGGCGAAGGAGGCCATCAAATTCGTCTATCGAGCAGATGAGAGCAAGTATGGTCCCATTTGGGAGATCATTGATAGGAGATGGCATCATCAACTTCATAGGCCCATCCATGCGGCAGCCTATTATCTGAATCCGGCATTCCGTTTTATCCCTTCTTTCAAGGCTGATGTGGAGGTCCTTAATGGGCCATATGCAGTCATGGAGAAGATGGGACCTACTGGTACTTCTCAGATAGACCTTTTTCGAGAGCTACATATGTTCTCAGATGCACAAGGGGAGACCTTCTCTCGTCCTGTCGCCAAAGACGGTAGGACAACTATGATGCCAGGTAAAAATAAATTGTTAGGCTTAATTTTAGTTTTATTCAATACTATATTATAACTTGTTAAATGAGTTCATGAGTGAGACTGATTTTATTTATTTTTCTCAATTCAAACTCAGATCATTGGTGGAACTTTTTTGGCCCAAAGACACCAAATATTCAGAAGTTGGCCATTCGCATCTTGAGCCAACCATGCAGCGCATCAGGTTCTGAGCGCAATTGGAGTATGTTTGAGCACATACACTCCAAGAGGAGCAATAGATTATCTGTGGAGAAGATGAATGATCTCGTCTTTGTTCACTACAACCTCCGCCTGAGAATGAGAAAGAATGCAATAGTTGACATGTCTCCTATCATTCTAGATGAGGTTGATCTTGAAGTAGAGTGGGCCAATGAGAATCAGACAGCTCCTGGGACTCCTATAGCTGTATTTAGTGATGATGACATTGATTGGATTGACTAGGTAGATATAGAGGCTGAGGCTGTAGCCATGGCAGAGGAGGAGCAGAGAGCACAAGCAGAGATAGGAAATACTGAGACTTAGAGTGACACAGTTGTTCCTGATGTTGGCGAGCCTGACACAGCTGTCCTGATGTTGGTGAGCATGGCGTTGTGTCACGGGGAGCGACTATGGTTGCTGAATCATCCAGGACCTACTTTAAACACCTTCGCAGGGGGCCAGGGCGAGAGGGTGCAGTTGCACGGCCCTCTGAGCCATAGGCTTGTACACTTGTAGTTGTATTTAGTATTTACTATTTACCTTTGGTATTTGTATGAAACATTTGATGATGATCATATGATGACATGGATTTTTTATTCCATGAGTTTTGTAATATTGTATACATTTGACAATATTTATATATCTATGTTTGTTATTTTCTTCAGCTACAATTTGCGTTTATGCTTATGTGATTGATGTATACTTGTGTATGTAATCAAATGAGCCGAGTTTGATGATGTTTTTGTGTCTTTAAGGTGTATTCAATAAAGGGTGTCTGAAACAAGTTTTAAATCTTTAAAAATCTCTAAATTTCTTGAGTTTTTCACTTTCCCGAGTCCAGCGAATCTGACGCCGAGTCCTGAGTCCGAGTCCGAGTTGGCCTTGCCGAGTCCGAGCCGAGTCCGAGTCCTGTTTCTTTGGATAGAAGGTTTCTCAGTTCTTTTTGCCAAGATCTATTCAAGTTGGATGGCATGGAGTTGATCCCGCGCACCAATTACCACACTCAAACAAACGGTCAAATGGAGATTGTGAACAAATGGGTGGAAGATTATTTGCATAATTACATTTCAAGGTAGTAGAACACATGGATTGGATGGTTGCACTTGGGTGAGCATTGTTATAATACCTCCTATCATATGTCGATTAGGTTTTAAAGCACTGTATGGATATGATGCTACATCTTTCATAAAAATTGTCTTTTGGTGATAGGAGAGCTCCTAAGGCTAAGATTTAAATTTAGAAGAGCCAGGACATCCTTAGGACTCTTAAGGATAATCTTCAAAGTGCCCAAAATCAGCAGATGGTATATACAAATAGGCACATAGTGGAGAGAATTTTTGAGGTGTGTGACTTAGTTTTCTTGTGCCTTTAGCTATACAAGCAATCTTCTCTAAAGAAGAGTGGTGTACAGAAGTTGAAACCTCATTTCTATGGCCCTTACAAGATTGTTCAGAGGGTTTGTAAGGTAGCTTATGAGCTAGAGCTACCATAAAATAGTAAGATTCATAATGTGTTCCACATCTCGTGCCTTAAAAAGGCACTTGGGCAGCATATCACATCATCACCTGAGCTTCCACCATTAGATGAGGAGGTCATATTGGTTTTAGTTCTTGAAGCTATTCTAGATGTCAGATAGAGGAGATTGAGGAGCAAGGTAATTAAGTATCTTATTAGGTGGAGAGAGTTACCCATAAAGGCTATCACTTGGAAAGGTGAACAAATTCTTGGGCATCCTATTTTACTATTGCTCAAGGACAAGCAATATCGGTAAGGGAGGATTGTAATGTCTACTTCTGAGAAGCAATCAGAGGTGACCATTAAGTCTTTTTGATTCTTGTAGGCTAAGGTTTGTTTAATTATTTAAAGTTGTCCAATAAAGTACATTTTACGAATAGCTTTATTTAATTAATTTAATAAAGTGACTTAAGTGAAAAATTCAAAATAAATATTAAAGTCACTTTATTAGATGGGCTTTAATGAATTATTTAAAAGCGGATAATTGAAAAGAAAATTGGGATAGTACTATGGGTTTTTATAAAATGAGATTTTGGGGCTCATTTCTTCATGGTTGGATTATTTTATCTATTTTGGATTTGCAAAAGCTTCTTGTGGAGCTAAAAGCCTAGGACAAAAACCCTAAGGGAAACTGACTTTGATAGTGAAATGTCTACACTATTTGTTAATGGTGGAGCCACTTAGATTTCATAGGTGGGTTCGACCAGAGTTACAGGACTCGCAGAGTTTGGCCAAGACTCAACGAGTCCGGGTCACCTTTGCCGAGGCCAGAGGATCCTGCACTCAGACTCAGCAAAGTCTAGCCAGGTCTGCGCAAACTCGCAAGTCTGTCAGACTTGCCGAGTCCTGAGCCCTAGAATCTGCCGCCCAACAAGGAAATAAAAGGCAAAAAAAAATTAAAAAGTTAGTGTAGTCTCCATTAGAAATAAATTTCAAGGACGTGAAAAGTGATAAATCCAACTCAAACCTTGTATTTTGATGGATATTCTACAAATTATTTTTTGAGCATTAGATATTAGCCAATAGAAAAAATAAATCTCAACGCCTTTATAAAATAATAAGTCGTTTGAGCTTTTGGGGTCGCTGCCCCAAAACCCCTGCGGGGGTGCTGCCCCTCGACCCCGCCCTGTACCGCGACAAGGAGCGCGCTAGGGACGCTGCCCCTGGACCACGCAAGGGGACCTGCCCCTTGACCTTGTCTTGGGGGCATGTTATGACCTAATTCACACATCGCCCCATCACAGATGGGGACCCCCTCTTTTTGTTTTTCTTTTAGGGTTTTGTCTTAGTTCTGCATATTCATAAATCTTCATTTTGAGAGAGTTAAGAGTTTTGAGGTCATTCCAGGCCAGATTGAGAATTTATACTCATAATTGAATTTGAATGCCGCTAAAATGCTCAGAAGGTCTGAAGAACGAGGATCGTAATTGCTTTAGGTCATTTCTGACAACATGTTAATTTTAGAAGTTTTTGCTTTTTCTGCTTTTTGAAAGTGCCATATGGGTTTTGTTCTTCGAATCAAATTATTACTACCCATTTTCTCGGAATTTGAAAATATTGTCTCTAGGTATAAAAAGCAAGGCTTTGAAATTTTTGCATTTTTCTGAGATTAGAGTTTTGTGCCTTAGGTCATTCTGGTCCTACCCATGTCTTTAGATTCGAAAATTCTTGCTTCTAAGTATAAAAAGCAAGGGTTTGAAAAAAATTTCTTTTTTCTGAGATTAGAGTTTCAGTCCTTATACCAAATTATTCTTACCTATGTTCTCAGATGTTGAAAATTATGTCTTTAAGGGTAAAAAGAAAAATGCAAACCCTAATTAGGGTTTTGTTCCAGAATATCGGCCATTTTATTAGTACCCGTGTTCTCAGATTAAAAAAATAAGGTCTCCAAGTGCAAAAAGAAAAATGGAAATCCAAATTAGGGTTTATGTTCCAAATGAACCAGCAAGGTATGAACATGGTAGTTATACTATTGATCAAGTCTAAAGGAGGGGATAAGAAATGGCACATTAAAAATTTTGCCCAAGTTGAAGAAGTAAAAATGGCAGATAAGTTCGACAAGGCTCAAAGTTAGGCAAGTGGAATGGCAAATGATCAGTCAAAATCGTCCAAGAATGTCAAGCATAGAAGAAATTTAAGCAGAATCAATGTCTGCCAAGGCATAGGAGAGTTGTCCAAGTAAAATTGTCTGACAAATGTTAAACTCCTACCGAGGGTTAACTAATCCATGGCAAGAGTTACTGTAATGTCCCTACTATTTAGAGATCATTAACCTACTAAAAAGATTGTTAGAACATGACATACGTATATGTATATATAAGTAATCTAAATTATAATCTAACTTCAATGCTTATTTAACATCATCATAATTTTTATCTAATTAAAAGGATATGAATGCCATACAAAGTATGTCCTTAGGCGGTCGTGCGGCTCGCCTTCTTGGAACCCCTTGGTTCCAAGATGTCCTTAGGCGGCCGTGAAGCTCGCCCTCTTGGAACCCCTTGGTTCCAAGCCCTCCAGGAAATCGAAGATGAGTTCGAATCCTGTCTTGGGTGTAACCTCTTACACCCAAGCCCTCCAAGGAAGACCCTTGTCTTTCCTTGCCTTGGGTGATGCCTTCATCATCCAAGTCCTCAGAGGGGATCGGCCCGACCTTGAGTCCTGTCTCGGGTATAACCTCTTATACCCAAGACAGCCAAGGAAGACCTTTGCCTTTCCTTGTCTTGGGTGATGCCTCCATCATCCAAGTCCACAAGGGGAAGTGACCAGATCCTTCTCTTCTTGGTTGATTTTTAGTCAACCAAGTCATACGTTTGCATAATAGTTTCAATTCATAAACTATCCCTTGAGTTAACATGAATTCCTAATGTATTCTTTAACTTATAAACATCAATGTGTTATATCATCTTTAACATGTACATTACATTTCATTAAATACCTTTGTATTAAATAATGCTTCCTAATGTGTAAACTTGTGTATACAACCATTACATGATTATGCCCTTTGCCTATATTTAATGACCAGTGAATACTACAGATTAATTAATACATATATATTCACTAAAATACAATTAACATCACCTATTAATTAACATTACACTTTACCCATTAACTAGCATTAAGGAGTATTACATATTAACTAATAATAATGATGTTACATATTAACTAATATGAGCACATTAACTAATATAATTATATTATTTAATACCTGAAACCCTTTGTTCCTTACCTTCCGACTACAGTAGAAGACCCTCCTTCTGTTTTCTCCCTTTCCCGTTCCCCCTTTACTCCTTACCGCTGCTAACTTAAATAACCCGTGAGGGGTTGTGCCCCTCCACGGCCCCTCCCGCACGAAGTGGTGCGTGGGTAACCGCAGCCTAGGCTGCGGTTACCCACGCACCACTTCGTGCGGGAGGGGCCGTGGAGGGGCACAACCCCTCACGGGTTATTTAAGTTATGTTTTGTTTGTAATATATATAAATTAAATATATTAAATATTATATATTGTTTCCTTTTTAATATATTAAATATTAAATACATTTCATTTAAATATATAAAATACTAAATAACATTTCATTTAAATATATTAAATATTACATATTAAAATATATTTAAATATCTTTCCATTTAAATATATATAAAATATCATTTCCTTTATTAAAACAAATTAAATATATATTTTATTTTTCATAGAATACTTAGATTATTATTTAATATATCAAATGTATTACCAATTTAATCATTTGTTTGATAATACTTTTCCTTATTTAATCCATATTTAATGATTTATTTCCTCTTAGTATATTAATTATTATCTAATAAATTTACATTGGTGATACTGTTAACTCTTTCCTTATGATAATCGATATTATTCCTTAATCGCTACTAACCATAACTGATGACTATTATCAAACTAACCATCATCTCCCCTCAAACCGATATTGCGTAAGTCCCTACTTGTCGTCTTTCAACCTTAGAGGAAAATCGTAAAGTCTCATAAATGAGACAATTTTCCGATTTCATTTATATGATTAAATATAATAACATTAAATAATTAATAATTTTAAATATTTATTCGTTGGTAATTATTATATAATTAATAATAATAACTTCTTTATTTAGGGTCTCTCTCTCTTTCTCTCCATATGTATAACGACCCAGGAGGAGACATGACAGTTACTCAAACTCCTTCCTAGGGTTAAGCTTATTCATACACAAGAATGTCTGACAATCTTCTAAGTGCACCTCATGTCCAAGCTAAAATTGTTCGACAAATGGCAAACTCCTACCAAGGGTCAATTAACTCATGGCGAAAGTTAGCAAACTCCTATGTACAGTCAAGCTTGGATCAAAGAAGAAATGGCTAAGTGTATGCAACTTTCATCATGTCCAACACCCTCCAAAGTCCGCCTTGTCCTAGGATTGACAAAGTCCGCCTTGATGAAGCATGGCACAAGGAATATAAAGTTCGCTCAAGAAGACATGTTAAGCATTCTTTAAGGTTCACCTATGGTTGACAAAGTCTGCCTAGGGAGAAGAAAGGGTAAAGTGTGTGGCACAAGCAAATAAAAAATATGTCCAAATTCTTTCCATGTTCGCCTAGACAAAAAGGCCTTCCTAGTTGGCAATAAAAGATGACATGGCATTTCAAAGGGGTTGAAATTGGCAAGTGCAATGACTTGGCATTTAAAACAATTAAAGTCAATAAAATATATGACATGTCAAGTTCGAACTTCTAGAAGATAGAATAAAGCAAATAAAACTTTCTAAAACATGATGGAAGCTTCTAAGGATAAAGTTCGAATTTCCTAAAGGATAAAACAATTAAACTTTCTAATTTTTGCAAACATGAAAGAGAATCTTCCAAGCTTCCTTCTAGAAGAAGGCAAAGAGTTCGAATTTCCTAAAGATAGAATAAAACAATAAAGCTTCTAGAAGCAATCCAAGAAGCTATAAAGACAAGGTTTTACCATCACTTCTCTTTGCCAAATTCAAGAAGCATAAGTCTATCTGCAAAATCGCTAAGAGTGATCAGGGTAAGCAGCTCAAAACCATAAAAGATTATCAAATTCATGCCAAAATCTGATCATATTATCAGATTAGCCTTGCAAGAGTAAAGCAAATTCAAGGGTTTGAAGGAAATAAGTTCGATATTTTCCTCAAATTTGCCATTGATAACAGTTTGAAGGAGTAAATTCTACCTTGATCATCTCCAGAAGGAGGAATAAAGCAGGTCCAAGGGTTTGAAAAGGACATTCAAAAAGTTCAAGTTCGCTATTAACAAGGTTTGCTGATAAAATTTTGAGTTCACCATTAATCATCCTTGAATCTGCCTTGGTAGAAAGAATCCAAATCTGCACATAGTCTTAATAATCCTTCAAACCTGCACTTCATTTTACTAAGAAAGCAAAACAAATTTGGAGGAAGATACATATCTCAGACTCATCCAAGATCATCATACACAGCAAATTGAAGGTTTGGTAGCAAACTTTTGTAAACCCTGCCCTACCAAAAAGAAGGTAATCTAAACTCACATATCCAAGGATTTGGAAGCCAAACGAAATTGTCCAACTGCTGCAATCATGATCCGTAAGGTTGAAGATAACAAACTAAGGGTTTGCTTAGTATCCTAAGTTCTTAATCGCCTCTAAACCCACCTTGGAAGAGAAAGATTGATCAAGTTTGATTCACATGTGATGATCTTTCAAGTATGATACAAACCTGTCCAAAGCCTATAAAATTCGCCATGGAAATGAGAAATAAAGCATTCCAAGGGTTTGGAAACGAAGCAAAATTGTTTAAACTGCTATCCAAAGCAGCAATCAAAGAAAGTTAGAAGATTGGAGGTTTGCTGGACACAAAGGAATACACATGTTTGCCATAAAGAAAAGTATGAACAAACTTAAGATTGTGTCCAAGCACAAAACTTGTCCAAGGATGTGGAATGTTCGCCCATGTTCAACAAAGAAAATTCTCAAAATTTGCTGAGGAAATAGAGTAAGAACAAAAGTGTTCAAACTTCTTCCAATTCCGCCTTGGCAACAACTTTGTCCAAAGAAATCAAGCACAAAATTTGTCCAATAAATTGAGAACTTCGCCTTGTCAAGAGGAAGACATTTAAACATGAAAACTTTTCCATAAAACTTTGACATAACCTCACCTAAGTTCACCTAAGGATGGACAATCAAATATGACACAAGAAGAAGTTTGCCAAATAAGCAAGATAAAATGGTCTGATCTTGTTCCTAAATCTGCTCTTGACAAAAGGACATATGACCGTTCAAAAGTTCTTCCAAGAACTAATCCGAGACATGAATTAGGCAAGACAAACAAGATTCCAGTTTGCCTAAGGGAAAAGAAAGTCAAAAAAAATTGAAAGATGATTGTCCAATTGACGAGAAGCATACCAAGGCATAGGATGTGCAAATTGAAATAAATTCCTTCCAAAATCACAAACCCTAAGGCATGAAGAAATTGTCCAAACCCTTGCAAGTCAATCATACACTAATACATTGATTTATCCAGACATAAATGGAATATGTGAAGATAGTGATACCTAACCAGAGACTTAAAATTGAGAACAAAATCACCATGCCAGAAAGATGAAATTCTGATCACAATGCACATAAAATCAAACCAAAATGATGGGAAATAAATTTGTCACATGAAATATTTTTAATTCACAACACTTAGAAAATTTTGTCAAAATTTAAAATTTCTAGAAAGTTCTAGAAGATTCCTGGATAAAATCAAATTTTTGAGAGAAGAAATAAAACTTTCTATTTTGGAAAGATTAAAACCAAAAAAACAATAAAAATTATTCAAAAATTAAAAAAACAATAAAACAAATCAAAAACTTCTAAATTTAAGAACCCTTAACTCAATATATGTAAGAACCCTGCAGGTTCTAAATCTCCTGAAATACTATTGCTGATTTGTTTTTGGATTTTCAAGGGATTTTGAACAATTTCTAAATAAAAATAACAAGTGCACCAGGCAAGAATTGCTCATATAACTAAATAGATACCAAATATGGAACAATTGAATCTATATTATGCATTTAGTAACTGTTGCAAATAAAACTAATACATAAAACATACTCGTAGGTGCTCAGTTTATTTTAAATAAAGAATTCTGGAGTTTGCCAGCCAAAGGAAACTAACCAAAATTAAAGTACAAGTCCAGAATACAATTTCTTCAGGCCAAAAAAGAGATGAATCCACCTGATTATGCTGGGCATTGGGAATGGTGCAACTAGATTGCAAATTAGAAAGGCGTTTCAGCCTCCCAGTCAAAACGTCCCTTTCTTGGACCCCACGTGCCAAGCTTGAATTGTACAGCCAGGAACTGGAAACTGTACGGCTGCTTATTCCAATGAAATATGCTGCAAAAAGGGGCGTCTAACCTGATTTGCCCTTTCCTTATTGAAAAATCCGCAATATCTGAAATAAAGAATCTCTGTTGAAGCACAATAAGACTTCTGAAAGAAGTCTTCAAAATGGCAATAATTCAGCTGATCTTCCACAGCCTCACAATCACAGATCCAAGAAGAATTTCACTTCTCCAATGGCCAAACCTCTAAAACCTGTTGTGCTTTGCACTGCACACCCCGTCCTTGACGGAGACCCCCTCTTTGCTCGCGTAGGAGAGAGAGGCTCCTCCCGTGGTCAAACGTCTGAAATCCCGAGTTTCAGGTCAGACCAAGCAAATACCTGAACTCCATCAAAAGAGAAATCGCACATTTTCCTATGAATGCCCGAAAAGGATTTCAAGCTCTCAAAATCAGCTTAAAGAGCTGAAATGCTAAGTTCCCAAGTTCACGTTTTAGGCTTTATGCCCAAAAAGGAGAAAGGGGGCTAAGTTCACAAATTCCCTCTCATCTGCCCAAAAATCTCAATTAGCCAATATACGAATTCAAGTGGCAAACTTTCAATTCATGCTAAATGACCGAAATTTTCCAAGTCATGCAACACTGTCATTTAGGCCGAAATTAAACAAGTTAGAAATTAGAGTCGCGCAGAATGGCTCTTTGAGCCGAAAATCATAAGGTCAAAGTCATGCATTTTAACCTAAAGGCAAAAAGTTCGACATTTTGTTTGATTTGCAAGGAGAGATCGATCATTTTGAGCCAAAACCCGAACTTTCATGAGCAAACTTCAATGTTTAAAGAGAAAATCACAGAAAGAAGACATTCACCCGAAGAAGGTGAAATGAGAAAAGCGTCTAAGTTTGCAAAAGCCTCTTCTAGGCCGAAGTTTCTAATGTCATATCCTCTAACAGGCTGAAAATAAATGAGTTTCAAATCACAAATTCGGCCTATAGGCCGAAAATGGAGAATAGGTGAAATGCATCCAAGGAAATAGATCACACATTTTGGTCAAATTGGCCAAACTTCTTAAGATAGACGTTCAACTTGACAAAACAAAGAGTCACGCGAATCATTCAAATACCTAGATCGCGCAAAATGGCCCAAATGCCCAAATTTCATATTGGGAGGGCATTTAGAAATCGCACAATGTGGTTTAAATATCTGAATTCCCTTAAAGTAAAAGGGGTGTTTAAGCATTTCTCATACAATTGCTTCATAGGCCGAAAAAGAACAATAAGTTCAAATCACGCAAAAAAAGGGCAAGGGGCCAAGTCACGCGATTTAGCTTGGTAGGCCGGAATATAAGGTGAAATCAGAACCTTGCAAAATCGGCTTGCAAGCCGAAAATTACAAAGTGCAAACTCGCAAAGTATTGTTTTAGGCCGAAGGACTCTAAACTCCAAAACCGAACATTCTGAGTCGAGCCCGAAGTCGCCTATGAACAAGAAGTCGAAATCTCCCAAAAAGGTAGAATACCCGAATTTGGCAATTAAGAAGGTGAAAGCGTTTAAAACTAAGAGCAAGATCGCCCTTTCACGTCGAATTGGCCAAATTTAAACAGAGGGACATTTAAAAGAAACATTTCACAAGAGCTTCTCAAGCCCGAACTTCACCGAGATGAAGCCAGACATTAAATAAAATTTAATATTTGTCAAATTGATTGATTAAAGGTGAAATTGATTGTTTGCGGGAAAACGACATCGGCAAGAGCTAAAGTGACAACTTAACACAAGATCAAAGCCAAGCACTGGAAGCTGGAGAAGAAGATGCAAGAGCGCGAGTTCGAAACCAAGCATTGGGAAGCATGCCGCTGGACCCCAAATTGAAGTCCACCACCGAGACCAAAGACAAAGAACATTCAAAATGCAACGAGTGTGTGCATTCTTTGAAGAACATACAACTGGATTTAATTCCAGAAATTCAGTTTAAAAAATTGAAATTGTATAATGTAAGGCTGCCTGTGGGTCCCGCTCAAGATATTTTGAAACAAAGTGGAACACAGGTCAGTTATGTTCAACTACGAGATAGACCCAAATTGAAGCCAAATAGTGATAGGTAGTTGAGATAGTGGTTGGGGGGATAGCTGAGAATTGAGTGGGCATGGGTAAAGTTGCCAGGCTTCTGGAAGGCAAATTGCAACCCTTGGATGCAGTCGATCCTGGCCATTGATTCAGATTTGCAAAATCTATAAAAGGCAGGATGCCTCTCATTGTAAAGGGTTAGACTCTAGTTAGACTGTTAGATAGTTAGATTTTTAGGCAGTTAGAATAGGTTAGAGTTTTGTAGAAGGTTAAATTTTAGTAGTAGCATAGAGATGCTACAAAAATTGTTGTAATAGGCAGCTGGAATCAATATAATGGACATTAATTTGGTGTTTATCATCTTGGTTTTAGTCTATGTGCATGGTTTCTATCAGCATTTTAGATAGATCTTTCTTTTGAGTGTGCAGGTATTTCATGGATTCAAGCTCATACCATTGAGGATATACTGATTGTATGTTCTTGTGTATGGTTAGCCTGAGCCTTTAATTGTGTTTAGTTCAAATGTAGGTGTCCATCTGAGCTGCACCAGAATTGGGTGCTTAGCCATGCATTTGCAGTCTGAAAATCTTCCAAGTCCCCTTGAAGATTGCACCGTTCCTATGAAGTTGTGAGTTATTCTGGCCGAGAAGGGATTGGTTATGTTGAATCCGTCTACCCGCATACCGGTCTTGTTAATCTAAGGTCTCCTAAACCCTTCTCTTTTGCTTTCATTTCCCAGTTCGAGAATCAGAATCTGACTAGCTTGTTGCAAAACGTAAGACCCCTTGTGCTCCCAGCAAAAAACACATATACCGTTGAGCTATCCCGCAATCAAGAACTGACTTTTAGAACCTTGAGGTTGTCCCCTTTGATCAACTAAAACAACATATGGCTTCCTTATACATGAGAGGATAGGATACTCGGCGAGATCATTCTATTATGCATTGGCCGGATAGAGTTGCAACGATACGACTTTAGCCTCGTCAACAAAACCCTTGTCAAGGAATTCCACAGAGAAAAATAGAAGCAATGTCAAATAATCAATAATCAATAATAGAGGTTGAATTGCTTGCTTTGCCTTTATAAACCCAAAAAGGCATAATTCTCCAAAAAGTGTGATTTCCTCTTGAAAGGAGTTAAATACATTTAAAATGTATTTAATATACTTTATGCAACATTTGAATTAATTCCCCACTTGGACATACCCTTTTGATATTCACTTTATATTATTTAAGTGGCCCACTTTTTAATAAAGTTAATAATATAACTTTATAATAACTCCAAATGAAACTTTTCCCAAGAAAGTACACCCAAAGTCATTTAAATACATTTAAAAAAAAGTTAATAATAGAACTTTATAATAACTCCAAATGGCACTTTTCCCAAGAAAGTACACCCAAAGTCATTTAAATACATTTAAATGTATTTAATTTACTCTCCATAGTTTAATTTGCTTTTGGGCGTCCAAATTCACTTAAGTGATTTAATAAGAATCACTTTATAATATTTAAGTGGCTTTTAATTTTAATAAAGTCACTTTATGACTTTATAATATCCATAAAGGTAATTTAATAACTTAACCACTAAAATATTATTATCTCCTTCAATGTTCAGTCTTTTGACATGTCGTCTGAAGTTGGAGTCAACACTGAATAACCCCCATGTGTCCATGTGCCTTGACTAAACACAACACTACTGCCAAATTGACTCAACTAAGTCCACACATTGATTGCAAAGGCCCTAGAACTGAACCCAAGACTAAACTGAAGAAGTGGAACTGCCACTGAGACTCTCTATCCAAATGTGTTAGCCTACAAGAGTCAAAATAATAGGCTAATCCCTCGAACTCTGATGCTCACGAAAATGGGGACATTACAATATATTTTCAACCAATTCACTTTCACAATTCATTATTCAGGTTGAAAATTTTGGAGAGCATTGAAAAGAAGTTTTCTCTCAAATTTTATAAATTTTGGATTTTTAAAGAAGAATTGTCTAGAAGAAGATTCTTCTAAGTGTAAGGGTCTAGAAATTAAACATTTTTCTCTGATTTTAAGGCAGAACTTCAGAATCAGAGGTAAATTTCAGTCATGAAGAGGATTCAAAAACTCAATTTGACTTTTTTTCCTCATCTTTCTGTGTTATTTTTCATTAATTTCTTGACCAAACCCTTCAAAGACTTAGCCTTTTAACGGGTTGAAAGCAAAATTTTCAGAAAAGAATTTAAAATCAGAATTGAATTCTGAAAATAACATGGACTTTTCATGTGTTTTTACAAGCAACAATGAAGTTCGCCAGCAAGGGAGCACAGTCGAAGTCCAAACTCAAGTCCAAGTGGAAGAATATCACTGACACAGATATCAAGCATGTTGATATTGAATAGTTTAAGAAAAGAATGTATGGACATGATGGACACGTTCCTACACCTATTGCTCGTAGGATGATCTAAAATGGAATTGTTCGAGCGGGTGGATTCCCACCAGCCAAAGAGTGTGTCGAGCTAATTGTCGAATGTGCCTTGCACTATAAAGCACAATATAGAGAAATCATTGCACCAGATGAAAGG
Source organism: Cryptomeria japonica (assembly GCF_030272615.1). Classification (NCBI taxonomy): domain Eukaryota; kingdom Viridiplantae; phylum Streptophyta; class Pinopsida; order Cupressales; family Cupressaceae; genus Cryptomeria; species Cryptomeria japonica. The sequence continues at coordinate 32,952,112 of NC_081409.1, read as the reverse complement.
GTCATGGCTACTCTTTCAAAATTGTCCATCCAGAAGACATTTGGTATACCAAAGCATAGTAAAACCACCTACAAGACTAAAGGACAAGCCCAGAGGGTCTATGATAGTCAGTCTAAACTTTGTGCTGCAAATGTAAACAAATCTGGGCTTGAGAAGAAAAGACCACAAGGAAAAGTGCCAAAGTGATGCAGCCATAACCAGTAAAACCCTCAAAAGAGAATTAACCGGCTTATGCAGCAAGAGTAACACAACGAAAGCAACAAGAAAACATAGCAAGATCATAGAAACAGATCATTTTATTGTCTTAGAACCTCCGGTAACCAACCGATTATCAACATACAATCATTATAGAACATCTGGTAGTTAACCGGTTACATGCAGGCTACAAGCCAGATATAATCCAACCGGGACTCTCAGAATCAACCAGATCACTAAAACCAAATCTCAATCCTTATTCTCATATCTACTTCCTCTGCCCCCACAAATGATTACATAATACCATATATATACCCTCCAGAACATATCCGGGTCGACCTCAAAAGATTACATTTACCAATGCAGGAAAATGAAATGTGTAACTAGGTCGGCCCCATGAATGAAAGAAATCCTTCCGAAAAATAACAACCAAGAAGTGTGGATCAGCAGGAAGGTTGGCCACATGCCAAAGAACATCGGACAAGACCCAAAATGGATCCACACGCCAAGAATCGCTCCGGTAATGAAGAAAAGTTAATCGGTAAGCACAAGAACTGTCCTGGAACCCAGAAACAATCAACCGAGAGCGATAACTAGCCGGAAAAGAATCCAAATGGACTGAAAATCTGGAATTAGGCACATGAACCAGCCTCGAAACCAAAAATAGGAATCTGTAATGAAAAGCAAGCAACTACCGATAAGAACACAAAAAATTGTACACTAACCTGAACAAGAACTAAATTGAAAGGAAATATTTTTGGTTGATGCAAGATTGCTCATAGACCGGGGATGCTCCTGCATCAGACACCCCAGGTAGAAAGAGATGTTCCATGAGAGGCAACTCATGAACATCTAAAAGGATTCGGGATAAAGACCCCATGCTCATTTCTAATCCAAACATCTTCCTTATCTGCCAACCTCTTCTTTAGCTCCTCTGGGATCTCAACTGGCTTCTCTAACCCCTAACTCTCTTTGTTTCTCTTCCTTTTCTTCAGATCTGCACATTGTCACTGTTTACTGCTCTCTTTCTTCTACAACTCTGATTTGTTTCTGCCACAAGACTTCCACCGGTTTGTCACCAAAAGCTTTCTGTCATCCGCTTCTATCTGTCCATCGGGGTTATTTATCAGATCCTTTTGTAGACTCATGCCATCTTCCGGTGTAACCTCTGCAACTGGTTTCTCAGTACTGCAACTTTTCTCAAGACTCAGATTCTTCACCTCCTTCTCTTTCTCTATCAAAGAAGTCAACATGAACTTCTGCCCATCCTTCTCAATAGTGATTAGGTTTCTTCTATAGTCATAAATAGCTCCTCTATCAAACTGCCAAAGTCTTCCCAACAAGACATGACAAGCACTCATAGATACAACATCACACAAAACTTCATCCCTAAAAGGCTCAATATTCAAATTCACCAAACACTGCTCGTTTACTTCTATATTTTGATCATCTTGTAACCAACTTACCTTGTAAGGATAGGGATGCTCAATCCTCCTCGACCCAAGCTTCACTACAATCTCTTCAAATACCAAATTATCAATACTTCCACTATCCACAATAACCTTGCAATGCTTACCACCTGATTTGCACACAATCCGGAAAAGACTCTTTCTCTGAGTAGATCCGGTATCCTCACTTATCTGCTCCATCATGACTCTTCTAAACATAAGGGATTCTCCTTGCTCCGATGTACAGTCAATTCCGGCAACTTCACCTTCCAATTCCTCATTTGCCACACAACTTCTTGCCATTCCCAACTTACATTCATAAAATCTATGTCCGGTTTCTCCACACTTGAAACATTTGCTAGGAAATTCTCTGTCGGTACTGCCACTACCTTTCCTCTGTGTTTTTTGTTCTGGTTCTTTACTCCACTTAGGCTTTGATTCTTCTTCAACATTCTGCTTCTCTATACTCATCTGCCTCTTGATTCTCTCCTTCCCTCTAGGGTTATTCAGATGTCTTCTTCTCACCTTCTCCTCAGCCTTCAAAGCATACTGGTAAGCTTCTTCAACTGTGGAAACCCTCAACATACTCATCTCATCCTGAATGTTAAATGCAAGTCCATTTACGTACCTCACCACCTTTTCTCTATCCATCTCTCTATGTCCAGATCTAATCATCATCTTGTAGAATTCCTTAGTGTACTCTTTCACAGTCATGTTTCTCTGTTTCAGGTTTTGCAACTTTTTGAACAATTCCAACTCATAGTCTCCCGGTATGAACTTGGCCTTCAATCTTGCAACCATCTGTCTCCACCGGGTGATCTTCACTTCACCATTCTCCACTCTGTCTTTCTATAATTCTTTCCACCATAAGGCATCATGCCCTTTCAACTTAGTTTGTGCCAACTGGACTCTTTGCGGGTCCTTGACATCCTCAAACTCAAAGTAATCCTCCAACTCTCCGATCCAATCAATCAGATCCTCCGGGTTCAGCACTCCGGACAAGTTTGAAACTTCCACTTTATGCACTTTACTCGCTTGCGCCACTGCTCTCAGGAATCTTTCCTCTCTTCCATCTTTTGGTCTTTCAGCCTCTTCCGCTTCAAGCTCTTCACCGGCTTCTTCATACTCATCCTCAGATTCAAGGTTCCTCTGCAAACCAGCCAATGCGTTCCGGATTTCATTCCTCACCCCATTCTTGAAGTCCTCCATCATCTGCTCAACCCTCCGGGGGTTTGTACTTCTAGGCGGCATCTCCTCTTACGCTCCGGTGAACTGCCTCAGCTCGGCGATCTGACTACTGGTTTCAATTGCCTCTCCTCAGCGATCTATTGAACACACACGCAGCCTACCTCCAATCGGGGATCTGTCCACCCAAAGGAATGCCTCAAGGTTCGCAAACAACTCTTCCACTAACCGGTTCATAACCAGCTATGATACCAATTGATGCAGCCATAACCGGTAAAACCCTCAAAAGAGAATTAACCGGCTTATGCAGTAAGAGCAACACAACGAAAGCAACAAGAAAACATAGCAAGATCACAAAAACAAATCATTTTATTGTCTTAGAACCTTCAGTAACCAACCAATTGTCAACATACAATCATCATAGAACATCCGGTAGTTAACTGATTACATGCAAGCTACAGGCTAGATACAATCCAAAAGGGACTCTCAGAATCAATCGGATCACTAAAACCAAATCTCAATCCTTATTCTCATTTCTACTTCCTTTTCCCCCACAAATGATTACATAATACCATATATATACCCTCCGGAACATATCCGGGTCGGCCTCAAAAGATTACATTTACCAATGCAGGAAAATGAAACGTGTAACTAGGTTGGCCCCATGAATGAAAAAAATCCTTTCCGAAAATAACAACCAAGAAGTGTGGATCAGCAGGAAGGTTGGCCACATGCCAAAGAACATTGGACAAGACCCAAAATAGATCCACACGCCAAGAACCGCTCCGGTAATGAAGGAAAGTTAACCGGTAAGCACAAGAACTGTCTTGAAACCTAGAAACAATCAACTGGGAGCGATAACTAGACGGAAAATAATCCAAATGGCCTGAAAATTTGGAATTAAGCACATGAACCAACCTGGAAACCAAAAATAGGATCTGCAATGAAAATCAAACAACTACTAGTACCTACCGGTAAGAACACAGAAAATTGCACACTGAACTGAACAAGAACTAAACTGAAAGGAAATATTTTTGGTTGACGCAAGATTGCTCATAGACCAAGGATGCTCCCGCATCACAAAGTATTTGTTGCATCCATTCTTCAAGGAAGAGTATGGTGATATCATCCTATTGTTGAATAAAGTAATGGGCAGCCCTAAGGGTCAACTATTTGAGACATGGATGTATTATTTCATGGATGAAATCACTTCAAGAACCAAGTTATTCAACTGGTACCCGCATAATCAATGATAACCTTCATGAACAGTTGATGAACTTGGAAAGGACAAATACATTCCATGAGTTCTTACATAATTTATCTATTGGTTGCAACTTATAGATATTTGGGACTGATTTGCAAAGACATAGTAGGAGGTGGTGAGAACGAATTTTGGTCATATGATTGTTATCCTCAGCTGCAACTCAAGGAGAAAAGTTTTCGAGCGCATGACACATTCTTGATGTACATAACAAGAACACTGCAAGGAGGTACTCATAACAACTTTCTCATGAATCTAAAAGTTTGATCATCCGATATGGATCCTGGTTTATCCAGTTTCTGAAGTTCACTTATATCAGAATCCAAGGTTTCACTAGTCATCCCTACCGATTGCCGATCTACCCATCCAATACGATGGTCCTGTTGGAAGTTCTCAGACAATTGGAGACATATTAGAGTTTCAAAAGAGTAAGGCATAAGGCAGCCATATCTTTTCCATTCTTCATTGGGAATACGGAAGAATCTTGTTCAACTATGCAGGCAGCTGAGAGTGCCAAGCTTGAGATGTAGTGGTATCCTTTTACCTTCTACCAATCCAGAACTAATTATGAGCCTCACAATAACATCAGATCAGCAAAGGAGGCAAGATTCAGACATAAAGTAGATATAGAAGATTTTTGGGCAAATGCTGCTGATGAGTATGAAATCAGGAAAACGTTATATTTCGGGCTGTCTGTAAATTTCATTAGAGAAATTCAACCTTTTCTCATACCAGAACAGTTAGAAGATAATGGAGAACATACTCAGCCTGGTTTTGATGAGCATGCACCTCTTCCTCCTATCAAGTGGTCAGAGCCAAATCAAGCAGACTTAACCACCCTAATGCGGCCTATCATGAAATATACCAGGTGGTGGGTTAATCAACAATGTCACAGGCTGAACAGAAGAATATAACTTTGACTTATAATCTAATGGGAGTAGCAGAAGGATATTCTTCAAATGAAGAAGCAACACAGAATGCCAAACCAAACGAGAGTGCTAAAAGAAAGGGGAAGGCAATCGAGAATGAGGAACCTGCTCAGAAGAAGCAGAGGACAAAACCATCTCGTTCCGCCACATCAAGGAATGAGAAATACGTATTAAATATTGATGAGTCATTGGCTGAAATAGAAATTCCTTCTTTAGTTCATGAAGAAAATGCAGAATCAGTCCATCAAGAAGATGAACCATCAGGAAGATGAACAACCACCATCTCCTACTGGCACAAAGTCTTGGAATCAAAGCATGACACAGATATTGAAGAGGAAGAGTTTCAAGAAGGGATGATTTCTGCTCTCCGAAGAATTGCACGTGACATAGAAACAAAGGATGACCAAGAGGTAGAAGGCATCGAACAGCCCACTGTTCTAGAATGGCTGGAGAGATTGAAGATGAATACACCAATAGTAGAAGAACAAGAAGAGGCTAACATGGCAGATTTCTTGGCCAGGTTAGAGCAAACTGTTGTGAAGAAGCCAGCCAAGAGATTTTCTACCATCCAAAGAGATGAGACAGGCAACCGCATAGTGCATATAGATGTGCCTAAGGTGAACAAAGCAAAAGGAGACATTGCTCCTCACGAGTTTGAGATCACCACTTTTGACTTAGGCCCAAGCACAAAGACCCAAGCAAAAGATGACTTAGATAATTTAGTTGCTTCCATAAAGGCAAAACTGGATGAGGAGACAAAAAAGAAGAATGAGCATAAGAGAGAAGTAGAGCGCCTGAAAGAATATATTCGGCAATTGACCACCAAGCCGCTTAATCAAGCCTACCCAAAAGTTCTCTCACTTTTAGATTCGCAGCAGACAATCAAAAGTTCTGAGGAAGATGCAGTGACAACCAGAGAAACCAGGGATTGGATGGAAAGTACAAAAGAAGAGGCAGCCATGTTCATGAAAGAAATATCATCAGCATATGAGCAAACTTCTTCTTTGCTTTCCAGGATTGAGAACATGGCATAAATGTGGGCTAACTTCCAGGCTGTCTAGGAAAGAATCATTACGTGCCTTCGAGAACTCAAAGGAATCTCATCCCAAGAGTTGGTTAATCACAAGATAATTGAAGCAGGGGCTGCTTATGATTTCCACAGTTGGCACTGGACATTGGTTGCATGGAATGAGGTCTTGGAAAAGGTGAAGATTGATGCAGATAAAATAGAAAAACAGATAAGGGCCATTCAAGATAAGATTTCCCTTATAATTGCAGAAATACTTGAGAAAGAAACCATCTAAGAAAGGGATATGCAGTTGAAGAATCTGAAGATCAAAACACAGGACATCTTCTTGGCCATCACAGGACCGGTCTTGAAGAGCAACCTGGCTAAACCATCAAACCTCCTTTCCATCAGAGATGCCTTTCAGAAGCAGCAACTAGATTGGGAATTCACCTTTTCTCTTTGTGCAGATGACTTAGAAGGATTGGAATTCAAGGTCAACCTATTGCCACATGTCACGATGGAGGAAGTGGACCAAATTGTGTCCAAGTTCAATGAATATCAAACGAAAGGGATACAATCCTAAAAAATAGCATCTTGCGCCACTTGTCTCTATTGTAATTGATCTTTGATATTATTTTGGAAAACTCTATCTAGGGTTGGGTTGTTTAGATCTCAGTCGTTGATCTTAGATCGATCTCGGCCATTTATTTTTCTTTCAAAACTCTATATAAACCCCCATTCTCTCATTTCATTGTCGTTGTGGAGAGATTTATGAAATTGTTGCACAGAGCTATTTGAGTAATAAAATATTCATTATCAGTATTGTTTTGAAATCTTTTTATTGCTAAATGGTTGCATGGTTGCATATTCCCCTTCAACAATTAGATTAGAGTTGCTTAAGTAATTTGTTTTTAAGTTATTAGATGAGTGATAGATCTGATAAGTATTGATTGGTGAAATATTGCTCATACTTCTGTTGGATGGATGATTTCCTTTCAATGTGCAAAGTTAGCCTGAGCTTTTGATATGGATGTTTAACTTCTACTTGGAATGATATTGTTCAATTGTTGGTATTCTCTCTAAGTATGATAATCTTAAGCTTAACCTTACAAGATTGCACTCGCTTTGCATAGTTGTCCTAGTGTGCCAAAAAACAAGGCGTCGTTACCAGTTTCACCCAATATTTACCGTCTCTTGAGTTCATAGGAATAGCTTAGAAGTAGTATAGAATCCCTAAACCCTCATCCCTTTTTTATTTTTTTAGTCCTAAACCAGAAAATCTAAAAACATAGAGCATAAATTGTCAAATCTGCCTAAGTTCAACTCGTGAACGATCCCAATCGATAACTGTAAGTCCCCCTTGAGATTTTTAACACACACTACCCAAGCAACTATCCCACTAAATTCGCTCGTTCGCACATATAGACCTTGGAGTTGCCTTGTGGTCTTTCTTGCAATCTTGGCACAAGTAGTGATTTTGTTCAAATGAGGATAGAGTATCCTTGTGGTATTTTATTCTAAGTGTTCGGTAGATGATAAAACGTCCACCAACATGGCACTGCCCCCAAACCCCAATTGAATAATTTGGGGGGAAACTAGGCCGATAAAAGTGGGGAAAAGTTAACCTTCAAGTCTGATTAGGCTCCATATAACAACATTGGTCAAAATTTATATCAAACTCAGATTTATGAAATTCTCTATTAAAGTTATTTTTACAAATCCGTCCAGTAATAGTTCATTTATTATGATTTAGTTGCTATTCAGTGTGCAAATATCTTTGTTTAGTTGAATAAGATTGAATGCAAATATGTTGGAAGACACAGTTGTGGAAGACACAGCTGATAAGGTGCACCATGTTATAATACTGAGTTCTTATAAAATGTCAAGCTGGTTACAAACCAAATCTACTCTACAAATATTATTTTCTAAGCATTAGACATTTTGCAAATGTTTGTTATAATGGTTTCGAATATATTACAAGGATTTGGGGTGAAATCAGTATGGGTATCTCACAATGGTACTAGAGATTTGACCTTGCCAGCTTGTCGGGTTAAGAGTTGCAGTTGTCAGACAAAGATGATGAAGTCCAATCAAAATCACATTGAGGGATTCAATACAGAGTTTATAAAGTGTTTGAAGGTGTTCCACAAATATCAGGAAGATTTTATGAATTAGATTCATCAAATTTCCACAGTCCATGTTGTTGATTTGCATTTATACTTATGTGATCGATGTAAACTTGTGTATGTGCTTCTATTTGATGAGATTATTGTGTCTTTAATGTTTATTTATTAAAGGATGCATGAAACGGGTTTTAAATCCTCAAAAAAACATTGAATTTCTTGGGTTTTTCAATTTGTCGAGTCTTGGCCGAGTCTTTGTCGACTCTGGGCGCTGAGTCCAAGTCCGATTAAAAAATCAGCTTGCCGAGTCTGAGTCTTGTAACTATGGGTCCAACGATAGGAGTTTATGAAATTTACAAAGTCTTCTGCCAAGGCAAATATCAGAGTTTGAAGGTTTTATAAAGCTTGCCTAGGGAATACAATTGACATGACAATGGAAGAGTGATAGAGTATCGGCTATTTGTTACTAAAATATATCATTGTTGCCTAAGGTGTGGGTTTTTAAGCCATGATTTCTTGCTGCCCTGTTTTCAAACTGGCTTGTAGTTTGACGATTTCCTCTTTAAGAGATTTGTTTTCTTACATTACTTTATGATTGGTATCCATGACCTCTTGCCATTTATTATACTTCACCCATTCCAACACTTCCAACACTTCCAAGCCTTCAAGTCTCCTCTTTAATCCCATCAACTCACTAACATATAGGTCTGATGACCAAGTTAGAGGTAATGAATTAGGACTGTATTGGTCCATCTTGCTGTCATCTTCCAATTCCTCTACAATTTTTGCCTTTTGTTGGTATGTTCCATTAATGCACTTGAATTGATGCTCTTGTTGGCATGCTCTTTCAGCCTTAACTTCATGATCCACTTGCCTTTCCATCCTTGTATTTACTTGTTCTTGCTCCACCTTATTAATAACTGTTGTTTGCTTGAAGTTTACTATCCTTGGCAAGATAGTGATAAACTTAGTATGCCCTAGCCATCTTAATCTCCTAGCTATTTTAGCTTACCTTCATTGTAAAATCCTCTTATATTGCTTTGCATTAAAAAATGTAAGTCCTTTTACATTTAGAACTTTTTCTTGCCCACATGCATGAGATTCCTTGCTCCTTGCTGAGATACTTGTAGTGTACGACACCATACTTCCTATCCGATGCACACCCTCGTGGTCATTTCCAATCCTCTTCTCATAACTTTCCTCTAACTCTTCCAATGAGACAATGTGTTCATCTCCTTTGTATTCTGAAAAATCTATTAGTAAATCCACCTCTACTCTGTGATGTTTTCCACCATATTGTCTGATTTTGATGTTTATGGGTTTATCCACACAATTGCCAAAGTTTGTTTTTGTTATCAGTTTTGTTTTGTTTTGTATTGTGATAGCCAAAAATTTGAAATGTTTTGATTTTAAGAAAGTGCATATAAGAAAACTCATATATTGACCCAAATATTGACGAAATCCACAATTGGAGAGAAGATATGTCAAAACTTACCTGCAATGCTCTCCCTTGAAGCCCCCACATTGAATCTTTGTATGTAGTGTGTTGGACCCACAAAATTTTAATCTACCTAGGTCCCTGTGCTTGAGTGGAGCCTACTTTGTATTGAAGCACACAAACAAATAACAAATAACAAAGCTGAGAGCCTTCGGTTTGGCCCCACAACCTTCTCCCCCCATTGCCTTGTGGAGCTGCCGACAAACCCCTAGAAAATCATGAAATTTTGCCGGCCTGTCACTGCCCTCTGCCTAAGTGCCCTCTGTGTGACATGTATCCACCTGCCCTCTACGTGACCTGTGCCCTCTGCTTGACCCTCTGAAAAGATTTTCTGCTCGCAAAGCCTCTTAAGAAAGGCGCAGCCAAACTCTTAAGGAAGAATCGTCGACTCAATGGCTAAGACAAACCATGAAAGATTGGGAATGCTGCTCGTTCAACTCCACCCTCAATAGGCATTCCCACTCAATTTCATCTGGAAGTCGAGGAAGGGGGGCCAATTAGACAACAAAAAAAAAATCGCTTTGTATGGGAAAAAAATGATCCGAAAAAGACAAGTCTAGGAAGAAGATGAAATACAGATGAGACAAACTAGGGAAGAAGACAAAGTAAAGGAGACTTGAGAAATAAGCTCATCTTGCTATGCGCTGGAAAGTAAAGAGAAGTGTTGGAAAAGACAAAATCAGTTTGCCTTTAATGCTAGCACAAGAAAAAAAAGGTGTAAATAACACAAACTTTGAAGACAATTTAGTATGTTCTCAGACCTGTAGCAGCAATGATCTTAATTCCCTGTATGTACACTTGTTTGGCTTCAAGTTGAGATTATATTGGAAATATTGCAGTATGAAATTATATTACAAAGAGATTATATTCTGATTTCAATAGCAAAAATTAGTAATACTGCAGTTATCTTTTTATACTTGATTGATTGTGAATGTTTATTATATCTTGGCATTACATAACCCTGCAATGAATTTGAATATAAATCTGCAATAAGATAACTTATTCCTTGAATATAAACATTGAAAACATCAATCAGACCTACCAAGCAAACTGTCTGACAATATTACTCATTTTGGGAAAGTGAAAATTTAGTGCAGTACAGGGGTAGGACAGTACACATAGCAATCACAAGAACAAAAAAGTTAAATATTCCTTAAAATAAGATATAACATGATCATGAAAAGAGAAATACGTACGCCCATACAGTTTTGCTCTTCACAACACAATCACCAATTTGCATGACCACATAGGGATCGCTTGTTCCCTGTATAATTTAAGAACATCAATAATTTTGTGAAGAAAATCTATAAGTGAATTCTTATGAAGTTTCAGCTATATTAACTTAATCAAACAGCTTTATATAATAATGTTGACACTCAATCTTGGTAAGCCCTTTTAAGACATAGACCAAGACTACATAAAAAAATGTTCAAATATAATAGGTTAGTATAAAATATAGTTTAGAACTTTAGAGTATTAAATATATAAATAGTTGTTAGTATATAAATAAAACAAATGTCAGTTTGAGGTAACTGGTTGGGTGGAGAAATTTTTTATATAGGTAACCACAGGCTTTATAAGCCAATGTATAAAATGCAAAAGTTAACCTAGTAAAATCATTTCCATTGAATACGTATATTTATGTGTTTTATGATGTAATCTATAATGATTTCACTTTTATTTGCTATACCATTTTCAATATGATATCAAAGCATGTAACGGTTCTATTCCTATGAATGTTGGTCCCTACATTGTGTCATAATGAGACAATTTTTTGTGAGAAGTTTTTTTGTCAAGAGATAGTAGCAGAGGGAAATATCTCAATGCAGATTCTGTGGGCTCCAAATTCTACTTATCTCTATTATTAGCACTATGATCTTAACTACTATGACTCATGAAGCTACATTCTTTGTTGATGCATAGAAGACTATTTCTCACGACCTATATATATGACTTGACTAGCAAATAAAAGAAATAAGAAATCTTATCAATAATTCCATATACCAATTTATCTTTGTGCTCCCAAGCGATTTACATAAATTTCACTAAGCCTTTAGTCTATCCCTTTCAAATGATATTCCTCTATCAATCAATAAATCTCCTCAAATCTTCTAATCAATCAACACAACTACAAAACCACCATATATTGGCTAGGACAATATCCATCCTTGTAAACACTGCTGAAATGGCATAAAAATGACAAAATTAGCCAACCTATCTGTTGACGTGTCTGAAATCGCATTACTACAGTTCCATCCGGCCAACGCAGAATAGAATACTAAGAATCCTATCCTCTCTTGAAATAAGGAAATCCCTAGTGCTGTTTTTAATTGATCAATGGGGATTACCTCAATGTTTCGGTTGTCAGATCTTGACTGCAGGATAACTTAGTGGTTTGATGTGTTTTGCTGGAAACACAAAGGGACTTAAGGTTAGATGAACGACTTCGAGTGAGTTCCCTAAAGTTTAACAGTCCTATATCAGTTGATTTCAGTTAGATTGATACTATCTCAGCTTGACTGTAGGGTTTCTTCTTGGTAAAAAAAAAGGAAAAAGAGGAAAGGGGAAAAGAGATAGAGAAAATCTGATTAATTATCTAAGATAACATGTTCAGGAAAACAGACAGAAACCTCCAAAAAACCAAATTTAACATTAACAGCTAAAAAAGGCACAATGCTGTAAAATCTAGTGCAATCTTCAAGGGGAACTAAATTTTCATGCTACTAAACATAAATGCAGAATTTTGACATTCATTCACTTGATGTTTAACAACCGAATTGAGCATATAAATGGATTCAGAATAACCATGCAGGGGGAGTGACAATCAGCCAGTCCTTAATGGTATGAACACCAAGGCTTCTATCAAATGTTTATCCTAAAAATACTATCTGAAAACAAAATACATAACAAGAATATTAAATGGTGAAGAAGGAGTCCATGCACTCACAAAGAAATGAAACAGCTTCAATTTCCATTAATTCTGCATAGATTTCGCCAAAGCTTCAGCAACAATCTTAGACTTCTTACCAAAAATAAGGGAAAACCAGCTCCTTTAAATAGAGTTTCAGAATTAGATGAATGGCCAAGATTTAAACAAAACAAGTGGCCCAGATTCATCTGTACAACAAAGTACTCATGCCCATAAATAGGAGGTAAATATGAACAACCATTCAAGGAGGAACAATAACTACCTAAAAAAGGCAATTAATAACTACCAACAGCCGCTCAAAAAGTGCACATGCACGGAGCTCAAAATTTACAGCTGACTTAGCAGTTAAACATGAACTTTATGGCCAAAGTGCCTTTTTAGATTTTAAAAGAAATATGCACTTTATGAAGGCACTTTTTCTTTTTCTACTACAGACCCCTTTTCTAGAAATTCATCCTCGGCATTCAAATATTCTTTCCAGAGGTCTCGACCTGCCGCACATTCTGCCCGAACATACTCTTGAAATCTGATGCACAGCTGGAACAGCACCATGAATTGAGGCATAGGAGGATGACGTATCTTATATTGCATGCCCTCTAAATGACGATCTACATTCTTTAAACCATCTTTCCAGTCAGATCGATGAGCTTCAAAACACAAAATGTCCGAATATAACCCGCTAGCAAACTCCAGGTCCTCCGTGGAGTAGGCAACCTTATCCATCCTCAATCTATCCTCCCAATCCGGCTGCACTTGGTCATCGGACAAACTATTTTTCCAGCCCAAAACCATTGATCGGAGAATCCGGCCACCAAGGTGTCTCATGTCCCTCAAAATTTCCTCACATATCTCTTGCTCTTTATTAATGGTGGCCTTTATGTCATTCTTCATCCTGATGGTCCAGTACCATTCTTTAAGAGTGTTGATGTCATATGGATCTAGGATGGCAAACAATGTAGGAATCTATGCATGGGTCCAGAAAAGAGCCCTCATGAGGGGAAGAGTTGTAGCAACGACCTCATGAGCCCTAAGGCATTCCCGCTTTACCTCGAATAATTTGACCAAAATGGTCTCTTGGTGGTGGGCCATTTCTTTTACATCCTCAATGATCAGTTATCCCCTTTCTTTAATGTCTCGAATCCATTCTTTGATAGCCTTGGCGGTATCCCGTACTCCTTCGAACTCTGTTGTAGTCCTTTGCGCCAATGCTGATGGGGGAACATGGGATTCGGGGGCATGATGCAATGGTCTCAACAAGTGATCAACGTACCCCTCAGCCTGCTCAACACGAACTTAGTACATGTTTCTCTCAGCAGTTATCTTGTCGAGTTGCCTGAGCATGTTTTGCACGGAGTCCTTGAACTCCTCCCTTCCCTACTCTTTGTTGGCTCGTCCTATTGGGACAGTCGTAATGCTATAATCGGCCAGCGCAATTTGATCTGCTGGCTTATCGACAAGCAGGGTGGCGATATGGATGGTGCGGTTCCTCTGCTCATCCTTGGTATTTCGAGAGTAGGTCTTAGGCTTTTTCTTCCCTTTGGACTTTGTTTCCCCTTTGCGAGAGAAAATGTCCTCCAAGTCGATAGGTGGCTTGGTGGCTGCCTTTCGCTATGCACGAGCAACTAACCAGTCTTGAGGTATGGTCTGCCCAGATGCTATGGTCAAATTCCCACTCTCTCTTTAATGCTTTCAGCTGGTTCATTGCATATCCATAGCTGATCTGTTATAGGAGGAGTGGAGGAAGTGTCCAGTCCTTTGCTTACAGCTAAGTTCTCCCCTACCTCTCTGAACAACTATCAGGTATCCCCATGTGGTGGTTGCTCCTCAGTTCTGTCAGGCTCGTGGGTCTCATCCGCCCTTCGTTCTCCTTCAATGGTGGTGTCATCTTTGTCGGTACTATGCAATTGCAACTCATGCCGACTCCCTTGAGTGAGTCCATGTACATCAGCCCCTTGATTGGACGGAATTTCGCCTTCCTCAATCTCATTTTCAAGTTCGCCAAAATCAATGATCTTCACCTCTGTATTTAGCTCGTCTTGTGCCGGAGGATTATCAGCTTCGAATGCATCAACATCGCTCTAGGAGGGCGGAGCAGGTATATAATCAAGTTCAACTACATCATCATCGGAACTGGGGTCCTTTGATGATGAAGTGACCTCTGGTCTTCTAATAGGGATCTTCTCCCTTCTTGTCCTTTTAGATGTCTAAGTCGCTCTGCTAGCTTTGGCCTTCTTCCTTTTTTCGGGCTTCTCAACCTCCTCCTTTGGTGCACTTGAGGTTCCCTCATCTTCCGAGGACTGAGAATCAAGACTACCCATCATATGGTAGGTGAACTGAACTCCTTCACGAGTTAGCCGCTCAATCTGTTGGTGTAGCCAATGATCGATGTACCTTCCCGGGGATGCTATAACTGCCTCAAAGTCAGTGATTGGATCCTGTGACCAATCGATGCCCGGTAAGAGATATCTTACTGCCTCAAACTCCCGAACTTGCAAGCAATTTCCAAAATTTGTTACCTGATCCAATACCCGACGGTATTCATAAAGTCACATTTGCTGCACACTTAACCTTGAATATTCACTCCGTCGGACCTCATAGTCATCAAAACAAGTCTTCCAATAGTCTTCAATTGATTCCTTTTCTCTGTAGCGCTTGTCGTAGGTTCTCTTTGCCAAATTGTCATGATCAAAACATTTCCTTGGGAAATGTTCCTGTAGGCCATAAGAGGCTAACTCAGCAAGTGACTCATCGGGATGTGCTGGATTCTTTAAATGGACATCAAGGTTACCCAAAATCATAGGGAAGGTGAATCCGGATTGCTTCTTGTCTCTGAGTAAACTATTCGCCGGACGTGCTTGCCTTGCAACTTCCAGAAGAATTATTTTGTTGGTTGGATAGCGTGGAAGTCGGAAAGGAGCTCCTTCAAAGCCAGTTATCCAGATATAGGAGAACCTAGGGAACTGAATAAACCAGGCGTCGTACCTTTGTACCAAAATGGTAGCTTGCTCTAAGAGCCTTATATGTAATCCCCCCTGCATCAGCCTGACTAGGCACATTGTGAAGGCGTCATTGACACGCTCATACTGACCAATAGCATAAGCAGGGTTGTTCTTTTCCCACTGAGCTATGTCATGATAATGTAGTTACGGATAGCAGTCGTACACCTTTACCTGATTGGGCCCGTTCCCAATTTCACCCTTCTTGATCAACCCTAGCAGTGGCTGGTGTCAAGCGAACATATAAACTAGGTAAGAGGTCATGGTGAAGTGCTTTTTCTCTTCAAGTTCGACCAACTGGGTATGGATATTGTCACTAATGATCTGGGCCCAGTCGAACTTGGATTTCCCGACGAAGACCTGCTTTGTAAAATAGAACATCCACTCTTCAAAAAAGTTAGATTAGGGGAGTCCCATAACCCGGCTGAGCAAGGTGACCATATCTCCATGCTCATTGTGAAAGTCACTTCTGGGGGTCTTTTTCCCAATTCTAATACTCGGAGGCCTTCTCTCCTTATACCATTCCTCGTTTATCAATGTCCTGCATTTAGCAGGGTTCAAGTCATATGCAACTTGTGCTTCATCTATGGTTGTTGCAATGGGGTTATCTGGGAAGGGGATATTGAATGCGTCGCCAATGGCCTCAGGTGTGAAGTCAGCTAGTTCAAGAGGGGGAGACTGTAATTGTTGGAATCAAGGGAACACTAAGAGGGGGGGGTGAATCAGTGTTCAACAAATTTAACTTTAATAACAAATAACCAGATCCTACAACCACTTTATGCAAATGAAGAAAAGTAAGTGCAGAAACACAAAGCCAAGATTAGCAACACCATAACACCAAGATTTTTACGTGGAAACCCGGTTAAGGGAAAAACTACGATGGGATTGAGACCCACAATATTATAATAATGTGATCAGGAGTATAATAATATTACAAGGGGAATGCACATGCATTCAGACACACTGCCTAGAGCTCACTACTCAATTACAATAGAGGGCTACAACCCTCGAAGGACTCACTGTCTTACAACAGATTACAAATGATAACTGATTGAATGAACTGATGGATAGCATCTACAAATGCCAAAATGCAATTCCGGTTAAGCACAAATAGTCTTCTGCCACTATTCTAACACACTGCTTTGTTCTGCTTTGCTCTGTCACATACCGGAGCACAAATCTCCCAACTGCGCACAATCGCTCATACACACTTCCTACATCACCATCAACATGTCAAATGATCATATCAATCGAACTAATATATTTGCACCATCAAATTAAATCAATTCCATATTGGCCTAAAAGCCGCATAACATGCAACATGAAACATGTTACCCAAGTCGGCTTAATCTGATCCAAAAACAACTAAACAGACCAAAACAAGATGTCCACATGTTTCCCATATGTCATCTCATTGACCTCGAATTCACAAACCATCAAAATTACTCCGCATGATCCGAACAACGAATCTTCACACACTACTGCACCAAAACACTGTTATACCAGAAAAACCGTCTACCGGATCTTCCAACCAACACCAACTTAACACCAAAGGCCACAATCCTGGAATAAGGTAAATTGCATATCCACAATACATCTCCCATATCCGCAAAGCAAAATACTCAACCAAAATAATCCGCTGACCACCAAATTGCACACTATGCCGGATACACTGTTCTTCTTACAGGACCTCACTGGACCTCAATCAATCTTCCAGAATGAAGGAATTATAAACTGCGGATTGGATATCTAACTCAAGTTGCTAGTTGCCATCAATGACAACATTTGATCATCACTGAATGTCTCTTGCCAACAGTAATATCCCCACACTTGCAGCCCACAAACTAATTTCATGAAGTCTCTAAGAGACAAAATTGGACAGTTTTGCTATTGTAGAAGACCAATATTAATTAGGACATGATTCATATAGATTAAGGAGGATAGGTTAACAACAATGATTAAGGCGTGCTTATAAGCGATTAAATTAAAGAAGATAGATTGATAATAATAAAGGAACCAATGAGATTAAGGAAGAAGAGACACGATTGCTTAAGGAGCACATAATAATGAAAAGGCACGAACTAACAAACATTAATTACTCTAACACCAAAAGGTGTGATGGAAGATTGCAAACTAAGGTATGCATCTACTCAAAAGGTACTTAGGGAGAGGGGTCATGCCAAATGAAGAGAGGACAATCATAGAGGTTTTCAGATTAAAAGCTGAAGGGATCCAGAGAATCAAGTTCGTTGTCAAAAGAATCAAGATTAAAGTCCAATCTGTATCGAAGGGCATAAGAAGCTAGGCATACATTCAGAATCGGAAAAACATAGAGTGGAACAGGAATCACATCACTGTCACAGCCCAATCAGTATTACTTTGGAGGCTCGACATATGTTTTGTGCATTTATATTGTATATAAAAAACATTCCTTTTCAAACTGCATACAACTGAATTATAAGAATCTTCATAACCGGCTTATATTGGAACTCTCATCTTCAATTTACCTTTCATCAATCAGCCTAGAAAGAGGGATTCATTTAGGGAACATCACAACTAGAAGACCCTTTTTCATTTACCTTTGCTCTCCTTTTTAGCTAAGCACTTAACTCACTCCATTTGGCTAAATTCCTATCACTTGTTTGGATAGTCCATTTCAATCCCAACACCAATTCCTCAATCATCTCATCTTCTACACTCCTACAACTCATTTGAAATCAATTTTGAAGTCTCCTCAACAGGCTGGCAAGATCACCACCTCTAATACCACTGTAATGACCCAGACTTGAATTATTCAAAATTTGTAGGATGATTCCCCAGAATTTAAGATATAAATGGAAAAGTTTTCAGTCTCTCTGCTGAAATAGCTTGTACTGATATCTGGAACATGATAACTTTAGTCTACATCCTTCTATTAATACTCTGATGCAAAGTTTCAATCCATGTCTGAAGGTACTATAATAATGTTCATAAATTTATTTAGGGTTTCTTCTATATTCAAAGGACTATCTTGTTAAATGATATCAGCTTTCCACAATCCATAATATTGTATGTGTGTTGTTTCTCAATTAAGACTGTTTTTATTTGCATCAAAAGACACAATCTTAATCCAGAAACAACACATATACAGGATTATCTTGTGCTTAAACAGTTTAGTTGTGATTGAAGTTTTAGGGAGTCTTAGGAATCTTGCACAAGTAAGAGCCTAGATGCCCAATAGATAGTGTTGTCTCAATTTTTCAACTTTCAAAAAATTGACAAACCCTACAAATTTTTACTCAAAAATTCATAGTTTTCTTCTCTAAGGCACATTTTATGAGGTTTAAAACTCATATTTGTTAATGTCAAATCATCAACTTATTAAAACTCATATTTAAATTATAGTGTTCCATATACATGAATCAACTTATTTTGGCATAAAGATCTATAGATAACTGACATATGTCTTACTTCAGACAGGTGACTTATGGATTTGGCTACAACTTGAAAATCATATGTTTGTGAAAGACACGAGGTGTGTCAAATGTAAGATGTCATTATTGTTTGAGCTAAAGAGTGATGAGCTATGAAAGTGTGGTGTTGATGAGAAATTTGTTTGTTGTATGACACATCCCTAAAGGCAAGTCACTTTCTAAGTTTCTATAGATAGATTGAAACTATTATCTTACTTGTGCCCAAAGCTTGTACAATGTTGCATAGATGCAATCTCTTTTAACTCTATATTCTTGCAAATGAGGTGAGGAAAAAAAATTGAAATAACTACTGCAAAAAATACTTGAATAGAAGAGAAATAAAATACCAGAGAATTCTTAAAGCAAAAGAAAAAGTTAGAAGTTTTGAGTATACCCATGGATCCATGGCAGGCAAATTAACACCTTTCTTCAGCTTAACAAACAACTGGCCATCATAGATATCACGAAGAAAGTGCCTGCAATTAAAATTTCACAAACAAATCACTGTCAACCCTATTCAGTACACTGAGACAACATGTTAAAACAAGCTTCTACATTGTATAACTGCTGTGTTCAGCATTAGAGGCCAGCATAAATATCTTTGGAGTGACAAAGACTCACATGGGATTGTTTGTCATCAAAAATAATATATGCTGATTAAAAAATAATTTGGTTTTAGAAAATGCTAGGAAGATAAGATCAAAATGCCAAACAAAGAAAATGGAAGGTTTGATTAAGGACATACGATGTACATCAGCCCAACGTATAGAAAAGAATGTCATCCAGACATTATCAATGCTCATACAAAACACACGTGCCATATTATAATGTAAATAAAACAAAGAATCAGCTATTTATGCATGATTTTATGTAATGTCCCCTTCTCCATAGTGATCACTCAGAGATACGATTAGCCTATTCCATCATTCCGGTAGGCTAATTTGGAGGTGTAAGGAATGATCAGCTGGAATTGATATATTGTCCATGGAGAAATAAAAGATTATAATATTATTTAACGAGCTTTATACAATAATATTAAAAACAATCACTTTATAAAATAATATTATAAAAGTCACTTTAAAAAAATAAAAGGGTAATTGCATAAAGTGACTTCAAAAAAAAAAAAGAAAAGGCAAAGTGAATTTTAAGAAAATAAAATATTTTATGCCTAGGAGTGGGACGACCCCTTTCAGAGAGGAGAGAAATTATTTAAAATCATATAAAGTGATTTTGGGGTCCAGGGTTGTGCAAAGAGGTATTATAAAACTTACTCTATCACCTCCTAAGCTTATTATGTTGATTTGTGATACTTGAAATTTCTCCATTATCAGCTGGTCTTGACAGGTTCAGTCAATTCTGAGGACAGAAACCCTTGGAAATAAGTGGATTGGATAGAAACCCAACTCCACATTGAGAGGTAGATTTGTCCAGGATTCATCATTTGGCTTATTGCAGGTTTATGGTGATTATTGAGCTTCAAACAGCTAGGGTTTGAAAGGAGATTATCATATCAACTAGGCTTTGAAATTTTTTTATTGCAGATTGAAGACAAAGGAATTCAGATCTGAAGTTTATAATGGCATATTTTCATCAATGGATATATTGCTAGGGTTTGGAAGAGAACTGTCTCGATTGGGAAAGCATTTTGGGGTTATTAGCATCATTCTCTTGTCTGTAGCTTTATATTTCAGACCTCTGCAATTTCATATCAGAATTAAGTTAGAAGGGTTTGGTCGCAAATTTATGTTGGCATGTTTGGCATAACTGATACAGATGGAGAATGATGAATGAACCGGTACAAGATTGTTTGATATGACATTGTGATGAAGAGATTGGGATTGCATGATGGATGACTTTGATCAGTTATTTATGTTGCCATTGATGGCAACTAATGTTTATTCATGTCTACTGATGTTTACTTATGTTGTATTGTGTCATCTAAAGCTTTTGGTCTACAAGAGAGGGCTTACCGGTAAAGAATCAAGAAACTAAGAATTAAGACCTTAACCAGAAAACGAGGAAATATTATGATTGTATTTGGCGATTGGTGATGATTGAGGCTTTGTGGTTTTGAATGTAAGTTTCTATCATTGTAACATGTATCTGACCGGAACGGCATCATGTTGTGACAATCGGAAGTTATGTTTATAATTTCTATTGAGTTTTTGTCAGGGTTTAAGAACCGGTAAAGAATTCTCTTGACCAGTAATGATATTTGGTTTGGCGGTGATTTACATCAAGTTCACATGTTGATGATAATGCGGCACAAACCGCGTGATGTGTTTGAAAGATGTTTTGGTGCATTTGGAGAGCGAATTTCTTGGGAATGTGCAAAGTGCTTAGCGGAATGAACTAAGGGTTACCAGATCGACTTTCTGTGATGATTTATGATCATTCAACGACTGATATTGATTTGTAATTGATTTTAATGATCCATATGATGATCTGTAATGAGTTGTAAAGATCTATGATGATCTTTGTAGTAAGTCTTAGGGTTTTGATGCCGACCTAGTTGTAAAGGTTATTTATGTCGATAAGGTTGATGTTTTGAAGTGTCAGTGATTTTGAGAAGTGTGTGAAGCCGAACCAGGGTGTGTGAGAAGATCTGCCAGAGTGATGCAGACATAGAACTTAATTGGATCTGATCAAGCAAGCAGTTGAGTGCTATACACAGATCATTCATTGTTGTTCTCTAACAATTACAGCAACTAAAATCCCTTAACCGAGTAGGTCCTAACAAGCCTCACATTGTAAAATCCCCTAACAGGGTGACTCAATATCTGAGTTTTAAATCCTCTTGTGAGGTTGATCATAACAGATCAAAGCTCCTAACAGGACTGAGGTAAATCCCTTAACCGGGTGACTCCTAACAGGGTCTGATCCTAACAGGGCATCATTGTAAGCTTCTAACCGGGCTTGGCTCCTAACAGGGCGCATTTCGAAAGAGTGCAAAATATTTGTGGGTACCAATTCCCACTTTGGTTTTTCCCTATTTGGGTTTCCACGTGAAAATCATGGTGTTCATATGGTGAATTTTTTTGATGTGATGGTTTGCTTTACTTTCAGTTTATGCATGGTTAATAAAGCACTTAATGTGCAACATTGATATATCAGTTTAGCAGATGTTTATCAGTAGATACCGGTACTGGTAAATGACTCCAATGTTGATCTATATTTGATTTGGTGAAAGTTTTATGAGTCTGAGTTTCTAATTTCAAATTATTGTTAATACTGATTCACCACCCCCCCCCCTCTCAGTATTAACCGGATCCTCTAAGATTAACAATTGGTATCAGAGCGTTGGTCCTCTATGTGCAGAAAGCCTAACAACTTTAAGGAAGGATTTGTGAAAGGTGATGGAGGAGGGTCCCAAGTTTACCAAGGACAACTACCGGATATGGAGTGATCAGATGAAGATCTACATTAAAGGAATGGGTTCACAATATTGGAATCATGTGATAACCAAGTATGTTGCTCCTACTACCAGTCCATTGACATCGGATGAACTCAAAGAACAGCAGGAAAACATTCAGGCTCTTGAAGCAATTGTCAGTACTTTGTCTGACTCTGAGTATATTGATGTTCATGGATTAGAAACTGCAAATGAGGTATGGGAGAAATTTAATTTAATTTATGGAGGAGATGAACATGTACAAAGGGCAAAGGAAGAGAGTTTGAGTGGAAAATTTGATGATATGAAAATGGTTGACGGTGAGAACATAGCTCAATATGGACAAAGGATTAAGGAAGTTGTAGGTGGTATAAAGAGTGCCAAGGGTAAGATTGAAGATGATACTATTGTTAGTAAAATGCTTAGAATTCTTTTACCGCAGTATTCTATCAGAGTGTCTACTATTCAAGAACTGAGATCCATTTCAAAAGATAAAGTCACTGTTGATTTTCTAATTGGAAAGTTAACTGCATTTGAACTAAACAGTTTTGATTTTAGTGTTTCCAAACCTTTTGAATCTGCTTTTAAGGCTTTTGTAACCGGTACATCAGCAAGGAAAGGAAAAGATGTTTGTCATAATCATGACTCCAGGTCTATTCATGGCAGTAGTAGAGGTGATGGTGATGATGAAGATCATCTGATGGAACTTGATGCATTACTGGATAAAAGATTCCCTAGAGGAACAGGTAAAGATAAAGGTAAATTACCCTTGAAGTGTTTTTCTTGTAGTAAAATTGGACACATAGCTGCTAACTGCCCTAAAACTGATAAGAAAGAGAAGTTTAGGAGATTCAAAGGAAAAGGCAAGAAACATTGTTATGTTGCAGTGGACAAAGGTCTGACCAATGTGTTGGCATTATGTGAACCGGTATGAGGACATGATGACATTGTATGTTGTCATTGATGTCAATATCCTGAAGAAGAGAGAACCGGTATGTTACCAAGAACCAATATATGTGAGAACCGGTATATGTGCCAAAGTGAAGCGGTGTGTTTGTTCAAGGTGACCTGGCATGTGGTTATGGGAACCGGTACATGGAAGCTTTGTATGACTACCGGTTGGTAGTCTCAACTTCAGGGTTTCCGGTTGAAGTACTTCAAGCCTGTGTGATGAGTTAGCATTGTAACGAAGAACAGATCGTGTTGCCACGTCAGCCTTGTGCGCGTGAAGGATCTTGCATGAAGGAGATTGTTCCTATCTACCTCGAGAATGTGCGAAGTCTGTAAACGGTGAAAACGCGTGATGGGTTATCAGCTGCCATGAAAGCGGTGGAAAACGAACAATGGAGAGCATCTTGAGATTGGTTCAAAACTGTTGCATTTAATGCAATGTGCTCAACTGTCAAGATTGAACCGTTTGAATTGCTTAACCTAACAGGTTTAGGGTTTAGGGTTTATGCTACCGACCTATCTGTTTCCTATAAGGTCGATGTTGTGTTTCTTTCTGCGGTTGTTGGCAAAAGTTGTGTGTGTGTATCCAAGTGAAGGGATACGTGATTCTTGCTAGACCAGAGGACAGAAGTGATACCTGCAGAGTGTAAGTGCAAAAGGTGGAGAGGAGCTAAAGCGGATCTGCATTGGCATTGAGTGTTGTTACCAGATCATTGTAATACCTGTTGATCTCTAACCACTTCAATAGTTGGGAAATCCCTTAACAGGGTAGCTTTAACCGGCTTACTATAAATCCTTTAACAGGGTGACTCAAAACCATTGAGTTCTTGAAATCCTCTAACAAGGTAACCTTTAACAGGGTTTAACCCTTAACCGGGTATTCTAGCCATCCCTTAACCGGTTGATCCCTAACAAGATCAGTTCCTAACAGAACCTATTGTATCAGTCTTTAACCGGACAAGGCTCCTAACAGAGTGGACTTCTAAAGAGTTCAAAAATAGCTTGTGGGTATTCACCCCCCCCGGGGTTTTTCCCAGTTGGGTTTCCATGTGAAAAAAATTTGTGTGTCATCTGTGGTGTTATTCATGTGATGGTTTAAGTGATTTGTGTCTGAAGGTAAATCATGTTGATCTAGCTGTTTATATATGTTTGATGATAGATTACCTGTTCATGCACTAGGGTGAAATGGATATGAAGTATTAGATTGTATGAAAAGATAAGTGTCAACCGGTTTATGCTTGTCTCAGTTATTATGGGTTTTGCCGGTTGTACTCTGTTTAAGACCGGTGTTACTGTTTGTCTGCCAAAGCACAGTGTCTGCTGACAAACCGGTTTAGGATTGTGTTTTTGTCTATATTGATTCACCCCCCCCCCTCTCAGTACCAGTTTGGTACTATCCATTCATCATTAAGTTATCACGATGATGAATCGGAAGAAGATGACAATGAGGAGATAGTATTTGTTGATGTGAAGGAGGATCTGACTGATGAGAAGGCTTTGGTGTCTCACATGGATAACAGCGATGAATGGATAATAGATAGTGGTTGCTCACACCACATGACCAGTGACAAAAGTAAGTTCTTATCCCTTGAAAAGTTTGATGGACGTGTTGTAAGATTTGGTAATAACTCTCCCTACATGGTTAAAGGTAAAGGATCAATTTCATTAAATGGGAAGAGTAATGCAGATGATGTCTTTTGGGTTGAAGGACTAAAACATAACCTCTTGAGTGTTGGACAGCTTAATGATAAGGGATATCTACTTGAATTCAAAAGTAGAGTGTGCGGGAATCTTGGAAATAATGGAGAATTGATTGCTACTGGGAAGCAGACTAGAGGTAATCTATTTCATCTAAATACTAATGTAAATGATTGTTTGGTGGCGAAGATTGAAGACAGTTGGTTGTGGTACAAGAGATTTTGTCATGTCAATTTTGACAATTTGATTAAAGTTAGTAAGTCAAGTATTGTGAGAGGTTTGCCCCAGCTTGTGAAACCAAACAATGTGTTATGCAAGGATTGTCAGATGGGTAAGATGACCTTTGTATCTCTTAAGAGTAAGTCTTTCTCTTCAAAGAATATTCTTAATTTGGTTCATACTGATCTTTGTGGTCCTATAAGGACTAAGAGCTATTTTGGTGATAAGTATTTTATGATCTTTACTGATGATTATTCCAAAATGATGTGGATAACTTTTTTGACAGAAAAGTCTGAGGCATTTAGTAAGTTTAAAGCATTTAAAGCTCTTGTTGAGAAAGATACCGGGAAGAATCTAAAATGTTTGAGATCTGACTGGGGAGGTGAATTTACTTCTGATGAGTTTGTGAAGTTCTGTGATGAACAGGGAATTAAGAGGCAAATGTCAGCTCCTAGAACTCCACAACAGAATGGGATAGCAGAGAGAATGAATAGAACAGTTGTTGAAGCTGCTAGAAACATGATGATTCAAGGTGAAGTACCGAAGATGTTTTGGAGAGAAACAGTCAGCACTGCTATTTATACTTTGAACCGGGTATTTGTCAAAAAAGGTAATAACAAAACACCTTATGAATTATGGCATGGAAAGACTCCTAGTGTAAGTTATTTCAAAAAATTTGGGAGTAAATGTTATATTGAGAGAGATGATTACACTGAAACGTTTGCTGCTAAGTGTGATGAAGGCATTTTTCTTGATTACTCTACAAAGAGTAAGGCATTTACATGTTATAACAAAAGAACTAAGAAGATCATTGAGAGTGATAATGTGAAGATAGATGAACTCTCTGATAAATCTGCAGAGACCAGCAAATCTAGGCCTAAGAAAGATGAGGAAAGACTTGTGTTTATAGAACCGGAAGTGCAAAAGACTGATGAGCAAAATGTTGCAGAAATAGGTGCTCAACCGGTAAATGCAGAGAGCGATGAAGAACATGAAGCAGGAAGCACAGCACCAGAACCGGTTATTCCAAGGTATGTCAAGCTAAATCATTCAGAAGAACAAATAATTGGAGATAAAAATGCTGGAGTACAAACAAGGAGGAAAATCAAAGAAAATTTATGTCTGATTTCTACTATTAAGCCGAAAACAGTAAGAGAGGCTTTAAAGGATAATGACTGGATTAATGCAAATTATGAGGAGTTGGATCAGATAGAGAAGAACAAGACATGGACACTTGTTCCCAAACCGAAAGACAAGAATGTGATTGGAAGTAAATGGGTCTTTAGAAAGAAGTTTGTAATATTCCCACTTATTTTTTCAGTTTTCAAGCACAACAAATAGTACAATGTGTTGAGACATGGACCAACTAGGACTCGAACCTAGGACCTTCCATACGCTACTAGAGTGCTCTACCACTAAGCTATTGGTCCCTCTTGGACTAGTCCATCGTCGGTCCGGGTGTGGCTTATTTCCAACACCAACACCCCCCTTAAGCCACACCTCTCGTGTGCTTGGGGCTCCTAGCCTGAACCTGGCTCTGATACCATGTTGAGACATGGACCAGCTAGGACTCGAACCTAGGACCTTCCATATGCTGCTGGAGTGCTCTACCACTGAGCTACTAGCCCCTCTTGGACCAGTCCATCGTCGGTCCGGGTGTGGCTTATTTCCAACAGCAACACAATGCACCCGTTAAAGTTAGGAAATATAATCGCAATGCTACTGAAAAGTAACCCTTTCACTTTCTGATCACCAAGTGCCCAATGTGGGAAGGTGAGAGCATACGGTGATAAGGGGTTCATTAGCTCACTAATTTGTTGGAAATTACAATGCAAATATAATACCGAGCAGCAAGCCAGCCCCTTCCACTTTTCAGCGGGATGAAGAACAAGAACTTAGCGGTAAACCAGCCAAGGCAACAAGAGCATAAAAAGACCAAATCACTCTACCGCTTATGCAGCGGGAGGACTTTTACATAAAACCATCACTCAACTGCATATCTCAACAGGTGGACAATATCACTCAACTACTTGCTCAGTGGGAGGACAAAACTGAATTACAAAACATACAGGCGGCTAAGCCATCCTCTTCCACTTGTTCAACGGGAAATGCAGCATAGAATGAATTGGTCAATACTACTAAAGCAATTCTTACAACGATGCAGATGTGAAAGAAGATCGAATGAAGTACATATCTCAAGAATTCACTAACACACTCTAACCAAAAACACTACTTGCTGTTCTGAAATCGGATACAAGGAAAACGCAGAACTAGCCATCCCGAAACCCACTAAAAAGCCTCCGAGAGGTGAGAATCATGTAGCAAAGTTCAAGACCTTTCCAACGAGCTATAACACATAGGCATATCAAACCAGATGAAGCCAAAAACCCTTTATTACTCCAAAATGGCTATATACATAGCCTTATTTTAATTTATTTAATCGCTAACTTAGGAAATATTTAAATATATTAAAATAATTCCATAAATCCAATAATAGCCCAAAATAACCAACCAAACATGAATCTGACTTTGTCACCTGTCTGTGACTAATGCCGAACAAGATGGGCCAACTGGCAGTCCCATCCCTAAAATCTAGGGATGCTCCTAGAAATTAGGAAACACACCCAATCTTCCTGAAACTGAAACCATGGTATGGTCCCGTGGAACCTCAAATATGGAAACTACCACAACCTCCTAAAAAGTAGGGAATCGCCCTAAAAAGTGGGAACCTCTCTCCAAACACCAATAACTGCTCAAAAGGATCCTGCTCTACTCCTTGGTCCCTCAAGTGGTCATTCAATCAACTGCTAGTTCTCCCTAAAAAATAGGAGACCTCCCTAAAAAGTAGGAACTGTCGTCTGAAGTTCCAAAACGGCTCACAGAGCCCCTGCAAAGCTCCATGACCCTCAGAATGAGTCCCCTAACCATGTCATTGACCTACGGGAACTCGAATGGTAGGTCAACCCCTACTCATCTCATGTCACCTAGAAAAGGGGACATTACAATCTTCCCTTCCCGAAGATTGCTTGCCCTCAAGCAATCTGCACCTACACGTTGAAAACCAATTCACTGGATCCCATATCAATCTGATAAACGTTGCTTCACCCAACCGCTTCGCTACTCTGACATAAACATATGTATACCCAAAGTGAAACAACTCCTCATGGATCCAGTGAAGAAATACACCACACATGTCAATACCAGGATCCAAAATCTTTGCACTGTCATATCCATCCATCATGTTAATACTCATCATATTGCTGCTGTGAACCTGAACATCATCTAACCAGCTAAGAACTTCACTCCAATTGAAGCCACAAGTACTACCAACCATCAATGCTGATATGAATCCATCAATGAGCCAATTTCCAACAAGTAAAATGTGTTGAATACTTTTCCAAGACCTCCAGACAGTTGTTGTAACTTTACCTATATTTCCACAAATTAATGTGCCTTCATTAAAGATTGCTAAGTAAATGTTTTGTTGAGCCATGTAACAAATGAAGTCCCTTACATGCTGATCTTCATAGCCGACTGTCAAATCTAAGAAAAATGAATCACCAATCAATAAGTACAACGTTGCCTTATCATATGAAAGAGGTGACAAAATCAAAGGCACATTGGGAACACCTATGCCAATCGAGGATAACTCATTAGTGGCTGGTCCACTATGAGCCTCATTATCAATTCCATCACCGCCATGAAAAAAATAACCAATATCAGCTGAAAAATCAGAATTAGATAGCTCTTGTTCCTCACCAATATGGTGGTGAGTATAATGAATGTGCTGAAGTTGAAGCTTGGCCTGATGAGCTATCAACTTGGCTTGCTTGGCTCTTGCCAACCATCCTTCATTCATCCTCTGAGATTGCTCTATATCAGCTGTCCCAAAATGCACAAAATCTTATTTATGATGGATTGTATTATTCACATTATCATAACCCATGATTGCACCATGTGTACCTTCAAGTCTAGAATGCAAATCATTATTCTCTTCTTGACCAAAGGCTGCCATATCTTGAGGAAGCGAAGTTATATCACTTTTGTTATGAACCTCGTGGGGTGGCTCGAATGACATGCTAGAGGCTGCTGATTTGCCAAGTTCAACATACACCTCCCCTATCAAGATAGACTCACACACATCCGTCAAACTCTCCTCGGAACCATCACCATTAGGCACATTTTCTGTTTTGTTCCCATCTTCTAAGGTCTGATTTGAAAAATCAGACTCATTATGACATGTATCTTCAATATCAAAAGCATCAGTAACACCCAAACAATGAGTGTTTGCATGAGATGACCCCTCACAACCATCATCCTCATGCACCAAAGCATCAAAATCTTGATTATGCTCAGTAGCAAGACTGCTGTCATAAAAGTCAGGGTTGCTATGGCTTGTTTTCCCCTTGCATCCCTCTTGTTTAACACTCATATATTGCGTGCCAACTGTCAAAATCCCTCCTACAACTTCCTTATGTGCCATGACCTTTGAATCATCATTGTGTTCATATGAAGGACTGCTGTTATAAAAATCAGAAAGGTTGCCATCCTTTGTGACATGTTTTCAACATTCATAGGCACCACTTCATCCCTTGTAGCATGTTCATCAAATTCCTCATAGAGATTTTTACAAACCTCATTTATGGATGAGTCAATCGGTTCTTCTCTTTTTATTAGCAGCTGATATGAATTCATAGCATCTTCAGCTTCATCTGGAATACCCATAAATTGGGTGAAGGTAAGCATATCTTATAGCTTTTTTGGAAGGGAGCAAAACCCATGATAGTTGCTTATGACTGTATCATTGAATGTTTTAACAGGGGGGCTCCTTGTACTTTTAGATGTAGTTGTACCTCTAGTGTGTCTTGAACTTTTTGAAGGTGTTTGATCAAATTCCCTTCCTGCTTGTTTATTTTTACATAACCTTGTCATGATGATTCTTTTTATGTCCAACTGAAAACCAAATCCGATCACACCAAGTGAATGCAATTACCACCCCACAGGCTGGCAGGATTAGGCTCTGATACCACTAAAAGATCCCAAATGGATCCTTTTGTTGTTGCTTCTGTAAATTCTTAATTAAACATACTGTATTTTTGTAATTTTAGGGTGCTCTTATAGAATAGACAAAAGTTGCAAAAAGGGATTGTTTCTTTTTGGGTTTTGATGTTATAAGTAAAGTAATTGATAAATAGCAACAACTGTGAAATAAAACAATAAACAATGTTCATATGTAAGAACACTTAAGCAATCTGAAAATACTGCAAATCATACCAGGCAAATAACCTAGTTTTGTATTCAGCAAGAATCCATAGATTTATTTGGAGCTATTCTCAATCTGGGTTGATGCCAGATGGAGGAATATTACTGGCAACGAACAAGGAAGACCAAATAAGTTGAAAACAACCCTTCAAGCCAGCATACAAACAAGGCATGGTTGCAAAGGAGGCGTGGAAACTGCTGCAAATCACGTGCCAGCTGAAATAGACCAGCCACCCTGTTGAAACCCCCAATATGCACGCTGAATCTTCAGGCCAAGAAGATGTGTCTTCTACCTCTAACAATCTTTGTGCAATCCTAGATAAATCCACTGTCGACTCCTGCTAAAGGCTACGTCCCAGCAAGTTCAGACCTGGGGTTTACGTCCCAGACCAAAATCACTCTTCCAGAGCAATTCCCAAATTCGCAAGTTTCAAAATGATCAAAGATGCTATCAATTAGGTTTTCATCTCCTTATAACTCCTTTCCCTTTGCAAGTTGAACCCTAAAGAATAATAAAGCTTGTGCTTTATAATTAAAGTGACACTTTCCCAATTATAGCGTCAAACTATAGAAAAATATCACTTTATTGAGAAAAAATAGCTTCAAGCATCCAAAAAGACTCCGGGAGGTGAGAATCATGTAACAAAGTTCAAGACCTTTCCAACGAGCTATAACACATAGGCATATCAAACCAGATGAAGCCAAAAACTCTTTATTACTCCGAAATGGCTATATACATAGCCTTATTTTAATTTATTTAATCGCCAACTTAGGAAATATTTAAATATATTAAAATAATTCCATAAATCCAATAATAGCCCAAAATAACCAATCAAACATGAATCTGACTTTGTCACCTGTCTGTGACTGATGCCGGACAAGATGGGCCAACTGGCAGTCCCATCCCTAAAATCTAGGGATGCTCTTAGAAACTAGGAAACACACCCAATCTTCCTGAAACTGAAACCATGGTATGGTCCCGTGGAACCTCAAATATGGAAACTGCCACAACCTCCTAAAAAGTAGGGAATCGCCCTAAAAAGTAGGAACCTCTCTTCAAACACCTGTAACTGCTCAAAAGGATTCTGCTCTACTCCTTGGTCCCCCAACTGGTCATTCAGTCAACTGCCAGTTCTCCCTAAAAAATAGGAGACCTCCCTAAAATGTAGGAACTGTCGTCTGAAGTTCCAAAACGGCTCATAGAGCCCCTGCAAAGCTCCATGACCCTCAGAATGAGTCCCCTAACCATGTCATTGACCTACGGGAACTCGAATGGTAGGTCGACCCCTGCTCATCTCATGTCACCTAGAAAAGGGGACATTACAGAGAGGCATAAAGAATTAGAAATAAATTAAACATGTCATGAATTGGGCGCAAGTTTCTTAGAGGGAAATGTAATTTCAAATTCAATTGCCCTAATTTACTTCTCTCCTATATAATCACCTCTTGGGCTCTCATTTGGACATCTTTTCTTGGACAATATAACAATATGCTGCTGGATTGTTTCCAGGTTTAACTTTCTGCTAGTTGAGGACGAAAACCCTCATCTTTGCTTGCTGGTTTCGGTGGTGACAGATGCACCCTAGCCGGAAGGACTGATTCTACTTCAAGGGTCAAATTGGTATTCACAGAGTTCCTGATTTCTATCGTTTTGGTGGAGTTAGAATGAAGATTTTCAGTGTTCTTTGAAGTGGGTTTGCAGATTTCAGTGTGTTGTGTTTGGGGTTTGGTGTGTTTGTTGATTTGCTTCCCTTGGTGCGCATAAGGGGTGTTAATACGCCATTTTCTAGGTCTGATATACATTTCCAGATTTCTGTAAATCACCTTTCCTTAACAACTGGGAGTTTCAAAGTGTTCATAGCATTGTTGAAGGTGGAAGCTTAGTTCTAGAATTTATTTCTGAGTCATCCTCTTTGTTGGGCACCTAAAATCTGTAGCTTGAAGGGTCTGAAATCTATGAGCTTGGAGGCCCTTAACATCATTTTCAAACATTAGTTGTTGTTGTTGGTGAAGTTTACTGGTTTTGAAGATTGAACATGGGTAACTTTCCCTAGCATTACAATCATTTTGAAGGATATTTGCAGGTCTGATTTCATATCAGAAAGTCTGATTTTCAGTTTGCTATCATATACCTGGTTATTGATCTTGTATTAGCACATGTTGGTTGAGTTAAGTAAAATACCTTCCAAAGCTTTGAAGATACTTCTATGCTAATGTATTGATTTGAGAGGTGAACGCCCAGCCCCCTCTTTTTTTGTAATCTGCCATCAGTTCTTTAATTTCCTATGCTTAGCACTATTTACTTTCCTTATGAAAGAGAAATCACTTCTTTGAATATGCAATGTATCTCTTGTATGTCAAAAATGATGAATCAAAACAAACATGAAACCCTTTCTGCATCTTCCATCTAATCTGAAAGAACACAAGAAAAATCATAACATAGTTTATTAAATTAAAAGAAATAACAATGCAGAAACTTCAGTGTTTTTTCAAAAAAAAATCAGGGGTGGACATCACAGTGGTATCAGAGCACAAAACATCCTGCCAGCCTGTGGTGATCAGTCACAATCAGTCTCATACTTTCTATGAGTGAAAGGGCACGAAGGTTTTATAACAGAGGACAAAGGGAAGGACATTGGTAGCTGCCACAAGTTCCTAAGGGAGAAACAGTTTCAGAGATCTTAGGCATGGATCAACAATCTCCTAGTGACGGTGAAAACACAATGGAGAACATGGCAGATAAAGGCAAGGAGAGAGCTCGTTCTTTGAGTCCAAATACCAAAATGGGAATGAAATTTGATGTTATGATTGATATGATGTCTCAATTGTTGGGAAAGTTTAATCAAAGTATGCCAAAGAATACTTAGGGTAATCAGGATGCAACACAGAGAAACCAAAAAAACATTACAGAGAGCAGCTCTTCTAGACAACCAAATAATGGTCAAAGGCAGCCTACAACAGCAGATTCAAGTATTCCTTCTAGACCACTCCAGCCTACTTTCATTCAAAGAGAGGTTCTTTAGACTGCTAACGAGACACCCCTTTCATTGGTTGATGAATTAATGCTTTCCCACACTGAAAATGAGACTCTTCCGAAGGCAGATAGAGATGATCTAACCTTTAATGAACTCATGGAACTAAAGAAAAGAAGGGGAGGAGGTAGAATAGATTATAGAGGTCCAACTGGACAAAGGTGTTGATGGGGAAGTTTGTACTTCTGTCAATGCAGAATAAAATATACGGAGTATATCCTATCCAACTGTGTTTCAGGGCAGCAGAAAGTGTGGGTTAAGTGGGTGGGTGCGTTTGGGTGACTTTTGCTAACTCCACCTAGTGCCAAGAAATCTCAGTCCTAAACAATTAAGGTTTTCTATTATAACTTAGATACTTAGTCAATTTTAACATAAGATGATGAAATATTCTCTGAATCTATTAAATAATTGTTTCTTCCATTTAGTATTGTATTTCTTGTGCATAAGTTTATAATCTGGGATTCTCCTTCTTTTAAATTAATCCATACTTAAAAGGTTAAAACTAAGAAAATAGTAAACACTAATACTCTGAGAGAAAAACTGTTTCACAGTCGCCAGCATCAATTTCATGAACTCCAGCTTTCTCCTACACAATTATAAGCATCCATTAGTAGCATTAAAGAAAAATAGAACAAAATTCATTTTAATATTTCAAATAGAACATGTTTATCATCACCTAATTGAAATTAGACCTGGTATGGGGCATAAAAAACCAACCTTAGCATTATTAAGAAAAGCAATAAAATAATAGAACATTGTGAGTGAAAGCATTATACCAATTTTCCTTTAGAAACATAATGTTAGAAAAATTAACCTAATATGAAAGACATTACAACAGATTACAGAATAATATAGAACATAAAAAATTATATTTATTTAAGAAATATTTATTTGAACTTTCATTTAGTTGTTGGTATCATGGTGAGCATGATGAAGTTTGAGGTACTTAGAGGTTGTCATTGATGGCAAATACCGGCTCTAATGTCATCACAACCAATCAGAAAAGAGTTATAGTGGATTGGTGAGGAACAAAGGACTAAAGACTTCCACTGGTGAGCAGAGACCGGTTTACAGGAAGCAACAGGTACTTGAGCTGAGTGAAGCAGGTTCACCAATATAAAGGAAGCAACCGGTAACAGATCATAATAGTGATTGATAAGTATGCGAAGTGAAAAGGATATGCGTAGTCATCAGCATGTTTGGCGTGCTAACATGTGGATTTGACAAATTTGGAAAGAGTCAATTGAAGTCGGAGTGCTTGCTAGAGAACCGGCGAGATTTGTGGCAGAACCGACGAGATTTGTTGCATGAACAGATAGTCCCACCGATATAATCAGCAAGATTTGAGGAACAAATTGATTGGCGTATAGAATGATTTTTGAGTTCGAATTTTGGAGGGAAAGTTCGCACCAAGATTGAAGACAGCTATATACATGTTTTTTATCTTGATTTTTGAGTGTTGTGGGAGTTGTGAGTGAATTGAGATTGAAAATCAGAGTAAGGTGAAGAACGAGCTAAGTGCAGAAGGGTTCCTTATGAATCGGTGAAGGCATCGGCGAGCAGAGATTGAAGCAGATACAGAGCGGATCTATTCGACAGGAAAGTGTCATCATCAGATCAATGTGTTGTTTCTCTCTAATAATTGCAGCAAATTAAATCCCCTAACAGGGTGAACCTTAACCAGTTCTATTTGTAAAATCCCCTAATAGGGTCACTCCATGACGGAAGTGTAAAATCCCTTTGCAAGGTGAATCCTAACAGATTCTAAGGTATTCTTAAACAGGATACCAGTCATCTTT
This sequence comes from Cryptomeria japonica, assembly GCF_030272615.1. Classification (NCBI taxonomy): domain Eukaryota; kingdom Viridiplantae; phylum Streptophyta; class Pinopsida; order Cupressales; family Cupressaceae; genus Cryptomeria; species Cryptomeria japonica. The sequence continues at coordinate 32,916,735 of NC_081409.1, read as the reverse complement.
AACAGGGTGATGTTCTCAGAAGGAACAGGATTGTAATCTCTTAACTGGGCACTCTTTTTACTGCAGTAAAAGAGATTGTGGGTTATCACCACCATGGTTTTCTCCCTCTAACCGAGGGTTTCCACGTATAATTGTTGGTGTTATGTGATGTTTATTTGATGCATGCAAATCTCTTTCCTTCAATGTTCTTGCTTTCATGATTAATGCAATGCTTTAAGTTAATTTGAAAAAGGTAGTTGCAGACTGGTCAGTTTGGAATATTATTGTTTATAAACTGTTTTAACTGATTCACCCCCCCTCTCAATCACCGATTAATACCAACAATTGGTATCCATAAAATATACAATTTTCTCATCAATTAACAAATAACATCTCTAAAAAGCCTTAATTAAAATTTAAAAAGACCTAAAGATCCTTTCTATCTACAAAATAAATTACAAAAGAATCAAAAGCAAACAATTATTTCAGGAGGTACTTTCTCAAACAAATCAAAAATGAAATATTTTACTAATATAAATATGCACCAAATGGGCAGAACCTGAAAATGGACTTCTCTTAACTTGTCTGTATTTGTGGGGGCCCTATGTTGTTTCAGGTAAATTCTCCAACATCTTTGAATATGTATTCCAATAGTCTAGCCAAGGGCTTAGCACAAAATTTCTAACTAAATGCCAAATGGCTTAATCAAAATCTCCAAACATAACCGACATGTTTCATTTATTTAGTAATTGTGAAGCTAAGTTACCAAAGAGAGATACAGAAGAAAAAAGAGATATGGAAAATCAAACAGACCTGGATATGGTACAGTATAAAAATATGCATACATAAACATGGCATTTAAATTAGGAAAAATTTTACCCAAAAAAATGTGTTAAAATCAAAGATCTGAAGTAGGAAAAGATATTCAAATTCCTTCCAAAATTTAAAAACATATATTTAGCTGTTCAAAGTGCATATCATAGTAACGGAATGGATTCCTGAAATATAGATCATGATCATCTACATTATTTAGGTTCTCATGGTCTCCAAGGACATTAGAGCTACATGGGTCACCATTAGGAATGCAACTTCATTACTAAACCCTAATACTACACTAATTGCTAGTTTCAAATCAATTACACGGTAGAGTAAAACATGTTTGCTAAACAACAAGCTATAGTTTGATATGACTTCCAAAAAATTCTCTAATCAATCTGTCCATCTGTCTGCGAGTGGTAGCTTGTACTAGTAGTGAGCTCAGTCCCAATCAATCTAAAAATATCTTGCCAAAAGAGGCTTATAAACTTGTTGTCCCTATTACTCACTATGCTCTTGGGCATCCCATGTAATCTGAAAATCTCCCTGAAAAATAAATCAGACACTTGAGGTGTAGGATATGTTGCAGAAATAGCAAATAACTATGCAAATTTAGTCAACCTATCAACCAAATCATATATGCAATCCTTTCCCTATACCTTAGGTAGCCATGTAATGAAGTCTATGGAGATATATTCCCATTTCTGATTAGGAATGGGTAAGGGCTGAAAAAAACCAACTGGATAAGTGAGCTCATTTTTATTCTACTAGAAAGTAGGACACTCTCTAACATACTTAAGGACTTCATTTTAAGTCCTTTCCATGTGAATCTCTTCTGGATCTACCTGTAAGTCTTGAAAAATCCCAAGTGACCAGCCATAGGTGCATCATGGAAAGTCCTCAATATCTTCACCTTAAGTTGTGAAGTAGGTACTAAATAGAATCTCTCCTTATAAATAATCAGCGCATTGAGCACTATGTATCTGTCATCATGGATAGTGCCCTCAATGATTCCTATTGTCCAAGAATAATCCTTAGCATACTCTACTGAAATCAACTCTCTCCAATCAATAGTGATCTCAACCAGTGAACACTAAGGCTTCTTGGAAAGTGCATCGGCAACTACGATCTTTTTCCCCTTGACATATACAATGTCAAAATCATATGTCTGTAGTCTACTAACCCACTTCTGTTACCTATCATTAAGATCCTTCTAGTTCATGAAATACTTGATGCTATTGTGGTCCGTTGTGATGATGAATTTACCCATACCAGCTATGGTATGAATTTGGCCAAAGAATGCATGATGGCCAACATCTCCTTGTCATAAATAAAGTAACTCTTCTCCACACATATCAATTTCCTACTCTCAAATTCTATGGGATGCTTCTCCTACATCAAAACAACTCCAATCCTCTCTCCCGAAGCATCACAATCCGGCTCAAATGGTTTGGAGAAATTTTGGATTGCCAACACTAGGCATGCTAGCATCACCTGTTTGAAGTGCTCAAAACGCTTTTGTACAAATTGGACCACTCAAAATATCCCTTCTTTGTCAATTCTATAAGTGGAGCTACAATCCTCTGAAAAGCCCTTATCAAAAATCTTGTTAAAACCACATAAACCAAAGAATCCCTTAAGCTGAGTTAGATTCATCAACAATAGCCTTGATCTTCTTAGGATTATCTCTCACCCCCTTTGCACTAATGATATGACCAAGATAGAGAAGCTCTGTCATACCAAAATCACATTTGGACTCCTTAGCATACAAGGACTCAACTCTCCAATATGCTCAAAACCCCCTCCAAATGCCTCATGTGCTCCTCCCATGTCTTATTGAAAATCAAGATATCATCAAAAAATATCAACATAAATTTCCTTAATTGTTTCCTGAATACCTGATTCATGCAACTCTAGAAAGTAGCTGGTGCATTAGTCAAACCAAAGGGCATCACCAAAAAACTCAGTGTCCAAAGTGGCATTTGAACACTGTCTTCTCTATGTCCTCTTTCCTCGTCCATATTTGATGGTGGCCCGAGCTCAAATCTATATTCAAAAAGTAGCAAGCACCATGCAACTCATCAATCAGCTCAAAAATCCTAGGAATGGGATACCTGTTTTTAATTGTCTTCTTATTGAGTGCCCTATAATCAATGCACATCCACATTGTCCCATCCTTTTTCTTCACTAAATAAAACTAGTGCCAATGCAAATGGGATTTTGTTGGGTCTAATGTGCCCCATCTCCAGTAAATCCTTAATAGCTTTCTCTATCTCATGCTTATGTCTCTTAGGATGTCTATAAGGTGTAGTAATGATTGCTTTGGCACCCTCCTCCAACTCTATGACATGCTTAATCCCTCTCTCTAGTGGCACTTAATGTGGAATACTCCCAAACACCTTGCTATGTTTTGATAGCACCTTCTAAATGTTGGCATGTATTGTCATTGATGTCAACCGGTATGGTCAACCGGTATGCAGACAAAAGTATTATCTACTAGTAAGCAAGCAAGGGACAACAGAAGGAACATGACTACCGGTATGCAAGGAGGTGTATAGTCAACCGGTAAGGATGACAACCGGTAAGTGAGCAAAAGAGACAGAGTAAAGAGCTCCTATCAGATGGACATGTGTCTGAGTTTGGTGACCGGGCTAATGTGTCTCAATCGACAGAATAGTGAAGTGCAGGTATGAAGGTTAACCGGGTAAAGCATCACCGGTAGCATAAGATAACCGGTAGTGTAAGGAATACACCGGTTGCATGCATGGTCAGTGACTAAGTCTGAACCGACACAGTGAGCTGAGTTGGATGCCGACTGAGATGCCACATGGTCTCCAAGTGGCAAGTGAACAGTGCATCATCGAAGTAGTCGGTGATTGGTATGACATTTAATGCAATCTGCATAAATCACAGGATGATGACAGAGGTTTGCGGCTCGAAGAAGAACGACAGAATAAGATTGAGATTGGTGATGTAAGGATCGATGCAGGACGTCGAGTAGCATATTAGATTTGGTGAAGAAAACATCCAGAGCATTTATGGTGATTGACAAAAAGCAAAGCCGTGTTTGCCAAATATAGTAATCGTGTTCTGGAAGGAATGGAAATGGCGGTGAAGCTTGATTTGTTGTAGGTTGTCAATCTTGGAGAGGAGATCTGATGTAATCTGATACGGTTCGTGGTAGGTAGAAGAAACCCTAACCGCAGATAGTTTGAACCTCATTTTGGCGGGAAAGCTTATGTATAAATATGCAGATTGAAGAGATGATATGTGATGCCAGTTGCGAGAAGAGAGTGTGCTTGAGCAAGCAAAGAGAAAATCAGTCTGAGAGTTCATTGCAGAAGATTGAAGTGATTGAGTATTTGAAGGTAGAACTGGTAAAAGGTGTAATGTCCTCTACCTGATCTATTTAAATATACTAAAATTGATAGATTTTCTTCAATAAGTTATTAACAAGTGCTTGTCTATTTTCCTCATTAGCTGATTAATTTCATTATTCATAGTTCTAATATAGATATCAAACCCTACTACTACTTCAGTTTTAAGGGAGAAGGGTTTACATATGTTACCAAAGCGCTTATAGACCAACTACAATAGGTTCCCTCAAAGTTTACAGATCCAAGCCCTTACCTATCTTGGGTCTATACCCTCAAGGCTTATTGGTCGCTGATCGCCACCCTATCTTGGGACTTAACCTATTGCTTGGATTTAGACTGCCCCTCTTTGGAACATCTCAATCCCATCTTCTTAAATACGGAAAGTAATAACATGATTTAGACTATAAGTATATATATTTCTTATGTATTATGAATATGTATATGAAACTAAGTATGACTATCATACATATTGCAGTCCATATTAGTATTACTATTAATTCTACATAAGAACATTATTGGGCTTCATATATTTAATATTAAGGATACTTATTAAACACATCCCCATGCATACCACCAAGAACAAGGATGTTACTGCCTATAACTTAATAACAGTTCTGATCTGATCTGATCCATGGTGCTCTTACTAGATGCTTTTGATTCCTTTCCTTTATATCTCTCAATGTGAGGGAGAGGTCACACCTCTTCATCATGTATGCCCTTTGGCAAGAGACACACCCTTTCACCATTCCCTTTGATAGAGTGCAACTCTTCATTATTTCTGCCCTTTGAAAGGGACACAACCTCTCATAATCAGATCTGCACTTATCTTTTAAATCAGATCTGCACTTCTCATTTCCAAATTATTCCCCCTCTCAAATGAGGTTCTCTTCTCCCTTTTATATCTCATTGTTGAGGGAGTCACAACCTTTCCTTTCATTTCTTTTGACTTTTCATTAACTTAATTAATTTTTAATTAATCATATTTAATTATATTTAATTATTTTATTTTATATTTTAATTTAATTTTAAATATTTTAATTTTATTATTATCATTTATTATTGAATTTTATTTCAAAGTGGGGACATTACAAAAGGCTTTAACCGGTAGAGACAGGGAAACCGGTGAATTGTTACAGTGTATAACAGTCAAGTAAACCGGCAGTGATTGAACCGGTAGGAAGGCATCAGAGAGTGATAGAGTGCAGGGTGAGGATCAGAGGAAGTCTAGAGAGGCAAAGGCTGATCGGTAAGGGGTCAAAGTGAGTGAATAGTGAACTAGTAGCAAAAGAAGTAGTGAGACAGAATAATCGGTGGAGTGTATTCATTGGAGGTGTTACAAAATCCATTTGTAACAAGGTGCTTTTATTGTAATAAGTTTTATTTCATTGTATATCATTGAGTTGGTGTTCGGTATAGGGGTTGGTGCTTCTTTGGGTTGGTGCCCATAAAATTAGGGGTTGGCACTCCTTGGGTTCATGCCCTAAATCAGTAGGGGTTGGTGCTCCTTGGGTTGGTGCCCTAAATCTTTGTAATACTGTGTTTTATTGTGAGGCTGGATTGGAGCAATAGACTCCAGCAGCATTTCTCACCGAGGTTTTTCCCACATTGGGTTTTCCTCATATATCTAGTGTTGCGAGATGCATTCTTTGTGTGTTTGATTACTAGTGTTTTCATTACTTTACCGGTTGCATACACAGTTGGAAATTGTTTGAAATCACTGATTCACCCCCCCTCTCAATGAAATATTGTGTTCTACACTAAATATCTGGATGGTTGTTGTTTTTTTGGTGATCTATAACTGTAGGCATGATAGGACACTCTATTGCCCACCTCACCTGATCGTGTCTAATCAACCGCTCCATCCTCTTGAGGGATAATCCTCTAGGACCTTCATCTAATAGTACTCTAAGCAATATCTTTTCCCCATAAGATTCAAACTACATTTCCATTGTCTGCAAGTTGAAAGAAAACTCAACAAGAAATAGCATCCCATGCATCCCTAAGATAACATCAGTGTCTCCAATTATTGACCACATAAAACTCATCCTTCAACTCATAATCTCGTAATTGTATGCTCAAATTAGAGATCTTACAAGTACAAGATAGTTTGTACCCATTAGCCACCATGACCCTAAATCCATCATGTTCTTTTGTTTGTAAGCCTCTCCTAGCCACAAAGCCCTCATCAATGAAGTTGTGGGTGGCACCTGTATCAAAGAGAGTTAGATTTCTGCCCCTATAACACTCCTCTCACCTTAAATGTAACTGCCTTTTGGATGCTAGAGAGTAGGGAAATGGTATTATCACTCTTTTGCTCCTCTCCTATTGATTTTTCCCCATCATTGCTCTCCGAATAAGATTGCTGATCTGATTTTTCTGAAGCCGATTCTTTAGCAGAAAATTACTCTAATTGCTTTTCTTTTGCCTTCACACTGCATTTGTGAGATGGGTCCCAAGGGCCTTTGCAATGAAAACACAATTTCTTCCTCCAAAGGTCATTTAACTGCTCACTATCCAACCTATTGGATTCATTTCATGACTGATTTGATTCCATATGAAATTGTTTCTTGTCCTTTTTTTGAGGGGTATCCCTTAGACTAAAATTTGCTTCTAGAAGTATAAGCCTCAATATTTGTAGCCTTATTGATAGCTTCCTACAAAGCAGGTGGATTGAGTGCCTTAATCCAACCTCTCAAAGAATCGGACAATCCATTTATGAATAGTACCAGAAGCCTCCTCTCTGAAATATTAGTGACTAATACTGCAAGTTTTTTGAAATTAGCAACATATGCATCTATAGAGCCCCATTGTTTGAGCTGAGATCACTCCTTGAAATGCAAATTTGGATCTTTCTTGTCAAACCTCTCTATTAGTTTCTTTGTGAATTCTGCATAAGAGGTGATCTAATTGTAACCCATGGTGACCATTCCATGGTGCCACCAATCGTGTGCAACACCATCCAAATGTATTACTGCATATTTGATTGCTTTACCTCTAGCATGCGATTAAGCTAAATATATGTGTCCACTTTCTATATCCAAGCTCTAGCTGGAATCTTCCCTAAGCCATCAAAGGAAGAGTTAGCTTCCCAACCTTCTTCTGCAGATCATACTATTGTGCTCTACCTCCATCACGAGGTCTTTGCTTCATTCTGAAATCAATAGAATCCCTTAATGATATAGCAGCCTGAAACTCTAGTCCTCATTTGTCCAATCTTGCATGAACTGATCTTACAAATCTGTTACTTGAGACTAATTGTCAACTTGTGGTTAAGCCCTAGGTGGAAAGGTAGGCATAAAAGGTCCAGAAGTTACTATTCGTGTTCACTGATTTGCATTACCACCATGAACTAAGTTTTCTCCTTGACCATTATTACCTCTTGGTGGACCATTATTACCTCCATTATTTGCATTATTTGCACCTACATTTACTCCCAATTGTTGAGACATTAATTCTATCAACATACAAAGGTATTGATTTGTTTCTTGTGCTCTCAACTCTGGAGTCTGTGTTCTCTGCTCTGCAGCTTGTTGCCCTCTACCAAGAGCATCCATCAAGTTCAAAAAATGCTCATCTCCTAGACCTCTAGGATCTCTATCACCCATGTTACTTGTTCACTATCCTTCTATTGCCCTATGCTCTTATGTAGCCAAATTTGTAATAGACCTATTTCTGCAAGTGTTGTGGTGATGTGTGCAAGGTTGCTGATCAAATCCTAATATATCACTACTCTATCATGTTAAACCCTTCAAGATAGTAGGATACACTACTCTAATACTTTTTTTTTGTTTGAATGTGTTTGTAGAGGAAGAGAGATATGTAGAATATTTATTTTGACAATGATAGTACTTGAAGATGACAATATTCAGGAAACCCCACAAACTAATATAACTCCAATTTAATTTTAGAACTAAAGATACAATCTTTCATTAAAATAAGAGCAACCCAGTTCATGACATTACATTACAAAGCCAAAACAAACATACCCAAAAAAATCTAATTGACTTTGATAAAATACTATACTAGCAACCAGCTTCAACAAGCCCTCCCTTCCAAATGGATGCCACAGCCATAAGAGGTCTCCTTTGCTCACAAAGTTGATAATTAATGTTTAAGATGCCCTAAGCGTCACATCCCTAGGCTAGATGATCAACACCAAAACCTTTAACTAGCAATGACAAACCTCACATCCCCCTTGAAAGGGACAGCCTACTGTAAGAATGGTACGACAAACAACAAAGGGAGTAATTAGCAATGAAACTCTCCAAATCTGCCCTCCGTCAACCCTTCTCAAATCTGCTATGAAGAATACTCTGAATAAACTGAGTACAAATCCACCAAATAATCTTCCAGATTGGATCTCACACCAATGTGGAAGATGCTTCTTGCAAGGGATTTCATCCTCACAAAGCCGCAAGATGAATAAGTTCAACCAAAAAAGAAGATTTCCAGATATTGAAACCAAGCATGAAGAAATGAGCTCCTGAACTTGCTTTTATATCTTCCCCAAAATCCACGCCCAACCAAGGAGTCTTGATTTTTATTTTAAAAAGTAAAAACCTTATGTCTCCACCAAAAGTGGCACTCATCTCCAAAAAGGCCCCCTTTATTAAATTTTAACACTTCACTTAATATTTGGGCACCCATATAGTCCATATTTAAATAAGTTAAAATAACAATAAAGTTAAAATCATTAATTTAACTTTATGACTATATAACTTATTGTTATTAAAATTAAAAGCATTGGTATATATCAAATATCAAGATATCAATATTAGCTACATCCACTGACACATCTAAAAATGATAACATTGACAACGGCTTAGTCGATTCCCAAAACCGACATAATAAAAATAGTATGGGTAAAACCATCCAAAACCTCTCCAAAAAAGGGTGTTACACACATCTCAATCACTAGAGCTCAAATAAACACTTGTCACTGCCAAACTTTTGGATAAATGTCATCATGAGTTCCCTAACTCTAACTCATTAGCCAACGGGAACCCACTGAATAGGCTAACGGTCCTACCATACTGGACTATTTAGGAAGGGAACATTACATAGTACAACTGTAAAGGTACTCAAAGACAAAAATGTGTGTTCAGTATTTTAGTATTCCTATTTATTGCAATTAGCCCAATTGGCAGTAAGAGTCATCATAACACTTTCAGAAGTGTTTTTTGACATTTGGGATGTTCTCCAAACTTCTTGGAGAGAGCATCTATTTTTAATAAGTCACCCAATTGGCTCCAATCATCACCCCACTTCTTTAGTTTCATCATGGTGTGATCAAAGTTGGATTCTAATGTCGTTGCAATGCTTCCACAACTTGAGTGAAATATTTTAAGCACTTAAGTTTATGATGTTTAAATAATAAAGTATTTGCTTAAGTGTTATATTTTTATAAACTCCTCAAAATTGGATACCTAGGAGAGTTAAAAGGATATTTAATATTTCAAAAAGGTCTTTTGAAGTGAAAATGAATTATTATTTTAAATTAGTTATTTTCCCTCCAAATGCTATATAAGGAGGTGTTGGGGCTCATTTTCATATATGTTGTCAAATGATATTGTTATGCAGCCAGAATTAACTTAGGTTCTTCCACAATTTTGTACAGATGAAAACCCTTTCGATATTTCTAGTTTTGGGGACGAAAACCCACCTAGCTAGACTACTGTGATTTCATTCAGGAATTGCCATTTGTAAAGAACAAGACTTCAAATTGTTGTTGCCAATCATGAATAATTTTGCAGTATTTTGATTTGCAAATTTTTAAGGTGATTTAGCATAATATTTCAGAAGCTATTTGGTGTATTTTCAAAGTGTTTCCAATGGTCTTCCTTGCTGGCCACACATTCCACTTGTAAATGGCCGTACCATTCACTTGGGTTATCAAATGCACGAAACATCTTATGATTTCTGTCTAGGCAAATTTATTGGTGTTTTCTTGGCACGCCGTACACATACCAGGATTTAAGGCTGTTTCAAACTTTTTACTTAAATATTCTTGGTTGTACCATGAGCTTTGAATGTGTCGAAGCATGGCTTTTGAACCTATCTATCCAAGCACTGCACTTTTAGGGGGTTTAAAATCTGATTGGAAGCGCCTTTATCCATGGAAACTCTTTCTATCAATTTTTGGTTGCACTTTTGTAGTTTGAATCCTTTCAAGGGGGGCATACAGTCTACTATACCTATTGTGCCAGAGCTTTTAGACCTGCATATGTCTGATATATATTTCTAGATTGATGATGCATAATTTCAATGAGATATGTTGTGGATTGGAGCTGTTTTGAGGGGTTGGTTTAACTTGCACTCTTGTTTGGTGTGTTGGAGGTGACTTGGCAAAGCATTCTAAGTTATTACTTCGCTGCCCAGACTATTACAGCATGCTTTCAGTCCGTTTACAGACCTGCAACTAGCTATCGACTCATCTATCTAAGGTATAATGTTGTCAAATCAAGTTGGGTGGACTTGTTCTTCATATTGGGCATTGTTCTAGAGTGTTTCAGCAGTTATTTTCTCATATCAGCACTTGTGTCAGCATTATTATCCTACCGACATTTTATGACAACAGTTGTTAAATGTTTATTTTCTTATGGAGTAACATTGTAAGCTTTGGAAGGTCATATTTCCAAAGAGCTTTTGGTTTCCTAAGCATTATTATTGTAACACCAGACAGTATTATTGCAAATGAGTTGAATTTGATTATTGTTGATACGTACCCACTGAATAAGTGGTTTTTGTAACTGCCCACCACTAGATAAGTGGAAGGAGCTTGCTTGATTCTCAATATTTGTATAAGCTTTCCCATTGCTAGTGGATGTGCCCATAAGCTTGATATTTATTTTCCATGTTCTATAAGCTTTCCTACTGAATAAGTGGATGTGCCCCTTGCTGACCACAGGATAGGTGGAAGGTACAATTTTAATTTCTAATAATCTACATGCATCCCACTTAAGGTGATTTTGGTCGGCTTGCTGCCTGATGCTTTCCTTTCAGCAGTTTGCTTTCAGTTAATTGTAATTTGGAACACTCTATGTTCTCACCTTGCCCTTTCTAGGATCTCAGTGATCAAAAAGTGGAAAGGAAGTTGTTATGCATTTCATTTACAGTTGAAGCTAACATTCTCAAAAAATAAAATCCCCCATAGTGCTGAAAAAATGAGATCTCATATCTACGTATTGCATAAGGGTCACCACAATCAAGTTCCTTTTCTTATATATCATTGAATGTTTTGTTGCAATTAAGCAAGTAAGAATCCTTATTGTTACTTTATTTTCCGTTATTCTCAACCATATGTATTGCTTATTTGGGTCTTCTTTTTCCTATTCTATAATTCCACACCATGATTCTCTAATTAATATCATTAATCCCATACACCCTTTGTCAATTTCCATCCTTTCATTTCAAACTAATGCTTTCTTATACCCTTCAAAATCTAGGACTTTACAAACCTCATGCTCATGTGTTTCCATAAGGGCAATAACATCTTTTCTTTCTACTATGGACCCCAACCCAAGTCCTCTCCTCTAGGGATAACCTCTATAATTTCAACTTACCATAGTCAAGTATTCCTACATGAGGCCCCAAATCCCTATTTCTTGTGTTCTATTCATTCATTAATTCGAGTCTTTCCAATTTGTAACCATGCCTATATTCCTTGCCTTCACTTTTTCCCATTCTTTTCTTCTCTCTTCCCGTTGTACTATGGTTAAGTCTATTTGTGTGACTTTAAGAAGCTTTCTGTTCTTTACTATCATGTTCTTGTCTTTTATGTTTCTCATAGTAATTCTTAAATGCCTATTTCTCCCTTCTCCAATCATTTTTTCAATACTGTTTTCTTGATGGATAGATCATGTCCATTGTATGTTATCCTTAAACAAGTCTCTTGTTAGCTTAGCGGTATCCTCTTTCTCACCATAGTCCTTCAGTCTTTTAATAATGACATTTATAACCCTGTAATTTATGTCATTTTATCTCTCATTCGCATCCTAACTTGCTTTTGTATGAGTTTCTTTTCTGTATTTGACGGTCCCTTTACCACTTGTGCCCAATATTTGGGCTCTTCAATTTGGTCTCTTAACTGATTTTCTCTTATCCCCGTGCTTGCAAAGCAGATTGGATCTCTTTTATTTGTGGTGTGTTTTTTCCTTCTGACACTTCTGATTTATTTTATTTTTCTGTTTTCAATTGGCTTAGCTCTTGTTTTATCATGATCAGCTCTTGCCGCCCTTTATCCATGATGCTTTGCAAGTTGTTTAAATGTTCCTTGAGCAATTTATTACCACTTTTTAGCTTCCAGCTGGATTTTGTGATTTTTTTTTATCTTGCTGTCCTCCCACTGCCCTCTTGTTTCTGGTATCTGAATTCTCCTTTTCATCCGAATTTGCTCTTTTACGTATGTTTAGCACACATCACAAAAGGAAGTCCTCACATAGACATATTTAGCATATTTTAGAGCTATTTTTTTTCCAAAAAATCCAAAAAAGAGCGTATTTTAAATCTTTTGAGATAAATTTCTGAATAAAATAGCATATATAAACTTTTATCAAAAAAATTAGCATATAGAACAATCTTCCTCGTTAAATTTACGTGTTAATATATATACCGTATAGAAAAATCTTCAATGCTAAAATTACGGGAAAAGAACAGCTATATTTATAGCTCACAAATAAATCTTTAACGCCAAAATATTAAAAACGAGAAATTAAAAATTGTCTGTTCTCACAGGAGGAGTGGTGTAAGCTTCGAAGGCAAAACCAGCGAGAACTACGGCGAGATTTAAGTTAAAAGGCGGGCGATGATCTTTTGCTTCCTTCTTGTCTTCAAGTCTGTTGTAATTTTCTTTATCCTCTTCTTCAAAGCTTTGCTTGAAAAAATTACATATCAGAGATCCTCGACTTAGGGTTTTGCGCCACGGAAATGGAGTATTTCTGTATATGATTCCATTTATCCTTTTCTTGCCTGACAATGGCTTTCTTACAATGCAAGGACGTAAAATGCATGCTTGTGGGCGCGTGGCCGATTTCAAGTAGAGAGAGGAGGAGGGTTGAACCATGTAGAGAGTCGCCATTAAAAACTTGAGCTTTGAATTTGTAGAATTTATCGGTTTTGAATGTATTCTCTGCAAATGTTGGAAGGAAAATTTAAGAGCACGAGAAGAAGAGCTTCGAAGAAATGAACAGAACGTTCTCGAGTGTGTTTTTGTTTATATGGATGAAGTGATGTTGTGTCCGTGATGCCGTGAGAAGGCCACGTGTGCGCGGGTGAGTTTTAAATTTATTTTAAATTGAAAATATAAGCGAGGCAGTAATTTTTGGTTATTGGATAATTGATTAAGTTACTATAGTTAGTAGTTTTAATAAAAGGATGCCATTTTAAAGAGATGATGTTGGAATTGTACTTTTTTTATTAGTTCCTGCATTCATTTAATTTAATTTTTCTATTAATTTAATCAATCATATTAAAGAATTAAAACAATTACATGAAATTTTTATAATTTATATTTATTTTTTATTTTGCATAATTGTACAAACATCAATTTTCTTCTTTATGATTGACCACAGTAATGTAAAATTCCAAAAAAAATTCTTTTATATTACATATTTTTAATTCATTTAATTCAAATGTCAGAAATCATGTCAAAACATATCGTTTGTACAAAACTTCGTACATAACAGACTATTCATTACTATTGATGCCTATTCATTTTTTTTATTTATTTTTTTCTAAATTAAGACTCTTGAAACTAAGAATAGGAATCTCGATATTCGAGGAATGTACGGTTATCAATGTCATGTAAGTCCTACATCACCACAAATTACAATGCGAAATCAAGTGATCAAGTAAAACACACATATCATAGAAAACGAGTCTCAACTGTACCATAAGGCATCCCACGCACACGAGCGAGTGGCTTCCACAATCTACCTCATCCTCATTTAATAGCAAGTTTCAAATAAATAATACGGTTTCAAACAAATAATACGGAACAAAACATTGGAAAAGAAAAAACCTAAATTACTTCATATATACATACTCTTTCGATAGATTAACCAAGAGTGCTATCTAGCCAGTGGATTCAAATCATTAAGAGTGCTATGGAGCCACTATATTCAAAGCATTAAAATATTATATGACAATTAAATTGTAGGATAAAGGTGCAAATATACTATTAAAAAATAGTAGCTACCAAATGTTTGAAAAACATTAAACTTTTTTTTTTATTATATGAAAAATGAAGAAAATGTATACAATAAAAGTAAAAGAATAAAAAATAGTTAGATGTTAATTTTAGGTGAAATTAAATTTCATGTAAATCAAATTTAGTTTTTAATTTTTTATATAAATAGTTTAATAAATTAAAATTATTTTTTATTTTAAACTTAGACAGATAAGTGTAAGCTAATACTTTTTTGATTAAAAATTTGAGATTTAGAAAAAAATTAATTTTAGTAGAATTTAGAATCATTCAATTTTATTAGAATTTTAATTATTTTTTGGGAGAAAAAAATTATTTTTACCTATCTAGATAACAAATTACCAAATCATCTATAAAAATAAAAAATATATTTATAGAATTAACAAATTTCAAACTTCGAATTATTAATATCAAATTGCTTTAATAGGGATTATAATTTAAAATGTATAGAATAATGTCCTTGCTTAATATTAGCTATGCTTCCATTTTCGCTTTGAAAAATTAAATATTTTAAATTTATAAATAAACTAAATATTTTAAATTAATAAATAAACTAAATATTTAGATTTTAGAATATATCTACTATAATCATGTTCCAATGCTATGCCTTTTTTATTGAATCGAGCAAAGAAAAAAATTACATTATGGAAGGCAACCAAACAACTACCAACATGCATAAAGAATAGCCTAAACATACCAGAAGATTAACAAATTCTAGTTCATATAAAAATCTATTTACCAAATGGGCTTCCTTGCTTCCTCCACACATTGTTGTTAAAATAAAAGCAAATAACATATATACTTATCTCTACCTCTCTATCCCTCTATGATAGTGCTACATGTGTGTGTGAAAAGTGGTAATTATAAGTTGTAAGACACAAACACTTCAATAAATCATTGCATGCATGGTTAGACAGATATAATCAATGAATGTAAAAACCATAACAAATCGATATATTGCCTCCTAAAAGATGCGAGTATAGACTTGCTCAGATTTGTCTAAGCAATACCAATGACTAGACTACACCAAGACGAAGAATTTAATCTATATGAGCACAAAATTAAGCTAAATGGATGCAAGATTAAGCTAGATAGATGAATATTAAGCTAGATGAATGAATATTAAGCTAGACGAATGATTAAACTAATATGCAATAAACTAAGATGTATTATTCTCAATGCACAAAATTCTCAATGAACCTAGAGCAAAAACGACATAATAACAATAAATCTTCGGGGTCATTTTTTTATTGAGAGATGAGAGCCTGAATTTAGATGAGCGGTCGAGATTCTCCAAGAGGAAGCACAATCCAGGTAAATTGATATGATTGGCTGCTTTTCTCAGTTTTAAAGAAAATTGAGCTAAAATTAAGATAAAATCAGAAAAAACTGATTCATTCTATATTTTTATTTAATTTTGAGATTTAATTGATTTAATTGATTTAATTGTTTTTCTAAGATTTTTCAATTTATTAGATTTTTAAGTTATCTCAATTTGAATCATTTTTCCAAATTTAACTTCTTTTTCATGATTAATTGCTTTTTTTAAATTAATTCATTTTTCATGATTTAATGGCAAATTTATTTATTAATTAAATATGCTAGGATATTTAATTAAATAAATAGGATAATTGATTAAAATGATTTACTTGGAATGATTAATTAATTAAATAAATATTTTATTAATTTAAGATGATTTATTTGTCATGTCACATTTGATGATTGAGGAATTAATTAATTAGGTGCTCAAGATTGATTTAATTGCCTTTGGTTAGGACCTTGGTGATGTTAGTTGAGATTAGGGGCCCATGGTTTAGATGACCATTTTTAGGGTATTGCATTTGCCCATCTTTGAATTGGTGTGCAAGCAGCGCATTAGTACAAAGAATAGTTGATGTCAAATAGAAATCAATTCTGAACTTGATGGATCACAAACCGATGAAGAGGGAGATGTTCAACTTGATTTGAACCGATGAAACTAAACAGATTGATTAGATCAATATTGATCCCGAACTTGATTGAACTAGGATCGATGAAGAGCGAGATACCATTCTTGAACTTGATGGATCAAGAGACGAGCACCGATCTAGAACTTGATTTAACTATAATCGACTAAGCAAAGAGATAAAATCGATTCTAAACTTGATTGAACAAGAACCGATTAGCGAAACAAAATGTCCTCTTTGATTTGATATGATGAAATTGAACACCTATTTGGATTGAGCATGTGATCACTATCAAAAAGACTCTTTAAACCCTTGATTAGGTTTAAACGAATAACTAGCTTGATAAGATACGATGAAACTGATTACCGTTAAGAGACTAATTCAGATGAAGACAATATCAGCTTGATTTAGTGTGATGAAACTAATATGCCCTTAGAGATTGATTGAAGTTCGATTAAGCTTTGATTTGAAAAGATTTTCTGGTCGACTTTTAATGAAGATTTGAAAAAAAATTATCGACTTTTCGATGATGTAATCGCTGATAATGATCATGTAATGAGTATGCCCTCTTGGGAGCGAAATCGAAAGATAGCGAGATCGCAGTAATTTTCCTGAGTTTTTAATAAAATGATTTGTCGATGATAATCTGAGCACGAAGATTGATGTAAGAATTAAATTGAAATAAGAATTTATTCAAAAAATATTTGAGTGTAGAATGATGCAAAAATTGACTTGAAGAAGGAAGTGCCAAGTGGTCAACGTTGTGAAAATTTGACTAGAAAATTGATGTCAGATTTTGATTTCGGTCCCGAAAATGGACTCAAGACGGTCAATTTAGCTAAGAGTACAAATTTTGTGTCAATTGGAGCAAGTTTGAAAAAAATGATGATCGTTTCAAATTCAAGCTTCATTCAAAGGACAAAGAGAGCAATGTTATCATGCTGAAATCACTTTAAATTCAAAACATAGTATGAATGCAAACTAAGACAGAGTCACTAGATTTTGATTTTCTTTTTATCATCACTAAGCAGAAATGTAGGAATAAACATAAGCACCAAGGCACAAAGAGCTAGGGTGTCCTGAATGTCATGTACTTTTTAATATATCAAGCGATCATAAGCACCAAGGCATAAAGAGCCAGGATGACTTGAATGTTGCTTGCATGCAAACACACTAGACAAAGCAGAGGTCCTTCCTTTTCATATACAATATCGATTATCTTGTCTGCAATGACCCTTTTATCGTTCATATCCTAAGACAGATTAAGCATGCATCTGGATTGCATAATAAAGGAATTTCCTCAAAACAGACAAGGAAATGATTCCAACCTCCTTGTAGCATACAAATAAACGGAGTCGAGGTATGTGTGGCAAGTTCACCTTGATGTGAAGGCACTTATCACAGACACCCAGCTTATGAGATGTTTTCAGATCATCGAAATTATTCCTACAAGAAGAAAACAAAGAAATGTATTATGCCCCTAGTCCTTGCTCCTCTTAGTCAAGATAGACTTCCTCGAGTTACTCGGAGGGAATAATAAATGAAAACTAATTTAAAAGATAGCATACAAATAAAATTTTAATCATATCTTAAACAATTTTAGCGATTGTTTTCATTGTTCTTGTTTTACCTGTTTACTCAGTGGTTAGGAGATAGGTAATTGACTCGGATTGGATGACCTGGTACTACCAATAGAAAGATGAGTTGGACAAAAGCGACGGAAGGATATGTACAAGCTAAAGAAAAGATGCAAGAAAGTGGGAAAATGCCAAATTTGCTTTGATAGATGGAGCACTTCAGTACAAGAGATAAGACCAACCTGGACAAAATACAGCAGCCATACTAATCTATGTCATTGTTTTGATTTGTGTGATCATTGATAGGAATGTCTGGTTTCAAAGAGTAAGTACCTCATATAAGACCGATCTGTCTGGTTTCAAGTGTACCCTTCCTTGTATAAGACATGTGTATGTTTGATAGAGTTTGATAGATTGATTAACAAGACATGCGATAAGTTTGATTGCAGACTTTGAGAGTTTGTCTGTTGTTGATTTGGTTTGATGGATGGTCTATGCTTTCGTGCTTTGATTTTTTCAGTTTTTTATTTTGTGAGTTTTTTTATTTTTTGCCTTTTTTTTTCAGGACCTGTGCTGATTTTTTTTGGATTTTTTTGTTTGCCCCTTGTGTCTAGTAAGGTAAAAGGGATTTTGAGCGAATGAATGAATAAATGGGTTAAAAATGGATAAGTGAATGATGGAGGAGGCTTATGAGATTCCAAGGATTATCTCACAATGTCAATCCAAGAAAAGGGACCAGATATAGCAATATAAAGAAAGGGTATGGTGTAATGAATGTCATATAGTCCAAATAAATGATCATGTCAAGAGGTTTGTTACATTTTATGTCCTTAATTTTGATCAAGATCAACATATGAGTTTTGGATAGGAGGCAAATAGGATAAGCAAGATCAAAGGTGATAAAGAAGGATAAAAGTAAGAAATGGATAAAATAATGGATATGAGCTGAAGGGTGTGGATCAAGTGCAATAGATAGGACATACAAAGCCTGTAAAAATCCTTAACCTTGTCAAGATCAAAGGTGAAAAAGGAATATGCATGTAGATAGAGAGAATGAGGGATAATGGAGGATGAAGGATAATGGAGGAAGAGGGATAAAAGATGGATGTACACAGATGAAACTTGCCTCCAGTGTAAAGTGAAAAAGGATAATGGATTATGCATGACAACTATTTGTTAGGTTCTCATCATGGTACTTGCCCAAGGCACCACAAGAAGTGGTTTTCACACATGAACAAAATTATTTCTCTTTACTTTTTTCTGATTTTTTTTTTCTTTTATTTTTTTTGGAAGATATTGGATGCATGAAAGGAGATTGAAGGACTCCAATATCTTTCTTATTTAGATGGGTACCCATGGCTTATGAAGGTATGCTCAAATATGTTGGTAGGATGATGAAATGAAAGTAGGGTAAAGTCTTATGCAAAGGATTGGATAAGGGGGATGGAAGGGTGAAAAAGAGGTGTTGGATAATGGATCAGATATTGAAAGGTTGGTGCATGAGTGAATGGAAATGTTGGCAGGATCAACATTGGCACACATCTTGAGGGGTGATGGAGGAAAAGTGGATCTCAAATTTTGAGATTTGGATGGAGGAACAATTAGGTATTTTGGGACATAAAGATCCAAAATGGATGAAGGAGGTGATGGAGGAATGGATTTGGAAAGTTTGGATGGAGGAACAACAATTTTGGATGCCAATTTGGATTTTTCTTTAGACTGTTGTGCTTCAAGGAGTCGCTTAGGAATCCACATGGTTTTTTATTTTTCATGTTTTTGTAGTTCCTTGGAACGCATTGCTTCTACAAGTGCCTTGGGAACCCATATAACTTTTGATTTTTTTTCTTTTTCTCAGTGGGCCTTTGTGTCTTTTTAGATTTTTCTTCTTCTTTTTGGATCATTTTTTGCTTTATTTCAACATGTCGGTTAGATGGGACATGTTGATCCTTGAATACATGTGGATTACTTGACTTATGACTTTTATGCTTGGCATCCAAATTTCTTGGAGAAGGAAAATAATCTATGGATGGATTGGAATAATATGGAGGTATCTTGGATGGATTGAAGGTGCTCAAAGATGTATGCCTTTGTTGATCCTACATAAGGGATGGAGGGATATAGGGTCCTAAAATGGATGGAAGGAATGAAGGGGAAGGTGTGTATTTGGATTTTATTTTAGTAGGGATACCAACATCTCGAGGAATGTCACTAAGGTCATGACCCTTAATATTTTCTTTAATATAGATGGGTTCTTGCTTGTGAAGGTCTACCCCTTTACCTTTATAAATATTTTTGACTTGTAGGATACACTTTTCTTTGGGAAGAAGACACGAGTCCATTATGAGATGGAGGTAGAATGTAGGGAATGATAGGATCATGAGAGAGAATTGTATGCATGATGGATCCTTGAGGTGAACATGGAGGATTATGACAAGGAGATGAAGAGATACTTTGATCTTGACATGGAAGAGGACCATTGGATAGAGTGGGAATGGTGTTTGACTCTTCATTTTGAATAGGATTGTTTGAAAAGGTGGAAGAGGCATCATGATCTTTCTTAAGAAGTGGATTAGGAATGGGATTTGGAAAGATGCTTTGCTCTTGAGATGGAAGGGGATCGTCTTGGAAGAAATGGAAAGGTATATTGGGATCATCATGGGATTCTAGGGAGATAGGATCTTTTTCAACCATTGGATGAGATTGGAGAGCTTTGGTGTCTTGATCTTTTTTTATGATAGGACTTGTTTCTTCATTTTTTCAGATTATCCTCTTGACATGGAGCCACTTCTAAGGAAGGGGTAATATTGTTGATATGCATGGGGGATTCTTGGAAGGTGTTCATGCTTTTGCATGATGAAGAAGCATTTCAGATGGGACTCTCTAGAGTGGGTATGATTGGAATTGGAGCGTATGATGGTATAGAATCTGGGATTTTTAAATCATGTGAGGAACTTGTATCAAGACTAGGATTAGCTTGGATTTCCATAAGAGATAAACCTTGAAGGTCAACATGAAAAGTGTCATCATTAGGTTCATTATTTGAGGGACGTGGTATGGATTGTTGTTGAGAAGCTTTAGGAGATGGAGGCATCATGGAAGAGATGGAGGCTACATGTGGGCCATTACAAGACATAGGTTCATAATTAGAATCTTCAATTTCAATAACACCATCATCAAGGAGGTCTTGAATTGTATGTTTTAATTTCATGCACATGGAAGTCTTATGTTTGTCATGCCTATGATATGCATAGTAATTACTCAAAAATTCACATTCCCATGTGGTCTTGTTAGGCAATATGATAAGATTGTGCTTAAGAAGCTCTTCCAAAGTTGACTCAATAGATTTCCCCAAAGGTGTGAATTGTCTATTATCTAGGAAATATTTGGAGGAAATTTCTTTTTGTCTTGGTGAAGGTGTCTTGTGATCTTGTATGAGATTTGGCTTTTGATTTTCAATTACTTTCTGTTCCACCTTATATAATTGTTTTAGCATTTCTTGAAGTCTAGTGTTCTTGATATCATGAAATTTTATCTCAAGAGGAGTCACTGAATCTTTTTGTTGGGCTTGAATGTCATATATTTATCTCTTGAGTTCTTGAATTTGTTGTAGCCATGGGCTTCTTACTTTTGTCATAATTTTTTAGAAGAGCTCCTGGTTCAAACAAGCATTTACAATTGATGCAACCGAAAGCTAGAAGTGGTACAGATGTCAAGATCAAAGCGGAGCTAGTTTGTTCATTTGAGCTAATAATTGGGTAAAGTGATTGAGACCAAGTCTGGTTTCAAGAATGATCTATCCTATATAAGACGTGATCTAAGTGGATCGGATTGATCAAATTGATGAGTGGTTGATTGAACTAGCTAAGATATGATCGACAAAATCATGTAACACAACAATAGGGGTACGCTATCAAGATTGTTTATGCTTAGGATGAAAACGACTAGATATATGCTCACTGTAGACTGATTAGGCAAGTATGACAGAAAAGAACGCCAAAACAAAATTCAGGCTTATGGACTGACATAATCAGAGGATCATACGACATAATATTATGACTCAGATGACAGTTTTAAAATCCTGGATGACACAGACATATATTCGTACGAGTTGATGTTTGTACTCTAACGGCAATTTAATGCTTATCAAATGATAAACTGACAACGATGATGATAACTCGTAAGATAGATTGTTATTAACCAGACGATAATTTGCTTTGACCAGTACGACAAACCCAAAGACTCGTACAACAATTAGATGTTAACCATACGATAATTCGTAGAGACCTGCATGACAAACTAGAAGATTCGTATGACAATTGGACTAAACAGGGACAAGTTTTCTAACAAGGACAAAGTTTTGACCACTAAGTTTTTGATGTTTTGATTGTTTTCCAGTTTCAGTTTCAGTTTCAGTTTCAAGGAAAAAAAACACAGCAAACACGCAAGATGTAAAGTGACTTCAAGCACAACACGCTAATTCTAAGGAAATTGGTTGAGAGAGAAAACCTTTGCTTACAGACTTAGGTACACACCCAATAGCTAATTAGAATACAGTCATTGAGTCTTATGCAATAGTTTCTCAACGCCATATTAGCCGACACCAAATGCTAATGGGGGCACGATATAGCAAGTATCTTGGAAGAATTACTATCTCTCTTGCACAAACATTATCACCCTTTCGAAGGTGAACCGGGTAGCTGCTATTTTAAAGTTCTTAGTAAGGATTTTCGTTCAAAATTACCCCTTGAAGCTGCGCAAGCGCAATTGAGGCCTATAGCCCAAAAAGGTACCGAAATAAGATGTAGTCATGCAAGCGTGATTGAGACCACGAGGCCCTATAAAATGCCCAATATGAGAGATCTCAAAGAGAAAACTCAAATAATCCTGTCCTCCAAAACTTTAATCCTGAAAGGCCTATTTATTATAGTGAGTCAGAATGCTTGGGTCTAGCTATACTCACTTGGGTTGTTCTCACAGGGTGATTACTTTTTCCCATTGTAACAGGCCTGCTAAAGAAATAAAAATCTCAAAACTACAAAAGCTTCAAGGGTCTAAATTTATGATTGTCTGTGCAAACAAGAGCATACTCTCCTACCTTTTAGACTCTTCTCAAACATGAAAAACCAGATTTTTTCATTAACCATATCACAATTTAAGTGCCTAGAAATTAATTAAAAATACACAATGTTTAGTTGATTCTCCTTAGGCAACCTGCAAAAACAATGAATGGGTAGTCATATTTTTTTTTGAGCAATGGATTATTTGATAGACGTAGGTTTGATTGATAGATTCTTTGACAAGCGTTCTACAAAAAACCAGTTAGGTTGTGAAATATCTCTCAGGCAGATAAAAAATAGATTAGGGTTAGCATTAGTATCATCAAATTTCAATCAGAAAAACCCTTAAAATACAATCTATTTTTGATACGAGAAAAAAGAGTATCGTACGAATATTAGCATATAGTCGTACGAGTATCATCCATAGACCATATGATATTCCTTATAGAGCCATACAAGAAACCCAGAGAGTTGTACGAGGTTTCTCATAGAGTCGCACGAGTATTCACAACGTACCGTACAACAAAGAATCAATTCTTGTCCTGTACCTTGCATAAATTCGTATGATCTTTTACAGGAATTGTATGGACATAATCCAAAAAATGAAAAGAGTTTATCTATAAGGCCAAAAATTGTAGTCTCGAGCCCCATGGTGGGCACCAAAAATGTGTGTGAAAAGTGGTAATCATGTAAGCTGTAAGACACAAACACTTCAATAAATCATTGCATGCATGGTTAGACAGATATAATCAATGAATGTAAAAATTATAACAAATTGATCTATTGCCTCCTAAAAGATGTGAGTATAGACTTGCTCTCATATTTGTCTAAGCAATACAAGTGACTAGACTACACCAAGATGAAGGATTTAATCTATATGAGCATAAAATTAAGCTAAATGGATGCAAGACTAAGCTAGATAGATGAATATTAAACTAGATGAATGAATATTAAGCTAGATGAATGATTAAACTAATATGCAATAAACTAAGATGTAATATTCTCAATGCACAAAATTCTCAATGAACCTAGAGAAAAAATGACATAATAACAATAAATCTTCAGGGTTCTTTTTTGATTGAGAGATGAGAGCCTGAATTTATAGAAAATCCAGAGAGAGACCAACGGTCAAGATCAATTAATGATGAGTGGTCGAGATTCTCCAAGAGGAAGCACAATCTAGGTAAATTGATATGATTGGCTTCTTTTCTCAGTTTTAAAGAAAATTGAGCTAAAATTAAGATAAAATCAGAAAAACTGATTTATTCCATATTTTTATTTATTTTTAAGATTTAATTGATTCAATTGCTTTTCTGAGATTTTCAATTTATTAGATTTTTAAGATATGTCAATTTGATTCCTTTTTCCAAATTTAATTTATTTTTAATGATTAATTCCTTTTTTTAAATTAATTCATTTTTCATGATTTAATGACAAATTTATTTATTAATTAAATATGTTAGGATATTTAATTAAATATATAGGATAATTTATTAAAATGATTTACTTGGAATGATTTGTTAATTAAATAAATATTTAATTAATTTAAGATGATTTATTTGCCATGTGACATTTGATGATTGAGGAATTAATTAATTAGGTGCTCAAGATTGATTTAATTGCCTTTGGTTAGGACCTTGGTGGTGTTAGTCGAGATTAGGGGCCCATGGTTTAGATGACCATTTTTAGGGTATTACACTATATATATCTCTATTTATCCTTCTACCTCTCCCTCTATATGTATCTATCTCTATCTCTTTCTCTCTCCCCCTCCCTCCCTCCCTATCCCTATATACTTATTTCTATTTATCTCTTTCTCTCTCTACCTTTATCTCTCCTTCTCTCTCTCTCTCTCTCTCTCTCTCTCTCTCTCTCTCTCTCTCTCTCTCTCTCTCTCTCTCTCTCTCTCTCTCTCTCTCTCTCTCCTCCATCTCTACTTTTATCTACTCTAAACTAATGGCAAGAACATGATGCTTTGCGTCTCTTGTTTTATTTGGTAGAATGGATATTTTCTTATTTGAAAGTGGTTAAATGTAGTTTCAATAGTCAATTTAAGGATTAAATTTTGTTGAATGTAATGATCTAATATTTTAAATATTAATTTTATGATTTCATAGACATTTTATAAGATTATTCTATAGGAATAATATTTTTCTAGCATATAATAGTATGAGTTGGTTTTTAATTAATCTAGTTATAAATATCTTTTATTTTTATTTGATTTGAATTTGTATATAATTTTTAATAATTATGTGTGAATTTTAACTCATTTATAAAATAGATTTTTTTTGTATTATATTTTATAACTCATTTATAATTTATATGAATTATATGTGAATTTTAACTCATTTATAAAATAGATTATCTTTGATACCATGTATGGCCATAGAGAGCCTTTCGAAGTCGACACACAAGTGAGGGATCCTGAATGAACCCTTGTGGCTGCTCCATGTAGATTTCCTCCTAAAGGTCATGGTAAAGAAATACTCTCTTCACATCCATCTGAACTTCCCAACGATGGGTTGCAACTATAGCAAGGTCAAGTCAAATGGAACTCATTTTAGGATCTCGTGCAAAAGTCTCAGAGTAATCAATCCTTGGAACTCGGGAAAACCCTTTTGCTACCAAGTGAACCTTATGCTTATCAACTAACCCATCTTCTATAAATTTTGTTTGATAGATCCACATGCATCAACTATTTTGCTTTCCTTGGGAAGAGGAACTAAATCCCATGTGTGATTCCTTTCCAAAGAATTAAACTATTCTTGCATTGCAACATCCCACTCGGGAAGACCTAAAGCTTCTCGAAAAGATTATGGATCAAAAGTTGAAGCAATGAAGAGATGTGGAGCCTGCTAAAATTGTGACCTTATTCTTCTAGTATTTGATGGATCACCAAGCCAATCTCCTACTGACCCAAATGTTTGTTGAGCCCAGAGAAGTACTGAGGCTAGAGACTTTGGGGGAGAACCATCAACCTTTGAATGATTACTATGAGAGGAATGTGAATCCCCATCTTCATTGTTTCCATCTAAAGTGGATGAAGAAGATTCTTCATCAAGATTAAGACGATTAAGATAGTCTTAAGAACTGTCATCATGATACAATTTCTCCAATGTGATAGTGGATGGATGAATGGTATGAGAAGAACTAGAAGAACTCTCCTCAAAATGAACACTCATCTAAATGAACAACTCATGCGTAGTGGGATGGAGAAGCCTGTACCCTTCGATATCATTTGGATACCCAACAAATATGCAAGGCTTGCTTTGCAGATCCATAGCCTTATGTTTCTTTGCTAGAATGTGGGCCCATGCAAGAGAACCAAACACTCAAAAGTTCTTAAATGTGGGATTTCGACTAGTCCAAGCTTGAAAAGGAGTTACCCCCTCTATAGCTTTGTGTGATACTTGGTTTTGTATGTAACACACATAATTGATAGCCTCTACCTAGTACTGAGGTGCCAAAGACTTGGACTTAATCATACAATTGGCCATCTCCTTCAAGGACCTATTCTTGCATTTTGTGGCACCATTATGTTGAGGACTATATGGAACTGTGTGTTACATGTTGATACCTTCTAAAGCACTAAATTGTTCAAACTGATTGTTAACATATTCGCTTGGGACATTATTTGTACGTAGAATCTTGATGAACTTCCCAAATTGTTTCTCTGCAAAAGCTTTGAAATCTATAAAATTCTCAAAGACTTCAGACTTTTGTTTCAAAAAGTTAACCCATGTATATCTAGAAAAGTCATCAATAAATGTCAAGACATATCTAGCCTGCTAAAAGATGGTTTTGGAAATCCTCCTACCAATTCACTGTGTACCAACTCCAATAGCTATGTAGCTCTCCATGCTTTGGGGTAAAATTACAAAGTTGTGTCACACTTTTATAAAGAAAATGGTCAATGTTGATTCACATTTTTAAATTAAATCAATAGAAAGTGAAATATATGTATTGAATTTTGAAATGATGTAAACTAATAAAATTTATATTCTTTTGTCTATTTTATGTTTGTACTTTTAACAAAAATTTGAAAACTTATTTGAATGCAGTTTTTTATAAAGTAAATACTATAATTTAGTCACTGATAAAATGTTGAAATCAGAGCTACATAAGTTACACAATGAACCACTAAGAGGGGGTGGATCAGTGGTAATAAAAAATTCTAACTATCTAAATACACGAAGCTTTAATACCAATAAATAAAACTGTGAGCAAAGATACTGAACATATTTGAACACACACACAAGACAAACTCGTAACACCAGATATATGAGGAAAACCCAATATGGGAAAAACCTCGGTAAGAAATGTTGTTGGAGTCTACTACTCCAATCCAGCCTCTGTTGATTATAATTTTTAGGGCACCAACACAAGGAGACCAACCCTTGAAGTTTATGGGCACCAACCCCTAGATTATGAGCACCTACTCATGCTTTGAGAACACACTTGAAGGTTTACAATGAAGTAAAAATATTACAAAAAATACTGCCTTGTTACAAATAAGGTTTCTAATACCTTACAACTACCTTACTTGTTTCTCTACACCTTGACCTGCTGCTCTTCAATTCTATCCACTACACTTTCTAATGTTTGCATTTGTATTCTTCTTTTTCTGATCACTGCTCTTGGCTCACCTTTCTGCAACTCAATATCACTTGTCTTCTACAATATTTTCTTCTCTACTCTACAACTACCTTCCCCAACCCTTGCAATGCTACATCTCACAATCTTCAAATTCACCACACTTCTCTTTTGTTTTGCGACCACCTTGATATATTTATCAGTTGAGAACACCAACCTCTGTCACATCTCATCAAGGGCTATCTCATTTCGGTCACACCTGTACATACAATATTTTTCTCCAAAAATGAATTTTCAATCTGATATTCTCTCCTCAGAGAAATCACGTCTGCTAGGTATTCAAATTCTCTGTACAACCACTCAGATAGATAGCCGCCCACATTGAATGTATTATTTTTGTCTCTGATCATTCTCCATGTACCAATTACAAAGTTTAGTAATATTTGTCTTCCCAATGAGCTCAGGTATCCTTCCTCGAGCAACACGAACAACCTACAACGCAATCGCCATTAACGCATTCTACATCCTCTCTCGGCCTTCTATAAAAGGATTGATAACTACCTCATTTAAATTCATCATCACTAACTTTTGCATATATGATTCATCCTTCGACCACTTGGAAGCCACTTGTCTTCATTTTTTACGTCGACATCACTTGGTCAAACTTGGTCAATAACCACGTGAATTATCTTCCCTATCGACATGCAAATGTATCGTCAAAATATTTTCATTGGACATCCAAGTCGCTTGGTCATACTTGATCAACTGTCACATGGACCATTTTTCCTATTGGGCATCCAACATGTCGGTTGAATCACCTCTAACAGTCACAATATTCTCTGCATGTATGCCTACAGGATGGCGGGGGCCACTATCTTCTTTCCCCTCATTGCCTTGGATCATCATTTACTAACCTAGTTTATCCATGTGAGCTAGTGGGATGCATCATCCTTCACCTTACCTTCTTACTCCGCTGGATCCTCTTTCTCAAGTTTTCTTTGGCGCAGTATAGCGGGGGTCACAATATCCTTCTATCTTTTTAACCCCGCAAGGTCATCTTTCTCCTAAACTTTGTGTCATAGGATGGTTGGGGCATTCCATCCTCCCTTCATCTTCTTATCCCGAGTACCAATTGCTTTAGTCATCCAGCAGTGTGGGATGGCAAGAACCCAGAGTTTCACAATTTTAACTTACCCTACAGTGTCCTCTTTTTATCTTTCTGCTTGCAATGAGATGGCGGGAGGCATTGTTTCCCCTTTGACTTGACTGTCCCACACTGGTTACATCTCAACCCTCTTACCCTTGCGGGGTGGCAAGATGTTTCTCCCATCTTGGTTTTACTTTCCCCAGAGTGTCATCTTCCTTCAATCTTCAATATCGTGGGATAGCAAGAGACATCTCTACCTTGTCCTTGTAAGCCCGCATAGTGATATCACTCTGATATTCCATGATGTGGGGTAGCAAGGTTGACCTCTGACCTTATAACTAAGTTACCTTAATTGTTCTTTTCTCTTCACGAACACACCACGGGATGACAGGGAACTCTATTTGCCTTGCTTTTATGTTACCCCGTGGGGTCTTTTTCTTCTAATATTTCTCAGTGTGGGAAAGCGGGGCGACAAACCTGTCATGTTATTGACATCCTTTGTTGCATAACCAACATGACTAGCTTCTCATATTAATAACCTTTATGGTCATATAACCATCATGTTATTGACATCTGCAGTCACATAACCATCGTGTTATGCACATCTCTTGTCCCCTATTCGCAATTTTGTAGATAACGATAACCTGCATATTATGCACTCCACCTATAGAATTAGTGTAATTAAAAAGACGTGTAACTGCATTTGACTAACCTATGTATTATACATACTATAACCATACTTGCTTTCTGTGTTGCTTCATGTGGCATGATAGTCCTGAAAACGACCTAGCAAAAAAATTTCATGTCTGAAGCAAAGTATTGGTCATTTTGTTTTTATTTGGCTCTTTGTCTTGTGTTTTTAGGCTAAGGTTTAGGTTTTATGTTTTTTTTTTAACAAAAGTGGCAAGCCACTGATATATATATATATATATATATATATATATATATAATAGGGAAAGAACCGGGAAGAAAACCCTATATCCTTGCTCAGATACAATGAACAAAAAGGAATTGAGGCTATAAGAAGGAACCCCACAAAGATCCGTAGAGAAAGATAGACCCTGCCCATAGTACAAACCTCATAGAGGCCAAAATTGAGAGAAATGGGGCGGGACAAATCCAAAAGAAACCTTCGAAAACCACCCCCTCAACCAGTTGTCATGTAGATTTGGGAAGCAGAATACTGGTTGCTGGAACACTATAGAGATGCCACAACTAGTTACCGAAACACTATAGAGATGCCACAACCAGTTACCAATTGTGTTATACCAGAACTTTGATACTGGTATGTTGTCCTATTAACCGGTTTATAAAAAGAGGCTCCAACATCGGTACTACCCTACTGATTAACAAGATGTCTCCACTACCGATTTTGTTATACCGGTGGAAATAAAATGAAAAAACCAACACCGGTAATAACAAGAAGCAGACAAAACATTTTGGGCAATCGGTTACCAACAGATTTCCTTATACATCAAAATGTAGCATATTCTAATCAGCAAAAAATAGAGCCAGATTCATTTTACTCTTCCATGGCAGTGTCACCCTGGATTTGGTTTTCAGAGGCATCGAAGGTTGGAATATCTACCTCCCATTGCACTGGCACTGCATCTTCTTGAGGGCGACGAAGGACCTCCCAGAAATTGACTTCCGTGTATTGTCGCAGTTTGGCATCTCTCGAAGGAGTCGATGCAATATTTTCCCACTCCTTAGCCACTTCGCACTGAGAAGAGCTAGTCCATCTCGGGGCCCCATCCAGCATCGATGCATTGAGTTCTGGCACCCTATCTGAAGCTCGTCCCCTTTCCACTGGTTGCGGAATTGGTAGATAGGGGTCAACATTTTCTAATTCCAGGATCACCATGAGAGCCTCAACTTTGATTTTGATTCTGTGTACAATGTGCTCATCTAGTTGTCTGGGAAATTGCTGCAGACCATTCTTCACATGATGAAAGTTTGCCTTTCAAGGGCGTGCTTGATTCGGATGTAAAGCACCATATAAGCATGGCTGGATTGAATGTAATGTCGAGGAAATAGGCCCCCTAGGAGAGCCCACCCCTACCATAGATTATAATTGACTAGGGCTTCATGGAACAAGGCAGGTGCAAGCACATTCTGCCTTACCAACTTAAAAAACATTAGTTCAAGTAGGGGAATCGATTGCAAGAGGTCAAGAGCGTTGGACAGGAAAGAACTGAGAAGTTGAAAAGGGAAAAGAATTCTTTTAGCTTGAGGGGACAAAATCTCCTCAGCAATGAAATCTTTGACTACTCTTCTTAGTTGTGGGTTATGCAGAGGAAATAGTTGATCGAGGTCCCTATCGTTGATTTGTCCATGAAAATTCATCGAGGGTTCTGTAATTCGCACTGGAACACAATCGTTCCATGGCATGTATTCCCAATGCATTTTCCTACACCCTTCACAAGAGATAATCTCCATACTGTTGAACACTGAGATACTTCAAATCAAAAACTTCCACTAAGAATTGTGTATATAAAAACAAGCAAGTTTCCATTTATAAACAAAAACTTAATATCTCAAAATAAAATAATTAATCGGTCTTTAAAATCAAGTTCGAGATTCCTTGCATTAACATGTGACTGTAAGTGCAGTCGAGAGGATGTGTGAGAGGCCAAAATCTGTTTTACCCCGTGTGAAATGACATCATGAAAATCTCAGAGTACACACACTAATTTTTCATTCATACCATCTGCAAACTACATTTAAATGCATAAATGCAAGTGTCCTGTCAGTCATCCTGTTCGCGGGCTTCAAGTTAAATGCATACATGCAAGCACTTATTAAGATGTAGTTTATAATTTAAGTGTTGTACTTTCCTTTTGTACCAATTCAAGCAATTCGGGAAAAGAAGACAGTTTGATGGGAGATGCAACCGACTCAACTGAAATGCCATCACAGCCCATATTTGCTAATTTTTCAGGTACAGAGTTGCCCTCTCTTAATGTGTGGCTGATAATGTAATCCGAAAATGTGTCAAGTAAATCCAAGATATGCTTCAAAACATATGATAGGTGCCAAGTCTTAGATCTTTTTGAGGTAGCTGAATTGATGACAACTAATTAATCCCCTTCTATATGTATGTTGGAGAAACCGTGTTTCCTTGCTAGCACCAGGCCAACTAGTAAGGCATTTGCCTTCACCAATTTATTTGTACCCGAAGGGATGGGAGAAGCTTGGAAGGCACACATTTTGCCCAAATGATCTCGAATGCAAACTCCAATTCCTGACTTACCTGGGTTTCCACGGGAAGAACCATCGAAGTTGATCTTAAAGAAATTAGGTGTTGGGGGTACCCATTTTATGGAAGACCTATCTCTAACATGAGCTGAGGACCAATTTGGAGGGATCCCTATTGGCGAAATAATACCATTCCATGTTTTTGCAATTACCTTATCCCACTGGTTGAATGACTGAATGTCCTTGGAATTAGTGAGAGAATAATTTATAATTTCAGCAATCGAATTTTCCAAATTAATCAGAACTTGATCCAGAGAAGATGATTTTTTTTCTGAAAATTATTTTATTCCTCTCCCACCAAATGGCCTAAATGATGTGAGCAGGAGCACATTTCCAAATGCCTGAGAAAGTTAATGAAAAAAATAAAAGAGGCCAAGAGTTAAACATATCCCAAAGTGATTTTGGGAAGGTCATCATAACTTGGAGTTTATTCATGATGAAGAACCAACATTGGGAGGCAACAGTGCAATGTAAAAATAAATGATCAACTGATTCTTCCTCTAGGCCACAAAGTACACAATTAAAAGGTTGTGAAATGCCCAATTTTACTAGTCTATCTGTTGTTAGGATTCTTTTGTTCAATGTTAACCATGCAAAACAACCTGCTTTTGGCAGAACAGTATCATTCCAATAGAATGAGTATGCCCAACTACTGACCTTACTGCTGCAACCCTGCTGAATGGCTTTGTAACCTTCTTTAATTGAATATTGCCCTGATTTAGAAGCTTCCCAAATTAACACATCTTCTCTGTTAGACATGAGAACTGTCCTATTCAATAAGATAGTTGCCAAGAAAGAAGATTATTGGGTGGATATTGGGAGAATAGTTGGGTCTTTCCAGATTATTTTACCTAAAAATATTTCTACAGCGGACACATAGTCACTCAATTTTGTACCCCAATGAGCTATATCTATATTCATAATATCTTCCATATTATCCATTTGATCAATTGGAGGATGCCCACACCATGAGTCTATCTAGAAGTTAGCACTGAGACCATTATTGACTTCCCATGAAACATACTTAGATATTAGATTTCTCGAATCCATCATAAAATTCCAAATAGCTGACCCCTTTGGAGGATCCAAAATTGTCAATACTCTGGATGGTTGATTGTTGTCCAGATATTTAGCTTGCATAATCTGGCACCATTTGGAAGCAAGATTAGTGTACATTTTCGAAATCAGTTTCCCTCCAAAAGCCTTGTTGCGATGCTTTAGATTGTGAAGACCTACTCCACCTTGGGATTTTTGACATGACATATTTTCTAGAGAGGCTAAGGGGATTTTCCTTTCATTTGTCATATTACTATTCCATAGAATATCTCTAACAAGTTTTTGTAGTTGTTGAATGACAGATGAGGGAGCTTTGAGAACAGACATGTAATAGTTCAGAATAGCTGTTAACACTGACTTAATAAGAAGAATTCCACCTGATAATGAAAGCCACCTTACTTTCCAGGCTAAAATTCAAGCCTTGATTCTACCAATAATAGCAAACCAATAAGAAGATTTGTTTGTTCCCATAAAAAAAGGAATGCCAAGGTAAGACAATGGCAATTGATCCATTGGGAAGCCCAAAGTCTTGGATAATCTTAGTGACAAGGTTGGAGGTGTGTTGAAGATGAAAATCTTAGACTTAGCAGCATTAATTTTCTGGCCTGAGGCAAAAGAGTAGATTTCCAATGTTTTCTTAATGTGCCTAGCTTCTTGAAGAAGAGACTTACCAAATAACAATGTATCATCAGCACAAAGAGAGTGAGTTACTGCTATTGAAGTACCTGGAAGATTGGATCCAAGCCAAAGCCCATTTGAAGACTGAAAATTGATGTATCTACTAAAGGCATCTGCCATAAGAATGAAGAGAAAACGTGATAAAGGATCACTGTGTCTTACTCCCTGTGTACCCTGAAAAAACCCTGAGGGAAGTCCATTTATTAGAATCAAAAAGTGTGCACCTGAGACACAAGTTTTGATCCATTTGCACCATTTTTTCTAAGAAGCTGAATTTAGATAATACCTTAAAGAGAAAATCCCACTTAACATAGTCGTATGATTTCATCATATCAAGTTTGACAACAAAATTTGCTTGCTTGTTTTCATGGATAGAGTGTAAAACCTCATGTGCTACTAAGGCTCCTTCTATAGTCTCCCTACCTAGGACAAAACCCCCTTGTTCTTGTGAGATGATCTTGGGTATAAGATAATGCAGTCTGAGGTAAATGGCCTTAGTTACTATCTTACAAATTGTGTTACAGAGTGAAATAGGTCTGAACTCTGCAAATGTTGATGGGGAAGGTGTTTTGGGGATGAGAACAATATTTGTTGCATTAAAGATTTTTAGCATTGCTCCCCTTTTTGTGGATTCTTCCATGACCGCCAAAAGGTCAAAACCAATCACATCCCAACACTTTTGGAAGGCAGTGAACCCATTCGGACCTAGAGCTTTATCTAGGGAAAGAGAGAGTACCACTTTGTGAACTTCCTCCAAAGTGAAAGGGGCCAGTAGGAGTCTATTATCCTGGTCGAAGATCAAAGGAGGGATAGACTGCAATAAGAGCTCAACATTATCCTTCCAAGAAGGATCTAAATCATAAGGTATAGGGGCTAATAGATTCTTGAAAAAAATTACTCATTCATCTTGAATATCTGCTAAATTTTTAATCAATACACCTGTGTCCGCATGCTTGATTGAGAATATAACATTTGATGCTTTTCTTTGTTTTGTGGATGCATGAAAGAATTTTGTGCTCTTATCTCCCTGCTTCAGCCAGAGCTCTCTTGATTTCTGTCTCCAGTATTCTTCTTCTCTCTTACAAGCTTCTTCCCACTCACTTTGAAGACCCTTTTGTGTAGAGTGCAGAAGCTGATCCAGTCCCTTGGATATTATATTTTGGTTAACTTCTTCCAATTGTTGTGCAATGATTTTTTTTTGAGCAAAAACATTCTTGAAGACCTTACTTTTCTACTCCTTAGCCTGAACCTTAATAAACTAAAGTTTCTTAAAAAATTGGAACATCTTTGTTCCACTACATACAGGGGCAGATACCCACCATTGTCTTAATAAAACCTGAAAGTGTGGATGTCTAAACTACATGCACTCAAATTTGAAAGAGGAACCAAAACACGGCATGGGGTTCTAATTTTGCCATTCAAGAACAATTTGAACTGGAAAGTCGTCTGATTCTGAAATAGGAAGAATATTTGAACAATAACTGAATTGATTAAGGCACCATTCCAAAGGAATAAAAAACCTATCAAGTCTCTTTGCAATCTGAAGGAAGTCTGATCTCCTGTTAGTCCAAGTGAAGAGACCATTGTTGGGAATCACATCCAATAAGTTGTTTTCTATGGTGAAGCTTAGAAAATCTTGCATAGTTCATGGGTGTATGTAGATTCCTCCTTGTTTCTCCTTATGAGACAAGATTGCATTAAAATCTCCCCCAATGATAAAATTATGTGCTACTTCTTGTTGGAGCAGAAGAGTCAATTTGTCCCATAGATCTTTCTTTTCCTGAGAGGGGATGGGGCCATAAACATTGAATACCATAAAGGTCATGTCATAGCATACTACTTTCAACATTTGCCAATTATGATCTTGGTCTAATAGGTGAGCCTGAACTTTTTAAGGATTTCATAATGTAAGCGAACCTCCTGAGGCCCCAACACCTTGCATGTGGGCAGATCCAAATTATGTCCATTTAACCACTATTTTTGTGGTACATTTCTTGTGATAACTTCATTTCTTGAAGTATGAGGATGTCAGCCTTTGAAGAATCAAGATGTGACTTGATTCTCCATCTTTTGTCAGGAGCATTAATGCCCCTCACATTCCAAGAAATCATTTTCATTGTGAACAGGGAGTGCCTTTTGCACTCCTTGTAATTCTTTTTGATACCTTGAATTTACCATCTAAAGTACTCTGCACACCTGCCTCTATTTCTTCTTGAATCTTCACAAAGCGGATTTCTACCTCTCTTTTTAGGAGTTGAAAATACTTTTGATTTCAAACTGGGGCTCTGCTCAACCGATAAGGACCGTGCATAGGTAAAAGAAATTTTCTTTGTCTCACCATCATGTGGGGGGGCTTCCATTTCTTCTTGCCTAATTTCATGCGAATGGAGATCTAAGTGAGGGGAGATCATAGAGAAATTTGGGTGGATCTTTATTGGAGGATTTAATTCAACAGGTTTTCTCCGAACAGGAGGTTCATTCACCAAGGGAAGTTTCTCTTTATCTGAGAAGTCAATAGTTGAACAAAAACACCTTGCCTTTCGTAAGGGACACATTACATTTGTCATACTAACACCTTCCACCTCTGCGATTTCCTCAATCATAGTGGTAGCTAAAGTGGATAGGATATCATCTGCTAGTTCCTAAATATGACCTTCCTTATTTGAAACAGCTACCCCTGAAACTGATAAATTCTACATTAAACTTTGAATATCAATTGCATATTCGTTAAACATTAGGTCCCAAACTATAACTTCTCTGTCATTAGATGTTTTATCACATAATTGGAGAATTGGTGTGGCCGTGAAGGAATATTTATAGCTATGGAGAATCCAGCTATACATAATAAAGAAATTGGTCAACTGAAAAATCCATTGAACGTAAGATGGATCAAGACTTAAGTCATCCTGAGACTTAGAGGGGACATTACATGGTTGTACAAAATCAGAAGACAAAACTGTCTCATGCTGGTGAACAGTGCACAGTAGAGGGTCTGAGAAGTGATTTTTATAGACTAAAAGTTTTGAGCACTCGAGACCACTGCAAGCATTAGTAAAATGTCCTAGTTGGTGCTGATATTTGCAAATGACCTCTGTATTATCCATAACAATGTCTTGATACCATGAACCCCATTTTGATGTGATAGAGAAGTGCCTTGGTAGGGTTTTATCTGAGGCAAGAAGAAGACAAACTCTAACGTCTCTTTGGATTATTTCAAAGGGTATAAGATCATGAGAGACAAAGATTCCTAGTTGATTAGTCATGGTCTCAACAATATCTGAATCTCTATATTCCAAAGACAAGCTCAGTAAAGAAATCCAGTGAGGGTAAAATCTACATAGATTAGCATCTGGTTTAAAGTTTGGAATCTAGGTCAAAGTAAAAAAAACAACCCCTTGACAAAACCAGCCTTTGTTTTTATGAACTACATCTCTATCTTCAGATGAAGAAAATAGAGCAATAAAAAATCCCGAGTGGTTATCAAAAAAGAAAAGATCATGAAGACCCGACCAGTAACTGCTAGCCCATGAAAGCAAAGTTTGGAGAGTGATCGAAGAACTAAACTTACCAATGAGAGCCATCTTTCAGAGAAAAGAGACCGAATGGGAGAGAACGTGATCAGGAAAGGTTATCTTGATGGCAGAAGAATTCTCTGGCAGAGTCGGCGTGGGAAAAGAGGTGTCCGCCTCTTTGAAATTTACCTATTTTCTTTTCCACACAAGGTGCACTGGTTTTAACTTGAGGGGGTCTCCATGATCACCTTGATGATCTGCTTCATTATCTCCTTCAACAAAACAATACTTGAGAAAAGAGTGTTGGGATACAGATGGAGATGCTTTAAAAATGTCAAAAATTGGTTGTTTTTCTTGATGTTTTGATCGAAACACTGACGAAGGTGAAAAATTTTTGGCAGGGTTTTGAAATTTATTTTCCCGCTCGAATGATTTTTGAAATGTGCCAGGGTTTTGAAAAAAAATTTCCCGCCCAAAAGATTTTTGAAATGGGTTGGGGTTTTGAAAGTGTCCTCTAGAATCCTTATGAGCCCCTTGCTTGTGTGAAGCTCCCCGAGAATAGTTATTGAAGTTCAAATAATTCAATGGATTACCTTTTTTGTTGTGGGGTTGTTTATGAAAAGAGTGGGCTAGTTGAACAAAGGGTCGATTGAAAAAAGTGTCGGGGCTATCTAACTAATCTTGGAGACATGCAAACCAATTCAACCATTGGTTCCCTAGAGGTAAGTCTGAAACCAGTTTGATAAAAGGTTTGTTTCTGAAGATTTTGGTAAAGGGATTGATATCAAAATTTGAATATTAGGCGAATCGGAGGGCACCCTTAGTCTGTCTTTGACGAGCTTGCTGAAGATCATTGAAACCTTGCCGCCGCATTCCATTTCCTACAGCCCTACTTTGAAACCCTGCTGCTCCCTGCAACCTTGCACTGGCATCATGCCACCATCTTCTATTTCCTGCAAATCTGCTTTGAAGCCCTACTGAAACCTGCGACCCTCCTCCCATCTTCCTGCAGATCCGATCGACCAATTAAGTGGTTAATTATATGAATTTATGAGTATTATTGACCGTTTAGGTTTTATGTTATCTGGTTGAGTCTAAATATTTATAATCCTAAACGTGTTATAATTTTGCATTACCTTTTTCACTTAAGGTCGAGGGTTGGTTCATCGTCGAAGGGGCTTCATCTTTTCCTAGTTATTTCATTTTAACCCCATGATCAAGCCCCTTTTTATTTCCATAAAGTCATGTCTTGTTTCTTGTCCTAGGCAAGTCCCCCTTTAATTTTTCAATGGCCGCATCAACTTTTCCTAAGTATAACCTTACATTGTTTCAGCTAGGGTTTTTGGCTAAAGTTCACGCTACTAAAAGGTTTACCTATTTTCACATGTTTTGATGAATGAAGAGCTTTTAATCTCAGTCAAGAAGATGCTTGGTCATTAATTGGCTAAAGAAGGCATACATCATGGCCAACAGATAAAGGGCAAACAGATCCAACGGTCCTTGCAATCCTGCGGTTGATGATGCAAGGAAGCTAAGGACCGCAGCATCATGAGATGATGCCACATGTCCAAGGTGGGTTGAGGTAAGTCGGAAGGTGGGGACCACTTACTAGGGAAAAGAGGAGGATGAGTTGGAGGTGCCGCGTCATACTTTTGATGGGCCCGCTTGCCACAGTGTGATGGTCAATGTCATATTTACCAATCTTGTCCGTGTGATTTTCCAGCAAGGAATCAATCAACGGTGGAGATTCAAACTTAGTTCAAATGTTGTTTCAAGCCATTTCTCCACTCATGCGAGCAGTAATGGTGGATGAGATAGTGACTCTTTGTTCCAAAACAATGATTAAATATATTTTCTCAGTTATTTTGAACTACTGAAGAATTCAGAAGAGATTGAAGAGTGATTCCAGCGCCGAGGGAAATTTCAGTGATTTCTTGCAGTACAAAATTAGGGTTTTCTCGTGTGATTAAAGTAGTAAGTTCACCTGAGTTTTCTCATTTGTTTTAAAGCATTAAAGTTGTGAATTGTATGAGAATTGTAGTGAAAAGGTTGTGAATTGTTCTAAGAGTTTTGAAATTTGGTAAAAGAGGTGAAAATTCACACTTTTCTATTTTGAATTTGATAATTTTGTGTTAAGCCCTAGTCTCTACTTTCCTTCCTTGGGGAATTATTAAAAAGGCCCTTGTCAAAGAAATGGCTCCTCTGTGAAATCACTCAGGACATACAAAGTATCTAAAGAGGAACCTGTTTGATTATTTCCTTGATCAATTGAAGCCCTCAACAAATGATAAGTATCAGGGA
This sequence comes from Cryptomeria japonica, assembly GCF_030272615.1. Classification (NCBI taxonomy): domain Eukaryota; kingdom Viridiplantae; phylum Streptophyta; class Pinopsida; order Cupressales; family Cupressaceae; genus Cryptomeria; species Cryptomeria japonica. The sequence continues at coordinate 32,877,234 of NC_081409.1, read as the reverse complement.
CAAAGACTTGTACAAGGCAAAACCCTGGGAGAAGGTTTGACAAACAAGGCATATAACATCGCAAATGCTAGGGTGCCAATGACTAGGGTGGAATTGTTTAAATTGTGGTATGGATAGAGAAATCTGCAATCTCTATTTTCAAGTGCCTGGCAATATGACTTGGGGAAGTTGGTGGTGCCCAATGTGTTCATGGATGTCGACCTCAAAGTTGTCGCAAACAGATATGACCCTGTTTCTAGAGTTATAAGGGGAAATGAGGGAGAAATTTTGTTGACAATTAGGAGGGAGGAATTCCAAGAGATCTTTGATTTGTATGAACCTTCTGATACCTTGGTTCTGATAGATTTAAATGAATTGGAGGAATATCACATAATGAAGGGTTTCATTAGATCTAGTCTCCTTCCAACTCATTTGAAAAGAGAAAGGGACACAACTTACCATATTGGCCCTAATTGAGAAGAGCCCTTCCCTATTGGTGCTTTTGCCAAATATTTGTAGGCCACTTTCTTTTCTTTGCACCATATTTTAGGTTTCAACCCTATTACAGTCATGCCACCTGACTTTATGTACATGGCTATACAAATTCAGCATCCAGATTTCATAGTTGTTTTTGACTTTTCCCTATACCTTGAAGAAAAGATTCACGAGGGATTGCGGGATATTAAGAATGGTGTATTGAGCACCCATTTCTATTGGTACTCATTATTAATGCACATGTTTCTCTATAGAAATGTTGATTATTTTGAAGGTACCATGAATCTCAGGAGAACAGTTGACAATATTGAGGTGTCAGTGCATCTTTGTAGTATGGACATGTCTTGGGATAGGCAGGAAGCAAGTTTTGTCAGGTTTGATAACAGTTTTGCTTCTAGATAGGGAAATATTAACAATGAATCCACCAAGGATTCCCAGACAGCTACATGATTTTGTAAGACCAAAGGATAGGCTACCACTGTTGAAAATTGAACACAACTGGGGAGACATTATCCTTTATCCTGTTAGTATAGTTATTAGAGTTTATGGTTTCCATGGCCAGCCACATGTATTACCTTTCAATGTTCCTTTGAGGTTAGGCTTTGCTGAAGTACTATGGCAAATAGGTTGCATACATGATAAGCAGTTGAAGGGTAGAGGCAAAGGGACCATTTTACTAGATTATACTGTCATTCTATACTTTGTAATTTTAAAAGGGGGATATGTGCATTTTGACAAGCTTTTTGCACCATATCATTTAGGGGTTAGCACAGACAGAAATAGTGACCCAGAGGGGTTTTATAATATTTTCAGGGAAAGAATAAAAGGAAGCCTACTACCCCATGAGCACAATTTCCCCGAATATAAAATAAGAAATGAGTTTGATTTCATGACTTGGGATTGGAGGAAGGAGAAATGGATAGCTTTCAGGAAGCTATGGGCTATAGCGCAGAAAATGGATCCCAACTATGATCCATTAAAGAACTTCTCTCCATTTTGTGTCAAAGTAAATTTTGTCATGAACAACTTTGATGAGTTAATTCTTGCATTAAAAGAGAAGAGAGACAGGCTTGAGGAATTTAACAACCAACAAGTTGAAAGAAGAAGAGTGCAACAACCTACACCCATCACACCTAAAGAAGCAACCATGATTCGCCAGATGAGGATGAAACAACCAAGCTCACCTGCTCCACCACCTCATAGAACAGATGAAATAGTGGAAGATAGACATAGCTATGTGCCTCCTCCAAGAGGTGATGTTGTGATAAAAAGGGTAAGAGAGGAAGTAAGTAGTGAATAGGAGAGTAGCAGTGATAGTGGAAGGTTAGTGAGAAGAAAAGGCAAGAAGATAATGAAGAAAGAGCCACCCCCAAAGGTACAAGTAAAACCTTTTAAAGGGATCAAGATCATTGATCTTGAAGACTCAAACAAAAGTCCCTCACCACCTCATGTACCCCTTTCATCTCCAAGGCAGATAGAAGAGAAACAAGAGGAAGATACCATTGTAATAACAAATTTAGATATGTAGATTGGTATTCATCATGTGCCACCCTCTTTAGAATTGGATGTCACTCCTTTGGATATTCAAGGAAAAGCCTTTAGAGATGCCAAGGAGGCATGTGATAAATTTCTTGAAGATGAAGCCTTCATAAGAAGGCCGACCTTTCTGTAATTTGTATGGAAAACAAAAATAGAAGAATACAAGAGGAGAAGTGATGAGAGAAAGGTCCAAAGGCCAGATTGATCTGATCAAGAAAATCAGGAGGAGGTAAAAAATGAGATGATGGAGGAATTTAAAGGAATTACTGCAGATGAAGGTAGGATGATCATAAATTAGGTCGAAGTCTTAATTTTGCTATAATGGGATCTAGTTGATGCAGTGGATTTTGATGCAATCAAAAAAATCAAAAGATCAGCCATTCAGTACGAAGGAAGAAGCAAGGTTGGCATTGAAAGGGTCAGAATTTTTAGATGATTATGCAACCTTGGAAATTTGGGCACTAGAACAGGGGCCTAGGAGGCCTAATATCAATTATATAAATCCAAATTTGAGGGGAAGCCTTATTATAAAAAGAGCCGCTGACACGTCAAATGTTGAGGCCTCAAAGTTAGTTGTTGATGTGGCCAAATCGGTCCATGAAACTTCAAAGAGGGAGGCTAAAGAAAACGAGGAGTTAATGAAGAAGTTTGAAAAAAAAATTCAATGATTATAATGCAGTTCAACAGAGGCGTGTGGAACTACAAACTAAGGTTCAACTTCTTGAACAAAGACAGATAGGATCATCTTCCTAAACTCCTACAACTGCATCAGCCCCATCAACATCTAGGTCTCCACTTGTCTCACATGTAGATGTTATCGTTCAATTCGAAAGTGAGACTGATTTTCCAATCGCACCATTAGTGCCATATGTGGATGAAGAGATTGAACCTACTAAATCAACTGACCTGACAAGAGCTCAAATTTTGGAGAGAGTAAATGAGTTGGAAAATAAGCTAAAGGAGTCAGATGATCAGTCTACCATTAAGAAAAAAGAAATAGTTAGCTCAGTGCTAACTCATTTGAATGAAAAGGTGGATAGACTAAATAGCATTCATTCTCTATATTCTTTATTGTTTAATGTTATTCAAAGTTTTGACAGAGATAAGGAAGTGGCAATCCCTTTGTTTAAAAAGTGGTTACAAAGGGGAAATGAACTCAGAGTAATGTCAATGGATTCCAAATACCATGCTGAGAGGCCACCCAAACTTTAGCCAACTTATTTGTTGGTGAAGTCAATGCAGGAAGCTCAGATGCTGCCAGAAAATATAGAAAAATAAAAGAGTTGATGAGAAGTTTCAGTGAGTTGAATGAAACACTTCTGCAAAGTATTGAAGATGGAAATGGGGCAATCAAGCCTTTATAATTTTGGAAAGAAGAGGTAGAAAGAGTCATCAATGCTCAAGTGGACTTGATTTGTGAGGATTTAGATACTGGCATGTTGGAGGACAACATGGATAAAATAACATGCATGAGAATATTCTTTGAATCTTTTGAGAGAGAAGCAAATCAAGTTGCAGTTAAGTATACTCCATACAGTGCAAAAGCTAATGAAATTATGAATTTTTAATAACCATTAGATGAAGAATATGGCGAATGGAGTAATACTTACTTAAAGGAAGAGTAATGACTGAAAACAGTTAGTTAGTTAACTATTTGGTGTGACAGTCTAGTAGGCGGTCTTGTTTCTTTGTAATAGTTATCTTTTGGATGTGAGTAACAATAGGGTGGGCCCATCACACATCTTCATCGACAACAACAAAAATGGAAAAGGTGCATAAAGTGCTATAATGAATCAATTACAAATATTTGGTCTTGGTTGTGACATTCCTTAAATGGAATATTTTGTAACTAAATTATGGGTAACCGGTCACTTTTGAATGAAAGGTGTCTCCTCTGGCCTGTATCTTGTTTTCTCCCTTATTTCTATAAAAGGGAATTCAAGGCCAAGAGACTGGGTTCTGAATTTGGTCTCTATACATAGTGTTTTCTAAAATTCAGAGTCATAGGTTCTTGTAGCAAGTTTTAGGTGGAAATGAGAAATTGTAAAGATTACTGAAGAATTCTCCCATTCTTGAGAATTCTCCCTCTTTTTTGAGCCTCTATATGAGATATTCTACTTAGTTTTGGTGAAAATTGTAAGTATGGTGCAAAGATTATAAGTTCACCAAGGGATCACCCTCCCGGGTTTTGCAAAGCCCAAAGTGTAGAAGGATTAGCATAATCCTTGTCATATGTTGGTCCAAGCACTTGTAGATATTGATAGTTGGAGTTGGCTTCTCCATAGTTAATCCAAAGAATCAACTTGGTTTTTGCCTCTTGCAGTGTAAACCCCATTCTGGGGCACCAACATGGCACACTGTAACCATACTTGCTTTTTGTGTTGCTTCCTGTGGCACATATCATCTTTTCAACTTTGTCCTCCAACTGCTGACATCGATGACAATAGAATGCCAACAAATTATTTATCCAAATTAGAAAATAATTGTATCATCTTGACATAGATTCTTTCCTTTACTGCATCATATTTTTTTCAAATTTTTTAAATAAACTTTACTATTTTTTCTTGACAAGTAATCAACCTTATATTTTAGTGCTAACGACCAACTTTAGATCAAAATAAAATATAAACACCAATAAAAAATATTAAAAGATATATATTTTGAAAAATTCACTTATAGATCTATAAAAGGGTATTTTTACATTTCAAAAAAAGTATTATTTATAAGAGTAGGAGTTGTTGAAACATCGAGTTTTTTTATTTTTTTATTTTTTGATAATTACACCCAAAGTGGTATAAAATATACATTTAGTAGATACTTCCAATTGGAAAATTTGTGGCCTATATATAACTTAGCTATAATAAATCTACATAGATCATATGTTGGACTAAAATTAATTTTTAGTTAGAATTACTTAAACTCACTTGTGCTGATAAGTTGGCCTAAAATGTGACACAATTTTGTGCTTTTACCCTTTTCCTTTGTCATATTGCTCCTCAATATGCTTACTAAGAATGCATCCCTAGAAAAATCTACCAGAAAATCAAATAGAAGGCAACCCTAAAACCATGTCTCGTTGAATGAGTTGTTGCAAGTAACGATAGTTCAAGTGACCAAACTGTTGATGCCACAAACAACCCACCTCATTTGCACGAGTGAGTAAAACTGTTGAAGGAGAGTCAGGAAGAAAATGAGAAAATTGATACAATCTAGATTGATGATCTACTTTTCCCACATCAACTGGAGACACATGATGCATTTCACTAATTACCATTGTATCTTGTGTAAATTCAACTTGCTTGCTAGTACCAATGTGAGTGATCTGATAAACATATAGGAGATTAGTTTATTAAGATGGAACACAAAGGATATCCTCAAATGTTCACCCACATCAACAGACCCTCTCCCATACACTTCAAAAAGAGTGTCATCACCCATTAATATGGAAGCCATATAACATGCATCTAAAGAGGTGAAATCATCTTTTGAAGAAGCCATGTGGTGCGAAGTACCAAGTCAATGATCCAAGAATTTGGTTATGAAGCAACAAAAACTGGGGCCTTACCCTTTCCTTTCCCCTTACTCTTATTTGTGTCCTTAGAAGTTCATTTTGATGAACTATGTTTGACTGAATCGGGCACCTTGATATTATTCTTTTCAAGAAGATGTGAAAGGTGATCAATTTGTTTCTTTAAACACTTATGCTCATCAATACCATGCCTCTTACAATAAGAACACTTGACCTCCTCCTTATTTGGTTGTTCACCTTTTGATGAAGAGGTCTAATTATCTACTTTTGAAGTAGCAAATTTCTAATCTTTCTTCTTCTCTCCTTGGTTATTTTGTTTCTTATCTTGCTTATTAGACCCTTTATGTTCTTTTGTGCCCCGATTTACAACTAAGACATGTGACTTAGAGGATTTTATTGTACCTATTTCAATCAATTTGTCCTACTCCCTAGTGAGTTCTACAACAAATTCATCTAGAGAAGGAATTTTTAATGTGGTACCTAGGGCACATTTTGTAGCACAAAATGTAGAAACAAATACTCAATAGTTAGGACCAAGCTTAGAAAGAATACTCTGGATCTCTTGCTTATCATTTTTCTTGATTGCAAACTATTATAACTGCAATCTTACAAACTCGAGTTTTGTGAATTTCAAAAATTAGTTGGATTCAAACCTATGAGTTCATTCTCCAACTGATGACCTCTTAGCTCATCATTCTTAGCAAAGAGATTTTCCAAAGTGGTCCACACTCCATTTGGTGTAGTGGTAGATTCAATGTTAAAAAGGTCAAGGGAGACTAACGCACACAAAGTACCAAAGGCTTCATCACATTTATTAAACCATTTCATCTTTTCTATAGCATTTTGCGGTTCAATTTCAACTCCCATTGTAATATGATGATATCCATGTCTTTTTAGATATATTATCATCTTAGATTTCCATTCAAAATAGTTATATGGAGTAGAAAGAAGACATACAAGACACCCCCTCTTTTCCACTAGTCTCAAAAATCAACCCCCCCCCCCCCCGCAATTTTTTTATTTTTGAAATAAGGTAGTAGTGCCACTTAATATATTTCTTTGAAAAAGTTGATTCAAAGAGCTCCCGGAGAAAAGAACCAAAAAGAAAAACTTTGATCCTTGCTCGATAATACATATAAAGGTTGTGAAGCTCATATCCCTAATATGCCAAAAATATACAATATATCTCATAATGTCCAGAATACCAAATGCCACAAATCATCCCTGAGTATCGAATGCTTCTTGGAGTATGTTCAGCAAGATGAAGTCCGAACCAAACATCACAAAAGTTGTACACATTTACATAGAATCCCACAGACTACCTAACTTAAGCATTTTAATTTAGCTTGAAGTCCACACGCTTCATAGATTCCCAATTCGACATCCATTCACATCATTCAGATACAACAAATCCACAGAACCCTACATACCTCACATACTAACTTTCTATCATTATGGAAAGGACAACTGCATAGTCATGTGCAATATTATCCTGTACACATGTCCTCCAGAATTAGTTTTCTAAGAGTTGGGAAAAGAATCAAGATCGCAATTTGGACCCATCATATTAAGCTCCACCTTAGAACTTCCCATATTTACCAGATGATCTGCAACTCGGTTACCTTCTCTATACACATGTGAAATGGTAAATTTTACAAATGTATCAATAAGAGCCCATGCTTATTCAAGAAAATATTTTATCTGTCAATTGTCAATATTTCTCTTCATGCAAGCATTGATAATAATAGTTGAGTCGCCTTCGATGTGAATTTAAGAAATGTTCAATTTTTTTTTAACTAATAGAATGCCTTCAAGCAAAGCATATGCCTCTGCGAAGTTGTTAGTACCCGATGGAATGGAAGCAAATTTTAAAGCAAAAACACACCCTGTGTGGTCCCTTATGCATACTCCTACTCCTGCATCACCCAGGTTCCCTTTAGAGGTTCCATCAGAATTCAATTTGAAATGCATTGAATCCGGATGACACCATTTCACTTTAATTCTATCAACTTTTACTAGTTCTCACTCTCAGAAAGCAAGGTGATAGAGGAATAGAAATGCCCTTCCAACAATTAATAAATTGGCCATCCCAAGAAGTAAATTCCCTATTTGGATTGAAATGATTTGAATCATGAGCATTAACCAGTTCTGACATTGATTTTTCAATGTAATTAAGAACATCAGAAAGAGAAGATGACTGCTTTCTAAAAATATGCTTATTTCTTTCCCACCAAAGTGACCATACCATTGTGGATGGGATCACTTTCCAAATGCATGCAAAAAGAGAGGATGAGTATAAGACAGGCTAGGATTGGAACAAATCCCACACATTATTTGGAAGAGGGGTGCTAAGGGAAAGTTTAGCAAGCACAAACATCCAACAATAATGAGCAAAATCACATTGGAGGAGAAGATGATCCAACGTTTCATTATGCTCACCACAAAGTACACAACCAAATGGAGGCAATATTCAATTTATCAAGTCTCTCACTAGTAAGTATTCTCTTGTGTAAAGAAACCCAAGCAAACATCCCTGCCTTGGGAAGAATATTGTTGTTCCAACAAAATTTATAAGCTCTTTGTGAATAGGATTGAATAGACATCTGATGAATTGCCTTATACCCTTCCTTAATAGAGTACTTTTCGTTCTTCGAAGGGCACCATATCAATTTGTCCAAACCATTAGAAATAAATATAACGTGGTTCTTGAGAATCAAAGAAAACTTTACCTTTTGATCAGGGGATATTGGGAGTGAAGTTGGATTCTTCCAAGTGACATGATTTGAGGGCTTCTCAAGGTCATATATGTAATCATAAAAGGTAAGATCCTTAATGAGAAATAAATATAGGTATCACATCTACTAGAGATTCCTCAAGATTAAGAGGGGGGAGACCACTCCATGAATCATGCCAAAAGTTTACATGTTTTCCATTATGTACTTGCCAAGATAAATATCTAGTAATCAAATTCCTAGAAGCCATCATGAAGTTCCAAACTGCAGACCCTGATGGAGGATCAAGGATAGTAAAAATATGTGATGGGTAAGGAGTATCTAAATAAATTTCTTGCATAATTTGACACCACAAAGCATGTGATTTTACATAAATATTCCAAACCACTTTTCCCCCAAAGGCCTTATTCCTTTTTGAAAGATCGTGTAGACCAACCCCGCCCGTATTTTTACTGGGAGTCATTCTGTTAAGAGACACAAGAGGGATCTTTTTATCTTCTAAAATATTGTGTTTCCAAATAAAATTTTGAAATTTTTTCTCGATGTGGGAAACAATAGATTTCGGGGCTTGAAGGACAGGAATGCAGTAGTTTGGGATTGCAGCCAAAAGAGTTTTGACAAGAAGGATTCTGTGTGAAGGACATAAATGTAGATCTCTCTCTCTCTCTCTCTCTCTCTCACATTATTATATCACATAATCATCTTGGAGACATGTGTTGAAGATTTTGTATTTCTTTTCATCTTTATGAAGACCCTTAAACTTCAAACTCATATGAGACAACCAACTGTGTTTAAGCTAAAATCAATATATCCTATGAGATCAACCTCATGTGCTTTATATATCACTAACCTTTGTCTTGAAATTCCTCTCATTGTTGCCATTGTCATTGAAAACCTTGTCTATATGACTACAATCATGCCTTGAATGACTATCTTTGCTCAGGAAAGAGGAAACCACTTGTATCATGTATGTAGATTGCATCTATGTGTTACCTCATACCTTGTTGTCTATGAAAGATAATAGCTTACTGATTTGTTCTCTTAGACTTGTCATACACTTTGACTATCTATTTGTTGGTTGTGCTTGGTGTTTTCATTTTATTTTTTTTCTAGACATTGACCTTTATTCCTTTGTAATGGCAACTACAAAATCTTGTGGTAAATGAAATGAAGCAGTATACTTGGCCTATTGTCATGTCTTCACCAAACTCTTCCAAGAATGCTAATGATTTGGCTTTAAATCTTCTTGGCTAATCATGAAGTTCTCTTCTTTAAGTGTTGTTCATTTTCTTCACAGCTATGATGTTTCATAAGTTTATTTTTGTGATTGTGACTATGAAACCCTAATGAATATCTATCATCCTTGAAACTTTTGTTCTATATTTGGATACATGTCTACTATACTTGTGAGATGTTTTTATCTTGCTTTCTTCTATTTTGATAGTTTATTAGGCAACTTCTATGAGGCTTGGTTATTGCCATCTTTCACTGTCATTATGATTCTTGACTACATTTCATAGCTTTGACTATCATTTGAATCATTTTTTTATATTGTTTGACTAAGAATAATCATTGTCATCTTAATTTAGGCTTTAATGCTTAAACTTTCCCTATTGTAGAATTCTTTCATCTTTCATTCTTGTTCTATTCCTTGACCTACACTCTGTTATTTTTGTTCATCATGCAAGTATGCTTAATTATTATTGAAAGATAAAACCCTTGACTGCTACGTTCAAATCATAGGAGTTCTTGAAAATTCAAATAGCAATAAAACCTGTATAATTGTCAACATGTACTTTCCTATCCATGCTACTGTCTTTTCTTATGAAATCATTATTTATTTCGATAGTTAAATCTACATAGGGTTTTCATACCACACGCTATTTTTAAAGCCTCGAGATTTTTTTTTTAAATGTCTTCATCCTACTCACAATTTTTTGCTCTTATGATCTAGGCTTATTTAACACCAATAAAGGTGTCACAACAAATTTGATTTCTTGAAAGTTCTAACATTAAATTATCAACAAACCTATTGACTAATATTATTGATGCAGATATTCTTGGAGATAATCCTAATCACCTTATTGGTTTCTTGTTTTACTCAACCCACTCATTCCTCAAGCCCATTCAATGGAACTTGGTAAGGTTTTTTCTATTTAGACCTCCAAGGTCTAGTCCACTTTGGCTTTCCTCCAAGGTATAGCCACTGATCTTTATCAATCTAACTTCCTATTGAGGATTCCACTTCAATCTCTAACACCACTCATAAGGCTCCAACAACCTCTGCAAAGGATCACAATACACCAACTCATTCTAGGTGGGAAAAATGAACTTACATAGGGTCTTTGATGTCTTTGAGGGGTTTTAGCACCTTAAATACCATCGCCAAGCTTTCCCAACCTCACTTTGGCTCTACCAGCTCCAAATAGGCCTAATATAATTAGCCCTCCTATGACAGTTTTCTGGGCTTAGTTTGAAAACTTCCCACACAAGGCCACAAATACATTGCATATTAGAGTACCCTTTTTAGAGTTTCATACAATATCTCAAAATTCCATTTGGTTTCTCCGTACACATGGGCTGTCCAATAGTGCCCTATTTTTAAGGGTTCTAGGCCTACCAGGTGACTCACAAATTTGTTCTTGGAAAGGTTCACCAGTCAAAAAATATGCACAAATAAATTAGGGATTATTTAAGGACATTCATAGGGATTTACAACCATGTCTCAATTTTGGCTCCACCATTCCATATGTGCTCTTAAAACGCACATCTCTTGTTGTCCTAGACTCAACAACTCCTAGCTGTGAGCCTAGGGTTTCATTGTAGCTCCTCCACAAAGGCTTGCAAAATCACACAACCTATTATAAACCTATTAATATACCCTAACATAGCATTCCACATGATTACAACTGGTGCCATCAATGGATGCTCAGGTCAGAGCCATTTCTTGCTTAAACCCTAGTTGCAAGGGTTTTACACCTAGTCTCATAGAATGGATTAGATCTCTGCAACCAAACATAATCAGACTTGCTAATCTACCTTTCTGGAAAGAATATTCAACAAAATCTCATGCCTTGTAATGAGATTCCACTGACAAGTCCATACTGGACCATACAATGCAACCAAAAAACAAAGCAAATTGTCAAAATAGTGAAAAGACAAGATTTCTTTACAACTCAAAAACTTACTTTTGCATTATAGATCCTCCAAATCATACAATGAAGTTTTTTTTGGCTTATATTATCATGATATAGTTGGTTGAACCAACTTTTCAATGCCAACATCCAAAAATGCAACTTTTGCAAAATCTTGCAAAATGTTGCTCAGTAACTTTTACATCTTTTCATCCTAAGAATACAACTTTGCACTCAAGTGAATTCCAAGGCTCAAAAGGGCCCTCAATGCATTCTATGAGAATTAAAAACAATACATTAAACCCCTATTATATGATCAACATAAACATTACAACTTCCTAGGGTATCAACATCCTGAACATATCAAAGCTTGGACAACTCAACCATGGCTTCTCTGAGTCTCAAATGGTTGGTCCATTATTACAACTTGAAATACAACACTAAAAACTTAGAACAAACCAAAATTTCTTGCTTGGAGTGATGTGTGCCTTGCACCAATTATGAATAATCTTGATGCATATCTTTTTAATATTATAATAATACAATCTCTTTACTATCATCTATCTCCATTGACATCATTCTTATGAAACTATTGACTATATCCATATTATCTTTGGTTTTTCTTATGTATCTCATTGTACAACTCCATTCACTGCACTATTTTCTACTCATGATCAGTTATTCCTTTTTTATCTATGCACTAGATGACCTTACCATTGTTTTCTCTTGACTTTAGTCCAACCCACTTTCAAGCATAATTGTAAGCATCTAATGAATGAAAACATAAAACAATTGCTTCTTTGCAAAATAGGGCTTTGAAACCCTACCTCAACGTGGTTCTTTGGCTACATCCATGTTCAACCACTTACTTTATTTTCTTTTACACTTCAAAGAAGTGAAGTGCAAAAAAATGGAGAGTTTATTGTTTTTTTTTCATTTTTCTCATAAAACAAGGATTTAAACGATTTTTTGTTACAAAAAATACGGCTATGGGACCTTCCCAAAGCTCAGAGGAGAGTGCATTAAAACCTTTTCTAAGCTATTTTTTTTTATCTCAATTTACAGTGCAATAAATAAATTACCTTTACTACATTATAGATCATCATTTTCTTGTGGCTCCTTGACAATGCAACAAAAGCATATAAGGCCTTGCATGCAACTTATTTCATTGGAAACTTTGTATCCATGATGAAAGAATGAGATTAAAAGAAATCTCAATGTAAAACTCAAGAAAACCCAAATATGTCACATGAAGATTTTTCAATTTTAAAACTTTGACTCCTTTCATGCACAGTACATGGCTTTTATCTCTAAACCATTGAATTTTTGACAAAAAAAAGGTTCATATGCCTTTCAAACTTCATAAACATGAAAATATAAGGTAGCTGATATAAATTCTTAGCTTTTCAATCTTTTAGGACTCCTCAAAAGATCCTTAATAAGACCTAGGACTCTATATGAGGCTTATTTTGACCTGAAGGCAAAAAAATAAGGTAAAAAGAGGCTTACATCCTTGTTGGTTAAATGATATGTATGTTGGTTTGGTTTAAGAATCTGAATAGGTTTAGGTGTTATTGTGGCTTTTCATTTTGGGTTTTATGGAGAAGATCATACTTGACATAGGTGGAATTTAGAAGTTCATGTAGAAGGACATGCTATAGGATTTGATTTGTAGTGTTTCTCTTTAGTCTTGGTTATATTCCTAGATGTTCAGTTTCACATTACATTGGATTTGATTTTGTTTGGAGCTATATGATCACTAGTTTGTGTTCATGTGTTGTTATGTGGGAGATGGCATGGAGGTGTCAGACTTGTATGAATATTTGTTGGCAAGATACATTGCATAGCTGATACACTATTGTCATTGATGGCAAGTCATGTTAGTAATTCTATCCATAGTTCATGATTTGCCTCTATCGGAAGTCAAATTGAGTTTTGGATAGGTCTGATGAGATAGAACAGGACATTTGGCAGTATGTAGTATTTCAATTGGTGTTTCATTTCTGGTGAATATCTTGTGTTGCGGATCTAGAGGAAGATTGGTAGATGTCAAGAGTTGTAAGGAAAGAAGAGTGCAAAAAATGCCTTCCTAATGTAAATTTCTTAGAGGAGTAAAGCAGATGAGTGTTTCAATTCTAATTACAACAACTAAGATACACAATACAAGATAAATAGAGAAACATGAAAAACGCAAACAGAGAGATGTATGCCAAATTTCATGTGGAAAAAACCTTACGGGTGAAAAACCCACACACCAAAGTAATCCCTTGTATTATAGTAAAACAATTATGTACAAGTTTCAAAACTTTGATTTGATCTTAATCATCTTTTCAATTAGGCTTTTACAGAATTACCAATCGATTACTTCAATCCTCTTCGCACAATGATAGAAATCATCCTCACATGATCCAACCACCTGCAACTGTTTTCCAAATGTTTTTATATGTCTTTGTTGAAAATTGGTTTGCTTTAGTTGTCACATCTCCCAACTATCAAACTTCCCAAATTGTCAATAACACACATTGTCTACAGTGCTTCCTCTGAGTTGTTTCAATTTCCACCAATCGTTAGCATCCAACTCAACAAATCCAAATGAGCCACACGTGGTCACCACTAAGTCATAAAGGTTATCGGCAGGAGTCCCTCACTTCAACAAAGTCTTAAAACTCTCATCAAACTCCAATGTCTTGTAGAAATCTGCTTCACCGATGAGAGTTTAAGACTTTTGCATTTTCCTCAATAGGTTCAATAGCTCTCACTGAACACCGAAGTTGCAGCGAAATCCTCTTCATCACCATGAGATATGACTTTTGATACTAGCTTGGCAAGTCTCAGTTAAATCTAATGTCTTATCGAAGACCTCTTTGTTGCTAAGACTTCAATACTGTCATACTGATATAGCCTTTATCGCTACAAATGAGACTTTAGTTACCTCCTTTAGACAATCTTACCGAAAAACCAAGCTACACCGAAATGTTCTTTTTTTCCTAGACCACTCTGACGTCTTATCAAAATTGTATCTCATTGGAGAAACAAAGTAACTTCGACCAACTTCTTGGAGTATCTTAGTGATATCGAATGTCAAACCGAAACCAGTTCATGTCAGCAAGACACATCAATTGTCTCGCTGACATTGCTAAGAGGAGTGACTTCTACGAACTACCTAGTAGTCTTACCAAACCCAAATGTTATACCAAAATCACTGCTTCTCTAGGCGAGTACATAACATGAAGGTTATCAACTACTGTATCAATAACACAAAGGTTATTTAGTTCCTTTTGAAGATGATCAATAACATGAAAGTTATCCACAATGAACTTCTCATTTCAAAGACCAAGTGTCATATGTTCAAGATTTCAACCAATAAGTTTAAGACACCCATTCTCAATAGGAGTACCTTATTCCAAAATCTTAGCCTCCAGTGTTGATTCTTGAGTGAGTTGGGAGATCCGGTGTACAGGTTTTCAGGATGAACAATGTGGTATGGCCAAAATGTGTGAGAAATTATTATGCAGATCATGTGGATTGATTTTGGTGATCATTTCTATGTTTGAGGATGTTTAGCCAACATATGGGTTGTGTGTGGACAATTATTTTTGGTTCGTATATGTATTGAAGTTTGGATTGAGCTAATTTGGTATACATGTTTCATTATTTGGATTATGTTCTTGAATCCAGCATGTAGAAGACCTAATTTGATGTTGAGGATATGAAAGATTGGTCGATATGATCATTTTAGAGATTGGTAGTTGTGTGGAAATTTATTGTGATTGATTATGCGTAGTTTCACATGTGCAAGTGAAGGATTTGTGCTCCAGAATAAAGCAGAATAGTGGAACAGAGAAGTGTGAGATTAAGAGTTTTATGCTTAACCAGAACTGTACCCAAGCATTTGTAAATGCTATTTTTCAGTTCAGATATTTCAATTATCTTTTGTAAAAGATATTGTAAGGTAGTGAGCCTTTTGGGGTTGTAGCCCTTATTGTTTTGACGAGTGAGCTCTAGGCAGTGTGCCTGAATGCATGTGCATTCTCATATGTAATATTTATACACTTCTGCAGAGTATATTGATATTGTGGGTCTCATCCCCATCGTGGTTTTTCCCTTAATTAGGTTTTCCATGTTTAAAATTTGGTGTTATAGTGTTGTTGATGATTGCTTTGTGTTTCTGCATCTTTCTTTCATTCATTTGCATTAAGTGGTTTAAAGGACAAATTAATAAGGTTAAAAATTGCATAACACTGATTCACCCCCCTCACAGTGTTCCTTAATTCCAACAAGTGGTTTCGGAGCCTAGTTCCTTAGAACAAGCCTAAAAATTTCAGGAGGATCTGGGAAGGTGAATCAATGGATTCTAGTAGTATTAAACATCATCTTATTATGGCACTTGAGGATCTTGATCAATCCCAAGATGAGGTCTGACAGATGAAAGTAAATCTTAAAATATTGAGAACTTCGTCCAGTCATTTAAAGATCAGTTGAACAAGTCAAGAGAAAAGAGAAAGGAACTTGTTGATGTAAGATAAAGGAGAGACAGATCCAAAGCATTGATGACCAGGCCTTGAAGGAGAAGACAAAGGAATGTGAGAAGCTTGCAAGAGAGAATGCATCCCCAAAACATGAGATGGAATCTATATTGATGAGGTTGACAAAGGAGATTGAAGCAAGAAAGAACAATGAAGAGAGCCTTAATCAGTCCTTGAAAGAAAGATCTGATGAATGTTGCATATTCAATTTTGAAAATGATAAGTTGAAGCTTGAACTAATACAATCCAAGAACAATGAGCAAGAGCTTGAGAGACAGATTATCATTCTTAAAGATGAACTTGCTACTTCAAATGAGTACAAGGAGAAGTTAAAGATTAGCTCAACTGAGCTTGATGAAATGCTTGGAAGCCATAAGAGTAGAGATGACAACCAAGGACTTGGATTTGAGAAAGGTGAAAGCTCCAGATCTGGTCAAGGCAATCCTAAGTCTCATCATCAAAAGAACAAAGCTAAAAGGTCTTTGGTAAGGCAACCTAATGTTCATAAGTTCAATGGTAACTATTTGAAATAATTTTGGTCATATGGCTAGTCAATGCAGAAATAAGATGAATCAAAATGGTCCATCTTTCTCTGGTCAATGTTTTAAATACAATAAATAGGGTCATAAGGAAAATGAATGAAGAAGTATGATCAATAACTTTCAAAATAGAAGGAATATCAGATGTTATGTATGTGGTAGATTTGGACATGTTGCTAACCACTACAGATCAGCATGAAATCAAGGAAACATCAGGCCTAGTTAGAGAAATGTTATTTCGTATAATTGCAAAAAATCCGGTCACATTGCCAGATTCTAGAGAAACAAACATGTGAATAGGAAGGATCCAACATACAAGAACAATAATGTGAAGGCAGATGAGAAAGTGAAAGTGAAAGTTGAAGAGATCAGAGATCAGATGAAGAAGACATGGGTTAAGAAGAGTGATTTAGAATCAAGAAGTGGGTTCTCACCTGATTCCAGTGTTGGGACTACATCCAGTAACTAAGATAAGGCATCCAACCTTGGGGGTGTTTTTCATGAAAATCTTGTAAACCCCCTGTTCGAGATCTGTGCCTAATTTCGACAAGTTGCAGATGTTGTACTTGATGATTACTAATTCTTATGAAGGAGTTTCAGAAGAGAATGAGTAGATTTGAAGATCCACATAAGAATTCTTGAGAGATAGTCTATGATATAGAGTATCCGAAGGTATTAGGGTAAAGTGTATTTATTACACCTAAAATTTAGGTATGAGGAAGATAAAAGGTGATTAAATCACTTCATTTCTCACTTTTCATTCAAAGTGATGGTATTTGAGTGAGCTCTGAGAGAATATTTTAGTGAGTTCAAAAAAAGAAGGCGATTCAGAAAGAAACCCTAATCCGTTGGTCAAGGTATTTCTTGGTGAAGCTTTTTCGAGTTTAAAGTTTAAATTTATGAAATGGTTGCTTCTAGAATTGCAACCCCTCTAGTAATAGACATTAATGAGAGAGCTCAACCAAAATTCAAGAAACATGCATTTATATCCATGGAAGATGATCCGAAGAGTGCATTTTCATCATTCTCACATGGTGTTTTGCACATTGAAGATATTAGGGTTTACATGCATTGCAACATTGAGGAATTGGGAAGCTCCCATTTGATGAATCCTTACAACAAGAAGTTGACAGATGGAAATATGGGTTGAAAATTTTATACACTTGGAGGATGTGCAAAATTGTGGTTTCAGCCACAATGTGTGAGTATGATACTCTCATAATTTAGGGAAGGCTCCTCCTATATACAAACTAAACCAATCTAATATAGGTGAGACTATAGTCTTTCTTCTTCTTTCAAGAAAAAAACAATACTCTTTTCTCTTCACAGAAAAGTAATAGCAATTGAAAATAAATAACAACAAATACATAAATGAGACTTTTTTGTAGGATTTTTGGAACATAAAGGGAAGAAAAGTTTCCATGAAGGCATAGAGACCTTTGTCACTTCCCTAGGATGGGAAAACAGAAAGAAATCTCAAAGTCTTCAACTATCTATTCTCCTATTAACCTTTTTAGATGGTTTTCTGCTAACCAAGCACTATGTGTAGTAGCTCAAAGTTTAACTACATGATTCACTTCACCTTACATGCACAAGTCTTAAAAATATAAGTAGCAAAAAGTCTACAAGATATCTTCCCACTTGAGTGTCCTACAATAGTTTCAGATGTGACAAGAAGCTCAAAGTCTACAGTATCAAATCTTAAAATCAATCTAAAATTCCAAAGACAATAAGCAGTTCAAAGTCTGCAATATTGAGCTTGAATCCCTCTTATATAACGCCTCAAAACTCACAATCAATCACTATAAAATGTCGTCACATAACACCTTGAATCAACACAAAGTTTGAAAGAAATTTGCCTCTTTTAATTGATTGCAATCTGATTTACAACAAAGCTCAAAGGCTTAGAGTGTACATAAAAACTAGTAGAGTTTTGTTGCATTGCCAAAAGATAAAAATTACAATAGATCCCCTCAAGTATTTATAGGAGAGGAACCTTGAGAAAAATGTGGGAGGATCCTAACTAAATTGAGAAATTCTCTCAACTACCATGACTTATTACAACTACACTTCTAATTGAACTCAACTTGTAGCTACTTTACCTGTAATTACATTTTACAAAATGCAATTATAATTTTTGACATTACATATAACTTATCAAAACAAAATTACAAATGCATAATTAATCTAAGTGTCCAAAGACACAAGTCCAACTACATCATCCTTTGTCTAAGATGATCTTCATGCTGCTTCAGGATGCTAGAACTTGAAGTATTCTGGATCGGTGAAAACATCTTGGACCGGAACAAGAATTTGCATCCTTAATGATATTTACGTCCTTGGCCAATGAAATTTAATCTCTTGTTATTTGGGATAGTACTGGATTTTCAAGAGGGAAGTTCTTTGCAAGGCTAAAGTAAAAACGTATCTCTGTCTTGAAAGCATTATATGTTCTCAACCATGAATTATTGTTGTATCTCTTCTTTGTATCATCCTCCAATCTTGAAATCTATTTGCAAAATAAGGCCCATGCCTTAATCCATTGATTTGGTAGGTCGTGTGTGCAAACAAGACTGACAAGGGAAGGGATGAATTAATGCAAAAATGGGCTCACAATTGAATTTTGGGTTCTGGAAGTTGCATTACATGTGTGGACTTTAAATGGGAAAAATGAATGAAGGTGTGAAATGAGTGGATGAAATGGTGGGAATAGGGATCTTGATATGTGGGAAATGATGATAATGAAGCTTGTGAACAAGGTTAATGAGTGCAGATGGATATGAATTGAATTTTGGAAGATCATCTTCATTTTAACCACATGGGAATGGGAAAAACCTTTTCCTTGTAATCAGGTTTTTAAAACCTTAAATTGGAAAGACAAGATTTTTTACAACTTTGAAACTTGAAGTTTTGGCAAAAGCATATGAAGTCTTTTCAACCAAAGGGGAAAAACTAACATTTCCATCCTACTTGCAATCGGATTTTAAAAACCCGAATGCAAGTAAAGAGGGAAAAATGTGAAGGGAAAGACAATGCAATTCTCAAATTGCATTCAAGATGGGTAAAAATGGGAAGAATTCTCTCAAACCCGAATTGAAACAAGAACAAAATAAACAACTATCATGATCAATCAAGGAATTTAAAAAAATAAAAATAAAAACAAAGACTAAACTGAAAACAAAACATACCTTGCTTGATCAAGATGCCTTCCAAGAATATGCAACAATCCTTGAAAGGAAGAATGTAGCTATAACAACCAAGCTCCAAAACCCTAGCCACACCCAAACAGAAACAAAATTGCAACAAAAACGGCTTTCAATATGGAGGAAGAATAGGTCAAAAACCTCATGGAAAACATACGTAGAAAGAATAGGAACCAAAACATGTAAGTTGGAACTCCAAATCGTGGCATTCCAACTCCATAACGTGGCATTCCAAAAAATGGCTAATGAAGGAAAAAACACAATCAAAGAACAACGCAATGGCAACCATGCAAGCTGCAACACTTTTCTAAAAGCATGAAATCCACCTTGAATTCAAAACACCCCCTCATCACATAGATTCCTCCACCAAAATCAGTTAGAAGTTGTGGCAAAATCGAACTCTAAAGAGAGAAGAGCAAGTCAAGTTCTTGAGGAAAAGATACAAGTTTAAAATGCTTTGTAATAGACATGTAATTAGGTTTCTAAAACCCCTTTACATGTTTTAATTTGCTCACTTTTTTCATCTCCCAAGCAAATTCAGGTTTGCATGAACAAAAGACAAGAAGACATGTCAAAATAACTTCTAATAGAGAAATAAAATCCCCTATTACATCTAAAAATCACTTAAGTGGGAACTTTTAAAAGAAATTACAAGTTCTTTTTAAACTTATAATTTTAAATTCACTTGCAATTTGTCCAAAAAGTTCTTACAATGACTTAAAAGACATAAAAAGCAAAGAGGGAAATAAAAAGTAAGTTACCAGTGACAAGTTTTAAATAAAGTGTGCTTGTAATTGTTTTAAAATTTCCCTACAACACCAAAACAAGAGAAAAATAAAACTTGCAATCAAAAGAAAATTTCCCACCTGTAATGACTACTCTGAAACCTGAAATTGCACAAAAGGCTAGGAAAAAGAACACCAAAAGTCACCAAAAATTGGACAATGATAGCAAAGACACCCCCAATGATTTGACACTAACAAATGTGAGTTTTCACCTCGTAAAACATGCCTTGGAGACAAAAATGACACATTTTGAGCAAAATTTTTGTATGGGTTGTCACATTTCTGAAAATTCAAAAATGAGGACAATAAGAAATTCCATGCTAAAACCAGAATTCCAAGTATTGGAGGAGAAGGGTTTTACGCAATATGTCAGATTTCCAATGTTTGATGAACCCGAAAGGGTCGGGTACGTACTGATAAAAATGCATGATGAGTTCAAGTGGCTAAACAAGCATTTCAAGATCACTAAGAATTCTATTAGGGTTTTGACATGGTTAAGCTCATCCAGTGAATTGCCCTCATTAAAGGTTGTAAAAAAACATATTTTTATAGATACAATTGGATCGAAATTCGACTGAAGAGAAATTTCAATCAATGACATTCTCCAGTATGATGTTAAGTTTGCTTCAATGGTGATTGGATATAAGGTATACTACTCCAGCAGGGAGAATTCTGTATCTAGAATAGAAATCTATGTTGCATATCAAATGGTTAGGGAAAATAAGAAGTATGACTTGTGTGAACTGCTTCAAAGTGTGTTGATAAAGAATTTGAAGAAGATCACAGAAAACAAGAAACATCCATTCAAATACAGAACCTTGATCTTGTGCTTATTTTTCTACTTCATGAATGAAGTTCTAGAAGTTGTTCAATTCCAATGGGATTTTGATAGACCTGTGGGAGTGAAAATATTTTAGAAGGAAATGCATGAAAGGGAGAGAATCTCTAAGACAATAGTTGAGAAGTATCGGGATTTGATTTGCTTCATGGTGGATACCAACCAATGCTTGATGGAGGTTGTTGAACCTAGAATTGTATGGATCATGCCCATGGCGTATGAGGTGGTTGAGAAAATTTTTGAACTTTATGCTCAACACTGGTTAAGTAAGTGAGTAGATCCCTCTAAGGAGAAATTCGGTACTTATGTTGAGAAGAGCTTGAAGCTGCACCAGCAATTCAAGAAACTATAAATCAAGAGAAAAGTAAGGAAGGAAGTAGAAGCTTATGTAGAGAGTATAGGGACTACAAAGGAAGCAATCTGGGAGGTGAGAAAAAGGAATATCTTATCTAAAGAGCAAATTGTTAAGGAAAAGAAACCCAAACCAGAAGTCTCTACCTCTAAGCCTAAGCAAACCAAAAGCACTAATCCCTCCTCCGATTCAAAAAGGTCACCAGAACCTCACGCCAAATCATCCAGTGGTGAGGAGAAGAAGAAGAAAGTGACTGTGGATGATAAGGAGATAGAATCTGATGAAGTAGTCATGGAGGTAAAGGCCAAAGCAGCTAAGGCCACCAAAGACACCAAGAAGAAGCCATCTGGTGGAAGCAAGAAACCAAAATCCTTTGGAATTGATAATGTGTTTAAACAAGTAAGATTCAAAGTTAAACCTCCCATGTCCTTAGATCAAATTGTAGATGATATTGTTAAGAATGGTAATTTAAAACTGATGTTTCAATTGTATGACAATTTTGATGAGAATTGCAAAAGGATATTAGAGAAATCTACTATTAAGTATTTGCAAGATTACAGTAGAATGTAAACTTATTCTTCTATATCTCCATTCAAAAAATGTTGATTTGACATCCATCTGAGAAACTTTAAAATTATTGTAAGCAAAAAATGTAAGAAACATGCATACAGATTTCATCCTTGCTACCAGAGAAAAAGGTTCTTCATAGTCTATACCTTCTACTTGAGAATATCCTTTATATACCAGTCTCACTTTATTCCTTGTCACTTGTCCTTTCTCATTAAAATTATTTATGAATAATCACTTAGTTCCAATTACACTCTTGTCCATCATTCTAGGTACCAAGTCCCATGGCTTATTCATCTGAATTTGATTTAGTTATTCTTCCATTGCCTTTACCCAATTTTCATCTTTGCTAGCTTCCTCATAAGTCTTAGGATTAGTTATTGATAGAAAACAATAATTAGATTGATCTTGACCTTCTGCAATCTTCCTTCTTGTTTGAACACCTCTTTCTTTATCTCCATTTATCTGATTCGCTGAATGATGCTTCTAAACATGCTTAGCAGGAACTTTAATTGAATCTTCCTCTTCCTCTTCTTATTCATTTGATTCCTTTTCTTTTCTTTCTTCTGGATCACTTGTCTTCTCTGGAACTATAGGTGTGTCGACTTGAATTTCATCATCAGAATACTACCTGCAACATGTTAGTTTCACAAAATACAAAGGAAATGCTACAGGAAATCCAAAATCAACCAATGAAACTACATGAAATTGATATTAAAATAAAAACAGTATTTTATCTTCATGATTTAAGTCTCATTGTGTCCTAACTCCACTGTTCCTGGTTGTAGATGATGTGCTCTCAGACAAGCACTGATAGCTTCCAAGATGGCGTATGAAGAATGAACTAATAACTGATACTATGATATGCAATGCTAAATGATTATACTAAATGAGAAATGATAAATGATTGTGATAAATTACTTCAAGATTGAAACTCACGGATGCATAAGTTTTTACAAATTATTAACTTGAAAACTCACTTGAAGACTAACTCTTTCTCAACTCAAACTCCCACATTTATAGACTTTGAGAGGATAAGATGATGTGGCTTGGATCAATGGTCATGATCAGATCTAAAAATTTGGATGGTTGTGAGCAAAGGTGAAGGTTGAGAGAAAGGGGGAAGGAGAAGACAAGTGTCACTCATCTCACCTTGATTGGGTTGTTGACTGAGAGAATCTAGGGATGGTAGGAGAAGATTTAGGCATGAGAGGACAAGTGGAATCAAGTCCTTCCTAAGATGTAGGGATGCTGGAGAGAATATAGAAGAAGGTTAAGAAATATGTGTACGTACACAATATTTCATTAAATTTGGAAGTTGAAGATAAATGATGAATTAATATTTAAGAAATATTAATATCTTTAGCCACATGATTGATGAAGTGGAGATGGAAGGATGAGATGGAAAAGGGATTAAATAATTTAGCAATTATTTAATATTTGAGACTATAGGATAGAAGAATAATCATTAAATAATAGATATTTAATTGATTGAGGGAATAATTAAATATTAGATATTTAATTAATTGATTAGAAGAAAATGATAAATGAATGAATTAATAAAATGTTTCAATAAAATTAATTAATTAATAGAAAGACATGAAATGAATTAAATAAATTAATCTTTTCAAATTAACTATTTAATAGAAGAATAATTATTAAATAAATATTAAATATTTATTTAATCGCTCATAGCCATTTTTATGTGTATACATTTTGCCCCTCTTTGAAATGATGTTGAGACAACATTGTTTCAAAGATTTAATCAAGTCTCGATAATGCGCCTAATGGAGATAATTTATCCTGATTGTGTGCCCCCTTGGGAGATTGATCGTGAAATTGTTGAAAATTTTGGATAAGCGATTGATCTCACGATAATTGAAAAGGTCCGTCAATTAAATTCATTTATGAAAAATAAATAATATTGCCCCATTTTAATAGCATTATCTACCCTTCCAAATGGTAAATATAAAATTAACCAAAGGTAATTTTAATTTCATTTGCATCCTTGTCAGCTTGTGAAGAAAATTGTCTTTGGTGAGGTGGCGAAATGGTGATTCCGTTCGAGAACCATCGATTTGAGCATGTTCGATGATATCAGCGACCTCCTGACTATGGGTATCTGGTATGTACCTTATCTCGAGCTTTTTTTTGCAACTTGTCGTATGATTTTCCATGTTTTGCGATGCGTGTGAGGCTATTTTCAATTTTTTGATTTTCGGCATCGTGTTTTAACGCTTCATTTTATTTGTTAGCGCTTTTGCATTGGATGTTAACGCTTTTGATTGTTTTAGTGCATATGTTTGTTTTGTTAGTGCCTTTATGATGTATGTTAGCACATCTGTTGTGTCAGTGCTTTTTCTTTGAGTGTTTGCGCATATAATGAATAGGGTAGCGCTTATGATTGTTTCATGCTTTTATTGCAAGGTTTAGTGCTTGTGTGAAAAAGGTTCACACATATGTTTAATTTAGTGCCTGTGTTCAATAAAATAGCGCATTTGTTAAAAAGATTAGCGCTTATGATTCAAATGAATTTGTTTAATGTTGTTCATGTTAAAATTCATTGAGATGATGATTAGATTTAGGCATTTTAATATGCAATTGTGATTGATATGTACTTGATTGATGTCTTGATTGATAAAGAGTTGATAATGTTGATTGATAGGATAAACAATTGATTGATTTGATTTGATTGGGTATATTAGCTCTAAGAAACCGATGCAGCTTCTGATGAAGAGCATTATAGAGTTTAATTGAACTCATTGATTGATAGAAAACTATGATTGATAGGTTTAGATTGATTTGATAGCTTGATTTGCTTCATTTCTAAAGATGTACCATTTTTTGATTTTATATATTAGTGATCTCTTTGATAAATAGATAGATGACTGATGATTGATAGAGATCAAATTCTCTTATTAAACAGGAGAAACTCGATGTTCTCCAGTGTTGGGAGAAATTCCTGGCTATACACCACTTAGTGCCAGAGCTTACACAGGCTGAGGTTAGACACATAGATGTCTGTGGATTACGCCATTTGTTATACATGCCTGATATTACCCATAATAGGGGATTGTTGACTGCCTTAGCAGAGAGATGGCATAGCGAGCATAACACTTTCCACCTACCCACTGGTGATATTAGTGTGACACTTGAGGATGTTTACAGGATTCTCCACATCCCTGTGACTGGTGAGTTAGTCCAGTATGATTTTTCAGGATCATGGAGGGACAAAGGCTTGCAGAGCCATATTCGGTGATGAGAGAATTTCCAGAGGAGAGATCCAATGGGAGGATATGATCATGTATTACGAGACTCTCCTTGCAATTCTTGCAGGTTTGATTGGGGGATTTATCTGTCTAGAGAGGAGATCTTGAGATTTTGGTGTTGGTTGGGGTGAGATTCTTCAGAGCATGATGCAACATCAAACTTGATATGCGTGGGGTGTTTGCATGCTCGCTCATTTCTATCATGATCTTCATCAGGTTGTTTTTTATGAGAGTTCAAGTCTGTCAACATGATGCACACTTTAATAGATCTAGCGTTGGGAGCACATTGCTATGACACAACCTATTCATCATAGAGTTTGTGGTGAGAGGCAGCCATATGTCTATTTGTATGCAGGTATCCTTACTCAACATAAGCTGGGTAAGATGGAGTATTGGCGTTGGGTTCTGGATTCATTGGGTAGTGTTATTTGGAGACCTTATATCAATTGTGAGCCATGGATGGATGATGCACATACATTACCATTTATTATGTAGAGTAGATATCTCATTTGTCAGACACCATACATTGTTGAGTGGTAGTTGATTAGTCACATTCAGAGACAGTTTGGTATCATTCAGCCCATGCCTACTGGTGTCACGATATATGCATGACAGTATAGGGATAGGTGATTTTGGGGACCTTCTTTGTCTTTTGAGATAACACATGCAGAGTTTCTTTCTACTCCTAGGGTGGCTTGTGATTTGAGATTGCACATTCTAGATCCTGGGGTTATTGCAGATTATGCTCAGTACATTCTTCCACGCCCGTTTACTCGAATTACCAATCCAGTAGACCCTCCTCCTAGCTTAGGATATGAGCAGGATGATTCAGATGATCCCATCATTAGGAGACGGAGACAGAGATGAGAGCTTAGAGATTCTCGGGAGGCTGGAGGTGATGGAGATCAGGGAGGAGATGGAGGTAGAGGTGGTAGGAGACCCAGACGGAGAGAAGGTTGATTGAGAGTCAGTGGAGGACCTTTTGGACCGGTTGGCAGGATTGGGAGACCACTTCCTATGGGTGGGAGAGAGGTAGGATGGATTGGGAGGGATACTAGCAGGGCAAGGATGAGATCAGTGAGAGGGTTACCCTCTACAGGAGGAGGCCAGATGACTGGACTGGATGGGGGTTGCGGGAGAGGCATTGATTTTGGTTAGATTTAGCCATACCCTAGGGTTATTGCAGCTCATGGTGGAGAGGATGAGGATCTAGAGGATCATGTTCCACTTTTTAGATGATAGTATTTGAGAGATACTAGGGCTGAGATTCCAGAAGGTGGACAGGGAGGTGGAGATGAGGGGATTGAGGGTCATGTGCCTCAACAGGATGTGCTAGAGCAAGAGACCTTGGATAGACTCAAAGCATAGATAGATCGACTTAGAGCACAGATACAGACACTCATATCAGAGAGGGACAAGGCTGTTAGGAGACAACAGGATACTCAGTGTCTCCTTGATCATATTCAGCAAGTTGGATCGGGCACTCTCTCAACTGATACCATTAGAGCACTATTTTGGGCTGAAAAGGATATATCACACTAGCGACGATTAAATGAGGATTTCGTCACAGAGAGCTAGAGGGCAAGTAGCTATCATACCACTATGAGGATGAATACTTGCAGCGGTGGAGTCATGGGAGCTCCTCAGAGGAGTGGTGATTGTGTGAGACAGGCATCTAGAGGATCTTCTTGCCCACAGCCACAGAGACGGATAGAGTCAGGTGGTAGTGGTACAGGTCAGCCTTGACTTGATTTATATTGATGAGACACTTGTATTGTTGATCCAATATCATTGTATACTTGGACTTTTTATTGTTTTATGATGATCTATATGCAAACATGGACTCTATATGATGAGCTATTATTATGCATGTTACTCTATATGATGATGATCTATATGCATTGATTAAATGGATGATGATATTTTTCTTTTCTTTTTCATGATGATGATGCTCTATATGATGCAATGATGAATGCTTTTGATTTTTGATTTTGATGACCTTGGATACAAATAAAAATGATTATTAACTTAAATGATGTGAATGAAATGATCTATATGGGAATGCAAATGAACGATTGATTTCATTTTTAATGCGTAGGACGATGTAAATGCAAATGATATACATGAAATATTTTTATATTTTTATATTTAATGCTTATAATAATTATGAATCTAAGTACAAAGATGCAACTAAATGATCTTAATGGATAAAAAGAACTACAATGATAATGATCCTAATACAAATAATGATGATGATGCAACTAAATGAAATGGATAATGATTATTTAAATGATTCTAAAAATGAATGCACCTACAATGATCAAATGCAAATTCTTTTTGTTTGTCCAAGTATACTCAATCTTTATTTATGACTGTTGATTTATGAATGAAATGAAATTCTTATAATGCAACTGACAATGAATTCTTATAATGCAGATGAATAATGAGCTAATCTAAAATGATGTAACTAAAAATGATACTACCATTCTTCATATGTTGTCTTGTTGTGTATGGTGAAAATGGATAACAATAACAACAATATTGAAAGGCTAAATGAACCCAACCACAAAACCCTAGCCTAACAATGAACAAAGATCCACCATAACATATGAAGATTACCTAAGACAATGCAAATAATTCAAAATCACAAAGATAATACCAATCACATGTCCAATAGGGTTTTAATCTCCATTCTTCCTATCTCCATTGATCTTGCTTGATGAATATTTGCTCTCAGATTTTTGTATGCACAAGAGCTCAACAAAGAACGAAATGTGGTTGCAAGTAGGATCGTAGTGTAGCCAAGTCTTCAAAATTAGTCATTAGGGTTTGACAATGAAAGAAGCATCTCCTTAAATAGAAGACACAATAAGAAATGGAGGGTTAAGATTGAGAGGTGTAAAAAGAGAGGTCGGCTAGGATTAGAGGGTAGGTAAAAGAAATACCAAAATAATGAAAGAGGTAGGTAGTGTAGGAATTAAGAGATGAATGACATGTGTCATGTGTAGAAAAAGATAATGAATTAATTAAATAAATAAAAATTTATTTAGTTAATAGAAGAAATAGGATAATTAAATAAATAAAATATTTATTTAATTTAGGAAAGGGTAATTTAAATAAATAAATGAATTTATTTAAATGAGAAATAAGGCTAGAAGAGGATAAATGAATTAATTAAATAAATAAAAATTTATTTAATTAATAGAAGAATTAGGCTTAGATAATTAAATAAATAAAATATTTATTTAATTAAACATGACAATTTTAGGTGTCTACATTTTGCCCCTCTTTGAGACAATGCGGCTTGTCGCGTTGTTTCAAAGAAGATAAGATGAACTGATACAGAGTTGCCCAGTATGGGAATGATATGCCCCCTCGAGAGATTGGATGAAAATGTCTGAAAAGATTGTAGACAATCTCTCGATAAGAAAGAAAGGCTAGAAGGGATTGACCGGATAAAGTGACAAAGTCACAAGATGAAGAATACTGACTCGGGAAATGAAGGCCAGGGGCTAGGGTAGGCTATAAGATAGACCACGGGCAAAAGACATCCTCATTGTCATCCACACCCTTACGAGATCACAGTGCAGAGCGAGAAAAGAGCAGCAGTAGTCAGCAACGATGGCCTTCGTTCATAGATTCGACCACGTTCGCCGATTTCAGAGGCCAGCAGAGGCAAGAGAGCCGGTAAGTACCACCAAACCTCCTGGTACTTTCACGCATTTCAATTTTTGTCATTAATGCTCAGTAGGTAGCAATAAATGCGCTAGGAATAGAGTACCCAAAAAATGCAAAAACGCGCAACCGCGTCTGTGTCGGTGCCAGGCGTGTCTATGTCCAACAGGCGCGTCTGTGTCGGTTCCAGGCGCGTTTAGGTCTGGGACCGCGTTTGCGTTCAATGCGGCCGCGTCTGTGCATTTCAGACGCATTTGCATCCTGCAGGGGCGTTTAAGTTCCGAAGTCGCGTTTATGCATAATGTAGGCACGTTTATGTCCAGAAAGCGCGTCTGTGTTGTATAGGCGCGTTTGTGCAGTCAAAAAGCGCGTTTGTGTGTCAAAATGCATGGTTTTGGTCTTCTAGGTCAAATCGGCAGTTCTGTGATGAACATACGCTATCGATTGGATAAGCTGCTGAGAGGATACACTCAAGCAGGTCCTCTAGGAAGACTAGGATAGATCAAGGCACTTTGTGATGAACAGGGAGCACCAAGATAGAGTACTTTGTGATGAATAGGGAGTACCCAAAGTAGAAGCTGCACTTTGTGATGAACAGGGAGTGCTAAATGTGAGTAACACTTTGTGATGAACAGGGAATGTCACACACGTAGTACTTTGTGATGAACAGGGAGCACTACTAGGATAGATAGCAACACTTTGTGATGAACAATGAGTGTCACTAGGATAGATAACCATATGCATTTAGATAGCAAGTAGCATTTTGTGATAAACAGTGAATGCCACGGTAACTGACATGATTTGATTGTGTGACTGCAGGAGTATCTGCCTATGTTAGAGTCACGGGAGAGATTCCCATCGACACAGAGATTGCGACCAGAGTTGTCGTTTGAGGACAGAGCAGCTATTGAGGAGATGGGCCTCAGACATGTGTTGTATGTGCCTGAGTTTTGGGCAAACATGGGTTTGCTGACTACGCTGGCGGAGAGATGGCACTCCGAGACTTGCACATTTCACTTACCGATGGGGGAGATGACAGTGACCCTCGAGGATGTATATAGGATACTGCACATACCGATCGATGGAGAGATGATCCCATATGATCGCGATGGAGACAGAGAGGCACTGAGACGGGTATTCCAGGATCCCAGACTAGAGATGAGAGCAGGACACGTGGCATGGGATACCATGACCGCGACAGGTTTAGCTTTGCTAGCTGTGATTGGAGGAGCCATCAGTGGGTTCTTGTGTCCAGACAGAGCTACACGGGGATTGGCAGTGGGCTGGGGAGGAGCATTAGAGACATTGGTGACCGAGCACACCAGATATGCATGGGGTCCATGTGTCCTGGCGCATCTATATTATGAGTTGCATCAGTTTGTTTACCATGGATCAGTTGACTTGGGTTGCGGAGTGACACTGTTACAGGTGTGGGCATATGAGCATCTGCCTATCACACGACCGATTCACTTCAGGGGCAGAGGGCATGGGTGGAGCTTTGTACATCTGTATGATATGATTACGTCACAGCCTTGGATTGGCAGGTTAGAGCACTGGAGGCGTGTGATAGATGATATCGATGTGGTCATCTGGAGGCCGTACCTGGGGTGCGAGGAGTGGGAGGATGACGCAGTGGAGCTGCCATATACATTCAGGAGCAGATATCTGATTGGGCGGACGCCCTACATTTTGGAGAGACAGCTGGTGGACAGGGTTGGCAGACAGTTTGGCAGGATCCAGAGGATGCCACGAGGCTCAGGTATGTATGCCCGTACAGTCAGGGATCAAGCACAGTTCGGGCCATTGTTATCATATGATCAGGCCGTGACACAACTGACAGAGATGATGCCATTACCCTGGGATATGTGGGCGGAGGTTGAGGATGTAGGCATGGATGTAGAGTACTTCGCGTATTGGGTAGAGCATTCATTTCCACGGTTGACAGATCCAGGAGAGCTGTTGGAGGGAGAGGTTGGAGGGGATGATGATGATGATGGTGGAGGAGATGGAGGTAGGGGCCGACGGAGGCGTAGGGGAGTAGTGGGGTAGAGGAGGGTGGCACCTCGGAGGGAGGGAGGATAGGAGGGACCAGCCCAGGTGGTAGTGAGGGGTTGTGGTGGATTGCCCCTGCAGGTACCAGCAGCATAGGGTCCTAGAGCACAGGGACCTAGACAGGGACAGGTGCAGGGACAGGTGCCAGTACAGGCACAGGTACAGAGACAGGTGCAGGTTCCCAGGCATGTACAGAGACAGGTACCGGTTCAGGCACCGAGACAGGTACAGGGGCAGGCACAGGTACAGGCACCCATAGAGGAGGAGCCACAGGTAGAGGCTGAGGGTGGGGATCCCGAGGAGGATGAGTTGCTAGAGCTGAGGGAGATCTGCCAGGGCCAGGCAGACGAGATCCAGGAGTTGGAGCGGGAGAGGGATCATCTCAGGATCAGGCTCAGAGACACTGAGCGGGAGAGGGATCAGGCCATGCAGCGATATACTGAGGCTGAGACAGCTCTGAGGGCAGGGAGGCAGGCGGCAGAGGACGCAGGGGCAGACTACGCATATGTCTTGCGAGTCGGAGAGGAGATCGCCTATTGGAGGGACCTCTACTATGGTGCAGTGCCAGCGGATCAGCGGGCGAGGAGCTTCCATAGACCATCACGGACAGCGACGGCTACGGGAGGGAGCCAGAGGAGACAGGCATCTAGTGGTGGGGTCATGGGTCCTCCACCACCACCAGACAGGCAGGGTGATCCTGGAGCGGGTCCTTCTACAGCTCAGCGTCCGTCGAGGCCAGGCGGCTCCGAGGGAGGGAGTTCATCATAGCCATAGAGGGCTCCCCTTTGTATCAGTATATGTACCATTTTTGTATTGTAGACACCTGCGGGTGATTTTGTAGCCATATGATTCTTTTGACATCATTGTATCATGACACATTTGATTATATATGAGATGAGTCCCCATTTTTGCGGCAGCTATATGCATGTGTACCTTATGATGAGATGTATGTTTTATGATATGGATGCTTATATGATATGATGCAATGCAATATATTTTTGTTCTTTTATGTTGTATATGTGATGCATGATGCAAATGTGAATGTATGTAATGCAAATGAATATGATAATGCAAATGATTATTTACATGATGGAAATGTAAGATGTGCTAACATGTGTTGTATGCAGGATGTGATGCAATTGTGATATCTATATGTATGTATGAAATGCTTATATGTGGTGATGCAGGTGTAACTATATGAAATGCAAATGTTTTTGGTGTGTCATTATACTCAGTCATGTGATAGCGGACTACGCGGACTCGAGAAGGACGATGGAAGTCAATCAAGAAAGGGGGATGGAAGACAGAAGATATGAACGTGAAAGAGCTTCTTGTGCGTTATCATCATTGAGCTTTATTATGGCAAAATAGGTTATGACAATCGAGGCATTTGTTCGACCCAGAAAGTCATTGCACCTGTTTGCATGGAGATAAGACAGTCACAAACAAGGAATGCCCTGGTTCATACTAGACTCACAGTGTCCTCATATCCTTGGACAAGTCATAGCATTACTAAAAGACAATCCACAGACAGCAAATGCAAATAGGTGACGATACCCCATCCTCGCCTTTCTAGTCAAAGACATCCTGAAGATAGTATCTCTAGTCAGAGACATCCCGAAAAAGCTAAAAGACATGTCACCAAAAAGATAAAATCAAAAGAAAACCAAGACTCGACACCAACATCCATTGTAGTCCTCAAGTTTAGTGTCTCTTGTCACTTGTATAAGTCATGTTTGATTGTGGTCACAATGTTCACTTTCACAAAAGGGATAGATTAACACTGAACCATATGTTGTCTAAGTCTGTTGAAAGATTTGATTCTGTTGAAGCCCATTGTTGCTGTTGTGTCCCATCTGAAATTGACTGAATCCATGAAACTGATACTTTATTGCGGAGAAGATGAAACTTTATTGTGGATCTGCGATGCAAATGTTGCTTTATTATGGATTGTGTGCGGATAGACTGAAGAGAGCTAGAAGAAACTGTACTCCTTGAAACATGTGATGTTCTCAGTTCCACACCCATCACTAGACGTAGGAATTGCCTTAGCCACAGATAGGATCTGATTTATTATGGATGGAAAGGGAGTGAAAAGGGAGGGTTATGGATGGCTAACCAATCTTAGGTAGATCAATAACAAGCCATGATGGGAATGGGTAAGCTTATTGTGAGTGAATAGGTTGTGAGTGTGTGCAAAGTGAAGGATGAAAGAGAATCCTGAAGGAGGGAGGAGCAAAGTCTCTACGCATGGCGCTGGTGACCCAGTTTTCACCATGGTACTTGCCCAGGGCGCCACCGAAGTGGTTTTCACCGTTGGACGAAATTATTTCTCTTTACTTTTTTAGATTTTTCAGTTTTTTTGTGTCACAAGGCACTTGTTTGCCAGGTTTTCACCAAGTAACGATTTTTTTTGTTTTTATAATTTTTTTGTATTTTTGAAATTTATTGATTTTTTTTTTTTTGTATTTTTGAATTAAGATGCTCTGAAAAGCTATGTATAGAACCTGCGAAGGTGCATGTTGTTGATAGGATCCTCCAAAGGTTCGCCTTCTGTAGTTGAGAGCTGATATGCCCCAGATCCATATACCGTTGTGATGATGTAAGGACCAAGCCAGTTTGGTTCAAACTTGCCCTTCTTATCTCTGTCTTGTTGATTCTTGGGGTTTTCTCTGAGGACTAAGTCACCTACCTCAAATGTGCGAGGCTTCACCTTGTGATTGTAGCTGCGACTCATTCTTTGTTGATAAGCCTTGAGATGATTAAAAGTGGTGTGTCTTCGTTCATCCAGCAATTCTAGTTCTTGTAGGCGAGAGACCCTGTAATCTTCATCGTTGATTATGTTTCGCAAAGAGACCCGTAAAGAAGGTAACTCGACCTCAATAGGCAAGATGGCTTCAGCGCCATAGACAAGTGAGTAGGGTGTAGCTCCTGTAGGTGTGCAAACACTTGTACGGTAGGCCCAAAGTGCAGGATTGAGTTGGATATGCTAGTTACGGCCAGCGTCGTCGACTGTCTTTTCGAGGATTTTAAGAATTGTTTTGTTAGACGCCTCAGCTTGGCCATTACCTTGGGGGTAATATGGTGTGGAGAAACGATGAGAGATATGGAAGCGGTCACAGAGTTCACGAACATCCTGATTTTTGAAAGGACGCCCATTATCAGTAATAATGGAAGTAGGAATCCCGTATCGACAAATGATGTAGTTCAGGATAAAAGTAGCAATTTGTTTCCCAGTGACTTGTGTGAGAGGCACGGCTTCAATCCACTTTGTGAAATACTCTATGGCTATGATAATGAATTTATGACCATTGGAAGAAGGAGGGTGAATCTTGCCTATGAGATCAAGTCCCCACTGACAAAAGGGCCAAGGAGACGCAAGTGGCTGTAGTTCTTGTGCTGGTGCATGTATGAGGTCTCCATGAATTTGACACTGCTTACACTTCTTGACAAACTGATATGAGTCTTTTTCCATAGTGGGCCAGTAATATCCAGTCCTGATGAGTTTCTTGGCCAAGGTAGGACCACTAGTATGTGGACCACATATCCCTTCATGCACTTCTCGTAACACAATCTGAGCTTCGTCGCTTTCTAAACATCTAAGAAGAGTGCCATCTAGACCTTGTCGATATAGGATATCAACTAGAATAACGTATCGAGAGGATTGGTGAATGAAAGTGCGGCATTGGTTGTTCGATAGATCGGGAGGTAAGATATTGTCGTGAAGGTATGTGAATATGGAACCATATAACTGGGATTCAGGACCAACAACGCATATCATTTCAGTAGGAGTGATCTCGTATGAGGGAATCAATAGGTTGTCTACCAGGAACTCATAGTAGGTCTCATTCTGCGGTAGATCAATTAGTGAAGCAATTGTAGCCATGGCATCTGCAGCACGATTCTGTTCTCTTGGTATCTGTTCAAAATCTATCTTCGTGAAGTGCTGTTTCAAATCATCTACCAGTTGTTTGTAAGGCATTAGTTTTTCATCTTTTGTTTGGTAATCATCAGTTGCTTGACGGATGACAAGTTGAGAATCCCCAAAAACACGAAGTTCTTGGATCTTCCACTGAACTGCAATTCTTAATCCAGTTGTTAATGCCTCATATTCCGCTATATTGTTAGTGCAAGGAAATGATAAGCGGTATGACTTTGGTATAGAATTGCCTTGGGGAGTTATAAAGAGTATACCAGCTCCTGCCCCATGCTGTGTGTATGAGCCGTCAAAGTATAATTGCCATGGCTTTGCATGTGATATTGTTAAAATTGCTTCATCTGGAAATTCTGACTGTAGAGGAACATCATCTATCATGGGAGCATCTGCTAATTGATCTGCGATTGCTTGTCCTTTTATTGCTTTCCTGTCCACATACTCGATGTCAAATTCACTCAGAATCATTACCCACTTGGCCAGCCGCCCAGTAAGTGTAGCTTTGTTGAGAAGATATTTTAGTGGATCAATTCTGGCAATCAACTTAGTTTTGTGAGTGAGCATATAATGGCGTAATTTTTGTGAAGCAAAGACCACAGCGAGACATGCACGCTCGATTAGTGTGTAGTTTAGCTCATATCCCACCAATGTGCGACTGATATAGTATACTGCTTTTTCCTTGCCGTCAGCAACTTGTTGTGCTAGGAGTGCCCCCAGTGTTGTTGGAGTAGCTGATATGTAGATTAGCAAAGGTTGATCTGGAATTGGTGGCATCAAAACTGGCGGATTCAAAAGATAGTCTTTGAGTGTTTGAAAAGCCTGTTGACAGTTCTCATCCCATTTGAACTTGATGTTTTTATGTAGCAGGTGCTGGAAAGGATTACACTTATCTGCAAGATGTGCTATGAATCTTCGTATGGACTGGAGTCTCCCTTGTAAGGACCGAAGTTGACTGATGTTTTTAGGTGGCGGCATGTCCAAGATAGCCTTGACTTTTGCTGGATCGGCCTCGATTCCTCTTTTAGACACAATGAATCCTAGGAGTTTCCTGGAGGTTACTCCAAAGACACATTTCTTAGGGTTTAACCTTACTTTGTACTTTTCCAACCGATCAAAGACAACTGAAAGTATGTCCAAGTGTGTATCTCTGTCTATTGATTTTCCCAAGAGATCATCAACATAATCTGATTCTGCAAGAGAGATTCTATTGTAGCCATTGCATCTGCTACTTTATTCTCATTTCTTGGAATCTGAGTAAATGACACTTCTTGAAAGTGTTCTTTAAACTCTTCTACCAACTATTTGTAGGGCATGAGCTTGTCATCCTTAGTTTGATAATCATCATTTATTTGGTTGATGATAAGTTGCGAATCACCATAGACATGTAATTCCTTTATATTCCATTGAATAGCCATTTTGAGACCAATAGTCAATGCTTCATATTCTGCAGTGTTGTTTGTGCATGGAAACCACAGTCTATATGATTTTGGAATTGTGTGTCCTTGAGGTGTGATGAACAAAATTCCTACGCTTGATCCATATTGTGTATAAGAACCATCAAAGTACAACTCCCAAAATTTTGTATTTATTATCAGAATGTTTGCATCAGGAAATTCAATGTGCAATGGTATGTCATCTTGTAAAGGTACTTCATCTAATTGATC
Source organism: Cryptomeria japonica (assembly GCF_030272615.1). Lineage (NCBI taxonomy): Eukaryota > Viridiplantae > Streptophyta > Pinopsida > Cupressales > Cupressaceae > Cryptomeria > Cryptomeria japonica. The sequence goes on along the minus strand of NC_081409.1, from coordinate 32,840,422 downwards.
AGCATTGACCTGCCCTTTGATAGCTTTTCGATCAACACACTCTATATCAAACTCACTTAGTACCATAACCCACTTTGTCAGTCTACCTGTCGAAGTTGAATTGTTCAACAAATACTTTAGTGGATCTATCTTTGCTATCAGTTTCAGAGAATAAGTCAACATATAATGTCGCAACTTCTGAGTTGCATATACAACTACTAGGCATGTCTTCTCTATTGATGTATAATTCAATTCATAGCCAACAAGTGTTCTATTGATGTAATACACTTCTCTTTCTTTTCCTTCTTCATCATATTGTGCTAGGAGAGCTCCTAGTGATACATTTGTTGCTAAGATATAAAGTAACAATGGTTTCCCTGTTATTGGTGATATAAGTACTAGAGGATTCATGAGATATTATTTGATTTGCATAAAAACCTCTTCACACTTCTGATCCCCTTTGAATGGAACATTCTTATGTAAAAAATGAATGAATGGATGACATATATCTGCTAATTGAGAGACAAATCTTCTGATTGATTGCAATCTTCCTTGTAAAGAAGGTAATTGACTTATGTTCCTAGGTGACTCCATTTCCATTATAGCCTTGACCTTTTCTGGATCTACTTCAATTCCACGAGCTGATATAACGTACCCAAGAAGTTTTCCAGAGGCTACTCCAAATGCACATTTATTTGGGCTTAATCTTAACTGATATCTATCAAGCCTATCAAAGATCTTACCCAAGATGTTCAAATATTCTTGTCTTGTATGAGATTTTGCAAGTATATCATCTACATAGTCTTCCATAAATGTATGCATCATATCATGGAAGATTGTTGCCATAGCTCTTTGGTAAATTACTCTTGCATTCTTAAGCCCAAATGGCATAACATTCTGACAATAAGTACCCCATGCACATGTGAATGTTGTCTTTTCTTGATCTTCAGGGGCAATTCTTATTTGATTGTATCTTGAGAATCCATCCATTAATGAAAACATCTCATGTTCTGCTGATAAGTACACAATTATATCAATGTTGGGTAGTGGGAAATCATCTTTGGGACATGCCTTGTTCAAATCTCTGAAGTTGGTGCAGACTCTTATGCTTTTGTCTGGCTTTGACATTGGCACAATGCTTGAAACCCATTCTAGATAGGCAATAGGTCTTATGAAACCCACATCTAATAGTTTCTTTAGCTCAACTTTTACAAAGAGAGCGATGTGTGGATGCATCTTCCTTAGCTTTTGTTTAACCGATTTTGCTTTTAGATCCACATTGAGATGATGCATGATAAGATCTGGATTAAGTCATGTCATGTCTGCATAAGACCAAGCAAAGTTTATATGTCTTTGTCTGAAGAATTATATGTATTATTTCCTCTTTATCTGATAATGAGGCAATAGAATGAAGTATCTTGGGATCCTTTGGTGTGCCAATGTTTATTGCTTCTGTTGGTTCTATTAGAATAGTAGATGTCTCCTAAAAATATGCAAGGAGGATGTCAAACTTTCCATCTTCTGGTGCCTCAAAGAGGTTTTCACCGTTAGATACGTCATTTATTTTTCTTTTTGATTGATCTAGTGTTGCCATGAAATGGTTTTCAACACTAGCTCTCTTTCCTTGTTTTATTTCAATTTTGTGACTAGAAAGTTTGGCATTCTCCTAACTATAAGAAATGTTACTTGATTCCGTGATGGAAGATATCTTAGGTGTTATGGGTTCGACAAAATTAAGATATATAGCTAAGTCATGGTCATTGGAAAAGACATCCAATTCAGGGTTTTCTAGGTTATCCCAATCAATCACTTCTGGATGAAGAAGGGGTAAGTCATAGTCATTGTCATTGTCATTGTTAGGTGCTTCAAGGATCATGACATAATAGTCATAATTTGGCATAGAGTAGGTAATGTCATAGATAGAATGATCTTGAGGATAGTCTCTCCCAAGTGTTCTCCAATCAGTTCTAACAAAATCAATATTAGTATTTTGTAGTTCACACTCAAGTGGCTCTTCATCTGACGTTTGTCCCTTAAATGAATGGATTATATCAACACACACATCTTTAGTACTACAAGTTCCTTCTTGATTAATTTCAATAATTTTATTTGTGTTTTTAAGTTGACATACTTGTGTACATGATATAGAGAATTATTTTGCTAGCTTTTGTCTTCTCTCGAACTCAGCTTCTTCTAGACTAATAGTCAATCCTACTTGACTATCTCTTAATTCTTCTATGGTTCTGCCATACCTTTGTACATCTTGCTCCTCATTTGATAGAAATCTAATATTTCTTGATGCTTGATCCATATCTATTTGTGCTTCTTGTGGCGTTACTTCTTGGCCTTTTTCATTCTCTTTCTTTTGTTGTCTTGTATATGTCTCTTTTCTATGGATTATGTGTTCTTCTTGTCTTCTTTCTAACTCTATCTTTTATTTTGTAAAAGACAAGTCTTCATTTGTGATAGTTGCTTGCTCTTCATTCTTTTCTTCACTTGATATACTAGATGATACATCTGGACCCCATTCATATTCATTTGAATCTGTCTCTGAACCATTGTCTAGGATTACACCAACATACCATACAAGAATATTGCATGGTGAAAATAGTTCTCTAATTTCTACCATCTCTGCTTTTACGGCTTCTAGAATATCTTGTTCAGATTTTGTATTTGCTCGTATTCCTTGAACTAGTTTAAAAGATTCTTCTTCTCTTTTGATTGCAAGCTCTTCTTCATGTTTCTCGTGTTCTTCTTGTTTCTTCTTATCGGCTACTATTTCTCCTGCTTGATGTAGCTTTTATTTCTATTGTTATTCTTTAGAGACTGATTTCTTTCTCCACTTTGGTTGTTGATAATTATGGTACTTTTGATTTGGTTTTGAATATCCAAGTCCTGATTTATCTTCTTTAGATTACGAGTGAGGACAAATAGGTTCTGAAATACCTTCATGTCGCTTTCCAATTGGTCCTTTTCCTTCATATCCCATTTTTTGCATGATCTTATAACCATTGCCATATTGCTCTATGGGAATATTGACTTCTGCAGTTGTTGCTATAGTTTCATTTTCATCTTTCTACAACCAACCAAGAATGTCCTTGTCTTCAGTTTCTTCTGCAAGTGTTCCAGCTCTAACAAATGCTCCATTAAACATTTCTTTTGATTTTTCTGAGATATGTGATTGGATATTTGTAGGCTTTCCATATTATTTAGGTGAAAGTGGAAAATTATGCAAAGAATATTTTCCCATTCTTTCATCATTTAATTTGAGCCTTTCCTCAAAGGTTTCCCATAACTTTTCTTGAATTTCTTTAGTAGGATATACAGATTCTTTGTTATGTGGAACTCTTGTATCTTGTGTTGGCTTCAAATTACTACAATATTGACTTGAGTCTGCAATTATAGTGACCTCTTGTCCCTCATGAGGAAACTTTACACATTGGTGATATATAGAAGGAACTACTTGCATTTTGTGAATCCATGGTCTTCCCAAAAGAATTTTATAAGAGAGATTCAAATCTTAAACCTGACGTAATGTATTCCTTTCCAGAGGTCATATTTTGATTGGTAACACCATAGTTCCTTTAGAAGAACACTCCTCTTCATCATAAGCCTTAATGGTTATTTTCTTCTTTGGATCTACTACATTTTCTAAATATTCCAAAGCCTTTATTAAACTTAATGCATAAATTTTTAAGTCAGCTCCACCATCTATGAGTATGCATTTGACACGAGTTTTATTAATGGTGACTTCAACATGTAAGGGAGCATTATGAGGATGTTGCAAGGATGCATCATCATTCTCAGAAAATCATAAGCAATGAGGAGATATAGGGTGTCCCACCATGTTTTGGAACTTATCTACATCCAAGTCTTTTGAAACTGTTGTTTCTGTGAGAGATTTTTCCAAAATTTCCTTATGCATAAGTGAAACTTTGAGAAGTTCCAAAAGTGGATGTTGATTCATTTGTTATACCTGGAAATGTCACCTTCGCTTTGCTTCTTGTAATGACATTGATTGGTTCTGAAGGTGTGTTATCTTTAACGATGATGACATTTACCACATCATCATATGTATAAGTGTAGTTTAATTTGTCTTTGCCTTTGCCATCTTTTTATTTAGATTGTTCACCTTTTTCATAGTTTGGAAGCGGAGTTTTGAAGGCTAGGTGTGATTCATTTGTCTTATGGCTATCCACTATGATAGTTCCACTATCAATTAAATCTTGGATAAGATGTTTCAATCTCTAACAATCATTAATTTGGCATCCTTTATTCCGATGGTAATTGCAAAAATGATTGTCGTTCCACCAATTTGGTTTAACTTGTGGTTCATAAATTCTTGCTTCTGGTAAAATAATCAGTTTGTTCGCAAGAAGAGTTTTCAAAGCTGATTCCAAGGGTTCTCCAATGTTTGTGAATTTCTTGCGAGGATTGGAGAAGAAAGACTTGAATTTATTGTTTTCTTGAGTGTTATTTCTTGGGATTTGACTCAATAGATTAAAGATTGGTTGTTTTTTCGTAACGTTATTGTCGTCATTTCCTCCATTGATGACATTCCTATTCTTTGACCAGAACTTTGGTTTGTCATCATTGTTGTTGTTGTGATTGTTGTTGTTGTGATTGTAAGAATTATTGTAAAGTTTTATCTCTCCTTTCTTTACCACCACATCTTCTATTTTCAGACCACTCTCAATCATCTTGGCGAAAGAAGGAGTACATTGCATTTTTAGACAATAACTCATTTCATTGATAAGATTATTGTAGACACCCAAAATTGTCATGTCTAATTAAATAAATATTTTATTTATTTAATTATCTAAGCCTAATTCTTCTATTAATTAAATAAATTTTTATTTATTTAATTAATTCATTTATCCTCTTCTAGCCTTATTTCTCATTTAAATAAATACATTTATTTATTTAATTTATCCCTTTCTTAAATTAAATAAATATTTTATTTATTTAATTGTCCTACTTCTTCTATTAATTAAATAAATATTTATTTATTTAATTAATTCATTATCTTTTTCTACACATGACACATGTCATTCATCTCTTAATTCCTACACTACCTACCTCTTTTATTATTTTATTATTTCCTCTACCTACCCTCTAATCCTAGCCGACCTCTCTTTTTACACCTCTCAATCTTAACCCTCCATTTCTTATTGTGTCTTCTATTTAAGGAGATGCTTTCTTCATTGACAAACCCTAATGACTGATTTTGGAGGACTTGGCTACACTACAATTCTACTTGCAACCACATTCCGTTCTTTATTGAGCTCTTGTGCACATAAAAATCTGAGAGCAAGCATATCAAACAAGATCAATGGAGATAGGAAGAATGGAGATCAAAACCCTAGTGGACATGTGATGGTATAATCTTTGTGATTTTGAGTTATTTGCATTGTCTTAGGTTATCTTCATATGTTATGGTGGATCTTTGTTCATTGTTAGGCTAGGGTTTGGTGGTTGAATCCATTTTAGTCTTTCAATATTGTTGTTTATTGCTATCCATTTTCACCATATACATTTTGGCACGCCCGGTGGGACTCTTGTCCCTTTGCATTTAACATTTTGTTGCAGATTTTGCATTTTTGAAGTTGCAGATCGGACGATTTCGATGACATTTTAGGTTTTTTCCGCGTCTGCGAGTGTTCGGATCGCGTTTTTGTATTTCAGAGGCGTCTGTGATATCTTGGATCGCGTCTGTGTTTCTGTCATTTCTATTTTTGCAGGTTTCCTAAAGTCGCGTCTGTGATCCCGAATCGCGTCTGTGCACCATCTGATCGCGTCTGTAGAAGAAAGAGGCGTCTGTGTTCTTAGATCGCGTCTGCAAATCACAGAACCGCGTCTGTGTCCGACAGACGCGTCTGTGTCTGGTATAACAGCATCTGTGCATTCTGTTTTGCAAATTTTTCAAGTTTTTCGATTCGGGTTTTTGGATTTTGTACTTAGGGTTTCAGATCTGGTTTATTTTTGGCTAACCTTTGCAGATCTAGCTAACCTGATTTGTGCAGCTTGCTTTGGAGGCAAATACGTTTTTGTTGAAGGCCCCTTTTCACAAAGTCTTTTTGGGTTTTCTAAAATTTACCTAACTTGTGTGCTTGCAGGAAGGGGTTATCATTTGAAACAACCCAAACTACTAACAATTTTGTTGCAGGGCCTTGGCTAGGGTTTTGTAATTTTTATTGTGTGCCTTGTTTCATAGCTTAGCAAACACTTCAATTGGTGCACTAAAATTGAATCATTTTCTTTTGTGTCTTGAGCAATAGGTTCTTTTTGTTTACTCTTTAGAGGGCCTGTCTTCCCGTGTGGTCATTAGGACTACTAGTGAGAAGAGAATGACCCAAGTGGTAGCGAGGAAAACCCACCTCATCCAAACCACTATAATCAAATGTATTCATGGTGAAAACTATGAATAACGTGTGCTGATTAGTTCATACCGACACTATGTCTCCCCATAAACCCGTTTGATCAAATTTATTTGATCATTTGTAGGGCGTAACCCCTACCGGCTGGGAGCCTTCTGTATTTACAGAGCTGAAAGTGCCGCATGTATGGCCACACGAGCGGATGCCCTTACTAGCACCTCATTGTTTTAGATGCCCAAATCCTTCTAGTTGTTGAGGCAGGAGGTCGGACCTCTGGTAGCGGCCCACACACATACGGTTCTTAGTAGAGATACAAAGTTCGCCATGGGGAGTTTTCATGGGGACTGATGCTTGGCTGACCCGAGAAGTGAGTGCCGAGGGTGGAGCCAGTGAGGTCAAGCATCTAAGTATCCGCTCTGAATAGCGTAGCCTCGGGGGTAAAACCCCATGTGGGATCAACAATTATTGTCCTGGCCAGCCATAAGAATTGTGCTTGACTTATGATAAACATTCAAACAATCAAGACAAAACAGCAAAACATTGTGTCTTTTGTGTCTTCAAGTGTATGCAAAAACTTTTTACATCAAACAACACACTTTTTGGAGTCTAAACAGTCTGCAAACATTGGGTCATCAACACTGTGTCCTCTTGTCACGAAAAACAGTCGAAAAATCAGATTTGGTCACAGCAAAATAAATTCACAGATAGGAAAGATTGCACTAAGGTTACAGAAACGCGTCTGTGTCTGTTAAAACCGCGTCTGTGTCTGAGAAACGCATCTGTGAAGTACAGAATAGCGTCTGTGTTTTTATCAGCGTCTGTGTCGAACAGAGACACGTCTGTGTCTGGGAATTGCGTCTGTGAAGTATACAGAGGCGTCTATGTCCACAATTGCAAAAAACTGTTACAGTCCCAGCAAACATCAACAGGAAAATCTCAGAATCACGTCTGCGTCAAACAGAATAGCGTCTGTGTCTTAAAACCGCGTCTGTGAAGTATACAGAGGCGTCTGTGTCAGGATTTGAAAAGTTTAACAGTCAAGCAAACAAAGAAATCAGTTTCGGCATACTTGAGCTTCCTAGGTTGTCTCTTCAGGTTTCATCTAGCATTCAGCCTGTTCTAAGGTCTTATACAGTCCATCATTGCTTCATACCTCATTTTACATTCATACTTGTCTAAACTTGAGTCAAAAGGTCACTTGCTTGTCCTCACTATACTTTGTCAACACACTACATACTACAACACTTTGCTAAGTGGTCCCTCATCAAGGTTTCTTACCTTTGGGTCTCATTTGGTCTTACTTAGAGTCAAGGTCAGCTTACCTCATCAAGAGAAACTATCCTCTCTTTGGAAGTCACACCTACTCTGCTACATACATACTTGGTCTTACACTTTGGACATTGCAAGTAAACTTCAGATTCATTTACATTCCATACAACTCTTGGTCTTACATACTCTTGTCATTTTCGTCTAGTCTCTCACATATTGCTAAACACCTAGTTCATGGTTGAAACCCGTCTTCAAAAATCTAGGAGAATAGTCAAAGAAGCTCAAGGGTCCGTAAACATGAGTTCTTATGAGTATGAAAATGATGTCTTCTACAATCCTGAGCACACTACATTACCAGACATGAATGTTTATAGACACAATCCAAATGTGGAAAGCGCAAACGCTATAAACAATAATGCTTCACACAATGACAATGTTGACAATTCTTTAATACTATCAGCAGACATACAAGAATCTATAATGGATCCTCAATTCAATAGATTGGTTGAAGAGATAATGAGGAGAGATCGTCAATACTTTCTAAACATGATGGCACAAAGTGGAGCCAAAATACCGCATGATTTTGACTTATCTCAACTTATGGAAAATAGACCTTTACAACAAACTCAACATAACATGGATCAAAGGAGACCAAATAGTGGAGGACCATATAATATGATGCCGGAGTCACCATCAGTTTTGCTTCAGAAACCAGCGATCCCACATACACAAGCTCAAATATATGATACTTACACTCAAAGACCATCATGGAGGCCCTATGCTCAAACACATGCTCAAGATATGGGTCAACCAAGACAAATGGATACTCAAGGACTTCCTCAAAATTTTGACACAAGGAGACCTCATGCCAAAATTGGGGGGAACACAATGGAAAATGAAAGGCCTATTGAATATGGTTTATATACACAAAACAGATATGGGGTCCCTCAACAAGAAATTATGCCAAGTGCTCCATACATGTCGCAACAATATAGACCTCCATATGGACATGTCTACGATCAGTATCATCCATACATGCAACAAGCTCCTCCTCAAATGGGTGTTTCAAACATGGGACATGCTACAAGAAATCCATCTCCTCCCAAAAATAATTTGGAGCAACAAATTAGAGATCTACAAAAGAAAGTGGAAGACATGGGCACATCAAAACCCACATATACTATGAGAGATATATGCCCTTATCCATTTGATAAGAGCATTCCAATGCCTCCATTTCCTCCGCACTTTGCAACGCCGAAATTTGACAAATATAGAGGGAGAGGAGACCCCAAGGCACATATAAGACAATTCTTCACAGCTTGCATTGAGGTAGCCGCAGAAGAAACATACTTAATGAGGTTGTTCCCACAGAGCTTAGGAGATCAAGCGATGGAATGGTTTTCTCAATTACCTCCTGGTATTAAGTCATGGGGCGACTTGGCAGAGGCATTCATCCAACATTTCTCTTACAACATTGAAACAGATGTCTCAGTTACTACCTTGTGCAATACGAAACAAAAAGAAGGAGAATCTTTTGCGTCATTTTTACAAAGATGGAGAAACTTAGCTAGCAGATGCTCTTGTGAAATCCCGCAGAAACAAATGGTGGAGATGTTCACACAAAATGTTAACAAGGCTATTGGCTATGATCTCAGAAAAGCTTGTTTGTCTACATTTAAGGATGTCATTGAAAAGGGCCTAGCAACAGAAAAGGTCTTGATTGAACAAGGAGTTATCAAACTATTTAAAGAAAACAAAGAGGACTTTAAGGGAAAGGACAAACCAAAGTTTTGGAACAAGAACAAGAACACAGTTAATGATGGTGTTGTTGATGCCAACACAGTGAGACCAAAGTTCGTCTTTTCTGGATCAAGTTCTACCAACAATCAAGTGAACAATCAAACGGCTGCTAAACCACGAAGGAAATATACTCCATTGGGAGAACCACTTGAATCAGTATTCAAAAAGCTTGTAGCAAACAAAGTGATCACGGTCCCAGACTTTCCTCCATATGAACCGAAGGTAAAACCGAATTGGTGGAATGATGATGAATATTGCGAGTTTCATAAGAGCAAGGGTCATAAGACAAGTAATTGCCATCGATTGAAAAACATTGTACAAGATCTCATTGACAGAGGAGATATTGAGATTGAGGGACATTCATCTAACCAAGAGCATGAGGTGTTTAAGGAACCATTCCCAAAACATGACAAGGGAAAAGGCAAAGTCACAGATGATCAAGCCAATTACACCAGAACATCTTACAATTATGATTCCACTATTAATCACATCTCAATGGACAATCATATTTCTACCATTACTATCAAAAATAAAAATCCTGAGAATCCTCCTCAGCGACCCAAAATTGTCCTAAAAGGTGTGGGATCTTCATCCACATCTACCTCTGAATGTCATGTTACAACCCGTCGAGGTAAGATCACATTGCCAGGTACCTCTACTAAGAATACCAATCTTCCGTCAACTAAGCCTGAGTACGACCTTGTAGAGCAATTAGGGAAAACACCCGCACTCATCTCTATTCTTGAGCTCTTACGTATATCTCCTGCACATAAAGCTATCCTTGATAAAACCTTGAGAGATACTGCTGTCCCTACGGATCTGAACGTGGATCAGTTTCAAGCCATGGTGGGATACCTATCCGTTCCACACTCCCTCACATTCACAGAAGTCGATGACGCCTCCATAAGTCAGCCTCATAATGCACCTCTACATATTGAAGCCTTCATACATAAACACCGAATAAAACGAGTCCTGATAGATGGAGGAGCAGGTCTTAATATTTGTACATTGAGCACCATCAGACAATTGGGATATTCTGACAAAGCTGTGAATTCTATGAACCAAATCACTATTAAGGCTTATGATGATGAAGAGCGTTCGTCCAAAGGCACGGTCATCTTACCACTAAGAATAGGGCCAGTCACGAAGGACGTGGTTTGTCAAGTCCTGGATCTAGACCTCACGTACAACATATTGCTAGGACGTCCATGGATTCATGAAATGAGGGCAGTCCCATCAACGTACCATCAGTGCATAAAATTTCGTCATAATGGAGTCGAGGTAACGGTCAATGGTGATCCAAATCCATTCATATATTGCAATAACTTGAGATCACATACTGAGACTATCATTCCTAGCAATCGTGAGGCTACTCCTTCTTCAGCATATATTGATCCTGAGTCATTAAAGCCCTCGACATCCAAACAAGGTGAACTTAGAGCCAAGTTTCAAGACAAAGGCATGGGAGAATACACTCTGAATCAAACAATGTTCTTACGACAAGTCATGAACTCCCCCAAGGAATATGGGAGGCCACATCCTAATAAACAAATCTCCATCATGCTACTCAAATGGGATCCTACCGTCTTTCAAAAATGGGGCGAACTAGAGGAAGAAAATTTATATAAAATGCTATATAAGGACGCTGAAGATGATACACGTGATCAAATTATAATACCCTGTGAGAACTATGGCAAAGGTTTCAAAATTCTACAAAGATTTGGGTATGATGGAAAGAGTCCTCTCGGACTACGCAAAGAAGGTGTCATGGAGCCTCTACAACCTGAGCTAACTACAAGAAGGGAACGCTCTAAGGGGCTTGGTTTTCTAAATCCCAAGATTCAAAATAAGAGAACAAAACAGATATGGCGAGTCAAAGTGGCTGAAGTTCAGCAAGAGGATAATTATTCCACAGACTCCAATGAGTGGGAATGGGGTTCAGACAAATCCTCCAGCGACTATGAACTCAATGAGACATTTAGAGAGCCAGATGAACCTACAGAGGAGGAGGAGTTTTACAAGAAATTCAGAGTCGGTCAAGAACTGACCCATAAGGATCCCGCACAAGCTTCGTTTCAAGGCCCTAGGTCAGGATCACATAGGATGAGGACACCTGTCCCTGAGGGTGCTACTAGTGATTATAATTTGGACTCACTCACGATCGACACTGATGAGGAGAGTGCCATTGACGACCTCGATGACTATCTTGACATACCTGAATATAACCACATCTTCACTATTAGCCTTGCAAACTCTGAAAACACTAAAGACCTTCCCCTCGTTCACCCCCAACTCATTGACTGGGATCAGGATGGACCACCACAGCTTGATACATTTCAAAATGATGAAGCTATTGTTGATTATCTTGGCATTCGCGATGATCTTCCTCTTGGAGACCATAAAGCAGGATATGCCATAGAGCTTAATAACATGGCTTACTTTGGTGAGGGTGTCGGGCCTTCTAGTCGCAAAAATGTGAAAATAAAAACAAAACAAGGGTCTTATGGCGAAAACCACACTGTGGCGCTCTCCGACTCTAAAAAAGTAAAAAGAAAGGACGTATCTGAGGGTGAAAACCTCTCTGAGGCGCCCGAAGATGGAAGGCTTGACATTCTCCCAGCATCATACGAGGAAAAATCATCCATGTTGGTAGAGGAGACTATAAAGACAAACATTGGTACAGCAGAGGTTCCACACAACATATTTTTGGCTCAATCATTGACAGAGGCCGAGAAAGCAAGGTTCATAAGCTTCTTTAAGGAACGACAAGTCAACTTTGCATGGTCTTATGCTGATATGCCTGGACTAGACCCCGACTTAGTAATGCATCATTTAACAGTCAAACCGGGGGCAAAACCAGTAAAACAGAAATTGAGGAAAATGCATCCACAGGTGGCATTGCTAGTCAAGGCAGAGCTGGAGAAATTACTAGATGTCGGATTCATACGCCCAATTGATTATCCTGAATGGATTTCCAACTTAGTACCTGTTAGCAAACCAGATCGCAGCATCCGAATATGTACAGACTTCAGGGATATCAACAAGGCTTGTCTGAAAGACGATTTCCCATTACCAAACATTGATTTAATTGTTGATCTCACAGCAGGCCATGAGATGTTATCTTTAATGGACGGATTTTCTGGATATAATCAGATCAAGATTGCACCTGAAGATCAACATAAAACATCATTCACTTGTCCATGGGGAACCTTCTGCTGGAATGTCATGCCCTTTGGGCTGAAAAATGCAGGTGCCACGTATCAACGAGCCATGACTACTATCTTCCATGATCTCATGCATGTAACGGTGGAAGATTATGTTGACGACCTTTTGGTTAAATCAATAGACAGAAATACACACTTGGATATACTTTCAGTTACTTTTGATAGGCTGGAAAAATACAAGGTAAGATTAAATCCAAAGAAATGTGTCTTTGGAGTAACCTCCGGGAAGCTCCTAGGATTCATTGTGTCTAAAAGAGGAATAGAAGCGGATCCAGCAAAAGTCAAGGCTATCTTGGACATGCCGCCACCCAAGAATATCAGTCAACTTCAGTCTTTACAAGGGAGACTCCAGTCCATACGAAGATTCATAGCACAACTTGCAGATAAGTGCAATCCTTTCCAGCACCTGCTACACAAAAACATTAAGTTCAAATGGGATGAGAACTGTCAACAGGCTTTTCAGGCACTCAAAGACTATCTTTTGAACCCGCCAGTTTTGATGCCACCAATTCCGGATCAACCATTTCTACTTTACATATCAGCTACTCCAACAGCACTGGGGGCACTTCTAGCACAGCAAATACCTGACGGCAAGGAAAAAGCAGTCTACTATATCAATCGCACATTGGTGGGATATGAGCTAAACTACACACCAATTGAGCATGCATGTCTCGCTGTGGTCTTCGCTTCACAAAAATTATGACATTATATGCTTACTCACAAGACCAAGTTGATTGCCAGAATTGATCCAGTAAAATATCTTCTCAACAAAGCTACACTTACTGGGCGACTGGCCAAGTGGGTAATGATTTTGAGTGAATTCGACATTGAATACGTGGACAGAAAAGCCATAAAAGGACAAGCCATCACAGATCAAATGGCAGATGCTCCCATGATAGATGATGTTCCTCTACAGTCAGAATTTCCAGATGAGTCCATTCTAACAATATCACCTGCAAAGCCATGGCAACTATACTTTGATGGCTCATACACACAGCATGGGGCAGGAGCTGGTATACTCTTTATAACTCCCCAAGGTGATTCTATACCAAAGTCATACCGCTTATCATTTCCTTGCACCAACAATATAGCGGAATACGAGGCATTATCAACGGGGCTAAGGATTGCAGTTCAGTGGAAGATCCAGGAACTTCATGTTTTTGGGGATTCTCAACTTGTCATCCGTCAAGCAACTGATGATTATCAAACAAAAGATGAAAAGCTAATGCCTTACAAACAACTGGTAGATAATCTGAAACAGCACTTTGCAAAGATAGAGTTTGAGCAGATACCAAGAGAACAGAATCGTGCTGCTGATGCCATGGCTACAATTGCTTCGCTCATTGACCTACCGCAAAATGAGACCTGCTATGAGTTCCTGGTGGACAACCTGCTGATTCCGTCATATGAGATCACTCCTACGGAAATGATATGTGTTGTTGGTCCTGAATCCCAGTTATATGGTTCCATATTCACATACCTTCGCGACAACATCTTACCTCCCGATTTATCGAACAACCAACGCCGCACTTTCATCCGCCAATCCTCCCGATACGTTATCCTAGCTGATATCCTATACCGACGAGGTCTAGATGGCACCCTCCTTAGATGTTTAGAGAGTGACGAAGCTCAGATTGCGTTACGAGAAGTGCACGAAGGGATATGTGGTCCGCATACTAGTGGTCCTACCTTGGCCAAGAAACTCATCAGGACTGGATACTACTGGCCTACTATGGAAAAAGATGCATATCAGTTTGTCAAGAAGTGTAAGCAGTGTCAAATTCATGGAGACCTCATACATGCACCAGCACAAGAACTACAACCACTTGCATCTCCTTGGCCCTTTTGTCAGTGGGGACTCGATCTCATAGGCAAGATTCACCCTCCTTCTTCCAATGGACATAAATTCATTATCACAGCCATAGAGTATTTCACAAAGTGGATTGAAGCCGTGCCTCTCACACAAGTTACTGGGAAACAAATCGCTACTTTCATCCTGAACTACATCATTTGCCGATACAGGATCCCTACTTCCATTATCACCGACAACGGGCATCCTTTCAAGAACCAGGATGTTCGTGAACTTTGTGAGCGCTTCCATATCTCTCATCGTTTCTCCACACCATATTACCCTCAAGGTAATGGCCAAGCTGAGGCGTCTAACAAAACAATTCTCAAAATCCTTAAAAAGACAGTCGACGACGCTGGCCGTAACTGGCATGTCCAACTCAATCCCGCACTTTGGGCCTATCGTACCAGTGTCCGCACACCTACAGGAGCTACAGCTTACTCACTTGTCTACGGTGCTGAAGCCATCTTGCCTATTGAGGTCGAGTTACCTTCTTTACGGGTCTCCTTGAGAAACATAATCAACGATGAAGACTACAGGGTCTCTCGCTTACAAGAACTAGAACTGCTGGAGGAACGACGACACACTGCTTTTAATCATCTCAAGGCTTACCAACAATGAATGAGTCGCAGTTACAATCACAAGGTCAAGCCTCGCACATTTGAGGTAGGTGACTTAGTCCTCAGAGAGAACCCCAAGAATCAGCAAGATAGAGAAAAGAAGGGCAAATTTGAACCCAACTGGCTTGGTCCTTACATCATCACAGCAGCATATGGATCTAGGGCATATCAGCTCTCAACTACAGAAGGTGAACCCTTGGAGGATCCTATCAACAGCATGCACCTTCGCAGGTTCTACACATAAGCTCTTCGGAACATCCTAATTCAAAAATACAAAAAAAATCAAAAAAATTCAAAAATACAAAAAAATTATAAAAACAAAAAAATCGTTACTTGGTGAAAACCTGGCAAACAGGCGCCTTGTGACAACAAAAAAATTGAAAAATCCAAAAAAGTAAAGAGAAATAATTTCGTCCAACGGTGAAAACCACTTCAGTGGCGCCCTGGGCAAGTACCATGGTGAAAACTGGGTCACCAGCGCCATGCGTAGGGACTTTGCTCCTCCCTCCTTCAGGATTCACTTTGCACACACTCACAACTTATTCGCTCACAATAAACTTGCCCATTCCCATCATGGCTTGTTATTGATCTACCCAAGATTGGTTAGCCATCCATAACCCTCCCCTTTCACTCCCTTTTCCATCCATAATAAATCAGATCCTATCTGTGACTACGGCCAAATCCTACGTCTAGTAATGGGTGTGGAACTGAGAACATCACATGTTTCGAGGAGTACAGTTTCTTTCAGCTTTCTTCAGTCTATCCGTGCACAATCCGCAATAAAGCAGCATTTGCATCGCAGATCCGCAATAAAGTTCCGTCTTCTCCGCAATAAAGTATCAGTTTCATGGATTCAGTCAGTTTCAAATGAGACACAGCAGCAACAATGGGCTTCAACAAATCAAATCTTTTAACAGACTCAGACAACATATGGTTCAGTGCTATCGATCCTTTTTGTGAAAGTGAACATTGTGACCACAATTGAATAAGACTTAAACAAGTGACAAGAGACACTAAACTTGAGGACTACAGTGGATGTTGGTGTCGAGTCTTGGTTTTCTTTTGATTTTATCTTTTTGGTGACATGTCTTTTAGCTTTTCCAGGATGTCTTTGACTAGAGATTCTATCTCCAGGATGTTTTTGACTAGAAAGGCGAGGATGGGGTATCGTCACCTATTTGCATTTGCTGTCTGTGGATTGTCTTTTAGTAATGCTATGACTTGTCCAAGGATATGAGGACACTGTGAGTCTAGTATGAACTGGGGCATTCCTTGTTTGTGACTGTCTTATCTCCATGTAAACAGGTACAATGACTTTCTGGGCCGAACAAATGCCTCGATTGTCATAACGTATTCTGCCATAATAAAGCTCAATGATGATAACGCACAAGAAGCTCTTTCATGTTCATATCTTCGGTCTTCCATCCCCCTTTCTTGATTGACTTCCATTGTCCTTCTCGAGTCTACGTAGCCCGCTATCACATGACTGAGTATAATGACACACCAAAAAACATTTGCATTTCATGTAGTTGCACCTACATCACCACATATAAGCATTTCATACATACATATAGATATCACAATTGCATCACATCCTGCATACAACACATGTTAGCACATCTCACATTTTCATTATGTAAATAATCATATGCATTATCATATTCATTTGCATTACATACATTCACATTTGCATCATACATCACATATACAACATAAAAGAACAAAAATATATTGCATAGCATCATATAAGCATCCATATCATAAAACATGCATCACATAAGAACATTTCATCACATAAGGTACACGTGCATATAGCTGCCGCAAAAAATGAATCATCTCATATATAATCAAATGTGTCATAATACAATGATGTCAAAAGAATCATATGGCTACAAAAGAATCACCCGCAGGTGTCTACAATACAATAATGGTACATATACTGATACAATGGGAGCCCACTATAGCTATGAGGAACTCCCTCCCTCGGAGCCGCCTCGTCTCGACGGAGTTTGAGCTGTAGATGGACCCGCCCCAGGATCCCCCTGTCTCTCTGGTGGTGGTGGAGGCCCCATAACCCCACCGCTGGATGCCTGTCTCCTGCGACTCCCTCCCGTAGCCGTCACTGTGCGCGACGATCTATGGAAGCTCCTAGCCCGCTGATCTGCTGGCACGGCTGCATAGTATAGATCCCTCCAGTAGGCGATCTCCTCTCCGGCTCGCAAAACATATGCGTAGCCTGCCCCTGCATCCTCTGCTGCCCGCCTCCCTGCCCTCAGAGCTGTCTCAGCCTCTGTATATCTCTGGATGGCCTGATCCCTCTCCCGCTCTGTATCTCGGACCCTGATCCTGAGGTGGTTCCTCTCTCGAACCAAATCCTCAATCTCATCTGCCTGGCCCTGGCAGATCTCCCGCAGCCTAAGCACCTCATCCTCCTCAGAGTCTCCGCTCTCCGTCCCTGCCTGTGGCTCCTCCTCTACAGGTGCCTGTCCCTGTGCCTCTGCCTGCACCTGTCCCTGTGCCTGTATAGGTACCTGTGGCTGTACCTGTCTCTGTCCCTCTGGCTGCACCTGTCTCTGTCCCTCTCTGGGACCCTGTGCTGCTGGCACCTGTAGGGGCAGTCCACCCCGTCCTCTCACCACTGGAGCTGCTCTCTCCTGTCCTCCCTCCCTCCGAGGTGCTACCCGTCTCTCTCCCACCACTCCCCTCCGCCTCCGCCGGCCCCTACCTCCATCCCCTCCTCCATCATCATCCTCTCCTCCACCCTCTCCATCCACTGGCTCTGCTGGATCTGTCAATCTAGGAAAGGGATGCTCTGCCCAGTACGCAGAGTACTCTGCGTCCATCCCTGCATCATCTACCTCTGGCCACATGTCCCATGGCATCGGCATCATCTCCGCTAGCTGCATAACTGCCTGATCATATGATAGCAGTGGGCCAAACTGCACCTGATCTCTGACCGTACGGGCATACATGCCCGAGCCTCGCGGCATCCTCTGAATCCTGCCATACTGCCTGCATACCCTGTCCACCAGCTGTCTCTCTAATATATAGGGCGTCCGCCCAATCAGGTACCTGCTCCGGAAGGTGTAGGGCAGCTCCAATGCGTCGTCCTCCCACTCCTCGCACCCCAGGTACGGCCTCCAGATCACCATGTCAATGTCATCAATGACTCTCCTCCAGTGCTCCAATCTCCCAATCTGAGGCTGGGATGTAATCATGGCATATAGGTGCACAAAACTCTGTCCCTGTCCTCTGCCTCTGAAATGAATAGGCCGTGTGATGGGAAGGTGCTCATAGGCCCACACCTGCAAGAGAGTCACACCGCAGCCCAAACCCACTGATCCATGGTATACAAACTGATGCAGCTCATAATACAAATGTGCTAGGACACATGGCCCCCATGCATACCTAGTGTGCTCTGCCATCAGCGTCTGCAATGCCCCGCCCCAACCCACTGCCAATCCTCGTGTGGCCCTGTCTGGACACAAGTATCCACTGATGACTCCCCCAACAACAGCTGGCAAAGCTAGTCCTGTCGCGGTCATGGTATCCCATGCCACGTGCCCTGCTCTCATCTCTAGCCCGGGATCCTGGAATACCCGTCTCAGCGCCTCTCTGTCTCCATCTCGATCATATGGAATCAGCTCTCCATCGATCGGTATATGCAAAATCCTATAAACATCCTCGAGGGTCACTGTCATCTCCCCCATCGGCAAGTGAAAAGTGCAAGTCTCGGAGTGCCATCTCTCTGCCAGTGCAGTCAGCAACCCCATGTTTGCTCGAAACTCGGGCACATAGAGCATATGTGTGAGACCCATCTCCTCAATGGAAATCATGTCCTGAATCAACAACTCTGGTCGCAGTCTCTGAGTCGATGGGAATCTCTCCCGTGACTCCAACATCGGCAAATACTCCTGCAGTCAAGCAACTCAATCATGTCAGTTATCGTGGCATTCACTGTTTATCACAAAATGCTACTTGCTACCTAAATGCATATGGTTATCTACCCTAGTGACACTCCCTGTTCATCACAAAGTGTTGCTATCTATCCTA
This sequence comes from Cryptomeria japonica, assembly GCF_030272615.1. NCBI lineage: Eukaryota > Viridiplantae > Streptophyta > Pinopsida > Cupressales > Cupressaceae > Cryptomeria > Cryptomeria japonica. The sequence continues at coordinate 32,821,251 of NC_081409.1, read as the reverse complement.
GTAGTGCTCCCTGTTCATCACAAAGTACTACGTGTGTGACATTCCCTGTTCATCACAAAGTGTCACTCACATTCGCACTCCTTGTTCATCACAAAGTGCTGTCTATCTTGGTGCTCCCTGTTCATCACAAAGTGCCTTGATCTATCCTAATCTTCCTAGAGGACCTGCTTGAGTGTATCCTCTCAGCAGCTTATCCAATCGACAGCGTATGTTCATCACAGAACTGCCGATTTGACCTAAAAGACTAAAACCATGCATTTAAACACACAAACGCACTGTTTCAACACACACGCACTTTTAACTCATAAACGCGCTTATAGACTGCATAAACGCGCCTCTGTAACACAGACGCGCTTTCTGAACACAAACGTGCCTATGCCAGACACAAACGCGACCAGGGAACACAGACGTCCCTACATGACATAAACGCTATTAAAAATCACAGACGCTGCTACATTTCACAAACGCGTCCGCATTCAACACAAACGCGGTTCCAGGCACAGACGCACCTGGATCCGACATAGACGCGCCTGTTGGACACAGACGCGCCTGGCGCTGACACAGACGGGGTTGCGCATTTTTGCACTTTTAAACTATCCTATTCCTAGCGCATTTATTGCTCCTAAACATGCATTTATGACAAAACTTGAAATGCGTGAAAGTACGAGGAGGTTTTCGGGTACTTACCGGCTCTCCTGCATCGGCTGGTCGCTGGAATCGGCGGACACGGTCGAATCTATGAACGAATGCCATCGCTGCTGACTGCTGCTGCTCTTTTCTTGCTCTGCACTGTGATCTTCTAAGGGTGTGGATGACAATGAGGATGTCTTTTGCCCGTGGTCTATCTTATAGCCTACCCTAGCCCTGCCCTTCATTTCCCGAGTCAGTATTCTTCATTCTGTGACTTTGTCACATTATCCACTCAACCCATTCTATTCCATCTTTCTTATCGAGAGATTGTTTGCAATCTTTTCAGACATTTTCATCCAATCTCTCGAGGGGGCATATAATTCCTTATTCTGGGGCAACTCTGTATCAGTTCATCTTATCTTCTTTGAAACAACGCGACAAGCCGCATTGTCTCAAAGAGGGGCAAAATGTAGACACCCAAAATTGTCATGTCTAATTAAATAAATATTTTATTTATTTAATTATCTAAGCCTAATTCTTCTATTAATTAAATAAATTTTTATTTATTTAATTAATTCATTTATCCTCTTCTAGCCTTATTTCTCATTTAAATAAATACATTTATTTATTTAATTTATCCCTTTCTTAAATTAAATAAATATTTTATTTATTTAATTGTCCTACTTCTTCTATTAATTAAATAAATATTTATTTATTTAATTAATTCATTATCTTTTTCTACACATGACACATGTCATTCATCTCTTAATTCCTACACTACCTACCTCTTTCATTATTTTATTATTTCCTCTACCTACCCTCTAATCCTAGCCGACCTCTCTTTTTACACCTCTCAATCTTAACCCTCCATTTCTTATTGTGTCTTCTATTTAAGGAGATGCTTTCTTCATTGACAAACCCTAATGACTGATTTTGGAGGACTTGGCTACACTACAATTCTACTTGCAACCACATTCCGTTCTTTATTGAGCTCTTGTGCACATAAAAATCTGAGAGCAAGCATATCAAACAAGATCAATGGAGATAGGAAGAATGGAGATCAAAACCCTAGTGGACATGTGATGGTATAATCTTTGTGATTTTGAGTTATTTGCATTGTCTTAGGTTATCTTCATATGTTATGGTGGATCTTTGTTCATTGTTAGGCTAGGGTTTGGTGGTTGAATCCATTTTAGTCTTTCAATATTGTTGTTTATTGCTATCCATTTTCACCATACACAATTATCAATGAACATGTCCATATTTTCTTGATCAGGTACATCTCTTGGATACCTATTAAACATTAATTTCCATCACTGTAAGAAGATCATAAAAGATTCACCATTCTTTTGTTTAACATTGCATAAATCCAGCATTGTTATCTCATTCCTTACATTGTAGGAGTATTGTGAAATAAACCTATTCACGAGTTCTTCAAAAGATTTGATTTCAGATGATAATCTTGAAAACCATTCCATTGATTGTCCATTTAAACTCCTAGGGAATAGACGCATCAGGTAAGTTTCATCATGTACAAATTCCATACTCATAGTACAAAACTCCCTAATGTGATCTTGAGGATCATATTTTCCATCGTATTTGTCATATTTAGGGATCTCGCAATGTTGTGGAAATGGTATCATATTCAAATTTTCATCAAAAGGATACGGGCAGATATCTTCCAATGAATACTTCTTGGAGCTTGTTCCATTCTGCATATCTTGTATTTTTTGTTGTAGAGTTTACATTTCTTGAGTGAGATTTAACAATGGATTATCCATACGGTTTCTCCTTATCTCTTCGTAAGTTCTTCTATCACTATGGTCTCTTCTTGTATCATCGTGTTCTTTTCTTGTTTCTTCATAGATTTCTTTGTTTATATCTTTATTATTTGGATCATCTATGTTTTGAGTATTACTTCTCTCTGCATCTTGTTTCAAGCCTTCTATGTTAAAGTCTTGTGGCAATTTAGCTCCTGATTTTGCCAACATCAAAAGATATTTTTCTTTTTGCTTTGCTAATACTTTTTCCATTAGTCTATCAAATTTAAAATCTTGCTCAAGGTCTCTAATGGTGTTAATGACCACTTCATCAACATTCGTATACCCCAAAGTGTGGAACGTTGAATTATCTTCTTCTTCCATTTGTTTTTGTTGTTTTCTGAGTTGTTCGTATTGAGCTCTAGTCCAAACTGGCATGTGATTGTTTCAAAAAAATTTAAGTTTTCTAAAGACAATCCAATAGGTGATTATTGGTTTAGGAAGGCATGCTTTGTTGATTTTACCACTATTGTTTGTTCGTTATGATAAAGCATCTCTTTGTTGAAAAGTACGTCCTTGCAAAATTTCTCCATCAAATTATGCCCCACAGCCACGTAAATAGTGACGAAAATGGTGTAAGAATGTCCTATGTTTTAATAAGATCTTGCGATTGATATAAAAGAATCTTATTCTTTTCTGAGTAGCTTTAGAACTGGTTTTTCTTTTCTTAAGGCGATACTTAAAAGTCATATAAGCATATGATAGTTTACAAGTTTGCTTGATTCCAATGTGAGTGCAATTCTGATTTTGATATAACCTAGGTTCAAAATAGGAAAGATATATCCAAGATAATGAACACAAGGTGGATTGATCAAGTTTCATGATAGAGGATTTGATATATCCTGATGAGAAACTGACAATGATGTTGGGTTTTCCACTTAAGATGTTCAAATCGATAGCTTGTTGAATGTTTTATGCTTATGGAAACCTTTTGGAAATAGTTTGCTGGATTGGTGACCCAGTTATTGAACTAGTTTGAAAATGTGTGATAGTTTAAAGACAAAGCTACTCAAGAAGTGTTTTGATACTGACTTTGAAATTTTGGTTTGATATGCTTTGTTTCAGATGTGAAAAAACCTTTGTGCTAATTTTTGTGGTCAAAAGTGCTAACTTATTGGATAAAGCGCTATTTTGTTGCTTGAAAGTGTTATTCTGACTATATTTCAAGGATTCTCTTCAAATTTTCCAGCAAGTTGTTGGATTTTGGCTCATTTTTAGATGATGACTTTCTTCAATTTTTGACCATTCTGAGCATATTATAGACATAGAAGACACAATGTTTGAAAAATAAAATGCACAAGCAAGTACAAATCCTATGGTAGGTTGAGACAATAACTGTTGAATCTCATATGGGGTTTCCCTTGAGGCTACGCTATTCAAAGTGGATATTTAGATGCTTGACCCCACTAGCTCCACCCTCGACACTCACTTCTCTGGGGCAGCTAAGCACCAGTTTCCATGAAAACTCCCCATGGAAAACTTTATATCTCTACTAAGAACCATATGTGTGTGAGCCGCTTCAGAGGTTCGACCTCCTGCACCAACAATTAGAAGGATTTTTGCAACTAGTACAAGTGGTTTTTAGTAAAGGATTACGGTCATGTGGCCATACATGCAACACTTTCAGCTCTATAAATACAGAAGGTTCCCAGCCTATAGAGGTTACGCTCCATAGGGTTTAAGGGGAAACATAGTGTCAGTATGAACTTATCAGCACATGTTGCTTGTCACTTTCGTCACAAACATGATTTATTTAGAGTGGATTGGAAGGAATCGGTATTATCCTGTTTCCACTTTGGGTCGTTCCCCTCTCACTAGCCCCCTCAAGGAAGCTCAGGAAGGAAGGCCCTCTAAAGGTTACACATAAAATAAAGTAGGTCTGGTTTTCTAATCACCGTATGAGGGTGAGAGCATACTTACCTACTACTTCATCAAACACAGAAAACACAAGTTTATTTTACCCTTCTAAAATCTATGTGCAACTACTTTAAATAAGTCACTCAAAATGCAAGTTGCATGCTATCAATTTATCCCCTTAGTTAAGCTAAATGAGCAAGATATGATGTGTTAATTTCCAAAATAGAACTCTTAATTAACTAGGTGAGGAAATGCATGAAATTTGCTTAAAATCAATCCTGCACATAGATATGTTAGTAGTTTGAAAATTTCAATTTTATTTCTTGGACATTCGGACTTGCAGGAAAATTTTGTTAGTTGCGAATAAAAGCACTATCCTAACAAATGCATTGTCTTTCACCTCAAAAGCGCTAGCCTAAAGGAAAAAAGTGCTAACCTGCGATACAAAAGCGTTGCTCTGCAGACTAAGAAGCGAGAAATCACTGACAAAAGCGCTAACCAAAATGACACATGTGTTAACTTGGAGGACAAAAGCGTTGTTTTAAAGATTAAATGCGTTGATTTGCAGACAAAACGCTAACCTAAATGACAAATGCGCTAACTTGAAGGACAAAAGCACTAACCTATTAAATAAAAGCACTGTCAGAACTCACATGGGTGTGAATTTGGATTACATATGTGTTAAATTTGTTTTTGCGAGAACTATACGGGATATTAGAAAGATATATGTGAGGCTCGAGCCCCACGGTGGGCGCCAAAATGTGTCAACTTGAATTTCATCATCAGAATACTACCTGCAACATGTTAGTTTCACAAAATACAAAGGAAATGCTACAAGAAATCCAAAATCAACCAATGAAACTACATGAAATTGATATTAAAATAAAAACACTATTTTTACCTTCATGATTTAAGTCTCATTGTGTCCTAACTCCATTGTTCCTGGTTGCATATGATGTGCTCTCAGACAAGCATTGATAGCTTCCAAGATGGCATATGAAGAATGGACTGATAACTGATAGTTAACTGATACTATGATATGCAATGCTAAATGATTATGCTAAATGAGAAATGCTAAATGATTATGCTAAATAAGAAATGTTAAATGCTTATGCTAAATTGCTTCAAGATTAAAACTCACGGAAGCATAAGTTTTCACAAATTATTAACTTGAAAACTCACTTGAAGACTAACTCTTTCTCAACTCAAACTCCCACATTTATAGACTTTGAGAGGATAAGATGATGTGGCCTGGATCAACGATCATGATCAGATTTGCAAATTTGGATGGCTGTGAGCAAAGGTGAAGGTTGACAGAAAGGGGGAAGGAGAAGATAAGTGTCACTCATCTCACATTGATTGCGTTGCTGACTGAGGGAATCTAGATATGGTTGGAGAAGATTTAGGCATGAGAGGACAAGTGGGCTCAAGTCCTTCTTAAGATGTAGGGATGTTGGAGAGAATATAGAAGAAGGTTAAGAAATATGTGTACGTACACAATATTTCATTAAATTTGGAAGTTGAAGATAAATGATGAATTAATATTTAAGAAATATTAATATCTTTAGCCACATGATTGATGAAGTGGAGATGGAAGGATGAGATGGAAAAGGGATTAAATAATTTAGCAATTATTTAATATTTGAGACTATAGGATAGAAGAATAATCATTAAATATTAGATATTTAATTGATTGAGGGAATAATTAAATATTAGATATTTAATTAATTGAAGGAATAATTAAATATTAGACATTTAGTTAATTGATTAGAAGAAAAGGATAAATGAATTAATTAATAAAATGTTTCAATTAAATTAATTAATTAATAGAAAGACATGAAATGAATTTAATTAATTAATCTTTTCAAATTAACTATTTAATAGAAGAATAATTATTAAATAAAAATCAAATATTTATTTAATCGCTCATAGTCATTTTTATGTGTATACAATAGGAACAATCTCAATCTTCTGTACTAGAAGGCATTTATTTTCTTATCTATCCTTAATGTAGTAAACATTTTCACCTATTCTAACTCCTTTTGCAAGTCTTTTACCAGTCTTCTATTTTTTGATCACACATCTAGTACTACTAAATAAAACTTCATAGCCTTTTCTACACATCTAACTAAAACTTAACAAACTATGTCTTAATCCTTCAACATAATAAACATCATCAATATTTTTCTTACCATCAATTGAAACACTTCCAATACCTCAAATAGCCACCATCTTCTCTAGCAAACTTCACAGATCCTCCATCATATTTCTTTAGATTAATAAACCTATCTTTGTTGTTGGTCATATGATTTGAACATCCAAAGTTTATAATCGATGTATTATGTTCAATCTTAGCATCAATACACTCTTAATAGTCTTCTCATCTTTTGGTTTCTCTAAAGCACTCTCCTTATCGTCAATTGTCAGAAACAAAGATTATTTATTCTATTCATTATCAACTTCATCTTCAGATGTAATTTCTTCAATAGACCATAATATTTTCTTCTCCTTTTTGTTAAAATTGTTTCTTCTAAACTTGTTCTTCTTCTCATTATCATCCAATCTCTTATAATCTTCTCTTAAATGCAATTATAAGCATAATATCCAAGTCTTAACATTTCAGAGGTAACTTACCTTTATATTTCCTAGTGCCTCACTATAATCTTCTCACAAAGTTTTCTTTAGCTTCATTTAGATCTCCACTGCATTTCGGATCATCAAATCTTGAAACATTAAATGTTGCTTCTTTCTTTTCTCTTTTCTCTTGCTCCATTTCTGAAATGTCATGGGCTTATACTTATTCAAATCATTTCTCTCTTGAATAGTACATCTATGTGGCTTGTAGGATTTTGGCAAAGTCAGCAAGATCTTATGCACAACATTACATTCCTCTAGATTTCCACTAGAAGCTCTAATGTTGTCAGCAAGATTAGTCACTATATGAATATATTTCTCAACACTCTCATCTTCCAACATTCTCTGACCGGTACTTTTTTTTTTTTTTCAAATTCATAAGCCTAGCCCGATTTTTCTTCAAATCACCTTCATATGCCAAACACATCTTGTTCCATACAACTTTATCTTCTTCCAACCCTTTTACTCTTCCAAACATAGAATCACTTATACAACTCAAAATTATAGCTCTAGCCTTTACATTGGCTTTCTTCGACTTCATCTCATCTGGAATCTTAGCACAACCCACTCGCTCTTTATATCTAGCCTGAATGATTTCCCAAATTCCATTTTGAAATATGTTTCTGAATGTGACCCCTTACTCTCCTTCCAATATGAAAAATTTGTACCATCAAATATAGGACCTTTGTAATGCACATCTTGTACCATATCGGATCCACCTCAAGCGGTTCAGATTACTCAAGAGGAACCACGCTCCGATACCAATTTTTCAACCCAAGGTAGGAATAAGAAGGGGGGTGAAACAGTTTAAACAAAAAATTACTACAACATATAAATAATTACATAACAACACATATCCAACGATAGAACACCAAGATATATGATGGAAAAACCAAACAGGAAAAAACAACGGTGAGCACCTACCCACAAGAATATATCCACTATGACTAGAAATAATTACAAATATAGAGTTAACTGTTGATTACTTTCACACCAAGGCTAGCTACTCATGGGGAAAGATTCAAAGAGTACTTGCAAAACTTGCAGCTTACAGCACTTAGGGAAAGATACAAAAAATGATATGAAAAGAAGGATCTCCTTATCATGAAGTTTTCTTTGAACTTTGCAATCACACAACTCTGATCTCAACTACCAATACTCTATCTCAACTCTCTGTCATAGTCTTAGAACATCTTGCATATCATTCAAATACAAATCTTCTTCACTACTCACATTTTCTTTGATATTCACTAATTGCCACATCATCTACTATTCCACACCTCTCTTCACACACTAACTCAAACACACATATGCCTTATATACAAGATAGCTCATCAAAACTTAAACCAAGTTGGCTTGAATCAAAATATACTTTCCAAACCAAAAACACACACATTCATCCACTCTAGGAGAAAGAGAGGACCAAAACACATCTTCCAAAAATTGATTCGCTGATCCACAATCATCGGAACCTAACCAACAACATATCCACACGCTACACAAAATATAAAAAATTATCGATCAAAATATACTTTGCAATGCAAACAACTCAAATCCAGATCTTCACATGCTATGGTGAGACCCATAACATAAAAACAACGCATCCACAAATCATATCTAAACCTAAGGATAGGTGAAACATATAATCTCACAACCAACAACGAACAATGCCACAACACTTAGAGAACACAAAGATATTTTTGAACCTCAAAACCATCATATTCATGATACCAAAACTATATCTAATGGAGATAACAATAACACTTAACACTAGCAATAGATTTTGGACCCAAGAACTTCTAAAACAACCAACACAACAACTACACCAATCTTTGCAGCAAGATAACTTTGCACCACAGACATTCTGGACCAAACTGAAACAACAAGTTTGACATCAATGACAACCACAACAACACATCAACCCAAACATCCAACAACTATCTCCAAGAAAGGTACATAAACATACGAATCAAGATGAATAGTCATTCAACAACACTGCCTCCAACAATCTCCAAGTATGAAGTCACCCTTGAACCTCTATCTCAAGCGAGCAACTTCAAAATAATCACCACGCACTACTACAACTTCACATCACTAACTCTGCAATTGATATGATCATGTAAGTGCATTATGTTAATGCATTAATAGCTTCTGCAAGATAAGACTCTCCTAAACCTTTACTCTATTATTAGTTTACTCATTCATGCTTTATGTTTATCAGATTATAACATTGATCATAATTATGATATTGATATTGGATAATAATGGATTAGATTGACGATCTACTTAACTATGTTAAGCGTCAATCTAAATGCTATCGGGCTAATAACCTGATAGCATATTAATGTCGATTCATATATGAATTAGCATTAATATGTTATCGGGGTATTAACCCGATAGCATATAATGCTAACTACTATTGTTATTGTTTACTTTATATATATGCGTTGATACCGATTCATTTTCGGGTATGATTTATATCTGTAACAATTAACAATGATACCGATTAAACTATCGGTTATGTTCTATAAGCAATGATATCGATTAAACTATCGGTTATGTTCTATAAGCAATGATACCGATTAACTATCAGTTATGATAAAGTAATATAACAATGATACCGATTCACTAGTGTGTATGTTTGTAGCACCGATTGGTTATGAATCAGTTTATGTTAGTAAGGGTCACGACCAAGTGACATCTTGGTCGGACATGTCTAAAGGACATGTCCGATCAAGGTGTCACTTGATCGTGGCCTTCCTACTACTTATACACCATGCAAATCAAAGGAGATGACATTGAAATCGATACATGTTCATCCTCCTTATCTGCAGCAAAAGAAAGATAGTTATATTAGTGTCATAGTCATAATATCAAAATTTAAAATATACCACCCTACATATAACTTGTTATTAAATTGGAAATTACAATACCTTTACACATTACATATATTGATCCACACACTCATCCACACCATCAACACTAATTTTTTTAGCTTTATATATCATACTCTTTATCAAAAAACATCAATTAGGTTGGTCGGAGTAGGGGACAACCACAGTCCTATCAAATTGGCCACCAAACACAATTGTGGTGAAAGTGATTCAATATAAGAGATAGAGAGGACCTAATAAAATCATATCACATCTTTCTAATCTATGTCAAACTTTTCATACACTATCACAAATCCTTTAAATTTGGTAAATAATGTAACATGTTGATAAGCCATGTAGCACATTACTAGTCTGTCCAAAAACATATATTCCAGATGAATAAACCAAATTTAAATCCTCACATACCATAGTAGGACCCAAATAAAATGTATCACAACCTTCAGTGCAAACAAAAACACCTAATGATAAACTAGAAGCGAGAGAACAACTCGTGTTAGCCAAACTAGAGAAATTACCTTGAAACACAAATACTAGACACAATGCACCAACAAACATATCTTATAGCATCATGCATAGCATACAAGAACATTCCTTGAACATCCAAAAACATCCCCAAATACTTCTTTCTTACTATCATATAAAAAACAAATTGGCACAACACGACTGATATTGAACACTTCATTCCAGAGGGCTAGGAAAACCAATTGTGAACAAATCATCAAAATCAACTCTTGTAGACAACAACAACATCTAAAAATTGAACTAAGACATAGCACAAACATTATGAATATGTCATCCAAGGCACAACACCTAATACATCAATGTGGAGAAACACAAAGTATTTCCCAGACCAATTCTCATAGATTGCTAGACTGTCAACAAATTGCAAGCACCAACCATTTCATCTGCAACACTAGGGACCTAAAATGATACTAGTACAAATTTCACAAAGCATAGAATTTATGTTCAAATCCACAAGACCATATCATCAAATATGAAGGAATACAAAGCATTCTTCCAAATTGTGTTTATCATACATTTTTCCACCAATTTGCACCATCAAACTTCCAAGGACTAGAATGTCTTGGAAACATTATCTTTTTACTTGTGAACAAATAAGAACTATAACCACCATTTTGTAGCATCATTCTATTTCCATGCTTGTAATCCTCATCACATGTTTCTCATCTCAAAGAATCTAATCCTCATTGTAGCCACCTAAAACTTTCTCATTAATCACGTACTAATTATTCCTCTAATTGATTAAATAATTCTTTAATTATTTAACTAAGCTAATTAATCTTATTCTTCTGAATTCATATTTCTTCATCATCTGACTAATTATTCTATTTTTATTTCTAATCATTTATTCATTTAACCCTTTTTCTAAATATTAATTAAATATCAATTATTTAATTAATTGTGATTTAATCCTTTAATTTAAATAATCTTTATTATTTAATTAAATTTAATTTCTAAATAATTAAATAGTTTCTTTAAATTATTTAATTAGCTAATTCAAATTCAAATTCTAAATCCCCAAATTCTAATTTCGTCTAATTTTATTAATTCTTTTAATTCAAATTCAAATTCATATTCTTCCAATTTCATTTAATTTCGTTACATGTGTATTTCAATTTCATGATTTCAAAAATCAAATTGAATTCCTAAATGAAGATTGCATGGTTTCAAAGATCAATTTGAATTTTAAAAAAAATCAAATTTCAATTAAAATTCAAAAATTGAATTGAATTTCCAAGTCAAGTTCTAAATATATCAAAGATTAAATTGAATTATGAGAATTCATTATCATGCAAAGATTAAATTAAATTTCTAAATCAAGCTCAAAAGCATGCAAGATGGAATTGAATTTCAATAAAATATCCTACAACACATGTCAAATTAATCATTAATTGATTAATTAAATCATTCCTTCAAATTCTCTCCAATCATTTATTTCTATCTTCTAATTTGCTTTTTGCCAAAAAGCATTCAATCAGTCATCTCTAGTTAACAATTCAATCTATCAATCATTCTTTTTCATCTATCAATCAGTTTTTTTCTCAATCAATTAACTCAATTAAAAATTCAATCTATTCAGTTCCACCTCCAAATCAATAGTTAAATTGTCAATCAGCATGTGAGCTCACCTGAGTTCCACCTCTTCATCATTATGTTCCACCTCTCAATCAATATCACTCAAAATTCTATAAATTCATAATCAATTTTTCATTTTCAACAATCACAAACTTTGAATCTTTGTGTCACTTGCAGGTTACCAACGCATTATCTAAGAGCCATCATACCACAAAGAAGAGGAGAACAATGGAATCTATATGTGATCATGGAATAGGGAGTTTTGATTAATATTATACATTTGTATTGCTTTGTTGGTATTATTTCATTGATATTTGTTAGGATTCTTTAATTAGATAGGGATTCATGATGAATTTTTTCAATATACATTTTGGTGAACCCGACGTGAACAACAACAAATTAACCCTCTGTGTTTCTTTTGCATTTTGGCTGGATCATACAGATTTTTAGATTTTTTGCATATTTTGTACAGATTTCATAGGTTGACTTAACCACTACACATTCATTCAAATAGAATAACACAATTGTATAGACAAACTTATGCATTGGTGCAGACAAGGTCACACATTCGTGCAGTCCTCATTACGCATTCATTCAAATAATTTTACGTATTTGTAGTTTTTAGTTTTTCATTCTGTTAATTGTGTTTTTTAGATTACTCATTATTTGTTCTATCTAGTTCTCCATTCAATTCTGCAAATCTGAATTTTTTATCTTTGTGTGATGCTTTAAATATAATTTCTCATGGCACAGAAAGTGAAGTTTAAGATTTGAAATGCTCAGAAAATAGTTGAACAGAGAAGACAAGCCAGACATTACTAGTGAATCATAAAGGAAAAAAAGAGAATACAAGATCTAGAAGACCAAGAGGCTATTTCTAGATTTGACAACCTGGTTCTATCATACACTATGAAATACGACTTGATTAACATAGACTGGTTGATGAGAGATCTGATTAGGGTCTGATATTCGATTTTGCAGCTTTCTAGTTCGAGTTTATGTTTTTGTTATGGTTTTTAATTCTTTGTTTTTCTATCATGCATTTGTTCTGTCTCTGTCACGTATTCGTGATGACAGTATAATGTATTTATTTAGTCAATATAACACATTTGTCCAGTCAGGTTTACGCATTTGTAGGTTTAGTGTACCACATTTGTTTGGTAGATAATTGGCTTTTTGTTTTCTAGTTTTCTGTATGGTTTTATGGTTACTGATTCCCTATTTGCAGCGTGTGGTGAAATTACAGAGAAGGCTTGATCATCCCAAACTATTTTGAGACTACTGATAATTTGATTGAAGGATCCTTTAGGGTTAACTCACTTTTGGATTTTGGGTTTAAAATTGACATGCATGATCTCACATTTCATCTTGGTGCTTAAAACAAATCTTGATTTAAAATTGACATGCATGATCTCACACTTCACTTTGGTGTTTAAAATAAACATACACATGTGTATCTCACACCTCAGTTTGGGCTTTAAAATTGGCATGAATCTACCTTATGAATATAATAAATTACACATTGCGATATATGAGGGATAACGTTTTTGTGTCTTTGTTGGTGTAAATAAATATTCATCTTGGATATTATTAGACCTTACTAAAGTTTACTTAGGTACATGCATTTCATAGTAGTTTGGGTATGAGACACTTGAGTGTTTGTGCCACATTGGGATAGTGTGTGTAGGAGAATTTCCACCTTTTATGGTGTGATCTTGTTGTTACACTCCACATTCAGTGGGTGATCCACCTCATGTGGAATATTATATTGTTTCTCCTACCTACCCACACCTATTTCCTACCTACCCTTGTTTCTTATTGAGCCACATGTCATGTTTGTGTGCTCATATATCCATATAGCCTTACCTATATAAGGAGGCTCATATTCATTGTATGTAACAATTGATGACCCAGTTGATCAGTATTTTCATCTTGATAGAATATTGTTTATTCCTATCATCTATTTTTGTTTTCTCTCATTTGTGCTTTCCATTGCCTCTTGATCTTGGCAAAATCTCACATGGTATCAGAGCCATTAGAGTGTCATTGGTTTGCTAATTGAGAGAAATTTGATGCTATTTGGGGTTGTGTATTTTGGAGTTTTCTATTGCAAGTTATTATTGAAGCTTGATGGATCAAATCTGAGGTCACCATTGGATTTAGGAGGTCCAAGAAAGTTATTTTTGCTTTTTGTTTCATCAAAATCGGACTTCAGAGGCCAAATCTAGAGGCATTTGAAGTTTGACGCTGCAGCGGAAATTTTCCAGAAATTATAATTTTGCAGGCAATTTTCAAATAGCAATATCTCACTCATCCGGACTCTTTTTTTGGAGCAATTTTTTTTGTTGTGGGGTAGAATTTCATGATTTGTACAATGGTGTGCAATTTTTCTAATTTTTGGATATAGGTTTTTTGAAAATCATGAAATCCCGATTTTTACAACTTTGGAGACGTTGTTTGGGCTCATATGGACTCCTTTTCAGGTGCCATTTTTTTTTAAAGTGCATATTTTTCATCTACTTTCATAATCTATCATCTATTTGCAGTGATTTTATGTAGAAATTGTATTTTCAGTAGTTGGCCATTTTTGGCATATTTGGTACTTGTATTTTGCTTGAATCTCAATTTAGATCATTAGCAGTATTTGTTGAAGTCTCTTAGATCTCATTTTGAGAAGTTGTAAATTGAAATCAGAAGTCCACTTTGCATTGTTTTGCAAGTGGCCCATTGTATACGCACTAAGTATAAAGTGCCAAAATCATCATTTTGGGGGGATTTCTTTGATTGAGTATTTTGGGGGGGTTTCTTGTGTGATTGTGCCTCTCTCTATCTTATGTTTTTTCATTTTGGTGCTATGGGTTCTCCTAAATTTCCACTTTTAACTCCTCATAATTATACATCATGGAAAATTAAGGCATGGAGTAAACTAATGGAAAAAGGACTCATTCATTATGTAAATGAAATTATGGCTTACTAAGAATGCTATGGCACTTGGAACTCTTAGAAAGTATGTATTAGATGACCTCATTTTCACATTGATAAGTGTACAACAATTAAAGAGGTTTGGGATATTTTTAAGAAATTGTATGGTCAAGTTGATGAGATTAAGGGGCTACAAGCTTGATAGTGAACTCACAACTTTGGATCCCAAGGATTTTGATACAATCCAAGATTATGTCACAAAAGCAACTGAGCTAAGAGCAAAGCTAAAGGATTGTGGAATTGACAGAAAGGATGCTCAATTGGTTTATAACTTGTTGGACAAGCTTCCTTCAGAGTATGCAGCCTTTGTATCTATGTTTCACACCCATAGGTTAGCTCAAGGTTCCTCATACACTTCTCCCTCATTTGATTCATTCACAGAGATGTTGATACTTGAGCAATCTAAGTTGACCACGATAGGGATTCTCAAATCTTCAAAGTCACAAGCTTTGGTGGCTAACAAAGGGAATCAAAGTAATCAAGGAAAATGCAAGAATCAAAAGCAACTTAAGTCAAAACCACAACAAGATGGAGCACAATCTTCCTCTCGACAACAAGGTGATTCACCATTCTCACCTAAGAGGAAATCATATAAGGACAATCTTTTTTGTGGATATTGCAAGAAGTCAGGACATGATGAACATCATTGTTATAAGAATGATATTGATGAGTTGAAGAATCTTCTTGAGAAGAATAGAATCAACCTACCTTCTAAAATGTCTACATTGGCTTCTGGTTCCAAGGATAAAGGAAAGGATCACTCTTTTGGGATAGATAAAGGAAAGGGACAAGCTCTTTGTGCTACTACAAGTCATGATTCAGGGAGATGGCTTCTAGATTCAGGGGCTTCTCATCATATGGCATCTTTGCAGTCTATGTTTTCTACATTTGAGCCTTGCCACATGCCATAGATTTTTATATGCAATCATACATACATGGTTGTGATTGGGAAAGGATCTATTGCCATTGGGGATAACTCCTTCAATGATGTGTTGTGTGTACCCCACTTGACAAGTAATCTTCTTTCCATCTATCAAATCACACATGGGACAACTAGGAAAATTGTGGAGTTCACACCTGATTCAGGTATCATTAGAGACTTGGAGAGTGGATCTATTATTGTGACTGGGGTGGTTGATCATGCATCTCGGTTGTACTCTTTTTCAGATTTTGGTCCTATTGATAAGGTTGGTTCTTCCTATGTTGATGATTCTGATTTTGAGGAGAACTTTGGGCATTTGAACTTGGGGATTCTCACATGTGATCCTGTTCTTGAGCCTTGCATTTCATCTCCTTCTATTGATATCACACCACCTATTGCACCTGATGATGCAACTAGTGCGACAGTTTTTCCTTCTTATGATTCAGTGCAGCATGATATTTCATGTCTTCCAGCTTCAGTTGATTGGGATGCCTACTTGATAGACATTGCAGGTTTGTTTGTGGAGTCCTACATTATAGATTTGGGAGACACCATTCATGACATTCATCTTCTCTTTGATGAAGATGATCCTTCTTTGATTGTTGTGAGGGATAACTCTGACCCTCTTGTGCATTCTCTACATGATCAATCTTTAGAGGTTGACATGATTGTGGATAGTTTTGTACAACACTTGGAGGAGGTCTCTTTATCTTTTGAGGAGACATATGAGTCTTTGGATATTGTTCTACATTCATCTCCACTAGATCTTGGAGTGCCTTTTTCAATAGTGTGGCACAGTTTACCACCTTTGGAGGGGGTATCTTTCAGCATCCACATGGGGACACTTGAGAAGTTTTCAGAGATTCCTTTCATCATGAGTTTTCTTCACATCTTCCCTTCATGATTGGGGAGACTTCATGGATACACCTTTGGTTTTGTTTCTTCCTAAGGGGAGGAATGTTGTTGGACGTTCATGGAGCAGTTTCTTCATTCATCTTCAAGCTTCTATCATTGGTGCAGATTCCACATTGAGGGGGGGCTTCCAAGTCTCTCTTCTTCTTCTCTCATATGGGGGGGACTTTTTCCTCACATGGGGTTTTGTTCCTCACACACTTCTATGAGAGTTCTTTATATCTAGTTTTCATCTCTCTTTTGGGGGAGGGTTTTTTCCCATTGGGTTTTTCTCTCTTTCCTCACTTTGTGAGAGATTTCATTGCATTGGTTTGCATGCATTTGCATTTGTACATGGGTACCTAACATAGCTTAGTAGTCGGGACCCATCTTGCATTGCTTAGTTGCATTGTAGACTTAAGTGCATTCCCCTAAGTTGCACTTAAGGGGGGTTGTTGGTGTAAATAATTATTCATCTTGGATATTATTACACCTTACTAAAGTTTACTTAGGTACATGCATTTCATAGTAGTTTGGGTATGAGACACTTGAGTGTTTGTGCCACATTGGGATAGTGTGTGTAGGAGAATTTCCACCTTTTATGGAGTGATCTTGTTGTTACACTCCACATTCAGTGGGTGATCCACCTCATGTGGAATACTATATTGTTTCTCCTACCTACCCACACCTATTTCCTACCTACCCTTGTTTCTTATTGAGCCACATGTCATGTTTGTGTGCTCACATATCCATATACCCTTACCTATATAACGAGGCTCATATTCATTGTATGTAACAATTGATGATCCAGTTGATCAGTATTTTCATCTTGATAGAATACAGTTTATTCCTATCATCTATTTTTGTTTTCTCTCATTTGTGCTTTCCATTGCGTCTTGATCTTGGCAAAATCTCACAGTCTTTGGTAGACCTATTGTTGCATTAAGTACCCTTCCACCTGCCTTCAGGGTCTTGGGAGAGAGGGAAAGGTGATAATGACACCCACTTTTTTCTTTTTGGTAGTGAGGGATATCTTTGACTGGGGATTTCATCACCCCACAAAGGTATTTTAAATTGGGATGTGTTGAGGATATCATCTCTCCCAGCGTACTCTCGAGTGGGTTTTTTGAGCCGCTATATAAACATACTGGTCAGGAAGCTAGAGTGTTGAGTGAATTCGA
Organism: Cryptomeria japonica; assembly: GCF_030272615.1. Taxonomy (NCBI): domain Eukaryota; kingdom Viridiplantae; phylum Streptophyta; class Pinopsida; order Cupressales; family Cupressaceae; genus Cryptomeria; species Cryptomeria japonica. The sequence goes on along the minus strand of NC_081409.1, from coordinate 32,803,343 downwards.
CATATGCGGGGGCCTTCCATGCACCAATAAGCTTAACTAAATCCTTAAGTGGCTTTCTCTTCGAATCCCTTGTTGGATCATCATCCCTCAAAATTTACAATAAGAACCAACTTAGTAGCCCAAATCCCACATTCATTGATTTTGGGAGTCTAAATCATACCCCATTGATACCCTTCATGTACCTTTCATTATGAGACAAAAATCCCTCGGTGGTAAGATCTTTGGATCTTTGGGGTAAGAGAGACTAACATGCTTGAGAAGTGTGTTTCGTGGATTGGAGCTACCAGACTCTCTAGTTGTTCATCTTGTTTTGGTATTTCGTAAGGGCCTCTTTGAATGGTTTCCAATATCCAGCCTAATATTTTCTTTTGTGTTCTATGTATCGTTGTGTTATACCAGTATTGAGTCAGTATTTGGTCTATTTTAGGCCCTACCTTGCGTAGCTTTTAATTCTCAGAGTTTTCCAGAACACAATTCATCGAGCTATACGTATCTTCAGATAGTGCTCTCAGAATTGGAAAAATAATTGTCCTACAAATAGAGTTACCTGAAACAAATCCTATCTTGAAACATCTAACAATCCAAAAAAGTCCAAAATTTTACATACTTGTGACCAAATGTTTTCTTAGAGTCCTTATGGTTTGCATCATCCTCATTATAGTCCTTATTTACATCCTTAATTTGCATCAGTCTTTGCATCATAGTCCTTGCATAGTCCTCATTATCATCCTCATTATAGTCCTCATTTACATCCTTAATTTACATCAGTCTTTGCATCATAGTCCTTGCATAGTCCTCATTATCATCCTCATGAAATTTGATGCAGGAGCATCCCTGGTTCTTGGCAATCTTGCATCAACCAAAAACATTTATTTTCAGTTTATTTTATGTTTTGCAATTTTAGCATTTCTTCCTACATTTTCTTGCATTTGCTCACTGGATCTTGTGGAGCTGGATTTTTCTTGTGAACATGATTATCTTCCTTATTCCTAAACCGTGGAACGTTTGGATCTTTTTTTGGCAAGTTATCGCTTTCGGATTTCAAGATAGTTTTCTGGCGTAGAACACTGGAACCACTTGGACCTATTTGTTGTTGGTGAGTCTTGCGTATCCTTTTCATAGCTTGTGGTGCTTCAGTTCATCGATTCCAATGTTCCTTGGCATGTAGCCAACCTTCCCCCTATTCGCACTTCTTGCTTTGTATTTTTCAGAGGATTTCCATTGGCAAAGGCTAACATGGTGGTTTTACACGCTTCCTCATGTTCATCGTTATTTGTTTCCTCTTAGGTGAATGCAGATCCCTCTAGACCATATAAATCAATGTAATTAAGCATCATAATTCATCCCAACAGATATATAAGATATATATTAATATTTAGAGGTCTGGAGTTGACCGATTGTGTACATAAGTATGTATATAGCAGGCCAGTGAGCCAAAACTTATAGCGCAGATGTTACCAGTCATTTCTAATTAGTTTTCATGATATAATCAATCAATTTTGCATTGCCTCAATCATCTTGTCTTTCTTTCGTTGTGTTTACTCTTTTTGCATGGTCCGAATAGATCTAATCAAGGTCCCTCCTAACCGTGACTACACCAAGTGGTATCAGAGCGGTTTTCATTTTGAAGATTGCATTATCCTGAAGATTTTTCTTGTGGGGTGGCAGATTGTCGATCCGACCTGTAGATGCAGAGGACTGGCGTGAAGATGGCACGAAGAGGAAATAGGAATGGTGGAGGGCGTGGGAATGCAGACCCTACTATGATGGAAATGTTGAGAGGAATTGCAACCTGGTTAGAAGCTATTGAGATAGCCCAGAGAAGAGGTTGACATATTGAAGATGTGAGTGAAGATGAAAGAGAAGAAGCACTGGCAAAACAAGTAGCAAATCCATCAATGATTGATCCAAATGAAGAGATGTTCTTCAGGGTTTTGAGTAGGGAAAATACCAAACCACATTTTACCCCACTCAAGTATGATGGAAAGTTGGATTTAGATGAATTAATGGATTGGATCTTAGAGATGGAGAAGTATTTTGATTTTGAGAACACCGCACAAGAAAGAAAGGTGAAATATGCCTATACTTGGTTCAAAGGTCCTGCATCTCTTTGGTGGGAACATTTGCAAGTTGATAGATAGAGGAGAGGTAAAGAGAAGATCAAATCATGGGAGTAGATGGTTGCCAAGTTGAAATCTAAGTTTATGCCACTTGATTACCAAGTAAATATGTTATGAAAGTTGCAAAATTTGAAGCAGAAAGAATCAAGTGTGAAGGAGTATAGTGAAGAATTCTACAAGTTGAATATCAAATCTAGACAAGTCAATGATGAGGTTGAACAAGTTGCGAGATATAACAATGAATTGTGGATGTCATACTATTAGGATAACTGGTGAACAACTAAGAGGGGGAGGTGAATCAGTTGTTAACAGATTATGTGAATTAAAGCACTTAAAACCTTATACCGATATAACTCATTAACCATTAAAGCATAAATGAAAACCAGAGAATCAATACCATGCACCCATAACACATAACACCATGATTTGTACGTGAAAAACCTCAATGAGGAAAAACCACGGTAGGAAACCCTACCCACAGTCAGATGATAATACAATAGATCCATTACATAATCCTAAAATGAAATCATAGCATATGTTGGTTTAAGGCCAAACAAATATCATCCAATTAATAAAACATCCTGGAAGCACATCCGAGGATCTACCAACATGTTTCATGCAAACTGGTCCATAACCTAGATAGCATCAGACCTAAATTAGATCCACACACGCCAAAGCAATGATACCAATTAGATGAGGCACGAACATGATCACCATTAGCATCCTAAATCCCTTCTAGAAGTTGAACCGACACCACTTATGCATTACATCAAAGAGCTTCAATAAAGCTCTGTCGGTGAAACCCTTACCAGACCAATAAAGCAAGCTTACTAGAACATAAGATAGAATCTGATCATCAAGTGAATACCAACTAACTAAAACATTCTTTAGAAGCATATGAACAATCCGTACAATCATATTCCATCAACAAGATCATATCGGCAGCAATTAACTGATTATCTTCCCAAACCATTCCATCTACTGGAAGTCGATAAACAACCATAACAACAAGTGTTGACATCAATGATAAAGCATCAATGCAACACATAATCATTTCCATCATATGGCCAACAATCCCCCCCTTGGCATTGATGGCAACACTAGATGTGAAAAACATCCAAATGCCAAGAAAATGCCAAACAAGTCTCCCCCAATGGAAGACCGCCAACAATATCCCATGAAATGATATAGCAATGAAGTTCTGAACCAAAACTGAAACAAAAAGACCAAATACAGCCAAACTCCCCCTAAGTAGTACAATCAATAAATAATAATGGTTTTTCACATATATTCCTCCCCCTTTGACAATAATACCAAAGAATCAAACAGAACATGAAAACTTTAAATCTCAAGGCTGACTACTCCTCTTGAGTAGTAGCACTGATTCATCAATCTGGAGCGAAAGGTAGCTTTGATAATGCATACCAGATTGATGCACAACTACATCAATTAAGTCTCTACCAAAGGGGTAGAAACCCCCAATATGTCTCTCAAATACTCAAATGATTCCTGAGACAAAGGTTTAGTGAAGATTTCTACTATCTATTCTTTAGTGTTCACATAAACCAATTTGACTTCTTTTGCTTCCACCTTTTACTTCAAAAAGTTATACTTCATTGATATGTGCTTAGTCTTGGAGTGAAATACTAGATTCTTTGATATGTCAATAGCTACAGAGTTATCACAATGGATAACTACTGGATCATTACAACTCACTTGTATATCCTTCAACATCTACTTCATCCACAGAACTTGAGTACAATTAGTTGCGGCTGCAACATATTCAGCTTCAGCATTAGATAAATAAATGCATGATTGCTTCTTGCTGATCCATGAAACCAACTTATTCCCAAGGAAGAATGTTCCACTGGATGTGCTCTTTCGATCATCAACATCACCTTCCCAATCTACATTTGTATATGCACATAAAGTAAAGTCATCATCTTTAGGGTACCATAAACCATATTCAGTTGTTCCTTGCAAATACCAAAATATCCTTTTTATTGCACTTTCATGATTTTCTCTTGGATTAATTTGAAATCTTGATACAATACTGACTGCATTCATTATATTCAGTCTAGTCTGAGTTAAATATAGAAAACCACCAATCATGGATTTATATCTTGTAGAATTTACTAAAGGGGATACATCCTTAATTGACAATTTTTCACTTGTAACCATAGGAGTACTAACCGGTTTGGAATTTCCATACCAAATTTCTTCAATAATTCCCTTAGATACTTAGTTTGATAGATAAAGATGCCTTTGTTAGACTGAGTAATCTGCAAACCTATAAAAAATCTTATTTCTCCAGTCATAGACATTTCAAATTCCTATCTTCATATTATCAAAGAATTCCATGCACAATTTTTCTTCACCTCCGAAGATGATATCATCAACAAATACTTCAATAATCAAAATATTATCATTAGTGATCTTATAATATAGGTTACTGTCAACATTACCTTTTATAAAATCAAGTTTCAAAAGATACTAATCCAACCTCGCATACCAAGCTCTAGGAGCCTATTTTAATCCATATAGGGCTTTCCTTAATCTGCAAACCATATTTTTGGCATCTGTCAGTAAACATCCATCAAGTTTCTCAATAAAGACTTGTTCTTCAAGTTCTCCATTCAGAAATACACACTTAACATCCATTTGATAGACCTTGTAGTTCTTACAGGTTGCATAAGCAAGAAATAGTCTAACAGCTTCAATTCTAGCTACCGGTGCAAAAGTTTCACCATAATCAATTCCTTCCTTTTGAGAATATTCTTTGCAGACCAATCTAGCCTTGTTTCTTGCAACTTGTCCACCCTCATTCAATTTATTTCTAAAAACCCATTTAGTTCCAATGACATTCTTATTTTTAGGTCGGGGAACCAAATTCCAAGTATTGTTCTTTTCTATATGATCTAATTCATCTTCCATAGCTTTCATCCAACATTCATCTTTACAAGCTTCAATTACTAATGTCAGTTCAATCTGAGAAATGAAACATGCATCTTGATTTTCCAATCTTCTCCTTGTCATAACTCCCATGTTTTTGTCTCCAATTATCTAATTTTCAGAATGATTTAGCCTTACATACCTTGGTGTTTTTTGATTTTCAGGTTCTTTGTACTGCTCTTCAGTTACAGTTGAGTTTTTTGATGATGTCAGGGTAACTGGTTTAGTATTCTATTCCGGTACAGGCACTATTGGTTCAGTTATGATTATTTCCACTGTCGATTCACTGTTACAAGATTTAGCTTGGTCTTTGTACTGCTCATCCACTTTCACAATAGCACTCTCCACTATTCTCTGCAATCTTTTGTTATAATTTCTATATGCTTTTCTTTTAGTTAAATAACCAAGAAATATTCCTTCATCACATATAGGGTCAAACTTTCCAATAGAATCATCTCTTTTGATATAACACTTACTTCCAAAGATTCTGAAATATTTAAGAGTGGGTGAATGACCAAACCATAATTCATAAGTTATCTTACCGATATCTCCTTTGATATGAAATTTGTTGAATGTATAAACTATTGTACTTACTTCTTATCTCCAATAGATATGAGGCAAATCATCTTCTATCATCATGCTTCTGGCTGCATCCAAAATTGTTATGTTCTTTCTTTCCATAATGTCATTCCACTAAGGTGTCTGGGGTGCAGATAACTATCTCCTAATGCCATTTTTCTCACAATAACTGTTAAACTCACTGGATGTGAATTCACCACCTTGATCTGATCTCAGACACTTGATTTTCATTCATTTCTCTGTCTCAACCATAGCTTTAAAGATCTTGAATTTCTCAAAGGCTTCATATTTCTCCCTTAGAAAAGCAACCCGCATCATTCTAGAATAGTCATCAATGATTAACATGAAATATATGTCACCTTGAAAGCTTCTTGTATTAGTAGGACCACATAGGTCAGTATCAATCAAATCAAGAACATCATTATATTTATCAGGTATGCTCTTAAAATAAGTTCTGATTTGCTTACCCATTTGACATTCTTTACATACCAGATTGTGAGGCTTCACAATCCTAGGCAAATCTCTAATTGCCTTAGTTGAGCTGATCTTTACAATGCAATCAAAATTTACATGACACAACCTCTTATGCCATAGCCAACTTTCATCAATATGTGCAATCAAACATGTCTTTTCACTGGAGTTCAAGTGAAAGATGTTACCTTTTTTCTATGTACCGGTTGCAATCTCCAAACCTAATTTGCTAATGATTTTGCACTTTCCATCCTTGAATTGTAATTGAAATCCTCTATCTACCAACTATCCTACAATCAAAATATTATGCTTCAGAGCTTCAACATAATAATCATTATCAGTGTTATTCTTACCATCCAATGAAATGGTTCCTCTTCCTTTGATCATGCATGCCTTGTTATTACCAAATCTGACTTGACCGCCATCAAATTCTTGCAGGGTTAGAAACTTTCGTTTGTTACCTGTCATATGATGAGAAAATCCACTAACTATTACCCATTCATCTGTGTTTTCAAATTTTGTTGCAAGGGCCTTTTCCTCATTCTTGATAACTGGTTCCTAATCATCTTCCTTCATAGCATAAAATACCTAGTCTTTTCCATTGTCGCATCCACTAATTGAATCTCTTGTCAGTTCTTCTTCTGAGTCATTAGTTACTCCTTCCTCATCAACATAGTAGCATGCTTTGTTTTTGTATTTCATGTACTTATGCTTGATCTGATATTCAGGATTAGGCTTAAAAGATCTGCTTTCTCTTTCTTCCAATTTTGAATTCCTTTCAAGACATCTAGATGCAAAATGACCTATCTTATTACATGCAAAACATTTGAAAGAAGATTTTCCTTCATACTTACTTCCTGACGGACCTCTAGGTATCCTTCTAGAAAATAGGGCTTCAAGTTTCTAAAGCTCTTCATCTTCTTTCCTGATCTCTTCTGATTCCTTTACATACAAAACTTTCCAATCTTGCTTGTCAATTGATGATGTAGATGCCTTAAATATAGTATCGACCTTTGCAGCTCTAGGAGGACCAAATTCTTCAAGCTCAAAAGCAGATATCTTCCCAACAAGAGTATCTCTATTGAAAAAATAATTAGGCATGGTTCTTAGCTCATTAATTGCAGTTACCTTCATCTTATATGTCGGTGGAAAAACCCTTAACACTTTTGAAACAATCTCTTCCTCGCTCAGAGATCCTACACAGCATTGAATTTCCAATACAATTTCATTAACCCTTTCCATGAATGCATAAATTCTTTCATCTTCTTCCATCTTCAAGCTTTCATATCTTACCCGATAACATTCAAGTTTTGTAATTTTAATAGCAAGATCACCTTCATTCAGAGTCTACAATTTATCCCACATAGCTTTTGCCAATGATTTTTCTAATAGTCTCATGATTTGTTGATCTGATAAGGCACTTAAGAGGGCTTCTCTAGCTCTATAATCATTCTCAATGTTCTTATCCAAGTCTGTCGGTGTAGGAAGGCTAGATGTCATATTATGAAGAGTGTAACCATTTTGAGTTATTTCCCAAATTTCCTTTCCAATGCATCTTAAATGAGTCTCCATTTGAATCTTCTATACTCCATAGTTTGTTTCATCAAGCCTAGGGTTCTCCTTCCGAAAAACATGAGTTGAACTATTAGTTGTCATAGGATCTTCCTCAAGCGGTTAAGCTTCTGCAAAAAGAGGACCAAGCTCTGATACTAATTGTTAGGATAACCGGTGAACAAATGAGAGGGGGGGTAAATCAGTTGTTAATAGATTATGTGAATTAAAGCACTTAAAACCTTATACTGGTATAACTAATTAACAATTAACTCATAAATGAAAACCAGAGAATCAATACCATGCAACCATAACACATAAAAACATGATTTGTACGTGGAAAACCTTAATGAGGAAAAACCACGGTGGGAACCCTTACCCACAATCAAATGATACTTCTGCAACAAGTATATGATTATAATAGGGCTTACACATATAGGAAAGCATGTTTCCTAGAGTGCACTGCTCATCACAATGGATTCTCACTGACTACAAAGATGACAACCACCTCAAGATGTTTGGACTACGATCCAGAGAGAAGAGTTGTCGGTAATAGCATCAAACATGTCAGATTACAGTTTTGGTTAAGCTCAATACTGGAGGTCTAAAACCTCTTACGTAATCCCAACTCGATCACGTATGATCGACCAAATCCTCTGCGCAAATGATTATTACATTATTTGCTCCTTGCTCATCATTCATGATGTACAATGAGATCTTACATACATTTATACCAACTCAGGACCTAACCAATTAGGTCGGCCACACAAATGATAATACAATAAATCTATTACATAATCCTGAAATGAAATCATAACCTATATCGTCCTAAGGCCAAACAAATATCATCCAATCAATAAAACATCCTAGAAGCGCATCTGAGGATCTACCAACATGTTTCATGCAAATCGGTCCATAACCTAAATAGCACCGGACCTAAATTAGATCCACACACGCCAAAGAAATGACACCAATCAGACGAGGCATGAACACAATCTCCATCAACATCCTGAATCCCTTCCATAAGCTGCACCAACACCACTTATGCATTACATCAAAGATATTCAATAAAGCTCTGCCGATGAAACCCTTACCGGACGAATAAAGCAAGCATACTAGAACATATCATAGCATCCAATCATCAAGTCAATACCAATTGACTGAAACATACTTCAGAAGCATATGAACCATCCATACAAAAACATTCCATCAACCAGATCATACTGGTGGCAATCAACTGATTATCTTCCCAAACCAACCCATCTACCGGAAGCTGGTAAACAACCATAACAAGTGTTGACATCAATGACAAAACATCAATGCAACACATAATCAATTCCATTATATGACCAACATATACAAGATGAACTCAGTTTGATCAAGTTACATAGTGTTGAAGAAGCTTACCAATATGCCTTGAAATCAGAAGAGAAGTTGAACAAAAGACATGAGCAAAGACAGAGAGGAAGAGGTGGAAGGTTTTCTGGAGGAAGATTTCAAGGAGGAAGAGGATATTCTAGAGGAAGAGGAACCCGTAATAGTCATAATAAGGAAAAAGAAGTTAGAAAAGATGGTAGTTCATACTGGAAGGATGACAAAAATTTCTGTCGGAGGAGAGAACCTGATGGTTACCGAAATAAGGGTTTTGGAAGAGATAACAAAAGGCAATATAAGAGAGTGTTTAGAGGAACTTGCTTTAAGTATGGAGGAGAAGGACTTCATGCTTTTGAATGTAAGAAGATAGAGAACACTGGAAGAACAACATTGGTAGAAGAAAGCCCCACTGGATCAGCTAACAAGCCGAAAGATGGAAAATTTTCTATGATGAGGATATCTTTGTGTCATACCAGAGAGGATGAAGAGCCCTTGCAAAGGAGAAATTTATTCAAGACCAGATGTAAGGTATCTGGTAAGTGTTGCAAATTAGTTATTAATAGTGGTAGCTCACATAATCATGTTTTAGAAGAAATGGTGAATAATTTAAAGTTGGAAAGATTGAGACACCCTAAGCCTTATCAGATAGCATGGATTCATGATGATCATAAGTTGTTAGTAAGTGAGCAATGCTTGGTGAAAGTGAAAATTGGAAATTATCACGATGAAGTTTTGTGTGATATTATGCCTATGGATATTTGTCACATTCTGTTGGGTAGACCTTGGAAGTTTGATAGACAAGCAATACATGAAGGGAGAAAGAACATATACACTATTTTGGCAAATGGGGTGAAACAAACCTTGTTACCCTTGGAGGAGCCCCTGAAGAGTAAAGTTTGTACAAATGCTATAATCTGTTCAGTGGATGGAAGGAAATTCTTGGAGGGAATGAGACATGAGAATATGTGTTTTGCCTTAGTTCCTAAGAAAACTGAGAATCTGGAGCATGGAGAACAACTAGAGGAGATAGAGGAGTTGTTGACAGAGTATGAAGACATCATTTCAGATAATGTGCCTGATGGATTACCACCTATGAGGAGTATCAGTCATTGCATGGACTTGATTCTCGGAGCTAGTTTGCCTAATAAATTTGCACACCGGATGATACCAACAGAGAATGAAGAGTTGAATAGACAAGTGTATGAATTGTTGAAGAAAGGTTTGATCCAAGAAAGTTTGAGTCTTTGTGCAGTACCAGTGGTGTTAGCACCTAAGAAGAATGGAGAATAGAGGATGTGAACTGATTCTAGAGAAATAAACAAGATCATAGTGAAGTACTAGTTTCCTTTGCCTAGGATGTATGTAATAATGGATTGTTTGAGTGGAGCCAAATACTACATAAAGATAGACTTGAAGAGTAGATATCATCATATCAGAATTAGAGAAGGAGATGAGTGGAAGACAATATTCAAGATAAATGAAGGATTGTATGAATGGTTGATGATGCCTTTTGGATTGACTAATGCACAAAGTACTTTCATGAGATTGATGAATGAGGTATTGAAGAAATTATTGGGTAAGTTTTTTATTGTATATTTGGATGATATTCTGATATTCATTAAGACAAAAGAGGAGAATTTATTGCATTTAAGACAAGTTTTGCAAACGTTGAGAGAAGAAAAGTTGTTGATAAATCTTAAGAAGTGTAGTTTCATGAAGGAAGAGTTAGTCTATTTGGGATTTGTGATATCTACGGATGGATTGAGGATGGACCTTGAGAAGGTAAAAGAAATTGTTGAATGGCCTACACCAAAAAGCATTAGAGAGGTAAGATCATTTCATGGATTTGCTAGTTTCTACCAGAATTTTATGAGAAGTTTCAGTTCAGTTTGTAGCCCTATGACTGAGACAATGAGAGGAGATAGGAAGAAATTCAAGTGGACAACCGGAGAAAATAAAAGTTTTGAATTGTTGAAGAAAAAGGTGATTGAGCAAATTGTGTTAGCTTTACCAGATTTCAACAAAGTATTTCAAGTAGACTGTGATGCAAGTGGGAATGCATTTGGAGTCACGTTAAGTCAGGAAGGAAGAGCAGTAGCTTATTTCAGTGAAAAGTTGAATGATGCAAGAAGGAGATATTTAGTGTATGATCAAGAATTTTATGCCATAGTTCAAGCCTTGAAGAAGTGGAGACATTACCTGTTTCCTAAGGAATTCGTGTTGTATATTGATCATCAAGCCTTACGGTATTTGAACAGTTAGAGTAAGTTGAATCAGAGACATATGAGATGAGTAAAATTTTTGCAGAGTTACACCTTCGTGTTGAAGAATAGAAGTGAGAAGTCAAACAAGGTTGTTGATGAATTGAGTAGAAGAAGAAATTTTCTGAGAGAGATGAGAATGACAGTATTAGGATTTGAAGATTTGAAGATTTGAAGACCTTGTATGATGATGACCCAGATTTTGCAGAACCTTGGAAAACATGTAGAGAATCAATTATGGTAGATAGAAGTAAGTAGTTGTATTATTTCATTCAAGATGGGATGTTATTTAGAGGAGTTTAGTTGTGTATACCTGAGAGTTCTATGAGGGAGAATCTAATAAAGGAGAATCATAGTGGAGGATTAGTCGGACACTTTGGTATTGACAAAATAGTAGCATTGGTGAGTGAACATTACTTTTGGCCTTAGATTCATAAGGATGTTAGGAAATTTATGCAAAGATATATAGTTTATCAGATTACAAAGGTAGTAGTCAGAATGTGGGATTGTATTAGCCTTTGACAGTTCCAGAGAGACCTTGGGAGGACATAAGCATGGATTTCATACTTGGAATGCCTAAGACATGGAGAGGGAATGATTCTATATTTGTGGTGGTGGATAGATTATTGAAGATGTCTCATTTCATACTTTGTAAGAGGACATCAGATGCAATGCATGTATTTGACTTATTTTTCAAGGAGGTAGTGAGATTGCATGGATTACCTAAGAGCATAGTTTCAGACAAAGACTAAGTTTGTTGGTTATTTTTGGAGAACACTTTGGAAGAAGATGATGATAGATTTGAAATTCAGTTCTACTTTTCACCCACAGATGGATTGACAGACAGAGGTAGTAAATCGGAGCTTGGGAAATTTGTTGAGATGCTTAGTTGGAGAGAAGACCGAAATTTGGGATTTGATTCTTGCACGGGATGAGTTTGCCTACAATAATTCGATAAACAAGAGTACCAGAAGAACACCTTTTGAGATTGTCACCAGAGTACACCCTAGAGGTATATCAGAATTGAGGGATATCAGTAATGAAGACAAGAGGAGTGCAGAAGTAGAAGAATTTGCAGATGATGTGAAGGCCTTACATATTCAAGGTAAATAACAATTGGAGGATATGAAAAACAAGTATAAGGAGAAAGCAGATGAGAAGAGAAGACATAAGGAATTCAAAGTTGGTAATGAAGTTATGGTGTATCTAAGAAAAGAAATATTTCTAGTTGGAACCCATAAAAAGTTGCAGATGAGGAAGTTTGGACCTTGCAAGATTTTGAGGAGATTCAGTTCTGGAAATGCATATGAAGTGGAGTTACTGGATAGTTTAAGTATTTCACCTATATTCAATATTATATATTTGCATCGGTATCATGAATCAAAATTCAATGAGGATAGTATTGAAGACTTGGAGAAGTAGTTGCCCGGGAAGGAACCAAATCAGATTGAAGACATTTTGGATAGTAGGATTGGGCGTAGTACTTGGAGCAGTCAGTACAAGGAGTATCTTGTGAAATGGAAGGACAGACCAGTTAAAGATTCATCTTGGATTTCTCTGGTAGAGGTGGACTGCCTTGGTTTTCTTTTCACCCTAGCAAAGTGAGGGACTCACTTTTTCAACAACCCCGAATGTCTGATGCAGGAGAATCCCTAGTTCTTGGCAATCTTGCATCAATCAAAATTATTTATTTTCAGTTTATTTTTTGTTTTGCAGTTTTAGCATTTCTTTTTGCATTTTCTTGCATTTCCCCACCGAATCTTACAGAGATAAATTTTGCTTGTGAACATGATTATCTTCCTTATTCCTAAACCACGGAACGTTTGGTTCTTTTTCTGGCAAGCTATCACTTTCGGATTCAGAGAGTTTTCTGTCTTAGAACACCGGAGCCGCTTGGACCTATTTGTTGTTGGTGAATCGTGCAGATCCTTTTTGTAGCTTGTGGAGCTTTAGTTCATCGATTCCAATGTTACTTAGCGTGTGGCCAACCTTCCCCCTAATCCATACTTCTTCTTTTGGATTTCCATTGCCGAAGGCCGACATGGTGGTTTTACATGTTTCCTCATGTTCATCATTGTTTGATTCCTCTTGGGCCAATGTGGATCCCTCTAGACCATATAAATCAATGTAATTAAGCAACATAATTCATCGCAGTGGATATAGAAGATATATCTTAAGATTTAGAGGTCCAAAGTTGACCACTTTTGTAATTGAGTATGTATATAGTAGGCCAGTGAGTCAAATCTTGTAGCCCAGATATTACCGGTCATTTGTAATTATTTTTCATGATATAATCAATTAATTCTACATTGCCTCAATCATATTGTCTTGCTTTCTTTGTGTTTACTCTTGTTGCATGGTCTGGATAGATCTCCTCAAGGTCCCTCCTAATTGTTATTGCACCAAAAGTTCCCATATACATCATCATAATCTTCGCATAAGTCCTTCCATAAGTTTTTTATAGTTATTAGAAAGTCCTTATTTGTGTCCCATTAGCATCCTCATAGATCTTTTTCAGAGATATTCATTCTAGTAGCATCATAATCTTCTGTTTTAGTCCTTTTTTAGACTCCATATACATTTGTCACGATTCGTCATCATTTACATAATCATCTTAGAAGGTCATAGCATATGTCATATTGGGTCTATTGGGTGATGGTTTGCTCCCATTCAATCAGCCTAATCTAGTGTCGAATGAAGGTCAAGCAGAAATCATTGATGACTTAGATAACTTGACTTGGAAATTAAAGACAAGTGCACCTTAGTGTATAGGAATCGAGTTTGAGCTAGATAGAGAGTATAAGATTGCCCACATAATTGATAGAGAAATTGCAGCAGAACTCCTTAGACAAGAACTTGAGAGACTTGCATCACAAAGAACACAACAAAGTACTCAACAAGTTCCATGTCCTAATCCCCAATAGAGAGTTAGATCTAGTTTTGCTTACATCAGTTTTTGGTCTAGAGTCTTGCACCCATACCCAAGGTTTGTCGTCGTCTTTCATTAGGTTCTAGTGTTCTCATATAGTAGTCCTAAATGCCCGTCACAAGGTCACAGAAGGCAAAGAGAAAAATGGATCCAAACAATGACCCATCAATTAACCTTACTTGGAACATCGATATGTCAAATAATTAAAACTATCAACAGACAAATCCTTATGGCATGCCAACAATACACGAGCTACAACAGAACCTAACACGTAAAGAAATCAAGGAAGCTCAACAGGACCCACACATCCTTATGATTCTAAATGCTCTTATAAATAATGACAGAGATAGGTATATTTATTTGTTATTACAAAATGGTGCCAAGATACCTCATGGTTTTGATGTTAGAACGATCCTAGTGTGGTTGTAAAATTTGGAATCTATATCTGAAACACAAACACTCAATAATTCATTTCATGCATGGTTAGTTGATCAAAATCAACGAATATAAAACCATAACAAGATGACCTATTGCCTCGTAAAAGATGTGAGTACATATTTTCTCTTAGATTTATCTGAGCAATACCAATAACTAGACCACACCAAGATGGAGAATTTAATCTATATGAATACAAGATTAAGCAAATTAAACTAGATGGATGCAAACTATAATATCAAGTGATATGATTCTATCAAGCTAACATGATTAAGGTATTATGATTAAGCTAAGATGTAATATTCTCAATGACTCTAGAGAAAAATCAACATGATAACAATAAAATCTCTAGCCTCCTTGATTGAGAGATGAGAGCCTGAATTTATAGAAAATCCAGAGAGAAAGTGATGGTCGAGATTGATTGTTGATGAGCGGTCAAGATTCTCCCAGAAGTAGCACAATCCAGGTGATTTGATGTGATTGGCTACTTTCTTCAGATTTGAAGGAGATAAGATTGAGATAAAATTGAGATAAAATCAAAATAACTGATTTATTCCATTATCCTTTCTTAAAGCAAGCTTTCTCTAATTTATTCCTTTTTACTCAATTTTGCTCCTTTTTTGAAATTTATTTTTTAAATTCTCTCAAATTAATTTCTTTTTCAAAATAATTCCTTTTTTGTGATTTAAATGGCAAATTAAGTTACTAATTAAATATGCTAGGATATTAATTAAATAAATAGGATAATTGATTAAAGATATTTTGATGATTTATTTAATTGAAAAGATTAATTTGCCACGTGACATTGATGATTTAGGAATTAATTAATTAGGTGCTCAAAATTGATTTAATTGCCTTTGGTTAGGACCTTGGTGATGTAGTCGAGATTAGGGGCCCATGGTTTAGATGACCATTTTTAGGGTATTACTTTTTCCTCTCTTTGAATTGATGTGCAAGTAATGCATTGATTCAAAGAACAGTTGATGTCGAAGAGATATCGGTTTTGAACTTGATGGATCATGAACAGATGAAGAGAGAGATATTCAACTTGATTTGAAGTGATTAAACTGAGTAGATTGATCAAAGCAATATTGATCCAAAACTTGATTGAACTAGGACCGATGAAGAGAAAAGATACCGAGCTTGAACTTGATGGATCAAGAATCGGGTACCGATCTAGAACTTGATTGAACTAGAATCGGTTGAATAAAGAGATAATACTGATTCTAAACTTGATTGAACAAGAACCGATTAGCAAAATAGAATGTCCAACTTGATTTGATGCGATGAAACTAAACACCTATTTGGATTGAGCATGTGATCACTGTCAAAAAGACTCTTTAAAGCCTTGATTAGGTTTAAATGAATAACTAGCTTGATGAGGTGAGATGAAATTGATTACCATTAAGAGACTGATTTAGATGAAGACAATATCAACTTAATTTGGTGTGATAAAACTGATATGCCCCTAGAGATTGATTTGATTTGAAGAACCTCAACTTGATATGATGCGATGAAGTTAAAATGCCCCTAGCAATGAGGTCTTGTTTGATGATATTTAATTGATGTTCGATTAATCTTTAATTGAAAATATTTCCTAGTCGACTTTTGATGAAGATTTAAAAAAATTTATCGACTTTTGATGATGTAATAAGTATGCCCCTCGAGAGCGGAAATGAAAGATGGCAACAGTGATTTTAGGAAATTCAGGTGATATAAAGATGTAATGATGATAATTTGAGCACGAGAAATGATTTAAAAATTGATTTGAGATAATTTAAGGAATTCCGAGTTGATTGGAAAAGATTTGAGCGAAGAGTGATGCAAAGATTGACTGGAAGATGAATGTGCCAAGTGGTCAACGTTGTGAGAATTTGACTAGAAAAGTCATTGCAGATTTTGATTTCAATCCCAAAAATGGACTCAAAATGGTCAATTTAGCTAGGGGTACAAATTTCGTGTCAATGGGAGCAAGTGTGAAAATTAGGGTTTCACCTATATGTATGCATTTTCCTTTATAATATGGATGTATGTAATGCTGATATCATGAATGGTTTTTTGTTTTCATATGCAAATAAATGACTTAATAGATAAATATGATGATTTTGATGCAAATGTGAATGCCATGTTAATTTTTTTCTTTTTCAATGTGATGATATGGATGCAAATGAACATCTAATGGATTCATGGACCTATATGATATGCTCATGTATGTGGCTAACATATCATGTAGGAATTGTGATGTCAATACATAGGTACTCAATCATTTCAAAGATAATGATATGCAATTGACCACTTGGTAGAGAAATGGTGATCATTTTAGATTCAAGCTTCATTCAAAGGAAAGATAAAGTAAAGTTATCATGCTGAAATTTCTTGAAATGCACAAAGCATAGTATGAATGCAACCTAGGACTTTAGTCACTAGTTTTTTAATGCTATTTATCATCACTGAGCATTTTAAAATGTTGGATATAGACATAAGTACCAAGGCACAAAGAGACAGGATGACTTGAATGTCACGTCCTTTTGATTTAGCAAGTGAACATAAGCACCAAGGCATAAATAGCCAGGATGACCTAAATGTTACTTACGTACAAACACACCAGACAAAGAAGAGTTCCTTTTTTTACTATGCAATAGTGATTATCTTGTCCATTGTTGGCATAACTGATGGAGATGATGGTGCACTGGTAAAGGACTGTTGGTGATGATATAATTATGATATGATGCTTAATGATCAGTTATTTGTGTTGTCATTGATGGAAACCATGTGTGTTTATATTTTGGTATGTCATCTAAGTTATCTAAGTCTATCAGTTAAGTCTAACTGGAAATAGATTGAAATGGATTGAGTTGGAAAGCAAAACTGTCAAGTGGCAGTGAACCAGTAAGTAGGAACAGAGATGGAGATGGTTGCGGTAGATATCCGTGTTAAGTTAGGTGTTGTGGTTTGGAATGTGTTTTTATGACATTAAAAGGAGTCTATGAATTGAACCACATCATGTTTGGAGAACCAAAAGTCATGTTTGTAATTGACTGTTGTATATTCAGTGCAGGGTTTAAGAACCGGTAGCAAGATCTTTGACAGGTGATATTTTATGGTTTGGCGGTGATTCTTTTCATGTTCATAAGTTGATGATGACGTGTCAAAATCCATGTAAAGAGATAATATATTATTTTGGCACGTACATGGAGCAAATTTCTTGGGAAGTAGCGAAGTGCTTAGCATAATGTGATAAGAGATTGACAGCTTATCAGATCGATGGACGGTGATGAGTTATGATCATTCAACGATTGTATTTGTCTTGAAATTTGTTGTAATGATCTATATGATGAATTGTAATGATTTATAATTATTTGATATGATCTATGATGTAGATTCATTGTAAGTTAGGGTTATGTAACCGACCTAATTGTAAAGTCTACTTAGATCAAGTTTTAAAAGTTTTATTGTATCGATGATTAGAGAAGTGTTTGTGTGTCGAACCAGATTGAGATGTTTGCATGAAATAAGAAGATTAGAGTTGACAAGGATCTGTAATAACAAGCTATGAAGTGTTGAGTCCAGATCATTTATCTGTTGTTTCCTAACAGTTGCAACAACATTAAAATCCCTTAATCAGGTAGGTCCTAACAGGTTTGATCTTGTAAATTCCTTCACTTGGTGACTCATTAATTTGAGTTTAAATCCCTTAGCAAGGTTAGTCCTAACAGGGTAAAGCTCCTAATAGGGCTAAGTTGTAAAATTCCTTGACCGAGTGACCCCTAACAGGGTCTTCTCTTAACTGGGCATTATTGTAAATCTCCTAACTGGGCTAGGCCTTTAACAAGGTGCATTCCAAAAGAGTGCAAATTTTGTGGGTACCAATTCCCACCGTGGTTTTTCCCATTTGGGTTTCCATGTGAAAAATATCATTGTTCATATGATGGTTGATTTGTTTATGTATAGTTTTGATATTATTTCATTGCTTACATGTTGATGAACAAATGAATGAGTAGTTTGGTAAATCTACTTTAAGTGATTGATTAATTAGCTACGATACTAGTTATGAACTATTTTGTGAAGTATTTTGTAGATTGGTGAAAAGTATCACTTTATCCTTATTACTGATTCACTCCCCCCTCCCTCCCCTCTCTATAATGCCCGCCAAAATACTCTAGAGAAAGACACTAACTAACATGCAAAATAGCGATAACAAATTGTCTTTTAAACAACATATACACTAATGCAACATACAAAATCAGCTACTCATATGCATTTAACACAACAACAATTACACATCATAGACATAACATACAAACCATAATATGCAAGTGGATATAAAGCACAATAATCATCTACCTGTCCTAGGGTATCTCAATGCCATTACTTAACTAACCACTTATCCAATTCTAAACATGATAACATATTTACTTCCATAATCTAAAAGCAAACTAACTTACTATCATTAATTCCTTTCACACAACTATACAGGAATTCATTACTTTATCCTACAAAGATCTATGATTCTTCAAACCTTCCGATTAAGTTCATTTTAAAGCACCAATACCAAATGTTCCTAAAACCAACCAATCATTTCCTTAAGCATCACATACACATATTAATACAAATTACCCCTTCATTTAACCATAGAAATATGAACCAATTGCATCATCTAAATACAAGGTACACATCCATATTTCAATATCAATATTTCCAATTAATGAATCATTCTCAAGATACATATAACACATCATTTTACTAATAACATCTACTAGATACATGATTACAATGTTTTTACAAAAATGAGCAAAGCCCTCATTTACAATTGTATATACATGTCAAATGAATCATGATCAATAAGTTGCTACAAATATCCATCCATGAACTAAAGAGATAAGAGATCAACATCAACACAAGAATCCATAGAAGAACATCCCAATGGAAGAAAGGCACCAACCACCCAACCATGTGGAACCAAATGAACCACCCCCCGTGCTAGGAGATGCCACAAGATCCCACACACATTCTAGATCTAACCTGACACCTATCAACCAAAGAAGAAACAACTCTAACACAACCAAGGAGAAACATACCAACAACCAAGAGAACTCCAGAGGAAATTCAACAACAAGATAAAAGGAACTAGAATGAACATGTAGGGAAAGAGTGCCATCACATTCTATCAAGGAGTTTCGTTTACCCGGTTACCAGATCCTCTACCTCACTCTGGTATCCAATCCATGAGATAGGCACCACTCAACACATTTATTATCTTGTTTAGATGAGTTACTCTACCTAAGATTAGTTATTATATTATCACTTATCAATTACAATGGAAAACCTCGAATGAGCAATCCAATCAATCTAGACCCCAGCTCTCTTACTCAACAATCCTAGCAGTTTATTCCTCATGACCTCGGCAGACTCATGGAAGCCCACTCCCCCTACTCAAACTGTTAAACCAAAATCCAGCTAACCAAGATGGAACATCATAAATACACATTGAGCCAATAACACAATCCAACATGGTTACATAAATCTCATAAAGCAAAGAACTATCATCGTAGCAAGGTATTACACATCTTGCAACCAATTGAATAATCGAATATTATATTAAATCTCTACTTCGAACAACCAAGAGAACTCAGAAACACGACACAACCTCTGGGCACACCCCTTAAACAAACTGAGAATCCAAAAGATCAAACTGAAAACTCCAGAAGATGAAATCATACAGACAACACAGAATAGCGCATATAACTATTTCTTCAGCACATATGATTGATCCTTCAACGCATACAATTACTATTATAGTGCATTCAACATATGTTTCAACGCATATGATCTACAGTTTAACACATGGAAAACAGTTTAGCACATATGAAATTTAAGTAGCGCATATGATAGATTAAGTAGCGCATATGATTACTGTTTTAGCGCATATGACACAGAAACGAAAAACTACCGAAAAAGGCTAAGTTACGACTTCAAATTAAAAATCAGGGAAAAAGATCTAAGTCCCGAAATTAGACTAAAAAGTGATGCCCAGCCAATACCAAAAGAAAGAAGTAAACAAATCAAAATAACATAGAATAATCAGGAAGATCCATTCCAAAACTACACAGCAAATACCCAAACTTCGCAAAAATGGAGTTACCAAAAGCCCCTTACAACCCGTAGAGAACCCAAAACAAGACAATAGTCCATCAAAACCACAACTAAACACATTTCAATCAATAATTGAGAGAAAAAAGAAAGACTCCATCACAAACAAAAATATAGAGCCCTATATTCACGACAACAGTCATATCCCCAAATTATTTTTCCCATTTCCTAACATTAAATTATAGGTTAAATTTTATGTAAGGAAATATTTTATAAGCCAACTATACAAAACTATACTAATAAATTATTTTTCCCAAATTCCCGAGAATATATGGAGAAGACAATCTTTCCAAATTGAAAATGCTGAAGTAAAAACCTCCAACCTGGTAATACATAGAAACAAAAATTTGATGAAAAAAATCCACAAGCCAAGCAATCCATATTCCTTCAAGATTCAAAATCCAACTCCAGCAAAAATGTATTCGAAAAGCCAACCTTGCAAGTGAAAATCCCAGAAAAATGCCCAACCCGGCAACATCCTCAGGAAGCCAAATAAATAGAAAATCAAAACTAAAACTATAGAAAATCCCAGCCAATCAAAATATTACCAAATAATATATATCTTACCAACCATCTCAAAAACAAAGGTAAGAATAACAAAATATTATTTACTTTACTTACCCAAAAATATAACCAATAGGATAATAGGGTAGGTAGAAAGAACCTACCAAGCAACCCAAGAGAGTAAAAAGAGAATAATAGTAATAATATAAACAACTCATAAAATCATGGGCACAAATAAATATAAAAGCCCAATAATAAATAAATAAACCAAGGCTATATTAAATTAGAGCCACAATAATAAATCAAAGACTATTTATATAAATAAATATTATAATTAATAATAAAGTCTTTCCTTACCAAATGATGATATTAATATTAATTTATCAATACTTATTATTAAATATTATACCAACTATTCATTTAATTAATTATTATAAACTATATTAATCTTTTATTTTAATTTAGCATTATTAAACTATATAAATTAATTTAATAAAATAATTAATAATTAACCAAACTAAACAAGGCAAGCCATCAAAAAATAATCCAAGAAAACATTACACACACTAACCATGACTCACACCAAGATTCTAAACTGACAAGGGTAATCAATCTTAAACCTAGAGTGTAGAATGGGATTTTAGGTCATCTGCGATCAAATTGCCATTGGGATAAGACACGCTCAGACCTGTGAAGCTAGGTGGAGTCGATGTCTGGTACTTGCAAATCCTACATCCACAAAGCCACGATACAATATATATGATATATATATATAGAGAGAGAGAGAGAGATAATGCAGGAAAGTGATAGAGAATCGCAATGGCACATCCCGCTCACAATGAGAGATATGACATCATCCCTATCATGAAGACAATAGAAGACACTCGCAAACAATCAAACAGTATCATAATAAATCTCACATCATGAAATAGGGTTATCTCATCATAAAATATCCTCAAATCATCGTAAAAGAATATAAACAATACATAGAAAGAGATACATATAAGTCATCAAATGAGCACCTACCATCATAATAACCATATAACAATCCATAATGTCATCATCCACATGAAATAATAATGTCAAATGCACAATAATATGCCCAATATCCAAGATAAAGTATCTAAATCAAATGTAAATCCACAATAGCCTAATCCAAGCATCACAAGATGGTCTATGCTATGACAAAATATTCTATCAAAGCACAAAAGGAAACAATAAATCAGGGAGGGACACTACACTCAGTAATAACTGGATCCTCACAATAGCAGTTCGCAATGACCCTTTTTTTGTTCATATCCTAGGACAGATTAAGCACAAATTCAGATTGCATAATAAAAAAAAGTTACTTAAAATAGACAAGGAAATAATTCCAACCTCCCTGTAGCATACAAGTAAATGGAGTCAAGGTATGTGTGGCAATTTCACCTTGATGTGAAGGCACTTATCACAAACACCCAATTTATGAGATGTTTCCAGATCATCAGAATCATTCCTTCAAGAAGAAAACAAAGAAAAGTATTATGCCCCCAGTTCTTGCTCCTCTTAGTCAAGATAGACTTCCTTGAGTTACTCAGAGGGAATAATAAACGAAAACCAATTTAAAAGACAACATTCAAAGTAAATTTCAATCATAGATCAAACAATTTTAGTGATTGTTTTCATTGTTCTTCCTTTGTGTGTTTGATAAAATCTCAGTGGCAAAACCCTGCAATGGTTATGAGATAGGTAACTAACTAGGATTGGATGACCCGGTACTACTGACATAAAGATGACTTGGTTAAACTGCTTAGGACATTTAGATTGATCAGTCGATTTCCCTAAGACTACGACGTTGATCGATTTCAAGCCATGAGGGTTCCAAGAAGAACCAAGGTGTCACAAAAGCGACCGAATGATATGTACAAGCTAAAGCAAAGATGTAGGAAAGAGGGAAATAAAGAAGGAAATATCATATTTGTGTTGATAGATGGAGCACTTTAGTACAAGAGGCATCTGTTTACCAAGTTTTCACCTTCTTGACAGAGATTCTTTTTCTTTCTTTTTTTTTCTTTTTTTTTAGGACTTTTTAGCTGTAGAATTTCTTCAAGTGGATGGTGTTGATCGGTTCATAGAGTTGTTCTCCTTCTAGTGTTGATAGTTGGTAAGCGACAGAGCCAAAAAATGTGGTAACAATGTAGGGACCCAACCAATTGGGTTCAAACTTCCCTTTTTGTTTCTGATACTGTTGATTTTTAGGATTCTCTCTCAAAACAAGGTCACCAACCTGAAATTCTCTGTGTCAAACTTTCTTGTTGTAGCCTCTAGACATGCTCTTCTAGTAAGCTCTCAAATGATCGAATGCCACTTTCCAGAATACATCCAACAACTCAAGTTCTTTCAATCTAGATATTCTGCGATCTTCATCAATGATAAGACCTTGCAAAGAAACTCTTAAAGAAGGAATTTCAACCTCAATAGGCAAGATTGCTTCGACCCCATACACCAAAGCAAAAGGTGTAGCCCTAGTAGGTGTTCTGATACTTGTTCTATAATCCCATAGGGTCTAATTGAGCTACATATGCCAATCCTTTTTAGATTTGTTGACTGTTCTATGCAAGATGGTCAGCAACATTTTGTTAGACACTTCAGCCTGTCCATTACCTTGAGGGTAGTATACGGAATACTAATTTTGTTTAATTTTGAACTTGTCATAGAGCTCATTTATATCCTTGTTTTTGAACTACCCCCCATTGTCAGTTACAATTGAGGACCGGATTCCATACCTATGGATGATGTAGTTAAGAAAGAACCTATCCACTTGTTTGTTGATTGCTTTGATTAGCGGAACTGCTTCAACCCACTTAATGAAGTATTCAGTGGCAGTTATGATAAACTTATGTCCATTGGATGATAAAGGATGGATTTGGCCAATGAGGTCAAATGCCCATTGTTGAAAAGGCCAATGTGTGATAAAAGGTATGAGATCCCTTGTTGGAGCATGTATGAGATTGCCATGCAGCTGGCATTTCTGACAAGTTTTAGCAAATTTTACAACATCTTTTTCCATCTCTGGCCAATAGTAGCCAGCCCTTACCAGTTTTTGAGCTAGAGTTAGACCATTTGAGTGAGATCCACAAATACCTTCATGGACTTCAGATAACACACGTTGAGACTCTTCAAGTTCTAGACACCTAAGAAAAGTACCATCTAAACCTCGCTTATATAGATCATTAGCGATGATGACATACCATGAAGCATTACGGATCAGGTTTCTTTTCTCATTGTGAGTAAGGTTATCAGGGATGACTTGGTCATGTAAGTAGGAATAGATATGGTTATAGAGAGATGAGTCATGCCCAATGATAGAATAGACCATCTGGGAATTAGGGGAGTCATAAGCATGATAGTGAAGCTCTTCTATCAAGAACTCATAGCATAAATATGTTTCTTGTAGTTGTCGTATAGATGCCAATGTAGCCATAGCATCTGCTGCTCTATTCACTAATCTAGGAATCTATTGAAATTAGACAAAGACAAAGTATTTCTTAAAGTCATCAACCATTCTTTTATAGGGTATTAGTTTTTTATCTTGACTTTGATATATATCATAAATTTGGTTGATTATCAGTTGAGAGTCACCATAGATGTATAGCTCAACAACTTTCCATTCAATAGCCACTTTGATTCCATTCAACAAGGCTTCATATTCTACAATATTGTTGGTACAGTGAAAGAGGATCCTATACACCATTGGAATTGAGTATCTCTCAGGAGTGATTAAAAAGATCCCAGCACCAGAACCTTGTTGAGTAAAAGATCCATCAAAGAACATTTTCCAAGATCGCCGAGTAAGATGCATTATGGATTCATCTGGAAATTCTATGTTCAGAGGTTGATTATCTTCAAGAAGAGCGCCAGCAAGTTGTTCTGCAATGACTTGTCCTTTTATAGATTTGCATTCTACAAACTCAATGTCAAATTCTATGAGTATCACAACCCATTTAGCTAATCTCCTTGTGAGTGTTGCTTTTCTTAGAAGATATTTCAAAGGTCAATCTTAGCAGCCAATTTCATAGAATGTGCTAGCATGTAATGTCTCAATTTTTATGAAGTGAAGACCACTGCAAAATAAGCTTTCTCAATGATAGTGTAGTTCATCTCATAGGACACCAACATCCTGGTGATATAGTATATAACTCATTCCTTGTTGTTCTCATCATGTTGAGCCAAAAGTGCCCCTAGTGATGTGTCACTAGCTGATATATGGAGAATCAAAGGTTTGCCTTGAATCGGTAGCATCAAAATAGGTGGATTGGAAAGATATTGCTTGATCTATTTTAGGTATTGTTTACATTCTTCATCCAAGTTGTGTGTAACTCCTTTCCATAATTCTTTCATGAATGGTTGAGCCTTATCTGCTAGCTAAGAAATTAAGATTCTTATTGATTGGAGCCGCCCTTGTAGAGTTCTCATTTGACTTACATTCTTTGGAGTTGGCATTTCCATTATAGCTTTAACTTTTTTCGAATCAACTTCAATCCCTTTTGCTGAAATAATGTATCCTAGATGTTTTCCAGATGTAACTCCGAATGCACATTTCTTAGGATTTAGTCTGAGTTTAAACTTTTCCATTCTATCTAAGATTAGACCAAATTTTGAGAGATGTGTCGATCCTTTCATAGATTTGACGAGGGTATCATCAACATAGTCTTCCATGTTTTTGTACATAATGTCATGAAAGATTGTAGTTATAGCTCTTTCATAGGTATCACCTACATTATTTAAGCCAAAGGGCATGACATTCCAACAAAAAGTTCCCTAGGCACATGTGAACGTTGTTTTCTCCTAATCTTCAAGTGTGATTTTGATTTTGTTGTAGCCAGAAAAGCCATCCATCAGAGACTACATTTCATAACCAGTAGTCATGTCCACTATCATGTCAATGTTAGGTAGTGGAAAATCATATTTTGGACATGCCTTGTTTCAGTCTCTGAAGTTCCTGCAGATGCGGATTGATTTATCAGGTTTAGAAATAGGGACAATGTTGGATATCCACTCAGCATAATCAATTGCTCGGATGAATCCTTCTTTAAGTAATTTCTCTACCTCAGCTTTAACACGCAATGCAACATGAGGATGCATTTTTTCGGAGTTTTTGTTTAACAAGTTTGACTCTAGGAGCAATAGAAAGATGATGCATTATAAGGTCAGGATCCAAACCTAGCATATCAGAATATGCCCATGCGAAGTTGATCTTTTTCTCTATGAAGAAATCAATAAACTCCTTTAGTTTTTCTGCTGATAGGGGTTGAGCCACATGTATTATATGTTGAATTTTCTATGTTCCAATGTTCATTGGTTGTGTAGGTTCGATCAGTACTGATGATTTCTCTTGAAAGTGATTGGGAAGAATATCAAGCATCTCACCTTCAGGTGCCTTAGGGAGGTTTTCACCATCAGCTATGTCTTTTATTTTTACTTTTTTTGGTTCTGATACTGCCACAGTGTGGTTTTCACCATCAGAACACTTGTTTTTCTTCTTTTGATATTTGAGACTAAGATAATTGACATCCACTTTTGTCATGTTCACACTCTATTCATTGATGCAAGAGCTCATGGGTTCAACTGCATTAAGGTAACATGATAAGGCATAGTCGTTGGAAAAAGTAGGGATATCCATGGGTTGGTCTTGTAGAGTACGGTCAATAAGCTTGAGGTATACCAAGGATAAAGATTCAACAGATTAAAGAGAATTCATAGTATTGTCATCACAACCTTGGACCATCAAGCTGAGTTCTAGAAGACTACCTTGTGTTAGCGTCTTGAGATCGGGAACAGTCGTAACATGATTATCGAAGCCTATGTTAGCGTTTAGAGAATCTAACCCAGTAGACCTACCACTAGACCCTTCTCCTACTTCAGACGAGACTACGTATTGTGGTTCAACAACAATAACTTCTTCAAACATAGTTTCAACATTCATGACAAAGTAGTCATAGTTTGGTGTTGAATACGTAATATCATAGATGTATCTCATTTTAGGTTGATCAAAGTTAGAAGATAAAGCATCTGACTCCTCTTCAAGTGACTTAGTAAAAGCATGTATGCTATCAATATGAACATCTGTTATGATGCAAGTTCCTTCTTGTTTTGGTTCAATGATAACTTGTAGTTGAAATACCTGTTCACGTAGCCTTGATGACTCTGCGAGTTTTTGTCTTCTTTCCCATTCACCTTCTTCTGGATTGGTGACTAGTCCTGCTTGACTAGCCTCTGGTTCTTTAGTTGTGTTCCCATACTTGATTTGTTTTATCTCATTAGATGGAGATATAGTAGGTGAGTGATTTTCTTGTGCTTTCTCTTTTCTTATTTGTTTCTCATAAGCTTCTTGTCTTTTTAGTCTAACTTCCTCTAGTTCTCGTTGTATCTTCATGTGTGTTATTTCTTGTGCTTCATCTATATTATCATTGGATTCTTTAGGATTTTCCTCAGTAGATGCATTTGATAGAGGTTTTGCACCCCATTCATACTCATTTGAGTTTGTAATTGAATCTTCTTCTAGCATCATTCCCGTATATGTGACAGGAATGTTTAGTGGTGCAAACAATTCTTTGATTCTTTCCACTTGTTTTCTCATTTCTTCTGGAATTTCTACTTCGGGTCTTTTTCCTGCTGGTACCTTTGGAACTTGGTTATAAGGTTCTTCTTCTATTTTGATCACCATCTCTTCTTGTTCTTTCTCATATTCTTCCTGAGTTTGTTGTTTGTTTACTTCCTTCAGTGTTTGATGTGGCTGATAAGATTATTGCTTTTGACTTGATGATTTATCTAGATGGTACCCAAGTCTGGTTTTGTCCTTTGTAGACTTGGTTTGCAGCTTGATGGGTTCACTAATTCCTTATTGATGTTTTCCAAGAGGACCTGTACCTGAATACCTCATTGGTTAGATTATCTGATAGCCTTTACCATATTGTTCAAGGGAAATTCCACAACTTTGCACTTCTCTATCTTCATTTTCCCCTCTGTAAAGACATTCAAGAATAGTTGCCTCTTCTGTTTTATTTGGAAAGGAAGCAGAGAATTGCACAAAAATACCATCATAGATGACATTTGCAGGTGAAGTTTGTGGTTTCATAGCTTTAGATGGTTTTCCAGACTGTCTAGGTGATGGGGGAAGAGACATCAATGAAAGTACATGTTCTATCTTGTATCCGCCCATTCTGGTATCCGTGATTTTTAGTTTCTTTTCTAAGTCCTTCATCATAGCTTCTGAACTCTCAACTATAGAGGTTTCTCTATTGTGAGGAACAAGACTATCAACACATTGTTTTAAGGCATTACAAGCATAGTTGGTATCAATAGGAACACTGACCTCAACTCCATTATAAGGAAAATTCAAGCACTGATGGTATGTATATGGGATTGCTTGCATATCATGAATCCATGGTCTTCCCAACAAAATGTTGTAAGATAGAGGAAGGTCAAGCACTTGACAGATAACATCTCTTTCCGTGGGTCCTACCTTAATTGGTAATAGCACCACACCCTTAGAGGTTCTCTCTTCTTCATCATAAGCTTTTATTGTTATCTTCTTTCTTGGATCTATAAAATTCTCATAAAATCCCAATTGTATGAGTAGATTGTAAGTACAAATGTCCAGCCCAACGCCTCCATCTATCAAAACATGTTTGACTTTATGTTTATGGATCATGGCTTCAATATTTTATGGTTGATTATGTGGATGAGTCAAGTAATTATCATCTTCTTCAGAGAAGGACAAGTAATGAGGTGAGGTTAGGTGACCCACCATTGATTGAAACTGATCCAGATCTAAGTATTTAGGGACATTGGTAGCGAGCAAAGCTTTGTCTAGAATCTCTCTATGAGTAGGAGAGATCTTAAGTAGTTCGAGAATAGAGATTTGGGCAGTAGTTCATTTTAGTTGTTCAACAATGTTGTAACCAGAAGAAGATGGTCAATCCAGCTATTTAGATGGGGAAGGCTTAGCAATGATTGTAGCTGGTTGTTTGTTAGAAGATGTCAATAATTTTGATGATGACGTTTGATCGGAAGATGAGGAACCAACTCCTTTGAGAGTAACTTTTCCTTGATCACGGGTCACAACGTTTGCATCTCTCGGTTTGTTTTTCTCTTCTTTGACTATGATTATATTGCAATGCTCTGATTGAGAATGTTCAAGCATGTTGATGACGTTATCATCATTGGTATAGGTGTAATTTATCTTGGCACCTCCCTTGGATTTAGAGGAAACTCCTTATTCATAAGTAGGAAAGGGATCTTTGAAATCTTTGTGATCAGAGTTGGTTGCATGATTCCCAACAACAATTTTGCCATTATCGATAAGGTCTTGAATATCATGTTTGAGTTTCATGCAATTATTAGTTGTGTGACCCTTGTTTTGGTGATATTCACAGTAATCATTTTTCCTCCACCATTTGGGTTTGACTTCAAGATCATAGGGTTTGGAGTTGTCAGGCAATGTGATTAGATCATTTGCTAACATAGTCTTAAGAGTTGTTTCATAGGATTCTCCCAAAGGAGTGAAATCATGTTTAGGCTTTGAAATCTGAGGCTTATCTTTAAACCACTCTTTTGATTTCTTAGAAGGGTTTTCCGCAGTACTTTCAGCAACTTTGAGGGCCTGTGTGTCCACTAAGAATAAATATTGTTGGTTTTGGTTTTGGTTTAATAGATCAACCACTCCATCATTCACAACATTTCTATTATTATCTTTGCCATATTTCTAGTATTTGTTTTTATCTTTAGAACTAGAGCCATGTCGTGTTTCCTTATAAAGTGAGATTTCTCCTTTCTTCACAAGCACATCTTCTATTTTGAGAGTATTGTCCACCATCTTATTAAATGAAGGATGTACTTGCATTTGAATATTATATTGTAACTCAAGAATAAGATTGTTAACAAAGATATCCATATTTTTAGAATCAGGAATGGGTCGTGAATATCTAGAGAAAATCTTTCTCCAACGTTAAAGGAAAGTGAGGAAAGGTTCTCTTGTTCTTTGTTTTGTATTGCAAAGGTCAATCATAGTGATTGGATGATGGATGTTGTAGGAGTATTGTTGGAGAAATAGTTCGACCAGCTCCTCAAAATATTTAATTCTCGTAGGCAGTTTTGAAAACCACTCCATAGCTTGTCCTCCTAGACTTTTTGGGAAGAGACACATAAGATATGTTTGTACATGCATAAATTCCATACATAGAGCACAAAATTATCGGACATGGTCTTGAGGATCCGATTTACCATCATATTTGTCAAATTTAGGAATTTCCATTCTTGAAGGAAATGGAGGCATGTGAAGATTCTTGTTGAATGGGAACGGGCAGATAATGTCCAATGAATACTGTATAGAAGATTTATCTTTGCCTTTCATTTATTTGATCTCAGTTTGCAAGGCTTGCAATTGTTTGGTTACCAATGATAGTGGCATCTCTTCTTATTTAATGATAATTTTTTCAATGTTGTAGTCAGCTGGAAGTATGGTTCCTTGTTTAGCCAATTCTATAAAATGTTCTTCTTTTTCCCGGGCCATGATAATTTTCATCATTTTTCTAAAATCCTTGTCCTTTTGATATTTAACTATAGTATCTTCTTTAGGTTCAGAAGGTTCAGTATCACTAGATGAGGCATCACTATCAGTAGCATGAGTGCTAATGTTATCTCAAGCACTATGTTTAGAAGCCTCTCTTTCTTGTCTTTCCCCAGACATATTGGAAGGTAAAGGTTGATCAAAAATTGGTTGGCTTGAGGATGAAGGTTTGTCAAAGATTGGTTGTTCTTGAAAGAATGGATTAGTTTGCAATGAGAAAGACTACCTCTTACTTTTGTCAGAATGCTTATAAGAGCTCCTAGTTCGAACAGTCATTTACAATTGATGTGATCAAGAGCTAGAAGTGATACAGATGTCAAGATCAAATCGAAGCTAGATGTTTGTTTGAGGTGATGATTGGATGAAGAGATTGAGACTAAGTCTGGTTTTAAAATTGATCTATCATGTATAAGACATGATCTAATCAGATCAGATTGATCAAATTGATGGATGATTGATTGAACCAGCTAGGATATAATCAACAAAATCATGTAACACAACAGTCAGGGCATATTATCAAGATGCTATGCTCAAGATGAAAAAGACCAAGTATATGTTGTCCTGTGAAGTATCAGGACTAACCAAGAAAGTATGACAGAGGTCTATAAAAGATGTCAGAATCATGCAAACAATTTTTTTTGGACTCAAGAAGACAGATTTTTGTACAACAAAATTCCTAAGACCGTACGGCAAACTAAAGGTAACTAGATGAAAAACTAGGATACTCCTACGAGATGTTGTTATAAGAGTTCAAAAGTTGTTCAAAGAAGACAGTGAAATTTCCAAGCTCGTATGATAATAAATAGAGGCTCATACGACAATTCTCAAATATCAGTACGACAAACTGGGCAATTGAGGTTTTGACTCGTATGGAATAGGATCAAACAGGAAATGAGTTTTGATAGGAAATGGGGTTTTGACCACCGAGTTTGATGCTTCAGTTGATTATTCAAGTTTTCCAGTTTCAATTTCAGGTTGTTCAGTGATAGTTTCAGATAGTTCAAGGATAAAGACACAATAGACACGCAAGATATAAAGTGAATTCAAACACAACACGTTAATCCTAAAGAAGTTGGCTAAGAGAGAAAACCTTTGGTTGTAGACTTAGGTACACACCCAATAGCTAATCAGAATACAGTCGTTAAGTCTCACATAATGAATTCTCAACGTCGTAGTAGCCAACTCAAAATGCTAATGGGGGCATGATATGGCAAGTATCTTGGGAGAGTTACTATCTCTTTTGCACAAAGATTATTCCCCTTTTGGAGGTGAACTGGGTAGCTTCTATCCTAGAGTTCTTAGTAAGGGTTTCCATTCAAAGTTACCCCTTGAAGTCAAGCAATAATGATTGAGGCCTATAGCTCAACAAGGTACCAAGCAAGATGTAGTCACGCAAGCGTGACTGAGGCCGTGAGGCCCTACAAAATGCCCAATATGAGAAATCTCAAAGAGAAAACTCAAATAACTCCATCCTCCAAGACTTTAATCTCAAAGAGGCCTATTTATTATAGTGAGTCGGAATGCTTGGGTCTAGCTGTACTCACTTGGGTCGTTCTCCCAGGGTGAGTACTTTTTCCCATTGCGACAAGCCCTCTAAAAGGTACACAAGCAACAAAGCATAAATTTTTTAAGGGTCTAGATTTATGATTGTCTATACAAACAAGAGAATACTCTCCTACCTCTATGCTTTCCTCAAACACATCATGGACACATGTCCTTTTACCAAATTGAATTTAAGTGCCTAAGAAAATAATTAAGAAAACATGATGTTTGTTTGTATCTCCTTAGGCAACCTGCAAAAATGATGTTAGGTTGTCCAAAACACTTGTTAGGCTGTCCAAAACATCAGATAAATAGAGAAAATAGAAAGGTCAATGTTAGCATAAGGAAATTCATGTCAAAAAACCCCTAAAAACCTCTCTATTTTTCATACGAGAAAACAATAATTCTTATGAGTTTTATCACTATGCCATATGACAATTATCACCAGCCCATACGACAAAACATAAATACTCGTACGACACCAAACAAAAATTCATATGAACTTTTACAAAGAATTGTACAGACAGAATTTGAGAAATGAAAATAAAATGATATGCAAGGCCAAAAATTGAATTTCCCGGCCCCACTGTGGGTGCCAAAAATATGGTTGTGAAATTTGGGATCTGTATCTGAAACATAAACACTCAATAATTCATTGCATGCATGGTTAGTTGATCAAAATCAATGAATTTAAAACCATAACAAGTCGACCTATTACCTCCTAAAAGATGCGAGTATATATTTTCTCTCAGATTTATTTGAGCAATACCAGTGACTAGACCACACCAAGACGGAGAATTTAATCTATATGAATGCAAGATTAAGCAAATTAAGCTAGATGGATGTAAACTATAATATCAAGTTATATGATTCTATCAAGCTAACATGATTAAGCTAATATCCAATAAGCTAAAATGCAATATTCTCAATGACTCTAGAGAAAAACCAACATGATAATAATAAAATCTCTAGCATCCTTGATTGAGAGATGAGAGCCTGAATTTATAGAAAATCTAGAGAGAAAGCGACGATCGAGATTGATTGTTGATGAGTGGTCAAGATTCTCCCAGAAGTAGCACAATCCAGGTGATTTGATGTGATTGGTTGCTTTCTTCAGATTTGAAGGAGATAAGATTGAGCTAAATTTGAGATAAAATCGGAAAAACTGATTTATTCCATTTTCCTTTCTTAAAGCAAGCTTTCTTTAATTTATTCCCTTTTATTCAATTTTGCTACTTTTTTTAAATTTCTTTTTCAAATTATCTCAAATTAATTCCTTTTTCAAAATAATTCATTTTTTTGTGATTTAAATGGCAAATTAATTTATTAATTAAATATGCTAGGATATTTAATTAAATAAATAGGATAATTGATTAAAGAGATTTTGATGATTTGTTTAATTGAAAAGATTAATTTGCCATGTGACATTGATGATTTAGGAATTAATTAATTAGGTGCTCAAAATTGATTTAATTGCCTTTGCTTAGGCCCTTGGTGATGTAGTCGAGATTAGGGGCCCATGATTTACATGACCATTTTTAGGGTATTACACTTACCACCAAGAATTACCTTAGGTCAAGATAGTTTTCAAGTACCAAATGTAACACAAACACAAGCTATGGGTCCAAGTTCCTCCCAAAGTGTATCAACATCGTCAACCCAAGCAACTTTGGTGTAAAACACGAGTTCTCAAGCAAGCGCATCATCCTCAACTATGAATGTTAGCACATAAATGTAGGCTAATATAACTTCTCAAACCACACCAGAAAATAAACCACACCATGTAAGCCCATGTCACTATGAGTATTAGAGTGTCTTGTGTTTCATGTATGCAAATAAACCCCACCATGTAAGCCCATGTCACCAATAAGGCAATTTGAGAAGCCAATTGGGACAATGTGGTAAAAAGGGGTAGTAGATGGTTTAGATTTACATTTGATAGTTTTAGAAATGTTTTGTGTGTGTTTTTTTGGTCCATATGTGTGGATCCCAACCTTAGGAAGTATGACAACTTTTTATGCAAAATTGCAAAAATGCAACTTTTGTAAAATGCAACTTTTGAGTGCAAAAGTGCAACTATTTGTAATTCGGTTGGGGGAAGCCTTTAAATAGCTCCAACCTACTCCAAATTAGATGGGAAACTATTGGAGAGTTGTATAATCATTGTGGGCTCAATTCCCAAGGTTGTTGTTGTTGGAGTTGGAGTTTATGAAGCAATAATACTCAAATTACTTCAGTTTTCCTAGAAATTCTGAGTTTGCAGGTGTTGTACGTGACTGTAAGGATTGATTTGAAATCCACCATCCATGGAGTAGATAGGGAGATGAATTGTTTTTCTTTTTGTGGTGGTCTAAGGTCTTAATTATTCAGCATTAGAGAGAACCCTTCATTTTGCTGACTGTGACCCGGAAATTGAAGGTTTGGAGAGGGTTTTGAATCAAAATGGCTTTTTCTTGCACTCCAGTCCATTAGAAGACTCTTAATTTGGAGGGATGCAAGATAAGCCTTTGTATTTTATTGTTTTTATGTTTTTTTGCAGGAGAGACTTTGTTGTGTGGAGAAAAGAATAGATTTAGGTAGGCATCTCTATGTGACTACCTAGGACAAGTTTTAGGACAGTCATCATAATTTGTCTTAGCGATGGATTCTAGGCATACAACCCTGGAATTAGAAGTTTCTCACTACCCCTCACATTCCCATTAAGGTGATTCTTCATTTGGTCTACCGGTAGAGGTAGTTGCTTTGGAAAATAGGGCTAATTGCCCCTATTAGGTCTCTTAGCCTCTAAAAGGAGCCAACCTTATATTTGCAGATCAGCCCAAACCATTTTGGGTACCAATATAACTTCCAAAAGGGTGTCTAAAATGATAAGTTGTTTGTATGGGTGTGTGGAAAATCAATGATTTAAGATCCATTCCATCGCCAAATAGGGCTACAAGCCTAGGGGGTAGGTTTACAAAGAAGGTATAAGGATTTGATGCCCAAGATCAAAACCAATACCTGGAAGAGGTCTTACATGACATAAGTTGGCCAACTCCAAAATCCTAAGGAGAAGGGATCACCGTTAAAGCCTGTTTGAAGAGTTGAAGCCTTTTACTCATCTTGAGTAGGCGTAAGACTAGGGAAAGTGTGTGTAGTTTCATCCAAGGTGTACAGTCCTTCCTTGCAAGACCCTTGTGAGTAGTTGGAGGGTCACTAGCCTAACTTGGTTTGGAATTTTTATTAGGATTTTGGGTAGGCCTCTGCATCAAGTGGCATCAGAGAAATGGAGTGTCCTTTGGAAGAGAAGGAGAAGATAAGATGTCAGAAGAAGAAGGATCCCATGAGGCACCTTCCAGAATGACCAATGTAGATTTGAATGTCTTGGTGAAGAAGAAGATGGGAGAGAGAAAAGTAGTCAAGGCTGAGAATTAGGCCTTGAGGAATGAGATGTACCGGTTGAAGGACAAAGTGGAGAGGGTAGAGAAAGACTCTAGAGAAGAAGGGGATGAAGAGGAGATTCCTATGCAAAAAGAGCTAGAGGTACTTGCAGACCAGAGACACCTGATGAGTGTCCTCAAGTCCATGTAGAGAAGAACAATGGATGTGAAGATGGATCTGCCAGTATTTGCAGGCAAGATGGATCCTGACACCATGATGGAGTGGATAGACTCCTTGGACACGTTTTTTGAAAGTGAAGACATACCAGACTACCAGAGGGTGAATATGGACCAATCCAAAATGAGAGGAGTTGCACTAACTTGGTGGAATTTCATCCAAGATGAGAGGGTAAAAGAGGGAAAGAGAAGAGTAGCTACATGGAAGAAGATGATTACTTTGGTGAAAGAAGCATATGTCCCAATGGATTACAATATCCAATTGCATAGGAGGAGGCAGAATTTGAAACAAAAGGAGATGGACATGAGTTCCTATATTGAGGAGTTCATGAAGTTATGTGTGAGGACTAAGGTGAAAGAGAGTGAAGATGAGAAGGTGGCAAGGTATCTCAATGGGTTGAGATTTACAATCCAAGAAGACTTAAATCTCCACACCTCGGAGACAGTCCAAAAGTACTTTCAATTGGTACTCAAGGTGGAGGAGAAGTTGAAGAGAAGGCAGGAGAAAAATGGTAGAGGTAAAGGGAGACAACATAGAGGAGGAAGAGGCCCTTTCAGAGGTAGAGGAAATGGTTTTGGATACCAGGGAGACTCTAACCAAGAAAGCAATACAAGAGAGAGCAGTTACAACCAAGGAGGGGGCTACAATCCAAGAGGAAGCTTTAGGGGTAGGAGACCACCCTCTAGAGGAAGATCCCAAGGCAGAGGACCTCCTAGGTGCTACAACTGTAATCAAGAAGGGAATATGGCCAATAGGTGTCTAAAGAAGGCTTCTAGCTCCATGGGAGAAAGGAGAAGCAATTTGGTGCAGGAATTTGATTGTCAAAGTGTGGCAAGTGCAAGCACTTATCAAAGTGTAAATACTCCTGATAGTTATTGATATCCTAAAAGAGGAGAGGCCCTGATGATGAGGAGAGAAGTAACCACCATGAAAGTACCTAACAAGGAGACTACACAAAGGAAATCTCTTTTCAAAGCCACTTGCAAAGCAAGAGGAAAGGTATGCAAGGTTTTGATAGACTCCGAATCCATTGAAAATTTTGTATCACTTGAAATGGTAGAAAAGCTTAAAATTAGGAAGTTGCCTCACCCTTACCCCTATAAGGTCTCATGGCTCACCCAAGGTCAGCAAGCAGTGGTGGAAGAGCAGGCTTGGGTGAAGTTTCAGATTAGATCTTACAAGGATAGATTGCTATTTAACATAGCCAAAATAGATGCATGTCATCTCTTATTTGGGAGACCATGGCAGTATGACTTGAAAGCTCATCATGATGGGTTGAGAAACACCTACTCAATCACCAAAGATGGGAAGGTGATAGAACTCTTACATCTGATAGAGGAAGAGATGGAATCAAAAGGGAAGGATACAAGAGTACTGATAGTAGAAGGTAAATAGTTCATGAAGGAGATTGCATAGAAAGGTGCATTTTGCTATGCCCTCATGCCTAGTCCCAAGGTGACAAAGAAAGAGCAGTTTGCAAAAGAGAAAGGAGGACCAAAGCACATAGACCCGATAGTCAGATAGTTACTTGATAAGCATCAAGGCATCATCTCAAATGGAATGCCAAGATCCCTACCACCGGTAAGGGACATCAGTCATTACATAGATCTGATCCTTGGATCTACATTTCCAAACAAAGTAGCCTACAAGCTCACCCCATACCAGAATGCATAAATGGCAAGACAGATTGAAGAATTGCTTGAATCAGGACTAATTGGGAAAATTCTAAGCCCATGTGCAATACCAATAGTCCTTGCACCCAAGAAAGAAGGCACATGGAGGCTTTGTACAGACTCAAGAGCCATCAACAAGATAACCATAAGGTATAGGTTTCAAATCCCTAGAATAGAGGATTTGCTTGATTGCTTAGGCAGTGCTAAATATTTTACAAAAATGGATCTAAAAATTAGATACCATCAGATTAGAATAAGGCCAGGGGATGAAAGGAAAACAACTTTTAAAACTAATGAGGAGTTATATGAATGGAAATTCATGCCATTTGGGTTATCCAATGCCCCTAGTACCTTTATGAGGTTAATGAATGAAGTCTTGGTGGAATTCATAGGGAAATTTGTCATAGTATACCTAGATGATATCTTGATCTTCAGTCACACAAGGAAAGAGCACCTCAAACACATAGATATGGTTCTCAAGAGGTTACATGAAGAACAACTAATGATCAATTTGGAGAAGTGTTTGTTCATGCAGGAAGAGATCATCTACTTGGGTTTTGTGATCTCAAAAGGTGTGAAAATGGATCAAGAGAAGCTGAGTGCTATATTGTCTTGGCCCACACTTAGAACTATGAATGATGTCTGAAGTTTCCATGGTTTAGCAAATTTTTATAGAAAATTCATAAGAGGATTTAGTCATGTTTGTGCACCCATGCTTGACACCATAAAGGGAGGACAAAAGTGCAGGTTCAGTTGGACCAAAGAGGCAGATGATTCATTTGAGATGTTGAAGAAGAAGGTTGCAAAACAACCAGTCCTTGCCTTACCAGACTTCAACAAGATATTTCAGGTGGAATGTGATGCAAGTCACATGGCAATTGGAGCAGTGCTCAGTCAGGAAGGAAGGCTCAACCAATTATATCTTTAAAAGGATCAGTGCAATCATCCATTCAGAATAAAAGCTTGTATCTAGAAAATAATATAGTGCCAACAAATGCAAAGGTTTCACAAGCTACAAACACAACATTCCCAAGAATGAATGCTCCAAGAAGGAATTACACGGTGCTAGGAGAGCCTATTGAATCAACGTTAAAGAAATTTGGTGCAGGAGCACCTCATCAACAAGCTATTCATGACCCTGAGGATGAATACTAGGACCATTAGGATGTGTTAGAGTGTCTTGTGTTTCATGTATGCAAATAAACCCCACCATGTAAGCCCATGTCACCAATTAGGCATTTTGAGAAGCCAATTGGGACAATGTGGCAAAAAGGGGTAGTAGATGGTTTAGATTTATGTTTGATAGGTTTTAGACATGTTTTGTGTGTGTTTGGTTGGTCCATGTGTGTGGATCCCAACCTTAGGAAGTATGACAACTTTTTGTGCAAAATTGCAAAAATGCAACTTTTTAGTGCAAAAGTGCAACTATGTGTAATTCAGTTGGGGGAAGCCTTTCAATGGCTCCAACCTACTCCAAATTCAGTGGGAAACCATTGGAGAGTTTTATAAACCTTGTGGGATCAATTCCCAAGGTTGTTGTTGTTGGAGTTGGAGTTTATAAAGCAATAATACTCAAAATACTTCAGTTTTCCCTTAAATTATGAGTTTGCAGGTGTTGTACATGACTATACGGATTAATTTGAACCCCACCATCCATGTGTTGGTATTTCAGTAGAAAGAAAGATTGTTGATATTCATTAAGGATATTGAGAAGGTTGTTGAAGATTATTGATATAACTGAAGAAGGATGATAACTATCTTTATAACATTATTTTGTCATTGATGTCAAGAAATTGATTATCTGATTCAGTATGATGTTATCATATCTTGAGGAGATTGATTAGAAGAGAATTAAGATGTCGATAAAAGACACAGAAAGAATATGATGAATAAGGGGAGAAATAAGTTATTTAATGGGCAACTATTACCGAGTTAGACAATGATGAGATCATGATGTTTAGATTGTTTTGATATCCTACATATGTTGTTGATTGTAAGGTTAATACTATACTATGTCACCGAGCAAAGAACCTAGTCAGTAAACCCTAAGGTTATCGATATCAGTTAATAAAGTCGGAATGTCTACCGAGTAAAGTTTAGTATTTACCGAGTTGCAACCGAGTTATGATAGTGCACATTGGATGGATAAAAGCATTATTTAATGAAGGACAATGATTAGCTGGAGATGTATAAATGATTGGTATGTCGTGCATGAAGTTTGTTAAGGATCTATGGCAAAGGAAAATCGGCAGGAAGATCTACAGCATAGATTGAACCGCAATAACCTTGTGCAAGTTCTAAGAAAGGAATGCAAGTCCTGAGGAAAGGTAAAATGTTTTCAAATCGAAAGGATACATTGAACCTGGTCAAGTTTGAAGATCTAATGGCTAAGATTGATCATGGGAAATGTGTTCAAGGAGATTAAGTGGTTAGCAATTGTTTATAAATAAGGAATTGTTGATAAACAATGTATGCGGGCAAGTGTAAGCACAAGGATGCTACATAGTGATTACCAAGCACAGAAGCTTGAAGACCTGTTTGAATAACAGAGTAGAGAGCCCAGCAGAGGGACAAGATAAGTCCTATGACTAGATTGTTTTGAGCAAATAAGAATCTGCTTTAGCATTTTAGATGTGAAGTTGTAGATATATTTTTTACTATTATTTTGTAAGTGATAGGAAATCTCTTAATCAAGTGGACTTAACAGTCTTATTTGTAAACCCTTTAGCAAGGTAACATTCTAATTGAGTGTTTGAAATCCTTTGATAAGGTCACTTCTAACAAAGTGAAGATCCTAACAAATCTGAGGGAAATCCCTTAACTGGGTCACATCTAGTAATGTGTTTGTAATCTTTAACATGATTTTCTTTTAACCGAGCATACTCTAGAAGAGTATATTTCTTAGTGGGTCCGAAATCCCATAGTGGTTTTTCCCTATTTGGGTTTCCACATTAAATCTGGTGTTATGAGTGTTATGATGATTATGTGTTTATGAGTTTGCATGTTTAGAAGTTTTTGGTTATATTGCTGAAGTATAAGTTACCGAGGTTGAATCTGTTGATTTTATGGAAGATTAAGTTTGTATGATTCACCCCCCCCCTCATCTTGTTAGCTATTGGCATTTGTACTTTACATTTAGTATCAGAACTTACACCATGGAGTAGATAGGGAGATCAATTAGTTTTATTTTGGTGGTGGTCTGAGGTCTTAATTATTCGAGAGTAGAGAGAACCCTTCATTTTGCTGACTGTGACCCCAAAATTGAGGGTTTGGAGAGGGTTTTGAATCAAAATGGCTTTTTCTTGCACTCCAGTCCATTAGAAGACTCTTCCTTTGGAGGGATGCAGGATAAGCCTTTGTATTTTAGTGTTTTTATGTTTTGTTTCAGGGGAGACTTTATTGTGTGGAGAAAAGAACAGAATTTAGGTAGGCATCTCTATGTGACTACGTAGAACAAGTTTTAGGACAGTCATAGTATTTTGTCTTAGCGATGGATTCCAGGCATGCAACCCTGGAATTATAAGTTTCTCACTACCCCCCACATTCTCATTAATCTTATTCTTCATTTGGTCTACGGATAGAGGTAGTTTCTTTGGAAAATAGGGTTAATTGCCCCTATTAGGTCTCTTAGCCTGTAAAAGGAGCAGACATTATATTTTCAAATCGACCCAAACCATTTTGGGGATTAGTATAACTTCCAAAAGGATGTCTGAAATGCTAAGTTGTTTGTATGGGTGTGTGGAACATCAATGAGTTAAGATCCATTCCATCGCCAAATAGGGCTACAAGCCTAGGGGGTAGGTTTACAAAGATGGTATAAGGATTTGATGCCCAAGATCAAAATCAATAATTGTAAGAGGTCTTACATGACATATGTTGGTCAACTCCAAAATCACAAGGAGTAAGGATCACCGGTAAATCCTGTTTGAAGAGTTGAATCCTTTTACTCATCTTGAGTAGGCCTAAGACTAGGGAAAGTGTGTGTAGTTTCATCCAAGGTGTAGAGTCCTTCCTTGTTGGACCCTTGTGAGTAGTTGGAGGGTCACTGGCCTAACTTGGTTTGGGCTTGTTATTAGGAGTTTGAGTAGGCCTCTGCATCAAAATTGAT
This sequence comes from Cryptomeria japonica, assembly GCF_030272615.1. Lineage (NCBI taxonomy): Eukaryota > Viridiplantae > Streptophyta > Pinopsida > Cupressales > Cupressaceae > Cryptomeria > Cryptomeria japonica. The sequence goes on along the minus strand of NC_081409.1, from coordinate 32,761,487 downwards.
ACAAACAAATGTGATCACTTTACCAGAGATTAGAGTGTATGAACCAGGTTCGTTCAAACCAAGCTGGTGGAATGATAATGATTTATGTGACTATCATCGCACAAAAGGTCATAAGACTGAAAGTTGCTATAAGCTAAAGAACCCAATTCGGGATTTGATAAACCAAGGTGATATCACAGTGGACACAAACAAAGATTTGGCAAACATGAATCACGCCATCTTTAAAGACCCTTTTGTCAAACATGACAAATGCAATGCATCAACATTAGGAACACAAGACAACACTGCTAACTATACAAAGGTCTCATACAACTATACCATCCATGCTATTAGCATAGGAGATACAATAAATATTGACCCAAAAGAAGAATTTGATGATGATGAGAAAACTCAATGGACCTATAACTATGATTGTATACACATAAAAATGGCTATGAGCGATTAAAAAAATATTTTATATTTATTTAATAATTATTATTCTATTAAATAGTTAACTTGAAAAGATTAATTTATTTAATTCATTTCTTGTCTTTCTATTAATTAATTTAATTGAAATATTTTATTAATTAATTCATCTATCCTATTCCTCTAATTAATTAAATATCTAAATATTTAATTATTCTTCTGATCAATTAATTGAATATCTAAATATTTAATTATTTCCTTCAATCATTTAAATATCTAATATTTAATGATTATTCTTCTATCCTATAGTCTCAAATATTAAATAATTTCTAAATTATTTAATCTCTTTTTTAACTCATCCTTCCATCTCCACTTCATCTTTCCTTTGCCAACTCATCCATCATGTGGCTAAGGAAATTAATATTTCTTAAATATTAATTCATCATTTATCTTCAACTTCCAAATTTAATGAAATATTGTGTACGTACACATATTTCATAACCTCCTTCTATATTCTCTCCAACATCCCTACATCTTAGGAAGGAATTGAGTCCACTTGTCCTCTCATGCCTAAATTTGCTCCAACCATCCCTAGATTCCCTCAGTCAGCAACCCAGTCAAGGTGAGATGAGTGACACTTGTCTTCTCCTTCCCCCTTTCTCTCAACCTTCACCTTTGCTCATAGCCATCCAAATCTGTAGATCTGATCATGATCGTTGATCTGAGCCACATCAGCTTATCCTCTCAAAGTCTATAAAATCAAGAGTTTGAGTTGAGAGAGAGTTAGTCTTCAAGTGAATTTGCAAGCTAATCATTTGTGAAAACTTATGCATCTGTGAGTTTTAATCTTGAAGCAAATAGCATAATCATTTAGCATAGTCATTTAGCATTGCATATCATAGTATCGGTTAACTATCAGTTATCAACCCATTCTTCATATGCCATCTTGGAATCTATTAGTGCTTATCTTAGAGAACACCATCTACAACCAGAAACAATGGAGTTAGGACACAATGAGACTTAAATCAGGAAGGTAATAATAGTGTTTTTATTTTATATGTATTTCATGTAGTTTCATTGGTTGAGTTTGGATTTCATATAGCATTTCCTTTGTATTTTGTGAAACTAACATGTTACAGGTAATATTCTGATGATGAAATTCAAGTCGACACAGTGATCATCAAGTTTGTATGATTTCAAAAGCACCAAGGTATGATAAAGATGAGAATATCTATCTTATAGACTGGGGGCAGGAAGTCAAACCACCATTTTCAGGATGGTTTGAAGATGAGGTTATAAAAAACTTCATGGATGTCATAATTTCACATGATGATTATAAGATGGGATATGAAATAAACCTTGATAGAACAACATATTTTGAAGGAGTGAAATCCCTCACAAGAGATAACATAGTGGCTACTATCACAGTAAATCCAAGAGACAATGATTGTGCAGTAATCACGTGCAAATCAAAAGTAACCTTACAAGGAGTACCTTTAAATCATTCACCAGCGGTAGGAAATTATAATGTGGTTGAGCATCTAAAGAAAACCCTAGCACAAATATCTCTCTTTGAGTTGTTACGCATATCACCAATCACAGGGTTATCCTAGATAAAGCACTTCAAGACTTAGTAGTTGCTAGAGACATAGATGAAAATTCTAGGTGCTTCTACCTGTATTGATTTCATAGAACAGGATGTTCCTACTAATAGACCTTTGCACAATGATCCACTACATCTAGAGGCTTACATACATAAGAATAAATTCAAAAGAGTACTCATAGATGGAGGAGATGGTCTTAATATCTGTACACTAAAGTTGGTCAAGGCATTGGGCTATTCTGAACTTCACAAACATAAAGGAATATGATGATGAAGAACGTCCTTCAAAAGGTGTGGCTACACTACCAGTTCAAGTAGGACCTATCAAAATAGAAGTTACCTTTCAAGTCTTGGATAGATAGCTGGGATATAACATGCTATTAGGTCGCCCATGGATTCATGCCATGCAAACTATACCTTTGATATTCCACCAATGTGTTAAATTTCCATGCAATGGCATTGAAATCACCATCCATGGTGATCCGAATCCATTTCAACACTACAATAACTTAAAGGCAAGTGTGGATAACCAAGTACCTATCAATCAAACAGCCCCGCTCACCACAAAAATGGACTCATTGGCAATTAAAAAAACATAAAAAGCTACACCTATGGCACCTTCTTTACAGATTAAAGATGTCAATTGTGGGGAATATTCCATTACAGGTACATCAAATGTTAGGCAATTATCTCTTTCTCCTAGATCTATTGGGAAACCTCGAACTGCTTTAATAAAAGAAGATAAAGGAAAAGAGATAGTCAAATACTCATATTCATGCTCATCCATTATATGGGGAGACTTACAATAAGAATCCTAAGATGAAGATGTCAATCAATGATTATATCAAGAAAAAGATGACATGAAAATAGCCAGGTTACCCTTACATCAGTATGGAAATGGTTTCAAGATGCTACAGAAACACGGGTATGATGGTACCACAGGATTGGGACCACAGAAACAAGAAAGAATAGAACATGTTTTACCTCTGGATAACCCAAATAATCAAGGGTTGGGATATAAACATGTCACAAAGATAATAGAGGTAAGACAACGGATACTTGACATATTGAATAAACCTATACTAGCGTCAGAGTATAAAATCAGTTATCATTGCGGGTATTTCCTCCTTCATCTCATAAGAACAAAAAAGCAACAACATACCCTAGTATGGAATCAGATGGTGAAGATGTCAAGTGTCTTTTACAACAAACTAATGTGGCATCATCCAATAGTATGGTACCTGAAATATCTTCACAAGCAAATATGGTAACAGAGACTAGGTTAGCACCTACAAATGTGATAACAGAAACTGGATTAACACCTGTAAATGAGTCTCAAACCTGGGTTCTGCCAATGGATAGCATAATTTTGCCAAGGAAAATAAACCTAGCTCTACTAAATGAGTCAGATGAAGAAATACTGGAACATCATATACTAGGATTAAGAGAAGGTTCCACCATACAAAGAGGATCTACAAGTCAGGAACATATTCCATTATGTATGAATACAGCTGAAGTTTCCCTATCGCCTATTGAAGGACAAGATGAGATAAGTGACACGACATTAGATAGTGGAACATATATAAAAAGTGTGATATATTCTCACGACTATGAATTTCTATCTATTCACAACAGTAGCCCATGAACAATAGACACAACATATGACAACCAACCACTTATTGATGATGGCATTGTCTACAAGGATATACCAGTTCACCCAAGATCAGTAAAATGTGTTTAGAACGACCAAGTTTGCATGATGTCAGAAACCTCTTCAATAGAGGAAAGCAAGGATTTACCCCTCATACATTCTAATTTAATTGACTGGGGGCAAGAAGAGACACCAAGTCTAGACTGGTTTGAAAATGATGATGCTATTGCATAATTCCTTGGTGTCAGAGAAGGGTTTCCCTATGGTGATCATAAGGAATTGTTTTCTATAGACTTGGATAAAACAACATACTTTGGGGAGGCAAGTTCCTTTATGTCAGAAGATGCAGATGAAAATGATAACAATGGTAAAAGCAAGCTAGATAATCTCCCTCTTGAACAAGAAAATTTTGCATTACTTAAAGAAAAGACTAAAGAAATCAATATAGCAGAAGGAGAGGTTATACACGATATCCACTTAGTTGAGTCATTAAATCATGAAGAAAAGAACAAGTTCATACAGTTCTTCAAATAACGCTCGATCAATTTTGCTTGGTCATATGCAGATATGTCAAGTCTAGATCCAGAGTTGGTATTGCATCACTTACCGTTGTTACTAGGAATCAAATCATACAAGCAAAAACTTAGAAGATGCATCCATAGATCGCATTAATGGTAAAGGTGGAAATATAGAAACTTTTGGATGTGGGCTTCATTAGACCTATTGACTATGCAAAGTGGATATCCAATCTAGTACCTAAGACTAAACCCACTAGGGGTATAAGAATTTTTACAGACTTTCAAGATTTAAACAAGGCATGTCATAAGGATGATTTCCCATTACCTAACATAGACGGGATAGTTGATCTAACTATTGGGAATGAAATGCTTTCAGTAATGGATGGTTTCTCAGGATACAACCAAATCAGAATTGCACCAAAAGATCAATACAAGACTGTATTTACCTATCCATGGGGAACATACTGCTAGAATGTCGTGTCGTTTGGTTTTAAGAATGCTGGAGCAACATATCAAAGAGCCATGACAACATTATTCCATGACATGATCCACAATATCATGGAGGATTATGTTGATGATCTACTAGCTAAATAAAAAAAGAGAAGGTCACCTGGAAGTCCTAGCTAAGATATTTGATCGATTATAACAAAACAATGTCATATTAAATGCAAAGAAGTGTGTGTTTGGATTCACAGTCAGCAAACTTTTAGGTTTTATTTTTTCTAATAGAGGAATTGAGGTAGTTCCAACAAAGGTCAAATCAATCATTGATATGCAGCCACCATCAATACTCAAGCAGTGAAGAGGATTATAAGGAAGATTATAGTCTATAAGAAGGTTCATAGCATAGCTAGCAGATGAATGTCACCCATTTCAACATTTACTCAAGAAAGGAGTCACCTTAAAATGGATAGAGAAATGCCAAGAATCTTTTCAAGCTTTAAAGGATTATCTTTTGACTACTCCAGTATTAGTTCCACCTACTCTAGACAAGCCTTTATTACTGTATATATCAGCAAAAAACTCATCTTTGGGGTCCCTATTGTCACAACATAATGATCAAGGAAAGGAAAGAGAAATATACTATATAAGTAGAACCCTAATTAGATATGAGATTAATTATACTCCTCTAGAACGAGCATGTCTAGCAGTGATCTTTGCATCCCAAAAGCTTAGACACTATATGCTGAGTCACAAAGTTCACCTCATAACACACTTTTATCCTCTCAAGTATTTGTTGAGCAAAGCAACATTAACTGGAAGATTGGCCAAGTGGGTCATGATTTTAAGTGAGTTTGACATAGAATATTTGGACAGAAAGGCAATCAAAGGGCAGGTTATAGCAGATCAATTAGCAAAAGCTCCCTTGCAAGACAGTCACCCACTACTAGTGGATTTTCTTGATGAATATGTGTTTACATTGACAACATCCACCACTTTGAAATTGTACTTTGATGGTTCTTACACAAACCATGGAGCGGGAGCTCGGATTATTTTCATCACCCCTCAAGGTGATTCTATCCTGAAGTCGTTCAGAATTAATTTTCTCTGTACAAACAATATAACTAAATATGAATCTCTCATCATAGGACTTTGTAGCACTATACAGTGGAGGATAAAAGAACTACAAGTGTATGGTGACTCACAACTGATTGTCAATCAATTAAATGATGTCTATAATACAAAATATGATAATTTGATGCCTTATAAGAAAATGGTAGAATATTGCAAATAACATTTCAGCAACATCACTCTTGAGCATATTCCAAGAATGTAGAACAAGGCAGCAGATGGTATGGCTACAGTAGGGTCTCTCCTAGATATACCTAATAATTAAACATGGTTCGATTTTATTATAGAATAAATGATGGTACCGGCATATGAGATTCCCTCATTATAATATGTGTGTGATTGTGGGTCCTGAATCCCCATGGTATAATGAGATATACACATACTTAAATAATATGTATATGTCTCCTGATCTATCAAGAAATCAAAAGAAGACTCATATTCGTCAAGCATCTAGACACACCATTATTGTTGACAAATTATATAGAAAGAGTCTTGATGGAACACTTCTTCGATGTCTTAATTTTGAAGAGGCACAACTTGCCTTAAAATAGGTACGTGATGGAATTCGTGGTGCACATCCAAGTGGTCCTGCATTAGCAAAGAAGTTATTAAGAACTAGGTACTATTGGCCTACTATGGAAAAGGATGCCTATAAATATGTACATAAATGTAGACAATGTCAAGTACATGGAGACCTTATTCATGCACCAACGCAAGATCTCCATCCTATCACATCACCATGGAAATGTTTACAATGGGGGTTAGATCTTGTTGGAAAATTCAATCCTACTTCATTCCATGGTCATGAATTCATCTTAACGGCTACCGAATATTTTACCAAATGGGTCGAGGCGATCCCTCTAACATACACCACTAGTAAGCAGATATCAAACAGGATTCCAATGTGTATAGTGACTGACAATGGATGTCCATTTAACAACCAAGAAATGAGATAACTGTGTGAACAATTCCATATACAACAGAGATTTGCAATGCCATAGTATCCACAAAGTAATGGACAAGAAGAGGCAACAAACAAAAACATATTGAACATGTTAAAGAAAGTTGTTACTGATGCAGGACAAGACTAGCATCTCCAGTTAAATCCTGCTCTTTGGGCTTATAAAACAAGGGTACACACACCTACAGGAGCAACACTTTATTCATTCATCTTCTCTTTGATGAGGATAGTTCCTCTTCATTTGTTGTATGGGAACACTCTAAATCTTTTTTTCATTATCTACATGATCATTCTTCACAATTTGAAATGAGTGAGGATAATTTGGAACAAAATTTGGTGGAGGTCTCTTTGTCTTACGAGGGGATATCTTTGTCTTTGTATTTTATTCTACATCAATTTCTAGGAGATTTTGGATTGTCACCTTCAGTAGTATAGCCTAAAATGCCTAATTTAGTGATGCCAACTTTTAGTATCAACATGGAGACCCTTGAGAAAAGTTCAGGAACATCATTAATTTTGAGGTTTCTTCCTACATATTCCTTTCAAGAATGGGAGGATCTCCTTCATACACCTTTGGTATTATTTCTTCTTAAGAGGAGGAATATTGTTTAATGATCGTGGAGTATCTTCTACATCTAGTTTTGAGCAACTACTATCGACTACACATTATGGGGAGCTACATGGTCCATCCTTTCACTTCTTTTCTCCTCTATTTATTGGGGGGATTTAGTTCCTTCTTGTGTGAGGGGACTTCTTATTCTTTGGGAGGGTGTATTCCTTATACATGGGTACCTAACATGGCTTTATTTGTCAAGAACCATCATCTTTTCACCCACCTAAGATATGCTTTATGGGGCATTAATGTAGGTTTTTATTTTCCTAGTGGGTTATTTATTTTTCCCTTAGTCCTAGGTTTTTCTACACTTTAATTAAGCTTGGTTAGTTTCATAAAGTGAGTTTGACTAGGATATGATGTTGAAGTGTCCCCTTTCGTAAAAGTTGGTGTCCCCATCCTTAAAGGGTGGAGCTTTTTCTATTTTTAGACTACTTGGTTGTCACAACTGATTGGTTGATTTTCCACATCCATCATATCCTTAATTATATATAAACTCAAAACCTAACTTATACTTTCATTCTTTTGCATGCATTGCGATACTCTTGCATAGGTTTGCATTCATCTTCTTTGATTCATACACTCATTTTTCTGCAACATCTCTTTGATCTCCTAATGAAATCTTGTCATCTTGACATTTGCACATCCCTTGTAATCATGGATCTGTAATTGCTTTGTTTCACTTACAATTTTATAGCTTATCTCTCTCATAAAAAGATCTTAGTTATACATCTATTTGATATTTCTAACACTAAGGCATTTAATAAATAAATCTTATTTTTAATTCATATAATATATTAATCATTTTGAAGTCACTGCACAAGTATATAAAAAATCAAACAAATATAACATATGAAAAGTTAGGTAAGCTTACATAAAACATTCATACACACTTTATGAGTTCACATAATATAAGAATTTATAATTGACATTGACAAGAACAAAAATTCATAAGATTTAAAAAAAAATCATCTTGTAGCTTGCAATCAAATGAAATGAGAATTTAAAGAATAACATGTTTATTCAATCTAATTATCTCCAAATTAATCACATTTGGGGAACCTATGCATACATATTTAGTTAAAATTCAAGCATAATTTCACAATGCAAAGATAGTTGAAACACATTATATAAACCGACAATGTAATATAAACCCTTGCGACAATATCAAACAACTAAAATAAACTGAAAATCATATGCAACTAAAATGATGCAAATATCAAGGTTGTGTAACCAATAATCCATAATAAACTATAATGTTCAAATAGATAATACAATCGCCAATTAATATATAGAGTGAAAATATTAAAGTAGAAACATTGTTATAGGTTCAAACATAAATAATAGCATATGTGCTAAAATATATAGTTGAAATGACAATACAAAACATATTGATACACTAATATCAAAAGCATAATCAAACAACAAGACACATGTATTTGTAGATCTTATAATAGTGAGGTCAAAAATATTCTATATGTCACGAAGAGATAACTTTTCTAATAAACACTCCCAATCTTGATACTTTTCAAATGAAATATAAATGAATCTTAAAAAATCATAAGACCATATTAAATTGTATAATAAACAATAAAAATCAAAACTTAATATCTAAAAATTAACCACAACATTATTACAATTTCAATAATCTAAAAATAAAAATAACAAATAGTAATATTGATAAGAGTTATAAGCTTTAAGAGAGAGAGAGAGAGAGAGAGAGAGAGAGAGAGAGAGAGAGAGAGAGAGAGAGAGAGAGAGAGAGAGAGAGAGAGAGAGAGGGAGAGAGAGAGTGTGTTAAAGAAATGAACACCTCATCCAATAATAAATATTAAATAATGCTTTTTAATCAAAAACATTATTAAAATTGTCAGATCAAACTTTTTGTAAAAATAGGTAGTGATAGGAGGGTGGGGTTTTTAGTTGAAACATACTGGTTGTAAGGGATATATATATATATATATATATATATATATATATATATATATATATATATATATATCTGTTGTAAATTCAAAAATGGCTACAACCGGAGGTTTTCTTGTGGGTTATTTGCTTTTAATTAATATAAATTCAGTGGACTCTCCACTTTTATCCAAAAAAAAAAAAAAAAATTATTACAATATCAATAATCTAAAAAAAAAAATAACAAATAGTAATATTGATAAGAGTTATAAGCTTTAAAAAAAAAAAGAAAAGAAAAAAATGAGAATGAAAGAAATGAACACCTCATCCAATAATAAATATTACTATGGAATCTCCTAAAGAAAATGAATAGACCAAAATCTAACACCTAAAAAATTTAAATTAAAAATGTGTATATAATGTGTCAAATGATATAGTAAGGTGGTGTCACTAGAAAAGTGTCTAAAGATGAACTCCACTGAAGACTTAGTGGAAAGTCTAGTAAGAATAAGCTAAAGCTAATGTCTTGTTATCACAATTAGTGAGCATATATAAAACAATATTAATATTTAAATGGATTAATCATATACCTATGTATCTTTCAATATGATTATTTCTATTCATATCTTATAATCTAAATAATAAATAATAGATAAAAAAGTTATTAAAAAATGCAGTCTCATCCAATAATAAATATAACTACGTGATCTCCTAAATAAAATGAATAGACTAAAATATAACACCTAATCTTTAAATTAAAAATATGTAGATAATGTGTCGAACAACATAGTAAGGATGAAAGAACTACTATGTGATGTAAGTAGAAAAGAATCTAAAGATGAACTCAAGTGAAGTCTAGTGGAAAGTCTAGTAAGAATTAGCTAAAGCACTTCATAATGTCTTGTTATCAAAATTAGTGATCATATATAAAATAATGATATTAATATTTAAATAGATTAATCATATATCTATGTATCTTTCAATATGATTGTTTCTATTCTTATAAATATCTTATAAAAACCTTTGTAAATTAAAAAATGAGTTATTTATGAATTGAAGATGGATTAGTCATCAAGAAGGTCAGTATTGAGTGGTAGAATATTCCAGTGGTAAATAGGTCCTAGGTTCAATTCCTACCAGATCCATGAAAAATTTAATGTGATATCAAAATCTAAATCAAGAAAACCAAACCAATCACCCAAAAAACCCAATAATACAATGATAAAATACCCAAAATAAAATAAAAGATCTTAAATTTAACTCTAACTAAGCATAAAAATTTAACAGCCTGCAGTCTTTGCAAGAATTGGTCAACATCCCTTGCATTTGAAGATGATAACTAGACATAAGAAGCAAAAGAACATTAAGGTATACAAATCCTTAGTGGGTGTCTCATGTTCATAGAATTTAAACAACAAGAATAATATTAGATCAGATAATGGACAAGCAACATCAGCCTCAAACTTGCCGACAAGAGCACAAAAAAAAATGTAATGCTTATAAAAATATCCTATATTCCCATTTTGCCGGCTGAACAGTATTCATTTGTTTAATGTTAGTCAACAATTCTACTGATCCATAAGGATTGCTTAGAATTTTTTCTTTTTTCTTTTTGCTCCAGACTCAATTTCATGAATACAAAATCTGAATTCATGAGTAACTAGTCATGGAGACCTTAGGAGAAGTTAATGAGAAAACCATTGAATATACAGAAGGATTCGTTGATGAAAGAAAGTGGTATGAGAAAAGGATTGAAGAGCTTATGTGTGCTGTAGAAGAGATGAAGTTTAAAAGAGTGGAGGACATGAAAGCCAATGAAAGGGTACTTGCCATCTTTGCTTCAAAGGAGGAAGCATGGAAAAAGGAAAGGAGGCAGCTGATGCAGGAGCTTGATGCATTAAGAGAAATTGAAAAATCTAGCAATATTAGAGAGATTGAGAATTTTAACTATGGTAGTTGCAGTGATGAAAACAACAGCAGAAAGGAAAACAGTCAAGCAGGTTGCAGTACTCAAACAGGGTGCAATAATCCTTCCATTGATGAACTGATGCAGAAACTTGGTAAGGAAGCAGAAGAGAGAAAGCTGGCATATAAGAGATTTGTATCTGTGGTATCAGAGATGAAGGCACAGAAGAAGAAGTCGGAAGACAAACTGAGAAATGCAATTTTTGAGATGGGTGCCTCCAAGAGAGAAGCTGCAGTGAAAGCCAAGGAGAAGAAACATGTAGATGCTGCTTTGAGAAAGGTCACAGATGAGATACTGAGGCTTCAAAAGGAGGTGGATGATAAGGATAGTATTATCAAACAGTTGTGTCACAGAAAGGAGACTGTTATAGGGGTTACAGAGATCTTGGAGGCAGAGCTTAGAGCCAAGGAATTGGAGCTATCTAATGCTAAAAATATGCTCAAGGAGTATGCTGATGTGGAAAGGAATAGGGAGAGAGAGGTGGACAAATGGAAGAGGCTTTATTTGGGGATTAAGCGTGAGCTAGATAATCTTCACATAGGTACCAGGCAATCAAGTGGGCTGCTAGAAAATGGGCATAGTTCAGCTGGTGTGTACTTCAAGTCTTATATGTTTGTTTGTTTTCACTGAATGTCAACTATATTACTCTGAAAAGATATGTCATGCTAAAACCCTTAGATGAGATATTCATCCTTCATCAATGGACAATTTGTCATACTTGGTGATTTTTGCTTCATAAATTTGATTTTGGTTTTCAGATGGTGGGATTCATGGCCCAAATACACAGGCTTTTCTAACAGAGAAGCTCCCGAGAATCTCATCCCAGCTCACAATCTAACTGTTTATGTGCACTTGTGGAGATGACAGGAAGAACAATATAAATGGCAAGAGGCAATGGAACCTTGCCAAAGGTCCAGTAGTTTTACCTCTGTGTACCCAACAAAAGGTTTTACCACCACCTCAAACTTTAAAACCAGAATCTTGTATGCTAGAGCAGGCAAAGTTTTTCTTTTCTTGTTAAAAGCACCAAATACACTGGGGTCAACTATGTCCTCCCGTCCCCATTAGTTATCATATGACCAGAGGAAGCTGGTCATGTGTACCTCTAATTTAGCTTTAGGTTTTAGTTTATATGAAAATACAACCATTGCCCATAAGTAGATCCTCATCTGATAATGTGCAAAGGAGTAGAGCTGTATGTGGCCTTAAATACAAAGCCAATTAACACTAGTGTTTGTTTCCCTTCATAGGGCTAATGCTGTTAAGAACTGTATTGCTCTCATTGTATTTTATGGGCATGACTGGAATAAATTGTTTGGGCCTTTGCTAACTGAAACCAGGTTACCAGGATAGCTAGGTGTTAAAACTCAATTCATGTTAACATTTCACTGTTCATAAGACAACATTTGCTGAATGTTTTGTGAATGGGGTAGCCTGATTAAGGAAACTCCATGATTAGGGGTGCCTCAGTCAGATTTGTACTGAGATGGGTGACTAAAAGATCGGTCATAGAGATTAACAATTTTATGTTATTAATATAACTTATTCCTGGTAAGAGGATATTTCATATGTATTCATTCCCACAAGTATGGAACAAAAATATGCATCTGGAGCTTAAATGGCAAATAATTCAATACTATTGTGGTATATATGAATCAAAAGTATATGGCTAATGGCTATTACTTTCAACTGAACATGTAAACAGGAATCTGAAGTTGTAATTAAAATAACTTCTAATCTCAGGGGATTCTCTTCCATCTGTTCTGAACCACAGAATAAAGATTTTTTATTGTTTTTATTTGGAACCAACTATGCCAATTCTGGTCTTAACTTCTATTATAAATTCTCACAATTATTCTTCCTACTTGTTGCAGAAGGACGTCGGAGAAGTAACAGTGCAAGCAGAAGCAGAAGGTTGCAGGTAGAAGATTTAGAGAAAAAACACTTGGAAAGAATCAGGTTTTTAGCAAACGAAATCCAGGCCAGAAATGAACAAGATGTAGGGCTTAGAAAGCAAGTTGCTATCATGGAGAAGGAAATGCATAGGAAGGATAAAGAGATCGAATCTCTGCAACAAAGTTTGAGTACTGCAAGGCAAGATAAATTTGAGGTTGAAAGAGATGCCATGTTTATGAAACAAATGTTTTCTTCTTATCCCCTGTTATTGCAGAGGTCCAAGTCATGCAACAGCCATGACCATAACTTGAACAATGCAAGACAAAAGGGTCGCAAAAATCACGATAGTACGGTTGGCAAATAAAATAGAGATCAAAAGGGCCTACTAAGCTGAATTGAGTTTAATGTTTTTAAAATTTTATAGCAAGGTTGGCAGATAAAATTGCTATCAAAAGGGCCCACTGAGCTGAATTGAATTAATGTTTTTTAATTTTTTCTTAAGAAAACAACTAGTCAATAGAATGGGAACAAAATTCTTTTCCATTTATCGCTATGCCAAACAATCTCTTGCCAAAAACTTGAGGCCACATGTAATTGCTACATTCTTAAGAACCTAAAAATGCTAACGACAATGGGAAAATACACGTACTACGGTTTCTTTTAGTTAGCTTAGATAGAGATTTTATAATAAATATTTGCATGTGAGTATGCCCTAACTAGATAATATTGATATAGTTTTATGAATTTTCTTTTTAGCTTCTATAAATGTGTAGTTGATTTTGGGGTTTGAATTTTGAAGGTGAGATCATTATATTTTATTCAATAATTTATAATATAAATTTTAAATGTTGAATAATTTTTTATATTTGTAAGAAAATAAAATCTTTTAATTAATTAATGTACATTATTAACTATACATTAATTTAAATTAATAAGAAGGGTTAATATGTTATAGAATAAATATTTAACAATTAAATAAGGAAGATGGGATGTTTAATTTTGGAAATAATAATGAATAATTTATATGATATCTTATAGAATCTAGTCATTATGGTGTAGGAATTAAAGTTCTCATGGTTTGCCCTACCCAGAATGTAACTTTGAGCAAAAACGCTTTTTTTTTGTAGACATTAACAAACATCAATAAGCATTTAACCACCTAGCTCAACAAGGTGCAAAATAAATGTGCAAGATGAATTTGCTCATGCACTTGTCATTGTAGACACACCACTCAAGGGCAAGAATAGAAGAAAGCACACAAGTGCGTGTGAGGATTCTCTCTCCCAAACCCTTCATGATGGGGATCCATCAGGTATTCAAGGGAAAAGTGTGATGGTTTGTGGTTAAGACTTGTTGAAAAAGGTTGCTCTAATTAGTGCATTTTGGACAAATCAAAAAATAATATACCACCTCGGTTCAACTACAAGAAGTCCCTAATAAAGATCTTATGGAAATAATTCATGAATTGGAATTTTTCATTTAATCAAAATTTCACTAATAGAGAATAGGACTTAATGGCTCAAACAATGTGTTCTAGCTGATTGAATAGATCACATACAATTTTCACCGCACCAAAATTGTCCTTCTATCACTACATGACAACTCCTTCTCAAATAAACATTGTTGACAAACAATAGCTATTCTCGAAAAAGTTAACCCTACTCCTCTCAATAGGGAAGTTTAATTATTTACTATAATATTCATACTTCCTTTTAATATTGATGCTAATAGTATGATATTAGTATTGACCTATTTTAGCTTATTAATTCTAATGTTACACAAATGATCATATTAATATCAATAAAAATATTATTATTAATTTTAACTTTGTTAGTAGTATTCTGACTACTACTGCATCTATATTAATCAAGTAAAATGTCTTTGTCACCAATATTAGTTATACTTTGTAATGGTGAAAAAGGTGAATGATAGAGAGATCAAGAGGAAAGTTTTTCATCCCTCTGAGGAGAGATGAAAGTTCCACTGCTGATTTCCCTTCAAACACTTTATCCACATTACATTTAAAAGAGGGGGAAATTCACTAGATCCAATCTCTTAGGGAAGAGATTGAATACTAAATGAATTGATAATGGGATAGAAATGACAAGCGAACCCCTCTTTAAGAATGGAAAATGCTCGAATTATATGTTGTAGAACTAGGTATAAAAGTAGCAAAGAACTGATTATAACTTGAGATAAAAGCGTGAGATGAAGTTGTGCACTTGGATCTGGCTATAATATGTTGAGATGAAGTTGCCCTACAAATTTGAGGAAAAGTTGTCGGGACCATGTTGAAAGTGTCCACAGTCCGTCGAAAAATTCGCGAAACGAAAAGGGTTTTTCCACCTCTACAAATGGAGTCTGAATCTACAAACACAGTTGCGCACCTACAACCTACACACAGAAAAAGAGGAAAAGGGGTTGGGATTGGGGGTTTGCCTTCAGGTCAAACACCAGTTTTTGAATTAACCAAATGATGAAAGAAAGTACTTGCAAGTAAATGTAAATGAAAGACTAAAATGTAATTCACCTCAAGGGAGGTTGTAGATAGAATGTAGCTAGATTTTCTTGTATGAAATTGAATGTTGAAAGGGGTCTCCTCTTCAATGGTTGAATTCTTGACTTGAATGCAACACCTAGCCTTGAAGGGAGACTTGAGAATGCTTGAATGCTTGAACTTATGCCCACTATTCGCTTATCCAACTTATCGCTTGTTGAACTCCTTGTGCAAATGAGGGAGAAAATGTGACTTATATACTTGTCAGTTAGGGTTAATTGACTAATTTTTCATCACAGGCCGACATAGGGAAAGTTTTCTCGTTTTATGCAAAGTCCAATGCAAGAATAGGACAGAGGGGGCCCCAAAATAGGGCAAGGACAAGGGCCCCACGCCCCTGTCCTAGGGGGAAAGGGGTGCCATGCCCCTATCCTACCCTTGTCTCAAGACAGGAAGAAGGCTCAGGCAATGTCGAGGGTAGAACAAGTGTGGTTTTCGGGGGTTGAGCAAGTCTTAGGTCTCTGATTAGGCTTGGGCATTCAAATCACCAACGTGAAGACCCTCATGTGGTCGCAAATTACAAGGGTCACAATTTTATGACACTACATTTAGCCCCCACTTTAGCGAGAGTATAAGCGTACGCCAATACTGTCGGTAAAGTACAAGGAAACAAGATTGAATGACTTCTACCATGTCAAGGAGGCAAGATGCACCAAGCCCCTAGTGGACTCAGGATATTACGACATAGATTGACCAAGTAAAAGGGAAGATCGAGAAGGGAAAACCATGACTGCAAGTAGCAACGTTCCCCTCACTATGAGTCACAAAAAAGATACCAAAATTATAAAGCAAAGTTGAGTTCACTAAATAATTCTATGTATCAAAAAGGAAAATATGAGCGGAGTGTATGCCCACATGTTAAAGCAATCGCACACGCCTTATCAGGAGTGATTGCTTTAAGGTAGGATACACCCAAGAGAGAGAAGAGAGGGAGCACATTATCCAAGGATTTAGCCCCCAGTCAAGGAGTAAACCCAAGGATAATGAACACAAAACACGAGGTCGTTTCACTTTCCTCAGGGTCAGTATATTGTATGATAACTCATGTATATCATATATGTATGTGTGCATATAATAATCGCCATTCCCTACAGAAAGGACACTAGCTTGGAAGAAAGGGAATAGAGGATGTCTTTTGAGTCAACATGAAAGAGACCAAAAAAGATCTCAATGCTTTCCATCGTCCTCAAGTAGGCATTGAGGGAAAAATAGAAGAAAAAGGATACACATAGAATAATAGTCACAAAAGAGTAAGAAAGGAGAGAGAGAGAAGATCTACAGTGCTAATATTGCTAATCTAGCATGACATCTACCTCCTAATCTTATTGATCACTATTTAAGGAAGGTGAGCAACATGCCAGAGGAGCGACATCGAGCATAACAGATGGAGCTATCACAAGATCCAAACAAGGACTATGCTCATGTGGTAAGTCACTTTGTTCGATTCTAGGAGCTAGGATTAGGGTTTGTGAAAATTTAGTTGATAAATGCTTGTCCACATCAACATATTCATAGTCACTATCAGAACCATTAGGAGTTGTATTGCCATCATGAATAACATTTTCACTCATTTCTTCATCAAGATTTATAGAAAGAGGACCACGAACGCTAATAGGAGTAAAACCATCACATGTTTTGTGCAACTTATGATTTGGAGATGTAAGTTCAACACCTTGCTTAAGAGAAAAGGGAATCATATCAACTGTTGGAGACCTGGGAGATTGAATGAGTTGAGGAACAACTTCACAAACTCGAGCATGATGCCTTCGTCGGCGGTCTCTCGCACAACGATTTCGTCGAGTCTTAGTGGAAGAGTGAGAAGGAGGAGGCATATTTATGAAAGGAGTAACAGTCTCCTCTTTGATAGTTGAAAGCTTCGGTTGAGGTCTTTTAGGTTGGACAAGAGGAGAAGCAGGCCTCTTCTCTCTATAAGAGCAAGGAGGTGCAACTGCACCATATAAAGGAGGAATATTAGTTGTAGGAAGGAGATCGGGTCCATCATGGGGAGGTGGTATGGGTCTAACCTTAGGAGGATTATTGTTGTTCTTAGGAGAAGGCATAGTCACATCCATAGGAATAGGTTGAGGATTTTCCTTAGGAGGAAGATTAGTCCTATCCGTTAGGGGAAGGATTTCATCTTCAAGAAGGATGGGAATGTCAAGTGTTGGGGATCTAGGTTGACTCAAGGATAAGATCATATCTTTCTTCCATTTTTTATAAGATTGAAAAATAGCATCACTCCTTTATGGAAGAGATTGAAATTGCCTAGGCCAAAAGAGATCAATAGGAACACTAGGGCTTCTTTCGAATGGGTGAAATAAGCTATGGTTCACGGTTATGATTTCTACATTGTGAGGAAATTTCAAACACATGAATTGGAGAAGAAATAGCCTTCATGGAAGATAGCCAAGGGTAGCCCAACTTCACACGAAATTGTTCAGAAGAAGGAATGATAGCAAAGTTGACATCCATAGATTTAGTGTGAACTTCAATAGGAAGAGTGATAGAACCAATAGTAGGATAAGAGAATCCATCAAATAACTTCACAACCACATTAGAGTCATCATAGATTATTTTATGTAATCGTAAAGTGAAGAGATACTCCTCAATGATGATATTAACCATGCAAGAGGGATCAACAAGACCACCATGGCAAGATATGTCCTTAACCTTCACAACTATGTATAAAGGCCCATTGGGTGCCCTAATGGTCTCACTAGGGTCGAATGTAATACAAGGATCCTTAGGTGTCTCTTATTTCTCTACCATGTTCACCAAATTTGGAGTTGTGGTAGTAAGAACAGAAGGAGAGAAAGAGGTATGTTTAGTCTCAATCATGCTAGAGGTATGAGAAGGCAAAGGATCAATAAAAATATTAAGATTGTGATTAGGAGGAGCTACTGATTTGTTTCCCTTATCATTCACACCTGCCACAAATATAGTATTATTATCAATCAAATCTTGAATCTTACTTTTATATGGAAAACATTTCTCAGTATCATGACTAGGTTGACGATGAAATTAACAAAAGGAATTGCTATCAAAATAAGGGGATGAAAGCTTAGATGGGTCAACTGGTTTGATAAGAGGAAGTTTAATCACATTTATATGTAATAATTGAGACATAATATTATGTAAAGATTCATTCAAAGGAGTAAATTATCTTTCTCTTTAAACGAATTTAGAAATAGGAGGCACACATGTTGTAGCATTCACATTGTTGTTGTTGATTGTATTTGAAGAAGTTGAGAAATACAACTTCAGAGATCCCAAGAACACCTGCAAGGAAAATACTCGTCACAAGAGAAGAATGGAGGCAAAAAGAAATAATGGCTCTAAAGAAAAAGATTATCATTCAAAGAGGGAATTAAATAAAAAGTGCAATACAATCCTTATAAAAGGAGAATATGCAACCCTAAAGGTGTGAAACCCTAAAGGGATAATGTGTATTTAATAACTAGAATAATTATTAAATACCTACCATATTATTAAATGCCTAAGTTTACCTTAATCGTAGAGTCTAATAGACTAATAATTAAATAAATAATTATTAGCCAATACATGATAACTCTAACAACCCCCCTTAAGATGAACTTAGGGAGTAGCTAAAAAACAAGTAAGGACTAAAAAATGCATGAAAGTAACAATAGGTCCTGGCAACTAGGCCTGATGAGGTACCCAAGTACAAAAGATCTATGTAAAGCAGAGAAATAGAAAAAACCTCATAGGAAAAAACTCTACTCCAAAAAGAGATGAAGGCTAGTGAAGGACTGAAGAAGCCTCAAAACTAGAGAATGTTCTAGAAAATAGGAACAAAGGATAAACATGAAGAACACCACTAAAGCATGAAGTTGCAAACACTAGCGATCTGAAGAACCTCCACTGAAATAGAAGATGATCAGGTAGAAAAGATTGTAATCTGCATGAGTTCCCTCAAATAACACTACTTGAATCAGATGGAAAACAAAGGAAAACAACTGAACTTAAAGATACAGATGGCAAAAACACCAAAGTCTAAAGAGTTGATCAATCAAAGATGGAAGGTTGCCTCCAAAAATAGGAATGAAAGAGTGTCCATATGGTAAATGATCCATCTCACTGAAATGCATAGGTAACCAACCACTACATCCACCTAGTACATAGGAACAAATACTGAATACATAACTCACTCCAACAAACCAAGGAAGCATCAGAACCAACAACCAATAGGTGAAACCCCCCATAATGCTGGCAAGGGAGAGGTGACAGGTACACTGAAACTGAATGCCAAGAAAAACTGCATGACGAAGAACCAGGAACATCGAGAGTGCAACAGAAAGTACAAACACATATAAAGGCTAGTGTCATGGAAGGAACACTCACTTGACACACATCATGAGGCTAATGTCATGGAAGGAACACTCACATGACAAAGGTAGATGGAAAACAAAGGAAAACATCAAACCCCCCCATGGCACTTTATAATATAGAGCGAGTACAATAAGGCACAAGATGTGCAAGATCCCAAGCATGCAAGGCATACTGGTACTTTATCTCAGTGCATTTGTAAAAAATAAAATGATTACAAAATGATTTATACAATACTCAAAGAAGACAAAAGGCTAGAAATACATGAAGAACAGCCAAAAACAAGTCATCCCACGCAAATGAGAAGCTTCTAGGAGATCAAATGTCTAAGTAATTCACTAGAGTGTGAAAACACAAAAAACTAAATAAAATGTACCTAGAGTAAAATCTGGAAAAAGTGCATCGATGGTTGTGAAGAGCTCTGAAACATAGTCCCAACATCGCTAGGATCGTGAAAAATGGAGAAACTGGCGAAAAGATATGAGCTCGAGATTGAAAAAATCACCTCTGACTTCAAATGGATATAGAATGTACTAGCAGAAAAACCAAATAATAAAAACCACAAATCTGGAAAGTAGACAAAACAAGCTTTCCAACGATATCTTGTTTGCCCAAAAATGATATCGTATGCCCAAGATATGGACAAAAGAAAAAGAAAAAAACCCTCTTTTAGGGCACAAAGAGGGTCACAGGGGCCAATATGTTGTCTGTACCACTGACATCAACATGATGTCATGCTGATGTCAGCAGATTATTCCTACAATACTTTGTGCTGCCAAAAAAAAAATCTGTCGTGAGAAAAATAATATGGTCACCGGAAAATAATGTTGGGCGCCGGAAAACGTCAGCAGGGCCGAAAAATCGATAACAGTCGAAAGGCTCCCAAGAGGCAGTCAAGAGGAGGCAGGCAAGAGGCGGTCAATTGCATGGCGGGGTGGCCAGGAGGCTATTGCTGTCCAGAGGGTGACAGGGCAGGGAAGGCGGCCAGAGGGCGACAGGATGACGGTGGCAGCAGTGGCGGTAGGCGGCGACTGAAGGGTGGTAGGTAGCGGCCGGAGGGCAACAGGCGACACGAGGGCCGAAGGACGGTCGTGGACAACTGGCAGCACAGTCGGCACAGTCGCTAGGGTGGCGGCTCAAGGCAAGGCAGTCGGAGGGTAGGGACCACAGCCTGTTGCGGGTCAAAGGCACAAACACGATTCCAAATGTCACAGATGCGATAGAAAATCAAAAACGCGATCTGAATGTACATAGACGTGAAAATATCAAAATGTTGTCATAAATGCCAGATCTGTAACTTAAAAACACAAAATCTGCAACAAAAGATGTTAAATGCAAAAGGGACAAGAGTCCCATCAGGCATGCCAAAATGTATACGGTGAAAATGGATAACAACAATATTGAAAGACTAAATAAATTCAACCACAAAACCCTAGCCTAACAACAACAAAGATCCACCATTACATATGAAGATTACCTAAGACAATGCAAATCAAATGAAATCACAAAGA
The DNA here is from genome assembly GCF_030272615.1 of Cryptomeria japonica. Lineage (NCBI taxonomy): Eukaryota > Viridiplantae > Streptophyta > Pinopsida > Cupressales > Cupressaceae > Cryptomeria > Cryptomeria japonica. Next base: position 32,739,982 of record NC_081409.1, on the reverse strand, counting down.
TTATACCATCACATGTCCAATAGGGTTTGAATCTCCATTCTTCCTATCCCCATTGATCTTGCTTGATATATTTGCTCTCAGATTTTATGTGCACAAGAGATCAACAAAGAACGGAAATGTGGTTGCAAGTAGGATCGCATATGAAAGATCGAATACATAGTGTAGTCAATTGATCAGTCAATTAGGGTTTGATAATGAAGGAAGCATCCGCTTATATAGAACACACTATAAGAAATTGAGGGATAAGATTGAGAGGTGTAAAAGATAAATGGTCGGCTAGGATTAGAGGGTAGGTAGTGTATGAATTAAGAGATGAATGACATGTGTCATGGGTAGAAAAGGTTAATGAATTAATTAAATAAATAAAGATTCACTTAATTAATAGAAGAAGTGGGATCAATTAAATAAATAAAAGTATTTATTTAATTTAGGGAAAAGGATAATTTAAATAGATAAAAGTATTTATTTAAATGAGAAATAAGGCTAGAAGAGGATAAATTAATTAATTAAATAAATAGAAGAATTAGGCTTAAATAATTAAATAAATAAAGATATTTATTTAATTAGACATGACAATTTTAGGTGTCTACATTTTGCTCCTCTTTGAGACAATGCAGCTTGTCGCATTGTTTCAAAGAAGATAATATGAACTGATACAAAGTTGCCCCAAGATGGGAATGATATACCCCCTCGAGAGATTGGATGAAAATGTTTAGAAAGATCACAGACAATCTCTCGATAAGAAAGAAAAGCTAGAATGGACTGGCTAGATAGGATAGAGTGACAGAGTCACAGGATAATGAAGACTGACTCGGGAAACTAGGGCTAAGGCTAGGGCTAGGGTAGTCTATAAAATAGACCACAAGGGGAATACATCCTCATTGTCATCCACACACCTAAGAGATCAGAGTGTAGAGAGAGAATAGAGAAGCAACAGTCAGCAGTGATGGCATTGGTGCATAGATTCGATCGCGTTCGCCGATTTCAGAGGCCAGCAAATGCAAGAGAGCCGGTAAGTACTGCAAAACCTCCTTGTACTTTGTCGCAATAAATGTTGTCATTAATGCATGCTAGGTAGTGCAATAAATGCATTCTAGAATATGTCAAACAAGGTCAAAAAATGTTGAGGCGTGTCTGTGCTGGTGCCAGGTGTGTATGTGTTTGTGTCAGGCGCGTCTATGAATGAAAAGGCATTTATGTCAAATGTGAGCGTGTCTGCATTGTGCAGGCGTGTTTATGCTATGTGGGCACGTCTATGTAGAGCAGGCGCGTCTATGCAGAGCATAGGCACGTCTGTGTATTTTAGGTGCGTCTGTACAGAAAAGGCGTGTTTGTGCAATATGTAAGCGCATTTATGTCATGAAGTCTCGTTTATGTCTTCATCGCCAAATCGACAGTTCTGTGATGAACATACGCTGTCGATTGGATAAGTTGCTGAGAGGATACACTCAAGTAGGTCCTCTAGGGAAGACCAAAATAGCAGATAGGGCTGGGATTGACGATTTTGTGATAGAACATACATTGCCAATTAGGAAACTACTCAAGAGGATACACTCAAGCAGAGGCCCTAGGATAGGCTAGATCGAGGCACTTTGTGATGAACAGTGAGTACCAAGACATAGTACTTTATGATGAATAGGGAGTACTAAAAAGAGTAGCACTTTGTGATGAACAGAGAGTGCAAAACATGTAGTGCTTTGTGATGAATAGGGAGTACCACTAGGATAAACAGCAACACTTTGTGATGAACAGTGAGTGTCACTAGTATAGAGTATCATAAGCACTTAGGATAATAAGCAGCATTTTGTGATGGACAAGGAATGCCACTTTAGCTGACACGGCTGATTTGATCTACTGTAGGAGTACTTACCTATGTTGGAGTCATGGGAGAGATTCCCATCGACTCAGAGTTTACGACCAGAGCTTAGATTTGAGGATAGAGCAGCTGTTGAGGTTATGGGATTGCGATTTATTCTGTATGTACTTGAGTTTTGGGTGAACATGGGGTTGTTGACTGCGCTAGCTGAGAGATGGCACTCAGAGACATGTACGTTCCATTTGCAGGTGGGTGAGATGACAGTCACCTTGGAGGATGTTTATAGGATATTGCGGATACTGATCGATGGGGAGTTGATTCCCTACGATCGAGACAGAGATAGGGATGTCCTGAGACGAGTGTTTCAAGATCTGGGATTGGAGATGAGGGCAGGACATGTGGCTTGGGATACCATGACACGGATAGGATTGGCACTACCATCAGTACTAGCAGGAGTGATCAGTGGGTTCCTATGTTCGGATAGGGCAACACGAGGGTTGGCTGTGGGCTGGGAAAGCACATTGGAGACACTGGTGACATAGCATATGAGATATGCTTGGGGACCATGCGTGCTGGCACATTTGTACTATGAGTTTCATCAGTTTGTATACCATGGATCTGTAGGATTGGGCTGCAGAGTGACATTATTATAGGTATGGGCTTATGAGCATCTGTCGGTTACCCGACCGATTCATTTCAGAGGTAGGGGCCATGGGTGTAGTTTTGTTCACTTATATGATATGATTACCTCACAGCTGCAGATCGAGAGACTGGAGCATTGGCCCAGGGTCATCAATAAGATTGACATTGCGGTATGGAGGCCATATCGAGAGTGCGAGGAGTGGGAGGATGACACAATGGAGCTTCCATACACCTTCAAGAGTAGGTATCTGATTGGGAGGACGCCCTATGTACTGGAGAGGCAGTTGGTTGATAGGGTTTGCTAGCAGTTCAGTAGGATTCAACAGATGCCATGGGGTTCTAGGATGTATACTCAGACAGTGAGGGATCAGGCACACTTCGGGCCATTATTGTCATATGATCAGGCGGTGATGCAGCTGGTAGAGATGATTCCTTTGCCTTGGGATACTACTTATTGGGTTGAGCATCCATTTCCTCGACTGACAGATCTAGGGGAGCAGATAGATGGAGATGGTGGGGGGGGATGAGGATGATGATGGAGATGGTGGAGGTAGAGGTCGATGGAGGAGGCGGGGGTGATAGGAGAGAGGAGAGTGGCTCCACAGAGAGAGGGTGGGGAGGAGAGACAGGCTCACGTGGTGAGAGGCAGAGGTGGATTACCTTTATAGGTGCCTGTAGCATAGGGTCCCAGACAGGTATAGGGATAGGGACAGGGGTAGGGGTAGCCACAGGTACAGGGGCATGAGCAGCCATAGGTACAGGGGCATGAGCAGCCATAGGTACAGGGGGGAGAGGAGGAGGATGAGCTATTGGAGTTGAGGGAGATCTTCCAGGGATAGGTAGATGAGATCCAGGATCTCAAGTGGGAGAGGGATGGACTCAGGAGACAGCTAAGGGACTGGTGCAGGAGCACCCTTCTAAGGGCTCCCACCATTTGATTTTGTTGTGATTTTGCTTCTTTATGAAGCCATGTAACTATAATAAGAGCCAAGAGCTCATTGGTTTTGTTTAGGTCCTAGTTTAGGTCCTAGGTTAACAAGTCTAGGTTGATTTTTCTCTTGGAGTTGAGGGAATGTGAGCCTATTGATGATTTTGGGGTCCTTTTGGCTTGGTTGTGTCTAGAGGATAGCCTAATAAAGGCCTAAAAGCCAAGAAAAGCAACATTGCAAAAGTTGCTTAAAAGTTGCAAAAAGTTGCACGACAACTTTTCAAAGTTGCTCAGCAACTTTTCCACCAAATTGGTCATAACCTTAGCTTGGCGTTGGGAACCCTAACCTTGGCACACAAATCGAGGTAAAGATATTATAAATTATTGCAAACCCTAAAATGAGGGGTTGGATGTCAGATTGTACAGCCAAATGAGAAACACCTTGACTGTGACTGAGTTTTTGTTGCCAGTCGGCACAAATGGAGCATTGAAGGATTGATAATAGATTGTTTTGGAAACTAAACTGAGTTGAGAGTCTTGTTTAGTGTTAATACTTTCATTTTGAGCATTTAGATCAAGTTTGTTTTGCAGGTTTTGTGTGCTTTGTAAATATTTTGTAATTTCTTCTTCACTGTCCAGTTTTGAACTGTTTTGTGAAAATGGGTTGGTAACTCTTATCCCCATTGTGGAAACACCATGAAACCATGGGGTATAGGAGTATAGACCCTGCATAGTATCTCAGAGGAATCAGGGCCCTGGAAAATGCAGGAAAACCCTTTAAAGACCCACTCCTAGGCAAGACTAGACTGTGCCCGGCTAGGAAGGGTCAAGGTTGCAGTGGTCCGTGAGAGCAAGGAAGGAGGCACCCTTTGGAGGAGTTTAAGAGGGGTGTGTGGAGCATCATTGGTGAGAAGGAGGATCTTCCACCAATCCAGACAAGGTGGTGAAGATAGCAAACCATCTCTGTGTCCCTAGCAGGCCTAAAAAAAACCCTTAATTTCACCTAGGGCAGTGTACAGACACTTGGGGTCCCAAAACCAAGAAAATATTTGAGCTTTTGACAAATGAATAGCAATCCCTTTGGGAAGTTTTCCAATTTTTGGCATCATTTGCAGGTGGAAGCCCTAAAAGTCTAGAATGGAGGCCTAATAGGGGCTCACTCCTTGTAGCCCTATTTTGTAGGAAAAAAGCAAAATAGTGAAATTGGTAACAAGAAGGAATGTCAAAACCTCTTAGGGGCACATGAATAGTGGCAGAAACATCTTAAAGACCTGTCCTATCCTTCCTAGGACCTCAGAAGGTGTAGGAAGAGTTAAACCCTTATAAGCCTATGTAAGGGTTTTTGAAGCTTGTGAGTAGGTGAGAGCCTAGGAGAAGAATCACTTATTGTTGGTGGGTGGATTGGGCAAGGGAAGTCCTAGAGATCCTAGGGTGTGGTTGGAACACCTGGTGATCCAAGAAGAGGATCAAAGAGCATAGACTAGGCTAGTCTATCCCAAGCCTTTCCCATCAAAGACACTGAGCGGGAGCGAGATCAGGCTATCCAGTGTTATACAAAGGCTGAGATAGCACTGAGGGTAGGGAGATAGGCGGCAGAGGACACAAGAGCTGGTTATTCTTATGTTCTGCGAGTCGGGGAGGAAATAGGCTACTGGAGAGACCTATACTATGGGGTTGTGTCATCAAAGCAGTGGGCCAGAGCTTCCATAGACCATCATGGACAACGACAACCACTAGAGGGAGGGATAGGAGACAGGCGTCCAGCGGTGGGGTTATGGGTCCTCCACCACCACCAGATAGAGGGGGCAAGAGAGATGATCCTGGGATGGGTCCTTCCAGGGCTCAGACTCCGTCGAGGCCAGGCGGCTCCGAGGGAGGGAGTTCATCATAGCCTTAGAGGGCTCCCTATGTATCAGTCTTGTACCATTTTTGTATGATGATGTAGACACCTTTGGGTGATTGTAGCCATATGATTTTGACATCATTGTATCATGACACTTATGATTATATGTATATATATGAGATGATTCATCTTTGCGGCAGCTATATGCATGTGTACCTATGTGATGCTTCTATGTGATGCTTATGATATGGATGCAAATATGTACATGATGGAATGCAATATTTTTATTCTTTTATGTTTTTAATATGTTATGCGAATGTGAATGTATGAAATGTAGATGAATATGATAATGCAAATGTAAAATGTGCTAATATGTGTTGTGTGTAGGATGTGATGCAATTGTAATATCTATAAGTATGTATAAAATGCTTAATATATGGTAATGCAGGTGAAAACTACATGAAATGCAAATGTTTTTGGTGTGTCATTATACTCAGTGGTGTGATAGCGGGCTACACAGGCTGAAGAAGGACGATGTAAGTCAATCAAGAAAGGGGATGGAAGATAGAAGGTATGAAAGTGAAAGATCTTCTTGTGTGTTATCATCATTGAGCTTTATTATGGCAAAATAGGTTATGACAATTGAGGCATATGTTCGACCCAGAAAGTCATTGTACCTGTTTGCATGGAGATAAGACGGTCTCAAACAAGGAATGCCCCAGTTCACACTAGACTCTCAGTGTCCTCATATCCTTGGACAAGTCATAGCATTACTATGAGACAATCCACAGACAGCAAAAGAAAAATAGGTGATGATACCCCATCCTTGCCTTTCTAGTCAAAGACATCCTGGAGATAGAATCTCTAGTCAAAGACATCCTGGAAAAGATAAAATCAAAAGAAAACCAAGGCTCGACACCAACATCCACTATAGTCCTCAAGTTTAGTGTCTCTTGTCACTTGTATAAGTCATATTTGATTGTGGTCACAATGTTTACTTTCACAAAAGGATAGATAGCACTGAACCATAATGTTGTCTGAGTCTGTTAAAAGATTTGATTTGTTGAAGCCCATTGTTGCTGCTGTGTCTCATCTGAAACTAACTGAATCCATGAAACTGATACTTTATTGTGGAGAAGATGGAACTTTATTACGGATTGGCGATGCAAGTGTTGCTTTATTGCAGATTGTGCACGGATAGACTGAAGGAAGCTGGAAGAAACTGTACTGCTCGAAACATGTTATGTTCTCAGTTCCACTCCCATCACTAGACGTAGGATTTGCCTTAGCCACAGATAGGAGTTGATTTATTATGAATGGAAAGGGGTGAAAAAGGAGGTTTATTATGAATGGCTAACCAATCTTTGGTAGATCAATAACAAGTCATGATGGGAATGTGTAAGGTTTATTATGAATGTATAGGTTGTGGGTGTGTGCAAAGGGAAAGGATGAGATGGAATCCTGAAGGAGGGAGGAGCAATGTCTCTACGCATGGCACTGGTGACCCAATTTTCACCATGGTACTTGCCCAGGGCGCCACCGAAGTGGTTTTCACTGTTGGACAAAAATGTTTTTTTTGTTTTTCAATTTTTTTGTGTTACAAGGCGCCTATTTGCCAGGTTTTCACCAAGTAATGATTTTTTTATTTTTATGATTTTTTTGTATTTTTGATATATTTTAATTTTTTTGTATTTTTGATATTTTTTTATTTTTTTGTATTTTTAAATTAGGATACTCTGAAGAGCTATGTGTAAAACCTGTGAAGGTGCATGTTGTTGATAGGATCCTCCAAAGGTTCACCCTCTGTGGTTGAGAGCTGATATGCACCAGATCCATATGATGTTGTGATAATGTAAGGACCAAGCCAGTTTGGTTCGAACTTTCCCTTCTTCTCTTTGTCTTGCTGATTTTTAGGATTTTCTCTGAGGACCAAGTCACCTACCTCAAATGTGTGAGGCTTGAATTTATGATTGTAGTTGTGACTCATTCATTTTTGATAAGCCTTGAGATGATTAAAAGCAGTTTGTCTTCGTTCATCCAATAGTTCAAGTTCCTGTAAGCGAGAGACCCTGTAGTCTTCATCACTAATAATGTTTTGCAAAGAGACTCATAAAGAGGGTAACTCAATCTAAATAGGCAAGATAGCTTTAGCACCATAGACAAGTGAATAGGGTGTAGCTCCTGTAGGTGTGCAGTAGGCCCAAAGTGCGGGATTAAGTTGGATATGCTAATTGCGGCCAGCGTCGTCGACTGTCTTTTTTAGGATTTTAAGGATTGTTTTATTAGACACCTTAGCTTGACTGTTACCTTGGGGGTAATAAGGTGTGGAAAAATGATGGGTAATATGGAAGCGGTCATAGCGTTCACGAACATCCTGATTTTTGAATGGACGCCCGTTATCGGTGATGATAGAAACAGCAATACTGTATCGACAAATGATATAGTTGAGAATGAATGTCACAATTTATTTTCTAGTAACTTGTGTAAAAGGCACGGCTTCAATCCATTTTGTGAAATACTTTGTGGCAATGATGATGAATTTATGACCATTGGAGGAAGGGGGTGAATCTTGCCTATGAGATCGAGTCCCCATTGACAAAAGGGCCAAGGAGTCGCAATTGGTTGAATTTCTTGCGCTGGCGCATGAATGAGGTCTCCATGAATTTGACACTGCTTACATTTCTTGACAAACTGATATGAGTCTTTTTCCATATTGGGCTAGTAATATCCAGTCTTAATGAGTTTCTTGGCTAAGGTAGGACCACTAGAATGTGGACCACATATCCCTTCATGAACTTCACGTAATGCAATCTGAGCTTCGTTCCTTTCTAAACATCTAATAAGAGTGCCATCTAGACCTCGATGGTATAGGATATCGGCTAAAATGACATATCGAGATGATTGGCGAATGAAAGTGCGACGTTGGTTATTGGATAGGTCAAGAGGAAGGGTATTATCACGAAGGTATGTGAAAATGGAACCATATAACTGGGACTCAGGACCGATGACACATATCATCTCAGTAGGAGTGATGTCATATGAGGGAACCAAAAGGTTATCTACCAAGAACTCATAGCAGGTCTCGTTCTATGGTAGATCGATTAGTGAAGCAATTGTAGCCATGGCATCCGCGTCGATTCTACTCTCTTGGTATCTGCTCAAAGTCTAACTTCATGAAATGTTGTTTTAGTTCATCCACCATTCTTTTGTAAGGCATTAATTTCTCATCCTTTGTTTGGTAGTCATCAGTTGCTTGACGAATTACAAGTTGAGAGTCCCCAAAAACATGAAGTTCCTGGATCTTCCACTGAACTGCAATCTGTAATCTAGTTGTTAATACCTCATATTATGTTATGTTATTAGTGTAAGGAAATGATAATCGATATGATTTTGGTATGGAATCCCCTTGAGGAGTTATGAAGAGGATGCCAGCTCCTGCCCCATGCTGTGTGTATGAGCCGTCAAAGTATAGCTGCCAAGGCTTTGTGTGTGACACTGTCAAGATGGATTCATCTGGAAATTCTGAAGTTAGAGGAACATCATCTATCATGGGAGCATCTGCTAACTAATCTGCTATAGCTTGTCCTTTTATTGCTTTTATGTCCACATACTCAATGTCGAATTCACTCAGGAGCATCACCCATTTGGCTAGTCGCCCAGTAAGCATTGCTTTATTGAGAAGGTATTTCAATGGATCAATCCTTCCAACCAACTTAGTTTTATGAGTTAGCATGTAATGTCATAATTTCTATGAAGCAAAGACCATAGCGAGACATGCATGCTCAATTGGTGTGTAGTTTAGCTCATATCCCACCAATGTGTGACTGATGTAGTAGACTGCCTTTTCTTTGCCCTCAGCAACTTGTTGTGCTAAGAGTGCCCCCAGTGTTGTTGAAGTAGCTAATATGTATAGTAATAGAGGTTGATCTGGAACTGGTGGCATCAAGACTGGTGGATTCAGAAGATAATCTTTGAGTATCTAGAAAGCCTATTGGCAGTTATCATCCCATTGAATTTGATGTTTTTGTGTAACAAATGCTGAAAAGGATTACATTTATCTGCAAGTTGTTCTATGAATCTTCGTATGGACTGGAGTCTCCCTTGCAAAGATCAAAGTTGACTAATATTTCTTGGTGGTTGCATCTCTAGGATGGCCTTGACTTTTGTTGGATCGGCTTTGATTCCTCTTTTTGAGACAATCAATCCCAGGATCCTCCCGGAGGTTACTCCAAAGACACATTTCTTGGGGTTTAATCTTACTTTGTATATTTCCAACCGATCAAAAATGACAGAAAGTATGTCCAAATGTGTATCTCTGTCTATTGATTTCTCAAGAGGTCGTCAACATAATCTTCCATAGTAACATGCATGAGATCATGAAAGAGAGTAGTCATGGCTCTTTGATATGTAGCGCTTGCATATTTTAGCCCAAAGGGCATGACATTCCAATAGAAAGTTCCCCAAGGACAAGTGAATCTTGTTTTGTGTTGATCCTCGGATGCGATTTTTATTTGATTATAACCAGAGAACCCATCCATCAAAGATAACATCGCATGACCTACTGTGAGATCTACAATCAGGTCAATGTTTGGTAATGGGAAGTCATCCTTAGGAAAAGCTTTGTTGATGTCTCTGAAGTATGTACATATTCTAATGCTATGATTTGGTTTACTGACAGGCACTAAGTTGGAGATCCATTCAAGATAATCAATTGGGCGTATGAATCCGACAGCCAATAATTTTTAAAGCTCTGCCTTGACTAATAATGCCACTTGTGGATGCATCTTTCTTAATTTTTGTTTCACTGGTTTTGCCCCTGGTTTACCTGTCAAATGATGCATTACCAAATCCGGATCCAATCCAGGCATATCAACATATGACCATGCAAAATTAATTTGTCACTCCGTGAAGAAACTTATGAACTTTGATCTTTCTGTCTCTGTCAGGGATTGAGCCAGGAATATGTTATGTGGACTTTCTTCTGTACAAATGTTTGTTTTGATGGTTTCCTTTACTAACATAGATGATTTTTCTTCATATGATGCTGGGAGGATATTGAGCCTTCCATCCTCGGGTGCCTCGGAGAGGTTTTTGCCCTCAGATACGTCTTTTCTTTTTACTTTTTTGGGGTAAGACAGTGCCACAACGTGGTTTTCACTATAAAACCCTTGATTTGTTTTTATTTTTATATTTTTGCGACTAGAAGGCTCGACACCCTCACCAAAATATGCCACGTTGTTGAGTTCTATAGTGTATCCTGCTTTATGGTCCCTAGGGGGAAGATCATCTTGTATGCTTAGATAGTCAATAAAGGCTTCATCATTTTGGAATGTGTCAAACTATGCAGGTCCTTCATGGTCCCAGTCAATAAGTTGGTGGTGAACAAGGGGAAGGTCGTTGATGTCTTCAAAGTTAACGGGGCTAAGAGTGAAGATGCAGTTATACTCAGGTATGTCGAGGTAGTTATCGAGGTCATCGTTGGTACTCTCCTCATCTGTCTCAATCGTGAACAAATCCAAATTGTCATCACTAGTAGTGCATTTTGGGACAGGTGTCCTCATTCTATGTGATTTCGACCTAGAATCTAGAGGTAAGGACTATGTGGGATCCTCAGGGGTTGTTTCTTGACCAACTTTGAATTTTCTATAAAATTCCTCTTCTTCTGTGGGTTCACCTGGTTCTCTGAATGTCTCGGCGAGTTCATAGTCACTGGAGGATTTGTCTTAATCCCATTCCCATTCATTGGAGTCTGTGGAATAGCGATTCTCTTGTTGAATTTTGGTAGCTTTGATTTGTAATGCTTCTTCTGTCTTTCGAATGTCTTTCTTGGAAGACATGAAACCAAGTCTTTTCAAGCGTTCCTTTTTGAATGTTAATTTTGTAATACCCTAAAAATGGTCATCTAAACCATGAGCCCCTAATCTTGACAACATCACCAAGGTCCTAACCAAAGGCAGTTAAATAAATCTTGAGGGCACGATTAATTCTAAAATCATGAAATGTCACATGGCAAAATTAACCAACCTTGATATTGATTAAATATTTATTTAATTAATTAAATCATTCCAAGTAAATCATTTTAAACAATTATCTTATTTATTTTATTAAATATCCTAGCATATTTAATTAAATAAATCAATTTGCCATCAAATCAAGAAAGAGGAATTGGAAATTATAAGCACAAATCTTCAAAAATGGAAATAAATCAAAAAAGGAATTAATTGACCAAAAAAGAATTAAAAATTTGAGAAAAGAAACCAATTGGAGATAATCTTGAAAAACAAATTAAAAATTGATAAATAATCTCAGAGAAAGAAATTAAAACAATTGAATATTAAAATTGAATGAAATAGAGAATAAATCAGTTTTTTCTGATTTAATCTTAATTTTAGTTCAATTTCCTTTAAAACTGAGAAAGGCGTCCAATCACATCAATTCACCTAGATTGTGCTTCCTCTTGGAAAATCTTGACCGCTCGTCATCATTTGATCTCAGCCGTTGGTTTCTTTCTGAATTTTCTATAAATTCAGGCTCTCATCTCTCATTTAAAAGATCCTGGAGAATATATTGTTATTATGTTGTTTTTGCTCTAGGTTCATTGAGAATATTGCAAATTATTTCATATTGATTAAATCATTTAACTTAATATTTCTTAAATCTTGTTAGATTAATCTTGTATCCATCTAGCCAATATCATGCTCATATAGATAAAATCCTTCATCTTGATGTTGTCTAGTCACTAGTATTGCTAAATAATCAGAGAGCAATCTTATACTCGCATCTTTTAAAAGGCAATGGGTTGATTTGTTATGGTTTATTATTCATTGATTATATCTGATTAACCATGCATGTAATTACTTGATTGAAGTGTTGTATCTTGCAGATACAGATACATGTCCACTTTTCACACACACATTTCTAGCGCCCACCATGGGGTAGAAAACTATTTTTTTTGGCCTCAAAATCATTTTTTTTTATCCTACAGGTTTCGTCCGTACAGCCTCTGTGAAATATCGTATGAGCAGTTTCACTGCATCGTACGACATTATATTGACACCTGCAATTTATCATACGAAACAAGATCATATCCTTTAAATTGTCGTACAAATCAGGATTGTCATTCGTACGACATACTGATTCTTTTATACTCTGTCGTTTTGTGTTGATTTTTAACTCGTACAACATGTTGCTCGTTCTATCTTTGGTTGTTTTGTGTTGATTTATAACTCATATGATAAAAGATTTCTATCATTCTGCTTTATGAATATTGTCGTACGATTTTTCTGACAGATTAAAAACAAACTACTTTTCAGGATTTTTTTGGATTAAATTTTGATTATGCTAACGCTAACCCTGAACTGTTTTCTGTTTGCCTGATATTTTCACAGCCTGACCAGTTTCTTGTAGGACGTTTGTCAAAGAATTTATCGAACAAACATACGCCTATCAAAGAATGAAAACAACATGACTACTGATGCGTTGTTTTTTGCAGGTTGCCTAAGGAGAAATCAATCAAACATTGTGTATTCCTTAATTTTTCTAGGCACTTAACTTGCTATCTAGGTAAATGAACAAATCTGTCTTTTGTGTCTTTTTAGAAAATTCTGAGAGGTAGGAGAATATGCTCTTGTCTTTCTAAGACAATCAGAAATCTAGACCCTTGAGGCTTTTTCTTTGTTTGAGATTTGTACATATTTAGTAGGCCTACCCTCCTGAGGAGATAATAACTCTATAGCCTTTATGGCCGGTGAGAGGGGAACGACCTAAGTGGGAACGGCAAAACGCCAAGTACTCCAACCCACTATAAAATAAACGTGATTTAATAAAAATCAAGTCAACGGCAGTGCTTGGGAATAGCTCTCCTCAATACCTTCGAGTATATTAAACCATGGTTTTCAAGGATGGGAGACCTCTTAATTGAGTTTATACCTCGACGCGCTGAACGAAACCCTTACTAGATCCGATAAAAATTAGAAGCTACCTGATTCACCTCCGAAAGGTTGATAATCTTTGTGCAAGAGAGATGGTAACTCTCCCAAGACACTTGCCATATCATGCCCCCATTAGCGTTTGGAGTCGGCTAATACAGTGTTGAGAATCCATTGTGTGAGACTCGGAGGTCGTATTTTGATTAGCTATTGGGCGTGTACCTAAGTCAGCAAGCAAAGGTTTTCTTCTCTAAGCCAACTTCCATAGGGTTTGCATGTTGTGATTGGAGTTACTATTCGTACTGCTTTTTTTTTGTGCTTTCATCTCCCAAACTGAAACTGAATTACTAAAACTGGAGAACACAAGTCAACAAACTCAGTGATCAAAACTCTGTCTGTGTCACAAATCAATCTATCTTGGTCAAAAATCAGTCCACCTTAGAATTGGTCATGTTCAGTTGCCTTATCCAGTCATTGAAAAACCCAGAATTTTTTAGTCTCTGATCTATGAACAGTCATACAAGTCTGGTAATTTGTCGTCCTACACCAAATCCTATGTCGTACGAGTATACTATATTGTCATCCTGAGCCCAATCCTCTATCGTACGAGACCCAGTAGTCTATCGTCCTAAGCCATGTCCTGTGTCGTATGAGACAGAACTGAACATAATCATTTATCATCCGGGACCTACCCATTTGTCGTATGGTACTAGGCAACAACTTGTACGAAATAGAACTATTGTCATCCTGCACCTGTTATACTGTCATACGGCTTCAGAAATACAGTCGTACGAGTCTCTAATTCTGTCAGTCGAGAACAGTCAAAACCTATCCAAAACAGTTTTACAGTGAGCCCAAAACTGGTTATCATATTCCTAAGCATGAAACAACCTTGATAGTGTACCTCTGCAGTTGCGTTGCACAATTTTGTCGATCATTTCTCAGCTAGTTCAAACGAAAATTTTATCAAACCTAAGTCAACTTGGATTATGTATTACACAGGATAGATCATTCCTGAAACCAGACCAGATCTTAAGTTACTTCTCTTAATTACTACATTAAATGAAATACTAGCTACAATTTGATCTTGACTTCTGCAAAACATCTCACTCTCGGTCTTGTCGGTTAGAAATGTCTGTTCAAACCAGAAGTTCTCGCAACAAAAAAGACAAAGAAAAAGAAACACCCTTTTCGACCAAAGACAGTCCGTTCTTCAAAGAAAAACCCTTTTACAATAAACCGTCCTCATCACAGATACCAGTTTACGACATACCAATCTTTGGTCAGCCCCTATCTCCCACCATGTCTGGGGAAAGACAAGAAAGAGAAGCTAATAAACAAAATACTCACGATGACTTCAGCAATCATGCCACTGACAGCAATTCATCAACTGAATCTAAGCTTCCTGAACCTCCTAAAGATGAAGTACATAGATGTCAGAATAATAAAGAATTCAGGGAAATGATGAAGGTCATCATGGCTAGGGAAAAAGAAGACTATTTCCTAGAATTAGCAAAACAAGGTGCCAAACTCCCTACTGGTTATAATGTGGAGGCCCTCGTTGCTAAAGAGGAAGAGACACCATGGGGAAAAATGAGCAAACAAATGCAAGCATTACAAACTGCTGTCACAAGAATAGAAAATAAAGATAAAATGCCAAAACAATATTCTTTGGACACAATATGCCCGTTCCCATTTGACAAAAACCTTTACATGTCTCCATTTCCTTCACGAGTTGACATACCAAAATTTGAAAAGTATGATGATACCTCATATCCTCAAGATCATGTCAGAGAGTTCTGTCGCTTGTATGGAGTTCATGCACGATCAAACGTACCTCATGCGCCTTTTCCCAAGGAGTTTAGGAGGTCAAGCAATGGAATGGTTCGCAATCCTACCCAAAGGGATAAAAACGTTTGAAGAAGTAATCCAACTATTTTTACAACAATACTCATACAACATTCGTCATCCAATCACTATGGTAGAACTTTGCAATACCAGACAAATATAGGAGAACCCTTTCTCACTTTCCTGCAACGATGGAGAAAGATGTTCTCTAGATATTCGTGGACTATCCCAGGTCTTGAGAAAATGGATATCTTTGTCAACAACTTAGTCCCTGAACTGAAGTACAGTGTCCAGATGCAATTATACCCCTCATTCAACAAAATGGTAGATAACACCCTCAGAATGGAAGACGTGCTTATCAAAAAGGGAGATATCTCACTTTGGAAAGAAACATTGCAAGGTTCTAGCTCTAAAGAAAAGAGTAAATACTGTAAATATGGAAAAGACAGCAACAAGAATGTTGTTAATGATGGAGTGGTAGATATTGTCCAAACAAAAACAAAATCCACAATATTTAACTTGGCCAGTGGCACGCAAGCACTCAAGGCAGCTGAAACTACAACAGAGAATCCCCCAAAGAAAACAAGAGAATGGTTTAAAGACAAACCTTAGGTCTCAAAGCCTAAGCGTGAGTTTACTCCTCTAGATGAGTCATACGAATCAGCTTTTAAAACTTTATTGGCAAATAATTTGATAACATTGCTAGACAATTCCAAACCATACGACCCAGAAATTAGACCCAAATGGTGGAGAGAAAATGAATACTGTGACTACCATCGGAACAAGGGACATAACATAAACCACTGCATGAAACTCCGACATGAAATCCAAGGTCTCATTGATGCGGGCAAGATTGTTGTTGGAAATCACGCGACAAATGCTGATCATAAGGCCTTTAATGATCCCTTACTAATGTATGAACAAGGAGATTCCTCAAAATCCAAGGGAGGAGCTAGAGTCAATTATACTTATACTAACAATGATAATGTGATCAACATGATTGAAACTATTCAACCTGAATATTGCAATGTGATCATAGTCCCAGACCACCAAAATCAAGCACAAGCTGCTAATGTTGTGACTCGCGCTCAAAGGAAGATTTCTCTCCCAGGAGCTAGTCCCCCAACTTTTGTTCAAACAACATCAAAACTGCCAAATAGACAAACAGACACAATCATGGCTAAATCGAAACAACCAGCTTCATCATCTTCCCTTGGTTATAGCATTGTCGAACAATTGAAGAGAACCAATGCTCAAATCTCCATTTTAGAACTGCTTAAGATCTTTTCTGCTCATAAAGAGGTCCTAGACAAGGCTCTACATACCACCAGTGTCCCTAAAGATTTGGATGTATATCGGTTTCAATCTATGGTGGGTCACCTGACCTCACCCCATTATCTCACATTCTCTGAAGAAGATGATAATTCACTAAGTCACCCGCATAACCAGCCATTGCACATTGAAGCCATGATCTATAAACACCGCATTAAACGTGTTTTGATAGATGGAGGCATTCTATTGAATATTTGTACTTACGGTCTATTAACACAGCTGGGATTCTCTGAAAATGTTATCGATTCAATAAAGAAGATAACAATCAAGGCTTATGATGAAGAGGAAAGAACTTCTAAGGGACTAGTATCATTACCAATCAGAGTAGGACCTATGGAGAGAGATGTCATTTTTCAAGTCCTAGATCTTCATCTTTCATACAACATCTTACTGGGTAGGCCATGGATTCATGAAATGAAAGCAATACCATCTACATATCATCAATGCCTGAAGTTTCCCTACAATAGAGTTGAAGTCAGTATTCCTGCTGATATAAGCTATACCTGCAATGCATTAACACAAGGTGTTGATGCTTTTGTTCCTAATAATAGAGCAGCTTCTGCAGCTAAAACTTTGGAATCTTTGCTGAAAGATTTGGAAAAGAAACTGAGAATCACAAACACCGGCATGGATGGTTACAAGATAGAGCCTATACTCTCACTAATGTCTCTTCGTCCATCACCAAGATAGACGGGAAAACCATCAAAGGGTATGAGGCCACAAACTTCAACTCCAAAATTCATTTATGATGGCACCTTTATACAGTCCTCTACTTCTCTTGCAGGTGAAATAGAAGGGGATGATGTCCTTAAATTTCTCTTCAAAGAAGACAGTGTAGATAAAGAAATACGACATTGTGAGATTTCTCCAACACAATATGGTCCAGGCTATAAGATGCTTCAACGCATGGGATATTCAGGTACTGGTCCTCTAGGCAAATGTCAAAAAGGTATTGTTGAACCTATTCAGTTACAAACTAAGTCTGCCAATGATAAAGTTGGACTGGGATATGATCCAAGAAAGTCATCAGATCAGAAGCACACATCTCACCATCAACGTAAGTGGAAGAAAAAGGTACTACCTCTAACAACACGAGAAATTAATACTCAACAAACTCAAGAGGAATGTGACCGTGAACAAAAAGAATTGCCCACCCAGGGAGAGGAAACAGATGGTAAGCAAGTTCCAGTTATGTCAACTATGATACCACATTAAGTAGACGCCCCAAAGGATATGAGAGATGAAATATACAGAATCAGAGAATTGTTTGCACCAATGAACATTCTGGTCACATATACTGGCAGACAACAAGTAGATGACTTAGAAACTGATTCAAATGAGTATGAATGGGGTCCAGATCACATCTTAGATACATCTACTATAGAAATGCTTGAAGAATTTAGGGATACCGTAGATGACGCACAAGAGTTGATATGCCTAAGAATGAAAAAGGAAATAGAAGAAATCAAATTAAAATGACAAGAAGACTACGACCGACAGCGGGAGAAAGAAAGGACACAAACAAGTACTTCACCTACCAATCCTCCTAATGAGATAGGACAAATCAAGTACGGAATCACACAAGAAGAACTAGAAGCTACAGCAAGAGAACCAGTCATTAGTCTAGAAGAAGCTAAATGGAACAGACAACGGGGGTTAACAGAACT
Source organism: Cryptomeria japonica (assembly GCF_030272615.1). Classification (NCBI taxonomy): domain Eukaryota; kingdom Viridiplantae; phylum Streptophyta; class Pinopsida; order Cupressales; family Cupressaceae; genus Cryptomeria; species Cryptomeria japonica. Next base: position 32,721,978 of record NC_081409.1, on the reverse strand, counting down.
GTCAAAGTCATGTCCACACGTGTGTCAAATGCAAGCAATCAATGAACCAAATCACGAAGGAACTTGCAGCACCAAAGATGTGGGTGTTGATACTATATATGCCTTCACTAAACCACTTGAAGATGAGTCAACAACTTCATCCTATGACTCTGATTACTCAGACAGGAGCTCTATTTATGATAACAATTATTCAACAACGCATTATGACTACTCTATCATGAATGATGTAATATTGTCTACTGTTATACCACGGTATGTAGCCCAGTCTGAAGTAGGTGACGATGCTAGAAGTAGGTCGGTTGAATTAGGTCCAATACATTCTAACATGAATGATGATAATTGTGTCATAACTCTTCCTGGTCTCGAGACACATACACAAGGTAATCTTCTGGAACTCAACTGGTCAGTCCGAAACAATGATGATAGTATCGTGAACTCCCTTGAGCCTGTTCCAACCTTATCCTTAATGCATCCAGAACTGATTGATTGCACCCTTTATAACCAACCCTTGAATGTACCTACTTTTTCCAATGACTATACATTAGCCTACTATCTCAATGTAGTTGAACCCATGTACTCTTCCACCAGCGAACAAAATGAAAACATGACTGAAGTGGATATCAAGTATCTTAGTCGCAAAAACAAGAAAAATAAGAATAAAAGATCTGATGGCAAAAACCACATTGTGGCGGTGTCAGACTCTAAAAAAGAGAAAATAAAGGACAAACCTAAGGGTGAAAACCTCTCTGGGGCGCCTGAAGGTGAGATACTTGATATACTACCAAGTCACTTCCAGGAGAGATCTTCCATATTGATCAAGCCAACTCAGCCAATGAACATTGGGATTCAAGAGATACCGCATATCATTCACTTAGCTCAGTCATTGTCAGCAGAAGAGTTAAAAGATTTCAGCAATCTGTTTTTAGAAAAGAAGATCAACTTTGCATGGACATACTCAGATATGCCAGGACTAGATCCTGATCTCATCATGCATCATCTCTCTATTATCTCAGGAGTTAAACCAGTCAAACAAAAACTCCGAAAGATGCATCCTCATGTGGCACTACTAGTCAAGGCTAAGCTAGAGAAATTACTAAAAGCTGGATTTATCAGAGCTATAGACTATGCAGAATGGATATCCAACATAGTACCTATATCAAAAGCAAACAAATCTATTAGAGTTTGCATAGATTTCAGGAATCTCAACAAGGCATGTCCAAAAGATGATTTTCCATTGCCCAACATTAACATGATAGTAGATATGATTGTTGGATATGAGATGTATTCATTAATGGATGGATTCTCTGGTTACAATCAAATCAAGATAGCGCCTAAAGATCAAGAGAAGACAGATTTAACATGTGCATGGGGAACCTTCTACTAGAATGTTATGTCGTTTGGTCTGAAGAACGCGGGAGCAACTCACCAAAGAGGAGTAACCACTATTTTCCATGATATGATGCATAAAAACATGGAAGATTATGTTGATGACACTCTGGTAAAAACTACGAAGAGATCTACACACATTCAAGAGCTAGGCCTCATATTAGATCGAATGGAAAGATTCAAGCTCCGCTTAAATCCAAAGCAATGTGCATTTGGGGTAACATCAGGAAAATTGCTTGGGTACATAATATCCAGAAAAGGAATTGACGTTGACCCTGAAAAGGTCCGAGCTATAATGGAAATGCCTCCACCAAAGAATATCAGTCAGATGAGAAGTTTACAAGGTAGTCTTCAATCAATAAGGTGTTTTATATCTCAGCTAGCTGACAAACCTCAACCCTTCACAAAGGTATTAAGGAAAGGGATTCAATACAACTGGGATAAAGATTGTGAATGACATTTACAACAAATCAAAGAATATCTTTCTAATCCACCCATATTAATGCTATTGATTCAAGGTAAGCCATTGATCCTGTACATATCGGCTATGGATACTTCACTGGGGGCACTTCTGGCACAACGGGATGATAATAAAAAGGAACAAGCTATCTATTACATCAGCAGAACATTGGTGTCATATGAAATGAATTATACTATAATAGAGAAAGCATGCTTAGCTTTGGTCTTTGCATGGCAAAAATTAAGGCATTATATGTTGGTACACTCTATTAAGCTGGTAGCCAAGATTGATCAACTTAAGTATGTTCTTAGTAAAGCAACGCTTATAGGAAGAGTGGCCAAATGGGTCATGGTCCTTACAGAATTTGACATTGAATATGTGGAACGTACAACCATCAAAGGACAGGTTATTGCAGACCAACTTACTGAAGCTCCACTGGAAGACGATCAACCTCTGCATATAGAATTCCTAGATGAATCAATCATGCACCTTACTGAACAATCATGGAAGATGTTCTTTGATGGGTCTTTCACTCAACATGGTTTTGGTGCCAGGATACTATTTATTAGTCCCCAGAAATACTCAATTCCAAAAGCTTACAAACTTCTCTTCGCTTGCACAAACAACATTGCAGAGTATGAAGCTTTGGTAAATGGGATCAAGCTGGCCATCAAGTGGAAGATCGTGGAATTACACATCTATGGAGATTCTCAACTCATTATCAACCAGATTAATGACCTATATCAGACAAAAGATGAGAAACTGATGCCTTACAAGAGGATGGTGGATGACCTCAAGAAATATTTTACCTTCGTATCATTTCAGCAAATCCCCAGAACAACAAATAGAGCAGCGGATGCAATGGCCACTTTGGCATCTATACCACATCTACAGGAGTCTAATTTTCGCTTTGAATTCCTGGTGGAAGAGTTACATCACCCTGCCTATGATTCTCCCAAGTCCCAGGTGGTCTGTTCTATTATTGGACATGACTCATCTCGTTATAGCCACATTTTCTCTTACCTGCGTGACCAAGTCATCCCTGCTAATCTTTCCCGAAATGAAAAAAGGAACCTAATCTGAAATGCATCATGGTACATCATCATTGCTAATGACCAATTCAGGTAAGGTTTAGATAATACTTTGCTTAGATGTCTAGAAATTGAAGAGTCTCAATGCGCATTATCTGAAGTTCATGAAGGTGTTTGCAGATCTCATTCGAACACTCTAACTTTAGCACGCAAACTACTAAGGGTTGGCTACTACTGGCCAGACATGGAGAAAGAAGCTATAAACTTTGGTAAAACCTATGACAAGTGTTAGTTGCATGGGCACCTTATACACGCTCCAGCAAGGGATCTCATACCCTTTGTGACACACTGGCCCTTTCAATAGTGGGCGTTCGATCTGGTAGGCCAAATTTATCCTGCGTCATCTAATGGACATAAATTTATTATCACTGCCACTGAGTACTTCACTAAGTGGGTAGAAGCGGTTCCACTCATCAAGGCAACCAGAAAACAAGTAGCTCTATTTATTCTTAACTATATCATCTGCAGGTATGGTATACCTTCATCAATTATAACAGACAATGGAGGACAGATTAAGAACAAAGATCTAGATGAACTCTATGACAAGTTTAAAATCAAACAACACTGGGCCTCAGTATATTACCCTCAAGGTAATGGACAAGTAGAGGCATCTAACAAAAACCTACTAACTATCTTGCACAGAACAGTGAACAAGTCCGGGAAGGATTGGCATCTGCAGCTCAATCCTGCACTATGGGCTTATAGAACAAGTATCAGAACACCTACTGGGGCTACACCTTTTTCTTTGGTGTAAGGGTCCGAAGCAGTATTACCCATTGAAGTAGAAATACTATCTCTAAGAGTTTCCTTGCAAGGTCTTGTTACTGATGAAGACTATAGAATATCTAGATTGCAAGACCTCGAATTGCTGGATGAGCATCAGCAAGTGGCGTTTGATCATCTCAGAGTGTATCAGAAGAGAATGTCTAGAGGATATAACAAGAAAGTTTGACATCGATAATTTCAGGTTGGTGATTTAGTTCTAAGAGAGAATCCTAAAAATCAACAGTTTCAAGATAACAAAGGGAAGTTTGAACCCAACTGGCTGGGTCCCTATATCGTTACTGCAACTTTTGGCTCAGGTGCCTATCAACTTTCAACATTAGAAAGAGAATAGCTTCATGAACCAATCAACATCATCCATCTGAAGAAATTCTTCACCTAAATATTCTCTACTCCAGCAGCTTTTACAGCAGAAAAAGTCCTGAAGAAATCATAAAAATAAAAAAAGTCCTGAAGAAATCATAAAAATCAGAAAAAGTCCTGAAGAAATCATAAAAATCAGAAAAAGTCCTGAAGAAATTCAAAAAAAAAGAAAAAAAGAAAAAAAGAAAATAGAAGAAAAAATGGAAAAAAGAGAGAAAATGCCCTGGTGAAAACCTGGTAAACAGGCACCTTGGTAAAAAAAATAAATGAATCTCTACCAAGCAATTGAAAACCTGGTAAACGGGCGCCTCTTGTACTCAAGCCCTCCATCTATCAAACGCAACATTGGCATTCCCGCTTTCCTGCATATTTTCTTTCGCTTCTACATAGCTTTCAGTCACTTTTGTGACACCCTAGTTCGTTGGAACCGTCATGGCTTGAAACCAATCAATGTCCTAGCCTTAGGTAATCGACAAGAGCACATTACATGTCCTAAGCAGTATCAACCAAGTCAACCTTACGTTAGTGAAACCTAGTCGTCCACTCCGAGTCAGTCACCTGTCTCCTAACTACTGAAGAGTTTTATCACTGAGTTAACAAGTAAAACAACATAACGGAAAACAATCACTAAAAAGTTTAAGCTATGCATGAAAATTTTATTTGTGTGTTGTCTTTTATATTGGTTTTCGATTATTATCCCTCTGAGTAACTCAAAGAAGTCTATCATGACTGAGAGGAGCAAGGTTTGGGGGCATAATATTTTCTTTGTTTTCTGCTTGAAGGAATGATTCCAATGATCTGGAAACATTTAAATTAGCTGGGTGTCTGTGATAAGAGTCTTCACATCAAGGTGAAATCACCTCACATACCTCAACTCCACTTATTTGAATGCTACAGGGAGGTTCCCATCATTTCTTGGTCTATTTTGAGGAAACTTCTTTATTGTGCAATTCGGGTCCATGCGTAATTTGTCCAAGGATATGAATGAAAAAAGGGTCATTGCGGACAAGATAATTAATATTGCATATAAAAAGAAAGGAACTCTAATCTGCCTGTTATAATTGTAAAACGCTCAATGATGAAAATTAAGCTGTTCAAATCCAGTGACTAGGTTTAGGTTGTATTTTGCATATAATTTTGCATTTCAGCCTACATTTTTTGAATTTAGAGTGATTTCGGTATGGTAACAATGATCTCTTTATCTTTTGAATGAGAGTTGGAGCATCATCATTTCTTCACTAAGTGATCTCTTTTTCATCATCATTTCTCTGATCGAGTACTTGTGTTTTGAGATGTTAGCTGCATGCATGAGCATTTAATATAGATTCATTCATTTATTATCATTTATTATCATTCATTTTCATTCATATTATTGCATAGAAAAATGAAAACATTGCATCATTCACTATCATTCATTTGCATTCATCTTATTGCATAGAAAAATGAAAAAAATTGCATTACTCATTACTCATTCTCATTCATTTATTTGCATATGAAAAGAAACAAAAATAGGCATTCATGATCATTTGCATTCATACATCATACTGAAAAGAAATGCATACATATATAAAGGACAACTCATAAGCGAATCAACACAAGTACGATGAAGTCAAATCAGATCTCATATATATATCATGTCAAGTCTAAGGTAAAAAATGATGTCAAAAGACATATGCAAACTCCCATCGGAGCAAGAATCATATAGGCTACAAAAAAATGGGTGGGTCTACAAAAAATATCTGAGCCACAAAAAGGAATAATCTAGCTCGCACCCTCTCCCTTATCGCCTGGTGGAGGAGGAGGAACCTGATGCCCAGGATCCTGTCGAGGTGCTCGTGCTCCCTCTGATAAGGCTATATACTATGAATAGGGTTGCACCTGTTGTGCAACAGGAACCACAACACTATACACTGCTACCTAGTAAGATGCCCTACTGCTCTGAAGAAGGACCTTTTGTCGTAGAGACTCTATGTCCGCTCTTGACTATGTTCTCAATGATGTGATCTGGTGATCACGCTCAGTCCTCACCTCAGCCAGCTGTCGGTCTCGCTCCGCCAGCTAAGTCTAAGCCACTAGCAACTGTGACTGCAGCTCTGCAAGATGTGCCCTCATCAACCGTCCAGCGTATGTCCCGCTCTCCCCCCCATCTCCATCTCCACCTCTAGCTCCACCTTACTCCTCTCTCCATTATCGCACCTATCTAGGAGTTGCTCGTTCCTCCTCCGTCCCACCCACTAGCCCTAGGGATCCACCCTCACCCCTTTGTTTTCCTCCCTCAACTGGCACTTTGCTACTGCTAGCACTTGGATCACCACTACCCATCGTGGAGCCTCGACTCTCTATGCTTGACCCTGCCTCTGGCCCTGTCTCTGGCCCTGTCCCTGTGCCGGTGCGGGGGTATCATCCTCAACATCCTCAATCTGAGGAGTCTGCTCACCTGGATCTGTAAAATGTGGGAACGGATGTTGTTGAAAATGATCTATGCACTAGGGCAATACCCTTGCATCCGCTACATCATCCAAGTAATCCCAGCTCAATTGGTGTAACCCTATCAACTCCTACATCACCAACGCGTATGATAACCGCAGAGACCATCCCTGTCTCTCCTGATCTGTATATTGAGCATATGTTGTATACTCCTACGAGATCCCCTAGGGCTGGCCATACTGCCTCATCACTCGCAAAATGATGAATCGCTCCACAATAGTCTGTGACCTCCCAATCAATGGGCATGTAACAAACAGGTCCCTGCGAACTAGCCTCTAGTCATCCCATGGCTCCAACCCTCTGTATGGTCTCCATACGACGGCTATCAGGTCATCAAGCTACCATCTTCAGAAATTTGTCTTGCCCAGATGGGGCTGTGTGATATATCTGACATACTTGTAAATTATCAACTGCCTAAGCTCTTTGATGTCTGCTACTATGGGCCGGCACACAGGAAGGTGCTCCCAAGCCCACACCTGCAAAATGTATACCGCCATGGCCATGCTCTGCCCATCTCTATATATGATCTCATGCATCTCTTGATACATGTGGGCCAATAAACAAGAGCCCTAGCCAAGTCTCTGAGGGGTCTCTATCAACCTCTCTAACATTCGCCCCCATCCACTCTGGAAACCCTGTTGCCCCCTGTCCGGCATCAAAAAGAACCCGATGAACCCTGCTATAACACATGCCAGGGGATACTCCTCACTATACCTACTCATAAGAATATCCCAACTCATGGAACGAGTCAAAATATCTGGATCCCCGAAGACATGCCTGACTGCCTACAGTCCAAGTAACAACGCGGTATCATAATCCACCTTATCCCTAGCAAAAGGGATACGAAGAATCCTGTACACATCCTCGGGAGTGATAGTCAACTCCCCAACTGGCAAATGAAATGTATTATTCTCTAAATGAAATCACTCTACCAACGTCGTGAGCATCTCGTGGTTCACACGGATATCAGGTAATCCCAACAGATGAGTCAAGCCACACAAATCAACATGAGCCTGCTCAACTTCAGATAAATGTCACACCAATGCCATTGTGGGAGGATACATGCATCTGAATAACATAGGAGGTAATCGAACCTGCAAACAACAAAAACCAACAACGAAGCATCAGAAAAACATTCCAAATGAGCCTACAAGAGAAGCAAAACATCATGCAAATCCAACTAAGTCAAACGCAAAATCAAAAATTCACGTTTACACCTTCAAAAATGCTCACTGTCTTTCGTAAGACAAAACATAGAAAAATAGCATTTTGTACGAGTCAAGAATAGGTGTAGTACGAAAAAACAACCCCAAATGACAAACTTTTTGACTTCGCATGACAAAAGGGTCTTTTTACAGACCTCTCGTACGAGACATGGGTGACCCTAGAATGACAAAACTAATGGGCTCAAATGACAAAAGAATTTTTACCAGTTTCTCATACGAGATAAGATCCTATCTCGCACGATAAACTAGGATACCCGACCCAAAACACTTGACAAACTTGAAAAATGCATTAAAAAAAAATTCAAAATTGGAAACACAAACAGGCTTAAGATTGATCACTTACTGCTGGCTCATAGTTTCGAGGTCGATTATGTCTTCTCTGGTGCTCGAATCGATGTTGACAAGTAGGGACCACCATTTTCTTCACAGAAGGCTTTTTGAATTTTCAAACTTGGAGGGTTAAAATGAATTGAAAATGACACTTTTGTCCCATATATAGCCAAAAACCTAATTTTTCAACTTGCTCCGATGGACACGAAAATTGTAACCTTAGCTAATTTGACCGTTCTGATTCCATTTTTGGGATCGAAATCAAAATTTGAGATCATTTTTCTAGTCAATTTCAAAGTTTGGACCACTTAGCGCTCTTTTCATCAGCTGCTCATTCTTTCTTCTAATTGCACTCAATTTTCGGTAATTAATGTCGAATCTCAATTTAATTTCTGCAAATCAACTTTGCGCTTGATTTCTCGCAAATTTTTCAAAAATTTCCTTTGAATCAATTTGTGCTCCAAACAACTTACCATCACTAAAAATTGCCTATCATTATGTACCCTTGCTGTCTTTCGATTTCGCTCCTGAGGGGGCATACTTGTGACCTTATGACCTCACATCTTCAAATGTCGAGAAATTTTTTCAAATCTTCATCTAAAGTCGAGCAAAAATCTTTTTCAACTAAAATCAATCAAATAAGACCTCATCACTAAGGGCATCTCAACTTCATCGCTTTATATCAAGTTGAGATTTCTAAATCGAATCAATTGCTAGGAGCATATCAGTTTCATCGCTTCATATCAAACTGATATTTGTCTTTTATCTGAATCAATCTCTTAACGTTAAGGAGTTTCTTTGATCACGCTAAATCTAAGCAAGTGTTCGGTATTCGTTTCTTGATCAAGTTGAACAGTTTATCTTCATCGTATCTTGATCAATCAAGTTCAAGATCGATTTTTTTATCATCACTCGCTGTGTCTAGATCAATCAAGTTCTAGATCAGTAAGATCTGCTTCTTGATCAATCAAGTTCAAGTTTGGTATCTTTTGTTTTCTATCGTTCCTAGTTCAATCAAGTTCAAGAATGGTATCGCTTTAATCAGACTTCATTCAGCTTTGTCGCTTTGAATCAAGCTTAACACCTCACTTTTCATTTAGTTCGTGATCAATCAAGTTCAAAACTAGCGTCTCCTACACATCAAATTTTCTTTGAACTAACGCGTTGCTCGCACATTAATTCAAAGAGGGGCAAATATAATACCCTAAAAATGGTCATCTAAACCATGAGCCCCTAATCTCGACAACATCACCAAGGTCGTAACCAAAGGCAATTAAATAAATCTTGAGCGCACAATTAATTCTAAAATCATGAAATGTCACATGGCAAAATTAACCAACCTTGATATTAATTAAATATTTATTTAATTAATTAAATCATTCCAAGTAAATCATTTTAAACAATTATCTTATTTATTTTATTAAATATCCTAGCATATTTAATTAAATAAATCAATTTGCCATCAAATCAAGAAAGAGGAATTGGAAATTATGAGCACAAATCTTCAAAAATGGAAATAAATCAAAAAAGGAATTAATTGACCAAAAAAGAATTAAAAATTTGAGAAAAGAAATCAATTGGAGATAATCTTGAAAAACAAATTAAAAATTGATAAATAATCTCAGAGAAAGCAATTAAAACAACTGAATATTAAAATTGAATGAAATAGAGAATAAATTAGTTTTTTTTGATTTAATCTTAATTTTAGTTCAATTTTCTTTAAAACTGAGAAAAGCATCCAATCACATCAATTCACCTGGATTGTGCTTCCTCTTGAAAAATCTTGACCGCTCATCATCATTTGATCTCAGTCGTTGGTTTCTTTCTGAATTTTCTATAAATTCAGGCTCTCATCTCTCATTCAAAATATCCTGGAGAATATATTGTTATTATGTTGTTTTTTCTCTAGGTTCATTGAGAATATTGCAAATTATTTCATATTGATTAAATCATTTAACTTAATATTTCTTAAATCTTGTTAGATTAATCTTGTATCCATCTAGCTAATATCATGCTCATATAGATAAAATCCTTCATCTTGATGTTGTCTAGTCACTGGTATTGCTAAATAATCAGAGAGCAATCTTATACTCGCATCTTTTAGAAGGCAATGGGTTGATTTGTTATGGTTTATTATTCATTGATTATATCTGATTAACCATGCATATAATGACTTGATGGAAGTGTTGTGTCTTGCAGATACAAATACATGTCCACTTTTCACACACACATTTCTTGTTGTAAAGGTTCAATGATGCCTTCCTTTCTCAAGCCAAGAGGACTTTTGCCATCATACCCAAATGTTTGTAGGATCTTGAACCCTTTGCCATATTTTTCACATGGTAGGCTGATGTGATCTTGTGTATCATTTTCTGGGTCTTTGTAAAGCATTTTGTATAAGTCTTCTTCTTCCAGTTCACCCCATCTTTGAAAGATAGTAGGGTCTCATTTGAGTATAATGATAGATACCTACTTATTAAGATGTGGTCTTCCATATTCTTTTGGTGAGCTCATAAATTGTTATAAACACATGGTTTGATTCAAAGTGTATTCACCCATGCCCTTATCCTGGAATTTCCCTTTAAGCTCACCTTGTTTTGACATTGAAGGTTTTAATGATTCAGGATCAATGTATGCAGTAGAAGGAACAACTTCCCTATTACTTGGAATGATCGTCTCAGTTTTTGGTCTCAAGTTATTGCAGTATATGAATGGATTAGGATCACCATTAACTGTTATTTCAACTCCATTGTGAGGAAATTTAATGCATTGGTGATATGTAGATGGGACTGCCCTCATTTCATGAATCCAAGGACATCCTAGTAATATATTGTATGTGAGATCCAGGTCTAGGACTTGACAAACCACATCCTTTGTAACTGGCCCAACTCTGAGAGGCAAGGTGATTGTGCCTTTGGATGAACGCTATTCATCATCATATGCCTTGATGGTAATTTTTTTTGTAGAATTCATAGCTTCATATGAATATCCCAATTATTTAATAGTGCTCAATGTACAAATGTTTAGACCTGCTCCTCCATCTATCAGGACTCATTTTATTCAATTTTTGTGTATGAAGGCTTCAATGTGTAACGGTGCATTATGTGGCTGACTTATGGAGGCGTCATCGGCTTCTATGAATGTAAGGGAGTGTGGAATGGAAAGGTATCCCACCATGGCTTGAAACTGGTCCACGTTCAGATTAGCAGGGACAGAAGTGTCTCTCAAGATTTTGTCAAGAATGGCTTTATGTGCAGGGGATATGTGTAAGAGCTCAAGGATTGAGATAAGCGTGGGTGTCTTCCCCAACTATTCTACAAGGTCATACATAGGCTTAGTTGATGAGGAAGTAGTGTTTTTAGCTAGAGCACCTTGCAAAGTGAATTTACCTTGGTGAGTTGTAACATTACATTCAGAGGTAGGTTCGGAAGATCCAATTCCTTTTAGGACAATCTTAGGTCTATGGGTAGAATTCTCAGGCATTTTGTCCTTGATGATAATGGTAGAGACATAATTGTCCATTGAAATGTGATTGATAGTTGAATCATAGTTTTAAGATGCTCTGGTATAGTTGGTTTGGTCATCTGTGGCTTTAGCTTTTCCCTTGTCATGTTTTGGGAATGGTTCCTTAAACATCTCATGTTCTTGATTGGATGAGTGTCCTTCAATCTCAATGTCACCTCTATCAATAAGATCTTGTATGATGTTCTTCAGTCGATGGTAATTTCCTATCTTATGACCCTTGCTTTTATGAAATTCACAATACTCATCATCATTCCACCAATTTGGTTTAACCTTTGGCTCATATGGAGGCAAATCTGGAATTGTATTTATCTTGTTTGCCATTAGCTTCTTGAAAATGGACTGAAGTGGTTCTCCCAATGGAGTGTACTTCCTTCATGATTTTGAAGTTGTTCGAGTATTCACTTGATTGTTTGTAGAGCTTGATCTGGAAAAAACGATTTTGGTTCGTACTGTATTGGCATCCACAACACCATCATTGACTGTGTTCTTATTTTTATTCCAAAATCTTGCCTTATCTTTTCCTTTAAAGTCCTCTTTGTTTTCTTTGAATATTTTAATAACTCCTTGTTCAATTATGACCTTCTTTGTTGTTAAGCCTTTTTCAATGACGTCCTTGAAGATTGACAAACAAGCTTTTCTCAGGTCATAACCAATTTCTTTGTGGACATTCTGGGTGAACATCTCTACCATTTATTTTTGTGGAATTTCACAAGAGCATCTACTGGCTAGATTTCTCCATCTTTGTAAAAATGATGAAAAAGATTCTCCATCTTTTTGCTTGGTGTTGCACAAGGTAGTAATTGATATGTCTGTCTCTATGTTGTATGAGAAATGTTGAATAAATGCCTCTGCTAAGTCACCCCATGACTTAATTCCAGGTGGAAGTTGGGAGAACCATTCCATAGCTTGATCACCTAAGCTTTGTGGGAATAATCTCATCAAATATGTCTCTTTTGTTGCTACCTCAATGCAAGTTGTGAAAATTGTCTTATGTGTGCCTTAGGATCCCCTTTTCCTCTATACTTATCAAACTTAGGTGTCACAAAGTGTGTAGGAAATGGAGGCATTGGAATTCTTTTATCAAATGGATAAGGACATATGTCTCTCATTGTGTAAGTTGGCTTCGGTGTATTTATGTCCTCCATTTTCTTTTGTAAATCCTTGATTTGCTGTTCCAAATTGTTCTTAGTGGAGACCAAATTCTTGGACCATACCCCATGCCTGAGCCACCTGGTGGAGGAGGAGCATGTTGCATATATGGATGATATTGATCATAGACATGTTCATATGGAGGAGGTCTATAATGATGTTGCATATATAGACCAGTTGGTATAGAGTCATGGTGAGGAATAGAATACTTGCTTTGTCCTTGTATACCACACTCTATAGGTATGTCATGAGTTTGTTCTAGTTTGTTGCCCCCAAATTTGACGTGGGGTTTCCTTGTGTCCAAATTTTGAACATGCCTTTGGATATCCAATTGCTTTGGTGGTTGGTCCTTAGCATTGGTATGTGATTGAGTATATTTTTCTGCATAAGACTTCCATAATGGTCTGCGAAGGTGAGTATCATATGCTTGACCATGTGTGTATGAGACCTCAGGTTTTTGAAACAAAGATAATGGTGATTCAGGCACAAGATGTGGTCCTCTATTGCCTCCACTATTAGGCCTCCTTTGATCCATGCTAAGGTGAGGTTGTTGCAAAGGTCGATTTTCCATTATTTTAGACATGTCAAAATCATGAGGGATCTTGGCTCCAGTTTGTGCCATCACTTGTAAGAAATATTATCTATCTCTCCTCATTATTTCCTCAACCAATCTATTGAAATGGGGATCCATAATGGTGTCTTCCACTTCTGCTGAATGTACGGAAATGTTGTCCATATTTTCATTGTGTGCATCATTATTGTTTGTAGTGTCCATGTTCTCAACATTTGGAATGTTTCTATAGGCATCCATGTCAGGTAATGTAGTATGATCAGAATTGAAAAAGATATCATTGTCATACTCATAGGAACTCATGTTTGTAGACTCTTGAGCCTCGTTAGTTTCTCTCCTAGTTTTTTGGGAACGGGTTTCAACCATGAACTAGGTATTGACCAAGATATGAGAGACTAGATGAAAAAAGAAAGATATGAAAGACCAAGAGTTGGATGTAATGTAAATGAATCTAAAGTTTACTTGCAATGTCCAAAGTGTAAGACCAAGTATGTCTGTGGTAGAGTAGGTGTGGCTTCCAAAGAGATGTTAGTGTCTCTTGATGAGGTAAGTTGACCTTGACTCTAAGTAAGACCAAATGAGACCCAAAGGTGATAGACCTTGATGAGGGACCACTTAGAAAAATGTTGTTGTATGTAATGTGTTGACAAAGTATGATGAGGACAAGCAAGTGACCTTTTGACTCAAGTTTAGACAAATGTGAATGTAATTCAAGGTGTAAAGAAATGATGGATTTTGTGAGACTCAAAGACAGGTTGAATGCTAGATGAAAACCCAGAGAGATACCTAGGAAGCTCAATAAGTCTGAAACTGACTGTTTCTTTTTTGCTGGATTGTAAAAGTTTTTCAATTCTGAACACAGACGTGCCTATATACTTCACAGATGCGCTTAAATGACACATATGCTATTATGTCAGACACAGACGTGCTTAAATGACACAGACGCTATTCTGTCAAACACAGACGCGTTTCTGAGATGTTGTAAGTGCAATGTTGCTCAAAAGACCCAGACGTGTTTTTGCCCTTCACAGACACGTTTTTATGACACGGGCGGTTCTATCAGACACAAATGCGTTTCTGAAAAATTTGTGATTGTTCAAAATAAGACAAGCACAATTATTATGGTTGGCCAAGACAATAGTTGTTGATTCCCACATGAGGCTACACTATTCAAAGTGGATACTTAGCTGCTTGACCCCACTGGCTCCACCCTCGGCACTCACTTCTCGAGGCAGCCAAGCATCAGACCCCATGAAAACTCCTTGTGGTGAACTTTGTATCTCTACTAAGAATCGTATGTGTGTGGCCCGCTCCAGAGGTCCAACCTCCTGCCCCAACAACTAGAAGGATTTTGGCTTCTAAAACAAAAAGGTGCTATTAAGGGCATCCGCTCATGTGGCCATACATGTAGCACTTTCAGCTCTATAAATACAGAAGGCTCCCAATCGGTAAGGGTTACGCCCTACAACTGATCAAATAAATTTGATCAAATGAGTTTATGGGGAGATATAGTGTCGGTATGAACTAATCAGCACACGTTATCCATAGTTTTCACCATGGATACAATTGTTTATAGTGGTTCGGAAGAGGTGGGTTTCCCTCACTACCACTTGGGTCGTTCTCTCCTCACTAGTAGTCCTAATGACCACACGAGGAGACAGACCCTCTAAAGATTAAACAAAAAGAGCCCATTGCTCAAGACACAAAAGACACTAGTTCAATTTTAGTGCACCAATTGAAGTGTTTGATAATCTATGAAAACAAGGCACACAATGAAAGATTAAAAAACCTTGCTAAGATCCTACAACAAAGATTTGTTAGTAGTTTGGATTTGTTTCAAATGATCACCCCTTCCTACAAGCACACAAGTTAGGTAAACTTTTAGATCCAAAAGACTTTGTGAAATAGGGACCTTCAACAAAACGATTTTGCTTTCAAAACAAGTTGCACCAATTTCGTTAGATTTGAAGATGTTAGCTCAATATAAACCAGATCTAAAATCCGAATGTCAAAAAACTGAATCAAAGAAGTCAAAATGCAACAACTGAACATAGGCGCAGTTATAAGTAACACAAATGCTATATAAATGTGCAAACGCAGCTGGATCTGACACAGACGCAGTTCCTGAATAGAGACGTGGTTCCTGAACACAGACGCGTTTGGATGCCTCGCAGACGCGTTTCCTGGAATCTGTAAAAAAAAAAAATAATGTCAAAGGCACAAACGCGATTCCAAATGTCACAGATGCGATAGAAAATCAAAAACGCGATCTGAATGTACATAGACGTGAAAATATCAAAATGTTGTCATAAATGCCAGATTTGTAACTTAAAAACACAAAATCTGCAACAAAAGATGTTAAATGCAAAAGGGACAAGAGTCCCATCAGGGATGCCAAAATGTATACGGTGAAAATGGATAACAACAATATTGAAAGACTAAATAAATTCAACCACAAAACCCTAGCCTAACAACAACAAAGATCCACCATAACATATGAAGATTACCTAAGACAATGCAAATCAAATGAAATCACAAAGATTATACCATCACATGTCCAATAGGGTTTGAATCTCCATTCTTCCTATCTCCATTGATCTTGCTTGATATATTTACTCTCAGATTTTATGTGCACAAGAGCTCAACAAATAACAGAAATGTGGTTGCAAGTAGGATCGCATATGAAAGATCAAATGTGTAGTGTAGTCAATTGATCAGTCAATTATGGTTTGATAATGAAGGAAGAATCCCCTTATATAGAAGACACTATAAGAAATGAAGGGATAAGATTGAGAGGTGTAAAAGATAAATGGTCGGCTAGGATTAGAGGGTAGGTAGAAGAAATAAGAAAATAATGAGAGGGTAGGTAGTGTATGAATTAAGAGATGAATGACATGTGTCATGGGTAGAAAAGGTTAATGAATTAATTAAATAAATAAAGATTCATTTCATTAATAGAAGAAGTGGGATCAATTAAATAAATAAAAGTATTTATTTAATTTAGGGAAAAGGATAATTTAAATAAATAAAAGTATTTATTTAAATGAGAAATAAGGCTAGAAGAGGATAAATGAATTAATTAAATAAATAAAGATTTATTTAATTAATAGAAGAATTAGGCTTAAATAATTAAATAAATAAAGATATTTATTTAATTAGACATGACAATTTTAGGTGTCTACACCTACGATATTAATGCCTAAGTTTAGCTTAAGCGTAGAGTATAATAGACTAATAATTAAATAAATAATTATTAGCCAATACATGATAACTCTAACAGTATCATTGAACTTGATGAAGGTTTTTGTTGGCTTGAACTTCGCAAACAGTTGTTGAACACTCTCCCCCTTATCACTCGGAGCCATAGGAGTAGATTGCTCCATTTGAGTCACAACCAGTTGATAATTGTGGAGTGTTGCGCACAATTGTGGAAAGGAAGGAAACTTAGACAAAAGAAGCTTTTTCCTCATATCTTTTTGCAAATTAGAAATGAAAATTCTTTGAATATCATTATTAGGTACAGGAAAAAAAATTTGAGCACACAAATGCTTATATCTACCAATGAAATCAATCACTTTTTCTTTAACACCTTGTTTACAATGGTTAAAACAATCAAAGTGATTGTATGACCAATGTTGTTTTGAAATTATTGAATGAAAGTATTTCCTAATTGTTGAAAAGAAGTGATAGAATAAGAAGGCAAAGAGAAATACCATTGTAAAGAATTATCCCTTAGTGTTCTTGTAAACAATTTTGCAAGCAATCTTTGATCATAAGCAAAATCAGTACACAAGGTTTGAAATGTTTTAACATGTGTGAGAGGATCACCTTTTCCATTATGGAGTTTCAATTGAGGGACCTCAACGTGCTTAGGTTGGACAAATTCAACAACATCAAGAGAAAATGGACTCACAACATCAAATGTGGGCACACTAAACTTGGATTGACTCATGGAAGCAATTTGTTGTTGTAAGGAAGACACAGTTTCAGCAAGATTGTTAATGGTTGCTTTGGTAGAAGAATTGATGTTAGACATGGTTGATTGAGAAGGTGGCGTGATGTTATTGAAGGAAGGCATGGATTGAGAATAAGGTGGTGGGACATTATGATAAGTAGGCATAGGTGATGATTGAGTAGGAAAAGGGACACTCAAAGGAGGAATAAAATTGTTGAATGAATTGCCCCCTTGTGTCACATTGATTGGTTGAGGGATAATAGGAATACTTATGGAAGGCATAGGTAAAGATGGAGGATTAAATGAAGAACAATGATTGCCCTCGTGACCAATGGTTGTAGAAATGACATTTTGAGTTGACGTAGCCATGATGTTTGAAGTGAAAGTAGGAATATTAGCCATAGGAGTGGTCAAAGAAATAGAAGAATTAATTTGATTCAAAGGATGTGAATAACTAAAGTTCTCAGCACAACTCTTGATAAGCATGACATTAGAATCAACAATATGAACAATGCCATGCAATATATCAATTCCATTCTTATCACTTTGAATCATGCGTTTAAGGCCTTCAATTAATGGAAGAGCTTCACTATTAGGGTATTCTTGGGACATCCATTGTTGAAAGTTATCAAATTGATTGTGCAATTTTGATAGTTGATCTATGGAAACTCTAGTTAAAGCTTCTTCTGGTTCATCATGAGATTCATCAATTGGATAGATAGGGACATGATCAGGATGAGAAGAATTACCATTATCCTCATTAAAGAAGTCACCCAAATTATGCTCTATCTCCCCGATAATTAAACCTTGGGAAGCCTTAATTCTAATGCTTCATCTAACGGGGATAGTGTAGGTAGGACTAATAGTGGTAAAACTCATGCACTAGAGGGAAAAATTTTAATTTTGAATAAGAAGAACAAAGTGTCCAAAAATTGAATAATGCAAAATTTGGGAAAATGATGATTAAACAATTTGAACTTTGTTGAAAGAAGAAAATGACACAATTTCCAAAAATAATTTTTATGATAAATGAAAGGAAATTGGAATTTAAAATTAGGGCCGATGGGATACCACTTAATTTTAAAATTGATAAAATCGGAATTTTTAAAATCAGGGCAGATTATAACTAACCACTTAATTTTAAAATTTCTTGAAATTGGAAATGTTGAATTTTGAAGGTATTTTTTATTATAGAGGGGTCAAAAATCGATAAAATCAGCCAATTTTCTGGATTTAAGCTATTAAATACGGTCATAACAGTCTCCCAAAATTTTGGGAAAAAAGCCAGGGATCGTGTTGAAAGTGCACACGATCCGACCAACTTTTTTCCAAATTTTCAGGGATTAAAGTTACGATGATTTTAAAGCTAACCTCAAACAATTGGTAGATTTTACGATATCTAGATAGGTGAAATGGAAGGTTGAATGTGAAAATAGGACCCTATTAGGGTTTTAAGAAGAAAAAAAAAAAGGAATTGAATTGAAATTTTGAAAAGGGTCAAACCTAATGGATAGGGACACCTTGAAAAATATTCAGAAAACTAAAATTGATTGAAATTTGCACAAAATCCAATTAAATTTGAAAATTAGGATTTTTAGGACCTAACCACCTAATTTTTGAAATTTTAAAATTTTTAAAAGGAGGGAAATTGAAAATTTGAATTGTAGGACAGAAGATAAGTCTGAAAACAGTCACAAATCTGAAAATTAAATGGAAATTCAATTTTTGCACAATTTCAAGATGATTTTTAAAAATTAGGGTTTTGACAATTAACCTCTTAATTTTATGAATTTGATTTGTAAATTGAAAAAGAAATTGAATTTGACAAACAAAGCGATTTTTCAGATCTAAAACAATAGATAGCATTTTTTGCAAAACACAAGTTCAATTTCAATTTTAAAAACTAGGGTTTTGAATGAATTAATCACTAAGTTTGCAAAAAAATTAAACTTGTAAATGAAAAATATGCAATGATTTTCAGAATAAAGCATTTAAGATGTCAGGTTCACCAAAATGTAATGGTGAAAAAGGTGAATGATAGAGAGATTCAAGAGGAAAGTTTTTCTTCCTTCTAAGGAGAGATGAAAGTTTCACTGCGGATTTACCTTCAAACACTTTATCCAGATTACATTTAAAAGATGGGGAAATTCACTAGTTCCAATCTCTTAGGGAAGAGATTGAATACTAAATGAATTGATAATGGGATAGAAATGACAAGCTAACCCCTGTTTAGAATGGAAAATGATTGAAGTATGTGTTGTAGAACTAGGTGTAAAAGTAGCAAAGAACTGATAATAACTCGAGATAGAAGCGTGAGATGAAGTTGTGCACCTAGATCTAGCTATAATATGTTGAGATGAAGCTGCCCTATGAATTTGAGGAAACGTTGACAGGACCATGTTGAAAGTGTCCACGGTCCTCTGAAAAATCTGTGAAACAAAAAGGGTTTTTCCGCCTCTGTAAATGGAGTCTGAATCTGTAGACACAGTTGCGCACATGTAACCTACACATAAAAGAGAGGAAAAGGGGTTGGGATTGGGAGTTTTCCTTCAGGTCAGACCCCAGTTTTGGAATTAACCAAATGATGAAAGAAAGTACTTGCAAGTAAATGTAAAGGAAAGACTGAAATATAATTCAACTCAAGGGAGGTTGTAGATATAATGTGGGTAGATTTTCTTGTATGAAATTGAATGTTGAAAGGGGTCTCCTCTTCAATGGTTGAATCCTTGACTTGATTGCAACACCTAGCCTTGAAGGGAGACTTGAGAATGCTCAATGCTAGAAAGGAATGCTTGAACTTATGCCCACTCTTCACTTATCCAACTTATTGCTTGTTGAACTCTTTGTGCAAATGAGGGGGAAAATGTGACTTATATACTTGTCAATTAGGGTTAATTGACTGAATTTTCATCACAGGCCAACATAGGGAAAGTTTTCCCACTTTATGCAAAGTCCAATGCAAGAATATGACAGAGGGGGGGGCAAAATAAGGCAAGGACAAGGGTGCCATGCCCCTGTCCTAAGGGGGATAGGGGCACCATGCCACTGTCCTGCTCTTGTCTCAAGACATGAAGCAGGTTTAGGTAGTGCCGAGGGCAGAACAAGTGAGGTTTCTGGGGGTTGAGCAAGTCTCAGGTCTCCAATCAGGCTTGGGGATTCAATTCGCCAACATGAAGACCCTCATGTGGTTGCAAATTACAAGGGTCACAATTTTATGACACTATATTATTAAAGGTAATATTATTTGCATTTTCCATGATCATATTACGCTTAACATTAATAATTTTATGATTAATTATACTAACATTCTCTAAATTTATATGTCATTATTATTATTACAATATGATCATTATATGTGCATGTGTTGACTGTCTTACACATATCGGGCTGGCAATGTTGACCAAGGTGTTATTAACCCAGTGATGGAGGACATGTTTGCAGATGTGGGTTGCTTCTCTAGCCACATCAGACTTGACTGCTTGTCATAGTAGCACGGGCCCACCGGGTGGTGGTTAGGAAGGTTGATGACTGGTTGTTGCGCCTAGCGAAGGATAATGTAGAGTGATAAAGTGGTGGAAGCTAAGGACGCGTGGAGAGATAAGGAGAGGGAGGTATAAAGAGTAATATAGAGAGATAAGGGTAGTGGAGAGATAAGGAGGAGCTTAGGTTGTAGAAGTATTAGCTTAGAGGTTTTAATACCTTAGATGATATTGTAACCATGGGGAGTGGATCCCCCAATTGTGACCCTCACTGGTTAGAAACTCCAGTATAAAAAAGACATTACCAATTAAAAAAACTTAATTAAATTTATATTATTAGTAACAGTAGTAATACTATTGGGATTAATATCATCTTCAATATTACTAATATTATTATTGGGAACCATATCAATATTAACAATATTACTATCATCAAAAAAGTAAATGGAGTTTGAAATGGCTTTCTAGCTATCTATTGAAAGCCTTTTGTGTTCTAGTGTTAGCTCTATTATTGGTTTGTTGTTTACTATTGGATCACCATCTGTTGTTGGTTCATCATCTACAAATGGCTCATCACTTGCTACCAATTTGTTGGTGTTGGTTTGTCACCTGTTGTTGGCTCGTTGTTGCCATCCATAGTTGATTTACTACCTACAAATGGTGGTGTTCCTAATGCTACAAATTTTCCACCTTTAGGCTCTAGTTCAGTAAGTGTTGATGCCCCTATCTCTCCACTAATATTTATTTCCAATGCTAACATGGCTAGGTATTCTATTGGTAAACCCTCTTCTATTGGAATCAATGAACACTTAGAGGGGGGGTGAATCAGTTTTTTGCAGTTCACAAATTTATTAAATTGATTCTTCAACCACCAGATGCAAATGACTAAAAGCCAAGTGTAGAAACAAAAATCAAATAAACATACAACCATAACATCAATATTTTTACATGGAAATCCAAAAAGGGAAAAACCACAGTGGGATTTGAACCCACAATATAATTATACGATGGCTAGTAGTAAAACAATATTACAAAAGTGGAATGTACTTGCATTCAGGCACACTGCCTAGAGCTCACTGCTTAATTACAAAATAGGGCTGCAACCCTGGAGGACTCATTGTCCTACAAATGAGATATAGAAGGTAATGCAGTGTGTGAACTGGAGTATAGCATCTACAAATGCCATAAATCAATTCCAGTTAGGCTCTAGAATGATCTGTTGACACTATTCTGATAAACTGCTTTATTTTGCTCTGCTGCCAAATACTAGATCATTAACACTCAAGATGCACATGTGAAACTGTGCTCAATCCCACCAAAAGCAATTTCACAAACACACATACACCCAAAAATATCCCCTAAGTCCATCTTAAATATCCGCACCACCAAAATAGATCTCCAAGTAATCGGCTACTCAAAACAGAAAAATGTGAAATGTGTAGACTCATCTCGGCTCAGTCCTTCTACAAATCCTTATCTCGGACCTAAAACATATGATCAAAAGCTTCCAATAAGTCGGCCCAATCACCTCGAACTCATCAATGTCCACCAGAATCACCTCAAGGAATCTGGATCACATGCTACACCATCAAACAAGAAGATAACCTTGTTCTTCTAGTAATACCAAATACTGGACCAAAAAACTTGCACTAAAACAAACACCGGATTGATAGGACCATGAAGTGTTCTATCTCGAACCTCAAACTACTTGCATTGATTACTGCAACCAAAATACTTCACCAAAATTAAGATGTGCACTATGACTCATACTCTATCGGTTACTGTGTTCCACTGTCTAGACTTATGCCTTATGAACAGGATGACTTTCAGTAAACCCAAACTCCATATAATAGATAGGATTACTAGGTTGAGTTGTCATCAATGAGAACCCCTAAGTAATCTTCATGCATCTAACATCATCAATCTTCACCGGAGCATCACCGAAATAGTGTCATATGCCAACATCTTATTCCTCTCATGTTATTTCTGGACCAAAGATGTTCAAAAAAGAAGAATACTTATCTCATGTTTCTCTTATCTATAGGTTCAATGGTTTATGGCGTTCCCTTATAGATTTGAGAAAATGGATATTTTAGATTCGTCGAGGCCCATTATTGATGATAGGATCAAACTTTATCCTTCTACTAGGTGTTTTTTGTGGTAGTTTTTCAATCTGAGGATGATAGGGCTCGGGTATTAGAAGGTGGGCTTTGGTTGTGGGGTAAATAGTTGATTTCTCTCAAGCCTTGGTTCCTTCTTTTAACCATCATTTTGAGTCTATTAATGTTCTTCGCACTTGGGTTAGACTTGCTAATTTTCCTCTCCAGTATTTGGATGAGTCTTGGTTTGAATATATTGGAAATGTTATTGGTAGGTTTGTTATGGATGATGCTTCTTCTCTAGTTTGTGATCACCCTACTTTTGTGTGCATTCTTATGGAATTGATACCTCAAAATATTTACTTGGGGAGGTCATCTTGATTGTTGACAATAGGTAGTAGTCTTAGATTCTTGACTAGGAGGGTCTCCGTTTTCACTACAAGAGATGTTTTGCTACTAGTCACATTTTGGCAAATTGTCAAAAATCTCATCGTAATAATGTGACATGGTAGAAAAATTCTCTTTATGAGTGTCTTCTTATGGGAGGATTTTTTTAATCTTAAGGATGAATTTGGGGATGAGAAATTGGTTACAAAGGTTGTGGCTACTTCAAAGATTCATGATGGCCCAAAATTGGTTTTGAAAGTTGTGACTACAATGGAGATTCCTAATGGTCCTATTTAATAGCATGTGATTTTGAATTTGCCTCCAGAGCCTATTGTGGCTTGTCTATAGGATGACTTGGATATGGTTTTTGCTCCAATATCTCTACCTTCAAAGCCTTTGGCAATGAGTTCTCCTACTTCCTCTTGCTCTATACATTCAAAGGATGACCTTTCTTAGGTAGTTGTACATAGAAGGAAGAAAGGTCTTCCTAAGCATAACCATGCTTCTCTATCTTATTTATCCCTAGTTAAGGGTGCTTGCAGTGTTAGAGGATTCCAAATGTGGTTAGTTTCCATTTTTTTGGTCTCTTTCTTATTGATTTTTATCTATTGGCGAGTTTTCCTTTAGCTATTTCTAATGGGTTTCAAGAGCCCTTCAAAACTTGCTTATGTCTAGTTGATTGTTGGTTTGCAAAAATTAGCTTTCTACTATCTAATGATGGTTGTTGTTTGGCATAAATTATTTTGTACATCAACTATTATGTTTTGTAAAGGGTTTCAGGTCCCTTCAGAACCTACATTATCCTTTAATGAAAAACATTATTACTATCATTGAGAGAAAACTTGGTCTCTTTCTGTAACATCATAAAATTGCGACCTTACAATTTTCGACCGCATTTGGGTCTTCATATTGGAGAAACAAGTCCCTAAGCCTAATTGGAGACCTGAGACATGCTTGCACCTCCCGAAACATGCATTTCCTCGCATCTTACACTTCCCTCATGCACTTCTTGTCCTAGATTAGGGTAGGACAGGGGTGTCGCGCCCTTGTCCCCCCTAGGACAGGTGTGTGGCGCCCCTGTCCTTGCCCTATTTTGATCCCCATCCACTTAAGTCCTACATTGAGCTTGTTAATGAGAAGTGGGAAAATCTTTTATATGTCGTCTTAAAATGGAAAATCAGTTACAACCCTAATTGGTAAGTATATAAGATACATTTTCCCCTATCATTTGCAGAAGTGGATGAGTTCAATAAATTCAATAAGCGAAAAGTAAGGAGAACAAACATTATCATCATTCAAACATTCGAGCATCCAAGCATTGAGAATCTCAAGTCTCCTTTCAAGGCTAGGTGTTGCATTCAAGTCAAGGATTAAACCATTGAAGAGGAGTTCCCTATCAACATTCAAAGCATTCAATTCCACATATCCTTTCAAACAACTCTATCAATATTTCAATTGCATCCTCTCTTGAGGTTAATTCTACTTCAGTCATTTACTTTCATTTACTTGCAAGGACTTTTCATCATTTGGTTAATTCCAAAACCGAAGTTTGACCTAAAGGCTAACCCCCAATCCCAACAACATTTCCTCTCTTTTATGTGTGTAAGTTGCAGGTGCGCGGCTATATTTGCATGTTTAAGCTTCATTTTCATAGACGGAAAAACCCTTTTCGGCACGCGGATTTTTTAGAGGACCGAGTACACTTTCAACACGGTCCTGGTAACTTTAGCTCAAATTTACATGGGAGATTCGTGTCGGCATATTATTTCTAATTCCAGGTGCACATCTTCATCCCGCATTTTTATCTCAAGTTGTAATCATTTCTTTGCTATCTTTACACTTAATCTCAGTTCACTTAATTCATCTTATCCATTCTAAAATAGGGGTTACTTTTACTATCCAAATTAATTGTTGATGCTCTACAAAATGGACAATTCTAGACAAAAGCCTGTGGTCGTATAACACACAAAAACACAATAAACAAAGAGAAACGTTAGTGTTAATCAACCAAAAACAAGTCTAAGCAAACATACCAAAAGAGACACTAAAAACATGATGAAATATTTAACTATGGAATCAAATACAACAAGGCATCTCCAAATGCCTTCCATCATGCTCTTAGCTCATTCTCCCTTGTTCCTCTCCTCTCCAAGTTCCAAATTAGTGTAGCTATTAGCAGCTTTTTGCACTATGGATGTCTTATGGAGATTCAAGATTGAAAATGCTTTTAAACTTATGCTATGCAAGTGTAAAAAAAAGCTAAATATGAGATGCTATGAAATGAACTAAGATTTATTTTAGTCCAAAATGACAATATATTAGTGATCTTATGCTAAAATGCTCTCTAAAATTGGCTATAGATTAAATGCTTATGAAGAAATGGGCTCCATTTATAGGAAAAATGGAGCAAAGGATGGTTGAGATTGAGTAATCTCAACAAGGGTCAGGATTGAATGATATTCAATCCATGTGAGGGCTTTCAACCCAATCTCGGGATGACAAGTGTCAATATGAGATGGGTTGAGAGGAGAGGGAAGAAACATTAAATTCTTGACATGACCTGAGAGTTAACTTGGGAGTTAAGGTCAAGGTTGGGTTGAGTGAATAAATTCTTTATTCAAAGAATAATGCTTTTATCCAATGGATAAACTCTTGTGCAAAGGTTAAAGGGATAACCATGGTCAAAGCAATAAATCCTTGAGAAGACACATGGGTCACATGAGGGTTGAGTTAGGGGTTAAAGTCTTTAACCATGGGTGCAAGTGGATTTAACCATTAATGGTCATGTAAGAGCCATAAGTGGTTTGGAAGACTTTAAAGGTTAAATTGTTGAACACACAAAGCATTAAATGTTTTTCAAAGACTTTGAAGTCTTTGAGAAGTGACTCCAAGTTACTTAGGAATGTGACAATATTTAGGCGATGGATTAGGCTGATTAGGAAGGGGTTAGAAGAATCTAGAAGGGGATTAGGATTGCAAGTGGATTTGGTGGGTGAGGGAAAATACGATTTTAATTAAAATAAAATTAATTTATTTCAACTTGTGGTTGCAACTTGCATTTGTAGGAAAATGCAAGTGGGGGGGTGAATGATTTAAATAAATGTCTTAAATTATTTATTTAAAAGAGGAAAGGGGGATTTAAATTGAATAAATAGGATTTATTCATTTAATTGATTTGTGGATTTGGTTTAATGAATTAATTAAAATAAATTAAATAATTTATTTAATTAATAGGAGATGTTTGAAGATGAATTAATTAAATGTTAATTTAATTAACTGATGACTAGTAGGTTTTTAATCAAATAAATAGCAAATATTCATTTAATTAAAATGGACAAATTTATGTGACTACATTTGCCCCTCTTTGAGATGGTGCGATTTATCACATCATTTCAAAGAAAGAGAAATAGGTGTGAAGAAATATGCCCCATAAAATGTTAATTTAATGGGTGTTATGCCCCCTTGAGAGATGGGCCGAAATTTTTTGAAAAATCGGGTGATCTCTCGAAAAAGAATGAAAATTGGCAGGGTGGTAGAAGAGAAGAATTTAGCAATACTGGTGAAAAAAAGAAGAAATCGGATATAAAATGGAGAAATGGGAGGCTCGGGAAGTTCACGGGGACCACAATGGTGAGCCGGGGAAAATTAGGGTTACGATGAAGGGTACATATGGGGGAAAGGGGTGAAAACAGGTTCATTTGCATTCGCGCCCATAATAAAATTTGAGCTCTGGGAGTGACCTTTTGGAAGAGCAAGGAGCAGTCAGGATGTCGGTTCCCATAGCAGAGCACTGTTTAGAGCGAGTCTATTGATTCCAACGGCCAGACGACTATGAACCACCGGTATGTGAATTTGAATTTTTGAATTTCATACATTTTTGGTATGTTTTTTGCTTAGTCCAAGTTGAGTCAACACAATAGCGTTAAAACTGTGTTTTGGCGTTGTTGTCAACTAAATTAGCACTATTGTGCTGCTATAGTGCTTTTGTCAAGTTTAGCGCTATGGTATAGTTGTTTTAGTGCTTTTGTTGTGTAGCACTATTGAGTAGTTGATTGAGCATTGTTGTTGTGAGGTGGCGCTATTGTATAGTCAATGTAGCGCTATTGTTGATTTAGCGATATTGAGTAGTTGATTTAGCACTTTTGTGAGCATATTAGCACTGTTGTGTTCAGAATAGTGCTTTTGTGTAGGAAAATAGATGCCCTAATGTGTTTGAAAAAAAATCTCCTGATGCCAATGATGGATGGAGATGTGAGGTGAGAATTGTTTTGAACCATAGCAGCCCTGATGAGACTTAGGTCATTAGGATAAATGTCTGTTGTAGTCTAGGTATGCCATGATTGCTTACCTGTTGAGACCTGAAGATACTTGATCAAAGTATCTGTTGATAGTCTAGGTTTAAACTTAAGAAAGTTTGAAATAAAACAACTGATGATGATGGTCAATGCACATGTGTAGGAGGATCTTTGTGTCTTGCAGATGCGCGAGAGGCATCCCGCCACACAGGTGTTGCTTGATCGATTGACAGAGGGTGAGGTGGATTGCATTGCAACGACAGGCCTGTATGATGTTATGTATATGCACGTGATTCGGATGAATCGTTGGTTGATCACAACATTGGCAGAGCAATGGCATAGTGAGACATGCATGTTTCACTTAGCGAAGGGGGAGATGACATTGACACTGGAGGATGTATGGCGCATCCTACAGATTCCCATTTGAGGAGAGCTGGTGACATATGACCGAGAGTGGGGGACAACAGCAGTGCATAGATGTTTTGATGAGGATGTCTTCATTAATGATGGATCAATAGCCTGGGAGGATATAGTAGCCTTGTATGAGCCATTACCAGCAGTGCTATCAGGGATTGGGGGACTTCTATGTCCAGATCGATGATCGCATGGACTTGTCATTGGGTGGGGTCAGGTGATCAAGTAGATGATTACAGAGGGGACCCGGTTTGCATGGGAGTGGGGATCACTCTGCTGCATATTTGGTGTGGGAGCACTTACCTATTACTCGACCAGTGAGTCTGAGATTCTGAGCAGTGGACCAGCCATATGTATACATGTATGGAGGCATGATGAGTCAACCCCACCTAGGGAAGTTAGAGTGGTGGCAGCGGGCACTGGATGATTTGGATACAGTGATCTGGAAGCCATATATTGAGTGTGAGCTCTGGGAGGATGATGCAGAGGCATTGTCGTATGTGTTTATGACACGATACCTCATTGGTAAGATAGCCTACAATGTGGAGAGACATCTTCCTGGCAGAGTATTGAGACAGTTTGGGCAGCAGCGAGGATTGCCTAATGGGTCTAGAGAGTATGCATGGGTGGTACAAGAGAGGTACTTATGGGGGCCAGTGTTACCTTATGATCAGGCATTGGTAGTTCCACACCTTACAGGCGAGACCATGGCAGATAAGGTCAGGGGTAGTAGAGGTTGGGGTGTCAGAGGAGTACACTCAGTATATTGGGGCACATCCAATTCCTCGGATATCAAATCCAACAGAGCTGATTCCAGATTTTGAGGAGGAGAGGAGATAGGGATGAAGGAGGAGAGGAGGTCACGTAGGTGTAAGAGGGAGAGGATATGGTGGTGGTGGGGATGGAGGAGGTGGTGATGGAGGGGGAGGATGAGGGGGTGGGGGTTTTGGAGGAGGTGGTGGATTCGAAGGTGGAGGGGGGGATGGTGGACGATTACAGTGGAGAGGGAGAGGTGTGCAGCCTTTGCGGCTATCTCAGGGACCTTTGATGCAGGGAGGCATGAGATTATGTCGCAAGGATGCAAGTGAGGGACAGGCACCTATGGATACAGGGGAGGGAGCTACAAGAGAGGGAGTCACTGGAGAGGCACCTATGGATATGGGGAAGGGAGCTATAGGGGGAGATTTGTGAGACCATATGATATTATTCTTGCAAACTCGGCTCGAGGATATGGAGGCAGAGGTAGTAGCTAGAGATGTGCAGTTGTTTGCACGAGAGTCAGAGCTGACAGTAGTGCTGCAAGAGAGAGATCAGGCCGTGGAGAGATTTGCGACATTGCAGGAGAGAGTACGGGTGGGAGCAGGAGTAGGAGCATAGGGTCCTACTTGAGATGTGATGAGGGAGATGTGATGAGCACATGAGGAGATAGATTATTGGTGGGGGTTATATGAGCAGGTGGTGCTAGCTAGTCAGCAAGCAATTAGCTATTCACAGATGCGGTCGACGAGATCAAAGTGGTCTTAGAGGATGCAGAGCAGTGGTGGTGTGATGGGTCCTCCACTGAGAGATAGATCAGGTGGTGCGGGGGCTAGTGGGGGAGCAGGTGGTGATGATGGTGCAGCATCCGGTTAGAGTGGTATCTGAGAGGACATTCTTGTATGCCTTTACATTGTCATTTTGGACTGTGTCTTGGATGGCTCTTGGTAGCCGATATTTTGGACTTCATTGTACTCTGATACATGTATGTTTTTGGCAATATGAGATGATATATGAGGAGATCCCATATGTTTTTGTTGATATGCATTTTGATGATATGTATGGATGCTTATGTAGGATGATGATCTTATGATTTATGCTTAGATGTATGCTTGTACTTACTATATGATGATCTTATGTTTATGCATGTTTCATGATGATTTATTCTTACATGATGTCTATATGCATATTTTATGATGTGATGCTAGCATGTGGATGCAAGTTGATGTGCATGACTTGTTAATGGCAATGCTTCATGTATGTAAATGCTATAATGATTATATATGCATAATGAAATGATGGTTATGATAGTACTTTGGATTTTATGTTGATGAGACAATGAGATAATGATATGCAATGATTTAAATGAATGATTTATATATGTAAATGTATCTAGATGGTTGTTAGGTGAGTGTGATATGGATAAACAAATGTAAAGTACAAACGTTTAAATGATGATTTCTAAATGAATGCATATGTATAATGTATGAACCTATGTGGAAACAAATGGTTTTTTTATGATTCTAAATGGCAAAAAAATATGATGAAGTGAAATGATAATGCAACTCATGGGTAACGAATAATTGCACCTTAATGCAATTAAAAGGATAATGAATGCATTGTAATGAATCCTAAATGAAATGAAATGAAATGAAATGAAGGAGTATAAAAATATACTAAATGGATAAATGAATGTACTTAACTAATGGATAGATAAACAAATGTATGCAACTATGGAAATCTAAACAAATGTATGGTACACACATGTTTAAATGATGATAAATGATGATCAGTAACTGATACTAAATGAATGCATAGTAATGGCTAATAATGATAGTAAATGCAATGATGAGGAATGTATAAATGAATCTAAATGTCATGATTTGTGTAATGATAAAATGATATAAGGATGAATGATAATGAACTATATGTATTAAAATGCAACTAAATGATTTGAAATGCATGCTAATGAAGTTTTTAAGCTTTTAATAAACCTATATGCAAGCAAATGAACTAGGTTTATGCAAATGCAACTAAATGTAATGATGATGTAATTTATGATAATGAATTCAAGGTTGTTGAAACTTTTGTATGATGCACTGATGATATATCAGAGAACTCTGTCGTGATTGTATCCAAGACCAACTCAATTTTCACATAAATGCTCATATTAACTTTGTTCACACTTGAATACAAAACCATGCATATGAATAATGAATGAGTAAATGAATGGGTGACATGCAATAGAATGCAATATAAACAGATGAGATGGAATGACGATCCATAGTGCTTTATTTTCATCATTGAGCATGATAATAACGAACTTGGATGAGGCAGTAGGAACCAAAGATGGAGCATCGTACCTACAAACAAACAACATAAATAAAGAATAAATAATATGGACCCTTGATAATGGTTCATGCTCATATGGTCGAGGTATATGTTGTAGTCAGCAAGTCATAGTGATCCATGACTGTATTTTGCATATGATCGCGTAGCTTAGTGAACTTCCCACGTAGACACCATTAGGACATGCCCCAGTACTTCATCAGAATAGTTCGCAGAAGACATACAAACAATGTGTAGGAACCATCGCGGCCACTCTAATCACTTGTGGATATCCCGAAGTAGCGTAGGAACCTGATATAAATGAATAAATAACCCACAAATCTAACCAAGTACTTGATAGCTTAAATAGAATTTTCTTGTCAAAGAAAATGTCATTATGTATTTGTTTTGGTAAGGAAGGATGCATCCTTGCTAAGACAGTTTGTGTGTTGATTGTTTGGTCGATGTGAGAAGTGATCATCGTTTGAGTATTTCACAATATTTGTTTGGTATCTGCTTGGATGTGTATGTACAATGCGTTGCCATGTTTTTGATTGATTTTGGATGTTTTATCATGTTTTTGGATTTTTTGAGATAGTTTTCCAATGTTTTTGGTATTTTGATGATTGTTTTGAAATTTTTTTGGATTTTGTGAGATAGTTTCCAATGTTTTTGGATTTTGTGAGACAATTTCCAATGTTTTTGGATTTTGTGAGACAGTTTTGAATGAAGAACTTAATGAATCACAAGTATTGCATAATCCACTTCCATCAAATAGGTTAAGGGCATTGCCCCCAGTTTAGACATGACTATGAAAAAGCGAGATGCGAGACGCATGAAGTACTATCCTTGATTGCAAATCAATAACAAGCCATGCTTTTGACAGATGGATGAATGGATGAAATGAATGTGATCGCAATAAGTTTGAAAGACAATGGAGCCATAGCCTTTATGAGTGGCGCCTATTTGCCAGGTTTTCACCATCGCATTTACCCAAGGTGCCACCGGAGTGGTTGTTCACCATTTGGTTGCATGATTTTTCTTTACTATTTTGATTTTTTTGTATTTTCTTCAGGACATTTATCTGAATGTTTTTGGTGTTTTTCCGGTATGTATGGGAGCCTGATGCTCTGTGCAGCTTATGTATAAAACCTTTTGAGGTGCATTTTGTTGATTGGATCTGCTAGCGGTTCTCCTTCTGAAGTAGCCAACTAATATGCCTCGGACCCAAATACAATAGTGATAACATATGGACCCAGCTAGTTTGATTCAAACTTTCCCTGATGTTCTTTGTTTAGTTGGTTACGAAGATTTTCCCTAAGAACAAGATCACCTACCTCAAATGTACGAGGTCTAACTCGATGATTATAGCTTCTGTTCATGCGTTGTTGATAGGCTTTGAGGTGATTGTATGCAGCTTGTCATTTCTCATCAAGTAGCTCTAAGTCTTGAAGATGTGATACTTTGTATACTTCATCATCTATGAGATTATGCAAGGAAACTCGTAGTGATGGTATCTCAAACTCAATAGGAAGGATAGCTTCTGCACCATAGACCAATGAGTAGGGAGCTGTACCTATAGGTGTTCGAATGCTATTTCGATACGCCCATAGTGTTGGATTCAATTGAACATGCCAATCACGGCCGACATCATTGACTGTCTTCTTGAGGATTCTCCATATGTTCTTGTTTGATGCTTCGGCCTGACCATTGCCTTGTGGGTAATAGGGAGTGGAAAAGCGGTGTTGGATATGAAACTTCTCATAGAGCTCATGGACATCTTGATTTTTGAAAGGAAGACCGTTATCTGTGATGATGGACATGGGTACACCATACCGGCAGATGATGTAATTAAGGATGAATGAGTTGATCTGCTTGTCGATGACTTGGGTAAGTGGAACAACTTCAATCCACTTTGTGAAGTATTCGATAGCGGTAATGATGAACTTATGGCCATTGGATGAATATGGATGGATTTTACCCACAAGATCAAGTTCCTATTGACAAAAAGGCCATGGTGTTGTGATTGGTTGCAATTCCTGTGTCGGTGCATGTATCAAGTCTCCATGAACTTGGCATTTCTTGCATTTTTTGACAAAGTAGTAGGAGTCTTTTTCCATGGATGGCCAATAGTATCCAATGCGCATGAGTTTCTTGGCTAGTGACGAACCGCTTGCATGAGTTCCACAAATTCCTTCATGTACTTCTTCCAAGGCCTTTGTTATCTCATCCTGTTCCAGACATCGAAGGAGAGTACCATCAAGGCTACGTCGGTATAGGGTTTCAGCAATAATGGTATATCGAGTAGTTTGGCGAATGAAGGTTTTATGTTGGTTATTTGATTGGTTATGAGGAAGGGTGTTATCGTGGAGGTAGTTGTATAACTCACCATACCATGGGGATTCAGAACCGATAAGGCAACATATCATCTTAGATTTGGGGATATCATAAGCGGGAATCCAAAGTTTTTCTACCAAGAACTCATAGCGTGTTGAATTTTGAGGAAGATCTAGGAGAGATGCTATAGTAGCCATAGCACCAGCAGCTCAATTCTGATCTCTAGGTATCTTCTCAAAGGTGATAGTAGTGAATGATGTTTTTAATTTGTCCACCATTTGTTTCTATGGTATGAGTTTGTCATCCTTGGTCTGATATTCATCTGTTGCTTGTCGAATGACCAGTTGGGAGTCGCCATATACTTGTAGTTCTTGTAACTTCCATTGTATGGCTAGCCCAAGTCCTGTGATCAAGGCCTCATATTCAGATATGTTGTTTGTGCATGGAAATGTGAGCCTGTAAGGCTTCAGGATGTTGTCACCTTGAGGTGTGATAAATAGAATGCCTACCCTCGAGCCATGCCTAGTGTATGAACCATAAAAGTATAGTTTCCATGGTTGTGTTGATGTGATCATGAATATCTCTTCATTTGGAAAATAAGAAATGAGAGGATGGTCACTTATGAGGGGAGCATCGGCCAACTGATCTGCAATTACTTGACCCTTAATAGCCTTACGGTCCACATACTCGATGTCAAATTCACTTAGAATCATCACCCATTTGGCCAAGTGGCCTGTCAATGCTGCTTTGTTGAGTAAGTAATTTAGTGGATCGATCTTTGTAATGAGTTGTACTTTATGGGTTAATAGATAGTGCCTTAGTTTAGTGGCTGCCAAGATTACTGCTAGGCAAGCTTGCTCAATAGGTGTGTAATTGAGTTCATAGCCAACCAGTGTGCGAGAGATGTAGTAAACAGCACACTCTTTCCCTTCTGCATTATGTTGTGCCAATAGTACACCTAATGTTGTATTTGTTGCTGACATATAGAGTAGTAGAGGCTTACTCAGATCTGGTGGGATCAACAATGGTGTATTCGTGAGATAGTATTTAAGCATCTAGAATGCTTGTTGGCATCTGGTATCCCATTGAAAGCAGATGTTCTTGTGTAATAGTTGTGTAAATGGGTGACACTTATCTACCAGTTGTGCAATGAATCTACGAATTGATTGTAGGAACCCTTGTAATGTCCTTATCTAACTGATGTTCTTTGGTGGTGGCATGTCCATGATTGCTTTGACCTTTGTAGGATCAACCTCAATACCTTTTCTTGAGACAATGTATCCTAGAAGCTTCCCTGAGGTTACTCCAAAGACACATTTCTTTGGGTTGAGTTGAACATGATATTGTTCCAGTCTGTTAAAGATTTTCTCTAATATGTCAAGATGACCTTCTCTTGTTAGTGATTTTGCCTATAAGTCATCAAAATAATCTTCCATTATGGTATGCATCATATCATGAAAGATGGTGGTCATTGCTCTTTGATAGGTCGCTCCTGCATTCTTTAGACCAAAAGGCATTACATTCCAACAAAGTGTTCCCCATGAACATGTGAAGGTCGTCTTATGTTGATCCTCTGGTGCGAAAAATCTTTATCTGATAGTACCCTGAAAATTCATCCATGAGTGAAAGCATGGCATGTCCTACTATTAGGTCCACTATAATGTTGATTTTTGGTAGGGGGAAGTCATCTTTAGGACATGCCTTGTTCAAATCTCTAAAGTCAGTGCAAATACGGATGCCCCCATTTGGTTTTCTAACAGGCACAATGTTGGATATCCAATCTACATAATCAATCTCAGGATGCATCTTGCAAAGTTTATGCTATGGTGAGGTGATGCATGACTAAATCAGGATCAATCCCAGGCATGTTTGCATATGACCATCCAAAGTTGATCTAACGCTTCTAGAAGAACTCTACAAACTTAGGTTGTTCCTCCAGAGTTAAAAGAGATGCCAGATGTATGTGGTGAGGAGTTTCAGGAGTCCCCACGTTGTATTCTTTTGTTTCCTTGATGAGAATTATTGATCATTCTTGCTGTGTACTAGAAGGGAGAATGTCAAACCTTTCATCCTCTGACGCCTCAAAGAGGTTTTCATCATTGGATACGCTCTTTCTTTTTACTTTTCTGGGATCAAACAGTGCCACAATGTGGTTTTCACTGGAAGATCCATGTTTTATTGTTATATTTTTGTAGCTGAAAGGTTTGGCATCCACCCTGAAGTATGTTGCACCATTAAGTTCAATGGTGAATCCAACTTTGTGATCCCTAGTTGGTATGTTATCCTATAGTTCCAAGAAGTCAATGATCACCTCATCGTTTTGGAAATGGTCAAGACGTGGGGAATTAGGTTGGTTCCATTCGATGAGTTCAGGATGGATAATGGGCATTACCTGATCGATTAGGTTAAGTTCATTAGAGGTGTCAGTGAGGGTTAAGACGTTGTGGTGAAGGTCATTGATGGTACTCTCCCTGTCATAATCAGGCGTAGGATGTGACGTAGGGTCTGTGGAAGAAGTTTCCAGCTCAAGAACCCAAGAGGTCTTTATCTGTGCTTCTCCGTAAATAAGGATGTCTTTGCGGGGTGGACGTAGTGATGTGTCTTCCTCATCTGAAGTATTAAGCTAGATGAAATCAAATTCCCACTCATGTGAGTCATTCTTTGAGTTGCTTTCCAGTATCTGATTACTATACCATACTGGGATGTCCTTTGAGTTAAATACTGCAGGTGTGATCGGTTGACGTACCTTTGTAGATGAAATGATTGGTGCTACAGGAAGGATTATGGGGAGTATCGATAGTGTTGAATCTGTTGCTTCTGCTAGAAATGTCGATGTTGTCGATACTATTGGGGGTTCTGATAGTGCTAGTGGTGTTGTTGATGTGGTTGTTGTGGTTGATGGGGTCGTTGGTTTGATTGGTGGGATGATTGGTGTTGTAGATGGTTTTGTTGCGATTTTTAGCCTCAAGGGGGCAGTTGTTATGGTGCACGGTGTTGCTGATATAATCAAAGGTGACCTCTTTAGATTTTTACACTGATATAGAGGTTTGCTGGGTTTTCCTTTGAATCTGAGTTTAGGAAGGATCTCCTTTTGAAAGCCTAACCCTATGTTATCTTTGGGTTTTAATTTCGGCTGCAGTGGTTCATGTCATCCTTGCTTGCAAGGCCCCAAAGCACTCTAACCATCATAACCCATTCTTTGCATAATGAGAAGGCCTTTTCCATACTGATCTATCAGAAGCTTAGTTTGTGGAATGTCTGTGGTGATTGGGTCTTTATAGATCCATTCTATTGAGTCTTCATCTCTAGTTTCTTCTTCTTGACTCTTTCCAAGGATGAAAGGTATCAAAGTGCATGCTGGCTTGACCAGTGGTGTTTGAAGTAACCGTTGAGATTTACCATGAGTTCTAGGAGAAGTGGGCATTTGTCCCACACAAAAGAGTTGGTTGAGATTGTATTCCCCAGGACCTTCCTCTGCTATTTTCATCTTGAGCTTCTCTTGATTGGGTATAGTAGTGTTGGAACTAGAAAGAGAGGTTGGACGTACATATGAGGTGGATGAGATGGCTTCTCTATTGTTGGGCACAGTAATCTCTAGTTGATGACTTATATTGTGACAATATGCAAAGGGGTTTGCATTGCCTAGGATTGTGATTTCTACACCATTATGCGGGAACTTGATAAATTTATGGTAGGTGGATGGAACGACTTGCATGGTGTGTATCCAAGGTCTTCCTAACAATAAATTGTATGGTAGAGGAAGGTCCAGAACTTGACAGATGATATGTTTCACCACTGGGCCTACTTGGATTGGTAGCACAACAGCTCCTTTGGATGAACGTTATGAATCATCATAGGCTTCGATTGTTATCTTCTTGAGGGGATCCACTTATTCAATTGCATATCCCAGAGTTGTGAATAATTGTAGTGTATAGATATTTAGGCCTACTCCATTATCAATCAAGACTCGCTTGATCCTATGTTGGTTGATAAACCCTTCAATGTGGAGTGAGGCGTTGTGAGGTTGCTGGAAGGATGAGTTGTCACTTTCAGAGAAAGTGAGACAAGGTGATGATCTTAGGTTTCCAACCATATCTTGGAACTAATCTGTATTTAGGTTTGCATGGAGTAACGCCTCTTGGAGAGCTTGATCCAAGATTTTTATGGGATGGAGATAGGCGCAATAGCTCTAAGATAGATATTAGTGCGGGCATTTTATCTAACTGTTCCACAATATTATACTACTTTGGGATAGATGGGGTGCCTTGTGGAGCTTCTTTTATGGTAATCTTGTTGCGACATGTAACAACATTGCAAGTGGAGCTGGGATTTTTTATGGTAATAGTTGCAATTTGTTCACTAGCATCATATAGGTGATTCACAGTGTAATTATACGTGACTTTCATATAATCAGTGATATCTGTGTTTCTCTCTGAAGTGGAAGGTCCCCTTTGATCTTGGGATGGAAGTGGATTTTTGAAAATAAGATGATCATTGTTTGTTGTTTTTGGGTCATGTCCTTCGATTTTGATTTCACCTCGGTCAGTAAGATCCTGAATAAGATCTTTCAATCTGTGATAATTGCTTGTCTTATGCCCTTTTCCTTGATGGAAATCACAATGTTCAGTATCCCTCCACCATAAAGGTTTGACTTGAGGTTCATAATTTGATGTTTTGGGTAAGGCCACCAGATTTTGCGAAACCAACTGACGTAACACTGTTTCGATGGGTTCCCCTAAGGGGGTGTATGTTCGTTTTGGTTTAAAATTTTGTTGATGTTGTCTGGGTTCTTCTTGATATGTATTGCATCCTTGATTTGGAGGAGCACCTGTGTTATTCTTGGGTGGGGGGTTTTGTCCTGCAAATTGAACCACAGGTTGTGCACTTTTGATAGTTCTTGCATCCACAACCCCGTCATTGACGACATTTTTGTTTTTGTTCCAGAAGTTAGGCTTGTCACTATTGAAATGTGGGTGAGCGCCATCCTTTGGCTCATTATATATCTTTATAAGCCATTTTTTGATGAGAGCCCGCTCACATTTTAAGCCTTTGGTGATCATGTCATTGAAAGAGTCTATGTCTTTTAAGTCGAGGTGAAATTCCATTGCGTCATTTAAGTTGGAAATAAATATTTCCACTAGTTATTGCTTAGGTAACTGAAGAGAACGTCTGCTAGAAATTTGACGCCATCGTTGCAGAAAGACTGAAAATAGCTCACCCGGTTTTTGTTTAGTGTTACATAGATCAGCCATGGTGATATCTCTTTCAATGTTGTGTGAGTAATGTGCCAGGAACTTCTGGACGAGTTCTTCAAATGTCCTGATGCCACCTGGTAATCAGGAAAACCATGATGTGGTTGTTCCTCCCAAGCTTTGGGGAAAAAGTTGCATTAGGTATGTGTCCTCGTATGCCACTTCGAGGCAAGATGAATGGAATTCTCTAACATGATCACGGGGGTCTCCTTTTCCTCAATACTTTTTGAACTTGGGTGTTTCAAACCCTCGTGGAAAAGGTGGCATATGCAGATTCCTATCAAAGGGATAGGGACAAATGTCATTGAGTGAAAATTGATTAGTTTTTACACCACTATGAAGTTGTTGGGTGATATTTTTGACTTGTTGCCGCAACATGTCTATTTCATTTGGAGGAGGAGGTGGGGGATTACCTTGATGAAGGTTATATCTGATGTGATCTCGACCTCTTTCATCCTCATTACGACTTTGCATTTTGATGCTTGCCTTAGTTGTGCAACGTCAAAGTCAGAGGGTAGTTTATCACCCTCTTCAGCAAGTCTTAAAAAGTGAGCATCAGCATTGCTCCTAAGTATTTCATTGAAAAGTCTATTAAAGAGAGGGTTGTGTTGTGCCCTTTCTATTGTTGCAGGAGTAGGAGTACTTGGATTTTCATCATTTGTGTTTCCTCCAAGGGCTTCTTGGAATTCATTGATATTTTCCTCCTCTTCCTCTTCAATTTCTTGTTCTATAGATTTTGATCTGGTTTGAGCCATTTTGTTTATAAGTTTTTGTTGAAGTTTGATGAAAATGATGATGAGTTGGTGATGGAATGAAAGATTGATGTTTGGTGTGGTGTTTTGCATACGGATCTCTAGCACTAAAGGTAGATGCTACCAAAGTTCTTCCTTGAAATTGCTTGTTGTGTTTGATTGACAAAGTTTGATGTGATAAGGTTTAGAGAGATCTGAGATGTATTACAGACTCAACTACCTAGTAATGAGAGGATGCACTCATAGACTAGTTTTAACCTGCGTAGAAATGTCTCTTAGGATTAATTTATCCTAGATGTAGAGACACTCTAAAAAGTGATGTGTTGTGTTTGATTCAAGCAATATTGAAAGAGAACTTAGGACAAAAACCTCTTAATGTTTTGAGAGTTGGAATGGACTTGATGAGATGTGAATGTGGGAATGGATGAAATGTTAACTTCAATAGAAACTCCATGGTAAAAAAGGAACAAACTCTTCCTCTTCTTGTTCAAGGGTCGGTGGTTCTTCCCTAGTTGAGTTATATGTGATACAAATATCTGGAAAGAAGGTAGGATTGATCTTTCCTCCCTTATTCTGATGATAACTCAAAGCTCTATATTGAGTAAAAGCTCTGCGGTTTAATGATTCTTGATCAAAATCGTTTGATTTCCCTTGAAGATATAGACGCATGTGATGCAATAAGGTTATATGAGAGACAAATATTTGTCTATTAAGATAGAATAATTTCCTCCTTTTGATAAAAGCCTTTAAGCTCAATGGTCTTTTCTTCAAGTTGATGTGTTGATGAAGATTCTTCTTTCTCAAGATGTGAAGAATGGTCATATAGTTTGATACTTTTTGTTGTTGCTCTTTGTTTTTGATCTTTTGTGTTTTTGAAAATGTTTGTGTTGGATGAATACTTGTTTTGATTTGGGTTTATGATGTTTCTTTGACGAGAAAACAAAGCAAGCACACAAACACAAGAATGTTGCCTCAAAAGGCACAAGTATGGGTCTAGATCAACCCAATATTTTGAACTTTTTACGACCCCTTCACCAAATGATGCTTTGAAAAATGGACAATGTTAGATAAAATCCTATGATCGTATAACACACAAAAACACAAGAAACAAAGACAAACGTTAGTGTTAATCAACCAAAACAAGTCTAAGCAGGGATACCAAAAGAGACACTAAAAACATGATGAAATATTTAACTATGGAAGCAAATACAACAAGGCATCTCCAAATGCCTTCTACCATGCTCTTAGCTCCTTCTCCCTTGTTCCTCTCCTCTCCAAGTTCCAAATTAGTGTAGCTCTCAGCAGCTTTTTGCACTATGGATGTCTTATGGAGATTCATGATTGAAAATGCTTTTAAACTTATGTTATGCAAGTGTAAAAATAATCTAAATATGAGATGCTATGAAATGAACTAAGACTTATTTTAGCCAAAATGACAATATATTAGTGATTTTATGCTAAAATGCTCTCTAAAATTGACTATAGATTAAATGCATACAAGTTTTCAGGATCTGGATTATGAAGAAATGGGCTCTATTTATAGGAAAAATGGAACAATGGATGGTTGAGATTGAATAATCTCAACAAGGATTAGGATTGAATGATATTCAATCCATGTGAGGGCTTTCAACCCAATCCCAGGATGACAAGTGTCAATATGAGATGGGTTGAGAGGAGAGGGAAGAAGCATTAAATGCTTGACATGACCTAAGAGTTAACTTGGGAGTTAAGGTCAAGGTTGGGTTGAGTGAATAAATTCTTTATTCAAAGAATAATGCTTTTATCCAATGGATAAACTCTTGTGCAAAGGTTAAAGGGATAACCATGGTCAAAGCAATAAATGCTTGAGAAGACACATGGGTCACATGAGGGTTGAGTTAGGGGCTAAAGTCTTTAACCATGGGTGCAAGTGGATTTAACCATTAATGGTCATGTAAGAGCCATAAACGGTTTGGAAGACTTTAGAGGTTAAATTGTTGAACACACAAAGCATTAAGTGCTTTTCACAGACTTTGAAGTCTTTGAGAGGTGACTCCAAGTTGCTTAGGAATGTGACAATATTTAGGGGATAGATTAGGCTGATTAGGAAGGGGTTAGAAGAATATAGAAGGGGATTAGGATTGCATGTGGATTTGGTGGGTGAGGGAAAATACGATTTTAATTAAAATAAAATTACTTTATTTCAGCTTGTAGTTGCAACTTGCATTTGTAGGAAAATGCAAGTGGGGGGGTGAATGATTTAAATAAATGTTTTTAATTGTTTATTTAAAAGAGGAAAGGGGGATTTAAATTGAATAAATAGGATTTATTCATTTATTTGATTTGTGGATTTGGTTTAATGAATTAATTAAAATAAATTGAATAATTTATTTAATTAATAGGAGAATGTTTGAAGATGAATTAATTAAATATTAATTTAATTAACTGATGGCTAGTAGGTTTTTAATCAAATAAATACCAAATATTCATTTAATTAAAATGGACAGATTTATGTGACTACAATTGTTAATTCACTTAGCATTCAATCTTTCCATTGATATCGGATCTAGTAAATTCAACCACCCCTCTTTTAAATGTAATGCGTGAAAGAGGTTGAAGAGGATCCTTTGTGAAACTTTCACTCCTTTCTTGAGGAGGGTAAAGCTTTCCACTTGATCTCATCACCCCTTTTTCACCATTACATTTTGGTGAACCCGACGTCTTACATGCTTGATATTTCATATTTTTCATTTACAACTTTAATTTTCTTGCAAAACTTAGTGGTTAATTCATTCAAAACCCTAGTTGTTAAAATTGGAATTGAACTTGTGTGTTGCAAAAATTGCTATCTATTTTTTTAGATCTGAAAATTACATTATATTCAATTTCTTCTTTATCTTGTTCAATTTGCAAATCAATTTTACAAAATTAAGTGGTTAATTGTCAAAACCCTAATTTTCAAAAATCAACTTGAATTTGTGAAAACATTGGATTTACAGTTAATTTTCAGATTTGAAACTATTTTCAGCTTTGTCTTCTTGCCTAACATTCAGATTTTCAATTTCCCCCCCTTTCCCAAAATTCAAAATTTAAAAATTCAGTGGTTAGATCTTAAAACCCTAATTTTCAAACTCACTTGGATTTTGTGTAAAATTCAATCAATTTCAACCAATTTCAGTTTTCAAAACATTATCCAAGGTGGCCTTATCCATTAGGTTTGACCTTTTTCAAATTTGCAATTCAATTTCTAATCTTTTTCAGAACCCTAATAGGTTCCTATTTTCACATTCAAACCTTAATTTTGCATATCTAAACTTTGTAAAATCAACCATTTTTTTTAGGTTAGCTCTAAAATCATCGTAGCTTTCATCCCTGAAAATTTCCAAAAAGTTGGGCGGACCGTGTGCAACTTCAACACGGTCCCTAGTTTTTTTCCTGAAATTTCAGGAGACTGTTATGATTGTATTTAATTGCTTAAATCCAGAAAATTGGTTTATTTTTTCAAATTTTGATCCCTCTAAAATAAAAAATACTTCACAAATTCAACATCACAACTTTGAAGAAAAAATTTAAAATTAAGTGGTTAATTGTAATCTGCCCTGATTTTAAAATTTTTGTCAATTTTAATTTTAAAGTTAAGTGGTATCCCATTAATTTTAAAAGTTTAAGTTCTTTTCTATTGGGATCCAAGAACACTGAGAGCGGGGGGTGAATCAGTGTTCTACTAGTATGAATAAATTTAACCTTATTAGCACAACAACTTAACCATTGGTATACATAAAAGCAGATAACAATAAGTAATAATGTAACCACAGAGATGAACACCATAGATTTATACGTGGAAAACCTCAAAGAGGAAAAACCACGGTGGGATTGGAGACCCACAATATCTATCTACCGATCAGATGAATAAATATTACAATAAGTGGCCTCCACATGTAGGAATGCCAACAACCTAGAGCGCACTTCTCATCACAAAAGGAGTCTTACTGAATACATAAAACATCAGACTATAATCTGGAATGAAGAGTGAATTGCTTGAATAGCATCTCATATGCCGGAGTATAGTTTCGGTTAAGCTCAATATCGGAGGTCTTAAACCTCTTACACAAACCTAATTTGATCACCTATGATCGACCAAAACCTCTGCCTATGATTACAATTTTATTCACATACAGATAGTCGCATAACATATGTCCATCCCATGATCTACAAAGAGATCTCACATCATATTATACCAACTTGGGACCTAAATGTTGGCATTTTTTATGATTATGTTGTGATTGTCATTGATGGACACACACTTTCTATGAGATTACTTTTTGTATGTATGAGTTATTCTCAACCAGTATTTGTTTCAAACCGGTATTATGTTATAGTCTTACAGAAAGTGTTTACCGATCTCAAGCAGAACGGAGCAAAGGAAATAGAAGCAGTAGTTATCATTTTCCCAGTCTTCATTTCTGTCAACCGGTAATCTGTCTAATAGTTAAACTGATATTACTCTGAGTTACCAACCGGTAATCTGTTAAACCGGTATTACTCTGAGTTACCAACTAGCAATTGGTAAAGTTGTATAAACCGGTAATACTGTGTTGAGTTACCAACCAGTATATCTTTGTGATGAGTTACCATCCACTGACACTTTGACGGTGATTTTGTGTCGTGTTACCAAATGTATCTAGATAAAATGAACCTAAGAAATTGCAATGTAATCCTATTGGACCGACATGAAATCAGATTCCTTTTAAGGACATCATGTATAGGGTTTTAATAGGTGTGTGTAATTGTTAGGGTTTGTGGTGGTTGATGAGTTCTTGTATGTGCGATCTTAACAAAAAGATCGAGTCTGTGCTGTAACAAAGTGTGGATTTACTGAAGACTGAAGTAATGCTAAAATGCATTAGCAATGAGCTATCATGGATCTAACCAAGCAGACTGTGCTATTTGTTAGATCATTCACTTGTTGATTGCTCACATCTTTAACAAGTTAGAAACCCTTAACCGGGTAGGCCCAGAAAAGCCTTTGTAAATCCTCTAACAAGGTGATTCACATCTGTGGATCTAAAATCCTCTCATAAGGTAGTCTTTAATCGGACTTATCTCCTAACAGAGATTGAGATTCCTAATAGGATCTGTTCTGGTAAAGAGCATTGTATGACCTCAACCGGTCTGGTTACTACTCTCCAGATAGTTACTTGTGAGTTTCATCTCACCGTGGTTTTTCCCATTTGGGTTTCCACGTCAAAATATTTTGTGTTATGGTGATTGTGCTTTTGTGGGTGAATGCCTTACTTGTTATTTGGTTTGCATTTGTGTTAATCGGTTTGTTAGTTAAACTATTATACCGGTTTACTGCTAGACTGATAAAGTGTTTGAGTAGAGTAATATTTGGTATACTAATTCACCCCCCCCTCTCTGTATTAATCAATTGGTATTAGAGCCAACCTTTCTATAAGTCTAACCACTTGGAAAGAGATATGGGGGAATACACTGTGAGGGAACTTACTCATTGGCTCACTCAGATTGAGCAAGCCTATGATGAACTTAAAGTCAAATAGAAGGCCTCTCAAGCAAAA
Source organism: Cryptomeria japonica (assembly GCF_030272615.1). Taxonomy (NCBI): domain Eukaryota; kingdom Viridiplantae; phylum Streptophyta; class Pinopsida; order Cupressales; family Cupressaceae; genus Cryptomeria; species Cryptomeria japonica. Next base: position 32,676,995 of record NC_081409.1, on the reverse strand, counting down.
AGAAGAGAGCATACTGAAAAACTGATGGAGCTAATTGAAAATAGTTCTTCAGATGAAGCGGACATGGAAGCCCTAGTTCAAGAAGTTGAAAAACTGAATGAGTCCAATGCCAACCTAAGAAGGGAACTTGAAGGACTAACTATCAGAATGTGTCAAGAGCTTGAGAACCGGAGGAAAGCTGAAGATCTGGTAAAAGATAGAGATCATGAGATCTCCAAGTTGAAGCAAGAGATCAGTGCACTTACCGCTCATCTTCATGAAAATAAAATGGAAAAGGAAGAAATGCAAGGTGAACTGCACATGGCTATTTCTAAGAATGCAACCTCGAAGGAATCCAATGCTACTATTACCAAAGAATTTACTAAGTCAAAGGAAATACTTGCCAAATTCAATAAGAGCACTGTCAAGCTAGAGCAGAAGCTTGAATCAGCTAAACCGGTAAAGAATACCAATGGACTTGGTTTCTCTGGATATGAGGAAGGTGAGACCTCTGGAACAAAAGATGGAGCATCAAAGAAACAACCGGAACCAAAGGATAAAGGTAAGCAAAATTTCAAACCGGTTTGCTTTAATTGTCTCAAGGAAGGACACACTACTAATGTATGTAGAAGTAAGGCTTACAATAACTTTCCTTACTCTCTAAATGATAAGCCTAGATCCAATAGATTCAATGGTAATTGTTATGCATACAACAAGTTTGGGCATAGAGCATTTGAATGCAAGTCTGTCATGCACAACACCAGAAGGTATCGTCAAAGGAGTAAAGGAACCTTTTCTGAACCCTCTGGGAACCGGAACCCAAACCAGTTTAATACCTATAATTATTAGTCAGAAGCAGTGGCTATCAAGTGTCGACTGGATGGAGAACAACCTATTTGAATTGTCATGGTAATGGTCACACTATTGCAACATGCAGAAGGAAGAATGGAAACATAAACAATGGACCTTAGAGAGCACCTGGAATGATTTTCTATCATTGCAACAAACTGGGTCATACAGCAAGATTCTGCAGAATGAGAAAGAATATATCGGATCATATACCGGTAACTCTAGAAGGAAAGATTGATGTTGAAACTGTTCAAACGGATATGAAGAAAACCTGGAAGAAGAAGCCAGAAGAAGTGATTCAAGAAGAATCGGTTTCTGCACCTAGTGTGGAAGTCGTTGAAACGACAAACTAAGCATTAGAAAAGCTTAGGGGTAGCAAACGGTGAAATACCTCGAACCCCCGGTTTACACCGGCAAAAGACCTTAACCGGTAAGTGATACCTGTAACTAGTAGAAGACTGGAAACGGTAAAAGGCAAATTAGGGTTTACGCCCTAATAATGGAGCATTTATTATGGTAGGTGGAGAACTTGTTTAAAAGGATTTTCAAGTCATTTTTCACTTATCAGTTCTTGAGCGAAGAAGTTTTTTTTAAGCACTGAGCGATGAAAAGCGATTTGGATTGCGATTCAAAGAATTCTCAAAATCTTGAAGAAGAATCAGAAGCAAATATCAATCGGTCAAGTGTAGAGCACAAAGTGGTATTTCAGCAATAGAAGGAGTGTGTGGAGAAGTATAATTTGTGAGCCCTAAATTTTTATTTATGAAGGTACTTTTCAAATTTCTCTATTTATCATGGCTTCTGCATCACACCCTAGCTCTAGTGCACCCGTTGATTTAGTAGACTTCATTCAACGGAAGGCAAAATACAATGCCCTATCTCAAATACCCGTTGGTGTTATAGTGGAGGAAGGCATTTCTGATTACATTGACTGTAAATTTGAAGAATTAGGATCTCTTGTAAACCATTCCCAGTTGAGTTTGTTTTGTGAGAAGGACAAGAAGATTAAACCAGAATTTAGCATCCTGGAAAAGAAGAAGCTTCACAATGCAGTCTATTTCCTTGAAGAGTTTTCAGATCATTACATCCGCATCATTCTAAGTAGAGTGCACGGTGATAAAATGTTCTTAGAGTGGATGCATGACATCACACCAGAGGTGACTCATGTCGTCACCAGTTTCTGTAACGTCGGTGAAGTGTCAGCCCTAAGGAAGATCAGTAAGATGGAAATGACCAAGCTCACCGGTTCTGTGAGCGACTCACAGGGAATGACTGTCAATTCCATCAAGGACGATCTGGTCAAATATGCGTGTATGGTGATAAGATACCGAAAATTCCACACCAACATAATCAACTCTGTCTCTGCTATAGTGGTAAATGCTGCCTACCGGATGATCATGGAAGATGCATCATTTGACTTATGCACCTGTATGCAAAGGCAACTTCTAGTGAACCTAAAGTCGATTAAATAGGACAATGCCTTGAGATTTAAGTTTGGATAACTATTGGTTGGGTTGTTCTTCTACTTCCAAGGTTACTTCCCAGGAGTCAGAGATATTCAATGGTCTACCAACCAACCAGTTACAAAGCAAATCAAGGAAAGCCTTCAAGCGGTTGGAATGGGTTATCCAGAAGTTCTGAACAAATACTTTGGTGAGTTCAGACATAAAATGAGCCAAAGAGTGAGAATATTAGGTGATATTGTCAAGAAATATGAAGATGACATCTGCTTCACCATCGGAGTTGATGAATGCATAATGGAGGTAGTTGAGCCTAGACAGGAAGAAGTGGAACCAATGGGATATAAGGTTATGTATGACATGCTAGATGGGTATGCCTCTACCCTACTTGCCTTGCCCCTTGATCCAAAGGAAAAGAGAACCGGCACCTATTTGGAAAGGGTTACACCAGTTGAGGAACCGTCAGTAAAGAAGGAAAAGGCAGTGCCTTCAGTATCAGCACCGGTTACCATAGCAAGTCCCAAAGTGACCAACCGGTCACCAACAAAGAAGAAACCGGATGCTGCACCTACCAAATTCTTTGAGAGAAAGCAGAAGACAAAAGACACCACACCATACTTGGAGGACACTATGTCTGAAGAATAGCCTAAGAAGACTAGGCAAACAAGGAAAAAGACAAAGAGTGAACCGACAACATCTGCACCGGTAAATATTGATATTTCCTCCTATAAACCTTTGACACATTGTCAAAGAACTATTAAGAATATTAGAAGAAAAGTACTTGATGATTTGAAAGAGTTCTTTGATGATTTTAATGATGATGAAAAGAAGGAAGTTGAATAGGAAGTCATCAATTATTTATGTATTAATGATCGGTGGCCATCAAAAATTAAATCTGAGACACCTGATTCTTTGTATAATTCTTTAGATAACAAGTGGCGCATTGCCATAGAGAAGGAATAGGAAATAAGAGAGGAAGTATTTGCACAATACTTTCCTAATGTGCCTAAAACTGAACTTTATGAAGTAGTGGAAAGATATAAGGGCCTCTTCTTCATGAGAAGAAGGAGACTCTTGTTGCTAGAAGGAAAAGTTCCTGAAGTGGTAAAAGATACCCACTCTCATGCCCAAGCCACTTTAAGGTTGCATCAAGTGGTTGAAGCCAACAGGAAAGCTAAGCAAGAACCAGCAACCGATAAACTAGATGAGGTATATGACAGTGAAGGAGAACAGGTCGCTGATCAAATGGACCCTATTGATGTTGATGCCTTGAATGATGAGAATTTCACTCTGAGTACACCATCAGAAGTGGTGGGACAGGAAAAATAGGACATAGAAAAGGCTGCCAAGGAGCAAGCGGAGAAAGAGAAGAAGCAATAGGAAGAAGAAAAGAAAAAATAGGCAGAAGAAGAGAAAAAGAGAAAAGAGGAAGAAAAGAAAAAAGAGGAGGAGAAGAGGAAATGAGAAGAGGAAAAGAAAAGAAAAGAAAAGAAAAGAAGAGGAAGAAAAGAAAGAAGAAGAGAAACGGCAGGAAGTAGAAAAGAGAAAGGAAGAGGAGAAAAGGAAGCAGGAAGAGGAGAAGAAGAAGCAGGAAGAGGAGAAGAAGAAGAAGGAAGAGGAGAAGAAGAAGAAGGATGAAGAAGAAAAGGACCAGAAAGAAGAAGAGAAGAAGAAGGAAGAAAAGAAAGAAAGAAGAGGAGGAGCAAAAGAAGGCAGAAGAAGATAAGTTAAGAACCAAAGAGAAGGAAGAAGCGGCACAGAGCACATAGGTGGAGACCCCAAATGCAATCGGTAGTCAAGCCAAATCGGCTGACATTACCAGTCCCATTGACCTCCAATCTACTAATGAATCAGAGCTGCTACAAAGCATTAAGCTTGCTCAAGAACACCTAGAGATGATAAGGAGGAAGAAAGAGCAAGACATGATCCAAGTTGCAGTGGACACTCTTACCAGTTTGATACCCGGTACCAACCTCCCCAATACTGATTCCTCTCTGGCCCAACTGAAACTCTTATGCACAGTTGTGGAGGATGAGGTACAAAGCCTGGAAGAGGTTGCTGAAGCACATGCCAAGAAGGAGCATCAAAAGGCTTTGAACACTGCCTTGGTGAAAAAGTTACATGAGCTCCGGTCCGATTTGCAAAAGGCACAGAAAGACATCAGAGATGCAATGGATGAGGGGAAATTTTTGCTCAATAAGATATGTCTACCCCATCTATTTTGTGATGATGTGCTTGCCCAGAAAGACAAACTACAAACTAATTTGCAGACATTCATAAGCACCTTCAAGACCCCATATGATTCCTTTACCGCTTATGGGCAAACCATTCATCGGTTTCAACTTCAGGCTACAAGAATTGATTTGAAGATTAGCAACCCGACCAAGGATTTGCAGGAACTACAACTTGTTCTCCTACCAAGACTGCAAATACTTCAGAAGTTCTATCTCAATCTGGATGCCTTGACGGTTACTCAAGAGATGAGTACTTTGGATGCCATGGAGGAATAGGTATCCCAGATGCAAATGGAGAATAAGGTTTCTACCTCATTACTTGAGTTATGGTCCTTATCCATGAAGAAATTTATGCAGGACTTTAAATCAGTTTTTGACAAGTTTCACTCTTTATTGTCATAAACATTTATTCAGCTAATAGAAACAGGGGGTATTTAGTTGTATTTTGTCATTGTTGGCAAAGGGGGAGAAGTATTCTGGTATTTAAAATTTTGAGGCATTCCTATGTATACTCATGTTTATCTCTGTAAGGAAGTAGTATACATCTTTTTTTCTACAAAGGGATAGTGTATATGCTTAGGGGGGGTATTTTTTATTACGGCATTTTTTTTTTGTAAAAACACTTAGACGTCAAAATTTTTCCTAAGTGTTGCCATCAATGCCAAAGGGGGAGATTATTGGTATTTTTGATGATTATGTTGTGATTGTCATTGATGGACACACACTTTCTATGAGATCACTTTTTGTATGTATGAGTTATTCTCAACCGGTATTTGTTTCAAACCGGTATTATGTTATAGTCTTGTAGAAAGTGTTTACCGATCTCAAGTGGAACAGAGCAAAGGAACTAGAAGCGGCAATTATCATTTTCCCAGTCTTCATTTCTGTCAACTGGTAATCTGTCTAATAGTTAAACTGGTATTACTCTGAGTTACCAACCGGTAATCTATTAAACCGGTATTACTCTAAGTTACCAACCGGCAATTGGTAAAGTTATATAAACTAGTAATACTTTGTGATGAGTTACCAACTGGTATATCTTTGTGATGAGTTACCATCCACTAACATTTTGACGGTGATTTTGTGTCATGTTACCAAATGTGTCTAGATACAATGAACCTAGGAACTTGCAATGTAATCCTATTGGACCGACATGAAATCAGATTCCTTTTAAGGACATCATGTCTAGGGTTTTAATAGGTGTGTGTAGCTATTAGGGTTTGTGGTGGTTGATGAGTTCTTGTATGTGTGATCTTAACAAAAAGATCAAGGCTGTGTGCTATAACAGAGTGTGGATTTACTGAAGACTAAAGTAATGCTGAAATGCATTAGCAATGAGCTATCATGGGTCTAACCAAGCAGACTGTGATATTTGCTAGATCATTCACTTGTTAATTACTCACATCTTTGACAAGTTAGAAACCCTTAATTGGGTAGGCCCAGAAAAGCCTTTGTAAATCCTCTAACAAGGTGATTCACATCTAAGGATCTAAAATCCTCTCATAACGTAGTCTTTAATCAGACTTATCTCCTAACAGAGATTGAGATTCCTAACAGGATCTATTCTGGTAAAGAACATTGTATGACCTTAACCGATCTGTTTACTACTCTGCAGATAGTTACTTGTGAATTTCATCTCACCATGGTTTTCCCATTTGGGTTTCCACATCAAAATCTTTTGTGTTATGGTGATTGTGCTTCTGTGGGTGAATGCCTTACTTGTTATTTGGTTTGCATTTGTGTTAACCAGTTTGTTAGGTAAACTGTTATACCGGTTTACTACTAGACTGATAAAGTGTTTGAGTATAGTAATTTTTGGTATACTAATTCACCCCCCCTCTTAGTATTCATCACTAAACAATTAGGTCGGCCACCTAAAAGATAATACAATAAATTCGTTACATAATCCCGCAAACCAATGATAAACCAAGTCGGCCTAAGACTGAAACAACATAACCAATCAATAAATCCAATCGGCAACGCATTGGGAGCATCAACCAACACATTACATAAACTGGTCCATAGCCTAACACAATAAGACTAGACCTAAAATAGGTCACCATAGGCCAAATGAAACACCACCAATCAACTAAAACTTGAACATGATAACCATCAACATCTTGATAACCTTCTAGAAGCCACACCAACACCACTTATCAGATTCATCAAAAGATCTTCAACAAAGCTCTGTCGATAAAACCCTTACTGGTGACCAAAAGGCTTACTAGAAAAAATGATATCTTCCAAATCATCAAACCCTAAACCAACTGAATGTGATACGCATCAGGAACACATGAATAACCAATCCAAACCAATTCCACAAACCAGAGTATATAGGAGAAGATCTCCATATCAACATCATAATCCAACCACTCTACCAGACCCAATAGACAACAAAACAGCTAGTGTTGACATCAATGACAAACATCAATGCAACACATAATCAATTCCTCCAAATTGCCAACATTTTCACCATAACAATTATTTTGGAAATTGTGTCATTTCATATTTTAACAAAGTTCAAATTGTATAATCATCATTTGTGCAGTATTCAATTTTGCAAACTTTGTTCCCCAAAATTCAAACCTCAAAATCAAATTCAAATTTTCCCTCTAATGCATGAGTTTTACCACTATTAGTCCTACCTCTACTATCCCCGTTAGACGAAGCATTAGAAATAAGGCTTCCCAAGGCTTAATTCCTAGAGAGATGGAGCTTAATTTGGGTGACTTATTCAATAAGGATAATGCTAATTATTCTCATCCTAATAACATCCCTATTTACCCAATCGATGATTCCAATGATGAAGAAGAAGCTTTGACTAGAGTTTCCATAGATCAACTTTCAAAATTGGACAATCAATTTGACAACTTTCAACAATGGATGTCCCAAGAATATCCTAGTAGTGAAGCTCTTCCTTTAATTGAAGGTCTAAAACGCATGATTCAAAGTGATAAGAATGGAATTGATATTGTTAGACAATTCAAATAATTGGAAGACAATTGAGAGAGGGGGTGAATCAGTTGTCATAAATTACCGGAACCATTAGCAATTTAAACTTTAATACCAGAACGCAAAACATTAATACCGGAATGCTTAAACCAAATATCGAAATAGTAGTTAAACCAATTAAGAATAGACAACAATCACAAAATAAATACCATCCATATAACACCAACATTTATATGTGGAAAACCCGGTATAGGGAAAAACCACGATGGGAAGCCTACCCACAGTTAGACAATACTTCTGCAGTAAGTATGTGAATTACAATTGAGGGGCCTACACTTCCAGGAAGGTCAACATCCTAGAGCACACTACTCATCACAAAAGGATTCTCACTAACTACATAGAAATCCAAACAACAATCTGGAGAAGTGTTGAACTGCAAAACATAGCATCTCCTATGTCTGAGTACAGTTTCAGTTAAGCTCAATACCAGAGGACTAAATCCTCTTACATAAACCCAATTCGATCTCCAATGATCGACCAAATCCTCTACCTGAATGATATTATATTATTCGCACATTACATACCTTTACCATTAACATTACCACTACCATTCCCATTTTGATCTATAATGAGATCTTACATTATATATAAAAACCCTCGACCATAAACAATCAGGTCAACCGCCAGACAATAAACCAATTACATAATTACAAAACATGTCGTCCTTAGACCAAACAAATAATATCCAACCCATAAGACATCCTGAAAACATATCGATAAGTCCAATCTACACGCTTCATTAAACCGGTCCATAAACTAGACCAACCAGGACCCACTATAGGTCCACACGCTACAACAATGATCTCCATCTACCAAGTCTCGAACATGATCACCAACAACATCCTGAAACTCCACTAGAAGCTGCACCGACACCACTTATGCAATTCATCAAGGATCTTCATCAAAAGCCTTATCGGTGAAACCCTCGTCGGAACCAAAAACCAAGCTTCTAAGCAAACAGGATATCATCCGATCACCAAACCAGAACCAACTTACTAAATATGAACTTAAGTGTCATGAACAAGCTAATTCCACAACCAAATCATACCAGAACCTACTGGATCATGTCGGATACAAATCAACCAGAAACCACTCAACCTACCGGGACCAGAGGGGTGCCGGTAAATCATCCAAACAACTAGTGTTGGCATCAATGACAAAACATCAATGCAACACATAATCAATTCCACCAAATGGCCAACAATGTCCCCCTTTGGCATTGATGGCAACACTAGATGTGAAAAACATCTAAGTACCAAGAAATGTCAAACAAATCTCCCCCAATGGAAGATAACCAACAATCTCCCATAGCAATGAAGTTCTGAAATAAAGACCAAACTCCCCCTGTGAATGATATCTCTGAAAAGCTATGAATTATACATATATCTCTCCCCCTATCAATATATCTCCCCTTTACTTTTCCTTTTTCACATCAATATCTCTCCCCCTTTGACATCAATGCCAGAAATCTGACAAAAATATCGAAGCAAAAAAATAAACCACTGAATTACAAAGCCGACTACTCCCCCTGAGCAGTAGCATCCCACATCAGTGCTAGAATGAATAGTATCTATGATAATGCATACCATATTGATGACAAATCGCATCAATCAAGTCTCTACTGGAGGGGCTAAAGCTCCCAGCCTATCTCTTAGGTACTGAAATGATTCTTTGGGCAAAAGTTTAGTGAAAATATTTTCAATATGATCTTTAGTATTCACATAAACCAATCTAACTTCATTTGCTTCCACCTTTACCTTCAAAAAGTTATACTTGATAGATATGTGCTTTGTCTTGGAATGAAATACTGAATTCTTTGATATATCAATAGCAACAGAGTTATCACAATGAATAACTACGGGTCCATTACAATCCACCTTTATATCCTTCAACATTTTCTTCATCCATAGAACTTGTGTACAGTTAGTAGAAGCAGCAACATACTCAACTTTAGCTGTAGATAAAGAAGTACATGATTGTTTCTTGTTGATCCATGAAACCAACTTCTTTCCGAGAAAGAAATCTCTACCGAAAGTACTTTTCTGGTCATCAACATCTCCAGCCCAATCAACATTTGTATATGCACATAAAGTAAAGTTATCATCCTTAGGGTACCACAAACCATATTATGATGTACCTTGCAAGTATCTAAAAATCCTTTTCACCGCACACTCATGATTTTCTCTAGGATCACTCTAAAATCTTTGTACAATAAAAACAACATTCATAATACCAGCCCTAATCTAAGTCAAATAAAGCAGACCTCCAATCATAGATTTGTATCTTGTAGGATTTACCGTGCAGAAACATCTTTTCTTGTCAATTTCTCACTTGTAACCATAGGAGTACTTATCGGTTTAGAATCTCCCATACCAAATTTCTTCAACAATTCCTTAGCATACTTAGTTTGATAGATGAAAATACCTTTGTCAGTTTGAGTAATCTGTGAACCTAAGAAAAATTTCATCTCCCCAATCATAGACATCTAAAATTCTTTCTCCATATTCTTAGAAAATTCCATGCATAACATATCTTCACCTCCAAAAATAATATCATCAAAAAATATTTCAATAATCAATATATCATCATCAGTGATTTTATAATAGAAATTACTATCAGCACTGCCCTTAGAAAAACAAAGCTTCAAAAGATATGTATCCAACCTTGCATACCAAGCTCTAGGTGCTTGTTTCAATCCATATAAAACTTTCTTTAACTCACAAACCATGTTTGTATCATCTGATAGTGAAAAAACATCAGGTTGCTCAATATAAACTTCCTCATCAAGATCCCCATTCAAAAATGCACACTTAACATCCATCTGATAAACCTTGTAGTTCTTATGAGCAGCATAGGCAAGAAATAATCTTACAGCTTCAATCCTAGCTACCGATGCAAAAGTCTCTCCATAATCAATTCCTTCCTTCTGAGAATATCCTTTACAAACCAACCTAGCCTTATTTCTTATAACTTGACCATCCTCATTCAATTTATTTCTAAAAAGCCATTTAGTTCCAATAACATTCTTATTTTTAGGTCGGGGAACCAAAGTCCATGTGTTATTTTTCTCAATTTTATCTAATTCTTCTTCCATAGCTTTCAACCAATATTCATCGTTACATGCCTCAATTACTGATACCAGTTCAACTTGTGAAATTAAACATACTCATTAGTTTCCAGTCTTCTTCTTGCCATCACTCCATTGTTCTTAACCCCAATGATCTGATCTTCTAAATGATTCAATCCCACATACCTAGGAGTCCTCTGACTCTCTGTTCCTTTTCCCTTTTCTTCAGTTACTATAGAATTCTTTGATATTGCTGGAGTAACTGGTTCAACACTCTATTTTGGTAAAGGTTCTACCAGTTTAGATATAATCATTTCCACTATTGGTTCCTTCTCATTAAATCTGATTTGACCTCTATTCAACTCATCCACTTTGACATTAACACTCTCCACAATTCTTTGCAATCTCCTATTATAACATCTATATGCCTTTCTTTCATTAGAATAACCAAGAAATTGTTGGCATTATGTGAACCGGTATGAGGATATAATGGCATTGTATGTTGTCATTGATGTCAATATGCTGAAGAGAAGAGAATCAGTATAACACTGTGAATCGGCATTTGTGCCAAAGTGAAGCGGTGTGTTTGTTTAAGGTGAACCGGCATGTGGTTATGGGAACCAGCACATGGAAGCCTTGTATGACTACTGGTTGGTAGTCTCAACTTCAGGGTTTCCAGTTTAAGTGCTTCAAGCTTGTGTGGCTCAACCGGTGACTTTGTGTGATGAGTTAGCAATATAACAAAGAATAGATCATGTTGTCACGTCAGCTTTGTGCGCATGAAGGAGATTGTTCCTATCTACCTCGGGAATGCGTGAAGTCTGTAAATAGGTGATAACATGTGATGGGTTATCAGCTGCCATGAAATCGGTAGAAAATGAACAATGGAGAATGTCTTGAGATTGGATCAAGACTATTGCATTTAATGCAATGTGCTCAATGGTTAGGATTGAACCGTCTGAATTCCTTAACCTAATAGGTTTAGGGTTTAGGGTTTATGCTACCGACCTATCTATTTTCCTATGAGGTTGATGTTGTGTTTCTTTTTGAGGTTGTTGGCAAAAGTTGTGTATGTGTATCTAAGAGAAGAGATACGTGATTCTTGCTAGACCAGAGGAGAGAAGTGATACCTGCAGAGTGTACGTGCAGAAGGTGAAGAGGAGCTAAAGTGGATCTGCATTAGCATTGAGTGTTGTTACCAGATCATTGTAATACTTGTTGATCTCTAACCACTTCAACAGTTGGAAAATACCTTAACAGGGTAGCTTTAATCGGCTTGCTATAAATCCTTTAACAGGGTGACTCAAAACCATTGAGTTCTTGAAATCCTTTAACAAGGTAACCTTTAACAGGGTTTAACCCTTGACCGGGTATTCTAGCCATCCCTTAACCGGGTGATCCCTAACAGGATCGGTTCCTAATAGAACCTATTGTATCAATCTTTAACCGGACAAGGCTCCTAATAGAGTAGACTTCTAAAGAGTTCAAAAACAAGCTTGCGGGTATTCATCCCCACCATGGTTTTTCCCAATTGGGTTTCCACGTGAAAAAAAATCTGTGTCATGTGTGGTGATATTCTTGTGATGGTTTGAGTAATGTGTGTCTGAAGGTAAATCATGTTGATCTAGTTGTTTATATATCTTTTGATGATAGATTACCTGTTCATGCACTAGGATGAAATGGAAATGAAGTATTAGATTGTGTGAGAAGATAAGTGTCAACTGGTCTGGGTTTTTTCGGTTGTACTCTGTTTAAGACCGATGTTACTATTTGTCTGCCTAAGCATAGTGTCTGTTGAACAACCAGTTTAGGATTGTGATTTTTGTCTGTACTTATTCACCCCCCCCTCTCAGTACCAGTTTGGTACTATCCGTTCATCATTGAGTTATTAATTGGTATCAGAGCATCCTCCAGGTCCTCTGTGTTATAAGCTTAACCGCTTGAGGTAAAGATCCCAGTCTAATGATGAAGAGGGAAGGTCCAAAGTTTAACAGAGAAAATTTCAGTATATGGAAAGACAGAATGAAGATATACATCAAAAGCATGGGTGCTCAACACTGGAGCTATGTTGAGAATGCTTGTGTTGCTCCTACTGGTACTCTCACCGATGACCAAAAGAGAGAGATGCAGGAGAATGGGCAAGTCATGGAAGCCCTAATTAGTAGTTTATCTGATATTGAGTTCATTGATGTCCAAGATAAGGTAAATCCCAAAGAGGTATGGGATATTCTTGAAAATATCTATGGTGGTGATGAGCATGTAAAACAAGCTAAGGAAGAAAGCCTTAGAGAGAAGTTTGAAGACATGTGGATGGTTGAAGGTGAGACCATTCAGCAGTACGGAATCAAAATCAAAACTATTATTGGAGATATCAAGAGTACAAGTGGCAAAATGGAAGATTCCACTGTGGTAAGAAAAGTCCTAAGATCCTTATTACCAATCTATGCAATAAGGGTTGTTGCTATTCAGGAGTTGAGATCAATAGACAAGACTAAGGTATCCCTAGACTCCATCATTGCAAAGTTGATAGCCTATGAGCTAAATAGTTTTGATGGCAGTGTTCAAAAGTCTGAATCAGCTTTTAAAGCTTTTGTTGTACCATCCAGAAAAGGAAAAGAAGCTAGCACTAGTGGAGAACCAAGACAGAGCAGAGAAATGGATGATGAGGAGATTCTGATGGCATTTGAAGCTCTTCTTGCCAGGAAACTTCCTAAAGGAACCGACAAATATAGAGGTGAGCTCCCTTTGAAATGCTTTTCTTGTAACCAGATAGGACATATTATTGTAAACTGTCCTAATGGTGACAACAAGGACAAACTAGAAAGGTTCAAGAAATTCAAAGGAGGAAACCGGAGAAACTATTTTGTGGTAGTTGATGAAGGTGTCACAGATGAGGAATTAGAAGATGAAGAAAATGAAGATATTGTGTTTGTTGTTGTCAAAGAAGATGTGTCAGACAAGAAGCCTCTTGTCTCCCAGTTTGATAATTCCAATGAGTGGATTATTGATAGTGGTTGTTCTCACCATATGACTGGTGACTAGAGCAAGTTTCTATCCTTGGAAGAGTATGATGGTGGTGTGGTTCACTTTGGTAATGATGCACCATGTATGGTCAAAGGCAGAGGGTCCATCTCTCTGAATGGAAAGAGTAGTGCTGACAATGTGTATTGGGTTGATGGTCTTAGACACAACCTTCTGAGTGTTACCCAGCTGAATGATAGTGGTCTCACTCTGGAATTCAAGAATGGAGTGTGCAGAATCAAAGGAAAGAGCGATGAATTGGTGGCCACTGGCATGCAGACCAAAGGTAACCTATTTCAGCTGAATGCAAATATAAGTACATGTCTTATGGCCAAATTCGATGATAGCTGGATATGGCATAAGAGACTTTGCCATGTAAACTTTGATAATATTGTGAAGGCCAGTAAGATCAAGGCAATTAGAGGGTTGCGGGTGCTAAGCAAACCGGATAATACCTTGTGCAGAGAGTGTCAACTGGGGAAAATGTCTTCCTCAACCTTTAAAGGTAAACCTTTCACTGCTGACAATTTGCTTGATCTTGTGCATACTGATTCGTGTGGTCCTATGAAAATTAGGAGTCTGTAGGGTGATAGGTACTTCATGATTCTCACTGATGATTGCTCAAGAATGATGTGGGTCACATTCTTGAAAGATAAGTATGAAGCTTTTGTAAATTTCAAAGCTTTCAGAGCATTAGTGAAGAAGGAAAGTGCCAAAAGGATCAAGTGCCTGAGAACTGATTAAGGAGGGGAATTCACTTCCGGTGAATTCAACAAGTACTGTGAAGAACATGGCATCGAGAGGCAACTATCTGCCCCCCAGACTCCACAGCAGAATGGCCTAGTAGAGAGGAATAACCAGATTGTGGTTGAAGCAGCTAGAACCATGTTGATTCAAGGAAAGGTAGCTCACACTTTTTGGAGAGAAGCGGTGAGCACTGTAGTCTACACAATGAACTAGATACTCATCAAGAAAGGTAAGGATAAAACTCCTTATGAGTATTGGACCGGTAAGACACCTGTGGTTAGCTATTTTAGAGTGTTTGGTAGCAAATGTTACATCAAGAGGAGCGAACACCAAAGAAAATTTGATGCAAAATGTGATGAGGGAATATTCCTAGGGTATTCCACCAAGAGCAAAGCTCTCAAGTGTTTCAACAATAGGACTCAGAGAATTATGGAAAGCATCAATGTAAGAGTTGATGAAACCTCTAAGAAAACTGAGGAAACCGGCAGTGAGCAAGCGGTAAATGAACCGGTTGTAACCTTTTGGGAACCGATTGTCAGTCAACCAAGTAGCAGTAACAGTGTTCCTACACTTGTAGATGTAGATGTCGATACTGATGGAGATGAGGATGAAGAAGAAAAGGAAGAGGAATCTATCAAGACCATTCCTCGGTATGTCAAGCTAAATCATGATCCTAAGCAGATCATAGGAGATAAGGATGTTGGAATTCTTACAAGAAGAAAGGTCAAAGAAAACTCATGTATGATCTCTGAATTTGAGCCTAAATCATTCAAAGAGGCACATAAAGATGAAGACTGGATCAAGGCAATGGAAGAGGAACTTGACCAGATAGAGAAAAATGGTACATGGTCTTTGGTACCCAGACCAGAGCATAAAAATGTCATTGGCACCAAATGGGTTTTCAAAAATAAGCTAAATGAGGATGGCACAGTGATTAGAAACAAAGCCAGACTGGTGTGTAAAGGATATGCCCAAGAAGAAGGAGAAGACTATGGAGAAACCTTTTCTCCTGTAGCCAGATTGGAAGGAGTTTGTATGCTTCTTGCATATACAGCTTTTAAAGGATTCAAAGTATATCAAATGGATGTAAAATCTGCATTCCTAAATGGTGTACTTGAAGAGGAGGTGTATATAGAGCAACCTGATGGGTTTGCCCTATCTGAAGATAGTGACATGGTATGTAGGCTACATAAAGCCTTATATGGTCTAAAGAAGGCACCTAGAGCATGGTATGAATGCCTGCATTCCCATCTTGTGAAGATTGGCTTTGAGAGAACAAGTGAAGATAGCAATATCTACTTGAAGTCTGAAGGAGATCAGATCCTGATCTGTGAGGTATTTGTTGATGACATTATCTTTGGTGGAGATGACAAGATGAGATGAAGAAAGAGTTTGAGATGTCACTCATAGGGGAGATTAAGTTCTTCATTGGACTGCAGATCTAGCAGATGAAAGATGGAATCTTTATCACTCAGTCCATTTATGTCAAAGAGGTGTTGAAGAGCTTTGGCATGGAAGATAGCAAACCGGTTGGTACACCGATGGTGAGCAGTTGTAAATTATCCAAAGACGATGACTCAGCATTGGTTGATGAGAAGGAATACCGATCAATGATTGGTAAGTTGCATTATGTAGTGCATAGCAGACTAGATATTGTACATGCAGTTGGCATTACTGCAAGGTTCTAGAAAAGCCCAAGAAAATCCCACTTGGTTGCAGTCAAGCAGATTCTTAGGTATCTAAAGGGAACTATTGATTATGGATTGTGGTATCCATATAGCAAGGACTTCAACTTGAAAGTATTCATAGATGCTAATTGGGCAGGTAATGTGGATGACTGGAAGAGCACAACCGGTGGTGCATTCTTTCTCGGTGGTAGACTGGTCTCATGGATGAGTAAGAAGTAGAGTTGTCTCTCTTAGTCTACAGTGGAAGCAGAGTATGTTGCAGCTTTCATGAACTGCACTCAGACATTTTGGATGAAGCATGTATTGAATGGCTTCAAAGTTCCTATATCTGAACCGGTAACTATGTTTTGTGACAATACTAGTGCAATTAACATCTCCAAGAATCTAATTTTACATTCAAGAACCAAGCACTTTGAGCTGAAGTATCATTTCTTGAGGGAAAAGGTTAAGAACAAAGAGATTGCACTGGAACATGTTTCCAGTAAGCAGCAGTTAGCAGACATATTCACCAAGCCTCTCCCAAAGGCTACATTTATGTACTTAAGAGGTGAATTAGGGGTGTTTCCCCTTCAGGAAGTAAACTAAAGGTATATGCTCCACATCAGTCAGGTATTGCATAGTCAAATATTTTTCTGGATTGATGTGTTGAAGGATGCTACTCCTCAGGGGAGAAGCATAATGGAACAGGGAAGTTTGTGCCTCCACTTTGGCATTGTTGTCAAAGGGGGAGAAGAAGAGAAGTAGAGAAGATATCTATAGAAATTGAGAGAGAAGATGTGAAGCGGAGAGATATCTTTGTATATTGCCATCAATGCCAAAGGGGGAGATTGTTGGCATTATGTGAACTAGTATGAGGACATAATGACATTGTATGTTGTCATTGATGTCAATATGCTGAAGAGAAGAGAATCAGTATAACACTGTGAACCGGCATTTGTGCCAAAGTGAAGTGGTGTGTTTTTTTAAGGTGAACCGGCATGTGGTTATGGGAACCAACACATGGAAGCCTTGTATGACTACCGGTTGCTAGTCTCAACTTCAGGGTTTCCGGTTTAAGTGCTTCAAGCCTGTGTGGCTCAACTGGTGACTTTGTGTGATGAGTTAGCAGTATAAAAAAGAATAGATCATGTCGACACGTCAGCCTTGTGTGCATGAAGGATCTTGCATGAAGGAGATTGTTCCTATCTACCTCGGGAATGTGTGAAGTATGTAAATAGGTGATAATGCGTGATGGGTTATTAGCTGCCATGAAATCGGTGGAAAATGAACAATGGAGAATGCCTTGAGATTGGATCAAGACTATTGCATTTAATGCAGTGTGCTCAATGGTCAGGATTGAACCATTTGAATTCCTTAACCTAACAGGTTTAGGGTTTAGGGTTTATGCTACCGACCTATCTGTTTTCCTATAAGGTCGATGTTGTGTTTCTTTCTGAGGTTATTGGCAAAAGTTGTGTGTGTGTATCCGAGAGAAGAGATACATGATTCTTGCCAGACAAGAGGAAAGAAGTGATACCTGCAGAGTGTAAGTGCAGAAGGTGAAGAGGAGCTAAAGCGGATCTGCATTGGTGTTGAGTGTTGTTACCAGATCATTGTAATACCTGTTGATCTCTAACCACTTCAATAGTTGGGAAATCCCTTAACATGGTAGCTTTAACTGGCTTGCTGTAAATCTTTTAACAGGGTGACTTAAAACCATTGAGTTCTTGAAATCCTCTAACAAGGTAACCTTTAACAGGGTTTAACCCTTAACCGGGTATTCTAGCCATCCCTTAACTGGGTGATCCTTAACAGGATCGGTTCCTAACAGAACCTATTGTATTAGTCTTTAACCGGACAAGGCTCCTAAAAGAGTGGACTTCTACAGAGTTCAAAAACAATCTTGTGGGTATTCATCCCCACCGTGGTTTTTCCCAGTTGGGTTTCCACATGAAAAAAAATTTGTGTGTCATGTGTGGTGATATTCTTGTGATGGTTTGAGTAATGTGTGTCTGAAGGTAAATCATGTTGATCTAGCTGTTTATATATCTTTTGATGATAGATTACCTGTTCATGCACTAGGATGAAATGGAAATGAAGTATTAGATTGTATGAGAAGATAAGTGTCAACCAGTTTATGCTTGTCTCAGTTATTCTGGGTTTTGTCAATTGTACTCTGTTCATGACCGGTGTTATTGTTTGTCTGCCTAAGCACAATGTCTGCTAACAAACCGGTTTAGGATTGTGATTTCTGTCTATACTGATTCACCCCCCCCCCCCCCTCTCAGTACCGATTGGGTACTATCCATTCATCATTGAGTTATCAGAAATATGCCTTCATCACATCTAGGATCAAATTTTCCAATGATATTATATCTCCTGATATAACATTTACTACCAAAGATTCTAAAATACTTAACTGTAGGTGTATTGCCAAACCATAATTCATAAGGTGTCTTACTGGTTTCTCCTTTGATATGTACTCTTTTCAATTATAAACTGGTGCTCACTTCTTCTCTCTAGTAGATATGAGGTAGGCTTACTTCCATCATCATTATTCTAGAAGCATCCAAGATAGTTTTGTTCTTCCTTTCCACAACTCCATTCTACTGAGGTGTCCGAGGGGCAGAAAATTATCTTCTTATACCACGCTTCTCACAAAAGTTATTAGACTCACTGGATGTGAATTCTCCACCATGATATGACCTCAAACATTTGATCTTCAATCCTATCTCAGTTTCCACTTTAGCCTTAAAGATTTTAAACTTTTCAAATGCCTCTGATTTTTCTTTTAGAAAAGTAACCCACGTCATTTTAGAATAATCATCAATGATTAGCATGAAATATCTATCACCTTGAAAACTTTTAACTCTAGTAGGGCCACACAAATCAGTATGAATAAGATCAAGAACATCATTAGATTTATCTTGTATACTCCTAAAAGAGGTTCTGACCTATTTACCCATTTGACATTCTTTACATACCGGATTATAGGGCTTCATAATCTTAGGTATATCTCTAACTACCTTAGTTGAACTGATCTTTACAATGCAATCAAAATTCACATGACATAGCCTTTTATGCCATAGCCAAGTCTCATCAATATTTTTAATCAAACATGTCTTCTCACCGGAGTTCAAATGAAATATATTACCTTTTGTCTGTGTACTAATTGCAATCTCCAAACTAGATCTATTAATGATTTTGCATTTTCCATCCTTGAACTATAATTGAAATCCCTTATCAACCAATTGTCCTACACTCAAAATATTATGCCTTAAACCTTCAATATAATAAACATTGTTAGTATTGTTCTTACCATCTAGTGATATAGTTCCTTTTCCTTTGATCATACATGCTTTGTCATCTCCAAATCTAATTACACTGCCATCAAATTCTTGCAAACATAGAAACTTCCCTTTATCTCCAGTCATAGGATGTGAACAACCACTATCAATTACCCATTCATCCTTGTCTTCAATTTTAGCAGCAAGTGCCTTCTCTTTAGGTACATTCTCTTCAGGTGCCAAAACATCTTCCTTGATAGCCAAGAACACGCATTCATTCCCATTTCCAAAACCACTAGCATAGTCTTATATTGGTTCATCATCAAAATCAGTAATGCCTTCCTCATCCGTTATGTAGCATGATTTGTCTTTGTTTTTCCTGTACTTATACTTGTTCTGATATCCAGGGTTAGGCTTAAAAGATCTTTTAACTCTTTCCTCAAATCTTGAATTCCTTTTAGGACATCTAGATGCAAAATTATCAATCTTATTACATGCAAAACACTTAAAAGATTATTTTCCTTCATACTTACTTCCTACAGGTCCTTTAGGTACTCTTCTAGCAAATAGTGCTTCAAGTTTCTCAAATTCTTCATCTTCTCTCTTCATATCATCCAATTCCTTTGCATATAAAGCTTTCCAATCTTGCTTACCGGTTGATGATGCAGATGCATGAAAAGCGGGTTCAGTCTTTACAGCTCTAGAAGGTCCAAATTCCTCAAGCTCAAAAGTAGATAACTTCCCAACCAAGGTATCTATGTTCATAGATGTATTAGCCATTGTTCTCAACTCATTAATTGTAGTAGCCTTCATCTTGTAAGTTGGTGGTAGGGCTCTCAAAACTTTAGAAACAATTTCATCTTTGCTTAGAGTTCCACCACAACATTGAATTCCCATAACAATCTCATTTACCCTTTCCATGAATGCACTAATCCTTTCATCTTCTTAAATTTTTAGGTTTTCATATCTCACTCGGTAACCATCAAGTTCGGCAATCTTCACTATAGGGTCACCTTCATTAAGAGTCTCCAACTTATCCCATATAGCCTTTCCAGATGATTTGTCGGTTAATCCCATTATTTGTTGATCATAAAGTGCACACAAGAGGGCTTCTCTTGCTCTATAATCATTCTCAAGATCCTTATCTAGGTTTGTTGGAGGAGGATTTCTAGATGCCATATTATAAGCTGTGACACCATTCTGTGTGATCTCCCAAATCTCCTTGCCAAGATATCTCAAATGAGTCTCCATCTGAATCTTTCATACTGTGTAATTTGTTCCATCAAGCCTAGAAATATCTCTCTGAAAGATAGTTCCAGATGAACTAGATGAACTTGAACTATTAGACACCATAGGATCTTCCTCAAGTGGTTAAGCTTTCTGCAGAGAGGACCAAAGCTCTAATACCAATTGTTAGACAGTTCAAATAATCGAAAGACAACTGAGAGGGATGAATCAGTTGTCACAAATTATCGAAATCATTAGAAATTAAAACTTTAATACTGGAACCCAAAACATTAATACCAGAATACCTAAACCAAATACCAAAATAGCAATTAAACCAATTAAGCATAAACAAGAATCACATAATAAATACCATCCACATGACACCAATATTTATAGTGGAAGACCTGATAAAGGGAAAAACCACGGTGGGAAGCCTACCCACATTTAGATAATACTTTTGCAGTAAGTATGTGAATTACAATTAAGGGGACTGCACTTGCAGGAAGGCCAACAGCCTATAGCACACTGCTCATCACAAAATTAGTCTCACTGACTACATAGAAATCCATACTACAATCCGGAGAAGTGTTGAACTGCAAAAGATAGCATCTCTTATGCCTGAGTACAGTTTCGGTTAATCTCAATACCGAAGGACTAAATCCTCTTACATAAACCCAATTCGGTCTCCAATGATCGACCAAATCCTCTGCCTAAATGATATTACATTATTCGCATATTACATCCCTTTACCATTAACATTACCACTACCATTCCTATTTTGATTTATAATGAGATCTTACATTATATATACAAACCCTCGACCATAAACAATCAGGTTGGCCACCAAATAATAAACCAATTACATAATTACAAAACATGTCAACCTTAGAACAAACAAATAGTATCCAGCACATAAGACATCCCAGAAACGTATCGAGAAGTCCAATCCACATGCTTCATTAGACTGGTCCATAACCTAGACCAACAGGGACCCGATATAGGTCCACACAGTACAACAATGATCTCTATCTGCCAAGTCTCAAACATGATCACCAACAACATCCTAAAACTCCACCAAAAGCTTCACCAACACCACTTATGCAATTCATCAAGGATCTTCATCAAAATCTCTGCCAATGAAATCCTCTCCAGAACCAGAAATCGGGCTTCTAAGCAAACAGGATAGAATCTGATCACCAGACCAAAACCAACTTATTGAATATGAACGTGAGTATCATGAACAAGCCAATTCCATAACGAAATCATACCGAAGCCTACTGGATCATGTCGGATCCAAATCAACCAGAAACCACTCAACCTACCAAGACCAAAGGGGTGTCGGTAAAGCATCCAAACAACTAGTGCTGGCATTAATGACAAAACATCAATGCAACACATAATCAATTCCACCAAATGGCCAACATATATATTGTGTAGAATTTCTCACATTTTTTACTCTAATGTCATGCCTATAAAGAATTGTGCTGAGAACTTTGGTTATTCACAACCTCCTACACAAATCAATAATTATATTCTTTTGACCACTTCAATAACTAGCATTCCTACTTTCACTTCAAACATTATGGCTACATCAACTCAAAATGTTATACCTACAACCATTAGTCATTGGGGAAATTCCTCTTCTTCATTCAATCCTCCATCTTTATCTACGCCTTCAATGAGTATTCCTATTGTCTCTCAACCAATCAATGTGACACAAGGGGGCAATTCATCCAATCATTATATCTCTCATTTTAGTGTCCCATTTCCTACTCAATCATCACCTATGCCTACTTACCATGGTGTTCCACCACCCTATTCTCAATCAATGCCTTCTTTCAATAACAACACACCACCCTCTCAATCAAACATGTCTAGCATAAATTCTTCAATTGAAGCAACCATTAATAGTCTTGCCCAATTTATGTCATCATTGCAACAACAAATTTCTTCTATGAGTCAATCCAAGTTTAGTGTGCCCACATTTGATGTTGTGATCCCTCTTTCTCTTGATATTGTTAGAGTTGTTCCTCCAAAACACATTGAAGTCCCTCATTTGGAACTCTATAATGGAAAAGATGATCCTTTAACACATGTCAAGACATTCCAAACTTCGTGTACTGATTTTTTTATGATCAAAGATTGCCTGCCAAATTGTTTACTTGAACACTACGAGATAAAGCTTTACAATGGTATTGCTCTTTGTCTTCCTATTCTATTACTTCTTTTCAACAATTAGCAAATGCTTTTATTCAACAATTTCAAAACAACATAGGTCCTAAAATCACTTTGATTGATTTAATGCATTGTAAACAAAGTATTAAAGAAAAAGTGACTGATTTCATTGGAAGATATAAGCTTTTGCGTTCTCAAATTTCTTTTCCAGTGCCTGATAATTATATTCAAATAATTTTCATTTCTAATTTGCAAACATACACTAGGGACAAACTTCTCCTTTCTGAGTTTACTTCCTTTCCGCGGTTGTGTGCAACACTTCACAATTATCAACTGATTGTGAGTCAACTGGAGCAATCCACTCCTATGGCTCTGATTGATAAGAGTGACAGTGCTCAACAACCATTTGTGAAGTTCAAACCGAGCAAAGGATTCATCAAATTCAATGACATCGTCAACAACAACAATGTGAATGCTACAATAGGTGTGCCTCTTATTTCTAAATTTTTCAGAAGAGAAAGACAATTTACTCCTTTGAATGAATCTTTACATAGCTTTATGTCTCAATTGTTGCAAATAAATGTCATCAAACTTCCTCCAATAAAACTTGTTGACCCTTTTAAGGCAGCCTCACCTTACTTTAATAATAATTCTTTTTGCCAATTTCATCATCAGCCTGGTCATGATACTGAGAAATGTTTTGCATTAAAAATTAAGATTCAACACCTGATTGATAATAATATTATCTCTGTGGAAGGTGTGAATGATAAGGGAAACAAATCAGTAGCTCCTCCTAATTAAAATCTTAAGATTTTTATTAATCCTTTACACTCTCATACCTCTAACATGATTGAGACAGAACATACCTCTTTCTCTCCTTCTGATCTCACTATCACGACTCCAAATTTGGTGAATATGGTAGAGAAAAAAGAAACACCTAAGGATTCATGTATCACATTTGACCCTAGTGAGACTATTAGAGCACCTGATGGCCCTCTATACATAGTTGCTAAGATTTAAGATAAACCTTGTCATGGTGTTCTTATCGATCCCTCTTGCATGGTTAATATCATCATTGAGGAGTATCTTTTTACTTTACATTTGTATAAACCAACCTATGATGATACTAATGTGGTTGTTAAGTTATTTGATGGATTTTCTTGTCCTACCATTGGTTCTATCACGCTCCCTATTGAGGTTCACACTAAATCTTTGGATGTAAACTTTGTTGTCATTCCTTCATCTGAACAATTCTGTGTGAAGTTAGGTTACCCTTGGCTATCTTCCATGAAGGCTATTGCCTCTCCAATCCATAAGTGTTTGAAATTTCCCCACCATGGAAAAATCATAACTTTTAACCATAGCTTATTTCGACTAGATGAAAGAAGCCCAAGTGTTCCTATTAATTATTTTTGGCCTCAACAATTTCAATCTCTTCCACTGAGAAGTGATGCTCTCTTTCAATATTATTAGAAATGAAAGAAATATATGATCTTATCCTTAAGCCACCCTAGAACTCCAACACTTGATATTCCCATCATACTTAAAAATGAAGTTCTTCCTCTCACAGATAGAACTACTCTTCCTCCTAAGGAATATTCCCAACCTTTTCCTATGGATGAAACTATGCCTTCTCCTAAGAACAACAATAATATTCCTCCTAAGGTTAGACCTGTACCTCCTCCTTGTGATGGACTTGGTCTCCTTCCTACACCGAACACTCCTCCTTTATATGGTGTAGTTTCACCTCCTTCCTCTTATAGAGAGAAGAGACATGCCTCTCCTCTTGTTCAACCTAAGATACCTCAAACTAAACCTCCAACTACCAAAGATGAGAATATTTCTCCTTCAACAAATATTCCTCCTTCTTCTCATCCTTCCATTAAGACTTGATGAAATCATTGTGCGAGAGATTGCCCACGAAAACATCATGCTAGAGCTCGTGAAGTTTTTTCTAAATCTCCCAAAACACTAATAGTTTACATGATTCCATTTTCTCCTAAGCAAGATGTTGAACCTAAATCTCCAAATCATAAGTTTCAAAAACAATGTGATGGTTTTACTTATATTCACGTTCGAGCTCCTCTTTCTATAAATCTTGATGAAGAAATAGGTGAAAATGTTATTCATGATGGCAATACAACTCCTCATGCTTCTGATAGTGAATATGAATACGTTGATGTTGACAAACATTTATCTGCAGAATTTTCAAAAGCCTTAATCCTAGCTCCTATAATTGAACAAAGTGACTTAGCACATGAGCATAGTCCATGTTTGGATCTTGTGATAGTTCCATCTGTTGTACTCGATATCACTCCTCTGGCATGTTTCCTGCCTTCCCGAAATAGTGATCAGCAAGATAGGGAGGTGGATGTCATGCTAGACTAGCTACATTAGCACCGTAGATCCTCTACCTCGATCTCTTTTCTTGCTCTTTTGTGACCATTCTTCTATGTGTATCCCTATTCTTATATTCTCCCTAGTAATGTCTACTTGAGGACGATGCAAAGCATTGAAATTTCTTTTGGTCTCTTTCATGTTGACTCAAAAGACACATATGTTCCCTTTCTTCCAAGGTGGTTTCCTTTCTTTGGGGAATGACGACTTGCTAGCAAAACAAGATAGCATTGATCACCAGACCAAAACCAACTGACTGAACATGAACCTGAGTAGCATGAATAAGCCAATTCCATAACCCAAACATACAAGAGCATACCAGATCCAATCCAACCAAAAACCAAACATCTTATCGAGATCAGAAGGATACTTGTAAAGCAGCCAAAATAGCTAGTGTTGACATCAATGACAAAACATCAATGCAACACATAATCAATTCCTTCAAATGGCCAACAGTATGGTGGGTTTTAGAGCTATGGATGTTATACATCCATCATCTTCTTTGCATGAAAATATCAAGGATCATATAAAGAATATATTGACTAGTGAAATTGTTGTCTTTTCAAAAGATGCTCCTAGAATCAATAAAGTGAATGGTTGTTTGGAGAGATGCCAAGAGCACCTTGTTTTGGTGTTTCAACTGGAGATGATCTTTCAGGATTAAATATATTAGAATAATCATGTTCTTATTTACAAATTTATTTATGGGCCTTCGACTTTCTTTTCCAATTCTAGAGTCTTGAGCGCAATGAATTTGCAACCCTAAAGGAGATATGGAAATATTGATGGCAGTAAGCAACCACTTTCTACTTGTTTTTCCATGCATGCTAGGTAGAAATAAAGTT
Source organism: Cryptomeria japonica (assembly GCF_030272615.1). Lineage (NCBI taxonomy): Eukaryota > Viridiplantae > Streptophyta > Pinopsida > Cupressales > Cupressaceae > Cryptomeria > Cryptomeria japonica. Next base: position 32,651,028 of record NC_081409.1, on the reverse strand, counting down.
TTTGAAGGTTGTTCATATTTTTTTAATTGAGTTGGGCTCAACATCAAACCTTCGCATGTGATGTTCAACTCTCCTAAGGAGCTTCCTTCGAGAGTCTCAATTTGGGTTCATCTTCCCAAGATTTTGCTCAAGTTATAGAGGAGTGACATTCTCCATTCAATTAATCTTGATTTGAAAATAGATGGGCTCTACTATGAAAACTTGAGATAAGAAGGTAATTTCATATGCTCGAATGTGTTAAAATTGATTTAAATAATCCTTTGCTAGATTTTATGGAAATATGTTTTGGATCCAACAGCTTGACTATGATACATTACCATTTATATGTCAAATCTACCATGAGTATGGGCATTTGAAAAGGAGATTCCCTCACTTCAGTTTGTCTAATGCTATTGTGAATCCTCCTTCTAATTCTATTCCTAAGATGGATAAAGGGAATGCTCCCATGTCTAAAAAGGTTGTAGATAAGGAAGGATTTATTGTTGTGAAGCCTCGCAACAAGGGGAGAGGCTCTAGATGACTTACTTCGAGAAGAAGGAATTCTAGTTGACCTCCCCTTTGGTGTTGCGTCATTGGGTGAGACATTGTCAAGTGACAAAGGGAATGTGATGCAGAGGTCTTCAGTGGTAGTGTGGAAAACCCCACACACTCTCTCACCTTTCACTCTCACAATCTCAAGCCTATGAAGGCCTAAACTCACACCAAAACCAAAACTTGAACTTTATCGCTCACAAGGGTTGGAAAACACCTTCACTATGCCCTTAGGGTCTCACAAAACCTTCCAAAACATTCTTATCCTTGATGGAAACAAGGCTCCACATGTTCAACCGGTAATACACTTCACCTACCGGCCTTAGACTTCACCTACTGGCACCGACAGATACAACAAGGCTCATTCACACCGGCAAAAGATTATATCGGTATTCGAGGCCGACTTGAAAATAAATATTGCTTATGCGAATAGATTGTAATGTAAATTATAATTGTAGTTTCAAATATCCTTTTGGAACTTCTCTTAGACTCCAAAGAACCAAATCCCCAACTTGCTCTGACACTCCTAGACACATACTTGGGTCACAGACCTAGTTGATCAGATTAGGCATGGGTTACAAAGGAAGTCTATGGCAATGGGACCACAAGGAATATCCAATGCTTCTGATGGATTGTCTAATTTCTAAATGTACCAATTCAACCATCTAACTCCTTCTAATGTCTGGCATCATGCAATCAATCAATTCTTGATTGTACTAGTTTAAACCCTTACAAAGTTTAGGCTAGGGCTTGGTGGTAAAAATACCAATCCAACTCCCCTGATCTCACCCCTTTTGAATCTCATAATAAACCCTCATAAATTGCATCCTACCAAAGGTCATTGAGAGCCAATGACTAGATTGCAAGTTAGGGCCTCATCTTTGAAACACCCTAGGAAAATTAAGGGTTTTCGGACTTGCAGAAACAAATTGTCGATATCTCCTTCCAAACACTACTTCAAGGGGTTAGACCATATTAATATGAAAGATTATTTATTTTTCTACTATACCAAGCCAATTTTTTACAAAATCATTCAATGTTCTGTACAGACAGTATGGAAAAGTAATAGAATTCAAGCGAAATCAGATTTGTTTCATTTCATACTCTCCACCAAACTTCTCCAAATCATTCTATGCCTTCAACCAACCTTTCTCATCGGTTGTACAAGTACAAATAGGCTCCTCTCAATGACCACAACCAACTTTGAAATGGTTGTGACTGTTGGAAAGAGGTTACATTCCAACTGGCAACTTTTCAAAAGTTGCTTTGACAACAATGACAACTTTTGCAACTTTGAATTACTAAGAACCTAAACCTTACCAAACATATCTAAGGACATAATTAACCTTTAAAAAACTTAAGACAACATTCTAGGATCATAAACACAAAATTTCATGATTCAAGCCCACATGGCCTAATAGACCTCTAGGCTTATATGTGCACCTGAGAGGTTATTGACCACACAAAGGCATTTTATTACATCTAGGGTGATCCTTGAGATCCAAACCAATATGGAAACATAAGTAAACACAAAACAAACACTAGACACCCCTAATGGTATGAAAACACCATGAAAAGAAGAGGTGCCCTGCACCATACTCCCTGGGCTAAAGAAACTCAAGTCCCTTGAGTGGGTATGTTTGCAATTTTGGTTCTTGTCCTCTCAATGGATTCTGAGGTCATCCATGTAGCATCTTCTAAATCTTGATTCCTCCATTTGACCAAGTATTCCAAATAAGTCTTCCTCCTTGTTCGCTTATTGGCCCTTTGATCCAAAATACACTCAATTTCTGGTTTGGATTGTGTGGGAAGTCCTTCTAGCAAGTCTGCAGTAGAGGAATCAAATTGACCTGCATCACAAACATCATCAAAAACACCCTTATATGCATATATATCATAAACATTAAATATAGGTGGCAGTCCCACATCCGGGGGTAGATCTATTTTGTATGGATTGTTCCCACATATTTTGATGACCTTGAAAGGACCTATCTTCTTCATGAGTAGCTTGGTGTATTTCTCCTTAGGGATTCTTTCTTTGTTGAGATGAATCATCACCATATCTCCCACCTTAAATTGAGCATCTCTTCTTTTTAGATTTGTTACTTGTTTGTATTTCTCAGAGGTATGAATCAATTTATCTCTGACTTGTTGGTGTATTTCCTTCATGACCTCAACAAAGTCATCTACCTGAGCACTTCTTCTATCAATATTCTTCACATCTCTAAGTTCAAGAATACCCCTGGGATGTGTACCATACACAATTTGGAAAGGACTTAACCTTGTACTTCTGTTCACAGAGTCATTATAGGAAAATTTTGTCTATGGGAGAATGGTATCCCAAGTAGTTCCATGCTCCTTGGTCAAGAACCTTAACAAGTTTCCAAGGGACATATTTATTACCTTAGTCTGCCCATCAGATTGAGGGTGATAAGCAGAAGAGAAACACAAGTTAGTCCCCAACTTATGCCACAAATTTCTCCAAAAGTGTCCTAAAAACTTAGGATCCCAATCTGAGATAATGCTCAAGGGTAACCCATGAAGTCTGACAATTTCCTTGAAGAATAAACCTACAATATTATAAGAATCATGTGTAACCTTACATGGTAAGAAGTGTGCCATCTTTGAAAACTGGTCTACCACAACATAGATTCTATCATAACTTGATTTAGTCCTAGGAAGACCTAAGACAAAATCCATATTGACTGAATCCCAAGGTTTGGTAGTGATTGGTAAAGGAGTATAGAGACCTGCATTTGAACTTGTACCTTTAGCTCTTTGACACACCACACACTCTGAAACAAATTTCCTCACATCTGATTGCATTATTGGCCAAAAATAAAACCTTCTAACCAACTCAAGTGTCTTATCAAGTCCAAAATGTCCTGATAAACTCCCACAATGATTTTCCTTGACAATATTCTCCCTCATTGAGCAATTAGGAATACAAAGTTGACTACCCTTGAAAAGTAAACCTTCTTGAAGCATATACTCAGAAAAATTAGTATGAGACCTTTCGTTCATAGCTTGACAAACCTCATAAGCCTCCTTGAAATCTGTATCTTCTTGGTACATGTCCTTCATAACAGTTATTCCCATACTTTCTAATTGAATCTCTTGGATTACCAAGTTCCTCCTACTAAGGGCATCTACATCTTTGTTGGCAATTCCCTTTTTATGCTTGATAGTTAATGTGAAATCTTGAAGGTACTCCATCCATTTCATGTGCCTGTGAATGAGTTTCTCATGCCTGTTCAAAAATATTAAAGAATGGTTGTCAATATAAACAACAAATTCCATAGGTAATAGATAGTGCCTCCATTTCTTGAGAGATTTTACCAAAGCATAAATCTCTAGATCATAGGTTGAATATTTTTTCTTTGCTTCATTTAACTTCTCACTAAAAAAGGCCATAGGCCTACCCTCCTGACTCAAGACTCCTCCTATAGCTTTCTTAGATGCACCACATTCAATAGTGAATACCTTATGAAAATTGGGAAGGACTAAGATGGGCTGCTCCGCAATCTTTGTTTTAAAATACTCAAAAGACTTATTAGCTTCACCATTCCAAGCAAATTGACACTTTCTTCCACCCTTGTTGGTATCTATCATAGGATCACTAACCCCACTGAAATTTCTTATAAACTTCCTATAAAAACTTGCTAAGCAATGGAAACTTTTTACCTCACTTGCAGATTTAGGTGTGGGCCAATTGAGGATTGCCTCCACCTTAGATGGATCCATTCTCAGATTACCTTTGGAAATAACAAATCCAAGAAACACCAATTCCTCCTGCAAGGAAACACACTTGTCCAAGTTGACCTTCGACTTCTCCTCATGCAACCTTTTCAATACCAAATCCAAGTGCATCAGATGTTCATTTTTATCCTTACTGAAAAATCAGTATATCATCCAAGTATACTACCACAAATTGATTGATAAAGGGCTTAAGAACCTCAATCATTAACCTCATAAATGTACTAGGGTCATTGGAAAGCCCAAATTGCATTACCACCCATTAAAACAAGCCTTCATTAGTCTTAAATGTTATCTTCCATTGTTCTCCATCTCTAATCCTAATTTGGTGATAACCACTTTTCAAGTCGATTTTGGAGCAGTACTTGGCCCCTCCTAGACAATCCATCAAATCCTCTATTCTCAGCATTGGGAACCTATATCTTATTATCATCCTTTTGATAGCCCTAGAGTCTGTACACAACCTCCATGTCCCTTCTTTCTTAGGAGTAGCATTTTCAGGACTACATATGGGCTTATACTCTTTCTAATGAACCCTTTCTCAAGTAACTCTTGGATCTGTCTGGCAACTTCTGCATTTTGTTCAAGGGTCAGTTTATAGGTTGCCTTATTAGGTAGGGTAGCACCTGGTATAAGGTCTACGCAATGATTGATTTCTCTTTGAGGAGGTAGAGTATCTGTGGTACTGTCTGCAACTATTCCCTTGTACTTATCTAGCAGATCCTGAACCTCCTCAAGCCCAACTTTTCCTCTTGCCTCATGGCTCTTAGGCTGCTTCTTAGGTTCATCCCTAGGCTTGACAACTATGGCAAAGAAAGGAGTATCCTTCTCCTTCAAATCCCTCATGAATTCTTTCTCATCTACTAGCATGACACTAGTCACAATGTGTTTATCCTTATTGTCATCTGGGAGAGGGTCATGGTAAAGTTCTCTGCATTTTTGGTGATGGTGTAGACATTCTTTCTACACTCATGCCTAGAATCCACATCATACTTCCAAGGCCTACCAAGTAATAAATGACAAGCATCCATTTCTACCACATCACACAACACTCTATCCTTATATTCACCAATTGAAAAGTCTACCCAAACTTGTTCACTAATAAACCCTTGTTGTCCCTTATTCAACCAAGATACCTTATAGGGATAGGGATGAGGCACTCTTTACAAGTTAATCTTGGTGACCATCTCAACAGAAGCTATGTTATGTGTGGATCTGGAATCTACAATGACCTTACAAACTTTACCTTGTACCTTGCAGGTGGATCTAAAAAGAGACTTCCTCTAAGGTGCTTCTTTGTTGATGGGTTCCTTCAAGAGAGTCCTTTTTATCATCAAGAGCTCTCCTTGCTCCAGGTCTGCAGGTCTTGAAGTTGATGTGTGGTAGTAGGTCATGCTCTGACTATCTTCCTCTTAAATCAAATGTGCTCTTCTTTCACCCCCTTGACCATCATTCCCTTGCTTCTCTGGACACCTAAAGGATTGATGCCCCACCTGGTTGCAAGAGAAACACCTATTGGTGAAAACACTAGGTCCTCTTCCACCAAATCTTCCTCTTCCATTTGCCCTTCTCCCTCTAAAACTACCTCTGTTCCCTGATTCTCCCTCATGTTCCTGACTGCTTGTTTCTCCTTGGGGTTTAGGGTATGACCCTCTACCATTGAATCTACCCTTACCTCTGAAATTTGTACCCCTTCCTCTATTATGGTGTTCTCCTCATCTCTTTTGCTTCTCCTCAATCCTAAGTTCCATTTGATAACGCTTATGAACAGATTCAGGATTAAACAAACTTAGTTCATCTTGAATGTTTAACTTAAGGCCATTCATGTACCTTGCAAATTTTTGTGTCTCACTCTTCGATATCTTTGCTTTGAGTGTCATTATGTGGAACTCCTCGGTGTAAGCACTAACATCCAAATCCCTTTGCCTCAAATTTTGTAGTTTCTTATGTAGGATTATCTCATAATCCTCAGGGACAAACTTTTTCTTAACATCTAACACATCCTCTTCCATGAAGTGATGGGGTTCTTACCTTCCACCATTCTTTCCCTTTGAAGGACATTCCACCAATTAAGGGCAGGACCCTTCAATTTTGACTTAGCCACCTTTACTCTTTGGTTATCCTTCACCTCCTCATATTCAAAATAGTTTTCTAAGGCCTCAATCCAGTCCATGCACTCCTCTGGATTCATCTTCCCTTGAAACATAGTTAATTATGCCTTAGTGTCTCTTCCACCTACTCTCTTAAGGGCTTCAATGAATTGCCTTTGATCCACAGGTACAGCTAGTTTCTCTCCTTCTTCTTCTCCTTCTTCTTCTCCTTCTTCTTCTTCCTCAGAGTCTGAGCCAACTTCCTTCCTAGCCTGATCCTTCATCAACTTTGCTAGTTTTGCTTCCATCCTTTTGTTCTTGGCTATTTTCTCCCTCACTATCCTAGCCAATTCTACATTGGTGACTCTAAAGGGTATCTCCTCTTCACTTTGTCCCTCTGCCCGATCTCCCATGGTTCAATCTCTTCCCAAGTTCTTCTAGAGCTCTGATACCACTTGATGCAAAGGTCTTCAATAGTAGTGTGCCAAACCACACACACTCTCTCACCTTTCACTCTCACAATCTCAAGCCTATGAAGGCCTCAACTCACACCAAAACCAAAACTTAAACTTTATCCCTCACAAGGATTGGCAAAAACCTTCACTATGCCCTTCGGGTCTCACAAGACCTTCCACAACATTCTTATCCTTGATGGAAAAAAGGTTCAACCGGCAATAGACTTCACCTACTGTCCTTAGACTTCACCTACTGGCACTGACAGATACAACAAGGCTCATTCACATCGGCATCCAGTTTACACCGGCAGAAGATTATACCAGCATTCTAGGCCGACTTGACAATAAATATTGTTTATACAAAATAGATTGTAATGTAAATTATAATTGTAGTTTCAAATACCCTTTTGGAACTTCTCTTAGACTTCAAAGAACCAAATCCCCAACTTGCTCTGGCACTCCTAGACACCTACTTGGGTCACAAACCTAGTTGATCAGATTAGGCATGGGTTACAAAGAAAGTCTATGGGAATGGGACCACAAGGAAGATCCAATGCTTCAGATGGACTGTCTAATGTCTGAATGTACCAATTCAACCATCTAACTCCTTCTAATGTTTGGCATCATGCAATCCATCAATTCTTGATTGTAGTAGTCTAAACCCTTAAAAAGTTTAGGCTAGGGCTTGGTGGTAAAAATACCAATCCAACTCCCCTGATCTCACCCCTTTGGAATCTCATAATACACCCTCCTAACTTTCATCGTAGCAAAGTTCGTTGAGAGCCGGTGACTAGATTGCAAGTTAGGGACTCATCTTTGCAACACCCTGGGGAAATTAAGGGTTTTCGGACCTGCAGAAGCAAATTGTCGATATCTCCTCCCAAAAACCGCTTCAAGAGGTCAAACCATATTCATATGAAATATTATTTAGTTTTCTACTATACCAAGCCAAATTTTTACAAAATTATTCAATGTTCTGTACGGACAGTGCGAAAAAGTAACAAAATTCAAGCGAAATCAGATTTGTTTCATTTCATACTCTCCACCAAACTTCTCCAAATCATTATGTGCCTTAAACCAACCTTTCTCATCGGTTGTACAAGCACAAATAGGCTCCTCTCAATGACCACAACCAACTTTTAAATGGTTGTGACCCTTGGAAAGAGGTTACATTCCAACCGACAAATTTTCAAAAGTTGCTTTGACAACAATGACAACTTTTGCAACTTTGAATTCCTAAGCACCTAAACCTTACCAAACATATCTAAGGACATCATTAACCTTTAAAACACTTAAGACAACATTCTAGGATCATAACCACAAAATTTCATGATTCAAGCCCACATGGCCTAATAGACCTCTGGGCTTATATGTGCACTTGAGAGGTTATTGACCACACAAAGGCATTTTATTACATCTAGAGTGATCCTTGAGATCCAACCCAATATGGAAACATAAGTAAACACAAAACAAATACTAGGCATCCCTACTGGCATGAAAACACCATGAAAAGAAGAGGTGCCCTGCACCAAAATAATAACTAGAATTTTTCCTTAAAGGATCAACAAGATGGATACATATTTACCCTCTTGAATTACAAAAGTGCTTGAACAAAGTAGAGATTTTATCTTGAAGAAGGTTGAATCCTATTGGATATTGCTACTACTAGGATATGTTGTTATCATTGATGTCAACATATTCTTGTGTTTTAGTGTTATAAAGAAATGTGATTGCAGTGAGTTGATATGGTTGGTTTATCTGTTTAGGATGCCGAATCAAATAGAGATATTTCATTCTTTATTGATTCTTTGATACTATGTGATGATTTGATCAAGTTGTGGATTCCGATATGGAGATTGGTTTTCAGTGTTCGGTGTTGCAGTGTTTTGGTGTTTGATCTGTTGTGCTCTAGTATGATCATATCTTGAGTTGTAGATTTGGGAGAATGTTTGGAATGTTTGTGTGTATCTTCGTTTAAGATGGTTCGTGATTTGATGCTATGCAAGTTATCTTTCTTGTCTAAGTTGTTGTTATTGTTAAGTGTTCTTTAGTATTAGTGTGTTGATCGATGAAAATTTAAATAAGTGGTGTTGGTGCAACTATTGTGGATGGTTCTAACATGCTTGTTGGTGTTTCCTAATCATGTCCTATTTTATTTGATGGTCTGCATTAATCATTGTGTGAGTTATTGATGATTTTATGGGTCTGGTGATATTCTTCATGTTATGCGGTATTTTTGGTGGTGTGGTGCGCATTTGAGGAGTTGATTTTGGCCCATGTTATGTTGTCTATGACATTGTATTGTTCAGGTGGTGTATTTATGTATCATGTGATGTAATTTTGTAATTAGGTGTTAAGGGTTTGGTCAACCTTATAGTCAAGGTTGATGATTTCTATAAATGGGTGTAATATTCATGTAATTTGGTGGTAGTTGTTGATTATACATTATCAGAGAGTGGTGTATATGTGATCAAGCGAATTCATCTTTCGGTGTGGTGTGTTGAGAACAGATTGGTGAAGGGCAGACATATAAGCTTAACCAAAACTATCATCAAGCATTAGAAGATGTTATTCTTGTAGTTCACCCTTTCCAGATTGTAGTCTAAATATCTTTATAAGGTAGTGAACCTTCCCTAAGGGTTGGAGCCTTCTGGGTCATTGTAATTTGAGAAGTGAGCTCTAGGCAGTGTGACTAAATGCATGTACATTCCCCATTGTAATATTTACACATACCACTGCGGAGTATCATCTCATTGTGGGTAGGTTCCCATCGTGGTTTATCCCTTAACTAGGTTTTCCACATCGAAAATATTGGTGCTATGTGTGTTGATGTTATTTTTGTTATCTTTATTTTTGTTGCAGTTGATCAGATCTGAGATTGTGCATAATTTTTTTAATTCTATAAAACCTGATTCACCCCTCCACCCCCCTCAATATTCCTTCCTTGTTGTTGCCAATAAGTGGTATTAGAGCTAGATCCTCTGGAAGAAGTTTAACCACTTGAGGAGATCCGAGATGGCAACCTATGTGTTCAAGAAGGAGAGTCCTAGATTTGATGGAAATAATTACACTATATGGAAGGACAAGATGGAAGTTCACCTAAAGTGTCTTGGAGAAGGTTATTGGAAGATACTTTAAAACATTTCAAAACTCATGCCCTCATTTTAGAAGAACTTATCAGACACCCCATCTAGTCAACTGAAAAGCCTAATCAATTTTGTGGATAGTCACTTTCAATCATTTGAGAAATCTATTGAAGAGAAGGCCCACAATGAGTTTTATGCCAAGAAGGTTTCATACTCTAAACAAGGTGGTTATAGATGACATAATCACCTTGGATATAGGTATAAAAGGCATTCAAGATGCACTATTTGAGGGAGGAAATATTTACAAGTCATGTCTAATGTTATCTAGGTTTACTCAGGATATTGAGAAAAAGGTTCAAGAGCATGAGTATCAACTTGTCAAATTATTTTAGTCATTTAATCCATTATCAGTCTCCCTAAACAATCATGAAAAATAAACAATATCTTTTCTTGAGAAAATTAGGAGTCTGAATCAAGAAAAGGAGAAAATAATTGGTCAAGTCAGAGAACTTAGGAGCCTTATTACTCCTAAAATGGATATTATGATTAGTGGTTTAGAAGATGCTCAAGTTGCCATGAAATCCTCAAAGCCATCCAACCTCGAGTTAGTAAAGGCCCTTGCATATTTTCTCAAGGCTCATAACTATGATGGAGAGTCTTAAGAAGAGTTGGGATAGTCATCTAAATTCCTTAAAGAATTCTTATGCTGACATCATGAATTTTTTGTGAATATAAAAAAGACTGTGTACATAACATTTTTGGCTTGGCTTTTTTGTTTCTGAAACTCTACCTTTGTCATTGATGTCAAAGGGGGAGAGAAGATAACTGAAAAATGTTGATCTTAGGAGGAGTTATTTATTTTTGGAGTCCGATAGTCAGAATTTTGGTTGCAACATATACATTTTGGCTTTTGTTCGACACTTAGTCAATTTTCACTAAGTGTTGCCATCAATGCCAAAGTGGGAGATTGTTGGCAAGAGACACTACATGTATGATGGGATGTTGTCATTGATGACAAATTATATTGGATTTGGTATCCACAGTTCATGATGTGATTATTTAGGAAGATTTATTGAAGATCGATTGTGTCTGGTGAGGTCTGGTAAGAGCACAGGACATCCAGCAGAATATTCAATGTTTTGGTTGGGGGATTTTTTTGGTTAAGTATTTTTCTTTGCAGATTTTGGGAAAGGTTTTGAGAAAATGTAATTTACCTTATTTCAGGATTGTGGCCTCCGGTGATGAGTTTGATGTAAGTTGGAAGATTCAATAGATTGGTTATTGATAAGAACAGTGCATATCAGCTGTAACGTGTGATAATTCATTTTGTGGATTTTGTGGATTGATATTGGTGAGTGTTTATGTGTTCAAGGTTGATGAGATGTCATGTGGGAATCGTGTGGACATTTTGTTTTGGTTCATATATGCATTGGAGATGGATTTGGTCTGGCTTATTTACATGTTTCATCTTTTGTGTAATATTCTTGAAGCCGACATGAAAGGGTTCTTAAATTGTGATGCAGATATATAAGAAAGGTTTATCTGATCATTTTAAGGGGTTGTAGCCCTTATTTATAAATTGAGCAGTGAGAACTAAGCAGTGTGCCTAAATGCATGTGTCTTCCCCCTATGTAATATTTCTATACTTTTAGGAGAGTATATTAATATTGTAGGTTAGAATCCCACCATGTTTTTTCCCTTAACCAGGTCTCCACATAGAAATCCTGATGTTATGGTGTCGGTGATTGTTTGCTTTATGTTTTGCATCTATATTTCATTATGTTGCTTCAAGTTGATTAAGAATAAGTTAATGAATGTTTAGTATTGCAAAACATTGATTCACCCCCCCCCCCTCTCAATGTTCATTTATTCCAACATAATAACTAGTCAATCAAACTCTCGACAGTTACTTTAGAGCTTCAAAAATCCCATCTTTTAAGTTTTAACTTATGTGGCCATGTGATCTTTCTCTTCAAGACATAATGACTATTTGTTAGAATGAAGGAAGGCCTGCTCAAGGCAGTGCTATGTATTCTTTTGTTAAAAGATTGCAATACGTGAACTATAAGCTCAAGAAGTGGAATAAGAAATGCTCTGGAAATAACCACTTTAACAAAATGGTATCTCAAGACCAGTTAGATACTATTACTTGCCTAATTCGAGACCATGGGTTTTCTTTGGATCTAAGTAGAGAGGAGGTGTTGGTTGTTAAGGAGTTGCAAGAATGGGAGCTTCAAGAGGAGATTTTTGGGAAGCCAAAATCTTGTATTGATTGGCTTCAAGAAGGGGATAGGAATACCACATTCTTTCATAATTTTGTGAAAGCTCAAAGAAATGAAAGTCTCATTTTTCTTCTCTTGTGTCCTCAGCAAGTTCGCAACTTTCATCAATGGGAGAAATTTCTTGAGAGGCTTCTTTGTATTTCTCTACTCTTTTTACTAAAGACTCTCCCCCTACTGGTGTAGATGAAGTTTCTATCCTAAATTGCAGTCCCTTTTTGGTTTCTAATAAGATGATTGAGTCCCTCCTTTGCCTCATCCCATTGAATGAATTGGAAGATGTGTTTCACATGAAAAGGGTAAGGCCCCAAGCCCAAATGACTTTCAAATTGAATTTTTCCAAGAGCTTTGGGAGATTATTAAATTGGACCTTTTAGAGGTGGTTTGAGAATCACAAGGAAATAAGCAAATATTAAGAGCCATGAATTCCACTTTTTGGCTCTTATTCCCAAAAGAGAAGATGCAAATAGTCTAGACCAGTTTCATCCCATTGCTCTTTACATTGTAATTTATAAATTTATCACCAAATTGATGATAAAAAGACTCAATACATGCCTTAAGGCATCGATTTCTGATGAGAAAGGTAGATTTATTATTGGTAGATAGATTCTTGATGGGATCGTGATTGTTGTAGAGGCCATTCATTCCATGGAAACTTTTAAGGAGAAATTTATGTTCATCAAACTTGATATGGAAAAGCTTATGATATATACTTAAATGGGCTTTATTAAAAAAACTTATTTTAGCTTTTAGATTCAATGAAGATTGGGTCAATTGAATCATGAGTTGTGTTAGTTGTACCTCTTTCTCAGTTCTTGTTTATGGAGAACCATTTGAGTTGTTCAGTGCTTCTAAGGGCCTATGTCAAGGGGATCCCCTTTCTCCCTATTTGTTTCTTATCATGGTTGATGGGATTGATAGATTTATTAAATCTTGAGTTAGACAAAGGCTTATTTAGGGTTGGAGTTGGTGCAATAGTTTGCCTTGTTATTATCATCTCCAATTTGTTTGATGATATAGCTTTGATGGGCATGGCTAGAATCAATAAAGCTATTAATTTCAAGAGAACTTTAGACATCTGTATGGCTGCCTCAGGGCAAAAAATTAATGAGGCCAAGTCTTCTATATCCTTCTTTAATACTACTCAGCTCATTTAGGGCAGGATTGTTTGAATTCTTAGATTTCAAATTGGCTCTCTTCCTTTGATTTATATTAGGATCCCCCTTGGTGTAGAATCACACTGTAAAGGATTCTAGAATGATATTATGGATAAGTTTCAAACAAAGGTTAACCATTGGACTTGTAGATAGATTTCCTCTGCTGGATGGGTGACACTTTTGAAGTTAGTGGTACATGTTCTTCCTATTTACCAACCGGTTCGATTAGTCAAGTTTTATCGGCCAAGTTATATTAAGGGTGTTGTACTTGCCAAGATTGGGTTCAAGCTAAAATTATTACTCATAAGTATCTTTTGGGAGTAAATGTCCTAGATGTTCCTTGTTGTAGCCTAATGGGGAAGGGCCTCACAATTTGGAATACTCTCAAAAGAGGGGCAAATCTCATCAAGGAGGGTATTTTTTGGACTTGCAATAAGGGATTTGATGCTCTTTTTTGGCATGACTCCTGGGACAGTCATCCACTAATTTTTTTTTACTTTCCTCGCCTTCAATCCCTTCATAATATCTTGACTCAAGTTGGGTGGAGTAAAGTGGAGGATTTTAAAACTAAGATCAAGGGTCAAATGGAGGTGACTTTCTAGAAGGATCCCCAAGATTGGTCACAAAGTGGTACTATGGAGGAGCATCAAGAGTTAGTTGTAATCTTAGCTAGTAGACTTTGTAGCTCCCTCAAACAGAGGGATACTTTGGCTTGGAGTCTTGATCTAAAGGGAAAAAATATATTTAGCCTTAGGTTACCTAGCTTTGGATAGGAAACTGTATGGTTAGGATGGTGTGCCTTGGTTGAAATAGGTGTGGAATAAATTCTCTTGGCCTAAATGCAACTTTTTCCTATGGCTTGTAGTCCAACATAAGTGTCTCACCTAGGAAAATCTATGAAAGAGAAGTTTTTAGGGGCCTTTTGTCTGTGTTCTTTATAATAATAGTGAAGAATGTACTTCTCACCTCTTCTTTTAATGTCCTTTCTCTATGGATGTTTGGCACTTCTAGTGGGTGGCATGGAATCATATTTGTGTCTGTTTGGGGCATCCTCTACCTAAGACTTCTTTTCTTGTGGTTGTTTGGGTTTTTGGCCTCACTATCATTATGTGGAATCTTTGGTTAGAAAGGAATCAGGGGATTTTTAAGGATTCAAAAAATGGTGAGTGTGCACTTGTGGTAGAAGATTGTTAGCAAAGTGTGACTTATTTGGGACAATGGATTCTAATGATTTGGTTATTATGAAGAATCTAAATTTGGCTGGTAGGAACTTGGTTTTCACAATAGGAAGAAGATTTGGATGGGCTAAGTAAAAGATTCATAGAGAGGGGTGTTAGCTTCCTACTCTTAAGGGATTTTTGAAGGTCAACACTAATGGTAATTCTAGGGGGTTCCTAACACATGCAGGAATTGGTGGCAATGGTAGGGGAAGTGATGCGGGTGTAGTTTTCTTCTTCTCTTCCTTTAAGGCGCAACATTCTAATAATCTTATGGAGGCTCTAGTTATTCTTCATGAAATTGAGAGAGGGTGTTCCCTTGGCTGGAAATAGGTTATCTATGTATCTGATTCATAAATTATGGTGGATATGTTGAATGAGTAGAGATTGGATGGTGTTAATTGGTATTTAGGCTTGGTAGTAAGGCAGATTCTAAATATGTGTTCTTCCTTGGAGTATATTTCTTTTCGTCATATTCCTTGTGAGTGGAATAAGGTGGCAAATTTTCTAGCTAAATGAGCCTCTAAGAACCTTGGTAGATCGGATGTGCATGATTGGGGACTCTTGTCCTGAGAGTATGTGGTAACTTGAAGAATTTAATTATGAAGGACATGACTATGTATTTTTTTTCTTTGGGGTTCCCTTGGGAGCCCTTTCTTGTTTTTTTTTTTGTTCCATTGGGTGGGCTTATGGCCTTAAGCTTTGTACTCTTTGATGTGATTTGAATAAATTTTTAACCTCTTTTTCAAAAAATAAAATAAAAATTGTCCTTATAATATATTATTATTACTTTTTATCAACCATTATTTATAAATACAAAATCTACTCAATTAGGAAGCACAATCCCAAATCTATGCTTCTAAAATACGACATCAACAAAGCCTATGATAAAGTAAAATGGAGATTCCTTTTAAATTTTTTGGAAAAGTTTCATTTTGGAAGCAATGTCTTGATTGGGTCTTTGAGTGCATCTCTACTCCTAGATACTCCATGACCATCAATGGGGATACATATGGTTTTTTTGAGTTTGCCAATGGACTTAGGTAGGGGGGGCATTATCACCCTTCCTCTTTGTTTTAATGGATGATGCTCTCAACAGGAGGATCTCCTCTTGTTCTACAATCAATTTGTGGAAGAGAATTAATGTGGTTCTTGGTCTCTTGCTGCCACTCACTAGTTCTACAAAATCACCCCTCTTTAGTTTTGGGGTGGAGTGGCTCCCTTCCAATTAATTATGAATTCATTTAAATAATCAAGTGGCAAACAACAACCTATGGAATAACATCTTGACAAAATGCAGAAAGAAGATTGAATGCTAGAAAGGGAGATGTCTAACTTTAGCTAGAAGGATCACAATGTTGAAAATCTTTGTTACTGCCATTCCAATTTATATGCTATCATGTATGAATCTTCCATCTCAAACCGTGCCAAAATATTTATTGCAATAAAATTTTATATGGGAAGGGATCAAATGATAGGAAGCACATCCACCTGCTACCCTAAGACACAATCAAGAAGAGAAAAGCGAGTGAGGGTGAAAACATTTGTGACATTCAAATTCAAACTATCACTCTTGGGACCAAGATCACTTGGAGGACTTTAAAAAATATCAATGCTTTGTGGATTAGACTGCTTAGGAAAAAGTACCTAGATGATGATTCCTCCAATTGCATCATCACCATTACTAATATCCTTAGGGGTTCTTTAGTCTATAATTTTACAATCAAGTGTAGGAGGACAATTACGAACCAATTAACATGGAGAATTAGAATTGGTAGTGAGGCTTCTTTTTGGTTCCACTCTTGGAATGGTCAATATCTAATGGCCACCATTCTTAGTCTGAAGGGTGTGGTACAACCAGATTCTAGAGGTGTATGGGGAGAAAGTTAAGGATTACTTCACAATCACGATCATAGATGGCCCCCTGAATGCCCAATAGAAATATTTTCATGTGCTAGACTCTTATTCAAGAGACTTATGTTTGAAGAGATAGGTAAGCAATGTCTATTGTTATCTAAGGATAGAGATGGTATTATTTGGTGTGCTATGAAATCTAGGGCCTACTATACTAAAAATAAATACTTGATGACTAATCATGAAATGATTGTTGACCCCTCACCCTCTAAGATTTGGTTGGGTCCAGATGTACATCAAAAACATTTATTTGGATTGCTCTTCATAGATGCATTTTGACTATGGAAAAATTACAAAAGATAGGAATTGTGGGCCCCATTGTTGCATACTCTGCAAAGAAAATGAAGAAATGATTGACCACCTTAAAATACAATACAAAGTGACACAAACTTGTTGGAAATATTTTCTCTACAAGTTTGGGTGATTATGGCCCCTTCATAATGACATTCAAGAAGTTTTCTTTGCTTGTCCAAGATTACATAATGACTCTTTCCGTATAGGCATTTGGTCAAAAATCTTGGAAATGATGATATGGAAAATATGGAAGATCAAAATGCATGAATTTTCAAGGGAAAAGAGTGAATAAAGACAATTCTAGATAAGATAGAAATTAGTGTATGCGAACATCCAAATGGGAAGGTTCTATAGAGGCAATGTAAATACTTTTTTTGCATGGGATGAAAAAATATAGAAAATTTGGCCCCACTTATCTAGACCAAAAGGAAATTTCATCAAGGCTAAGGCCAATGGGAATGACATTTGGTAGAAATCACCTCCATCTAGAAAACTTAAATTGAATTTCAATGGGGCCTTATGAGGTAAGATGAGAGTGTCCAAATTAGGCTTCATAATAAGAAATGATTCCAAGAATTTGGTATGGGTTAGATTTAGCAAGCTACCTAATTGCTCCAATAATGATGTCTAGTTTGTGGCTATATGGAGGGATACTTAGTGGTGGTCATGAATGCCATCTACTCTTACAGTGGCCCAAGTTGGAAGGAAAAAAATATGGATTGATGTTATCAGTTCTTTTTAGGACAAGACCAAGGGATTGCCATTCAAACATTAACATTTGACATTTGACAAGCAATTCAAAATTAACAACTGCTTTTGAACCAGTGTTGCCAGAAATATGATAGGAAAAGTCCTTTTTGCATTTCAATGACTAAAATGATGTTTCTTGCTACCGACATCCATTTCTAGCAAGAAAATCCATTTCGAGGGTGTTTCCAAACAAATAAGTCATGAACATTCTACTTTATGGTTTCCAATCAGAGAGTTGCCCACTCTACATGTGAGAAGGTTTCTTGGGTATGGAGCAAGCGTAAACTAATTGTTTTAAACCAATCTTTCACTAAGATCACTTTACATGTGTACCAGTGGAGAGTAAACTAATTATTATTTACTTGATCCTCCACTTTACCTGCATACCAATGCAAATTGTGAGAGTAAATTATTATTTTTTATTTGATCTTTTACTTTACGTGCATACTAGTACAGATTGTGAGAGTAAATTAATAGTTTTTTACTTGATCTTTCACTTCACCTACTTATCAGTGTAGATTGTGAGAGTAAACTTATTTTTGTTACTGAGCCTAATGACATTTTGACAATATTTGGGACAAGTGAAATTGAATGGAACTCATGTATTAACCTAGCATCCTCCAACATACAAGAGGTATATACATACACTATTCAATAAAAATATGACTTGCAAATATCTTATGATTTCCATGTAAAATATTTTAAAATAAATATAACTATGATTTGCATGCAAAATATCTCATGCAATATCAAATGTCTTATGATTTTCATGTAAAATATTTCAACATAAATATAACTATGATTTGCATGCAAAATATCTCATAAAATATCTCAATAATTAGTTTTTTAGGAATGTCTACCATGAGTTTGGCCACTTTTTAATTTTTTGTGTATCTTGCAATAATTAGTTTTTGAGGAATGTCTACCATGAGTTTGGCCATTTTTTTATTTTTATAGTTAATTAGATTGCTTTGAGAATATTTTAAAAATAGTTTTGTACATTTTATAAAAATATTTAATTATTTAAATATTTTTTTGATAAGAATAGTGTGTATTTATAAATTTATTCAATGATTAAATTTGAATGATTCTATTATATTTTAAAAATTAGTTTTGTTATTCTAAACATTAAATTTTTAAAAATAAGTTTGAGTTTATTTATGTTTTAATAAATAATATAATATATTATTAAATAATTTATAATTAGATTATTTAATAAATAAAAATGAATTTAAATATTTTTTTAGTATATTAAATTTTAATATTTTGTTAGAGGCGCCTTAGAGAGAATGGCTTCCAGAGACAACCTGATTCAAGGTTAAGAGAATGAGAATCTGCTACAATAGCATTATCGGTGAAGAGGAAGAGGGGATGTTTTTCAAAGAAATTCAAGTAAGCTGCCTTATAGCAACTGGCTCACACCTAGTATTAGGCCATGGAGATGGAGAGAAAATGCCTCAGGCTTAAGGCAAAGATACATATGGCAAGGGTAGGGTAATGGCTACATAGAAGAAAGGTGATTCTGAATAAGTATACCCTTTAAATTGGATCAAGCAAGTGTATATAGGCCATGGATGAGACCAAGGAGAAAGGTGAGAGTTCTTCAAATTGGTTCGCTCTTAGAATCAACTCATGCAGAGAGGATGGGTCCAAAAAACAAGTAAAAGTCAAGGAAGGTCATATTGCAAAGGACATCTGGAACATAATATTTTGCAAACTTCCTCTTCCTACTCTGTTCCAACTTCAAATAGTTTCTACTTCATGGCAAACTATTATTTCTAGCTCTGTTCACTTTCACAATCTATGGGACAAGAGCAGTATGTAAATGTGGTTGATGATGGATCTTTATGATGAAACAAGGGAGTCTTCTAATGGGCTTGCACTCTTTGATGTCAGTAGAAGGCTTTGGTACAAGAAGATGTTTAATGATGAGTGGAGCTGCAGTAACTCAGAATGGTTTCTAAGAGCTGGAGATGGGGGCCTCTTGGTTTATACATGTAGGAAAAAAGGAACCTTTCGAGTGATCAATCAACTGACTATGTAGTCCCATTGTCTAGAAGATGCGGTACTAACAAGAAAAGGCAGGATTTCATTTTACATGAAAAGATATCATGATGACGTGGTTGTGCGCCTCAAGTACGATCCAGAAGGAAAGACGTACCAAGTAATTGTCATACTTGCAAATCTTTATCATCTCGGAAGAAATAATTTTGTTGTTTTGATTTATAAATCTACAGAACAGAGATGGGGACTTAGAGAGATTGAGATGGGTATGACAATTATGTTTTCTCCAAGCATTTTAATGGAGAAACAAAGAATCTACTTTTTTTTGAAGATGGGCAAAATGTGGGCATGTATAATCTGAATGGAGACAGCAATACCAAGTTTCTTTATATTTTGGGGATGCAATGTGTCATGCACCAGAACTTGGGAATTGTTATGTGCAAGGGCAGGATGATAATGGTGTGTAAAGGTAAACCAATGGAACTGACTTTTTATGAGTTCGGTGAGGTCGGCTTCCAGTGGAGACCTAAATATGAAGCAGTTGTATCACCTAAAAATTTAACTCAGGCGATATGTGTTGGGGGGGATTATATTTGGGTAACTGAGGAAAATGAGGGCTATGTTGAGTATATAATTTGTATAGATATAGATACTAGGGAGCTGAATATATGGCTAGCAGGACAAGAGTACAATGGAAGAGACTGTCTATCCATGTGATTAAGCTTTCGCCCATGCTCTTATATTTCTGAGATCTGGTGTTCTCTTGTAAGCACTCTTCAAAGTCTTTTGGGTCCCTTGATTGCATTTCCATTATTTCCTGAATCAATGAAATCTTTCTATTGCTTCATCAATGAAGGGTTTTAAAACAGTTTAGGATTCAAAACTTATCAAGTTTTGTTAATTTGCAGAGTAAGGAATATATTTCTTTACTTTTCTTTTACGTTTTTATTATGTTCCCAATCTTTACAAACAAATCTGAAAGATAGATAAATTTGATTCTAAGAGTGAAAGAATCTTTATGTTCAAAAAAAAATATGTTTTATTATTTTTTTCTTTCTTCTAAATTTATATAGATAACTATAAATAAATTTTCATATATATTATTGAAGTTATTTTAAATATAACTATATTTAGATATAGTTTTTTTTTTAATTTTGTTATAAAAGAATTGAAATGAATATTATAATTCATAAATTGATTAAAAGATTTTCAAGAAGAAGAGAGCAAAGAATTGGAATTGCAAATCAAGTATGTTTATTTGTTCCATATATTAGTTTATGAATCATTTTTTATTGCTATAAAATAAATTTTAGAATTTGAATTGATTTTTTATACTTGCAAAAAACATTTGAGGAAAAATAGATGGTGCTTCTTCAAATCCTTCTATGTTCGAATTGCAAAGACAAGAGGAGATTTGAGCAAAGGTTGTGAAAGATTTTCACAATAACTAGAAATTATTCAACAACCTATTATGGCAGTACTAGAAGTAGGGAATGGATTTGCCCACATTGCAAGAAAAAAAAAGATCGGTTCAATTGCACATGTTCGATATAATTTGTTGGGGGTCGGAAAAAAAAGAACTGTAATGATGAAAATTTAGGGTTTCCACTATAGAAGGAAGAAACCACTAATTTATGACTTGGGCACCATTACATTAGGGAAAGATAGGAATTAGATAGATCTAAACCTCATAGATCTAGATTGTGGTCTAATTCCAAGGAGTTTTGAATGTTCCCTCTTATTTCCCTTGAGTTGAATTGATTTATTGAAGATACTAAAATTCATGTAAAAATGGGTGAATTGCGAGCTACAGTCGTTGGATTGAGCCACAAACCTAAATTTGAGGATTGTAAAAGGATTTGGACCTGTTCCCAGAAGGAGCTCTTGATTTGTTGGAACTAGTGTAACGGTCGCTTGGGTCCTCCAAACTTTTCGCACTCCAATGGGGGATTTATTCGTCTCTATAAATAAAGCTTATTCTGAAGATCATAGCTTCGTACTTGCTTCCTACACATAGAAAGAAGGGGAAATAGGTTGGAAATAGGGGTTTGCCTAAGTCAAACCCCGATTTAGGAATTAACCTTGAATGAAATGTTGTAAATAATAATATAAATGATAGAAGGATATACTTCAGATTTGCAATGATTGATAATGATGCTTTTCTTCTTGAATGTAATCACATGTGTTATATAAAATGGCATGAACATGACAAAACCCTAATCACACACATGCTTGCATATGAATGTTGTAATTTGTTTCACAATGATTGAATGAAGAGTGTACGACCTTAAAGACCTTTTTAAATGATTGATAATGAACATTTCAATTCTTGAATTCTTGATTGCTTGAATGTGAAGACTTAGATCGCTTAGGATGAAATTAGGTTGATTAAATGCCTTAATATATGAGGATATAAGTCAATTTATCGAGTAGTCCGACCTCTAGCGGTCATATTGAACTACCAATTTATTTTCCCACCGGAGAGGTAGGTCTCACCCCCTCCTTGAAAATTGGGCCCCAAAGAGGGGGACCAAGATGCTAGCGCCCTAGTCCTCAATTCGGGACTAGATTTTGGGCCAAGGGAGGAGGACACCTCTCAGAGGAATCATGTGGTAGGTGTTTGAGGCATAAAGTTGGAGTTAATGCACTGAACAAACCTAGATGGGAGGTGAGGGGGATATTCACTTTAAGTAGGACCACAAAAATGAGGTGTAAATTGGCTCAGTGACAATTTACGATGCTGTAAGAACAAATAGTTGTTTTTGATAAAATTACAAAAGGAGAAAATCTAATTTGATCAGAGTTTAATTTTTTTTATTCTTTAAAACCTACTAAGGGACAATCAAAATATTCTCAACTAGGGATGCCCCCCTTTTCAAGTGCTTCTTCTACCTCTATTTATGGATCTCAAATTGGGAAAATGTTTGATGCTACTAATATAAATAATGTAGATGTTGCTATTGGGATACTTTTCTATGATTGTGGAATGTCATTCAACATTGTTAGGTCTCATTTATGGAAAGAGGCTATAAGGCTAGTTAATAATTTTCCTTAAGGATATGTGCCTTCAAATTATGAAAAACTGCACTATTGTTTTAGACGATGAGAAGAAACACATTGAAGAAAGGATGTAAGACATAAGAGGTAGTTGGTCATATATAGGTGTTTCTATAGTTTCAAATGGTTGGAATGACATTGCACATAGACCACTAATTAATATTCTTCTTTCTTCACCTAAGGGTACATTTTTTTTCAAATCACATGATACTTCAGGTCATGTGAAAATGAAACAATACTTTTCTAGTATTCTTTCTTTTAAATTTTGTGACAAACATTAACATCAAAATAAAAAAAATTGTTGGAGTGAGGCTCCCAAGCCAAGATCATGAATGCAACAACTTCCATAGAAAGAGAGGGAAAGAAATAAATATTTCACCAAGAAATGATATATATTATCTTGTTGGGATATTTTACAAATTTATAATAGCCATGCTTAAATAGGCCAGAGTCGATGAGGTAGTTACAACTACCCTTGATACCAAATTAAATGCATGATACATTATGAAATGAATATTAAATATTGAGCTATGACTCATCTCTGTCTAGAAAGACACCTAAGATGACTAACATGAAAAATATTAAATGATAGTTCCATGTGACAACTAAGCTATCCTAAGTAAACTTAACATGTATGAATAGATGATAACTAAGAACTAGTTAGAATATGTCTTTATTCACGCCAACACTCCCCCTTAAGTGACAATTAGGAAGTTAAATTATGGTGTAAATGGTGCAAGACTGATATGAAGATACAATATACGAGTCCCGACAACTAGGCCATATTAGGTACCCATGCACAACTAATCTCTTACAAATTGAGAAAAGGTGAAAACCTCATGGGGCAAAAATCCTCTCTAAAAAAACGTATTCAAATACATAAAAGTGAAATACAAGTGATGTATGAAGGATTCAACACCAATACCCCCTAAGAACTACATCCATTCATGAAGATCAAAATGATGTTACCCCCATGAGAAGGAAAATGAGAGACTATGTAGACCCCCAATAGTGACTAGTCTCTTGCAAGAATGGTAAATGTTTGAAAGCAAGAATGGTAGGGCATGATAACTCGATGAGTAGTGGGTGACCTACACCACAAAATACCAAATGCAATGTCATGAGAACCTAGGTTAAATAGCAACCGTCGTAGAAAAAATGACCTATGAACTAAATGATATTTACCATAGCCTCCAATCTTGTAAGGCAAACCCTATGTGCTTTAAACAAATTGATAATAATAAACACAATCTAAAATATCGTGGTGAAATGATAATGTAGGCCCACAAATAGAATAGAAAAATACTAATGCAATTGACTGAGAGTGAAATATGGAACACATTACGTGACACCAAATGAAATGGCGAAAAGATATATTGCCAATATATAAACTCTCGTGACCTCAACAAGGTTGGTGAAGGGTCTCAAACTGCTCAATATATAGAAAGAAGAGCATATCAAAATCCTCTAATACCATGCCAGAGTCAGGCTCCCAAGCCAGGATCATGACTGAAGTGGGTTCTATAGAGAGAGAGAGAGCATAATAACCTTGCTTAAACATGCAAGAACATATGTGGTAGTTACAACTAACCTCGATACAAAACTAAATGCATGATGCATTATGAAACTAATATTAAATAATAATCTATGACTCATCTCTATCTAGAAAGACACCTAAGATTTAACCAACATGAACAATATCAAATGAGAGTTCCATGTGACAACTAAGCTATCCTAAGTAAATTTAATATGTGTGAATAGGTGCTAGCTAAGAACTAATTAGAATACGTCCTTATTCACACCGACAGAATTTACACATGCCAAAATAACAATATAAAATTTAACATAGATATAGTTTTTTGGTATTATTGTAATGATGTCAACAAGTGTTGCAGAGTGGATGCCAAAGAGGTTGCAAATTGGAGAGTGAATAGAAACAAGTGTTACAGGTTGAAGATGGTTTTAATTCCTTACAATCGGCATAACACGCAAGTTATGTTGCAGCATTGCCAAATCGGGATAACTATACCGATGTAGGATTTTCCTTTGTGCTTTGATATATTGGGATAGCAATACCGATAACAAAGCAAGATTCACTTATCGGGTTAGCTATTAAACGCAGATTGACACATTATTGCTATGTCGATAGTGTTAGTTGTTTCGATGGATGTGCATTTCAAAATAGCTATGTCAATAAAGGTTGTCACCATGGAGTTTGATCATTGGAATAACACATGTCAATAATGAGAGATCGATAGTATGACATTGGTTTAACTTATTATGTCAATCTAACAACATTTCCCTAATGATGATATTTATGACTATCCTGATGAGTGGTTGTTTTGGAGTGATTTTTTGCAATTCGAAGTAGCCTATGTCAATGAAGTTTGTCACTGTAGAGATTGAGTATCGGGATACCTATGCCGATAAAGGTGAGTTAACAGTATGATTATCAGAATGACATATACTATCAATCTAACATGATTTTCTTATGTCGATAGTTATGCCTAATTTGATTTGTGGTCGCTTGGATTGGAGATTATGCTTTGGGATAGCCTATGGCGACAAATGAAATCAGAGGTGAATTTTTCATTGGAATAACTCATGTCGATGAGAGGGATCAAAGGCATCAAGTAGTCATCGAGATAAGTTTTGAAGGCGAAGTAGAGGCAAGATGTTAACTCGATAGTTATAACTATACCGATGGAGCTTTGAGAAGCCAACTTCAGGATAGCTATAGCGATGAACATTTTTATTTTGCAGACCACATAACATGAAGGTTAGTCTCAGCATGGAAACCGACTGATCTGTGCGGCCCGATTGTCCATATGGATCTTGACCAGCCTTGACCATCTGAACTAGATGAAGAATAAGAGGAAATGTGGCTCCTTGGTGGATAGAACAAATTAGATATGTTATAGTTGGTGAAGGTGGATAATATAGTCATCATATCTATTTGGGTAGATCAATGAGAGGATAGTAATCTCATTAATGGTGAACCTTTTGTAGTTTGTGATGAGATCGAGATGCTTGAAAGAGGTGGGATTAGATTTGTAGTAAAAATAAAGTTTGCTAAAAATAGAAACCCTGTGATAGAAAGAGAATTGAACATAACCCCAAAGAGTAGAAAACAAGGCAGGGTTATTCAATGAAGATAGATGATCGAAAGAGGGAAATCCAATCTACCACAAACCGTATTCAAGAAGGGAAAATTCAGATTACTAAGTTTAGTAATCTATGTACCGATCAACCTGAAGATAGATGAAACACATTTAATGTATGCATCCAGTTTGAAATCATTTTGTAGACAGAGAATAAGATCTTGTTTAAAAAGAGAGCTGACAGTAGGTAGAGAAATTTGATATGATTTTATGGGAGTAGATAAGAAAGAGATTTTTGTGAAACAAAAGGCATCTCTTGATGTTGATGGTGAGAGATACATTATGTGCTGAAGTGAAGTAAACTGTTGAATGATATATATATATATATATATATATATATATATATATATATATATAGAGAGAGAGAGAGAGAGAGAGAGAGAGAGAGAGAGAGAGAGAGAGAGAGAGAGAGAGAGAGAGAGAGAGAGAGAGAGAGAGAGAGAGAGGTTGCAAAAACAAAGTAGTGGGGGTTGTTGTAGCAGTAGAAGATTCAGGATAGAGAGTAATCTGAGATATGTGAAGTTGAGGTAGAGTAAAGAAGACAAAAGAGTATAGAATAGAGAAGAAGAACAAATAACTGTTACTAGAGACTAATAGAGTGTAATCCTCATAATCAGAGAGAGTCATTATCAGGACATAAGAATTATGTAATGTTACAATATTCATTTGTAACCTGGTTTTATCATTTAAACCTAAATATTATTGTAATTTCTCTAAGTGGGTGCTCAGAGTAGGGCTAGGTGCTCCTTTGAGTAGGTGCTCATAAAACTAGGCATTGGTGCTCAGAATATGAGGGGTTGGTTCTCCTTGGGTTGGTTCCCTAAAACATTTTGTAAACTCTTATTTACTATGACATTGGATTGGAGCAATAGACTCCAACAACTATTCTCGCCGAGGTTTTTCCCACATTGGGTTTTCCTTGTACATCTGGTGTTTTGTGATGTGCTCTCTTGTGTGTGTGTTCTCAATTAATTTGTAGTAGTTGTATTTGCACACATAGTTAAAAGTTTTAAAATACATTGATTCATCCCCCCCCCCCCATCTCAGTGTCTATTTGTGTTCTTCAATTGGTATCAGAGCCCCAAGTTCCCTCATATTAAAAGCTTTCTCTAGCTTACGTAGATCCTTCTTAGTGAACACAATGGATAGAAATGAATCCTCATCTAAAGAACCTATCTTTGATGGTACCAACTATGCCTTATGGAGCAGAAGAATGGAAACTTACTTGTCCTCCTTAGGCTTTGATGTATGGATGTCAGTGAAGAATGGTTACATTGTTCATCAAGTTCCTCCTACAAACCCTGATGCTAAAAGGGAATATTGGAATAATGCTAAATCTAAGAATGCAATCTTAACTGGTATGTCAAATATAGAGTTTGTCAAAGCCATGCATTGCATATCAGAAAAATAAACTTGGGACAAGTTGCATAAGATATATGAAGGAAATACCAAAGTGAAAGAAGCCAAACTGCAGAATCTAAGAGCTCAGTTTGAAAGTCTAAAAAGGAAAGAAGAAAAGAAGATAGTTGATTATCTACAAAGAGTGGATGAGACTGTGAGTGCTATAAAAGTACTTGGAGAGGAAATCAAGGATGAAGTTACTGTCAAAAAGGTCCTGAGATCATTAACTTCAAAGTATGATACAAAAGTCTCAGCTATTGAGGAAGCTAAAGACTTAACGACTTTCCCTATGGATGAATTGTTTGGCTCTCTGTCTACCTATGAAATAAGAAAATTAAGTGTTGAACCTTCAAAGAGAGAAGTTATCTTCAATATCACACAAAAAGGAAAAGAACAAGCCAACAATGAGGATGAAAATGATTTTGATGCTACTGTAGAAAATTTTGTTAGGAAACTCAAAAGAGGCTCAGGAAAGTACAAAGGTAATCTGCCTTTCAAATGTTTCAACTATGGCAAGATTGGACATTTTGCATCAAAACACCCTTATGGAGAAAAGGATGGAGATGGAAAGACAACCATGAAGTATTTTGGCAAGGAAAAGATGAAGAACTCTTATAAGCAAAGGAGAAGAAGTTTTAAGAATAAAAGCAGTCTTTACACTTTTGAAGATGATGCCTCTGATGAAGAAAGTGTGTCTGAAGATTGTTGCAGTGAAAGTGAACAAGAAGTTAATCTCTTTATGGCACAACGAGAGTTATCTAATTAACATATTGTTGATGATGAAGAAGATGAAATAGAAACTGAAGCATACCTAACCCCCATTAGTTTCCTTGTGTTGAAAATATGGGTCCCTCTTTTTTGCTTTCTATAGCTTTGTTTTTTTTAGTTTTGCCTGGAAACCTCTGAACCCCAGAGTTTTGAGGTCTCCTTTGTTTGTTTTTTGTTAGTCCTACCCCGGAACCTCGGAATCTCGAAGTAGGTGTTCCTTTATTTGTGCACAACCCTAGAACTCCAGATCCTTAGAGTCCCGAAGTCGTGCCTTGTCCTTTTTGTTGAAGCCTCAGAACTTTGGAGTCCCGAAGTCCCAAGTTCTTCATGTTTTGTTAGTCATCAACCTCAAAACCCCGAAGTCCCAAAGTTGTTGTTTCTTTCAACCTCAGAACCCCGAAACCCTAAAGTCCCAAGGTCGTTTTGTCCCTTTTCATGTCAGAACCTCGGAGTCCCGAGGTCTTTTGCATCTTTTGGTTATTTTTGTTTTCGTAATTCACCCCGGAGTCCCAAGGTGAATTTTGTTCTCTTTTCTTCGTCACCTCGGAAGTCCGGAACCCCGAACTCCCAAGGTCTTCTTTAAGGTGATCATACAGACGAAGTTCAGGGGGGTATAAATAAGAGGAATGAACCTTTCTATGTTCATTTGTGCACTCAAGTTTTTCAAAGCTCCTAGTTGCGACCTCCTGACTTCGCGCCCCCATGTTGCCGAGCATTTTGCGTGTTTTTCTCACCAGGTTGGTGAATTTTCCTCCCTCCTTGTGTTTCCACATTTAGATCTTGTTGTTTCTTTTAGTTTTTCTGTTTAGATTTTCTTTTAGGGCTTTTTTCCTTTTGCGTGTTTTTCCGCCTGCCCTAGTTTTCTTCACCCTAGACTCCTGGAGTTCCGGGCAGGGTAGTTTTATTAACCAACCTCAGAACCCCAAATCCCCAGAGTCCCAAGGTTGGTTCTTTCGGTCGTGCCTATTTACCTCGAAACCCCAGATCCCCGGAGTCCTAAGGTTGGTTCCTTCGGTCATGCCTATTTACCCCGGAACCCCAGAGTTTCGGGTCGGCTCGTAATTTTCAAAATGAACTACCCTAGACCTCGAAACCCCGGAATCCCGAGGTCCTTTCTTATTTGGCTACTGCTTTAACCCCTGGATCCTCATTGTTCCAAAATATCTTCTTGATGCCCTTTTGATCTACCTCAGAACCTCGACGTCCCGAAGTTAACCTTTTTTATCTACCCCAGAGTTCTGGAGTCCATTTGTCTCGTCCATCCTAGAACCCCGAAGTTTTTGACTCTATTCATTTTATCCACCCCAGAGTTCAGAGGTCAATTGTTTTATAAGGAAGTTATCCACCTCGGATTCCCGAGGTGGATGATGTTATTGATATTTTTATCTATGCAATGGATTAATTCTTGATTCTTTCTTGCAGATCAGAGTGTTTAGATGGACCCAACTTCCAGCAAGAGAGGCAAGGAGTTAGACAAACTTCCCATGACAATGAAATATCAATATCAAGGATAGGTGTATGTTTCAAAGCTGGATGACTAGATTAAATGGGTGACAGACACAGATGTAGGACACATTAAGTTGGAGGATATTACAACACAATTGAACCGACCAAGGCCAAATGCCTCGCTAAGGAGGTTTAAGAGATCAGGCTTGCTAGAGGCAACCATTTTTCCACAATCAGTCCAAGCTCATGAATTCATCATGATTGTTGCACAGTTCTACACTGCAGATACAAGAAAGTGCACGGATAGTCAGGGTAGGATGATAATTGACTTGTCTACAGTATGATGGGTTTTGTGTTTGGCATCCCTGCGAGGGATGAAGTACTCCTAACTACTGAAGAAGAAGCCCTCGAAGTATGTAATAGCAATATTGCTCCAAATAAGAGACACGTGAATGAGAACTAGTTAGAGGAGAGAAAAATAGGGCTAAAAGCCACAGATGTTTTGAGGGCAGACTTGAAGAAGCCGCAACAAGATTTGATCATCATGTTGAGCAAGGCCTTCGACAAGCCAGATTGTAGGCATTTCCATCCTTGGATGTTCCATTTCATGACCACTATCCTTAGAGGGAAGCAATACTTCGATTGGGCTCAAATCCTTTCTGACAACACCCATAAGCAGATGAAGGAAGTTCATCAAATGAAGAAGTTATTTTTCACTTCCTATGTTATTTGGGTGGTTGCCCGAGCAGGTAAATTCTCAGGATTATAGGTAGAGGGCCAGCTAGGAGATGAGGAAGGGCAAAAGAAAGTTTGGGAGTGCTACTCACAACTCCCTCTAGACAATGCAAAGGCACACTTTAAAAGAATGAATGATGCCTTCCTCTTCCTTGTTATCATCAAACTCACAGGTGATACAGGTTATAGGATAGGCCCTGAAGCAATGACGATCATCCAAGAATGGGCATGCTAGTTCATCCATAACTAGTGCTCTACATATATCAGGGTCAGTGGGTTCACAAGGAACCCCATGCTATTGTCATGATATTGAAATGATCGCATTATTTTGTTGGAATATGTTAGGCAGATGCTCGACCTCCAATCCCTTTTGTTCTCGAAACATAAGGCAGGGATAGATTTTTCAGTTTCCATTGGTTATTTCTCTTGTTAAAAAATTCAGGTAGCGAAGACAACAAAGCAGGAGCTCCAAGATCTGAATCTTAAAGAATATAATTATGCAAGGGAGTATTATGATCCCTATTGGCAAGCTCAAACAAATCATTCTGAAAGCATATGAGGGGCACAAGCCTAGATTGGACGACTTTTGGGCAAACCTCCAAGACAATTTTGAGGTTAGAGAAAAGAATTATTATAGATTGTCAGTGCCTCAGATTAGGGATTTTGAAATAGAAACCGATCTCCCCAAAGAGCGGAGTGATGATGGAGAACTATTAGACTTTGTATATAAAGAACAAGAAATTGACAAGAAGCATCTCTCTCCTATAAGGTGGTATGCACATGAAGATACAAATATAGCCTAAATAACTCAAACGGTTATTAATAGAACTAGACAATGGCTCGGTTTGAGGGTTAGGCCAAGCGCTTAAAAGGGGAAGCAAAAGGAATCTACCTCAAGTGTGCCCCAATCAATGGGTTATAAGGAGTATGCTCATAAACTGAGGTCTAGTTCCTGGAAGAATATGTCCACTGACCCAGATGAAGCTACTAAGCCTGAAGAAAGTACCGATGAATTATTGAAGAAGCTTCAGGAGCAAATGAGAAAATATTAACTATTTAAAAAGGTTGCAGACTTTGAAGTGAGAGAAGGGTTGGGTTTTGTGCCACTAGAAGAGATACTTCCTATGAGAACAACAATTGGACAAACTCCAGGAGAAGGCACTCAGGAGGAAGGAGAACAAGGAAAAACAGATGAAGGTGCACCCACTTAGCCTCCATCAACAGCTATAGCACAAGCCCCAGTTACTAATGCCCCCTATGCCACCACCAGTTGATACAACAACCGTGCCTCCTAGGACACAGGCATTTAGACCTACCATGGAAACCATAATTGTCCGTAATGTTGAAACAAACTCTAACCAAGAGGATGAACAACCTATAGGGTAGCAGCCACTTTAAGGGGAGAAAGAACAAAATGAGGTTGAAGATTTGTTGAACGAAAGGTTAATCTTAACCCCTCAGGACCAAGAAGATCTCCTGAAAGAGATAGCTATCGGGCAAGGTATGGGAGAAATGGATAAGGATGGCAGGAGATTTGGGGAAAAGGTCAGTGATAGGTTAGGAGAGTTGCACAAGCAACAGTAGTTGAATGTTGATATTGCTCTCCAAACTAATTTGGCTCGCCAAATTGCTTCACCTCAAGGCCTAAGCACACGAAGGAAGAAGAGAAAGATGAAGCAGAGGGATAGTCGGACATGCACATTGTGACCGTCGACATAGTTCCTCACGAAGGTGATAAAGACAAGGATGTGCCACAATGGTTGGAATTCACCTTCGAGAGAAAGAAGAGGAAAGTAGTGTTACTGAAGGTTACACTACAACAGGCAATCAAGGAGGAACTAAGGAAAGTTAAGAAAGCCAAGACCATGCATCTATCTAGAACATGTTCTGGTGAGGTGGTTGCGGATGTAGCAGTTCCTCTGCAGATAGAAGGTCAAAGCTCCCCAAAGTACCAGGTGTCTTAGGTAAAAATAGGTAGGCAGACAAAGTGGGGGGAATTAGATACCTTGGAACTGGCTACCAGCATCATCAAGGGGTGAAAGGAGAAGGAATATACCTCCCATGTAGAGGTCAAAACATAGCTGGAGCAGTACAAGCAGTTGTTGGTATAAATGTGCAAGCCTTTAGATACTTGTTAAAATTATAATTTACCTTCAACCTCGTCACTCCCAAAGGGAGAGGTAAAAGCATTGTTGGAGATAAGACAGGTGGTTGCCACAACAAAATCATGGGCATAGATAAATGCATCCAAAATTAAATTGTTTTCACAAAATTAAATGGAAGCGGAAGCTCAACATGTTCAGCAAGCAGTTATGGGTATTGAATAAGCTTTTGCATCTAGGTGAGGAAGTAATACAAGAGGAGGACCTCCTGGGTGGAGACGGTTGTAAGAATTTGCAGTCTTACACATACATTTTGGAGCTGAAGATGGAAATGCTTCAGCAATATGTGAAGGATGTAGCAGACATTCGAGTTCCTCTCCTTAAGATGGTACAAAAGTATGAAGATTTTGTAAGACAGTTACTTGGATTTTTGGGGTTGGGGATAACCAATGTGGGAGCTATGGAAGAAGAGAAGGTACTTAGCCAGTGGGATGTATATGAGGCCCAGCATTTGGGACCTCTGACTCAGTTTACTATTACATTGATGGATAGATATACATATTTGATTACACAATATCAAGAGGCGACATAGACAATAGGGGAGTTAGAGAAGAAAAGAAAGAATGCAGAGGAAGTTTTGAAAAAGTATAAATTCGGAATCAAGCATTTTGGTGATCCTCCTGTCGAGGTAGTTGCACATATCATCAATAATTATAAGTCCTATAAAAAGAAGTAGAGGATAAACGTATAGTTACTAAAGATAGCAGGATTTTTGAGAGGATATTTTGCATGACTTCCCCACTGGTACTGCTCACCTAACCTCAGTTTTGTAGTAGTTAACTGGAGTATAGAGGCAGAAACTTGCAAGTTAACTGTGACTCCTAGCTTTTGAGTTCTTAATTTAGATTAGGTTTATTTCCTAGAAAGTATGGCAAAAAACTCTATAAATTGAGGAGTTTGATTCATTTGTAAGGGTCCACAAATTGATATTTGAGGCCCACTTAAAAAATTTAGATTATTTTTACAGATGGTTATGAACTTGAGTTATTTTTGTTACCAATTCTTTGAAATTAATACAAGAAGCAACTTATAGATTGTTTGATCTATGCATATGTTCTACGAGTTTGTTCTTTGTGATCTGGTAATGTCTATTGTCTAAAATTAGCAACGTGTTCTGATCTTCCATTTATTGCTTTATGACTCATACTACACACATAAGTGGTGTGTGAGAATTGTTGGGGTAGACAATATTGTGGTGATATTCTTTCCACGAGTCTGTAAGGTTGTTGACTTTGCAGGTTTACTTGAGGTTCATTATTGAATGTTGATTTGGATAATACTTGATGATTTTTGGATTGCAGGGTATTAATTAAGTAGTTTGTTAAGTTGTCTTTAAATTGGTTTCACTTTTATTTTCCCGTTTCCCTATCTCTTGCAATTTATTTCCAGAAGAATCTTAAAATCATAAAACACAAAAAAAATAAGGAAGTTAAGTTATTAACAATTATTGGGATTTAGTTTTAACCAGCACGCCCCTCAACAGGTACAACCACATCAACCATTGGGTTGCCCATCACCATCGAGACCCGACTATAGAGACCTTGGAGTGATTAGTTCCCCATAACTTATTGCTTTTCAGGAGAGGTGGTGAGTGTTCACATTGACTACCTGACTGTTGGTGAGTGTGTCAAAATAGTCGTCAACAAAAACTGGCACTAGAAGGAGGGTCAAATACTAATCCCCTTGTCAATTAACCACATATGGTACTTCTAGGAGACAAAATTTTACCATTCACGCAACCCAACCTCAACTACGAGCAAGACGACATTGTTTCCCAACTATAAAATCTTGCTTGGTACAGTACAAGGGATTATAGTGAGTGGTTGTGAGCACAACAAGTCCTTGACAACAAAAGACAAAGAGGTATACGTATAGAAGTAGAGGCACAAAGGAAACTTCTTCCATAAGAAAACCCACAGCCACCTCCACAGCCAAGAAATTGAGGTATTAAGCTGGATCATATATCATCTTTCTCTCCCAAGAGATTCCACAGAATCCTTAGGAGTAGTTCTTCACCAGCCGACTTAGTAGAGTTAGGACATGCGACTAGGAGAAAGATAAATAAAGCTAAGGGACAACCTTCAACATCCTCACCAGCATAGTCATCCATACCCAACATAGAAGATCAATTGATCCCTAGTCCTCAGCCTATCACTGCACCTTTCATGACTCAACGTCAACCATCACCACTTTCAATGGCATAATTTAACCAAGACCACACGCCACTAGGAACTATACTAGAGGGTATACATGACTTACCTAGAAACCCAAATAAATTTTGTAGTAAATTCTATTATTTGGGGGGTAGGACGGTTGATGAGCATATTGAAGCATTCAAAGATGTAGTCGTTCGTAACAACATTAAACATCAAGATGTAGTATGTATAATCTTCCCATATTCACTTGGGGAGAATGAATATAATTGGTATTTGACTCTACCAGAAAACTCTATCACTGGCTGGGATGTTTTGGAGAAAGCTTTCATTGATCAACTCTGAGTGTATGTTGACCTCGAAACATTGTACCGTCAATTTGCCTCTCTTAAGAAGTCATCGAATGAACCTTTAACAACTTTAATACTAGCTTTCAAAGGGCATTTAAGAGGTTACAAGCTCCTTACCGGGTGGCACCCAACATAGAAATTGACTTGTATCTAAGAGCTATTGACCCATGGACCGCTATGTTTATCAAAAAGAGTGTTCCCAAAGATCAAAGGGATAGCTTGGCAAAGGTCTATGCGTTGGCGATCAACATGAACCATGAGTTGAACCAAACACCAAGGGGAATTGGATACAATTTACCCATAGGAGTGAATCAAGGGAACTATAACCAACTCCTCGGGGTACCCTCGCCTTTACCTATAGGAGCCCCAATGATGAACCCGATGCCAATCTATTCTTCCCAACCTTAGGCTAATCAACAGTTTGTTGCCCAAGCTTTAACTTGGCAGACTAATACCAATGTCGCTCCCACTCAAACACAATATGTTGGTCAAGTACAAGGGGCAAATCAATAATTTGGTAATTCTCACACAACAAACCAACCTCCAACTACGACGCCTGAGAATCAAGGATCACATATATCTGCTAAAGTAGAAGCATTAAAGAAAATGATTTCACAAGTCACTACAAATTTGAGCCAATTGAAGATGAATCCTCTGGGAGGGTACAACCAACCCCAGTCATATAATAATCAGCAAAACTACATTAATCAAAACTAAAACCAAAGGTATAACAACAAACCATACAATAGGCAATGGAACATAGGTCCAAACAATGGTGGGGTGAATCATGATCATCCTGATGCACGAGATAACCCAAATAACACACAAAGTGTTAACCTTGGTAATATGAATTTACTGACTAATTGGTGTAGGTTGCATGATATAGCAGCGCATTCTGAAGTTAATTGTTCCCGGTTCGAAAAGATCATAAGGATCATTCAAGCTGATTCTCAACCAAAGGATTGCTCTAATGAAGAACCTAAGAAAGTTAATACCACAATGTTGGTTAATACATTCCTATGCAAAGAGTTTCAAGCTGAAGTTGAAGGTGAATCGTATGTCTATGATGCTCAGACCTTTCAGACCAAAAATAATTACAATCTTAGGAGTCAAGGCAAGGCTCCATTAACAGAACCACCTCCCCCAAAGGGTAAATTTGTACCTCCTGATGCGAACACAAGCAACAATCCTCACCCTCCTTGGGCTTTTCAAGGAGCACACCCTAGACAAACTCAAGGGAAAGAATATGTTTTCAAAGGATCTTTTGATGTTACCAAGGAGATGGAAAGGACTGCCACCACTATGTCCCTAATCGAGGTACTGAGATATTGCCCTGAACAAAAGAAGGCTCTCCTTAAGAAGTTGGAACTACTGGAGTCTGAGAGCAACGAGGTTAAGATGGCTAACCTGAATGAAGTCAATGCCAATTTCAGTGGCGATACAATTGAGAACCCACCATTTTTACTTAGTTTGAGGATATGTGGAAAGAATCCGCACAACTGTTTGGTAGATTCAAGTGCTTCCAAAAATGTAATGTCATACTCTATATGTCAGAAGCTCGGTCTCAACCCAGTGCGTGCAAATAATAAGGTGGTACAATTGGACAAGACTGAGGTCAATGTAATTGGAGAATTAAAAGATGTATACATCCAGTTGGGTGTTGATCCCCGTATATCCTGTTACATTGACATTCAAGTGGCAGATATTCCAAAGGTATATGGGATGCTTCTCAGTAGGGATTAGTCAAAAAAATTGGGAGCCGATTTCTCAACCTGTTTTACATACTTGTGGCTTCCATGGAAGGGAGTGAGTAACCAAGTCCGAATTGACAGTGAACCCAATTTGGAGAAGTTGGTCACTGATTATGGAGCTCCCAATGAGGTGGCATATGCTGAAGTGAGTCCAGGAGTCTATAGAGTAAATGAAATCCTCACTTTCTCCACACCTGCCATTCCCTAGTTACGTCAAGAAGATATGGTTGCATATAGAGGGCAGGTCAAAGGTTTCATTATAACAGTAAAACAACAGATGCATTTGCTAGGGGATACTATGAAAGTACAAGATTTGTTGCTTCCAAAATGGTGTCGAATACATCATGAGGAGAACTCAAAGATATCATGTATCCCATGTCAGAACGAGGTTACGAAGTTGATGAGCCCATTCCCATGCAAGGATGCTGATCATATTATCAACATGGAAGAAATTCAAATTCCAAGTCGCGAGGGAGTAATACCCCAAACAATGGAAGTTATAAAAGAAACTACCCAGCTGGGACAATGCAACAAGGAGATCTTGATGGTTGATATTGGTAAACATGAGGATGAGGATATCCCACCTATGCAAGAGAATGAATAAACCCAATCTCAAGTGCAGCCTCAAGTAGAACAGTCCACTCCTAACACCGTTGAAGTAATCTTGCAACCTGTAATTGAACAACCTCAGGTGTTGCAAGACCTTGAACCCGAAGGACAACAACCACCTTTAGGAACTAATCTGATCACTGATCCTAAGGTGAAGAATGTAAAGAAACTAAAATATGAAATATGCTTTTTAACTTTTGATGGGTCTAGATCTAAGCAAGGTAGTGGAGAAATCATAGAGTTAACAAGTCCCAAAGGGAAAACCTTTCTAGCCTCCTGCCGACTCCAATTCTCTTGCACTAATAATATGACAGAGTATGAGGCCCTAATTAGAGGGCTACTCTTCGCTCATAAGAAGGGAGCCAAATGCTTAAGAGTGCAAGGAGATTCTGAATTGGTGGTTAAACAAGTAAGAAGCCAATATGCATGTCACGACAAAAGGTTAGCAGCATATAGGAATAGAGTATGGGGGTTGGTTGAGGATTTTGATGCTTTCAATATTTAGCTGGTGCCTAGGAAAGTAAATAGAACATCAGATGCATTGGTTGTAGCAGCAAGTACTCTAGAACCACTGAGCCAATCTCCTTTGAAAATTTTTTCCATAGAGTTGGTCTCCACACCTACTATGCTCGATAACATCAAACACTTTCAAGTCTTCGAGGATGATACCCACATTCTAGTTTTTATTGTCAATTCAGGGGCTTTTGAAGAACAAATCATTGATGAGAAGGATAGATCATATGATCTTAATGAAGGGAGAGATGAAGAAATTATGAATTTGCCTACAAACGTTATTCCCAAGGGTATGGTCACTCTAGAGAGGCTTTTTTATTCTGATCCCAAGGTAAAAGAGAGATTGACAATAGATTCAGATGCAGGGAAATACGAACCACATAATATTGGTCCAAAGTGCTAAGAGAAGATAATGTACATTGGGAACATTTATACTCACAATGAAAGAGACAAAATTATGCAAATATTAAAAGAGTACATTGATGTTATAGCATGGGGATACAAAGATCTGAAATTTTTTGATACATCAATCATCACTCATGTTATACCTTTGAAACCTAATATAAAGTCATTCAGACAGAAGCAAAGACAAGTTAATTCATTGATAGAACCCTTGATTTTCAAGGAAGTTCAAGAGCTACTCTCTGGTAGGATTATTTTCCCGGTGCGTCACTCTACTTGGGTTGCCAATTTGGTGCCAGTAAGGAAAAAGAATGGGGAAATTCGTCTTTGTGTTGATTTTCACAACCTCAATAAGGCGTCTGAAAATGATAATTACCCACTTCCTTCCTTAGATGAAGTATTACAAATTATTAATGGTTCACAAATGATGTCATTCTTAGATGGTTATTCTAGATATAACCAAGTTTTGGTGAAGCATGAAGACCAGATGAAAACAACATTTACTACAAAGTGGGGGACATATGCATACCGAAGGATGTCATTTGGGTTAATTAATGTTGGAGAGACATTCCAAAGAGAAATGGATACGACTTTCAAAGATTTGATTGGCAAATGTATTATTATATATATGGATGACTTGACTATATTTTCTAAGAGAAGATCACCCAGACCATCTTCGTAAGGTTCTGGAGAGATGTTGAAGATATGGCATTTCCCTTAACCCCAAGAAGTGTGTATTTGGGGTGGCCGAAGGAAAGCTCCTTAGTCATGTGATCTTTGAAAGAGGGATATCTATAGACCCAGATCGAGTAGAAGCGTTGTTGAAACTACAAATGCCTGACAGTAAAAAGGAGATGACATATTTTTTTGGGAAGATCAATTTTGTCAGAAAAATTATCACCAAGTTTGCAGAGATAGTCAAGCCATTAAATGAAATGATGAAGAAGGAGGCTAAGATCGAATGTACTACAAAAGCAAAAGAGGCATTCACCTAGATCAATAAGTCCATCGATGAAGCTCCCATGTTAACTAGTCCTGACTATACTCTATCATTTTATATATATTCTTTTGCTTCGTTACATTCAGAGCGACTGTTTTGACACAAAGGCAAGCAGGAGATGAGAAACCCGTAGCATTCATAAGTTCCCCTTTCAAGAGTGCTAAGGTGAGATATTCTTCTCTTGAGAAACAAGCTTTTGCTTTGGTAAGAGCAGTCAAGAAATTCAGGCATTATATCCTGAGGAGTGAAATCTACGCTATTGTACCTGATCAAGTGATTAAGTCACTGCTTATGCAATCAGAGCTGGGAGAACGTCGAGGGAAATGGATGGATATTTTACAAGAGTTTGATCTAGAGATGCATCCAATGAAGTTGTTTAGAGGTCAAGGTTTGTCTCAAGCTATAGTGACTGACATCCCTCAAATCCAATGCCAACAGTATACATTGCAGTCATTCACTCGGGACCCATGGTACACATATTTAGTTTTTATTTTGTTGAATAATAAGTAACCTGAGGGGTTGATAGCCACACAAAGATGAGCTTTAAGGCTCAAAAGTGCCAATTATATGATCAAGGACTTGACACTTTATAGGAAAAACTATGAAGGTATTTACCTTCGATGTCTTGATCATCAAGAAGCCCGTAAAATGATTGAGGAGTTCCATGGGAAGTATGGTATGAGTCATGGGTCAGTAGATGCCAGTGCACATCAAATTTTGAAGGTTGGATATTACTGGCCTAGTATTTTTAAGGATACTCATGAGCATGTTCATCACTATCATACATGCAAAATCGTAGCTTCCAGAGAGGAATCTCGCCATGCCTCTTGAACCAGTGTACGAGGTAAGACCGTTCGCCCAATGGGCATTAGATTTTTTAGGTTTCATTAATCCTAATTCATCTATAGGACATAAGTTCATTCTTATAGCAACAAATTACTACACCCGATGGATGGAGGCTAGAGCATGTCGAAATGCTACTACAAAGGTTGTCTTGAAATTCACTGAAGAATACATCGTCACCAGGTTTGGTATGCCATTAGCTCTGGTATGTGACAATGACCTTGCTTTTACTTCAGCACACTTGATGCAATGGTCATATGAGTATAAGGTAATATTGAAATTTTCATCCAAT
This sequence comes from Cryptomeria japonica, assembly GCF_030272615.1. NCBI lineage: Eukaryota > Viridiplantae > Streptophyta > Pinopsida > Cupressales > Cupressaceae > Cryptomeria > Cryptomeria japonica. The sequence continues at coordinate 32,610,852 of NC_081409.1, read as the reverse complement.
TACTATATGCAACGTAATGGAGTAGTTGAATCCATGAAGAAGAATATCCTAGATGTCATTAAAAAGCTACTCGAGAAGAATCCCAGGGATTGGCACAATCCGTTGAGATATGCTTTATGGGCCGATCTAACCAGAGTTAAAGCCGCCCTGGGAACTTCTTTGCATTACCTTGTTTATGGCCAAACTCCTATTTTCCCAATCAATTTACAAATACATGTCCTCCAGTTAATGAAAGAACTCGAAATTGCCGATCAGGTAGAGGTTCGTCTCCTAAATCTGTTAAAACTTGATGAGAAAAGGATTAATACCCTACAACACTTCACTAAGCATCAAGTTGTTGTTAAGTGGTGGTTTGACAAAAGAGCCAAGGTGAAATCCTTTCGGATCTCTGACTTAGTTCTGTTATGGGATAAGGCCAAGGAGAAGAAATGTGATCACCATAAGTTTGAAAAGTTGTGGTAAGGTCCTTACCAGATAGCCAAAATTTTGGGAGAAAACACCTTTAGGTTAAGCTCTTTGACTGCAGAACTTGTACCATTACCCGTCAATGCTCAGTTCCTCAAGCACGATTTCAATTAATCCCCAGTGAAGCTTGACCTATTGTACTATAGTAGATTAATTGTTTTTGTTTTGTTTGCTTTGTTGCTTGTTTGGGTTTGCATGTTTGTTGTGTTTTCGCTTTGCTGCATTCTTGTTTCCATTTTGTTTTTGTTTGTTTGTTTCGTTTCATTCGCTTTTGTTTTGTTGTGTCAGGATATATATTTATTCTCAAATATTCTAAAAGGTAGGTTTTCTTTCCATAACAGGTTGCCAAATTTTGAGAGACTTCGACTCTTTTCTCTTTACAACTTCATTATTATTTGGTTAATTTTTGAAACCTTTGTCTGCACTCGTTTGAGGTGGTATATAACGGTTTAAATATGATTTGAGTTTTTTACCCTCAATTGGAAAAGGCTAGCTCGATTACTCAGCACTACCATTACACTAAGATTGCATCAGAAAATTTGGTAAGATATCAGATGAACTTGTTTCCAAGTGAAAAATCAAAAGTCAGGATGTTTCATGTTCTCCACCGTGGTTCCCAACCCAGTAATCAGACTTCAATGTTTGAAATTTTCTTAAGAGATTACTAAAGAAATAGTCCTTCTATATTCCATGATGTTTTAAAAAGGAAAAGAAAAAGAAAATAAATGATCCTCTTAAAGCAACTAAACTTGGGTGTTTCAAGTAACCTCCATGTGGGCTATGGACGCTTGGCTGGCAGTGGAGCACTGCTTGACGGGAACCAGACGTATCTATATCAGGGCTATGAACGTTTGGTTGGTAGTAGAGCTATGCCCAGAATGACCTTGCACAAAACATATTGATTGATTTCACCTACGTATCTTGGGCCGAGTTTCCTTTGTTTGTCTTCATTATTAAAAATGATGGAGTAATAAATCATGCACACACACTTAAGAGTTAATATTGTTCACTTCTGCACTTGGTTGTTTGTTCATTGATTCACTCATCTTTTTGCTCTTATACATCCTTTTGAATGATAGTAGCCTCAGGCGATAGATTAACTAGAGATTCTGAAGTTCTAAATTGCCTAGAGTTATTTTTCCCTGATAGTCGCCATTTGTTATGCCCTGCATACCTAACCCCCATTAGTTTCCTTGTGTTGAAAATATGGGTCCCTCTTTCTTTTTCTTTTTTTTTCTTTCTGTAGCTTTTTTTTTAGTTTTGTTTGGTAACCTCGGAACCGCGGAGTTCCGAGGTCTCCTTTGTTTGTTTTTAGTTAGTCCTACCCTGAAACCTCGCAATAAGTGTTTGTTTATTTGTGCACAACCCCGAAACTCCGGATCCCCAGAGCCCCAAGTCGTGCCTTGTCCTTTTCATTGAAGCCTCAGAACTTTGGAGTCCTGAAGTCCCAAGTTCTTCATGTTTTGTTAGTCATCAACCTCAGAACCCCAGAACCCCAAAGTCCCAAAGTTGTTTTGTCTTTCAACCTGGGAACCCTGAAACCCCGGAGTCCCAAAGTCATTTTGTCCCTTTTCACCTCAAAACCCCGGAGTCCGGACGTCTTTTGCATCTTCTAGTTATTTTGTTTGTTTTTGTAATTCACCCCAGAGTCTCAAGGTTAATTTTGTTCTCTTTTGTTCGTCACCTTGGAAGTCTGGAACCCTGGACTACCGAGGTCTTGTTTAAGGCAATTGTATGAATGAAGTTGGGGGGGGGGGGGTATTAATAAAATGAATGAACTTTTTTAAGTTCATTTGTGCACTCAAGTTTTTCAGAGCTCCTAGTTGCGACCTCCTAACTTTGCGCCCCCGTGTTGCTGAGCATTTTGCATGTTTTTCTCACCAGGCTGGTGAATTTTTCTCCCTTCTCATGTTTCTGCATTTATATCTTGTTGTTTCTTTTAGTTTTTTTGTTTAGATTTTCTTTTAGGGTTTTTCTCATTTTGCGTGTTTTTTCGCGTGCCCTATTTTTCTTCACCTTGGAACCCCGGACTCCCGGAGTTCCGGGCAAGGTACTTTTCTTAACCAACCTCGAAACCCTGGATCCCTGGAGTCTCGAGGTTGGTTCCTTTGGTCGTGCCTATTTACCTCGGATCCCCAAAGTCCCGAGGTTGGTTCCTTTGGTCGTGCCTATTTACCCTAGAACCCTTGAGTTTCGAATCAACTCATAATTTTCAAAGTGAACTACCCCATACCTCGGAACCTCGAAGTCCCAAGGTCCTTTCTTATTGTGCTACTACTTTAACCCAAGAACCCTAGATCCCTAGAGCTCCGAAACATCTTCTTGATGCCCTGTTGATCTACTCTGGAACCACGAGGTCCTGAAGTTAACCTTTTTTATCTACCTCGGAACCCTGAAGTTTCAGAGTCCATTTGTCTCATCCATCCTGGAACCCCGAAGTCCCGAAGTGGATGATGTTATTGATATTTTTATCTATGCAATGGATTAATTCTTGATTCTTTCTTACAGATTAGAGTGTTTAGATAGACCCAACTTCCAGCAAGAGAGGCAAGGAGTTAGACAAACTTCCTGTGACAATGAAATATCAATATCAAAGATAGGTATATGTTTCGAAGTTGGATGACTAGATTAAATGGGTGAAAGACACAGAGGTAGGGCACATTGAGTTGGAGGATATTAAAACACAATTGGATTGACCAAGACCAGAGGCATCGCTAAGGAGGATTTAGAGATCAGGCCTGGTAGAGGCAACCATTTTTCCACAATCAGTCCAAGCTCCTGAATTCATCATGATTGTTGCACAGTTCTACAATGCAGATACAAGAAAGTGAACAGATAGTCAGGGTAGGACGGTAATTGACTTGACTATAAATATGCTAAGATTTGTGTTTGGCATCCCTGTGAGGGATGAATTACTCCTAACTACTGAAGAGGAACCCCTCAGAGTATGGAATAGCAATATTGCTCCAAATAAGAGACACATGAATGTGAACTAGTTAGAGGAGGAGAGAAAAATAGGGCTAAAAGCCACAAATGTTTTGAGGGCATACTTTAAGGAGCCACAGTGAGATTTGATCATTATGCTGAGAAAGGCCTTTGGCAAGCCAGATTGCAGGCATTTCCATCCCTAGATGTTCCATTTCATGACCACTATCCTTATAGGGAAGCAATCCTTTGATTGGGCTCAAATCCTTTCTGACAACATCCATAAGCAGATGAAGGAAGTGCATAAAATGAAGAAGTTCTTTTTCACTTCCTACATTATTTGGGTGGTTGTCCGAGCAGGTAAATTCCTAGGATTACAGGTAGAGGGCTAGCTGGGAGATGAGGAAGCGTAGAAGAAAGTTTGGGAGTATTACTCACAACTCCCTCTAGACAATGCAAAGGCACATTTTAAAAGAATGAATGATGCCTTCCTCTTCCTTGTTATCATCAAACTCACAGGTGATACAGGTTACAGGATAATCCCTGAAGCAATGTCGATCATCCAAGAATGGGCATGCTGGTTCATCCAGAACCAATGCTCTACATATATTAGGATTAGTGGGTTCATAGAGAACCCCATACTATTGTCATGATATTGCAATGATCACATTATTTTGTTAGAATATGTCAGGCAGATGCTCGGCCTCCCATCCCTTTTGTCGTCGAAAAACAAGGTGGGGATAGATTTTTTAGTATCCATTGGCTATTTCTCTTGTTCGAAAATTCAAGTAGCGAAGACGACAGAGCAGGATCTCTAAGATCTGAATCTTAAAGAATTTAATTATGCAAGGGAATATTATGATCCCTATGGCAAGCTCAAACAAATCATGCCGAAAGCATATGAGGGGCACAAGCCTAGACTGGAGGACTTTTGGACAAACCTCCAGGATAGTTTTGAGGTTAGAGAAATGAATTATTATAGACTGTCAGTGCATTAGATTAGGGATTTTGAAATAGAAACCAATCTTCCCAACGAGTTGAGGGATGATGGAGAACTATTAGACTCTGTATATAAATAAAAATAAATTGACAAGAAGCATCTCTCTCCTATAAGGTGGTATGCACATGAAGATACAGATATAGACCGAATAACTCAACCAATTATAAATAGAACTAGACAGCGGCTCAGTTTGAGGGTTAGGCCAAGCGCTTCAAAGGGGAAGAAAAAGGAATCTACCTCGGGTGTGCCCCAATGAAGGGGTTATAAGGAGTATGCTCGTAAAATGAGGTCTAGTTCTTGGAAGAATATGTCCACTGACCCGGATGAAGCTGCTGAGCCTGAAGAAAGTACCGATGAATTGTTGAAGAAGCTTCAGGAGCAAATGAGAAAATCTGAACTATTTAAAAAGGTTGCAGACTTTGGAGTGAGAGAATGGTTGGGTCTTGTGCCACTAGAAGAGGTACTTCCGATGAGAACAAAAATTGGACAAACTCCACAAGAAGGCACTCAGGAGGAAGGAGAACAAGGAAAAATAGTTGAAGGTGCACCCACTCAGCCTCCATCAACAATTGCAACACAAGCCCCAGTTACTAATGTCACTATGCCACCACCAGTTGATACAACAACCGTGCCTCCCAGGACATAGACATTTAGACCTACCATGGAAACCATAATTGTCTGTAATGTTGAAACAGACTCTGACCGAGAGGAGGAACAACCTATGGGGTAGTAGCCACTTGAAGGGGATAAAGAACGAAATGAAGCTAAAGTTTTGTTGAATGAAAGATTAATCTTAACCCCTCAAGACCAAGAAGATCTCTTGAAAGAGATAGCTGTCGGGCAAGGTATGGGAGAACTGGATAAGGATGGTTGGACATTTGGGGAAGAGGTCAGTGATAGGTTAGGATAGTTATACAAGAAATAGCAGTTGAATGTTGATATTGCTCTCCAAACTAATCTAGCCAGCCAAATTGCTTCACCTCAAGGCCCTAACCACACAAAGGAAGAATAAAAAGATGAAGCAAAGGGACTGTCGGATGTGGATAGTTTGTTGTTGAACGTAAAAGGCCAGATGGATATGTGTACAAATTGAAAGAATTCTTTGAGTCCCAATGCATGATGGGACAAGTTGATGAAAGTTTGTTGTGGCATAGGAGACTAGGTCACATCAATTTTGATAATCTTGTTAAAGTAAGCAAGAGAGGGTATGTTAGGCACATACCTCAAATTATCAAACCTGCAAGCACTTTCTGTGATGCGTGTCAAAGAGGAAAACAAACTAAAGAGATTTTTGAGACAAATGAGTACTCAACTACAAGGCATTTAGAGCTTGTGCATATTGATTTGTGTGGGCCTACAAGGACAAGAGCCCTTAATGGAGAAAGATACTTCATGCTACTAATAGATGATTTCTCTAGGATGACATGGGTCACTTTCTTGAAAGACAAGTTTCAAGCCTATGGAAGATTCAAAATCTATAGGAAGATGGTTGAGAAGGAAAGTGGATACAAGCTAAAATGTCTGAGATCAAACTATGGAGGAGAGTTTACATCAAATCAATTTGAAGACTATTGTGAGAGACATGGAATCAGAAGACAGTATTCAGCCCCCATGACACCACAACAAAATGGTATTGTGAAAAGGAATAGCAAATCAATCAAGGAGATAGCAAGGACAATGTTGAATGAAACTAATCTGCTTGATGTATACTAGAAAGAAGCAATCCATACTGTTGTATACACATTAAATAGAATTCTGTTGAGATTGAACAATAGGATGACACCTTATGAGTTATGGTATGATAGGAAACCGTTTGTTAAGTAATTTAAGGTGTTTGGTAGCAAGTGCTTCATCAAAAGAGATATAGATGGATTAGGAAGAATTGCTTCAAGAAGTGATGAAGGTATCTTCTTGGGATACTTTACTCACAAAAAAGGCCTATAAATGTTTCAACAAGAGGCTAAAGAAGGTAATTGAGAGTGTACATGTAAGAGTGGATGAAAACCTACGTAAAGGAAAACAAAGAATAATAAATCAGATTGAAGAGTCACATGTTGAAGATGAAGAGCAATATGAAAATGAACAAGAAGAAGTACCCAACAAGACTCCAAATAGATGTGTGCAAAAGAATCACCCTGAAGAGCAGATCATAGGCAACAAAAATAAGGGTGTACAAACTAGAAGAAGACTTACAAGAAATAATAAACAAGTAAACTTCCGCCTTTTGACTAAGATGGAACCCAAAACATATGATGAGGCCAGGAAGAATGAAAAAAGGATAAATGCTATGGAAGAAGAGTTGTAGCAAATAGAGAAGAACAAGAATTGGGATTTGGTTCCTAGGCCAACCGAAAAGAATGTCACTGGGACAAAATGGGTCTACAGGAACAAGATGAATAAAGAAGGCAAAATAATCATAACTAAAGCTAGATTAGTTTGCAAGGGATATGCTCAAGTAGAGGGCATAGATTTTGAAGAAACATTTGCTCCACTTGCAAGGCTTGAAGCTATTAGATGTTCTTAGGATTCTTAGCCTATAAAGGATACAAAGTATATCAAATGGATATCAAATCTACATTCTTGAATGGTAATCTTGAAGAAGTCTATATTGAGCAACCTGAAGGATTTCAGCTACATGAAGATGAGAACTTTGTATGGAGATTGAGAAAAGATTTGTATGGTCTAAACCAGGCACTTAGAGCATGGTATTCTAGGTTGGATAAGTACCTCCATTAGCAAGGTTTGAGAAAAGGAAATGTCGATAGCAACTTGTACATCGAGGTAGATGGATACTACATGATCATAGTTGTTGTGTATCTAGATGACATCATTTTTGGAGGCAACAAGGACATTTTATGCAATGAATTTGCTGATCAGATGTAGTCTAAGTTCGAGATGTCAATGCTTGAAGAGTTGTCATATTTCCTTGGTTTGCAGATTTCTCAACTAGATAAAGGCATATTTATATCACAAACCAAGTATGCAGAGGAAATGTTGAAAAAGTTTCAAATGGAGGACAACAAATCGACTAGTACTCCCATGGTGGTAGGATGCAAATTAAGCAAAGATGATGAGTCACCTAATGTGGATCAAACCTTGTATGGACCCATGTTTGGAAGCCTGTTGTATCTTACAACATCAAGGCCTGATATAGTTCAAGTTGTGTGTATGGTTGCAAGATTCCAAGATGCTCCAAAGCAATCACATGTGAATGCTTGAATGCAGTTAGAATAATCTTCAAGTATCTACAAGGAACACTTAGTTATGGCTTATGGTATTCGAATAAAGAAGATTTCACTTTGCAAGCCTATACTGATGCTGATTGGGCAGGTTGCATAAATGATAGGAAGAGCACTAGTGGTGGTGCTTTCTTCCTTGGAGAGAAACTGGATTCATGGCACAACAAGAAATAAGAATCTATCTCTTTATCTACTGTTGAAGCAGAGTATGTAGTTGTTGCTACATGTTGCTCATAGGTTTTGTGGATGAAACAAACCTTAAAGGACATTCAGGTATCATTTTTAGATCCTATTGTTATTATGTGTGACAATTCAAGTGCCATTAACATTTTCAAGAACCCTGTTATGCACTCAAGGACAAAACACATTGCAATCAAATATCATTTTCTTAGGGAGAAGGTTGTAGAAAAGGAGGTAAAGGTTGAATTTATTCCCACAAGAGAGTAGGTTGCTAACATTTTCACAAAGCCTCTTCCAAAGGACACATTTGAGTATCTAAGATACAAGTTCGGTGTTGTTCCACCATCCTTTAGTACTTAAACGTACTGTTGGGGTCTATGGTTCAGGGGGAGTTCTAAAATTTTTATGAGTAGTATTAACATTGTTGTTTATATTGTAATAATAGTTCATCTAATGGACTTTATAGCAGACAACAATTGCCAAGCATTGTCCAGGCTGAACATCTTAGGGGGAACATCATGTTTATAGGTTATATGCAGGTCACTTTGCCATTGTTGTCAAAGGGGGAGAAATTTATATGTCTGTTTTGGCATGAAAGGAGGAGAAAGAGTTGCTTGTGTGTGTTGTTGGGAGGAGAAAGAGCTTCCCATGTGCATTGTTGTTGTGTGTTGACATCAATGCTAAAGGGGGAGATTGTTGAAATTAGTGTCAATGATGTTAACAAGTGCTACAGAGTGGATACTAGAGAGGTTGCAGATTGGAGAGTGCATAGAAACAAGGGTTGCAGGTTGTTGATGGTTTCAATTCCTTACAATCAACATAACACATGAGTTATACTGCATCATTGTCAGATCGAGATAACTATACTGATGTAGGAGTTTCTTTTGTGTTTTGACATATCAGGATAGCAATACTGGTAACAAAGCAAGAGTCACTTATCGGGTTAGCTATTAAAGGCGAATTGACACATTATTGCTATGCCAATAGTGTTAGTTTTTCGATGGATGTGCATTTTGGAATAGCTATGCCGATGGAGGTTGTCACCATTGAGTTTGATCATCGAAATAACATATACTGATAATGAGAGATCGACAGTATGACATCGGTTTAACTTGTTCTGTCGATCTAACAAGTTTTCCTTATGCCGATATTTATGACTATCCTGATTAGTGGTTCTTTTGGAGTGAACTTTTTCAGTTCGGAGTAGCCTATGTCGATGAAGTATGTCACTGCGGAGATCGATTATCGAGATACCTATGTTAATAAAGGTGAGTTAATAGTATGATTATCAGAATGACTTATACTGTCGATCTAACATGATTTTCTTATGCCGATAGTTATGCCTATTATGATATGTGATCGCTTGGCTTGGAGATTGTGCTTCAGGATAGCCTATGTCGACAAGTGAAATCAAAGGTGGATTTTTCATTTAAAAAACTCTTGCCGATGAGAGGGATCAAAAGCATCAAATAGTCATCGAGATAAGTTTTGAAGGCGGAGTAGAGCCAAGATGTTAACCCGATAGTTATAACTATACTGATGGAGCTTTGAGAAGATGACTTCGGGATAGCTCTATATAGCGATGAACGTTTTTCTTTTGCAGATCGCATAACACAAAGGTTAGGCTCAACATGGTGTGTGTGTGAAAAGTGGACCTCTATCTGTATCTGAAATACACAACACTTCAATTAAGTCATTAGATGCATGGTTGGTAAATCAATAATCAATGAATAATAAACCATTACAAAGCGACCCATTGCCTTCTAGTAGATGCGATTTTAGATTGCTCTCAGATTGCTAAGTTATCTAGTGACTAGACAACACCTAAATGAAGGATTTTTAAATCTATGAGTATGAATATGAGCCAAATGGATGCAAGATTTAATCTAGATATGCATGATTTAAGCTAGATATGCATGATTTAAGCAATATGTGAATATTTAATAAATGATTTAAGTAATATGAAATAACTAATATGCAATATCTCAATGCAAATTCTCAATGAACCTAGAGCAAAAATAGCATAATAACAATATATTCTCCAGATCCTTGATTAGGAGATGAGAGCCTGAATTTATAGAAAATTCATAAAGAAATCAAAGGCTGAGATCGAATGATGATGAGCGGTCAATATTTTCCAAGAGGAAGCACAATCCAAGTGAATTGATGTGATTGGATGCTTTTCTCAGTTTTAAAGGAAATTGAACTAAAATTAAGATAAAATCGGGAAAAAACTAATTTATTCTCTATTTCATTCAATTTTAATATTTAATTGTTTTAATTGTTTTCTTTGAGATTATTTATCAATTTTTAATTTGTTTTTCAAGATTATCTCAAATTGATTTCTTTTCTCAAATTTTAATTCTTTTTTTTTGTTAATTAATTCTTTTTTTGAAGATTTGATGGCAAATTGATTTATTTCGTTAAATATGCTAGGATATTCAATAAAATAAATAGGATAATTGTTTAAAAAATGATTTACTTGGAATGATTTAATTAATTTAATAAATATTTAATTAATATTGGTTGATTAATTTTCCATGTGACATTTGATGATTTAAGAAATTAACTATGTGCTCAAGATTGATTTAAATGCCTTTGGTTAGGACCTTGGTAACGTTGTCGAGATTAGGGGCTCATGGTTTAGATGATCATTTTTAGGGTATTACACATGGAAACCAACTAATCTGTGCAGCCTGATTGTCCATATGGATCTTGACCAACCTTGACCATTTGAACTGGATGAAGAATAAGAGGACATGTGGCTCCTTGGTGGACATAACAAATTAGATATGCTATAGTCGGTGAAGGTGGATAATAAAGTCATCATATCTGTCTGGGTAGATCGATAAGAGGACAATAATCTCATTAATGGCGAACCTTTTGTAGTTTGTTGATGAGATCGTGATGCTTGACAGAGGTAGGATTAGATTTGCTGTACAAATCAAGTTTGCTAAAAATAGAAACCCTGTGATAGAAAGATAATCGAACATAACCCCAAAGAGCAAAAAACAGGGCAGGGTTATTCAATGCAGATGGACGATCGAAAAAGGGAAATCCAATCTACTACAAACTGTATTCAAGAAGGGAAGATTCAGATCACTAAGTTTAGTAATCTATGTAATGATCGACCTGAAGATAGATGAAACAAATTTAAGGTATGCATCTAGTTTGAAATCATTTTGTAGATAGAGAATAAGATCTTGTTAAACAAGAGAGCTGACAGTAGGTAGAGAAATTTGATATGATTCAATGGGAGTAGATGAGAAAGAGATTTTTGTGAAACAAAAGGCATCTCTTGATGTTGATGGTGAGAGATACATTATGTGTTGAAGTGAAGTGTATTGTTGAATGATATAGATAGAGAGAGAGTTAGAGTGTGTGTAGTTGCAAAAACAAAGTAGTGGGGGTTGTTGTAGCAACAAAAGATTGAGGACAAAAAGCAATATGAGATATGTGAAGTTGAGACAGAGTAAAGAAGACAAAAGAGTATAGACCAGAGAAGAAGAACAAAGAATTGTTTGTAGAGAATTGATAAATTGTAATCCTCAGAATCAGAGAGAGTCATTCTTAAGACATGAGAATTTTGTAATGTTACAAAATTTATTTGTAACCTAGTTTTATCATTCTAAACCTGAATCTTATTGCAATTTCTTTGAGTGGGTGCTCCGAGTAGGGGTAGGTGCTCCTTTGAGTAGGTGCTCATAAAACTAGGGGTTGGTGCTCCTTGAGTTGGCACTCACAATATTAGGGATTGGTGCCCTAAAACATATTGTAAGCTGTTATTTACTATGAGGCTAGATTGGAGCAGTAGACTCCAACAACTATTCTCACTGAGGTTTTTCCCACATTGGGTTTTCCTCATACATCTGATGTTTTGTGGTGTGCTCTTGTGTGTGTGTGTGTGTTCTCTAATTTGCAGTAGTAGTATTTGCACACATAGTTAGAAGTTTTAAAATACAATGATTCACCCCCTCCGCCCTCTTAGTGTCCATTTGTGTTCTTCAAAGTTTATTATTGCTATATTACTTAATATCTATTGAAGCATATACTTGTGACACTTGTTTTCCTCCTTGAAAATAAATAAGGAATTTAATACCTTAGCTAAGATATGCATATATTCCTTAATACAAACACATATTTAAGGAACACACACACACACACAAATATATATATATATATATATATATATATATATATATATATATATATATATATATATATATATATATATATATATATATATATATATATATATATATATATATATATATATATATGAATTTGTGGGATTTACCCACGGTTGTGGGTTACTCCCCACAGTTGTGGCTAGCTCCCATGATTGTGGGAGTAACAACCTACAGTCCTGGGAAGCTCTCACAACTATGGGAGTTACATCTCACAGTCGTGGGAAGCTCCCATGGCTGTGGGAGTTACTCAACACAGTCGTGGGGAGTCCCCATGGCTATGGGAGTTCTTCCCACAACAACCAAAAAAAAGGAATAGGGGGGCGGTAAGACAGAGCCGCCAACAAATAAATATGCAGAGAAATAAACAATAAAATTAACACAAGAATAAATAAATTTGTGTGTGTGTGTGTGTAAACACACCAATATTGAAACAGAGAACAGTAAACTCATCAAGAAAAAATAAAATATCACAACCTGAAAAAATGCAAACTACATATAAATCTCAAATAATATTGAGCACATGCTTTCAGGGAATTAACAGAGAATTTCTCAGAGAATCAATTTGCCCAAATCTAACATCCAATTTCATCATACAACACCAAGATTTATATTTTATTTTTAATAATCAAATCCCAAGAATTTTTTTCTTGAATTTCCTATAATTTGATTCAATAAACAAAATACCAAAATAAAATGAAACCCCTTTCTTCTGAAAATCCCAACTTAAACCCAGAATTCCAAACAATATTCAACAAAAAGAAATTTAGAAATCTCCAATAAAATTTCTACAAACTGATAAGAATTTTAACATGCAAGACATGGGTAGGATCCCTACCTCAAAACGCTAACCGGAAAGAATATAAGAAGGCACATAAGCTACAAACAAAAGGTCCTCGATCCAAACCAGAGATCCAGCCAAGTCCCAAACTAAATCCTCAACAAATAATTGCCAAGAAATTACAGAATAATCTCCAAAACATTAATATAATAAAATCAAATTTAAAGATAAGTTTTTATTTACATAAAATAATGTAGATATTTGGAAAATTAATTTATATACTTGTAAAAATATTAAATAATTTTTGTTTAATTTTGATGAATGGTTAATTTGGTATGTTTTTTGATTTGCAAAAGTTATATATAAGATGCATCAAAAAGATATATAGCAACCAACAACTAGTGTACTCAACCCAAACAATCTTTTAAGAAAAGCAATTTCTATTTCTTAGGATTTTTTCCTTGCCCTCTCATAAATTACCCAATTAATACCTTGCTATCAGCTAATCCTTGCACCTTGTTTTGGTGCAAGTTATTATTTTTTTTCACATGTGAAAACAACAATGTAATATCTAATACAAACACACTTTACTATTGCTATTATTACTTAATATCTATCAAATAGATACTCGCCACTACGATCCTTGTTTTTTATGAACATTCCACACATCCTCTTGAAAAATGCATAAGGAATTTAAAACCTTAGCTAAGATTAACCCCCTCAAGTCAATGTATCATGGTACAACCCCTTAATTGCTCTTTATGTGAGAAACATGAAGATATGAGAGACTTTTTTTGGGAATGCTAGTTTGTTAAAAAGCAATGAAATTCTATTTTTCATGACTTGCTTGCTATTTTGAATATAAACTTAATTGGAAAAAGGTCTTGCTTGGGGTCAGTCTTCATAGTAATGTTATTGCTAATGAAATTTGTCATGTTATTTTGTTGCATTTATGGAGAAGCATATATAAAACAATGCTTAATAACAATAATGATCATCAATAATTTGTAGTTTTAAAGCTTTACTTTGACATATTTTACTCTCTTGCCTCTTTCTTCTCTCAACTACAGGTGGATTCCATGGATTTTTAGATTCAATGTATCAAATGTCAAGTGGATCAATTGCTCAAAAACTAGATGATTTGTACAGCTCAAAGACTAAGACCTTTCTTGCAAAATTAACGGCTGCTTCTTTTTCCTCGTTCATTGTTATTCTATGGTTTATATCATTGGTCTCCATTGTCAGTTTTGGTTGTCATACATTTGTCATGTTCACGAGAATCAAGACAATTTTTATATTGTTTATGCTACGAATTTCATGGATAGTCAATGTCTTACATTTACGAAACAATGTTTATGTTGTTTAGTATGATTTACGTTGCTAGTCTCTACTATTAACTCTGATTGCCATACATTTGTCATGTTCAAGGACATCTATGACTGTCATACATTTATCATATTCATAGACAACAAATTGACTTGTTATGATTATATGTGTTCATGATTCTATTGATAGTCTATTCATTGTCTTTCTATTGTAATCTTTTTCTTTTCAATTTTTTTATCAATTAAAAAAAATAAAAAAATAACACCCTTGCCTTCTATTGTACATTCGAAATCCAAAAAATTAAGTGATTTGTTTCTATGGGCATTCAAAATTTTGCAACCACAACAAACTTTATCTTAATATTATTTTTATTTTCATCGTCGTGGCTACGGTATCCTGTTCTTTTATATTCAGCGAGCCTTCCAAGTCACGAGGAGTCGCTAGCTCTCTCGATGGCGCTTTCTTCTCTGCCCTCACAATCTCATTTAAAAAGGCTTTCAGGACCACCCTCTGCTTCTCATTTAAGTACATTTCGTTCCTTTGGCTTAAATCTTAAAACATTTGGGAGGTATAATCTACATACAAAACACTCAAACATCAGCAAATTTTTAAGGTGCGATCACCGGAATAATACATACTGCTATTTGTTTATAAGTACCCAATTTGCTTGTTTCCTTAAAAATCTGTAGCGTTTATTTCTTTAGTGTTGTGATATTGAATTTGGGTTGTCGCAACTTGTAGCCATGATTTTAGAAGTTTTTGATTCAGAGTCAAGATGGGTTATACAGAAAGTACTCTGCAAAAGGATGCTAATTCTTCCATCAGCCTTCCTCCTCTCCCAGAACAACGAATTGTGGTATGATTTTGCAATCACAACAAATGCTTGTCTGAAATGCTTTTTTTTCCTTTTCCCTTTGCTTCCATTGAATGATTATGGGTTCACACACCCAGTTGCCTGTTTTGGGTTATATTTATGTTCAATGAATGGATTGTGCCCAGGTGGGATGTGGCACTGTTGCAACCGATTACCTTGCAACTGTAGCTGCCTTTCCAAAGCCTGATGAAAAAATTCGGTCTACAAATTTGCAGGTAATGGATTTGTATGTATTATCCTGCAGTCAGAGCTTTGTTTATTGGTTGCTACGCATTAGGTGCAAATATCATGGAACAAACATTTATTTTTCTTGATAAGTATTGTGTCAGTTTATTAAGTTTTGCAAACATGGATCATGCTTAAGGGGTTTCGAACCTCGATTACGATCATAGATTGTCTTCATTGGAATCATAGATACGGTGTAATAGCAATACGGACTGTTGTCATGGACCCAGAAACTGTATGTATATGAATGCTTTATTGTGTAGTTACAAATTTGCAGGCAATGGATTTGTATGTATTATCCGGTAGTCAGAGTTTCGTTTATTGGTTGCTACGCATTAAGTGCGAACATTATGGAGCATACATTTCTTTTTTCTTGGTATGTATTGTGTCCTGTTATTAAGATTTGCAAACATGGGTTATGCTTTCATGTAACCCATTTCTGTTAAACTACAACCTTACCACATATATGCTGGGGGTGAGAGGCTGCCTTGTTATCTTAAGGGGCTTTGAACCTGGATTAACATCATAGGTTGTCTTCATTACCATTGCACCACAATTCCTTGGACCATGACAACAGTCCTTATTACTAGCACACCCCATCCATTTGGATCATAAGTGTAAAAATTAAAGCATTGCAAAGCCTGATGCAAATTGAACTAAGTGTCAAATGTTAACAGCATACAGATTTTAAGAATAGAATCGTGGTATGTGGATAGGTATGGGTTTAAGTGTTAGGATGAATAAACGAATTTAAACAGCAGATTTAAACAGAATTATAAACACACAACACAGACAAATGAGACACACAGATTTATCGTGGTTCGGCAATTGCCTACGTCCACACTTGATGCAAGGGAATCAATTGATTAATAACCAATCTGGTTTACACATGCACAGCTGCAAGCAGCTCCAGAATTAACCTCTACAAATGAATTACAATCAGCTCTTAAAAAGCTCCCAAGGAGAAGTTGAAGAGCCAAGAGTTTTGGTGGCAAGAGGAAGGAGTCCGTTGGACTTCACTTCCAACAATCTCCCACTGAAGACCAACGAATTGCTGCAACAAGTCGATTCCCCCACTCAATCCTGCTATCAGTTATTGGAAAGGCCGAGAGAAGCTGGGCAGAAATCGAACTTCTCCCACTTAACTACTTTAGTGAGCACATCAGCTGGATTCATGTCAGTATGAATTTTATCTACATGAAACTTGCCTTCTTCGACCATATGGCGAACATGATGACTGCGAACATCAACATGTTTTGACCGTGGCTGAGATGTCTGATGTTTAGTCATAAAAATGGCACTGCTGTTGTCACAAAACAAAGCAAAATCTGATTGCTTCAACCCCAACTCACTGTACAAGAGTTGCAACCATACCATTTCTTTTGCTCCTTCAGAAAGAGCTATGTATTTAGCCTTTGCAGTCGATTGAGCAACTGTATGTTGCAATTTTGAAGCCCAACTAATCGCTGCCCCGGCAAATGTGAAAGCATAACCTGAAGTAGAATTTCTTTTGTCTAAATCACCGGCAAAATCAGAATCGGTAAACTCTTGCAAAACTGCCTTGTCCTTTCCAAACTATAAACAAAAATCAGAAGTACCCTTGAGATACCGCAAGATATACTTGACCGCCTCCCAATGTGATTTGCCCGGATTAGCCATAAATTTGCTCACCAATCCCACGGCATGAGCAATGTCTGGTCGAGTAGACACCATAGCATACATGAGACTTCCAACTGCAGATTTGTATGAAATTTTATCCATAAACTCCTTAGCTTCTTGTGTTTTTGGACACAATTGAGAAGACAACTGAAAATGAGAGGCTAAGGGTACACAAACGGACTTAGCATCCGCCATACCAAATCTGTCCAAAACTTTTTTAATGTAGTCTTGCTAAGATAGTTTAAGTTCTCTCTTTTTCCTATCCCGAAAAATAGTCATTCCTAGAATCTTCTTTGCTTCCCCTGAGTCTTTCATGGCAAATTCTTTTGCCAAATGAGTTTTAAGTTCACTCACAATCCTCATGCTTGTGCCGGCCACTAACATATCATCCACATAAAGGAGAAGTATGACAAATTCGCCATTAGGAAGCTTTTTAAAGTAGATACAAGGATCAGACTCGCTGCGAGTAAACTTGTGATCAATCATGAATTTGTCAAATTTAAGATACCATTGCCGGGGGGCTTGCTTAAGCCCATACAAACTGCGTTTCAATCTACAAAAGAGGTGTTCCTGCCCCTTTTTAATGAATCCTTCCGGCTGATGCGTAAATAGTTCCTCATCAAGATCGCCATGGAGAAATGCCGTCTTCACGTCCCGCTATTCAAGTTCAAGATCCCAGGCTGCAACTAAGCCCAATACTGCTCGGATGGTAGTCATTTTAACTACTAGCGAGAAAATTTCTTTGAAGTCGAGGTCTTGCTGCTGAGCATATCCCTTTACAACTAGTCTTGCTCGAAATCTTTTGTGACCATCGACTTCATCTTTTAGTTTATCCACCCATTTATTTCTTAATGCCTTTTTGTCAGGCGGAAGTGGCACCAAATCCCATGTCTAATTTCACAATAGTGCGTCTATTTCTTCGCACATTGCAGCGTGCCAGTTATCACAGTCTGCAATTTTACAAGCTTCTTTGTATGTTGCAGGCTCTGTTTGATTAGAGATGAGCAAAGTAGGTTCAGCTTCTTCACAAAACAATAAATCATAGTTGGAAAACTTTGCAGGAGGTCGCCTCTGTCTGGTTGGTTTCCTCAATTGATTCTCTATTTGAGTGGTAGAGTCATTCAATTTATAAGTTCCCTTTTTATGCAAATCATCATCACTCCCATTGTCTCTATTTATGTTCCTTGTAATGTCTTTGTTTTTGTGTCTGGTAATGTCTTTGTTTGCAGGGTAATCAAAAGCCTGTGGATTTTTATCCATGTTGGATGCACGCAGATCGCAGGAGGATAAACTTGCAGAACCACTTTCCACGGCTTGCCTTGGGCAAGTGTACAGAGGGCTGGGAGCCGTGGCGACATCTTCCACGGCTTGCACGGGAGGACTTTGCAGTTGGACCGTGGAGGCTTGTGGCCGCAGGAGAGCGAGGGGTGGAGGGCCCGTGGAAGCATCCTCCACGGTCTGCACGGGAGGGTGACTCCACGGCTGTGCCACCGCAGAGGAAGAAACGCCTGCAGAGAGCCCGTGAAGGACGTCACGTGGCAAGGAAGGCTGCCGGGAGTTTGCTGCGTGTTGTGCCTTCTTCACAGTATGCAGTGAGTGTGGAAGCCCAATGAGCGGTGGGGAGGTTGGGTTGGTTTGTGCAGGAACCAGTGGAGATGCAAACCACCGAGAGGGGTGCCCAACAATTTGGGAATAACGTGAGCCAAAGTGCTCACCATATGAATGTCCCACCACATCTTCTTCAACGTGAGTGCTGGCTCGTGTGCTATTCTGCATACCCTCAATTTCATAATTAAACGAAGACCAAACATTATCAGCACTTTCTTCATCATTCTCAATTTGAGAATTGTATTCAACTGAGGTAGATGTCATAGGGGCTCCCACTGAATGAGAGACCGGAGGCAGAGCGCTAGTAGTCGAATTCTGAAACAAAGACATAGGGACATATTCTTTCTCTGGTTTTTTTGAATCTTGTAGTGCGGGGAAGGAGGTTTCATGGAAAATTACATCCCTGCTGCGAACAATCTTTTTATGAACTGGATCCCACAATCTGAACCCAAATTGCTCTTCGCCATACCCAACAAAAATACATTTCAGCGACTTTGGATCCAATTTGGTTCGCTTCTCCTTGGGTATATGCGAGAAGGCTTCACATCCAAACACATGAAGCTGCGAGTATGAAATCCTCTTCCCTTGCCATTCCTCTTCGGGAATACCAAAATCCAATTTAGATGATGGACTTCGGTTGATTAAATACACTGCTGTGTTACACGCTTCTGCTCAAAATTCTTTGCCTAAACTTGCATTTGACAACATACATTGTGCCTTTTCAAGAATTGTTCTATTCATCCTCTCGACTGTATCGTTTTCTTGAGGAGTGAAAGGAACAACCTTGATTCATCTAATCCCATTCAGCACAAAAATCATCAAATTCATGTAAACAAAATTCTCCACCGTTATTGGTTTGTAAACATTTAATCTTATGCCCAATTTGATTTTCAACTAAAGCCTTGAAAATTTAAATTTTGAAAAGACTTCAGATTTCCTAGAAAGCATATAAATCCATACTTTTCTTGTACAATCATCAAGAAAGGTTACAAAATAGTTAGCTCCTCCAATGGAGGTTACCTCGGTAGGCCCAAAAACATCTGAGTATACTAGCTCCAACGGTGTTGTCTTTGTGTCATGCCCACCTTTCAAGAAACTAACTCTCTTTTGTTTGCCACAAAGGCAATGTTCACAAAAGGCCAAGTCAACAAGTTTGAGGCCCGGAAGCTGATTTCTTGTATGCATAACATGGAGACCTTTCTTGCTAATGTGCCCAAGTCTTCAATGCCAAAGATCTGCTTTGCTGTCCTCAATCACCATTGCAGCTCCCACTTCACCATGAGTCTTAAATATGTATAGACTACCCACTTTATTACCATTTGCAATCAGCATGGTACCATGAGTTACCTTCCATGTATCTGGGAGAAAATTTACATTAAGACCTTGATCAAAGAGCTGTCCAACGGATATCAAATTCCCCTTCAATTTTGGGACATGGCGAACATCTTTGAGCAGCCATGTTTTACCACCTTCTAATGGCAGCAATACATCCCCTTTGCCTGTAATTTCACAAGCTTTGTTATCTCCTAAAAAAACATTTCCAAAATGATCTTCATGGTAGTTAATGAACGCTTCAAGACATGAGGTAGCATGATGGGAGGCATCGGAATCAAGCACCCATGAATCGGGAGTAGTGTCAGTTGTTGAAAAGATTAGTACACTATCATCTTTATCGTAGACCGTATTTGCTTCGCTGTCCTGCACTCTCTCTTGTGTCCTTTTGAAGTTTCTACAATCTTTCTTCACATGACCAGCTTTGCCACAAAACCAACATTCACCATTTCTGTTTCTAGACTTCGATCTCCTTGCTGATTTCGAACGTCTATGGTAATTATTTTTGCCTCTATTATGACTTCTACCTCTATTTTCGGTGTTGACCACCGTTAAGGCTTCATCGGATGAAGGTTCATCATTCTTTCTTCTCAAATCCTCGCTGAGAAGATTTGAGAAGAAAGAATGATGAACCTTTACCAACTTATTTTTAGCGGATATAGATGTGCTAACTGCTGTTACAACGCCATCCCACCTGCTTGGTAAAGAACATAATAACAGAACAGCCTTGCTTTCATCATCTTGTGTCATCCCCACGGAAGTCGCTTGACTAATCGATGTATTGAATTCATTGATGTGGTTTGCCATAGCACAACCTTCCTTCATTTTCAGTTTGTACAAGCGCTTCATAATAAACACTTTATTTGCAGTCGATGCCATTTCATACATGGTTGTGAGTCTATCCCATACATCTTTTGTTGTTGCATCACCCGTGACATTGAAGAGAATATTGTTGGACAGCGAGAGAAAAATTGTCGCTCTTGCCTTCTTGTCTAATTTTTCCCATTCTTCATCAGCCATCCCAGCTTTTTTCTTTGCTTTCCCTTCAAGCGCGAGTGAAAGGTCTTGCTTTATCAGCAAAGACTCCATCTGCACCTTCCATAACCCGAAGCTCTGACCGGAGAACTTCTCTATCTTCGCTTCTTCCATGATTCTGGAATTTCAACCACCAAAATCTTAACAGCAATCTAACCTTGCTCTGATACCAATTGTTAGGATGAAGAAACGAATTTAAACAACAGATTAAAATAGAATTATAAACACACAACACAGACAAATGAGACACACAGATTTATCGTGGTTCGGTAATTGCCTACATCCACACTTGAGGCAGGGGAATCAATTGATTAATAACCAATCTGGTTTATACATACACAGCTGCAAGCAACTCCAGAATTAACCTCTACAAATGAATTACAATCAACTCTTAAAGAGCTCCCAAGGAGAAGTTGAAGAGCCAAGAGTTTTGGCGGCAAGAGGAAGGAGTCCGTTGGACTTCACTTCCAACATTAAGTACGACATCATGGCATTTTTTCCCTTGGGAATAGGTAAGGGTTTATATATATATATGTATATGAAATAGAGAAGATGGTGGCAATGGCATGAAAGGATGTGGGCCAATTGGTTGTGATATTCCATTAGGAGGATTACACAATCTTTTCTTGGCAAGAGTATGTGCTATTTCCTTTGATCTATTACTTACCATGTGAACATCCTTTTGTTCTTTAATATAGCCCATTATTTGTTGCTTTGGTGCCTCTTTTTTATTCGGCTTTGGACAAATTCTTATTCTCAAGTAAAAAATAGTACACAAGTGAGCTTTCACTCCACTATACAAGCACTTATAATCATTTCCACATTGGCTACAATGCCAACGATAACCCCCATTACCATGAAGAATCATGGTCATATGTTGACAAAGAGGTGATGCTACATCAAATTTAAATGAACTCTTTGCATTGGGGGCAATTAAACTAGAACTATTAGCCATTGTGTATGAACATAACAAAACAAAAAAAATTACAACTTTACAGTCCTACAATTAAAAAAGAAAGGGCATTACAACCCTTGTATTATGTGTAAAAGGTTTAGAAAAATATTCAAAACTTAATAAATAAAAAATTGAATTTTTTCAAGAAACTTTTCTAAAATTGACTTTTTTTACAATATTCACCCATCTTTGTTATATAAATCTTCCCCATGCTGCTTTTTCTCTCCCATTGGTGTATGCTTTTCTCTCTCATAGCCCTCACCTTTGAAGAAAAATACACCAACTTTCAAAAAACAACAATGGTTGCTTTAGAAGAAATTTGTGCACAGTTCATAGAAGCCAAACAAATTTTATGCACATAATAACAATGCTTTTGTTTTCCATTCAATAATACACATTATATAGTTATAGGATTTTCATTTCCTATATTATAAGGAACCTCCCATAACAACTCCCTTAGATAATTACGGGATAACAAATAAACAGACTCCTAACATAAATTTTGTATGTATCTTACAGATAGATAGTTACAGGATAACAAATAAACAAATTCCTAACATAAATTTGTATGTATCATAAAGACTAGCAAACTTGTCACATGGGATTCTTGACTAGTTTCAAATATATAACTAATGCTGGAATATATCTAACACCCCTCATATTACATCATTCTCCAAATGGGGATAAGTGGACTAACAATACTTGATGACCACGTTCAGTAGTTCATCAAGAACATAAGGTATGAGTAGGGACATACACATTTACTTGTGATGAGCAATAGTGGAAGTAGCCTCCGTAGGCTTCTTTAGTAGTATTAACTATACTAGACTTTTATCAAAGGATGGGGACAAACACATCTACCCATTGAACCAAGGATAGGTACAAACACTTCTATCTTAGGTCATACAACAAATTTTGTTAGGGTTGAACACTACCATCTAACATAAAAGTTATTAATAGGGACACATACTTCTGCTCACAACAATTATGACTAGGGACATATATATCCAATCATAATCATCCAACAAATGTGATCGGGGACGAACACATTCAATCACAAACAACCTATAATTGTGATTGAGGACAAACACATCAACACATCCAATCATGTCATAAATAGTTTGAGAACTAAGTCCTCGTTGTTGCGTATGTAACTATTGTTATAGATCTCTGCCACTCTGATCACAAATGAAATGAGATGATTACCGCTGCCACCTAGGAACCAATATTGGCTTTAATCATTTTGGCACAAGTAGTTTATGAAGAGCACTCGAATATACTGAGAGGGGGGGGCGGTGAATCAATATACTAACAAACTTTATCCTTTTAAAACTTGATTAAACAATATTAATGCTTTTTAAAACTTAATCAATACATATGCGAGTTTTAGCAAAAAAGGGACACCAAAGAACACAAAGTTTACATGGACACCCTAATGGGAAAAACCACAACAATAAATGCTTATATATGAATGTCTTCTTTTACAATGTTTGTAGGCACCAACCTACTAGAGGCACCAACACTTGAATATGAAGCACCATCTTGACAAAGATGAAGCACCAACTCCACCAAAATGAGGCACCAACCTCCTAAATATGAAGCACCAACTTCACAAAGATGAAGCACCAACTCCACCCTAAATGAGGCACGAACCTCCGAAATATGAAGCATCAATTTCACCCAAATATTCTGCAATAATGATGATCATAAAACTGCCACAATCTGATCAATATATCCCCTTAAAATCTGCTACAAACTCATACTTTTCTCCTGAACTCTAAAATTATTTTCTCATTTATAGTTGTCTTTACACAGCACACTACACACTCCAATCTCCATTTTCAATCTTCATATATATGCCTTTATATCAAAGGGTCATACCCTTTGAACTTTGAGGAGACACAACTTCCTAACTTTTAATTGCATCCCTTCACTTAAGTCATAAACTTTTCTCCAACCCAAACCTTGAATTGCAGCTTTTGAGAATCATTAATAAGTATAACGAAATCACACCTTTGATAAACTCACACCCATTCATTTATGAATCGCTGTTGTATTATCTTAATGAATAAATGCTTTTCCTTTCAAATATTAATCATGCCTTTTAATTACAATTGCATCACTTCATTAAACCATATTCTTAAACCACCCTTATGAGAAGAAATTAGTAATTGTAATCAAATTGTAACTTCGACTAATCTTTGGTTTAAACTCGCTGACTATGATAATATCCCCATAAGTGCTGATTTACCATAAGCCCCTGGCCATCGATGCTTGTTATTAATTCGCTGCTTTTGATTTAAACCATTTGTCACTTCTTAACACAGACTCAACTTAATCTGCTGCCATTGATTATCAAGGAATCGTTTCATAATACACTATCGTTACTTACCGAATCACCATCAATCGGGTGATTAAAACTTGTTCTTTCACGTCATTACTATCTTGATATGGGGCTGCTGTAAGTATAATTGTTGCTTTATCAATCATGTTTTTCTGTTCATTAATTAATAATCACTGCTAGAAATTCATTGTAATAACTGCATATAATAATCCAAGTGATGACTCATTGAAACAGACTGCCTTATGAATTTGATGTTGCAGTATTTCCTTTCTTTGATCACTGATTATTGATGACACCATAGTAATCTGAATTCTATTGAAATTAATGATAATATTTCTATGACACCAATGACAACATCTCAACAATCTATGCCAAGTTAGGAAAAGAAATCTCCTTGGAGGAGATTCAGAATTCTATTCTTGCACTTAAGGATGATAAGGCCCCTGGGCCAGATGGGTTGCCTGTAGAATTTTATAAGAAAAACAGTGGTTGGATTGGAAGGGACCTACTGGCACTATATGGGGAAGCCTGTGCAAATGGATCTCTAGGGAAGGATATTAATAGGGGGGTTATTAAGCTTATTCCCAAGGAGGGGGACAAATCCAGTATTAAGAACTGGAGGCCTATTACACTATTGAATGTCTCTTATAAGATCTTGGCGAAAATTTTGGCTATGAGATTGGAACGCATCCTTCCAAGGGTGATTAGCAATACTCAAACACGTTTTATTAAAGGTAGATACATTCTAGAGATCTTGCTCACTTGTTGGGAAGCAATGCACTGGGCTCAGGTGTCTAAACAAAGTGCAGCAATGTTGCTTATTGACTTTGAGAAGGCCTATGATAGGATAGAATGGAGTTTCATCATCACGATGTTAGAAAGTTTTGGTTGTAGGATGGTGGAGACTCTCATGAAAGATGCCACTGCCTATGTGGAGGTGAGTGGAGGCAGATCTCAAAACTTTCCTCTTACCAGATCCATTAGGCAAGGTTGCCCTCTTGCCCCAGCTTTATTTGTCATTGTTGTGGATGCTCTATATTATCTCTTGAGAGATCACTCTCTTTCCCCCCAGTTAAAGGACTCCATTTGCCCAATGAAGAGGAGTTGTTGAACATTCAATTTGCAGATGATACCGCTATCCTGTTATGGTTGGAAGAAAGAAATATTGAGGCTCTTATGACCAAAATGGATATCTTCTGTGCAACAAGGTTTCTCTCCCCAAATCCATCATGTTAAGTTGGGAGGAGAACCCTCCTGTGTGGTCTAGTAGATTTCTCTTGATGTGGGGTGGACCTTATCACCAAGTCAGGTATCTAGGGATCCCTTTTTCCCTTGACTTGAATCTCAAAGAGATGTGGGAGTGGGTGAGGGCTAAGATTGATAAGAAGTTGAAGAACTGGAATAGACAATACCTCTCCTAGTAGGTAGGTTTCAAGTGCGTCAAAAAGTTCTCTCCTCTTATAACATTTACTACTCCTTAGCTTGGCTTTTTAATGCATATTAGTTCTCTTTTATCCAAAAGATTATTAGAGACTCCTTGTGGTCAGATGGCAAAGTTGGTTATAAAAAGCATGCTGTAAGATGGAAGTGGTGTACTAGGAGTAAGTCTAAAGGTGGGCTTGGCTTAAAAGATCTGAAGATTCAGGGGTCTGCACTTGCTGCAAAATGGATACTGCATGGCCCCCAAGGGGATGAGCCGTGGAAGGTTTTGGTCAGACATAATATTTCTCATGCCGTTCCCAAACAGAGCTCATCTTGGAAAGGTCTCCCAATGTGTGATTTGGTGTCAGGGAACTTTGTAGTGTACCCAGCTGGATCAACAGTGTTCAAGTCCATTTGGAAGGCTTGGGACAGTGTAAGGACTCACATAGACAGCAATAGTGGTAGTAACAAACTCTCTAGCAATAGGTCTATTTGGTGGAATCTGAAACATAAGGACAAGCTCTTGGCCCTTCTGCAAGGGTGCTCTGCCAAATCTTGGGCAGCTAAAGGCATCAAGACATTTGATGATATTGTTGAAAATGGGAGACTGATTCAGTGGCAAGATATTATGGACAGGTTTGGTGTGCCCAATTCCTAGATGAGAACCTACTCTGTTTTGCAGGCTGCTTGTAGCTCCTACTCCCTGCTCTCTCGCTATGATGCTAGCTCCCTGTCTTTCCTCTCTAGTTTGGTCTGATGGCTCCCCCCTCCTTGTTATTAATGCCAAAATGATTTACAGTACCTTGGATGATAACAGTGATATCCTCGAGCATTTTAATCGAACCTGGCACCTAAACCTCTGTTTGTCCACTTGGAAGAGTGTTTGTGACCGCCTTTGGCACAGGCCTGTTGAGCCCAAGATCATCTTTTTCATTTGGCGCCTTATCCTTGATAGACTCCCGCTCAAGAAACCTGATGGTGAGTATAACCAGTGCACTTTTTGCAGACTTCCAGAAACCCTTAGACATCTTTTCTTTGAGTGCTTCTTTGCCAGAGAGATTTGGGCTATGTTTGGCCTTGCTATTAACTCTAATGTCGATATTGTCAATATTATTTGTGGTCATATTCCCATGTTGAAGAAAGACAGTAACGTTTTCTGGGCTGCCTTTTCATCTATTATAATTTGGAATATATGGAAGTTAAGGTATGATAGAGTGTTTAATGGTAAGAATAGGGCACTTACTGAGTCTCTGAGGAGACTCATCTTTTCAGTGTTTCCATGCAGGTTACTGTTGTGTTGAGGATTGCAAAAAAGAAATTTGAGGACCCAATGCAGGATGGAGCTGCCAAAATCTTCAAGTGTGAAGTTTCCCATGTTTTTTCTTGGACCAGACATGATGGAGTTAGAACTGATTTTGAGAATGCACTGCATAACTTCATGAGAGATCTGAACAGGGTGAGAGGCAGAGACCTGCAGCAGCAGGAGATGGGTATACCCGTGGTGCAACCCTTTGTTCACCCATACTTGGAGCAGATTATAGATTGGAAAGAGTTGGTGTGGAAAGATGGACCGCTAGGCTGGGTGGCATGGACAGAGATCTTACCTATCGACAGGGCAGTTCTAGACCTAGATCAGAACCATACATAATTATCTTTGCAGATCTATTTTAGAAACTTTTTTTGATTTGCTTATCTCATTAAGTAATCTATGTATTTGATAGCTTTTTGATGTACTGTTCGAATGTTTCACTCTCTGATATGAACTTTGATACTCTATCTCTTCTCGGCAGAAGATGCTTTTTTGTATTTTGCTACATTAATTAATAGAAAAACATCTCAACAATTTCCCCTTTTGTCATTGATGGCAACCTCTCAAAGAAATGATCTTGACTATACAATGTTCCTCCTTACTCTATTGCTACCCCTTTCTCCAATTTCTCCCCCTTTGACATCAATGGCAAGGAGTATTGGGGGCTAAGCGAATAGCTCCCCTTGAGTTCATGCTTCTCATGAACTTAGTGAATAGATGAGAGTGACATTACTCTTGACTTCTCTCTCAAGTACTCAAAAGTCTCTTTCGAAAGAGGCTTTGTGAAAATGTTTGCAATTTGCTCCTTAGTTGCAACATACTTCAACTTTACTTGTTGTCTTAGAAAATGATATTTGATCCGTACATGCTTCATCCTAGAGTGCATAATTGGATTCTTTGATATGTTAATGGCACTCGTATTATCACAGAATATGGAGATGGGATGCTCATATTCAACCTTAATGTCTTTTAAGATTTGCTTCATCCATAAAACCTGTGTGCAACAAGCTATTGCTGCAATATATACGGCCTCTGCAGTAGATAAGGAAACAAAAGCCTATTTATTACTCAACCAGGATACTAGATTGTTACTAAGAAAGAATGCTCATCCACTTGTGCTCTTTTTATCATCAACATTGCCAACACAATTTGCATCCGTATACGCTGTGAGGGTGAAATCTTCACCTCTTGGATACCACAACCCAAAATCCATGGTACCCTTTAGGTATTTGAATATCCTTTTGACAGCCTGAACATGAGTTTCTTTTGGTGATGCTTGAAAATGTGCAACTGATTCTATTGCTTGCATAATATTAGGTCTTGTAGCTTTGACATATAACAAACTTCCAATCATAGATCTGTATAGGGTGTGATTAGCCTTTGGAGATTCATCATGCTTACTTGCAACCTGTGACCATGGGAGTACTCACTGGTTTGCAATCCTCCATCATAATTTTTTTCAACATTTCCTTGATGTACTTGGTTTGTGAAATGAATATGCCTTCGTTTGATTGTGAAATTTGCAATCTGAGAAATAAAGATGACTCACCAAGCATCAACATTTCAAACTCTTCTTGCATATTTGAGGCAAATTCTTTGCACATCTTATCTTTTCTACCACAAAAAATAATGTCATCCACATACAAAACCACAATCAACAAATTATTACCTTCATTCTTTATATATAAGTTGCTATCTGCAACTCCTCTCTTGAACTCCTACTCTTGAAGATACTTTCCCTACCTTGAGTACCAAGCTCTCGAGGATTGCTTTAGTCCATAAAGAGCTTTCTTTAGTCTACAAACATAATCCTTCTTCCCTGACAACATGAATCCTTTAGGTTGTTCAATATTCACTTCTTCCTCTAAGTCTCCATTTAGAAGGGTTGATTTCACGTCCATCTAGTAGACTTGAAAGTTCTTGAAGCTTGCAAAAGCTAAGAACATCCGATAGCTTCTATTCATGCTATAGGTGCAAAAGTTTCTTCAAAGTCTTTTCCTTCAACTTGTGCATAGTGTTTGCACATAGGTCTTGGTTTATTCCTTGTGACATACCCATCTTCATTTAGCTTGTTTTGAAAAACCCATTTGGTTTCAATGACATTTTTGTTTTTAGGCCTTGGGACAAGTTCCCAAGTTTCATTCTTCTCGATTTGTTCTAATTCCTCTTCCATAGCCTTTACCCAAAACTTGTTTTCACTTGATTCTATAAAGCCTCTAGGTTCTATTCTGGAAAGTAAGCAAAAATGCGCATGATCTGTTTTGTTAGCAAGTCTTCTCCTTGTTTGAATTTCTGTGTCTAAATCTCCAATAACCAAATCTTCTAGATGGTTCTTTTGGTCAAACTCAGATGGAGTCTTGGGTGGTGCTCTTGATGGAGCTTTAGGATTTCCTTTCTTAGGCTCCTCTTCCTCAATTTCCCCCTCAGATTATTCTCCTTTGCAAATATCCTCCATTTCAAGAACATCTTCCAGGGTTTCTTTCTAATGTCTTCCTTCATCAATTTTCACATTTGTACTCTCAACCATCTCGTGTAGCCTCTTGTTGTAGCATTTGTATGCTTTGCTTCTTGAAGAGTATCGAAGGAATATTCCTTCATCTACTCTGGCATCAAATTTGCCTAGGTCTTCTTCATCTCTCCTTATGTAGTATGTGTTGCCAAAGACTTTGAAATGCTTGATTGTTGTAGGTCTTCCTTTTCATAACTCATAGGGTTTGTTGTTGTTATTTACTTTGATTTGTGCATGATTCAAGATGTAAACTGCTATGTGAACCACATCTTTCCAAAAGGTATCAATTATCTTTGATTCATTTAACATGGCTCTAGCCATTTCTTGGATCGTTCTATTCTTTCTCTCTACAACTCCATTCTATTGTGGAGTTCTCGTAGCTGAATATTGTCTCCTTATCCCATGCTTTTCACAAAATCTTCAAATCCATGAGAAGTGAATTCTCCTCTTCTATTTGATCTAAGACATTTGATTTTTGAACTTGATTCATTTTGTACTAATGCTTTGAAAGCTTTAAACTTATCAAGAGCTTCAGATTTTTCTTTCAAAAAGACAACCCAAGTCATTCTAGAGTAATCATCAATCAATAGCATAAAATACCTTTCTCCTTGCATGCTTTTGGTTCTTGTTGGACCACATAGATGTTTATGTATGAGCTCTAATGGTTTTGATGACGAGTGCTCCTTCGATTTGAAACTCACTTTAGTTTGCTTCCCAAGTTGACATTGCTTGCAAATGATATTTGTGGGCTTTGAAATTTTTGTCATGTCTCTCATTGCTTCCTTACGACTTATCTTGACAAGATTATCAAAGTTTAGTTGGCCCAATCTTTTATGCCACAACCAACTCTCGTCTTCTCACACCATGTAACAACTTTCACTGTTGATCTCTTTTAGGATGTAAAGATTATTTGATGTTCTAGAAGCATCTACTATTAGTTTTCCATCCTTTTTGATTTCACATCTTTTGGGAAGAAATGTCATGGTGTGCCCTTGATCACGTAGCTAACTTACACTTATTAAATTTTTTTAACCCCTTAACATAAAAGATTCTTAGTTTTTGTTTTACCATGGTCTAAACGAAAAGTCCCTTTTCTTTTTATCTCCTTTAAATTGTCACCAAATCTTACCGTCCCTTCATCTTTTGGTTCAAGAGAATTGAATTTGCTTTTATTGCCTGTCATATGTCTTGAACAACCGCTATCAACATACAACCTCTCCTTTTTATTTTGTGCATGTAGAGCCATTTGAACAAACATTTATGCTTCTTTTTCCCTCTTCTCTTGCTTCTTTTTCCAAGTCTTAATCGAGTCTTCCTTTCTTTTGTTAGGAACATCTTCCTTCTTGTTTTGTTTGGGAGGCTCAGCAAAGATGGTTTTGCAAAAACTTGCTGTATGTCCAAAGTTTTTGCACTGTAACACAATATCATAATCCATTAGAGGAGCAAATGAATTATAATCTTTTAGTGAAGCTAGGGACATTCCTTGCACGAATTCTATAATTCCTTGCTTTGTGACCAAATTTATTGCATGAAAAACAATAGCGATTAAAGGAATGATGAAACATAGTCATATGTGGTTGTCTTTGATGAAGGGGCCTTCAGAAATTATCCTTCTTTGCCTTTGGAGCTGGATTGGTCTTTTGTGGGATTGTATTCTTCTTCTTCTTGATCTCCTCCGTTTTGCTGTGCTTGGTTGAATTCATGAGAGCCTTGATGTAGTTTCTTGACTTTTCTTCATCTACCTTTTGTGGTGGATCCACAATCTTAGAACTTGTAGCCTCTTTTGATTGATCTTCAACAAAGCCAAGGCTAGTTTTGATGAGTGGAGATCTATGTGAGTTGATAAGTTCATCTAATTTTTCATTGCTTTTATCAAACTCTAAGCATTGATTCAATTGTTCCATTGGTTCCTTCAATTCCTTTCTCAAGGGGATAATTTCAAGCTCTAGTTTATCACAATCCAATTCCTTTACCTTGAATAGATCTTTCATGACTTCCTCAGTTCATTTTGTCTCTTCTAGTTGAACTTTTAGGTCTTCAATAATTTTGTTTGATTTTTCTAGGGCATTAAAAACTTCTTGAATTTGTATCTTGTGTTTTGTGATCATTTTCTTTAGTTTCTCATTTTGTTTGTATGCATAGTAAAGTTCTTCCTCAAGATCTACTTCCTCTTCTTCATTGCATGCCCCATTGAGTTCTCCTTCTTCGTTCTTATTATTTTCAACTTCCATTGCAAGTATTTCCTCTCCATCACTGCTTGAACATTTGTCATTGCTCTCTTCTAATGAGCTATTATTCTTCTTTAAATAAAATTTCTTGTATTTTTGAGAGTTCTTTTGGCCAAGCTTGTGATTTTTCTTTTGATAATACTTTCTTTCCTTCTTTACATATTTTTCCTTTTCATCCCTACTACTATCATCATCATTTTGAGGACATTTGGAGACATAGTGTTCGATTTTACCACAATTAAAACATTTGAATGGGAAATTTCTTTTATATTTCCTAAATCCTTTCTTTAGCTTCCTCATGAAATAAGCTTTTGCTTAATTTGTTTCACTGCATGAACTTTCTCTTGGTTCCTATTTCTTGCTTTTTCCTTTTCTTGATGCTTTAAAGGATACCTCCTATTGTGATGGCTTGTCTTCAATCCTCATTTCAGAGGCGGTGAGGATTTCATGCAACTCATCCTTTGTTAATTGATCTAGATCTTTAATTTCTTTAATTGTTTATACTTTGGAGTCAAATCTTGTGGGCAAGCATCTTAGAATCTTTTGAACAACTACGACTTCATCAACATCTTCAACTAGTCCTTTGATTGTATTTGCAATCTCATCAACACGAAGCAAATAAGAGGCTATGTTTTCCTCTTCTTTCATTTTGAGACTTTCAAATTTCCTTTGATGAGTTTGAAGCTTTGCCTTTTTTACTTTATCATCTTCTTTATATATGTTCATCAACTTATTCCACAATTCCTTTGTTGAATTGCAATGCATAACCTTTGTGAACTTAGATTCTGTTAGCCCACATAAAATTGTATATTTAGCTTTTGCACTGTTTTCACTCTTCTTCTTCCTAACTTGATTTGTTGGGGTAGTTGAAGGAGGTGTGTAACCATCTACCACGGATTCCCAAACATCATATCGTAGAGCATTCAAGTAGGTCTCCATCTCGATGCTCCAAAAGGCATAGTTTGTTCCGTCAAATAATGGTGCCTTGTTTGAGGAGAAACTATTTCCTTCTAGTCCGACCACTAGTGCTCTTATAGGTCTACCTTCAAGTAGTTAGGCTATATTTGAAGAACCTGCTCTGATAACAACTGAAGAGCACTCAAATATATTGAGGGGGGGGGGGGGGGGGGTTGTTGACGTGGCTAAAATCGCATTGCTACGACTCTATCTGGCAAACGCAAAATAGAATGTTCTCGATGAGTATCCTATCCTCTCTTGTGTAAGGAATCCCTAATGCTGTTTTAGTTGATCAAAGAGGACGACCTCAAGGTTCCAAATGTCAGTTCTTGACTGTGGGATAACTCAACGGTCGATGTGTTTTGCTGGGAGCACAAGGGGCCTTACGTTTTGCAACAGGCTGGTTTGTATCAGATTCTCGAACTGGGAAATAAAAGCAAAAGAGAAGGGATAGGAGACCTAAAATTAACAATACTGGTGTGCGAGTAGACGGATTCAACATAACCAATCCCTCCTTGGCTATAATAGCTCACAACCTCGCAGGAACGGTGCAATCTTCAAGGGGACTTAGAAGATTTTCAGATTGCAGGTGCATGGCTAAGCACCCAATTCTGGCGCAGCTGAGACAGACACCTGCTGTGTGCGGGAAGAGCGGGTCAATGAAACTTAAAAAGTGAAAATGTGGTCTCAAAGAGGCTTATTCACACACCCACAGGACTTCTTGGTGCAAGTTATGGAGTCATGAAGAATGACTCAACTTCCCAAGGTAGGTTCCATGGTTCTCTATCTCACAAGGTCCCTCAAGCCAATGCCTTTGCTCTTAGATCATTGAGCAAAGTGACTTAGGGATGACTAATGCAAGAACGAGGGATGCTTTTGATTGATTTTAACATGAATGCATCCTATTTATGCATGATTGTACAAATGAGTTAAACTAGATTATAAGATGACCAGGTTAGTAGCAATACTATCCTAACATGATATAATAGTTAATGATCTAAGCTAATGATAAAGGAAATACTCTAAAATGCTTATTAGATTAATTCCTATTACAAAGAGAAGCTTTAGATGTATTGATAAATTTGAGCATAAATGTGATACTAAAAGCTTGCATGGATCCTCAAAATGGAGGAATGAGAGCTCTATTTATAGTGAAAATAGGGCAATGGATGGTCAAGATTGAAGGAGTCAATCAAGGGTCAGGATTGAAAGTTATCAATCCATGTTTACAATTTTCACCAATGAAATGGTGACAATTGTCAACATAAGACTGCTCGAGAGGAGATGAAAGAAGCATTAAATGCTTGAGAAGACCTCATGGTTACCTTAGAAGGTAAGGGTTAAGGTTAGGTTAGGGTTATCCAATGGATAAAGCTTTTACCCAAGGGATGAACTCTTGTGCAAAGGTTAAAGGGATAAGGTTAGGTTAGGGTTATCCAATGGATAAAGCTTTTACCCAAGGGATGAACTCTTGTGCAAAGGTTAAAGGGATAACCATGGTCAAAGCAAGGAATGCTTGACGAGACCCCTGGGTTAGACAGAGGTGAAGTTAGGCATAAAGTCTCTAACCATTCCACTAAGGGTTAGTTAACCATTAATGGTTTGAAGCCTTTGGGGACAAATTTGTAAGAGTCCTTCCAAATTTGGGGGCATTCAACAAGTTAGTAAAGGCTTTAATGCTTTTAGAAGACTTTACTCCAAATTTGAGAAGTGACTTCCTCAAATTTAGGGAAAGGGGATAATGAATGGGTTTGGGTTAATTGATCAAGATTAGATGGATTCTAGAAGAAATTAGGAATAGGGTTAGGATGCAAGTGGGAGATGTAGGAAAATGCAAGTGGGTGAGGGAAAACATAATTAATTAAAATAAATTGCTTTATTTCAATTTGGTTGCAAGTTAGGAAATTAAATAAATTAGATTTATTCAATTTGGAGTAAACTATTAATTAAATGTAAATTTAATTAAAAAGTAAGAAAGAGGGATTTTAATTAAATAAAATAATTTATTCAATTAAATGATGTAAAAGGCTTAAGTGAATTTAACTAAATAAATTGAATAATTTATTTAATTATATTGTCCTCATTTTTGTTTCCAAAAATGAAGGACCACTACATGAAATTTTTGTGAAAAAATGAAATTTTTTACTCTATGGCACGCTTCTCGAGGTAGAATTTTCACTAATCCTTGGACTGGCTTAATCCTCAGTCCATCCTCAAATTGCGTTTCGAATTTCGTCAAATTCTGGGTTCGTTTGCTATGTCTTTCCTTCAATTTCAGGTTTAAAAATCCCGACTACAGGTGGAGAATTTTCTTCAAATTGCAAGTTTTAATGATATTCATTGTTTTGGTTGTTGTAGGGAAATTTTTAGCTTATTACATGTGCACTTTTATTAAAAAAATGTTACTTGCAATTTGTTTTAAATTTCCCTTTCTTGTTTTTGTCTTTTTTATTGTTTTTTGGTCTTGTTTAGTTAAAATAGGGATTTTTTCGCCCAATTACAAGTAAACTTGCAGTTTGGTCAAAAAACCCCTACTTTAATGGTTTTTGCATGTAATAGGGATTTTAAATCGCCATTACATATGTGTAAGTATTTCTAACTTGTTGTAGGGATTTTATTTCCCTTTTACAAGTAATTAAAACTTGTATTCCTCTCCAAAAAACCCGATTTTGCCTTGCAAGTGCATTTTTGACAATTTTAAACTTGCAGTTTGCTCCAAAAAACCCGATTTTGGCCTAGTAAGTGAAAAAGTAAAATTTTAAACTTGCTATTTGTCTTAAAAATCCTGATTTTGGCTTGTAAATGGAAAAAGTGAAATTAAAACTTGTTATTCTCTCCCAAAAACCCGATTTTCATTCCCTTGTGCAAAATCGAACTTGTCTTTCATTCCAAAAAACCCGAAATGCAAGGAAAAACGGTTTTTGACCATTTCAAGGCAATTTTTGTGGAGAAATAGTTGGAGGAGGAAGGCGTTTTGGTTTGCATCCTATTCTCATGCATTCTTGGACATCTTTCATGCCAAATGGAGGTTGCTTTGACTGGTTTTTCGCCCTAGATCAGCAGTCATGTTTTTATTTAATGCCACATTTTGGTTGATTAAATCCCAAACAAGCTGCAATCTCCTAAAACGTTTTGCCCTCTCTTACCTATGCGTGGAGTTTGAGAAGAGTTTTAAGCTATTTAATGATGCCATTGAAGATGCAAATGGTGGCCACGTTTTTGTACACGTGATTCCTTTGGCCACGTTTTGCAAACATTTGTCACTATTTCTTCTACTCCTCCTTAGGCGTTTTGTTCCAATCCTCTTGGGTGTGCTCTCCCATTGGCATTTCGGTTCTCCAAGTTTGGAATTGCTGCTTCATTTATCAATTTGGGGCATTTTTGCAAAAACGTGTTAAGGGTTTGGCATTGCGGATTGCTTCTATTTGTTGGTTTTCTTTCTTCTTTCCAAGGATTGTTGCATTTTTGGAGAAGCATTTTCATTTTCAAGAAAGGTATGTTCTCTTTCCTTTCTTTCCTTCATTTTGTTATTTTCTTGCTCTCTTGATTTTCTTTCTTAGTTGTATTTTTAGCATGTATTGTTCTTCCCCCAAAAATCGGTTTTTGTGAGAGAATTCTTCCCTTGGTATGCAATTTTTGAATTGCATTGTTTTTCCCTAAATTTTCCCTCCTTACTTGTATTCGGGATTTTTAATCCTGATTACAAGTTCGCTGGAAATTCTTGTTCTTCCCGTACGGTTAAGGAATTTAACCATTTTTGGTTGAAATCCCAAGTCGAAAAGTGTGAAATACCCCTCCCTTGCAAATTCGGGTTTTGAAAACCGGATTACATGTTGAAGAATTCTTCCCTTGGTATGCAATTTTTGAATTTCATTGTTCTTCCCTAAATTTTCCCTCTTTACTTGTATTCGGGATTTTTAATCCCGATTACAAGTTCGCTGGAAATTCTTGTTTTTCCCCTACGGTTAAGGAATTTAACCATTTTTGGTTGAAATCCCAAGTCGAAAAGTGTGAAATACCCCTCCCTTGCAAATTCGGGTTTTGAAAACCGGATTACATGTTGAAGAATTCTTCCTATTTTCATGAAAATGACTTTCCCGGATTTTCCCATTTCTATCCATCCATGTTCGCCATATCCGTACTTTCCATTTCCGTCATTTTCCGCAAGTCAAAATCTCATTCTTCGTCCATTTCTCCATTTTCGAATTTACAAGTGTACTTGTATTCGGGTTTTAAAACCCTGATTGCATGTATGTCCTTTCCAACTTGTACACTTGCGAAAATTCTCCCAAGATTCGAAATTGGTCAAAGTCAAGATTTTCCCATTTCTACATATTTCCCCTCTTTGTCTCACAAAATCGTGAAATTCAAGGATCAAAGTTTTACCCATTTGGAGAAGAAAGAATGATATTTGCAGCTGACTATGATGTTGCCTTAACTCTTTTAAGTCTTCATCACAGTATCCCAGGTTCACAATCAATGTCAGATTTGCCAGCATCTCCAACTCCAAAGAAGATGAAATACAAATATGACAAATATCAGAACGAGGTTGCACCTTCCCAGGTTTCTTCTCCTTTGGATCGCATCAAAGACACGGAGATAGGGCACGATGATATGGCAGAATTCGTCAACAGGGTAGAAGATCCACAGGATAATAACTTGCAGTGGTTGTTGGACAGCCATATCCATCATGCATCTTCCTTCCCAGTGGCAGCCCTAGAACCTGAGTGCATTCTTGCATGGGCCCATCATTTTGACAAAGAGTCAAGAGTCATCAAAAATGATGATGGCGAAGCTATAATCCGTCTTGATGCAGATATGAACGAGAAGGTCTTCAGAATACCTCCTGCACCTGTTTATATGGAAATCACCAAAGAAAGTGTAGGGGAATATTACGTGAAGAGGGAAAAAGATTGCAAGTGACACATCAATAGGTGGATCTAAGAGCCACGAGCCTCCTTCTCAAGGTGGGCAAAGTTGTACCGTTGCGATTTCAAATGGGAGATAGGAGACACCATCACTCTTCTCAGCAGGATGATGGGCCTTGAGCATTCCAATGTCTTTGAGCCATGGATGTATCAGTTCATTATGTTCATACGATAGTCACATCATATTTCATGGGGGGAAGTCATCAGCGATGCCTTGTGCGAACAACTTGCAGTAGTTCCTACCACCATGACTTTCTTCATGAATTCTTATTTGGTATATTTAGCAGCATCATTTAGACACTTTCCAGGTCTTTCTACCAAGGGTGATCGCTCACTTATACCTGTTTGGGAATATTATGACCAGTTGCCGTTGAAACCCAACAGACTGCATTTCAGAATGGTCCAAGATGCATTCTTTGGATATTTCATGTGTTAGTTTGACAGAAACCTCAGGAACAAGAGAATATCAGATGAGGCATGGGACAAGGTGTGCGAGTATGGATGTTTGTTTCTGCAGTTTCCCACCTTTACCTATATAAGGATCGAATGCTATGATGGTCAGCCATACATGCTTCCCAGATCAATTGATAAGATCATTCTTATGGAGTTGGGAAGACAGATCATGGCTGTTCACACTTTTCAGTCTGCTAAGCACAAGGTTGGAATGGGGATCTCTACCACAAACTCATTGAAAATTGGCCGGTACTCCCTTGTCACATCTATGAAGGCTAAGGCCATGGAGATTGAATTGCAGGAAATCAAGCTTAAAAGGTTTAAACCTAGAGCTGATTTTGATTATAGGGGTATGAAGGAGAAGATCAAGAAATCCTTTGTGCATGTTCATCGCATTGAAGACATCTGGGCAGATCTCTGCACAGAAGCCAAATTCCTCAAGATGGATTACTGCAGACTCACTGTTGAGCAAATTGTTGATTTGAACTTAGTGGATATCCCACAAGGGATGATTGATGACGGGCATATACTTGATCCTGAATACACTTCACGGAGGGTTGAGGAAGCTCCACTTCCTTTGATCCAATGGTCACACAAGGAGTGCATCTCCATCCTTGACAGATTTCAGACTATCTTGGCCAACACCAACTCATGGCTGAAAAGTAATGCTGTTAGACTTATCAAAATCAAGGTTGGTAAAGAAGATGATTCTATGGGGCCTCTTGAAAGGAAGTCTGAGATTCAGATTGACAAAAAGAAGGGTGCTTCATCTTCAGGCACAAGGATCAAGTTACGAGTTAGTCGTGCAGTAGTGCTTCCTCCTGAGGAGACGACTGTTCGTGTGAAGGAAAAATCACGATTCCATGTTCAGGTGATCGATCTGGATAATCCAGAAGAGGGGCAGCAATCTGATGATGCTCCTAAGTCTCGAGTTTCAGACTCGCCTCATGAGGTCATTCCTCCAGTTTCCATTGAGACGCCTCTTTCTCCTCTTGATTTGCTTGAGGATGAGTCTCCTCAGAATGCAATTTCTATTTCAGCATACGAGCCATCTCCTAGTCATCAACAAGAGACTATGTTGAAAGTTCCTGAGGATAATCCTGCTTGCATTCAGTTGTCAGAAATTGATACTTCCACTTCTGGTTTTGAAGAGTTCATGAGGCAATCTTCATGCCCATTGGTAACTGAGCAAACCGTGGTTGCTGTCCAAACAGATATTCCTCCCAGGATGACCACGGTGATTCAAACAGCAACTGCTTCTCCTTTGCCTACGACTGTGACTGGAGGGGAGTTGATGACTTTGCCTCCATGGCTTAGTTCTTTCACCCCGAAAAGGAAGAAGCAAGAAATCTCACTTGACACCTTTGACTATCAGCAACTGAAACAGTTCAGATCTAAAGTTGCTAAGAAGGCCAAGACTCTCCAGAGTAACTGTTGATAGTAACAAGATGAAAGTAGCTGAAATTGTGGAACCTATTGCAGATAAGCCACTTGATGAAATGTCAGCTGTTGATTATAAGGTTACAAGGATAGAGTTGGGCAAACAAACGCATGAGGTCATTAAACATGATGCTCAGTTTTCTGTTGCTTCATTGGTGCAAAGGTGTGATGAGCTTCTAGCAAAGAAAGACAAGCTAGAAGAGGAAAGCTGACAGCTTATGGCAGCCATTCATAAAATCACAAAACTTGCTGCTGAAGGGAGTAACTCCATAGGTTCTTCTGGTTCCCAAGAATCGATTCGTGGAGTGGAAAGGGCTGCTGAAAAGGAACAAGCACTGGATTCCTGGGTTGATCAGCTTCACGATCTATGTACACAGGTAATGAAAGACATTTTCCAGATAATGTCTAAGTTGGAGACCATTGAGCAGAAACTGGATCAGACTTCTAACACTTTCAAAAAGAATCTGGAAAGCGTTGAGAAAAGTCTGACAATTTGGCGTACCATGCCCCAATAACAGCTGAGTGTTCTAGAAGAGCATGCCATCATCTCTTCCAGGGTCATGTACTTGGAATTTGAAGAACTCCTGGAAAACAAGACCCTTGTTCTTAAATCCCTCATTGAGGAGATCAGTGATGCAAGGAGATTCCGGGGTGAAGTTTTCCAAGATATTGTCTCACATTGTGAAAGGGCCTCTTGCAACATAGTAAGTCAGGATGGAGAGCCTATTCCAGAAGAAGAAGTTCCTGCTGATTTACAGATGAGGATTCATAATGAATGGAGGAGCAAACAATTCTCGGCAGCTTCAATTCAAGCATTGATGAAACACCAAGCCTTTCTGCATGAAATCCAGTCTATCCTGGATAAAAACAATTCTGCGCTCTTCCGCTGTCTTGACGTGTCTGAAATCGCTTTGCTGCAAACTCCATACGGCCAACACAGAATAGAATAACCAGTTGAGTATCCTATCCTCTCTTGAGATAAGGAAGTCCCTAATGCTATTTTTTATATTTGATCAAAGGGGACAACCTCAAGGTTTCTTTTGTCAGGTCTTGACTGCGGGATTTCTTAGTGGTTTGATGTGTTTATGCTGGAAACACAAGGGGGACTTACGTTGAGATAGGCAATTTATAGATAAGTTCCCTGGAACTTTTATAATCTTTCTATCAGATGATTTCGGTTAAGCTGATACTGTTTTTTTAATGGGACTGCGGATTTTCTTGATAAAAAAGGGGGAAAAAGGAGGGAAGGATAGGCTGAGAGAGATACATGAAATGTAAATTCTAACTAAGATAGCAGTTTAATCAAACAGACGGAAGCCTCCAAATAACAAGACTAAGCGTTACCAGCTACTCATGCACAGTATTTGCATAAATCTAGTGCAATCTTCAAAGGAAAATAAGATTTTTCATGTTATCACATACAACATCAGAACTTTTACATTCATAGTGAGTATTCAATAACCAAACTAATCATGAAAGGTCCAAATTAACCATGCAGAGAGAAATGCAATCAGCCGTTCCCCAATGGTGTGGACTGCGAGGATTCTATCAGATGTTTGCTTGAAAATGTTATGTAAAGGAAATAAACATAACTGAAAGATTTCTAAATTAAGTGAAGAAGGAGACCATGCACTCACAAGGAAACTTGTAAACAGTCTTAATCTTTGCATTAATTCCTGTAAATTTTGCTAGAGCTTTTGCAACAATCCAAGAACTTCTTACAAAATGAGGGAAAACTAGTCTCTTAAATAGGCTTCAAAAAAGGATGAATGGCCTAGATTTAATCTAAACAAGTGGCGCAGATTCATCCATAAAGCATGGTTGCCCATACCCATAAATGAGATGCAAATATCAACAACCACCCCCAAAGGAGCAATAACTACCTAAAAAGGTGATTACAACAATTCCAAAAATAATCCAAAAGGTGCATTAATAAAGTTTTACATTTTGTTTACCAAAAGTCAAATGTCACCTTTTGGTGCAAAAGTGCACTTTTAAGATTTAGAGAGAAAAAGGCACTTTTGAGAAATCACTTTCTCTATTTCAGCCTCACACTCCTTTTCTAGAAATTGATCTTCGCCATGCAAATATTCCCGCCATAGATCACGACCTGCTGCACGTTCCTCACGAACGTATTCCTGGAATCCGATGCATAATTGGAATAACAAACTTAATGGAGGCATAGGAGGATGACGAATTTTGTATTGCATGCCTTCGAGATATTGGTCTACATGCTTTAAACCGTCATTCCAGCTGGAGCGATTACGCTCAAAGCATAACATGTCTGAATGGAACTGACCAACAAAACTCAAGTCTTTAGCAGAATAGGTAATCCTACCCGTTCCCAATCTTTCTTCCTAGTCCGGCTGGATTGCATCATCGGACAAGTCGTTTATCCATCCCGAAACCATTGATCGGAGGATTGTCTTACCTAGTTCTTGCATGTTTCCCAGAATCACCTCACATGCGTCATTCTCTTGGTCAATAATTTCTCTGGTGTCGTTTTTCATGGTGATAGTCCAGTACCATTCCTTAAGAGTACTGATGCTATGAGGATCTAGGATGGCGGACAAAGTAGGAATTTGCGCGTGTCCAGAAAGGAGCTCTCATGAGTGGAAGGGTAGTGGCAGCCACTTCGTGCATGTGGAGGGATTCTCTCTTTACCTCTAATAACTTGACTAGAGTGAGTTCTCGATGGTGGGCCATCTCTTTTACTTCCTTAAGGATTCGCTCTCCCCTTTTCTTGATGTCTTGTATCCATTCCCTGACGGCCCTTGCGGTGTCCCGTACTCCTTAAATTCTGTTGTGGTCCTTTGCGCGAATGCCATCAGAGGAATATGGGATTCGGAGGCATTGTGAAGTGGCCTCAGAAGCTGATCGATGTATCCCTCGGCTTGCTCAGCACGAGCCCAATACATGTCCTTTTCAGCTGTTATCTCTTCGAGCTGCTTGAGTATGTTCTGCATTGAATCCTTGAATTCTTCTTTTTCTTGCTCCTTAGTGGCTCGTCCAATGGGGACAGTTGTGATGCTATAATCTGCCAGTGTAATCTGATTTGCTGGCTTGTCTATAGGCGGGGTGGCAATGTGAAGAGTGCGGTTCCTCTTTGGTCACTCTAGAATATGCCTTGGACTTTTTCTTCCCCTTAGCTTTTGCTTGGTCTATGCACAAGAAGATATCCTCTAGATCAATAGGTGGTTTGGTGGCGGCCTTGCGCTGGGCTTTGGCAATCAACCATTCTTGAGGTACTGCTTGGGCTGATGATAAGGTTAAGTTTGCATTCTGCTCTTTGACGTTTTCAACCGACTCATTACAGATTCGCAGCTGCTCTGCTACCGGAGGGGTGGAAGAGGTGCGAAGTTCTTTGCTTGCAGCTGAATTTTCTCCTATTTCACTGAACAACTGTCTGGCATCTTCATGTGATGGTTGTTCTTCAGTCCTTTCGAGCTCATGAGTCTCATCTATCCTTTGCTCTCCTTCGACGGTAGAGTCATCTTTGGTTGTATTGTGGAGTAGCAACTCGTGGCGGCTCTGTTGGGTGGGTTCATGCACTTTTACCCCTTGAATGGATGGAATCTCTCCTTCCTCTATTTGGTTGCCCAGTTCGGTTGATTCAAGGGCTCTTAGCTCAGCTTCTAGCATGTCAGGCGCAGGAGGATCATTAGCTTCAAACGTGTCGACGTCACTCTGGGAAGGCGGAGCAAGTATATAATCTAATTCCACTACATCGTCGGACGACCTAGGGTCCTTTGACGATGATGTGACCTTTGGTCTCCTTATAGGAATCTTCTCCCTTCTTGTTCTTTTGGATGTCCGAGTCCCTCTACAAGCCTTAGCTTTCTTTCTCTTCTCAGGTTTCTCAATTTCTTCCCTGGGTGGACTGGACGTTCCCTCATCTTCGGAGGATTGAGAATCAAGGCTACCCATTAGGTGGTAGGTGAATTGGACTCCTTCGTGAATTAGCCTCTCAATCTGCTGATGTAACCATTGATCTGTGTACCTTGCTAGGGCTGCCATGACTGCCTCGAAATCAATGATTGGGTCTTGGGACCAATCAACGCCTGGCAAGAGATGCCTTACTGCTTGAAATTCTCGGACCTGGAGGCAATTCCTTGAATTTGTGAGCTGATCTGGGACCCGACGGTATTCAAAGAGTCGCATTTGCTGCACACTCAGTCTAGAATATTCACGCCTCCGAACCTTGTAGTCATCAGAGCAATTCTTCCAATAGTCTTCAATTGATTCCTTTGCTCTGTACCGCCTGCCATAGGCTCTCTTTGCCAGATTATCGTGATCGAAATATTTTCTCGCAAAATGGTCCTGTAGACCATAAGAGGCCAGCTCTGCGAGAGATTCCTCTGCTAGGGTAGGGGTCTTTAGGTGGACATCATGGTTGCCTATGATTATGGGGAATGCGAATCCAGCCTGCTTGGTTTCTCTGAGTAAGATGCCGGCCGGATGTGACTGCCCTGCGACCTCCATAAGAATTATTTTGTCGGTTGGGTATCGTGGAAGTCGGAGAGGGGCACCATGAAAGCCTGCTATTCGGATATAGGAGAACCTTGGGAACTGAATGAACCGGGCTCCATACCTCTGTACTAGAATAGTAGCTTGCTCTAAGAGCCTTATGTGTAATCCTCCCTGCATTAGCCTGAACAGGCGCATTGTGAAGGCGTCATTAACACGCTCATATTGGCCAACTGCATAAGCTGGGCTGTTCTTTTCCCTTTGAGCTATATCTTGGTAATGCAGCTGCGGGTAACAATCATAGACCTTTACCTGACCAGGCCCATTCCCGATTTCACCTTTCATTATCAAACCTGGCAGCGGCTAGTTCTTGGCGAACATGTAGACCAAGTAAGAGGTCATAGTGAAGTATTTCTTCGTTTCAAGCTCTATCAGCTGGGTGTGGATGCTGTTGCTTATGATCTGGGCCCAGTCAAATTTAGACTTCCCAGTGAAGACTTGCTCTGTAAAATAGAACATCCACTCTTCAAAGTAGTATAAACATAATAAGTGCATAGCACACAACATGCACGATAACACAAGCGAAAGACTTACACCAGAATTCCTTAAGGGTTACCAACGAAGAATTAAAACCAAAAGACAAATTCCACAATTAAGGTTAATCCAATAATCCATCATTAACTCAATGATCACAAGAAGCCATATGCAATAACAAATAACACCATTGAAAGATTGAAAGGATACAATATAATTTTCTCTTCAATAAGCATGCACACATAACATAAAGGAAACTGATAAATAACATCCCAAACAAAGGATTACATTGCTCTTCCAATACATGGCTTCT
Organism: Cryptomeria japonica; assembly: GCF_030272615.1. Taxonomy (NCBI): domain Eukaryota; kingdom Viridiplantae; phylum Streptophyta; class Pinopsida; order Cupressales; family Cupressaceae; genus Cryptomeria; species Cryptomeria japonica. Next base: position 32,566,157 of record NC_081409.1, on the reverse strand, counting down.
CAATATACGTATAAAGATGCAACTTAACCAATTACAAGGTTACATAAGATCATGATACAATTACCACATAGGTCTCCAAATAACAATAATCTCCAAAAATGAGATAGAGCAAGAGCCACGAACCACAAAAACACCTGCGAAGCCAATCCTCGCATGAAGGTACGAACAAGAACATCCGATGGGAAGCGGCACTACCACCCAACCATGTAATTCTCAAAATGGAATCACGCCATCGTGCTAGGAGATAGCTGAGGACCCTCAAGCAAACAAAAGCATGACATGGTCAAAAAAACAATACGACTCCATGACAACACAAAATGACTCCACAATAATCCAGGTGACTCAACATCACAAATACACAATTGAACCTAAAGAGAGAGTGTCATCGCATAGCTTAAGATGGATACCATGGTACAACCTCCATAGGTCCCGGCCCCCATCCTGGGTTATCCTGGTAACCTTTCCCGAACCTCCGGTTCCAACTAAGTCTCATGTGGACCCTACCAACCTTTCGTGAGGACAAGGTGGTCGGTTTGCCATTCCAGGCCTTCTCCCTACATTATGAGCCTCAGTACAAGCACTCACCTATGCGCGAGGTACAATATCTTTATTAATGTTTGAGAACTACCCACCTAATCAATTAATTAGATTATCACTTTATTATCTGACTTTCGATGGATTATCCTGCCAACCACTTTGGGCGCAGCCCCCACTCGAAAGCCACTCTCTCAAAGGACACTAACAAACACGGTCACTCCACGAGGACCCTATGGCGAAGCAGACAACCATAACACCACTATCCAAAAACAAGTGGTCAAAACAAGGACATATTGATTCTTGGTTAACCATAAGGCAAAGACACTACATGGTTAAGACAACGAAGTCATCATATATCACTTGGTCAAAGGTACCAAATAACACAAAACAACTCTTTGCAATGGAAAGCTAATTTCCCTAAGTCCGCACTCAGACAATCTTTGAGAAACTCAGCATCATAAGCACTTGCAACATCATTGATTGAAAATTAAATAAAACACTCTTTTACCATTCACATCTATTCAATTTCCAAATCAATATTCCATCAAGGATAAAATTCACATCAAATACTCAACCGAATAAAATATGAATTGCTAATAGGCATTTAATTCATTTCTAGAATATATCCAAATTAACCAATTTGAATTACTAATTCATGCCTTGATTTTCATTGATAAGTTTATTAAACTACATAATAAAAATCACTTGAAAATCACTATTTTATTAATATAAAAACCACTTTTAAATATTTCATTTAGTAAAAATTAAATACATAGCACATACCAGTTTGTACTGGTAAGGGTACAAGGTCAAGTGGGCTCAAGGCCAACCCGCGGTAGTGCTGCTGCCGAGGCAAAAGACACTACCTACCGGTAGTATTGCTACCGTTGGTAACAGGCCTACCGACCGGTAGAGCTGCTACCGCCGGTAGCGGTACTGCCGACCGGTAGTACTGCTACCTGCGGGTAGCAGACACTACCGACCCGCGTGGTGGGACTAGCCCACCACGGGGTAAGGTAAAGTCTACGAACAAATAAAAACATGCTTGCAAAGCATTTAAAACCGTTTAAACATGAACACGATTCATCTCTGGTTCATTTCATGGGCACACACACACACAGTACCAAGATCCAAAATTGAAATGGATATTTTTCAGAAAGGTAGATGGTGAGCTATAATCACACAAGAACCCCAAATCTTGGGCAATAAGATAATAGGAAGCACACAACAAACTAAATCCAATTCATTCCATTCCAAATAGAAGAGGCGATCCAAGAAGTTGATTTTCAAGAACACAAAAACATACAGGAAATAGAGAAATGAACCATTTCTTTCCTATAAGCAGACATATGATATAAGCTTCACAAATCAACAATAATGGGCATTTCTTCTTCTATTCCAATCATTCCACAAGATTCTACAAGAATATTTGCTTTTTCTTTCATACATAGGAAGCAACAAAAAAATCAAAATTAAATTTAAAACAAGAAGAGATCATCCAACCTTGAAGCAAACTAGAAGCAAAATGGTGGAAGCATCCCAATCCTTGCAACCCAAATCGAATTCCAGCTCCTCCTTCTAGAATGATTTACCAAATTTCTCTCCAGAAATTCTTGCTCCCTATTCCCATGAATTTCCAGGCATATATGGAAAAATATATTTTAACCTAAACTTTCTAGGTTTAAAGTTTATCCATCCAATCAGATTTAAATATTTTAAATTAAAAAGCAATCAGATTTACTCCTTTCTTCCAAAAACAATTCTTTTCCAACAATTAAAATAAAAAGTCAAATGGAAAGGTAAAAAGAAAAGCTTTTAATTTTATTTTCTAGTTTCCAAAATACTTTCTTTCAACATAATCATTTAACATTTAAATGGCTGGGCAATTATTTATTTCCTTCCACAAAATATATTAATGCAACTTTACACAATGAAATAAGCCATTTAACCATTTAATCTAGCAAATCATTAATTTAATTAAATCAATAATCTCAGAGCATAATAATTAACTAATTACGCCAACATAAGATAGCATCATCCATTCAATTAAATAACCATACAAATGAACGAAAACACGCAAAACGAAGAATGATCAAATGACGACTCACAAATGACCAAACCAAAGCACTATGACTCGCACACCAGCCAGACGGGAAAGACAACTGACTGACAACACTCACACGAGTGTAACTGCGGGTCAAGTTAGGGTCCAACAACTATCTCCTCCACTCCCATCGGACATATAAGGCACGCTCAGACCTGTGAAACCAGGTGGAGTCGATACCCGTACCTACCCGGTACTTGTATCTGCAATGTCCTGCACCAAAGTACCACACGTGCATATAGACAAATATATATATATATATATATATATATATATATATATATATATATATATATATATATATATATATATATATATATATACAAACACGGCACGCACACCGATGAAGGAGAATCGTGACGTTCCCCGTCTCACTAGAGTGAGTGAAGGAAAATCATCCCCTCGCATCGCATACACATGCAAACACGCAACACATAAATAACGCATCGCACATATAAGGTAAGAGTGTCAATCCATGATAATGATCCTCAAAATAACATTAATCATAAGCACTGAGATACAACATAAAATCATACACCACAAATCCAGATAAAGCATGAAATGACATCTCATAAAATCTAAATCAATATACAATAATGTTCCACTGAAGTCAATCAAAAACATACAAAAAGAGTCTGATCAAGGAGGGGTACTACACAGATCGTGGGTTTTGGACTTGCTGTTGACAGAGGTTGCAGATTTCATGGTACCCTTGTTTTCACTCAGATTTCTCTACATTTGCATCGATTCCACACTCTAATGATTGCAGATTAAAGGTGTGACCAAGGTGATGCTGTTTGGTGCATTTGCTGGTGAGAAGAGTGCATGAATTAATTATTAGAGGAGGACGAAGTATACCAGTTTCGCCACCCCTATACTCCATCGATTGACCTTGTGATGCTCGTGTTCACTCATGGGTCTCCTAGGATGTTTGGCGCTGTCTTCTAGTGGGTGACCGAATCATTTGAAGGAAGCATTGGGATGATTGTCAGCAGATCACATTGTGTTCTCAGACTTTCAATTTTACAGCAGTCACGGCGGCATTATATATGGCACGATTTGACACTTGGGAGGCTTTTTGACAGCTGATATTGCTTCTTACATCATTGCAGTCATTCCAGGTTCCTTGTTGTCCAATTTTCATTGCATTTTCAGTGATTGTAATAAGTTTATGACAGTCTTATGTCTTTAGATAAATCTGATGGTTTCTATGATTCAGTAGTGAATGCATTGCTGTGAACCGGCTAATGAAGTTAAGCCTATTTTAACTCATGAATAAAGATTAGAAGGCTACCCTTCATGTTGTCATTGTCATTTTGATCTTTGCCAACTGTTTGTATAAATGTCAGTCTGCTGTTATCATTAATTCATGGACTCTATTCCATGCCATAGGTTCATATGTTAGAAAGTAATGCTGCATGGTTATCCTATATCATTAATAGAAAGTAATCGTGTGCAAGAGACCGGTCTTGTGAGCAGAGTTGCCAAGTGCTTGAAGATGACTGCCTCTAAAGGCTGAGATGCCAAGAACAACATTGAATCCTTAGCATGTATGTTGAAATTAGGTCCCACCGGGCGTGCCAAAAACTGTTGTCACAAAAGCTCACACCTTTGCTGAGCTATCAACTTAGCAACCTTGTGAAACATGGAAACAACCCCGAAGTGTGGGACCTTGCGCAAGGGGGTTGAATCTTCAGAGAAGGTCGGCTTCCTTCTCAATCCAGGTGCAGGTGTTGAACCAACTCAACACTTCAAAACTAACTCCTAGGCCTATCCTAACAAATTGCAGAGGTAAAGGGAAGAGAGAAATGCTTGAAATAAAAGGAAGTGATATACCAAGATAAGAGATTGTTCCTCTCCCCACCCGAAATGACACAAAAAATTAATTGAAACACCCAGGAGATGCACAAACTTCAGTTGCATGAGTGACTCCAATGCATGTATGGAGGTTAAAATTCGCTGAGTGTCAAGAGGGGAGAAGGATTCCCACAAGTCACACTCAGAAAACAAGTTAACACAACATATATGGAGAGAAAAGCCACAAGACATACACCTATGATGAAGGTAAGAAAACATACACATCATACATAGGTTGAAAGAAGGCAAGAATGGTGATTTTCAATTAATTATAAGGCCAATGGCCAAACTTACAGTTGCATAAATGCAAGATAAATACAAGAGAAGTGGGAGAGCATGGGATAGCTTAAGCCAACAGGGAGAGAACCCTGTACAATGAGGCTTAACAACCTTTATATAGAAAAATGGTTACAAGGGTGATCATGACCCCTGCATGTCAGTCTGGAAGTGCAGGGAAGTGCATGCACTTGATTTGTACATGCAAGCAACCTAGCCATACCCACAAAGGGCAATCCTGAGAAGGTGGATTGACTAACCTTGCAAAGTTAGACATGACATAAGTCACCAAGCATGGCCTCGTACCTCCCTTGATGGAAATCGTGTCAAAAAAATTTAATGCACCCTTGTGGCTCCACAAAAGAAAGTGCACAAGTCACCAAAACTGTCGGAGCATTTAAAGCCTTGAGTGTCGATCATACCATCCAAAAGTGTTGCTAGTCGGAAGGAAGCCGACCTTCTCCGGAGATTCAACCCCCTTGCGCAAGGTCCCACACTTCGGGTTTGTTTCCATGTTTCACAAGGTTGCTGAGTTGGGAGCTCAACAAGGGTGCGAGCTTTTGTGAGAACAATGCCCAAAAATTGTAATCAGATCATTTTCATTGTGAGGCTGGATTGGAGCAGAAGATCTCCAACAGCTATTCTCAGCGAAGTTTTTCCTCGTATATCTGTTGTTATGTGATGCTTTCTTGTGTATGTGTTATTTTGATGTTATAACAAATCCTTTCACACACTTAGTTTGCATAGTTTGGCTTGCCGGTCAACAATCTGTTGTTTCATATTGTACCGGTATATCCCTGATTAAAGAAAAAGTGTTATATCACTGATTCACTCCCCTCTCAGTGATCCATTGTGTCCAACAATTGGTATCAGAGCATAGGTACCTTGTTTTGTCAAAGCGTTCTCTAGCTTGGGTAGATCTTGTCAAGTGTTCACAATGGCAAGAAATGAATCAGCCTCCTCAAAAGCCCCTATGTTTTATGGTGTCAACTATGCCTTTTGGAGTAGAAGAATGGAAACCTATTTGTCCTCTCTAGTTTGTGATGTATGGATGTCGGTTGTGAATGGGTATACAGTCCCTAATAATTCCCCTACTGATCCAGATGCTAAGAAGGAATATGAGTACAATGCTAAAGTTAAAAATGCCATTCTTATTGGGTTATCTGATAATGAGTTTGTTAAGGTCATGCACTGCTCATCTGCCAAAGAAACTTGGGAGAAGTTGCAGAAAATATTTGAAGGCGATGCTAAAGTCAAGGAAGCCAAGTTACAGACATTGAGAGCATAGCTTGAGGGTTTGAAGATGAGAGATGAAGAGAAGATTGCTGACTATCTCCAAAGGATTGATGAAACAACAAATACCATTAGAGGGCTTGGAGAAGAAATAAAAGATGAGATGGTAGTGAAGAAAGTACTTAGATCTCTTACATCTAAGTAAGATACAAAGGTTTCAGCAATAGAAGAAGCAAAATATCTGAAAATCTTTACAATGGATGAGTTGTATGGTTCCCTAACTGCTTATGAGATGAGGACTGCCGGTATTGAGGCTGTGAAGAAAGAAGCTGCATTCAAAACATCAAGGAAAGGAAAAGAAGAGTCTGCTCAAGATGGAACCGGTGAAGACTCTGATGATATCATGGCAAACTTTGCTAGAAGACTCAAGACGGGTTTAGGCAAATACAAAGGCAAGCTGCCCTTGAAATGTTTCAACTGTGGAAAGATTGGACATTTTGCTGCCAAATGTCCCTATGGTGATAAGAATGAAGATGATCAATCAAAGTGGTAAGGACAGGAAGAAGAATGTCTACCGGCATGGTAGAAGAGGCTACCAGAAGGAGAGCAGTCTTTACATACATGAAAATGATACCACAGATGAGGAAAGTAGCATTGTTTTTGCCACTTAATAATTTTTGAAAATGGTGTGCACCGGGAGGGTTTATGTGGCTTTGAATGTCTTTATTTGGGCTTGCAAGAGGGCTGGTGCCCTTCATACCTGCTAGGGGTGCTACCCCCAAGCTCTTGTGAGGGTCATTGCCCCTAGCGCCCCACCAAACTGATTTGATACATTTTGTAGCTGTATTTTGCAGAACATTTATGTTTTATTCAAAAAATTATAGTTTTTTAAAAAAAAATTAAGTGTTTTTAGGTTGCCAAGTATTTTTTTAAGTTGATTTTATTTGTCTTGCCTAGTACTATCTGAATCCGAGTTTGCAAACTTTGATCTTGTGTAATCTGTCTTTGATCTCTGTATCATGGTTAATTTGTATACTTGTTTGCATGCTTTTCTCTCATGGGTTTTGTAGTAAATGGTTTAATCAACTTGATAATTCCCTAACAGGGATGAGTTAAAAAATGGATGATTCTGCCACATGAAATTAATTGAAATAAAAAATTCTCGAAGTCTTAGGTTGGCAAAGTTTGGTTCATTATATTTTTTAGGAGATGCCTTTGTTTTGTATGAAGAAGCCTAAAAAGATGATAAAAAAATCACTCTAACGAGTTAAAAGATAAGACGATTTGGAATCAGAGTAAATGAAATTACCAGTTTAGCTGCCCAAACATATTGACAACTAGACCAAACAGCAGCTTTTGTCATCCAACAACTAGCACTAGCACTTTTTTGTACAACTTTTGTTCTGCATAAGCTCCAAGTGCTCCAGCTGTTTTTATGGTTTTTGGTTAAGTTACCGGTTCGGGTTTGGATTCAGGTTCAGATTCGTGGATTCGGCAATTTTTTTTTTCTTGGGTATGGGTACGGGTTCGTCCGTACACACACACACACATGTACACACACACACACACACACATATATGTACACACACACACACACACACACATATATATACATATGTATATATGTCATATATTATATATATGTTCAAACATCAAAATTATAAATATATATGTTCACAGTTCAAACTTCAAACATACAAATATGAAACATACAATGTATCTTTCCCATACAATGATACATAAATGATAACAGATATATCATAAATCCATAATTGCCAATGCCAATAAATAATCTGATATTCATATATCGTAAATGTAATATCATATTCATAATTTGCAAAAAAGATAATATTCAAGTTTCAAGTTTCCAACCGATTCGAGTTTGTTTATACATTTTTGACTTTTTTGACCTATAATTTTCATGTTTGGTTATACTTTTTTGACTTGTATGACCCGTGGGCCCTGTTTTTGGGAACCCATGGGCCTTGATTCTCTCGGGTCCACTTGGGTTCTCCCTGGGTTCCACCTGGGTCCTGCGTTTGAGTCAAAGGTTAATGCTTATCAGCTGTATTTGGAACCCGCCACTAGACGCTTAAAAAGAAATGGTGCCCATTTTGAATTATGGATGAATGTTCTAGACTATGATCTTAAATTAGGGTCTTTTTTCACATCATTCTTTCTATAGCTCTTTCATCCATGATGCATGCACTTGTTATTATATTGCATGTACAATATGTACTACCTTTTTGCAAAAGGTATAATTTTGGAAATTGAAAAATTCATTTGGGTAAATGAGTGTTTCATTCAAGATTTCCATGTAAATTTTTTCTTGAACGTTACAGCAAAATTGCCAATAAGTGGTTAGGGCACATTATCCTAGTAAAATAATTAGTTCTTTGTATTTATATTTGATCTATTTGCAGACCACCAAACATAATCCATAGCTGATTGTGTCCTTTTGTGTGAAACATGTGAACTATGTGTCTTGTGTGAAAAATGTGAAGTAGTGTCATCGTTGTTTACTTTCAAGATATTATAGGTTAAGTAAATCATGTGTTGAAAGTGATAAACTGATGGTAAACTGTTATGCTTATATTTTTTGCCACTTGATTTCCTGAAGCTAGGTCCAAGGAGGTGGGAATGTTGGTAATGCGTTAACTGGAGCAGCAAGGCTAGGGCTATGTCCTCGTATAATATCCAAGGTGAGTCTGTTTTACAATGACTATATAAATTTGTCTTTTTAAAATTTAATTATGTCTGCTGGGACAAATATTTAATGGTGTTTTCTTTTTTTTCATTATTTATAATTTTATAGTGCCGTTTTCTTGACACCACATTGATCTTAATTTGAATTTTTTTGGAGAAATGCAAGTACCTCCAGTTTGTGTTTAAATGTTTGTCACAAGAAGAATAGTTGGACCCAGGAAACTGAGATCTAGTCCAAGTAAAGAAAAATAATGTGATTTTGTTGACTGTAGGTTGCTAATGATGCTCCAGGAAGAGGAATTCTAGCTGAATTGGAAGCTGATGGGGTCAATACTTCTTACATTGTGGTAAATTGTATTTTCTTCTGAAGTCCCTTTAGATTAGTACCTTTTATTGAAACTTTGCAAGTATTGGAAAATATATCTTGATAACCTTAATTATCTATGAATATATCTCTAGGGTTTATAGTACATATGGTTAAAACTTCAAAGAGTCCTCTTGCCAAACCCAACTCTTCTAATTCGTAGCTTGATGCAACACAGAAATCACGGCACAATCAAATCACACAAAAGCTAGAAAGGTCCGAGTCAAACCTTAAATTTAATAAGTTTATTATTAGAACTCTTGATCTCTTTAACTTGTTTAACTATGATGCTAAACCATTGCCTGTACCTAGAGGTGTAAAATAGGGAAGCCAAAGTCTTTGTTGGTTAACAGATTTTTTTTGATCATTAAATAGCTGCTAAGAGGCAGCACCCTTGTATTATATCAAAAAAGTTTATTACATATTCATGCAGGACCAATAAGTATCAGTCCAAAATGTCCCTCTAGCATATACTATCTGCCTGATATCACCTAACATCTAACTTCAACATCTAAACCTTCTCCAATATGGCCGACCCCTATCTATCACAGTTATAGTGATTGTACATATACATAGCAAAATATTGTAAACTTATCATAATTTTATCATCTTATCTTCCTTTCCCTGCCGCATGCATCCTCAACAGCCCTGACCTTGATTGGACAGTCTGAGCTGCAATCTGTGTGGATAACCACCTCCGCCTCCTTTAACAGGTCCAGTCTTGACATAATTTCTTTGTTCGAGTCCTCATTCCCCAGTCGCTTTATCATCCTCCCCATCGCTTACTAGGCCCTCTGTCGCCAAATACTTCTGCAGGCACCTAGTGCCACCTTCCATCGACAAATCCAGCAGTTTCTTTAGGAATAATGCATTTCTTCTCACCACCTCCCGCCTTTGCTGGATAGGTGAAGCATCCACCAGACTGAGTAGTGGATACTTTGAAAGATACCAACTGCTGATTGGCACAATCTGATAGATTTGTTTAAATAAAATTCTTTGACTAGTGTGTAGATGTTTTGGGTTTGAAGAGTTTTGAGGTTTGCTTGTGTGTTATTGACTTTTGAATATTGCACAATGAAAGAAATATGCAAAATACAACTAATCTAATACTGAAAATTGAATTCAGGCTTCTGATTTCTTTATTGTAGCAAACAAGAAAGACAAATGTAATGTCCCTACTAGTTAGAGATCATTAACTTGCAAAATAGATTGTTAGAACACAACAAACATATATATATATATATATATAATCTAAATTGCAATCTAACTTTAATACTTAATTAATGTAATCATAATTTTCATCTAATAAAAAGGATACGAATGCCATACGAAAGTATGTCCTTAGGCGGCCGTGAAGTTCGCCTTCTTGGAACCCCTTGGTCCCAAGCCCTCCAGGAAATCGAAGATGAGTTCGAATCCTGTCTTGGGTGTAACCTCTTACACCCAAGCCATCCAAGGAAGACCCTTGTCTACCCCTTGCCTTGGGTGATGCCTCCATCATCCAAGTCCTCAGAGGGGACCGTCCAGATCCATCTCTTCTTGGATGAATTTAATCAACCAAGCCATATATATGCATATAGATATTTAGTATATATATTGCCCTAGGGATTATCATAATCCCTCCTTAGACTAAGTGAGTTTCCTCCCTATAGCCCCAACATGTAATAACATTTATAATACATTCTTGCATTTGATTGCTATTTTCCATTCCATAATCCACATTTACATATTCCTGATTTAACATGTATTCCCTAACATTGTAATCACATTTATAATACATTCTTGCATTTGATTGCTACTTTCCATTCCATAATCCACATTTACATACTCCTGATTTAACATGTATTCCCTAACATATATTCATAAAAATGTTCATTAATCATTATTCACATTTATTTATTATGTATATTCCTAACTGTTCATTAATATGTATTCATTAACATATATTTTCACATATCCATTTAACATATGTTTACACATATTCCTAAAAACCATTCCTTAATATATGTATAAAAATATTCATTAATATATATTAAATATCCATTAATTATATTTATTAACATATATATTAAATTATTCATTCATTAATATATATATATATATTAAATATTAATTACTTATATTTATTAACATATACATTAAATAAGCATTAATTACATTTAGTGGGGTGTAGTGGCCGACAGATCTGCCATTATATAAAAAATGAATAATTACTGTCATACGTGTTGTAGTCTATATTACTCTTACTACTAAATTCTGCATTCAAACCTTATTAGCCTTCATATCTTTATTACTATATTCATATAATCAAACATTAGTGATACATGTAATCATAAATATGCACTAGTATATATGTGTGTGTGTGGTACACACGTCCACACACATATATATTTTATGACCCTTACCGTTCTTACCTGTTCGCAGATCGTAGTTGATGTTGGCGTTCCCAATCTCCAGCGCTCCGTTTGTATCCTTACCTATTCCTCCCCCTTTGCCCCTACGTGCAACAAGCTATATAAACATGTAAAGGACTCATGGCATGTTGAGTCACAACGCTCAAAAGGAGACGTGGCTTTCTTTCCGAGTCGCGTCTTTTTCCATACAAACAATGCTTGGGAAAGACATGACCCAAGGAAAAGGGCAGTCCGCACTCAGCGAGATTAATATAGGAATTACGCGCGAGGACATAATTCATTCGCTAATAAAATATTTAATATCTGTGATTACTGTTATTACTGTGCTTCTGTGACTAAATTAAAGCCAAATAGTGGTAGGTAGTTGGATAGTGGTTGGGTGGATAACTAAGAACTGAGTTGGCATGGGTTAAAGCTGCCAGCTTCTAGAGGGCAGATCAGGCCCCTTGGATGCAATCCATCCTGGCCACCAATTCAAATTGAAAAATCTATAAAAGGCAGAGGCCTTTCTTTTGTAAAGGGTTAGATTATTGTTAGATTTGTAGACAGTTAGAATAGGTTAGAGTTTTGTAGAAAGTTAGATTTTAGGAGTAGCATAGAAATGCTGCAAAATATTGTTTTAAGGGCAGTCAAAATCAATATATAAACATTGAAGAATGGTGTTTGTTATCTTGGTTTTCTTCTGTTTGCGTGGTTTCTTTCAGCAATTTAGATAGATCTTCTTGGTGTGCAAGTATCTGATGGATTCAGGCTCATACCATTGAGGATATGCTGATTGTGTATCCTTGTGTATGGTTAGACTTATAAATGTTATTCAATTTTCAATTCAAGGTGCAAGTTATATTCAAGTTATTCTTCCTTTCAAGTATATGTTAATTCGCAATATTATATATCTGATTTATATGGTATGTTGCAAATGGAGAAAGAACATTTATAAATTTCGATGTCCTTCCTACATTTCACCGATCGATATATATATGTAAACATAAGAGATCAAGCAATACCTTGATCGGTCATGTCTATTAGACATGACCGATCAAGATATTACTTGATCGTGCCTCTTCAAACCATAATCGAATTAAACTGATAATCTGTGTGTATGCATTTGACATTAAACCCGATACCAATCAGTGTGTAAGCATTTAACATTAAACCCGATACCAATCGGTGTTAAACCTGATACCAATCGGTGTGTTAGCATTAACAATAAACCCGATACCAATCGGTTTTCTGTGCATTATGATTAGTAACCGATGTTAATTGGTATATAGACATTAGTTAAGAACCCGATTGTTAATCGACATTTATATGCAAGGTTATATATATGAATCGAAGGATACGATCACAACTAGATGGTATATCATGCATACAATCGATGATAAATATATAATAACTGATCATCATCATAATCTCATGTGTATATATAAGATAACTGAAGTCTTATCATAGTCTATCGATGAGATAAATGATTGAATGAGAGACTTCATTTATCTCTCATTCAATCATTAATCTTACCGAGGCTATCATGTATCAACAATCCCTCTTAGCTAGGGAAGATAAATGGAAGACAACATATCTAGTATCACATTTCTCATTATGGTCTTATAATCTTACTCTTTAAGGAATCATATCACCTAGACATGTGACATGAAGTATCATCAAACATATGATACAGGAAATCACATCACCTAAGCACGTGACATGAAGTATCACTTAAACGTGTGATACAAAAGTTCATCACATCAACTTGTGATGACAAGATATCGCCTAATCACGTGATATCAGTATTGCCTAAACATGTAATACTTACGAATAAATACATGAGAATAGTTAAATTCTCAACTTATCCAAGTTGTGGTATGTGCACTAAAATTTTATCCAAATGTTTTACCACAACACAATCATGGCATACCAGAGATCCAACATGATAACTGGTTTGAACATCATAAGATCGTCCCTTTATAATGTTTACATACAAGTGTTCATTATCTGAGAGATCGTCACCTCTTAGACATGAACACAGGGGATTTAAATCCATAAAAATCCTAACATGACAAAGAAGTTTTACACATAAAACATCTTAATAAGTATAGGAGTACAAAGCAAATTAAATTTCAATCATACCAAGACCTTTTCTGAAGTGCTCAACTTTCACCCTTGAAAGTGGTTTGGTAAGAATATCTGCTGTCTGATCTCCTGTACAAATGTATTCCAATTGGATCACATTCCTATCTACCATGTCTCGAACATAATGATATGGAATCTCAATATGTTTGGATCTGTCATGAAATACCGGGTTCACTGAAAGTTTTATACAACTTTGGTTGTTGCAATGAGTAACTGTAGGCTTCATTGGTTCACCGAATAACCCCACAAGTAGCTTCCTAAGCCATGCTGCCTCTCAAGCAGCCATGGAGGTTGAAATGTATTCGGCCTCGGTGGAACTCTGTGCTACTGATGACTGTTTTTTGCTAATCTAGGATATCATGGCTGAACCTAAACTGAAATAGCATCCTGAGGTGCTTTTCCTGTCAGTTACACTTCCAGCCCAATCTGAATTTGTGAATCCGTGTAGATCTAGTTCAATTTTTTCATATTTGAGACCAAGTTTTAGGGTACCTTGTAGATATCTCATGATATGTTTTACCACTACTAGGTGTATCTCTTTTGGTTCACACATAAACTGACTCAAGGCATTAACTGCATAACAAATATCTGGTCTCGTATTTACAAGATACATCAGGGACCCAATCATTTGCCTGTATAGAGTAGGATCTGAGGGTTGTGATTCTGCTGCTACTTCCTTAAGTTTATGAAGGTTTGTTTCCATTGGAGTGGTCATGGGTCTGCAGTTTAGCATTCTAAATCTCTTCAAAATGTCCAAGGTATATTTACCTTGGTTTAGTATAATGCCATCAGAATTCTGCCATACTTCCAAACCTAGGAAGTAATGAAGGAGTCCCATGTCCTTCATATCAAATTCTTTAGCAAGGTCTTTCTTACATTGATCTATGAGGTGATCTTTTCCTGTCATTAACAAATCATCAACATATAAAATCAATATCAGCATATCACCTTTGTTTTGCTTATAGTAGAGATTTGGATCTGCATCATTCTTTGAGAAGCCTAGCCCTGAAAGATTAGTGTCAATTCTTTCATACCAAGCCATGGGAGCCCGTTTAAGCCCATAAAGAGCTTTCTTGAGTTTACATACATGAGATTCTACATCATGAATCTCAAACCCTTCAGGTTGCTCTAGGTATACTTCTTGTGTAATCTCTCCATTAAGAAATGTTGTCTTTACATGCATCTGATGTACTTTCCATCCTTTTGCTGCTGCAATGGCTAAGACTGTTCTTACTGAGGTATATCTGGCTACAGGTGCAAAGGTTTCTTCATAGTCAATTCCTTCCTTTTGTGAGAACCCTCTGGCTACAAATCTAGCCTTGTGTTTCTCAATGCTGCCATCTACAACATGTTTGATTTTGAAGAGCCATTTGGAGGTGACAACAGATTTTCCAGCTGGCTTAGGAACAATCTCCCAAACATCATTTTTCATAATGGATTGGTATTCCTCAGACATGGCATTCTTCCAAACTTGATGTTTATGTTCATCTGATACATTAGTAGGTTCTTCTTTTGAAAGATCATTCATGAGAGCAACGTAGTTGGTGAGTTTGTTAGGTGTTTTGCTTTCTCTCAAGGTTCTTGAAGGAGCAACATACTTCTAAGCTTCTTCTACAGTTTTGGTAGCCCATAATGGTCTTTTCTTGAAATTTTCTCTAGGTGGGTTTTGAGTTTCACCTTCATTTTCCTCAATACTCTCCCTCTGAAGCTCAGGAGCAGGGTCTTCCTCTATGCTAGGGATAGGGATATAGACTTCAGGTTCTATTGAGCTTTGGACTCTTTTGAAGGCTAAGTCTTCTTCAAAGATTACATCCCTACTCAGTTCAATATTTCTCTGACCAGGTATATAGATTCTGTAGGCCTTGGAGGTTTCACTATATCCTATAGGTATTCCCCTTTTTCCAGAAGACTTTAATTTTAATCTTTTCTCCTTAGGTACATGAATATAGACAGGACACCCAAATATTCTAAGGTGGCTGATATCTGGCTTTGTTTTAATAAAGACTTCCTCAGGGGTTTTAGCTTCAAGATGGGAGTGAGGACATCTATTTTGTATATATACATCAGTGCTTGTTGCTTCTGCCCAAAGATTGGTATTTAGATTCTGATCAAGAATCATGGCTTTGGCAGTTTCTACAATTGTCCTATTTTTCCTTTCAGCTACCCCATTTTATCAAGGATTATAAGGTATAGTAAGCTCCCTCTTAATCCCAGCATTTTTACAAAAATCTTTAAACAAATCTGAGGTGTATTCCCCCCCATTGTTAGTTCCTAAGGTTTTGATTTTATTTCTTGAGTAGTTTTCTTTTCGTGATTTAAATTTCTTAAACCTATTAGGGATCTCTTTTGATTCTTTACATTTCAGAAAGTAGATCCAAGTTTTCTTAGAGTAGTCATCAACAAATATTACATAATACAAAAATCCCCCTAAAGAAGGTACAGACATAGGTCCACATACATCAAAATGAACTAATTCTAAAACTTTGCTTGTTTTCCTAGTACTATTTTGAAAAACACCTTTAGTATTTTTACCTAGGGCACATCCCTTGCATGCCCCTGAATGATATTGCTTTAACTTAGGTAGACTTGTGACAAGGTTTCCCATTGATGATAAAGCTCTAAAATTCAGGTGACCTAGTTTTCTATGCCAAACTTCATTAGCATTTGTAGTTTCATGGATTAGGGCTAGGTTGGGCTTTGTGCACAGCTCATACAAGTAGCCTTGTCTTTGACCAATGGTTTTAGCTTTCTTGATAGATGAATTCTTTGGCCACGTCAACACTTTGTTGTCCATGAAGGTCACTTTGTACCCATTATCCTCTAGTGCTGATATGGAGATTAGATTTCTCTTGATGCCTAGGATATATAGTACTCCTTTAAGTTGCAATGATACACTTGACTTCAGTTTGATAGCGCAGGTGTCAACTTCTCTGACTAGATGTGTGGAGTCATCTTCGATAGTTACTTCCTCATCTTTCTCCTCTATCATGGAGTTTAGCACTTTTTTAAACCCTGTAATGTGTCTGGATGAGCCACTGTCGATCACCCAGGAGTTAATCTTGTTTGATGCTTGGTTTGTAAGTGCTGAGTAGAGTACATACTTCTCAGAGTCATCTTCCCCTTTAGATTTTCTTGTTTTGGCAAATGTGGCTTGTTGTTTGGCTCTTTCCAGACATTTGGCAACATAGTGTCCGAATTTGTCACATCTGTAGCATTGAATCTGTGAAAGATCCTTCTTGAAGGTGTTCTTGCCATGACGACCTTTCCTGTTCCTAAATTGTTTCTGCTTGCTTTTCTTATTGGAGTTTGTATTTAGGACTTGAATATCTTCATCTATATTCTTTTGTTTGATCCCTTTCTTATTTAACCTTGATTCTTCTTGGAGACAGTCCGCCTTTAGCCTTTCAAATTTTGGAAATTTATCCCTTGCATTGATGCCTTGGACGAATGTTTCCCATATACTAGGCAACCCATCTAGAGCAATGAGTGTTCATTCTTTGCTTTGGATCTCATATCCAAGGGTTGCTAGCTCATCCCTTAGGGCTGATATCCGCATGAAGTAGGCATTGACTGACTCCCCTTTGATCATAGCTATATGATTTATTTCTCTATTTAAAGCCAAGGTTCTACTAGCATTGGATATCTCAAATGCATCTTTAAGTGCTTTGAACATGTTGTAGGCCGTTTCATGTTTCCTTATGATGGGCATAATATTATTCCTCACCCCATCAACTATGATTTTGATGGCCTTTTCATTTCCCTGTATCCAAGTTGCTTTGTCAGGTTCAGTCTCAGGTTCTGTAGTTTCAGTTTTTACAAATGATTCGACTTTATTTTCTCTTAGAATCATCTGAATTCTGAACTTTCATGCTGAGAAGTCATCACCTTCTCTGAGTCTATCTTCGAATCTGATAGTGCTAGCCATTAGGAGAAATGTGATGTTGAATATATGCTTGTCTTGAATTTTCCACAAAATTGAATAACCTCAGGTTCGATTTAACCTGGCTCTGATACCATGTAAATGTTATTCAATTTTCAATTCAAGGTGCAAGTTATATTCAAGTTATTCTTCCTTTCAAGTATATGTTAATTTGCAATATAATAAATCTGATTTATATGGTATGTTGCAGATGGAGAAAGAGCATTTATAAATTTCGATGTCCTTCCTACATTTAACCGATCGATATATATATGCAAACATAGGAGATCAAGCAATACCTTGACCGGTCATGTCTATTAGACATGACCGATCAAGATATTACTTGATCGTACCTCTTCAAACCATAATTGAATTAAACTGATAATCGGTGTGTAACCATTTAACATTAAACCCTATACCAATCGGTGTGTAAGCATTATCGGTGTGTTAGTATTAACAATAAACCCGATACCAATCGGTGTGTTAGTATTAACAATAAACCCGATACCAATCAGTATCCTGTGCATTATGATTAGTAACCGATGTTAATCGATATATAGACATTAGTTAAGAACCCGATTGTTAATCGGGATTTATATGCAAGGTTATATATATAAATCGAAGGATACGATCACAGCTAGATCGTATATCATGCATACAATCGATGATAAATATATAATAACTGAATCATGATCATAATCTCATGTGTATATATTAGATAACTGGAGTCTTATCATAGTCTATCGATGAGATAGATGATTGAATGAGAGATTTCATTTATCTCTCATTCAATCATTTATCTTACCGAGGCTATCATGTATCAACAAGACTGAGCTTTTAAATGTTGTTTAGTTCAATTGTAGGTGTTTGTCTGAGCTACGCCAGAATTGGGTTCTTAGCCATGCATTTGCAGTCTGAAAATCTTCCAAGTTCCCTTGAAGATTGCATCGTTCCTGCGAGGTTGTGAGCCATTTTGGCCAAGCAGGGATTGGTTATGTTGAATCCGTCTAACCACATACCAGTCTTGTTAATTTTAGGTTTCTTAAACCCTTCTTCTTTTCTTTTATTCCCGAGCTTGAGAAACGCAACATCATTTGAGATGCAGACCAGCTTGTTGCAAAACGTAAGGCCCCTTGTGCTCCCAGCAAAACACATCAACCGTTGAGTTATCCCGCAGTCAAGAACTGACATTTGGAACCTTGAGGTTGTCACCTTTGATCAACTAAAACAACATTAGGGCTTCCTTATACAAGAGAGGATAGGATACTCGTTGAGAACATTCTATTTTGCGTTGGCCGGATAGAGTCGTAGCAATGCAACTTTAGACACATCAACAATGAAGTATTCATTCATTCATTTTTAGAACAACAAATTGGATTTGAGCTCTGGAGAAGAGTTTCAGCAGCAAAACAGACTTTTGGGAACAAAAACTCCTTGGAGATTGGAAGGTTGGACGAAACCTCAACATTCCTTGAAGAGGTGGATTCATTTATAATTCATTTTGGGGCTTATTTGCAGTGATATGAATAGAGCTGTGAATAGTAACGTGAATGGTGCTGCAACAGTGACATGAACATTGCTGCTACAGTGATGTGAATAGTGCTTGCAGCAGGTTTAGATTTGTTTGAGCAAGGGTTTGTTAGTATTTCATTGCTAAGTTGTGCTAGGGTTTGGAGGAGATTTTGGGGAGTTTGGCATCACCAAATTTGCATTCAGCATTGTGTTTTAGACCTTCCAGTTATATACATAAATCTCAGACTTGTTGGAGTCCAGATTTGAGTTTGTTTCATCATCAGATTGTCTTCTACATTGCTCATCTCATTGCCATTGGAGTTATGCAACAACCTGGTATGTTGTAACTGCTGAACACTCAAATACTTAGGGTTTGTACTTGCTGTTACAGTCTGATAAATACCTGATTTATTTGTAATCAGACCTCATATTTCACCAATAAAGGGTTCCTTTGGTATTGTTAAGTTGTTTGTCATGTTCTCTCTTATTTGGTACATGTAATTGCAGCACAATCAATCCAAAATTCTAACAACAAACTCAGAAATTCATATCAGACCTAGAAAAATCAGAATTCAAAGGTTTGCCTGCCAAGTGTTTGACAAAATGCCAAACCATCAAAACTGAAAATTAAGGGCAGAACAACAGGGGTTACTTCAGATACGTTCATTCCATCATTCTAGCGGGGCATGTGTCAAAATGATTACCGTCTCGTACCTTCATGGCCATGTTAGTCCTTGAGGGTATTTGGCACCCTGTCCTCAGCTGACCTGTCTTCCACACCACCCCCAACCGCCTTCTTCGCCAAATCATCAGCCATCCTATTACTCTCACAATATATGTGAGTAACTTTAAATTCCTTAAATTTCCTTGTTAGAGTTTGAGTGGGCCTTAGCCATTTCCCTAACTTCCAAGTTGGTGAATCCACACAGCATTGATTGCTACACTGCATTTTAGCCCCAACAGTGCTACTTGGAATTCTACCATATTATTGGTAGCTTCCCCCAAGAATTCTGCTTTCTCACATTATGCCCAAGTGGATTCTTATATCACACCCTGCTCCATTCAGCCTTGGGTTCCCTCTTGAGGCCCCGTCAAAATTAATCTTGACCCACCCTCTTTCGGTTGCTTTCACTCCACATTATCTCTAGGATTGAGA
Source organism: Cryptomeria japonica (assembly GCF_030272615.1). Classification (NCBI taxonomy): domain Eukaryota; kingdom Viridiplantae; phylum Streptophyta; class Pinopsida; order Cupressales; family Cupressaceae; genus Cryptomeria; species Cryptomeria japonica. The sequence goes on along the minus strand of NC_081409.1, from coordinate 32,545,952 downwards.
GGAAGCTCATCCTTCCTGGACCCATTATCAACATTCCTGCACCCATTAACGAGGGTACCTTTGTTGGTTAACATATTTGTCTTTATGAAGAATTTTTTAATTCTAACTCTATTTTCCTAGTTTAATAAAGACAAACTCTATCAATAGTCGGGTAAGTTGTATAATAATTAACTTCTCTTTAATTTTGAAGGTACAACTCTCTTGTGAGATTAAATTTTGATTTTTGAATAATAAACTATGGGGTATACTTTTGACCAGAACACAGAAAGGCATTCAACACTTATTCATAACCACGAGACAAATGATTTTTGAGAATCTTTCTATGTAATGTGCCCTTTTTAGCCGCTCTCGTTTTATGATTGGGTAGCCTATCATTGGCCCTCGTAGGCTAAGACAGTTGTTTAAAGGGTCTTAGTTATCAGAGTAGAAGGCTTATTCCCATCCAGAGTTCAAGTTTGGCCTTTGTTGGACTCAGTTCTACATACTTACTATTTATAGTAAGTTACTATTTCAAGAAATCAAGGTTTTATTTATAGCAGGGCAAATGGATAGGCCTCAATTGTAGTGTTGATCTCATATGTAGATAGATGAGCGAAAAGGATTAATGATTAATTATCACTAAAAGGGCACTTTAATGATAATCTAATATTATAAAGTAAAGTGTACTTTATAATCAATGGGGCCATGACCCTCAATTAAAAACTGTAGACGTATAAAAATGACCATATTCCTAAATGAATATTTTATGTTCATTTTTCTATTTAATTAAATCCAATTTAATTAAATTATCCACATTCTTCTATTTAATTAAGTAAATTACTCAATTTATTTAAATTAAATTCACTATACCCATTTAATGAATAAATCATTTTATTCAATTAAATCTCCCCTATCCACTTTTAATTAAATTCAAATTTAATTAAATAGTTATCCTAAATTGAATAAATCTAATTTATTTAATTTTTCCAAATTTCAACCAAATTGAATGAAAATCATTTAATTCAATTAAAGCCTATTATCCCTCCATCCACTTGCAAAATCCTAAACCCCTTTCTAATCTCTTCTAGAATCTTCTAATCACTTCTAATTAGCCTAACACCTCCTCTAAACTTTGTCACATCCCTAAGCAAGGGGAGGTCACTTCTCAAACCCTTTTACATGGTTAAAACATTTGTTTTAACTCAACCTTCACCCAACCCAAGGGTCTCATCAGGCCTTTAATGCTTTGACCATGATTATCTCTTAATCATTTGCACAAAGATTTATCCTTGGATTAACTCTTAATCCAGTGGGTAAGCCTAACTTAGACTTGACCCTTACCCTCTAGATAACCATGAGGTCTTCTCAGGCCTTTAATGCCTCCAACCCCTTCTCTCAACCCAACCCTATGTTGACATTTGTCACCATTTCATTGGTGCAAATTGTGCACATGGATCCCCAACTTTCAAACTTGGCCCTTGATTTTTCCAATTTTCAATCTTGACCATCCATTGCCCTGTTTGTGCTATAAATAGAGCTCTCATTCCTCCATTTTAAATCATCCAAATTTGTAGTATCACACTTATGCTCAAATACCTTCAAGCTTTCATATCATTTTTATGCTCATCATTTTAGCCTCTTTGAAATCAGGAATTAGTCTAAATATGCATGTTTAGAATAATTTCTTTATCATTTTAGCTCAATCATAGACTAATATAGTATGCTAGGATAGTATTCAAACTAATTTTGTCATTTTATCATTTAGTTTATTGCATTTTTAGAATCATGCATATCTTAGGATGCATTTCATTCTAAAATCTATCAAAGCATCCCTCGTTCTTGCATTTGCCATCCCTAAACCATTTTGCTTAGTGATTTGAGAGCAAAAACATTGGTTTGAGGGACATTGTAAGATAGAGAACCATGGGACCCACCTTGGGAAGCTGAGTAATACGTTATTACTCCATAGCTTGCATCAAGAAGTCTTGTGTGTGTGTGTGGACAAGTCATTTAGCAATTTTTCACATATTAAGTTTTATTGACCCACTTTTCCCACATACATTTCTGGCGCCCACCGTGGGGCGTGACCCCAAATATCAAATCGGTTTTTAAAACTAATCACTTTTGCAGGTCCGCGGGAAACAGGAATCAGCGCGTGGAAAACATTCCCTAGCGCATCGGGTTAACAGTCTAGCGCATCTAGCCCACTGTTCAGCGCGTGGAGTCTCTAGTATAGCGCCTACAGTCCTTTATTTAGCGCATGACTGCCACTAAAATTTTTCCTGTAGGTCTCAGCGCGGAAGAATAACGGAGTAGCGCATCTACAAAATCTATTAGCACTTCGGGTCTGCCTCCTAGCGCATCGAGTTTACCAGTTAGTGCTTGCCATCCATAATCCAGCGCGTGAGGTCTATGCATTAGCGCATCAAATCACCAGCTTTCCTGTGGGTCTGAAACGCAAAAGAAAACCAGAGCAGTGCATTCGCTTCTCTGTTTAGCGCGTTGATACTTCATTTTAGCACATCGAAAATATATTGTAGCGCTTACAGTCTGTTCTGTAGCGCATCACAGACAAAACAAAAAAAAAATAATTTTTTTAAAAAAAATTGTAACCGAACTAAGATTTTAGACTTGTGGAAGTCCCCCAAATCATCTAACATTTTTTTTCCCTGGTTTGCTAACAGGACTCTTAACAATTTTCTTGCAGGCGGAGCGGGCCATTTTTCTTTTAAAAGTGATTTCTTTTGTTGACCACCAAACCGTCGAATTTACTTTGTTGACCGCATTCATTTTCATAGATTAGAAAATCATTGCTTTGCACGGATAAAATAAACACCATGTTTTCGTGGAGCAACATTTCCACATAGATTTTAGCAAATCACTGAATTGACAGGATAAAATAAACCAACTTGATTGCTTTGTCTCGAAAGTGAAAGGAATATGCTCTCCCCTTAACTGGGTGATCAAAAATCCAGACCACTCTTACAGCTTTCTTTACTTCAAGCAATAAAATCTTTAGTAGGCTTGCCTTCCCGAGGAGTTGCAATCAACTCTTAAAGCCGTTTATGGCCGGTGTGAAGGGAACGACCTAAGTGGAGAACGACTTTGACGCCAAGAATTCCAACCCACTATAATCAAAAGTGGAAAGTGACGAAAGTCCTTTTCAACGGTTGCGCATAGTGATTAGCCTTCCCCCAGTATCCTTGAGATACGTAAAGCCTTTGTTCTAAAGGTTGGGAAGTCTCCTGAGGGAGTTTATCACTGACGACCGAACGGGAAGCCTGATTATGAACCATAGAAATAGAAACTTTGAACAGAGTCAGTAACCAGACATTTATAACATCATAGTGCAAGGGTGGGGAAGAATCCGCTGCCAGGATTATTCACCATATATCTTCCAAGATAACTACTCAACTGTGAAGCAATTCACTTTGAGTTAATTTCTGGCAAAAGACAAAAAAACGGGCGCCTCTAGGGGGTGACACGGCTGTTTGAGCTGACGGAGTATCGAGACTAGTGGGCTATGATGTTATTTATAACCCTTGACTAAAGAGTCTATCTGAAGTGTATTATTTGTATCAAACCTGTTAAAACATTGGGGATTTGAACACATCCTCCCAGAACATACACTTTTTGTTGGATTAGGCAAAATGGTTTATACTTTTTATGCTGTGTTTGCATTTATTACTTCAGAAAATCATCCTTAAAACTTGAAAAATTTGCAACAAAAATCAAAAAATTCACAAAAACCAAACCAAAGAAAAATCAGGGCAGTTTAGCGCATAAGAGCAACCTCTTAGCGCGTGGAATATTTCTATTAGCGCATCCAAACCACTAGTTAGTGCGTTGGTTCAAAACAGTAGTGTTTCATCTCAAGGCAAAACAGTGTAAAATCCTTTAGCGCATCAGAAAAACAGTCTAGCGCGTGGAAGCAACAACTTAGCGCGTGAAGACCAAACATTAGCGCATAAAGTCCGACAGTTAGCGCTTAGCAGACCTAGGATAGCGCATAGATTTTTCAAGAGTTGGGAAACCAATTTTAACAGTCCCAAAACTTTAGCGCTTGTCTAGGGGCAGCCTAGTGCGTGTGCTTGTTATTTTAGCGCATAGAGGAATTTCAGTAGCGCATGTAGACTCTGTTCTAGCGCGTGATAAAAAGCAGAAAAACAGAGAGAAAAACAGAGAAAATTTTGGAAATTTCAAAAACATTTTTAGAAGCATTTTTCATCAACATCATTTTCATCAAACCAGAGTGACAAAAACAAATCACTAAAACTATTTCTTGAGCAAAATTTGTGTCAAAACGAATGCTGTTAGAATCCTAAATGAGTCGCGCAATAGAGGACGTCTCTCCTATCATAATCCGGAAATCTCATCATCAGTATCAACAGAATCCTTTACCATCTTACGGATTTTTATCTCAAAACACTTGTTTAAAATTTTCAAATTGTCAAATCAAGTTTCCAGATCGGGAAGCTTTTATCCATATCATTTGACACGCTTTATCGTGAAGGGGCATCTAAAAGCCTTCAATTTGATAGAGTAAGATTTGAAATTTTCAAAACAAGAAACAACTAAATCCAAACCAATCAAAGGAAACCATTGATCACTCATGCATGACTAATCCCCTTATTCTGAGAAGAAGGAACCTTTATTGTAACATCACGTTGAAGAAACAACAACCTAGTTTTGCCAATTTTCAATCTTGACCAACCATTGCCCTGTTTGTGCTATAAATAGAGCTCTCATTCCTCCATTTTAAATCATCCAAATTTGTAGTATCACACTTATGCTCAAATACCTTCAAGCTTTCATATCATTTTTATGCTCATCATTTTAGCCTCTTTGAAATCAGGAATTAGTCTAAATATGCATGTTTAGAATAATTTCTTTATCATTTTAGCTCAATCATAGACTAATATAGTATGCTAGGATAGTATTCATACTAATTTTGTCATTTTATCATTTAGTTTATTGCATTTTTAGAATCATGCATAGCTTAGGATGCATTTCATTCTAAAATCTATCAAAGCATCCCTCGTTCTTGCATTTGCCATCCCTAAACCATTTTGCTTAGTGATCTGAAAGCAAAAACATTGGTTTGAGGGACATTGTAAGATAGAGAACCATGGGACCCACCTTGGGAAGCTGAGTAATACGTTATTACTCCATAGCTTGCATCAAGAAGTCTTGTGTGTGTGTGTGTGGACAAGTCATTTAGCAATTTTTCACATATTAAGTTTTATTGACCCACTTTTCCCGCATACATTTCTGGCGCCCACCGTGGGGCATGACCCCAAATATCAAATCGGTTTTTAAAACTAATCACTTTTGCAGGTCCGCGGGAAACAGGAATCAGCGCGTGGAAAACATTCCCTAGCGCATCGGGTTAACAGTCTAGTGCATCTAGCCCACTGTTCAACGCGTGGAGTCTCTAGTATAGCGCCTACAGTCCTTTATTTAGCGCATGACCGCCACTAAAATTTTTCCTGTAGGTCTCAGCGTGGAAGAATAACGGAGTAGCGCATCTACAAAATCTATTAGCGCTTCGGGTTTGCCTCCTAGCGCATCGAGTTTACCAGTTAGCGCTTGCCGTCCATAATCCAGCGCGTGAGGTCTATGCATTAGCGCATCAAATCACTAGCTTTCCTGTGGGTCTCAAACGCAAAAGAAAACCAGAGCAGCGCATTCGCTTCTCTGTTTAGCGCATCCAGCAAACAGTGTAGCGCGTCGATACTTCATTTTAGCGCATCGAAAATATATTGTAGTGCTTACAGTTTGTTCTGTAGCGCATCACAGACAAAACAAAAAAAAAAAATTTTTTTTTAAAAAAATTGTAGCCGAACTGAGATTTTAGACTTGTGGAAGTCCCCCAAATCATCTAACATTTTTTTTCCCTGGTTTGCTAGCAGGACTCTTAACAATTTTCTTGCAGGCGGAGCGGGCCATTTTTCTTTTAAAAACGATTTCTTTTGTTGACCACCAAACCGTCGAATTTACTTTGTTGACCGCATTCATTTTCATAGATTAGAAAATCATTGCTTTGCACGGATAAAATAAACACCATGTTTTTGTGGAGCAACATCTCCACATAGATTTTAGCAAATCACTGAATCGACAGGATAAAATAAACCAATTTGATTGCTTTGTCTCGAAAGTGAAAGGAATATGCTCTCCCCTTAACTGGGTGATAAAAAATCCAGACCACTCTTACAGCTTTCTTTACTTCAAGCAATAAAACCTTTAGCAGGCCTGCCTTCCCGAGGAGTTGCAATCAACTCTTAAAGCCATTTATGGCCGGTGTGAAGGGAACGACCTAAGTGGAGAACGACTTTGACGCCAAGAATTCCAACCCACTATAATCAAATGTGGAAAGTGACGAAAGTCCTTTTCAACGGTTGCGCGCAGTGATTAGCCTTCCCCCAGTATCCTTGAGATACGTAAAGCCTTTGTTCTAAAGGTTGGGAAGCCTCCTGAGGGAGTTTATCACTGACGACTGAACGGGAAGCCTCCTGAGGGAGTTTATCACTGACGACCGAACGGGAAGCCTGATTACGAACCATAGAAATAGAAACTTTGAACCGAGTCAGTAACCAGACATTTATAACATCATAGTGCAAGGGTGGGAAAGAATCCGCCGCCAAGATTATTCACCATATATCTCCCAAGATAACTACTCAACTGTGAAGCAATTCACTTTGAGTTAATTTCTGGCAAAAGAGAAAAAGACGGGCGCCTCTAGGGGGTGACACGGCTGTTTGAGCTGACGGAGTATCGAGACTAGTGGGCTATGATGTTATTTATGACCCTTGACTAAAGAGTCTATCTGAAGTTTATTATTTGTATCAAACCTGTTGAAACATTGGGGATTTGAACATATCTTCGCAGAACATACACTTTTTGTTGGATTAGGCAAAATGGTTTATACTTTTTATGCTGTGTTTGCATTTATTACTTCAGAAAATCATCCATAAAACTTGAAAAATTTGCAACAAAAATCCAAAAATTCACAAAAACCAAACCAAAGAAAAATCAGGGCAGTTTAGCGCATAAGAGCAACCTCTTAGCGCGTGGAATACTTCTATTAGCACATCCAAACCACTAGTTAGCGCGTTGGTTCAAAACAGTAGCGTTTCATCTTAAGGCAAAACAGTGTAAAATCCTTTAGCGCATCAGAAAAACAGTCTAGCGCGTGGAAGCAACAGCGTAGCGCGTGAAGACCAAACATTAGCGCATAAAGTCCGACAGTTAGCGCTTAGCAGACCCAGGATAGCGCATAGATTTTTCAACAGTTGGGAAACCAATTTTAACAGTCCCAAAACTTTAGTGCGTGTCTGGGGGCAGCCTAGTGCGTGTGCTTGTTATTTTAGCGCATAGAGGAATTTCAGTAGCGCATGTAGACTCTGTTCTAGCGCGTGATAAAAAACAGAAAAACAGGGAGCAAAACCTGGAAAATTTTGGAAATTTCAAAAACATTTTTAGAAGCATTTTTCATCAACATCATTTTCATCAAACCAGAGTGACAAAAACAAATCACTAAAACTATTTCTTGAGCAAAATTTGTGTCAAAACGAACGCTGTCAGAATCCTAAATGAGTCGCGCAATAGAGGACGTCTCTCCTATCATAATCCGGAAATCTCATCATCAGTATCAACAGAATCCTTTACCATCGTACGGATTTTTATCTCAAAACACTTGTTTAAAATTTTCAAATTGTCAAATCAAGTTTCTAGATCGGGAAGCTTTTATCCATATCATTTGACATGCTTTATCGTGAAGGGGCATCTAAAAGCCTTCAATTTGATAGAGTAAGATTTGAAATTTTCAAAACAAGAAACAACTAAATCCAAACCAATCAAAGAAAACCATTGATCACTCATGCATGACTAATCCCCTTATTCTGAGAAGAAGGAACCTTTATCGTAACATCACATTGAAGAAACAACAACCTAGTTTTGCCAAATTCATCAAGAGAAACATGTTCTTATACATAAATTGTCAACTCTTCAAATCTCATCGGGTATTCGTTCATCACGTCAAACGTTATATTCAAAACAAATCTAGCAAATTTGATAAGGAACCCTTGGAAACAAGAGCATACTCTCAAAAGTCTGCTTTTAATTAAACCATAAACCGCAGCGGAAAGATCAATCCAGTATTCTTGCCCAACGAGTGCATCACGTATAACACATCTCGACCAGAACCACCCACCCCTGAGCAACACATCGAAGAGGATTTTGTCCCTTTTGTCACCGAAAGTTTTTACTAAAATGCCTGTTACTCGCTCTCAAAGCAACAAACAAAGCGAGGCACACGTTGAGTCCAGCATGAATCGAAGATTGTCAAATCCTTTTGAAGTTCCACCCGTAGAAGAACCTGAAATTACTGAAGCACTTCTTCGGGAATGTTAGGAAAACCCTTCCAAAAACTTGTAGAAAAGCTCATGGAAAATGACAAAGAAAAATATCTGCTCATGCTTACAAGCAAAGGCGTTAAACTTCCCGAAAATTTAGACCCAACCATTTTTCAAACCGGATCTCGACAATATGCATATCAAGAACAACAAAGAGAAGAAGAAACTCACATACCTGAGCAACATATTCCAGAGCAACACATTCCAGAACAACGCATACCAGAAATGCGTATACCTGAGCTAGAAACACCAGAGCAAAATATACCATTTACCACACCTTTTCAGTTGAGAACCAATACAATGCAAGAACTTTTCCCTCGACAAGACAATATACATTTGGCAGCCCTTACTCAACAAATGCAAATGTTGCAAAGGCAAATGCAGGATATGCAACAAGGGACAGCAGTGCGGTACTCTTTAAACGAAATCTGTCCTTATCCATTTGATAGAAGATTGAACATGGTACCTTTTCCACCAAACTCAGACGTTCCCAAATTTGATAAGTATGATGGGAAAAGTGATCCCCGAGATCATGTTCGGGGATTTTGCACACTGAGCCTTGAATTTGCTCATGATGACACCTATTTGATGAGGTTATTTCCCAAAAGCTTGGGAGGGCAAACCATGGAATGGTTATCCAAAATCTCACCGCCTGTGAGATCATTTGATGAGTTGGTTAACAAATTCATAACCCACTATTCCTACAACATCCAACATGCCATAACCATGCTAGATGTTTGCAATACCAAACAAAAGAACAACGAAACATTCATGGTATTCCTTCAACGCCGGCGACGCATGGCCTCCAGATATCCTCGAGATATTCCCGAAAAGGAGAAAATGGAAATCTTCATTGATAACTTAAATGGCGAAATGAGTTACAGATTGAAACTTCAATGCATACCATCTTTCGCTAAATTGATTGAAAATGGCATTCAAGTGGAAGAAGCTTGTGTCAAAAAGGGAACGCTCAAATTTTACAAGGAAGGAACAAACTCATCAAACTACAATAACCAGAACAACACCAACCTTGACAAATCTCGATTTTGGACTCAAAACAAAAATGAAGGCAATAGTGAAACACATGATCTCAAATCTAAGCAACCAGCGCTTGCATTATCCGGAAATCCTCAAAACACGAAAAATCCTAAAAATGCTACTCCTAGTGCTAACACATATGCACAAAACACTGATTAAGGACAACTCAACACAAATAACACCAACGATACTCAAAGCAAAAACATGAATCCAGGACCTAACAACAATTCACGCAACATGAATAATTTCCAAAAGCGTATCTTCACACCACTGGGGCAATCACTAGAATCAGCATTCAGAGAACTTTTGGCAAACAAAATTCTTTCTTTGCCTCCAATCAACAACTATGAACCCTTAATCAAACCACCTTGGTGGAATGATTCACACTATTGTGATTTCCATCGCAACAAGGGTCATAGGACAAATGAGTGTATCAGATTGAAACATATAGTATAGGACATGATTGATCGAGGTGACTTAACGGTCGATGGTCTCAAAACAAATGGTGATCACGGAGCCTTTAAAAATTCTCTCCCAAATTACAACAAACATGGAGCATCAACTTCAGATGATACACGCGGAGCTCGTATGAATCACATCTACAACAACACCATCAACCACATATCAGCTGAAGATCATCAAGTAAATGTCATCACCATTCGAGATCAGCATGATCATGAATCTGTCAATGTCACAACCCGAACTCAGAAATATGTCTTGAAAGGACATACTGCACCTACAACTACCACATCAAAAATCCAATATGACTTGGTTAGCCAACTACGCAAGACTCCAGCGCAGATATCTATACTCGAATTGCTGAAACTATCGCCAAAGCACAAAGACATATTAGAACAAGCGCTATTGGAAACCAATGTACCTCAAAATTTGGATACAGACAGATTTCAAGCCATGGTCGCCCATATGACAGGACCTCATAACCTCACCTTCTCAGAGCATGATGATGCTTCCTTGATCCATCCACATAATACTCCTCTCCATATCGAAGTCATTGTTTGCAAACACCGAGTCAAAAGAGTCCTAATAGATGGAGGAGCTGGCCTTAATATATGTACTTTAAAGCTTATCCGTGCATTAGGCTTCTCAGAAGAATCTATTGATCCTTGCAAGAAGATTACCATAAAAGCATATGATGATGAGGAATGGTCCTCTAAAGGAACAGTGATATTACCTATTCAAGTAGGACCAGCACAAAAGGATACTATATGTCAGGTCTTGGACATAGATCTAACCTACAATATTTTGTTAGGACGACCCTGGATACATGAAATGCAAGCAGTACCTTCTACGTATCACCAGTGTGTCAAGTTTCCTTATGATGGACAAGAAATATCCATATCTGCTGATCACAATCCATTTCAACATTGCAGCGCAATGGGGGCAGCCCAGGACAGTTTGGTTCCTCATAATAGAGAAAAACAAAAATCTTCAATATCAGATCCACAAACAGCCAAATCCAACTCCTTATGGAGAGACTTCAAACAGAAAATGCAAATCAAAGACCAAGGTATGGGAGAATACTCTTTGGAGCCTTTATGTTTGGCTAAATTGCCAACATCACCTAGATCTCATGGATTGCCTACTACATCAACACATCTGGTCACTCAGCCCATTACCAAATTTGATGGTACTTTCGTCCAACTGGGCACTCTCGCACATGAATCAGAAGATAAGGATATTCTTAGTTGGTTATACAAAGATGAGGAAGAAGATCATAGAGTAGCCGCTTTGGACATTGTTCTACCAACACACCTGTATGGAAAAGGCTACTTAATCATGAAGCAAATGGGATATGGCGGTAAAGGACCTATTGGAAAACGCAAAGGAGGAGTCACTGAACCTATAGATCTTCCTTCACAACCTAGCAGAAACAAAGCAGGATTGGGTTCTAAACTCACGTTCCTATTGAAACGACCGCCACACCTACCTACCAAACCTCAATGGAAAGTAAAGACGAAGTACAAAGAAGAATCCTGGCAGGAAGCACTCTTTGAATCTGCAGAAACAATCCGCAAGGCACGGGAACGTCAAGATCAGAAGTTGCATCAGGAAAAGCTTCTAAGTCATAAGAAGGCCCTATCTGCAGCAGTAACTCATATTCATACACCAATATCTCAAGAACAAATCATGTCATCTCCAGATACCGTTATTCCTCCCCGAGGAAGCACAGTCTATGAACAAATCCAGAAAGTAGAAGACGGATCTGACACAGAATCAACAAAAACCATCAAAATGGTATCCATCATCAAAGATTTGTTTTCACCGTATAACATACCAGTTTACAGCACAGATAGAATCTGGGATGATACCTATGAGACGGATTCCAATGAATATGAATGGGGTACCTGCTTCAATGCTACTACAGATATCCCTAGTGATACTGATTCTATATCTATCTCCCAAGAAGAACATAACACAGAAGATAGGCCTCTTGAATTTGGACCGCAGAATATCTATGACGCCGAGGAAAGCGAACAGGAACATTATGAGCAAGTATATGTAGAGGATAATACCATCGAAGACCTCGACAAAATCCTGAACTTCTTTAAAACCAAGAACAATCACGATGAAAACTCTATCCTAACACTCACAGTAGCCGAACTTAATCCACCTAATGATTCCTTACCACTTGTCTTTCCTGACCTCATCGATTGGGATGAACCTGAAATCCATGATATACCAATTTTCCCAAATGACGAATCTATTATCCATTACCTATGTACCGTAAATCCGGAAACAGCCTCTGCCAGTGAACACAATAACGATCTCTACAAACCAGGGAGTGCCAAGTCTCTCAGTCGCAAAATGAACCAAATAAAGGATCTACTGCTGAAAACCAGTCAATGGCAGTTCTAGATCACAAAAAAGTAAAAATAAAGGATGCATCTGAGGGTGAAAACCTTTTTAAGGCACCTAACGATGGGAGACTTGACACTCTTCCTGAGCACTTTCATGAGCGATCACCCATATTGATTGAGCCCACTCAATCAATCAACATTGGTACCACGGAAGCAGCCAGAAACATACACCTTGCAGAATCTCTGACAGAGGTAGAAAGATCAGCATTCATCATTTTCTTTAAAGAACAGCAAATTAACTTTGCTTGGTCATATGCTGATATGCCTGGAGCGGATCCACACTTAATCATGCATCATCTGTCCATTTCTACAGGAGTTAAACCAGTAAAGCAAAAGCTACGAAAGATGAATCCACAGGTGGCACTCATGGTCAAAACTGAACTAAAGAAACTATTAGATGTCGGATTCATTCGACCCATTGACTATGCATAATGGATTTCCAACATCGTTCCAGTATCAAAACTAGATGGTAGTATCAGAATATGCATTGACTTCAGAGACGTCAATAAAGCTTGTCCAAATGACGACTTTCCTCTGCCCAGTATCGACATCATTGTAGATCTCACAGCAGGCCATGCAATGCTCTCACTGATGGACGGTTTCTCAGGCTATAATCAAATCAAAATAGCCCCAGAAGATCAAGATAAAACCGCGTTCCCCTGTCCTTGGGGAACGTACTGTTGGAATGTTATGCCTTTTGGTTTAAAGAATGCAGGGGCCACTTATCAAAGAGCAATGACCACAATATTCCATGACATGATGCATACATTTATGGAAGACTATGTGGATGATTTACTAGCTAAATCCTTCACCAGAGCAGAACATCTCAGCATCCTGACAAAGATTTTTGATCGATTGGAGAAATTCCAAGTCAGGCTTAACCCTAAGAAGTGTGTCTTCGGGATTACATCAGGCAAGTTACTAGGCTACATAGTCTCAGCTAAAGGTATTGAAGTAGATCCAGCAAAGGTACAAGCCATTATGGACATGCCACCACCAAAGACTATCAGTCAACTCAGATCTCTACAAGGATGACTTCAATCAATCAGGCGATTCATCGCTCAGCTAGCAGATAAAAGTCTACCATTTAACCATTTACTACACAAAAATGTACCATTCAAATGGGAGGCCAAGTGTGTAGAATCTAGACCCTAGACGCGCTAAACCGGTAAACCCGAACTTTGAAAATAAAAAAAGACTAAAAACGACAAAATAAAAAGTCAAAAAAGGGTCAAAAACATTGACTTACTGGTGGTCCATGCGCTACAGGTCTCCGGTACCTCCGAATGCACTCGAAACGGTGTCTATGATACGGAATAGGCATTTTCTCTGTAGACCAAATTCTCTTTCTCCAAAGTCAATAAAGCACAAATGAATCTAATTCAAGCCCTTTTCCCCTTTTATAGGAGGAAAATGAAATTAGGGTTAGCCGAATGGACCTGTAATATGGTCGCGGTCTCCCCTATACCATAACATTTGTAACTTATCGAGAGATGAATCAATTTACACACATTTTACATGCACGAAATCATACACATCATACGCAACTCATCAAATCAAATCAAAAATTTTCAAAAAAATTGATTCATCTCCCGAGGGGGCATCACCATCAAAATATCGAATCTGGGGCATCACACATCAAATCAAAGTCGGGGCATGACTTGCAAATCATAAGAGCGATACAAAAATTGCATTTGATCATAAATCACAAAAACACATCATTTTCTTTGAAATAACATGTGCACACACGTCACTTCAAAGAGGGGCAAAATGTAGACGTATAAAAATGACCATATTCCTAAATGAATATTTTATGTTCATTTCTCTATTTAATTAAATCCAATTTAATTAAATTATCCACATTCTTCTATTTAATTAAGTAAATTACTCAATTTATTTAAATTAAATTCACTATACCCATTTAATGAATAAATCATTTTATTCAATTAAATCTCCCCTATCCACTTTTAATTAAATTCAAATTTAATTAAATAGTTATCCTAAATTGAATAAATCTAATATATTTAATTTCTCCAAATTTCAACCAAATTGAATGAAAATCATTTAATTCAATTAAAGCTTATTATCCCTCCATCCCCTTGCAAAATCCTAAACCCCTTTCTAATCCCTTCTAGAATCTTCTAATCACTTCTAATTAGCCTAACCCCTCCTCTAAACTTTGTCACATCCCTAAGCAAGGGGAGGTCACTTCTCAAACCCTCTTACATGGTTAAAACATTTGTTTTAACTCAACCTTCACCCAACCCAAGTGTCTCATCAGGCCTTTAATGCTTTGACCATGATTATCTCTTAATCATTTGCACAAAGATTTATCCTTGGATTAACTCTTAATCCAGTGGGTAAGCCTAACTTAGACTTGACCCTTACCCTCTAGATAACCATGAGGTCTTCTCAGGCCTTTAATGCCTCCAACCCCTTCTCTCAACCCAACCCTATGTTGACATTTGTCACCATTTCATTGGTGCAAATTGTGCACATGGATCCCCAACTTTCAAACTTGGCCCTTGATTAAACCTTTCAATCTTGACCATCCATTGCCCTGTTTGTGCTATAAATAGAGCTCTTATTCCTCCATTTTAAATCATCCAAATTTGTAGTATCACACTTATGCTCAAATACCTTCAAGCTTTCATATCATTTTTATGCTCATCATTTTAGCCTCTTTGAAATCAGGAATTAGTCTAAATATGCATGTTTAGAATAATTTCTTTATCATTTTAGCTCAATCATAGATTAATATAGTATGCTAGGATAGTATTCATACTAATCTTGTCATTTTATCATTTAGTTTATTGCATTTTTAGAATCATGCATAGCTTAGGATGCATTTCATTCTAAAATCTATCAAAGCATCCCTCGTTCTTGCATTTGCCATCCCTAAACCATTTTGCTCAGTGATCTGAGAGCAAAAACATTGGTTTGAGGGACATTGTAAGATAGAGAACCATGGAACCCATCTTGGGAAGTTGAGTAATACGTTATTACTCCATAGCTTGCATCAAGAAGTTCTGTGTGTGTGTGTGGACAAGTCATTTAGCAATTTTTCACATATTAAGTTTTATTGACCCACTTTTCCCGCATACAAAAACAACTTAAACTACATTTATATTTATTGAGTTGAGTGCCCAAGTATAAGGAGATAATATAAAGTTTTTTATTAAAAACCTAAAAGTGGATTTCAAATGAATATTAAATGCAACTAAGAGGTCGACTTCCTTTGTGAGGCTATTTAAAGGTTCTAAAAGCAAAAAAGAGATTCGTTCTTGAAGACATTTTTAACTTGTGCTTTGATATGAGAGCTGTGTATAGAAATACACAAGGGTTTCAGTCATTTCTAGCATTGGAGAATGAAAACTCTTCAATGTTTATGGAATTCTGAGGCTGTGCAATACCAGTTGATATTATTGTTTGAGGAGAGCTTCATTGTGGAGTTCTATTTGTGCATATTGGTGAAAAATTCAAAGGTTTTACAAGGGTTTGATGTGCTGCTTCAGTACCCGTGAATAGTGACGCTACAGTAACATGAATAGTGCATGCTACAGTGGAACTCTTCTCTCTTGGCACCTATGTCTGGTCCATTCGTTTGTAATTTCTAGAATTATATTCACTATTGAAAGGTCTAGTGCTATGCTGTATAAAGAACAGTACCAGGTGCAAGCATTCTCACTTTTCATTGTTGTTTCTGCTTCTCACAGTGGTAGCATGATTTGGAAGAAAAGTTCCTTGTTTCCTTAGCGAATCATCCTTATTTTATAATCAGAATTTCTCTTATAGTTTTCAGACAATCAGTGAGGGTGTTGTTAGGCTGTGTAAAGGAAGCAAGGCGAATGCTTGATGAAATGACTATGAAGGTTTAATTGCTATTTCTGACTTATTGTGTTTCATGCAATATGTTTGATAAAATGCCAAGTTGTTGTATGAGTGTCTTTTCAGAATATTATTGCCATGAACTCATAGTGATATCTAATCATTATTTAGAATAGTTGTATATCAGTAATATACTTGGTTTGCTTCTAATGAAGGAGATATCAGGTTGCATGCCAAGTGTTTGATGATTTGTCAAGCAGCTGTAGTTATTATTTTTAGTCACTTATATGCATGAATAAGGTCAAAATCAGTTGGCATATCATTTCTATGACATTGATAGTCAATATTTCATGGTTAGAGGCATTCAAAAACATCAATTAGAGCAAACAAGACCGAAACAATACAAATAGAAACTCATAACAGCAAGTTCAGACATTGTATGCAAAGTGTTCGACAATATTCCTTGAGGGTTTAATCAGCAACTTGAGGTCAGATTAGTCAAGGGATACTACATTCTATAAACAAATATATCTGAATTTCATAACAATACTCTAGTAAAATCTCTTATGTCTTTAACTATATGTAAAATTTATGACTTCGTTTATGATTTCAATGTTCATTCTAATATAGGCACTGAAAATGCAGGTTTCAGAAACAGGAAATTCGCCATTCACTTATGTTATTGTTGATGAACAAACGTGAGTACCTCTTTATGTTTTTAAATTAGCATCTTGCAATGCGTGTAATAATATGCCATCTTTCCACTGTTTATGCTCTTGGTCATATAGAATCTAGGATAATGAATCTAAAATATGGATATAAAGAAACACTAAACATGAAAACTAAATGGAGGGTTATAGTTATTTCAAATTCTGAAAGTTGATTTGATTGTGCTAGTCTGAAGTTCAATTTAGAACCTATTAGTTGTTTGATTTAATCTATTATTTCTTGTAGTTACTGTCTTTTATATTTTTTGAGATGCATTACCTGTAGCCAGAAGCACGTGATCGAAAGCTTACACACACACAATCACATATGCATACACATTGTTGGTGTTAATATGCAAAGCCACCTCCTTAAATTTATATATCATGGGCAGCCTGCAAATCATTTTTTACAGGTTGCCGTCTTGCCTAAATCAATTATGAAGGGAAAGCTGCAGCCATTCATTGGATACCGATCCTTGTATTTACACTCACTATAGCCACAATTCCTTATATTCTATTAAGAACAATCTCTAGCATGTTGGTAGGTTTATTCTATTAGAATGTGCTCATTGATGGCAAAGAAGAAATCAGTTTGCTGGTATCAAGAAGCTATTGGGAATGGAAGGTATGAAGACCAAGGGCTACTACTTTGCAAGGCAGAATTTATCCTATCAATGGCAGTGATAACATTAGATAAATTTCCTTATTTTATGCAGGCCGACCCTCCTAAATGTGACACCCTTCCTTGGGATTTGGTAAATAAAATAATATTAATATTTAAATCCTATCTTTGGCCGACTCATATCTTGTTGCCTCTTTTGAAGATATGAAAAATTAATTAATATTTACAAAGGGGCCAACCTAAGGCAAGTGGCCATAGCTTTGTCATGAAGAGTTGCATATAAATGAAGAGGTGGCCTTTAGCAATAATCATGTCTCTTCATGTATTCACCCCCCTTAAAGATGATATAAAAGATGACTTTGTGAGGAGTTGTCAAGGTAAGCAATTATTGAATATCATTCTTATTTTAGAGCAGATCTAGAGCAAATCGTAGAGCAGATCTAAGGTACATTTATGAGCAGACTTTATGGAAATTTATTGCAGATTTATGAGCAGACCTAAAAGTGAATTATTGCAGATTTATGATCAGATCTTAAGGCATATTATTGCAGATCTATGAGTTGAAAGTATTGAAGATTATAAGCAGATTTAAAGAAGCATTTTTAGAGCAGATTTGTGGAGGAGAATTAGAGTTGATCAAAGAAGAAGTTTCATATAATTATCATATTATTTCTTTGGAGGTTGGTGCCTCTTAATTGTGGAGATTGGGAGCTTGGTGCCCCTCATTAAAGGAGATTGGTGTCTCCGGTGGGTGGTGCCTATGAATCATTAAGAGAGGATTGATGTCTTTTATGGGTTGGTGCCTATGACATTTGTAGGAAGATTTTATACAAGCAATATTTTTCTGTGTTTTTTCCCCGTAAGGGTTTCCACGTAAAATGTTGTGTCTCTTATGGGTGTGGATTTTTTTTTGATTGCTTCATTGTGATTATTTGAGTGTAATTAGTTAAAGATTGACTTATATTGATTTACCCCCCCCTCTCAGTATAAGCGTGTGTGTTTCTTCATATTTAGAAAGCCACACCTGTTTGAGAGAGAGTAGACGTTAATCACATTTAGTTTGTTAACAAAAAGGCATGAGAGGAGTTGCGTCCTTTAGAGGAGAAGGGTATAATGAAAGTTTAAGCAAGTAGAATTGTCTAATCATCGAATGCATTTGTATCTATTTATTTAATAGCTTGAAGACGAAATTGCTAAAGGCCGGAAAATTAAAGGATTAAACTGTTGGCATTTTTGATGATGTTGCTGTGATTGTCATTGATGGACACACACTTGCTTTGAGATCACTTTTTGTATGTATGAGTTATGCTCAACTGGTATTTGTTCCAAATCGGTATTATGTATTATAGCCTTTAGGCTATTGGTTTTTGCAGAAAGCGTCTACCGATCCCAACCGGTATGAAGACCTCAAGTGGTTCGAGGATCTCAAGCGGTATGAAGGAATTGAAGCAGCAGTTATCATTTTTCCCAGTCTTCATTTTGGCAAACCGGTAATAGGTAAATGTATGAACCGGTATTACTCTGTGATGAGTTACCAACCGGTATTATTTTTGTGATGAGTTATCATCCACCGACACTTTGGCGGTGATTCTGTGCCGTGTTACCAAATGTGTCCAGATGCACTGAACCTAGGCACTTGCAATGTAATCCAATTGGACCGACATGAAATCAGATTCCTTTATAAGGACATCATGTCTACGGTTTTAGGGGGTGTTAGGGTTTTTGCGTGGTTGATGAAGTTTTTTGCATGTGCGATCACAGAAGAAGATAAGGTCTGTGTGAAGAAACAGAGTGTGAAGATGTAATGTTCCCACTTGGGGATTGGATTATTTGGCGTTCAAGTCCTGCAAACAAACGTTAGTATACAAACAATATGAAAGATAATTAAACATATATATTTATTTGTGCAATTATACAAGAAAGAATGCTATACGTTATTCTACATATTTAACAAATAATGTTAACTGATTTATTGTATCTATAAAAAAAGATACAATACTCAGTTGGACCTTATTTGGATTGACCCAACCCTCTATTGAGAAATATTTCTCAGTTAGGAGCAACCCAGGATGTCGTCCTCTTAAGGTCTCTATTTGGGATCTCTATTAATGAGTGAAATCATTAATGTTCTCAAAGCTTGGCAGAGATCCCACCCCTGCTCAAACTTCTCTATCTCTAACATATGCATATGGTTAACCTCTACAATATAATATATATTGTCTCTAAGAGATTCCCTATGAATCTGTCTATGGATTCCTCTTGGAGTTTTGGCATTCAATTATGCCCTCTGGTCTCTATGGCTCCTTTAAAAGGAGCAATCATCGTAGACATTATCAGGGACTTAAATATAATTCTGCTTTGAAATGCCTCAATGATCCCTAGCTCTGTAAATTGCCTCTGAAGCAATCTCTATTTCCTCTGTTTTAATTCTAAGTGTATCTCTACAATCTTATGGTAATTGTTATTTAACATCACTAATATATCACTATTATATTATAATCTTGAGTGTATCTCTGTCTCTAGAAGTGTCATTACAATTCTAAGTGCATCTCTATTATGCTAATTCTGAATGTATCTCTGCAACATTGATTCTAAATGCATCTCTGATATATTAATTTAGAATGTATCTCTGTTATTTACCGGCTATTCTGCTTTAATTTATCTTGCGGTATGATTCGAATTCCACGACATTATTCATGAAGTATGTCCCACGGTTTAGGGCAAACCACTTATCGTTCACTTATCGCTGGTGTATCCTGGATATGCTGGGTACGCTCTACTCCTTCCATGGTTTTTGCTTCCAATGTGGCTATCCTTGTTAGCACTATCCCCCCTTTTTCTTTATATCTCTCAATGTGAGGGAGAGGTCATACCTCTTCATCCTGTATGCCCTTTGGCAAGGGACACACCCTTTCACCATTAACACCCTTTGAAAGTGTGCAACTCTTCATTATTTCTGCCCTTTGAAAGGGACACAACCTTTCACAATCAGACCTGCACTTCTGATTTCCAAGTTATCCCCCTCCCAAATGAGGTTCTCTTCTCCCTTTTATATCTTATTGTTGAGGGAGTCACAACTTTTCCTTCCATGTCTTTTAACCATTCATTAACTTAATTAAATTTTAATTAATTATATTCTTTATATTATAATTTAATTTTTAATTTTTTAATTTTATTTTTATTATTAAATTATATCATCCACCGACACTTTGGCGGTGATTCTGTGCCGTGTTACCAAATGTGTCCAGATGCACTGAACCTAGGCACTTGCAATGTAATCCTATTGCACCGACATGAAATCAGATTCCTTTATAAGCACATCATGTCTAGGGTTTTAGGGGGTGTTAGGGTTTTTGTGTGGTTGATGAAGTTTTTTGCATGTGCGATCACAGAAGAAGATAAGGTCTGTGTGAAGAAACAAAGTGTGAAGATATTGAAGACTAAAGTAATGCTGAAATGCATTAACAATGAGCTATCAAGGATCTAACCAAGCAGAAGCTGCTAGTATTTAGATCACTCACATGTTGATTACTCACATCTTCGACAAGTCTGTAACCCCTTAACCGGGTAGGCCTGGCAAAGCCTTTGTAAATCCTCTAATAAGGTGGTTCACAACTATGGATCTGAAATCCTCTCACAAGGTAGTCTTTAATCGGACTTATCTCCTAACAGAGATTGAGATTCCTAACAGGATCTGTTCTAGTAAAGAACATTGTATGACCTTAACCGGTCTAGTTACTATTCTGCAGATAGTCACTTGTGAGTTTCATCTCACCGTGGTTTTTCCCATTTGGGTTTCCACATCAAAATCTCGTGTTATGGTGATTTTGCTTCTATGGGTGAATGCCTTATTTGCTGTTTGGTTTGCATTTGTGTTAACCGGTTTGTTAGTAAAACTATTATACCGGTTTACTGCTAAATTGTTTAAGTTCAGTATTTTTTGGTATACTAATTCACCCCCCCCTCTTAGTATCCATCAATTGGTATCAGAGCCAACCTTTCTATAAGTTTAACCACTTGGAAAGAGATATGGGGGAATACACTGTGAGGGAACTTACTCATCGGCTCACTCAGACTGAGAAAGCCTATGATGAACTTAAAGTCAAATATAAGGCCTCTCTGGCAAAAAGAAGAGAGCATGCTGAAAAACTGATAGAACTAATTGAAAACAGTTCCTTTGATGAAGCGGACATGGAAGCCCTAGTTGAAGAAGTTGAAAAACTGAATGAGTCTAATGCCAACCTAAGAAGGGAACTTGAAGGACTGACTATCAGGATGTGTCAAGAGCTTGAGAATCGGAGAAAAGCTGAAAATCTGGTAGAAGACAAAGATCATGAGATCTCCAAGCTGAAGCAAGAAATCAGTGCACTTACCGCTCATCTCCAAGAGAGTAAAGTGGAAAAAGAAGAAATGCAAGGTGAACTAAACTTGGCTATTTCTGAGAATGCAACCTTGAAGGAGTCCAATGCTGCTATTTCCAAAGAACTCACTGAGTCAAAGGAAATACTTGGTTTTTCTGGTTATGAGGAAGGTGAGACCTCTGGAACAAAAGATGTAGCATCAAAGAAGCAACCGACATCAAAGGATAAAGGTAAGAAAAAGTTCAAACCTGTTTGCTTTAATTGTCTCAAAGAAGGACATACTGCTAATGTATGTAGAAATAAGGCTTACAATAACTTTCCTTACTTTCTAAACAATAAGCCTAGATCCAATAGGTTCAATGAAAATTGTTATGCATGCAACAAGTCTGGGCATAGAGCATTTGAATGCAGGTCTGTCATGCACAACACCAGAAGGTATCCTCAAAGGAGTCAAGGAGTTTTTCTTGAACCCTCTGGGAACCGGAATCCAAACTGGTTTAATACCTATAATCATCAGTTAGGTAGCGGTGGCTATCAAGCGGCAACTGGATGGAGAACAACCTGTTTGATCTGTCATGGAAATGGTCACACTGCTGCAACATGCAGAAGGAAGAATGGAAACATGAATAATGGACCTTGGAGATCACCTGGAATGGTTTGCCATCATTGCAACAAACCGGGACACCCTGCTAGAACCTGCAGAATGAGAAAGAGCATATCAGATGATATACCGGTCACTCCGGAAGGAAAGATTGATGTTGAAACTATTAAAATAGATATGAAGACAACATGGAAGAAGAAACTTGAAGAAGTGTTACAAGAAGAACCGGTTTCTGCACCTAGTGTGGAAGTCTGTGATGTCCCCGTCAAATTAAAACTATTTGGTATTATTTATAAATAAAGTAAACTTTCCTTATTTTATATTAGTACTAATACTGACTAATATATCATAATAAGAGTTCTTTGATTTTCTCAATAAAGATTAAAGTTAAATAATAGCTGCCTAAATACTTTGTTTAAACTATTATTTGATTATCCACTCTACGGGAGTTGGTTTCTACGGGAATTTTACCCGTCTCCATTCTTTAAAATGCGGATTGGCACATGAGGAAGGGGGAATTTTTGCAAAGCAACGTTTTTCAAATTAAGGTGGATAATCTGTGAGATTTCCAGTTTATGTATGGTTTCTTTTCGCCAGCCTCACTGGCCTAGTGGAACGAAGAACCCAAGAGTACGATACAGTGAGAAGCGTTGAAATATCATTCAAAATATCAGATTGCAGAAGAGCTTCCCGGAGATTTGGCAAGGAGGCACGTTGAATACTTCCGAGATTATTCCTGGTATGAGAGGGACCCGATATCGGGTAAAGTGGTTAATACATCTCTTGTCCACATTGCGTGAGGAGAAGACCGGACTTCGGGTTTTTCCGTCCTGTCCACGCAGACACCAAGAGACCATTGGAGTCTCAAGTGTAAGAGGTGGAATACGGTGGAGGAACTTCCGTCGTGGTTAATATATAGCGGCGAGTCATCAATCAGCAAACCCGACACTTGTGCTCCCGTGAAACTACAAAATTTCGTATTGTGCAAAGAATACACCACAGAGAGGTGTACTTCAAACGCGTGAAATGATACGAACAAAGAGGAGGTGTGTTCTGGAACACCGCATGATCCATTAATGCTGCAGACGTGGATAGCCGCTGCAAGTTGACAGGTGCCTAGTGAATTGCTTAAGAACTGTTTGAAAATTACCTTGAATATTATAGTGTAGAGATCTGTCAGAAATTGATTGTCTTCACAAACATGAGGTATTATTAGAGTCTATACAGAGTCATACATAGAACCCCCATTGATCAGATGGTTAATTAAAACATTATTCAATCTGGAGATGAATAATTATTTGCTATCATACTTAATCAGACATTTTACAGTATAGATAATTGCATGTTAAACTCAGACAGGGATTTTTGCAGAATATTGTCATTTACAGTCATGCTTAGTCTGGTATTTTACAGTGGTATCCGAGCTTTAAATCCTGCCAGCCTGTAGGGTATTTTTCAGGAAAATTTAATGCACATTTTTAGAAAAAATTTAATGCACAACTGAGTATGCACCAAAGAAATTATAATTTCCGAAGTACTAGGGCCCGTCAAAACAGATTTACAAACTCTCCTTTAGCACAGAATATTTCATCAATCCCATTTGAAATTGAGGATAGCCACATAGAAACAGATGAGGAATTTATTTTTGAAACCAACATGGGAGACCCGGATAACAATAGGGATTTATTGGCTGCATTGATCAGAAGTCAGCAAGACATGCAGGATAATGTTAATAAAATGACCAACTTGATGACCCAGTTTATGACTAATAATATTAATCAACATCAAAATAATGGAAGACAAAATAATCAGCATCAAAACAATGGGGGTAGAGATGAACAGTCAGTTAATAATCAGCCAACGAGATCAGGAACAGCTAGACCATTTATGCCCACATTTACTGCTAGAAACC
The DNA here is from genome assembly GCF_030272615.1 of Cryptomeria japonica. NCBI lineage: Eukaryota > Viridiplantae > Streptophyta > Pinopsida > Cupressales > Cupressaceae > Cryptomeria > Cryptomeria japonica. Next base: position 32,521,611 of record NC_081409.1, on the reverse strand, counting down.
AGCCACTAGAAAATGAACCAACAATAAGAGAAATACAGGCAGAAATACATCAGGATTGGTTAGATTCCGGTGAAGAATTCCGATCAACAATGACCTTTAGAGAATATTTAGATGTTAGAATGAAACATACGCCACGAGGACAGTGAGGGAATAACAATGAATTGCGAAGGAAAATTGGAAAAATGTCCATTCCTTATTTTGACGGAACAAGTAAAACAACTGCTCGGGCTTGGGTGCAAAAATTAGATACCTACTTCCAATTAAACCCTATGTTGGAAGAGGAGGCAATTAAATATGCTGCATTACACCTTGACGGTATAGCACATGAATGGTGGCATCATGGGCAAATAACTTTGGGCCACAATTTGATAGGCACTTATGTTGAGTTTACTGAGAAACTTATTGATATGTTTGATTCTAAGGATCCTGAACTACACCTTAAGGATTTGACTCAACTTAAGCAAACTGGAACTGTGGAACAATATATCTCTGAATTTGAAAAATTGGCAGTTTTAGTCACTGAAATTTCTGAAAGGCACAAGATTGTGATATTTATAGACGGATTGTTTGATTCCCTCAAAGGGTGGGTTAAATCCTTAAACCCCCTTACTTTACGAACAACTGTCAAAAAGGCAAGAGAATTAGAACCATCTTCAAAAGGAAAATTTTTTAACAAAGGACCACCCCCTAAACTGGAAAAAGACAAACAACCTTGCAACAAAGATGAATTCCCTAGAAACAAGCTAGATAAGGAGGAAAGAGAAGAACTCAGAAGGAAAAAACTCTGTTTCAGTTGTAGAGAAGCATGGCAGCCGGGGCACAGATGTTTAGGGAAGGGGAAAATTCATTATATTGAGGTTATGTCTGATAGTGAGGATGAAGAAAATGTTGATCCTAACATAGATCGAACACATCAGACTACTGAGTTAGAAACAGGTACTAAACAAGGAGGAGTCATAGCATCCATGACAGGAACCCCACATTATAATATTTTCAGGGTTAGAGGAGTTTTGAATGGACAACGGGTAATTGTTATGCTTGATAGCGGTTCTATTCATAATTTTATAGATGCAACACTCGTAGAAAAACGTGGTTTGCAGACAGAAAAACATGAGGGATTTGATGTTAGAGTACCAGGTGGAACTAATTTGTCTAGCACTCATAAAGTTCCTAAACTGAATATTACTCTTGCCAATTACACTGTTACTGATGATTTCTATGTGATTGATCTGGCTGACACTAATGTTATTCTGGGCATACAGTGGATGGAAACATTAGATGAATATACACAGAGCTTTAAAAGAATGGAATTCTCTTTTAAAATTGATGATAAGAAAGTAGTCCTTCGTGGTATGTCTAACAGTGGGCCCAGGATCGTCAGTGTGAAACGAATGGAAGCTATTTTCAGACACGGAGATGTAGCATTGTTAGCACAATGTTTAATCTCCAACAAGGTATCAGGTTTTGAATCTAAATCCTACCAAGCTGATTTGTTAACAGTATTAGATTCACATCATTTGGTTTTTAATGATATTCCTCCAGGAGTTCCACCTGATATAGGTTTCGAACATACTATTGAATTAGAAGTAGGTGCTAAACCAGTGATAACTACTCCTTATAGACATCTTAAAACATTCAAGGTAAAATAGAAAAAGCAATTAAGGAGTTATTGGATATGGGGCACATCAGACCTAGTTCTAGTCCTTTTGCATCTTCTGCAGTGTTGGTTAAAAAGAAGGATGGAACACTTTGAATGTGTATTGATTACAGAGCTCTTAACAAAAAAAAATCAAAAACAGGTGTCCGATTCCTCGAATTGATGAATTGTTAGATGAATTACATGGTGCCATTTATTTTTCTAAAATTGATTTGAGATCAGGGTATCATCAGATTAAGTTAAGAGAACAAGATATTCATAAAACTGCTTTCCCTTGTCATTATGGCCATTATGAATTCTTGGTTATGCCGTTTGGTCTAACAAATGCTCCGGCAACATTTCAGGCCTGTATGAATCATATTTTTAACAAACAATTAAGGAAATTTTTGCTAGTATTCTTTGATGACATATTGATTTATAGAAAAACATGGGATGAGCATTTGAAACATATTGACACAATTCTTGGAATTATGGAATCAAAATCATTGTATGCAAAGGCCTCTAAATGTGAATTTGGAATGACTGAAATTTTGTATTAAAGGCATATGAGCAGTGCAACAGGGGTACAGGTCCATCAAGAGAAGATAAGAGCCATTTTGGAGTGGCCACCACCACGGAACTTTACAGAATTAAGGGGATTCTTTGGTTTATGCAGTTATTACAGGCGGTTTGTCAAAGGTTTTTCACAGCTTGGGGCACCTTTAACAGATCTTACCAAAAAGGGGGCATTCAGATGGACTGAGGAAACTCAACAGGTATTTGAGAAACTTAAAGAGGTGATGAGTTCTTGTCCGGTACTTGCTCTTCCAAATTTTAATCAGCTTTTTGTATTGGAATGTGATGCTTTTGGTGATGGAATAGGGGCACTTTTAATGTAAAACAAATATCCTATAGTTTATTAGAGCAGGAAACTTAATAAACTTGAGAAATTATATTCTATCTATGATAAAGAAATGTTGGCTATCATGCATGCTTTGACAAAATTTCGACAGTATTTGGTTGGTAGTAGATTTGTGGTGAAAACTAACCATAACAGTCTGAGATATTTCTTAGGACAAAAAGATTTAAATGATAGGCAACAAAAGTGGATCAGTAAAATTCAAGCTTATGACTTTGAGATTGAATATGTAAAAGGTAAAAATAATGTTGTTGCTGATGCTTTATCTAGAAGGCATGAAATCAATGCGTTATCTGTCGTAACAGCTGATCGGAAATCTTTATTGCTAGTCAAGTATTCAAAGGATTCTTTTGCATGTGATTTGCTAGAGGGTAATACACAGGATGATAAATATAAAATTGTTAATGATGTTATTTATTACAAGGACATGATTTATTTAACTCCAGGATCGAAGTTAAAAGAAAAAATTCTCCAATCTATGCATGATATTCCTCTAGCAGGGCATCCTGGATACTTCAAAACGTATCGTCAGGTAAGAGAAAGGTTCACTTGGAAAGGCTTAAAAAACGATGTCCTACGCTATGTCAAGGAATGCACCACCTGCCAGCAAAATAAAGCAGAACAAACGTATCCGGTTGGTTTATTACAGCCACTACCTATACCAGCTCAGAAATGGGAAAGTATATCCATGGATTTCATCACAGGTTTACCGAAATCCCAAGGTAAAGATTGTATATTTGTTGTGGTTGATTGATTAACTAAATTTGCACACTTCTTTCCTATCACTATAGAATTTACAGCAGTTCAGATTGCGGAGTTATTCTTCAGAGAGGTTTTCGGATTACATGGCTTACCAAAGACTATAATTAGTGATAGAGATAGCAGATTTTTGAGCATATTTTGGGGGGAGCTTTTCAGATTGACAGGTACAGAGTTGAATCATAGCACCAATTATCATCCGCAAACCGATGGGCAGATGAAAATAGTGAACAAGTGGATTGAAGGTTATCTTCGTAACTATATAGCCGGTCATCAGAAGGCTTGGGTTCGTTGGTTATATTTGGGTGAATATTGTTATAATACTCCCTTTCATATGTCAATTGGAATGTCTCCTTTCAAAGCATTATATGGCTATGATGTACTTTCCTTTCTTGACCTTGCTTTTGAACAAAGCAATGTACCTAGAACTCGTGATTGGCTTCAAGAAAGTCAAGACATTTTGTCAGCCCTTAAGGAGAATTTGCAATGTGCTCAGAATCAACAAAAAATCTATGCAGATAAAAAGCGAGTTGAATGCCATTTTGAAGTGGGAGATTTGGTATTTCTCAGGTTGCAACGTTATCAGCAATCTTCTGTCAAACGTAGTGGATCTGAAAAATTAAAACCTCGGTTTTATGGTCCATATCAGGTATTCTGGAAGGTTGGTGCAGTAGCCTATGAACTTGAACTACCAGTGGATAGCAAGATACACAATGTATTTCATGTATCTTGTCTCAAGAAGGCTTTGGGGCAGCAGGTGTCATTTTCCGAAGAATTACCTCCTTTGAATGATGAAGAGAAGCTTGAGATGATTCCAAAAGTAATTTTGGATACACGGGACAGGCAACTGCGGAACAAAACTATCAGGGAATACCTCATCAAATGGAAAAATCTATCTCAGGATGATGCCACCTGGGAAAATGAACGAGTTTTGGAGTTGCTCGAGGGCAAGCAACACGAGGCATGGGAGACTGTGATGTCCCCGTCAAATTAAAACTATTTGGTATTATTTATAAATAAAGTAAACTTTCCTTATTTTATATTAGTACTAATACTGACTAATATATCATAATAAGAGTTCTTTGATTTTCTCAATAAAGATTAAAGTTAAATAATAGTTGCCTAAATACTTTGTTTAAACTATTATTTGATTATCCACTCTATGGGAGTTGGTTTCTACGGTTATTTTACCCGTCTCCATTCCTTAAAATGCGGATTGGCACATGAGGAAGGGGGAATTTTTGCAAAGCAATGTTTTTCAAATTAACGTGGATAATCTGTGAGATTTCCAGTTTATGTATGGTTTCTTTTCGCCAGCCTCACTGGCCTTGTGGAATGAAGAACCCAGGAGTAGGATACAGCCAGAAGCGTTGAAATATCATTCAAAATATCAGATTGCAGAAGAGCTTCCCGAAGATTTGGCAAGGAGGCACGTTGAATACTTCTGAGATTATTCCTGGTATGAGAGGGACCCGATATCAGGTAAAGTGGTTAATACATCTCTTGTCCACATTGCGTGAGGAGAAGACAGGACTTCGGGTTTTTCCGTCCTATCCACGCAGACACCAAGAGACCATTGGAGTCTCAAGTGTAAGAGGTGGAATACGATGGAGGAACTTCCGTCGTGGCTAATATATAGCGGCGAGTCATCAATCAACAAACTCGACACCTGTGCTCCCGTGAAACTACAGAACTTCGTACTGTGCAAAGAATACGCCACAGAGAGGTGTACTTCAAACGTGTGAAATGATACGAACAAAGAGGAGGTGTGTTCTGGAACACCGCGTGATCCATTAATGCTGCAGATGTGGATAGCCTCTGCAAGTTGACAGGTGCCCAGTGAATTGCTTAAGAACTGTTTGAAAATTACCTTGAATATTATAGTGTAGAGATCTGTCAGAAATTGATTGTCTTCACAAACATGAGGTATTATTAGAGTCTGTACAGAGTCATACATAGAACCCCCATTGATCAGATGGTTAATTAAAACATTATTCAATCTGGAGATGAATAATTATTTGCTATCATACTTAATCATACATTTTACAGTATAGATAATTGCATGTTAAACTCAAACAGGGATTTTTACAGAATATTGTCATTTACAGTTATGCTTAGTCTGGTATTTTACAAAGTCGCTGAACCGGCAAACTAAGCTACAAAAAAGTTTCGGGGGAAACAAATCGGTGAAATGTTTTGAAACTTTGGTTTACACCGATAAAAGACCTTAACCGGTATGTGATACCTGTCAATTGGCAGAAGACCAGAAACGGTAGAAGGCAAATTAGGGTTTACGCCCTAATGGTGGAACATTTATTAATGTAGGTGAAGAATTCGTTTAAAAGGGATTTTCAAGTCATTTTCACTTATCAATTTGCGAGCAAAGAAGTTTTCAAGTGCAGAGCGACAAAAGATGATTTGTCTTGCGATTCAGAGAGATTTCAAAACTTTAAGGAAGAATCAAAAGATAATATCAATAGGTCATGTGTAGAACTCAAAGCGGTAATCCAGCAACCGAAGTAGTGTGTGGCGAAGCCATAACATATATGCATATAGATACTCAGTATAGATACTCAAGCCATAACATATACTGCCTACCACAGATTATCATATACTTTCGTCACCCGAGCCATAACATATACTTTCGTCACCCAAGCCATAACATATATGCGTATAGATACTCAGTATATACTGCCTACCAGGGATTATCATAATCCCTGCATTAGGCTAAGGGAATTTCCTCCCAATAGCCTCCATCATATAGCCACATTATTCATATTACATTCTACAATTCATTATCATTTTTCATTCCATAATTTACGTCTAAATTTACATATTCCTTAATTCACTTTGTTGATCCTAGATGTACATAAATATTCTGCATGACATACCTATATTCATTGCTACATACACATAAGATAATATCTAGTAATATAGGTTCAGAAATATTCAATAATATGTATTAAAAAATTTTCAATAATATGTATTAAAAAATATTCATTAATATGTATTCAGAAATATTCATTTAATATTTAACATGTATTCAAAAATATTCATTTAATATATATGTGTGTGTGTGGCACACACGTCCACACACACATATATCATGTGACCATTAAACGCCTCTTACCTGTTTGTGATCTGCAGCTTGTAGTTGCAGTTCGTAATCGGCGGGGGCTGTCTGTAGTCCTCCCGTCTCCCTCCCTTCCATGCTTCCTTAATGCTGTGGAGGGCTTCCTTTGTACCCCGTGTAGGGTAAGGGTCGCATCCCACCACGGGGTCCCTTCCGCAGGAAGGGGTGTGACGGTGGTCGCAGCCCAGTCTGTGACCTCCGTCCCACCACTTCCCGCGGGGGGGGCCACTGTGGTGTTAGCTTTCCAGGAGGGCTATACCTTTTAATATATTTAATATAATAATTTCACTTTATGCAATTCTCTCTCCCATTTAATATTTAACATCCTTGAATATTAAATGAACATTAATATTATTTGATCATTCATTTATTTAATTGCTTAACATTAATTAATAATTCATTTCCTCTTTTAATACATTACTTTATTAATTGATTTCTTTTATATATATTTCTTTTATAATTAACCTCTTCATTTTATATGTGCTATTATCCTTATTGGGATATTTATAGATTTACATCAGGTGATACGGTAGGGGGTTATTGTTGGCGGCAATATTGTACACGAATAAAACTAGTTAATTAAGTTGTAATTGTCTTTGTTAGTCGGTAACCGAGGGATGGTAGTTACGGTGCGACGGTTGGCACTCGCACCCCCTCGGTACCTTTATATACTTCCGAATGTAACTTGTGAGACATGATTATGAATGGAATGACATCTCTTATATTTCATCTGATGTCTATGGCATTATTATTCTGCATTACGTGTTTTATCTGTATTCTTTAAGCTATTTACCGGAGAGGGTAAACATTTGGCGCCGTTGCCTAGACATACTCGGGAACGGAGGGAGCGGATGGCGCACGGACATGATGGGCCTACTCGTTGGTGAGATAAACCTAGAGGCCGACGACGCGCAAACAGAGCTCTACAACGGGGAAGACACTGCGACGAGGGAATTTTCAATCCTGCTCCAGGTAGCCATCGAGACCTATGTCTGAAGTGAAGCCACAGAGGCTGAAATCCCAACAAGTGCTGTGTGGACAGCACTGGAAGTTAGCTCAACAGTAAATTGGTTGATGAACCACCTCCCCTGGTTGCTTGCACAGGCATATCTGGCACAACGAACTCGCCTGGAGGAGATTGCCCGGGAAGAGCAACGCCAACAAATCCTCCAACAGTACGAAAAAAGCAGCCGTCGGGAAGCGGAACGTGATGGCACGAGGCCAAGAGGAAATTGAATCCTGAATCCCAGAGGGATAAAAGAACATTCTATATTGGAATAAAGGTGTTAGAATATTGAGACAAGTTGTATCTGATAAGATGAATTAATAAAGGAGTGTTCTTTGTTTTATGTGTTGTTATTCATGGAAATGTACGGGAATTAATGCCCAACCTATTAAATAAAGATAGAAATAAGAAAGCACAAACGGAGGAGTGGGAGGCCGCATAGAGGGCCTTTATTTTGGAGCAAGAAGTAGAACATAGACGGAGGCTGAGGCAACTTGCCGAAGGATGACCTGCCGAAGGGTTGCTCGAAGGGAACCAAGGAGGTGTCACGGAGGGTGCAGAAGCCGAGAGAAATTTCTACGCGTCTCCAAAACACCGTAGGGAGAAGCCATGAAGAGTTTCTAGAGGAAACAAGGTTACAGAGGAATCTAGTCAAAGAAACCCGGGATCAGTTCAGAAACTTATCCCTTACGCTACGAAGTGAGGATCACCAAAGGGAGCCAGTAGTGGGCGTGGGTGAGAACGAAGGGGAGGACAATCGTATGGTTGTAGGTGCGACACACGGCAGGCAAAACATCGTACCCCCATTCACCCACGCAGGACAAGACACACCGGCGCTAGAGGGAGCGGCGTAGGGGCACAAACACCGCCAAAGCCACCTCCGGGGAGACGACCCTCGTCGATGGCGAGTAAACAGAAACTGCTGAAGTTCAACGGCGACATGAAGCAAGATCCCGTCCACCATTGCCGCACTTGCGAAACCATATGGTCAGCGAACGGTGTTACCGACCAAGACGAATGGGTAACACAATTTCCAGCAACCTTAAGGGGAGTGGCCATAGACTGGTACTCAGATATGGATAAGGCCAAAGTCGGCACATGGCCTGACTTGAAGAAGGAGTTCGGGATAGAGTTTCACCTCCTTAGAGACGACAACGAAATAGACGCTGAAATCTATGGCACAAAGCAGAACAAGAACGAGACTGTCTGAGCCTATAGTCGGCAGTTCAAGGAACTATTGGGGAAAATGGAGAGTCAACCAGCGGATGGGTTGAAAAAGAGATGGTTCGTGGAGGGAATGAAACACTCCCTCCGTAAGAAGATGAAAATTGTTCCACCAACCTCGTACGAAGACACATATAATAGAGCGATGGATCTCGAGAGCGAGACCAAGACATCCAAGAAAAAAAAGGAGGATAGCTCATCTGAGGGAAGCAACAGCGATGGCGAGGTGGGCAAAAAGGTGCAAGCGCTCTAGAAAGACATGGAGCAAATGAGGAAAGAATTTAAAACAATGAGAAGCACGGGTCGGAGAAAAGGCGACGTATGGTGCACAGAGTGCAAAGAGGAAGGACATACGAAGGGTACTTGCCCGAAGAAGGCCTTTTGTGAGATTTGCCAAGTGATGGGACACTCCATTAAGAGTGCCCATATAACATGAAGACCCGAAGTACACAAATGAACCAAGTGTTGTTCACTGAGCAGGCCACAACATCTGCGCCAACGGGTACGGCCCAACAAACCACGGCATCATCTGGAGGTTACCAGGACAACAGACGCGATGGCGGAAGGAACAATAACAATAACAATAACAGAAGCCGTATCCAGTATGATGCCAAGGGCCGGCCAATGATCTAGTGTAGGGCCTGCAATCGGTAGGGGCACTTCGCCCGTGATTGCACGAAGGAAGCCACCCCTCAGCACCTCTGCCGATGCTATGGGCCAGGCGACCATGAGGACACAAATTGCCCTAAGCCAGGGGTTAACCTCCTCAACATTGAGAAGACTGGTGAGAAGGAAGTACTAGCGATCACCCGCGCTCAGACGAAAAAGGCCACGTATCCTGACCCCTGTACGGAGAACGAGAGATTACGGGAGGCAAAACCGAATATTGAACGTGAGATGACGGCCGAAAGACGAAACAACGAGGGGGTGAGTACATCATCTCGTACGGAAGCTGAAAATAACATCATTGGGCAAGTACTGCAGATGGAAGTACATATAAGGGTAAAGTACCTTTTGGAAAAGTTGAGAACCGCCATTTTTAGTTCCATACAAACCACTGTGCAGGCACCTTTGCGTGCCATACGGGCGGAAGCTCCGGTCAGCCCCTTGGCTGACCCAATGTTGTTGGCCTTAAATAGTGGTCGGCATCCTGCTATAGTAGAGATGGGAATTCTCGGGGCTATCCTCAAAGACACCATCGTGGACGGAGGTTCAGGGGTCAATTTATTGCTAGAGGATATGTGGAAGAAGCTTGGGAAGCCAACACTATGGCCACCCACGTTCAACTTGGTAGGTGCAGACCAACATGACATCAAGCCACTTGGCACCTTGATGGCCCAACCGGTCACCATCGACACGAAACCCTTTATACTAGATTTTGTGGTAATCCCACTCAAGAAAAAGGGGTACGATGACATCTTGGGCAGAGGGTGGCTGGTTACAGCAAAGGTGAACCACGACTGGAAAAAGAACACCCTTTCTATGGAGAAAGGGGGACGGAAGTATACCATTGATCTGAGGACCCAGGTTGTCGGCGAGGAACTAGCGTCATCTAACTCGGATTCGGAGGATTCAAACAGATGGGAGTGGGACTCCTATGAAGGTAAAGACGACAGGGAACCAAACGAGGAAGGAGTGCTGGAACTTGGCGGATGTTCAGAAGATGACACTTCCTCCTTGAATGGACTCTTCCATTGGCAAATGGAAGACTATGAAGTGTTTCATTCGGCTTGTCACATGCTACAGATTGAGGACGAGCCAGGCGAGAAGGAGGAGTTCCCGCCAGAATACACGAAGTACAAGGAGGGAGACGCCAAAATAAATTATGTCTCGGCATACGAATTTTCTAAAGATAGGCCAATGCGGTAAGAAGACCCCACTGTGAAGGAAACAAACCTGGGAGACACTGCCAATCCCCAAAATATCTGGGTAGGCGACGATTGGAGCCCAGTGCTGAAGGCGGCAGCATTCAAAATCTTCCTGGAATACAAGGACATATTCGCGTGGTCCTACAAGGATCTGAAGGGGGTTCCGCCAGAAATGTGTGTCCACCGGATACCATTGGTCCCAGGAGATCAACCGGTACGGAAGAGGCTGTACCGAATGAACAAAAACTATGTTGCCAAGGTGAACGAGGAGATCGAACAGATGCTGGAGGCCGACATCATATTTTGAGTGGAGACAAGTGAGTGGGTCTCGCCGATTGTGATTTCATTAAAGGAGGCCAACGAGATTTGCATCTGCGTGGATTTTCGGTGCCTCAACGCTATCACCATCAAGGACCCGTTTCCCATACACTTCATAGATAGTATCCTGGAGGAGGTGGCTGGCCATGAAATGTACTCATTCGTCAACGGCTTCTCAGGGTACAACCAGATTTCGATAGCTGAGGAGGACAAGCTGAAGACCACCTTTGTGGTGGAAGATGGAGTCTATGTGTACAACCGGATGCCTTTCGGGTTGTGCAACGCTCCTACAACGTTCTAGCGGATAGTTCTTCACATCTTTGATAAGATGTCGGTGGGAAATTTTAAAGCCTTTTTGGATGACTGGTCGATTTTTAGCAGCGAAGACACCCACTTGGTGGCGCTAAGAGAGTGCATGGAGCGGTGCCAAAGGGCCAGGCTCGCCTTGAATATACGGAAATGCCAGTTTATGGTACCACAGGGCAAGTTGTTGGGCCATATCGTTTGCAAAGATGGACTAAAAACTAACCCAGATAAGGTACGAGTAATTGTGGAAATGGAGGTGCCCATTGATGTGACAGGAGTCAAGTCCTTCTTGGGACACATTGGATACTATCGGAATTTCATCAAGAACTTTGCCCAACTTTCATTTCCACTCGACAAACTAACTCGAAAGGGCGAACCATACATATGGGAATTGGCACAAAGGGAAGCATTCCAGGAACTTAAGACGAGACTGGTGGCGGCACCCATTCTGACCTATCCAAACTGGGACCGAGAATTCCACATACACGTGGATGCCTTGAACTATGCCATTGGTGCTACGCTAGCACAGGAAGGGGCACACGGGTTGGATCACCCCATCTATTTTGCAAGTAGGTTGATGTCGAAAGCCGAGAGGAACTACAGTACCACTGAGAGGGAGGCCCTCGGGATGGTCTATGCCGTACAAAAATTACGACACTACTTGCTAGCGACACCCTTCACCTTCTATGTGGACCATCAGGTCTTGATGTACTTGGTAAACAAACCCATCATCCAAGGCAGGATAAGCAGATGGCTACTGCTACTTCAGGAGTTTACGTTCACAATAATTGTACGGCCAAGCAAAAGCCATGTCATTGCTGAGCAATTGTCCCGGATCCGGTCTGGAGAGCCGCTAGAAGGGGTAAATGACGACTTTCCAGATGCCCACCTATTCAAGATCGTAGTACTACCACCATGGTATACTGCCATCGGGGAATATCTCTCCACCTCTATATTCCCCCAAGGCATGTCGCCGGGAGAGCGAAGAAAGCTCGTTTTGAGAAGCCGCACATTCCAGCTGATTAATGGTTTATTGTATAAAATGGGGCCCGACGAGGTGTTATGTCGGTGTGTGATGGAGGAAGAGGTGCCAAGCGTCTTGAGGGAAGCACATGAGGGGCCCGCAGGAGGCCATATGGGACCGGACACGACGGCAAGGAAGGTGTTGCTAGCAGGACTCTGGTGGCCTACATTGTATAATGATGCGAGGGAATGGGTAGTAGGTTGTGATACTTGCCAGAGAGTGGGGAGGCCGCTGAAAAGGGATTTCATGCTCCTCAACCCTTCGCATGCTCAAGAATTATTCGAACGCTGGGAGCTCGATTTTATCGGCCCGCTCAAGGTGAGTTACGCTAGGAGGTGTTGCTACATTGTGGTAGCCACTGAATATTTAACGAAGTGGGTTGAAGCGCGGGCCCTACCTGATAACTCGACTGTAAGTACAACAAGATTCATCTACGAGCAAATTATTACACGATATGGGATCCCTATGCAGTTGACAAGCGACAAGGGTGGACATTTTGTGAATCACGTTATTAAACTCCTTACTACGGAATTCAAGATTTTCCATTCATTGTCTAGCCCCTATTACCTGCGAGCGAATGGGCAGGCCGAGGCTACCAACAAGATTTTTGTGAGCATGATATACAAGTCGTGCGGTGTGGAGGGAGAAGACTGGGAAGAAAAGTTACCTTCGGTCTTGTGGGCCTACTGTACAACCTACAAGGTGACCGCAGGCCAGACTCCGTTCCAACTCATGTACGGGCAAAAAAGAATTAATCCGAGACCAATGGACACAAATAAGAACAAGGTAGATTGGCGAAAACGGTTACAGCCGTTAGAAGACAAGTTGCAGGGAGGGCGAAAAGCTTCAGAATCGAGTGCAGACACAGGCAAACGAGTTTTGCCATCTGGTGTGCGTATTGCAGGCAGCCTCGAGATGAGCAGCAGTCAGAAAAGCAAGAAGCATCTTCCAAAACCTCTGGCGACAAAGGACAAGGATGAGGTAACAACAGATAATATTGTGTTCGAAGGTTTGAATGGAATAGACTGTAGGAACTGGTGGGCGAAGACATCTCACGATGACATGACAAAGAAAAGCCTTTGCCAAGCACAGGTACACTGGGCCGTCCAGATGCCCGTTTTCTGTATAAAGGACTTTGAAGTGGTTTTGCGTGCCATGATTGGCAGCTATGACAGACACCGCCACCAGTCTGTATTTGATTATCAACACTAGTGGATAACTATTTCATTCACGGCAGGCGAGTTCACCAGGGTGTTTGGCATACTAGGGTTGAAAGGGAAAAAAATAGATGAGCATGGCGATCCTTGTTGTCCGTGGTGAAGAGTCGCCTCACAGGTGCCAGCCGCGCGTCTGACATAGCTATCGCACAGATAGTGTTGATGAATGGGCTGCACAATGGGGTGGTGTATGATTGGGCATCACTATTGGCCGATAGAATGGACGAGTTCATGACCCTGCAGTACAAATTTTTTTACATGCCCCATCACGCCATTGGGTTATTTCTGGATGCAGTCTGCACACAGATCACGCCAGGCTCACAGCCATTGGAGACGCAAGGGCGTGTTGCACCAGACCAGCCGCCCATATTCTATTGGTCGCACTTGGACGTCTTGGCACATGGTGCAGAGGCACGTTTGGGCACAAAAAGAAAGAAGACCGCCATGTCAGACACGAAGTCCAACACATAGGGTCCAATGCAGAGGAGGATGCAGATAGCGGGAGGGAGGAATCCGCAGACACCTCCCAGATGAGCAGAGGGAGCTTTCGGTTGGCAGGAAGAAGATGTGACCAGTTGTCAGAAGAAGAGGTAGTAGAGTCGGTCGATACAGAAGGGTTTGTTTTAGCATCACAGGTACAAGTCCACTTTACACCAGCACGCTTACCGGAGACTTGTCAGTTGGCGGTGCCGTGGTCATTCGGGACAATGAGCGTAGTCACCACGGTGCCAGTTCCTAGCTTTGGGCAGCCTCGGGTGACGATAGCGATGACACCACCGTGGATGGAGACCTTGGCGAGTGCAGAGGCTACCATGGTGCACGATGTGCCGGATGTGCCAGGTTTGCTAGGCGATATGCAGGAGGCAATGACGGAAGCAGGCGCTCTCCATGATGACCTCAGTGCCTGGTTGAGTCGTTACCAGCTTACACCTGTGGCACCAGTGGGAGAGGCTGTTCTATCTCCGGGCAGGACTATGCATTCCTTGGATATCATTGATCTAGAGGAAGGGAGTTCTTCGAGTAGTAGGGTGCTTCAGAGGGTTGCGTCACCCCTTGTGGTTGTAGTAACCAGTCCTTACAGAGAGGAGGGGGTGCCTGTGGGAGTACAGTAGGGTACAGGAGAGTTGGAGCAGTTCATTGGCGAGATGACTCTAAGAGCACAGCGGCTTGTGTCATCTGCCACACTTCAGGTGGATGCCGCCATGGTTTTGCGGATCGAGGGGCTATTGACCTTTGCCCACACCGGATGTAGAGAGGAGTTTGAGACGTGTTTTGAGTGTGCCGGGTGGCCTGCGACGGAGAGCCTGGTGATGCTAGAGGCTTGGCGTCTCACTGAGGGGGTTGGCGAGACCCGGATGCAGTCGTTGTTGAGAGAGGTGGAGCAAGCCTTCCGCGAAGGTTATCTTGAGCTTCGGAGGACACAATAGATGGCAACCACAGTTGAGGCCTTGCGCGTAGCAGCAATGACAGCTCGGGAGGAGCTGACTGCCAGGTTTCGAGAGCTGGAGGCTACCGTGGCACAGACTCAAACAACAATGGACACTTTAGTAGCAGAGAAGTCTGCCTTGCTGATACAGTTGGAAGAGGAAAGGGCATCCAGAGAGATGTTGGAGACTCGATTGGTTAGTGCACTAGAGAGCGTGGACAAGAAGGATAAGGAGGTGTTGGAGGCAGCCTATATGGTAAAGACTGCCAGGGAGCGGCAGATGGTGGCGGAACGGGATCTAAAGAGGAGGACGGAGCAAGTGTATGAGCTCCGTGGGCGCTTGGCGTCCACCGCTACACCACCACTGACGCATTCTTCATCAGGGACACCCTTTGTACCCCCTTAGTTTTGATTCTGTAGTCCCCATGTATTCTCCATTTTGTTGTAAGTTGCCTGGAGACGACTTTTCTTTTTGGGGGGATGATGTTGGCGGCAATATTGTACACGAATAAAACTAGTTAATTAAGTTGTAATTGTTTTTGTTAGTCGGTAACCGAGGGATGGTAGTTACGGTGTGACGGTTGGCACTCGCACCCCCTCGGTACCTTTATATATTTCCGAATGTAACTTGTGAGACACGATTATGAATGGAATAACATCTCGTATATTTCATCTGATATTTATGGCATTATTATTTTGCATTAGTCCCGGAAACTCAGGGTAACATAGAAGAAAACTCAACATCAATTTTCTAAAGACAAATGATAGAAAATCCATTGGAATTTGAGGTGGAAGAAGCAAACATGGATATAGTGAATGATTATTGTGGTTATGCAAATAAGATTGATAGAGAATTTCAACTAATATTAGATATGATGGGATAAAAAATAGCGAGGCAAGTTCTTTTGGAGCCAATAATAGTAACAATAATAAGGATAAAGGTCACTTACAAATAACCAAGGGGAGAAGTTCGCATGGAAGAAGGACAAGATTCAATCCAAGATGATATCACCACCTATCATGAAGAATAGAGAAAGTTGTTGATAGAGATTTGAGAAGCAATGTCTTTGACAAATTTTAAGAATATGAAGTTAGAAATGGGCCAATAATTGAACCTAGATCCCAACCAAGACAAAATGATCATCAAGAAGTTTTGGGTAAGTTAGCATTGTCTACATTTGATGATTCTCATAAGTATACTACTTGTGGATGGGGGAAGGAATTAGACACATACCTATCACTGAAACCTATAACTGAGGATGACACCATCGAAATTGCCATCTTACACTTGTAAGGATTGGATCAGGAATGGTGGTACCATGGGTTAGTTACCCAAGGTCTGAAGAGCACACGTTTATACTGAGAGACGGGGGGGGAGGAGAGGGGGTGAATCAGTATAACAACAATATTTATTATTTAATCAATTTAAACTTTTTCAACTTCAATCATAAGTATATAACTTATCTCATTAACATATTCATCGCACACCAACATTCATATGTGATCTAAATAATATGAACACAAGTAGAAGACGAGATATATATGTGGAAACCCTTACGGGAGAAAACCACGGCAATAAATGCGTTTATATAAATCTTCTTTTACAATGTTCGTAGGCACCAACCCCTAACTTTGTTTGTGAGCACCAACCCACTGGAAGCACTAACTCCCAAATCTGAATTTGTGAGCACCAACCCACTGGAAGCACCAACTCACTTCTGAATTTGTGAGCACCAACCCACTTCATATAAATCTGAATTTCCACCTTTACAATGTTGCTATAACAACAGATGATGGACAATTTGATCTTCTCAAATCTGTTGTGATGAATAATACTAATCAGTCACATAAATCTGATCATAATCTCCTCATAACTCTGTCATAAATATGTTCTCAAACTGCACATATAAATCTGCTCATAAGTCTTCTTTATCTGTGCACGAAATGCTGCATAATCCTCCCACTATATCTGCATACACTTCTCTTCTATCATCATCGATATGTCTTTATAAATCTGCACACATTTCTCTTTATATCGGCATATACATAAATCTGTCATACAAATCTGATCATGGATTCTTCACAAGCCTGTCATATAAATCTGTTCATAATCTGCCCATATGCCTGAGACTACTCTTCTCATAGTCTTCTCATAAATCTGCACTTGATCCTTTTTTAAAACTCTCCTTATACCTTCAGCACTATACACTGCTCACCTACAGGTGTATATAATTATTATCTTCTCAACATATATACACCCACGACTCTCTTCCTCTCTTTTTATATTTTCATAGTTCACACATAATACCTTTCTCACATTCTTCTCATACTCACTGTCTTATAGTCTGAAGATTATTTCAGACTTATATACAGACCACACACTTCAGTCTGTACTTTCAGAATTTTAGTATTCCTGTGTATATTAAAAAAATGTCTTTAATGCATGCACGGTAGCATCTTTTTCACTTTTCTTAGCATTCTGTATTTCATTCACTCACAGCTACCCATCTCATATTCTTATTGTATTTAAATCTTCTTTGAAAGAATACGACTCCTATAAGAGAGACGATGCTTCACCATAGATATATTCTTTTTCTTACAAATTATTTCTTCATACCTCCTTTGAGACGCCTCCTTTCGTAAATATAACTCTTCCAAATAAATCGTACCTTTTTGCTGACTTGTCTTAAATGGCATATTATATTAATTACTTGACAAACCTTTCTTATCTCAAGTGCTGCCTTTTGACCTTGAATAAGACGCAAAAGTTTACCTTTCTGAATAAGACAACATTGCATATGAGACAAAGAATTTGTCTTTTACTAAAACAATTTGTCCTAATGTGAAGAGCGCTGTCTTTAAGAATATTAATCACTTTCTTTCGTGTGATAAACTTTGCACCTTTTCATGTATAATAATCGTAGGTTACCATTTGGCGAGTCTTCTTAATCGCACCATTTTATTGACCCGTACCTTATGAAAGGTAATTACACATCTTTTAACTAATCCTTGTTTCAAAGCTTGCTTATAATATTATCTACATTCTTGTCAATTCACGAAATTGTATCTCTTTAGAATAGTCAAAGTGCTTCATTCATTCTTTAGCCACGTATGTTTTAACAACACATCACTATGAAATGAAACGCCACCTTTCACTAATGACAGATCTTCATTTAATATTAATTACATCCTTTACTAACTTTATTAAACAAATACTCCCTTTTGCATCTCCTCCATGAATCGATTTCATTAATACATTGCTATTAGTTAATTTTCTTAGTCATTAATCGACTTGCACTTGTCTTCTCACGAACTTTCTTATCCTTATGATTTTCATTTTGTTTGTGTCGATACTCCTTGCATATACGTATCTTCTTTAGACTTTGTTTATCGGTTTATATTCTATGAATTGCCGACTTGTATGTGGCATTGCTTTTTACTTCAATAAGAAGTCGACCTTTCTCTCCACCGACAAAAGGATCAACTTTCACTCAGTATATTGGCACGGGATCTATATCTCCAACTACTGGGATTGTAATTTATATATATATTATCAGACTATATAGTATGTTGTAATGTTCCCACTTGGGGATTGGATTATTTGGCGTTCAAGTCCTGCAAACAAACGTTAGTATACAAACAATATGAAAGATAATTAAACATATATATTTATTTGTGCAATTATACAAGAAAGAATGCTATACGTTATTCTACATATTTAACAAATAATGTTAACTGATTTATTGTATCTATAAAAAAAGATACAATACTCAGTTGGACCTTACTTGGATTGACCCAACCCTCTATTGAGAAATATTTCTCAGTTAGGAGCAACCCAGGATGTCGTCCTCCTAAGGTCTCTATTTGGGATCTCTATTAATGAGTGAAATTATTAATGTTCTCAAAGCTTGGCAGAGATCCCACCCCTGCTCAAACTTCTCTATCTCTAACATATGCATATGGTTAACCTCTACAATATAATATATATTGTCTCTAAGAGATTCCCTATGAATCTCTCTCTGGATTCTTCTTGGAATCTTGGCATTCAATTATGCCCTCTGGTCTCTATGGCTCCTTTAAAAGGAGCAATCATCGTAGACATTATCAGGGACTTAAATATAATTCTGCTCTGAAATGCCTCAATGATCCCTAGCTCTGTAAATTGCCTCTGAAGCAATCTCTATTTCCTCTGTTTTAATTTTGAGTGTATCTCTGCAATCTTATGGTAATTGTTATTTAACATCACTAATATATCACTATTATATTATAATCCTGAGTGTATCTCTATCTCTAGAAGTGTCATTACAATTCTGAATGCATCTCTATTATGCTAATTCTGAATGTATCTCTGCAACATTGATTCTAAATGCATCTCTGATATATTAATTTAGAATGTATCTCTGTTATTTACCGGCTATTCTGCTTTAATTTATCTTGCGGTATGATTCGAATTCCATGACATTATTCATGAAGTATTTCCTACGGTTTAGGGCAAACCACTTACCGTTCACTTGTCGGTGGTGTATCCTGGATATGCTGGGTACCCTCTACTCCTTCCACGGTTTTTGCTTCCAACGTGGCTATCCCTGTTAGCACTATCCCCCCTTTTTTATTATATCTCTCAATGTGAGGGAGAGGTCATACCTCTTCATCATGTATGCCCTTTGGCAAGGGACACACCCTTTCACCATTAACACCCTTTGAAAGTGTGCAACTCTTCATTATTTCTGCCCTTTGAAAGGGACACAACCTTTCACAATCAGACCTGCACTTCTGATTTCCAAGTTATCCCCCTCCCAAATGAGGTTCTCTTCTCCCTTTTATATCTTATTGTTGAGGGAGTCACAACTTTTCCTTCCATGTCTTTTAACCATTCATTAACTTAATTAAATTTTAATTAATTATATTCTTTATATTATAATTTAATTTTTAATATTTTAATTTTATTTTTATTATTTATTATTAAATTCTAGTTCAAAGGGGGGGACATTACATATGTATGATCGCTCATAATTTGATTGCTGTTCCAGAACCTAATCTCTTTATTTTCTTCGATCACTGACTTGCTGATTCAGAGTCTTCTTTGTCTCAATGCTATGTTACCATAAGTCTTTGATTACTGTCGCTGATTAGTCATGTATTCTGTCACACATTAGTCACTGATTGTCATCTTCCATGTAGTCGATTATCTCAGTCGACTTATCATTATCACCATCTTTGTCTACAAATGCACAATACTTCCTTAAAGAGTTAACCTTGTCGAATATGCCCCTTTATTATATTTTTGTAGACTGTTGGCATGAAAATATTTCTTTAATGTTATCATTGATTACTGTTCAAAGACATAGTCAACTATCACATGCCCACAAAATCTGTCATATGCTATGTTTATGCTGTTAGACATCAACCATTAACTCATTATGTTTGCTGTTATGTAAATCTGATGTACAACATTCTGACACTGCTCATTGTCTAATTTTCTGTCATTACCATGCTCACAGCTTTGTACAGATCTGCTCAATACTTCTCAGATATGCTTATATAGTCTAATGATAATGCCTTCAGATTTTCTGTCATTACCATGCTCACAGCTTTGTATAGATCTGCTCAATACTTCTCAGATATGCTTATATGGTCTGATAATAATGCCTTTATATATGCTTTATATTATACAAATCCACTTGACATTCTTATGGAATCAACCGACATATTCTGATCTTCTTTCTGACGTGTATGCTGACTTGTCATAACAACTTCATCTTTTATGAATCGCACATATACTCATATACATTGTGAATGTCTTCTTGCATCTTTGACATCAATGACAATATTTCCATCAAGGTCATGGTCTAATAGACACATATGATGAATTTTGTAAAAGATTGATTAATAGGTTCAATAGGAGGCATCTTGAAGTCCATATTAGAGAGTAGGTACAATTAGAACAAGAAGAAATCGTGGAGAAATATGTAGAAGATTGAAGTGATCCACCCCGGATCTCAAAATGCAAAGTTCTGATTTTTTTGAAATTTTTTGATTTTCTGATTTTTTGAAAGTTTTCTTCAAATTTCTGATTTTTTTTGTTTTATGCTGTGGTTTGCAAATTAAAAGAAAAGTACAAGAAATAATCGCTAGAAATGATGAAGACAGCAAGTATAAATAATAAATGGAGGGGATTTTGACTTTATTGTAGTTCAGGACAATTACATACCTGATTACACATGTGCAAGTCTGGTTAGGACTGATACATGACAAATTGTGGACTGATCTGATGTTTCAGCGGTCTGATCTGCACTTTCAGATCTGATACAAAATTCTGATCTGCTAAAGTGATGCCTGAAAAACCCATGTTCCAAGTGTAAGGTGGTGCAAATGGTTCCCCAGGAGTGTACGGCTGTCTCGGAAGTCAATGATGCTGATGTATAGCATGCCAATTGGTTCAGATCTGCTCCTACAGTCAGAATTAACAAAGAATCCTGCCTCTTTCACTGCTGCAAACTGAAAATGACTCCTATTGATTTCTTCAATGTTAAATCTTGTACGAATGCTCTTGGGTGATCTTTCACACCCTAAGTCACCAGTTCTGGTATGGGTTCGGGCTCGCGGGTTTGGCACATTTTTTTTGGGGGTTTTGGGTTTGTTAGTACAAAAACATATAAAAATTAAAAATATATACATATATGCAGCAGTAGTTAAGTTCAAAGTACACCACTATGCTTAGTCAAATAAAATTATATTATATGAGAGTGGGAGTATGACCTCAATTTTTGTTTAGTGAATTAATATTGAGGGTTTCACCCCCACTCTCACATAATATAATTCTCCTTTATGAAAATAAAAATAAGGTACAAAAACTGTCTAAACAGTTATAGCCACCACCAGTAACGTACCTATAAACGCCAAAGAGTAAGTTTAGATGAAATATCAAATAAATCCAGAAAGTGTATATCACACTCTATAAATCTTTTGCACAGGTGATCCATAAATCTGTTAGTGGACTTAAAATATTAAACTAATATAACACAAATATTACCTATTATATCCTAACTCTAAGTCACCAGGTTCGAATTCGAATTCGAAGCTCGACAACTTTGAAATTCGAATGAAGTTCGACAAGGAAAAAATTTGAACTGTATAAAATTCGAATTAAATTCGCCATATGTAATTTTTAATTTTTTTTAATAGTATATGTAATATATCTATAAAATTGCCTAAATAGTTTATCATTGATAAATAGATTTGAAATCATTACAAAAAGATGACACATTTATAAAATATAAACCATAGGAAACATATGCTTTCACGATTGCAAAGATGTTTTTTTGTCAAAAAGGTACAATAACAGTCAGACTTTAGAACTTTAAAATAACTCTAAGTCATCAAGAGCATTTGGTTGGGATGCCAAATCATCATCATTTGTATCACTACTCAGTTCATCATGGCTGGGAGATTGCAGGGTGTCGAACACAGTGGTAGAGGCGAACTGGCAGGGCGTCGAACACGACGGCATAGGTGAACTCACAGCGTCGAGCACGATGACAGAGGCGAATTCACTGCATCGAACACAAGCTTCTTCGAACACTACCGCAGACTACCGCGACTTCCTTCGACTTCCACACTTCTCCAGCAATGACTCACGACGGATTGAAGACTGTGGGTTTCTGGCGCTCATTTATAAAAAAAAACCAAAAAAAACCCTAAAATCACGACTAAAAAATAAACTTTTTTCAATGTACGAATTTGAACGAATTTAAACGAATTTTATACTCTGTTTTAAAGTTCGGCGAATTTCAAACTTCAAGGAAGAAATTCGGCCGAATCTGGCGACTTAGATTATATCCATGCAAGATTTTATGAAACTATGGAGTGATGAGCAAAAATTCTTGAACAACATCTAAGTTGTTCTCAAAGCACTCATTGGCCCATATTTTTGTATTAGGGCAACTGCTGCGAACACACATCATAATTTGAAATTCATGTATCAACTCATTGTGCCCTTTTTTGATCATATTTTGATTGTGAAGCCAGACATGGATCAATGTAAGAAAATTCATGCACCCACCATCATGAAATCGACCAGGTCTGATGCTATAGAAAATTAGAAAACACATGAAGAAGAAACTTACAGATAAATAGAGAATCCAATATTTTGGGTGCTCTATTTCTTTGAATTTATTACCCTTATACTCTCAAAATTTTATCCTATAATTCCTAAATGTTGGTGTTGGAAATAAGGCACACCCGGATTGATGATGGACTAGTCCAAGAGGGTCCAGTAGCTCAGTGGTAGAGCACTCCAACAGCGTATGGAAGGACCTAGGTTCGAGTCCTAGCTGGTCCATGTCTCAACATGGTATCTGAGCAGGATTGAGCAAAGATAAGATCAGATTCATATATGCAAGATTATCTTCTATTATTGTCTTCAAGTTCATCTATTTCTATCAACGTCAAGATGGTGCATGGTATCAGAGCTAGGTCCAGGCTAGGAGCCCCAAGCACATGAGAGGTGTGGCATAAGGGGGAGTGTTGGTGTTGGAAATAACCCACACCCGGACCGATGATGGGCCAGTAGCTCAGTTGTAGAGCACTCTAGCAACGTATGGAAGGTCCTAGGTTCGAGTACTAGTTGGTCCATGTCTCAGCACTAAAGAGTATTTTAAGTCATCAAATTAGGATTGGGGGGTCGAATATGCCTTATTGGCATTAAAAAACAATTTAAAAAGGTAAAATAAAAACACTTTTTCCACCAAATTCCTGATGGTTTCTGTGAAAAGGGGCAAAATTCTGCCCAGGTTCTTTTGGGTTCGGTAGGGACAAACCCACAAGGCTTGGGCAAGACCTTGTCCTGACCCAGGGAGAACCGGCCCAGGACGAGGACCCAGGGGGTCCGGGTAAGGAACCCGGTAACTTAGTTCACACCTGTAAGCACTCCATCCTCTGGGAGTTTTTGTTCTCAAAGTCTGATTTCTCTGTTGAAACCCTTGCCCCAAAGCTCCAAATCCAATGTTGTACAATAACCTATTGTTGTGACCTTTCCACACATCGCCCCATTGCTAACAGGGACCCCCTCTTTTCCTGCTTTTTGCGTTGTTAGGTTAGAGTTTTGGCTGCTTAGTGGGCAATTTTGTGTTCCTTGTGCCCGAGTCTCGGAGTTTTGATCATGCCTAGTGCCGTTTAGGGTTTTTGAGGTTATAGGATCAAGCGCGTGAAAATTGAGATTTGAATGATCCTAGTTTTGTCTAAGTGTTGACCCTTTTGGAGCGTTCACGTGTTTTAAATGTCCTCATCGGTGATTTTATGTGCTAAGGTGTTTTCAAACTTTTTAGAATTGTTTCTTGCTCCTAGAGAATTATTCAAGTTGATTTCACACTTTGTCCCGATAGATTTCCTTGTGTTATGCTCCAATTTTGATAAATTTGCCCAAGTACAGTTGAGTTTTATTAGGTTTTGAAGTTTCTAAGTGATTTTGAGCGGAAAATCATCATTTTCTGGAGTAAAATCCATATTCTAAGGGTTAAAAGGTCAAAATTCCATACTAGAGGTGCTTTTTCCCTCATATTCCTGACTACCCATGGTTTTCCCCTCTCAGAATCTAGATTCGACATGGATTTCCCCTGAAATCCATACTTGCTCCATTTTTCCACCATTGTGAATCCACACTAGGGTCGTTTTTCCGCTGGAAGCAATAAAATTTGACTGTGTTAGGATTTATCCTGACTACCCACGTTTTTCCACCAGGGAGGTATGGACAAGGTTGCGGATGACGTTTGCATTCATTCGACACTTGGGTCGATTTTCCACTAGGCCTTTTGTGACAAGTTTTTGAGGATTTTTGTCTGGATTTTCATCCAGACTCATCGATTTTCCATTGAGAGTATTTTTCATGATTTTTGAGTTCGGATTTTCATCCAGACTGAGGTCGTTTTTCCATCAGAGGGGTATTTTTGTGTGATTATTTAATTTTAAGTGGAATTTTTCATTCCACACTTATATCGATTTTCCCCTAGCCCCATTTTTATGCACGTTTGATAATTTTGAGTCGGGATTTTCATCCAGACTGGGATTGATTTTCCCCTAAGGGAATATTTGATGATTTTTCAAGTGATTTTTGTGAGGATTTTTAATCCTTACTAGGATTGGTTTTCCCCAATTGGCCCATTTTTTATTTAAATTGAAATATTTTAATAAATGAGCCCCATTTAATTCTTTTTTAATAAAAGACGATGATTATTTAAAAGATGAAAAACAATTAATAAATGATTTGCAATAAGCATTGAATGTTTTCAACCTTCTAGAAGCAAATCAGTTTTACCCAAGCAAGTATAAGAGCAAGTGTTTTATCCCACATTGCTTGTGTGGTGAAGTTGATGATGAAAGCAAGTTTAAAGGGAGGAGTCCAGCATTATTTTATTATTTGAGTTTGCCAAGTGTGTTTGTGCAAAGGGCGATTTTCTCCATAGTTGGCGATTTTGGAGCAAGTGTTCAAGTAAAGTGATTGATTGAAGACTCTTCTTGCTGCCATTTTTTTTTCCCATTGCCATTCCATTTTCCAGCTAGGCAACATGATTGGTGGCTGCCATTGTTGATCAAGTGCCACGATTTTTGGTGAAGATAGCGATTTTGTGCAAGGGCGATTTTTGTTGATGCCGCCATTCTTGCTTGCTGATTTGGCAGATTTGAAGGCCATTGATGACGTTTTCAGACTTGTGTAAGGTGATGCCATAGCTGGAAAATTTTGATTTTGGTTTGGTTGCATATTTTGGTGGATCCCTTCATACTTGGTGGCTGCCATTGTTCGTACTTGCTGAGGTTACTGCAGATCTGAATTCTGACGCCATTGCTTCAGCTGGTTTGACCTCCATTGTTGGCTAATCATCAATTTTCAGACCTAACTTTTATTGCCCAGCCAACCACAACTATAGCGATTTGCATTTGGAGATGTTTTGGAGGCATTTTGAGATTAAATTTCAGACCATTGGAGGGCTGTCTTAGGTCTGCAACTTTGTTATTGGCTGCTTGTCCTCAGAAACTTATGTTTTACCAGCCATACCTATGTTCCTGAGTTTGATTGTTTTCATTGTCTAGATTGATTTTAATCAAGTTTGTGCATATTTTTGAATGATTGCAACTTGTTTTGAGAGGTTAATTTATTAGTTGCAGGTTGTCTTCAAATTTGTGACCTCCATTGTTGACTGCGGAAGGTGTCTTCAGACATAATTTTTTTTTTGGTGAAAACACAACCTTTCACACCTTTCCCTAGTCACTATTGATCCGGTATACTCCGTTGCACTATGATTTGCACGAAATTTCTAAGTATAAGCAGGTGTTGATTTCATGAGGGTTTCATACCCTAATCTTTTCAAATTTTGTGTTTAAATTGTTAAAATCTACCTAGAGTGTGAACTATTTTCTTGATTTCATACCCAAATTAGCCTAAATCATTGAGAAGTCAAGAATTATATTAAGAATATTTTTTTTTCTTAAGTTCTAACTTCAAGCTTCATACAGGTGCGATATCGAAGTCCGGATTTAAGGAAAGAAGAGAACAACAAAAGATACTGGAGACTGGATTCTTTCCAGAATCCAAGATGTCATCCAGATGGAAGCAGATTACAGATACAAACATGCATTTCCTGAGCTTGAACCTGATGCGACAGCAGATGTTCGGAGTCGGAAATCGGATTCCTTCCCCAGCGTATGTAAACATTATGAAGAGTGGTATTTTTCAAGCCGCTAGATTTCACAGTCCATACAATGCAGTGAGCTTATCCTGGAGTGTGCATGATGTTATGATCCTTGCTCGCGAATGATCAAGACTCCTAAGGGCGTTGTCATTGCCTACCTAGCTAAGGATGCTGTAGTGTCCCTACTAGTTAGAGATCACTGTCCTGCAAAACAAATTGTTAGAATACAACATATATATATAACTAATTTAAATTGCAATCTAATTTTAAGATACTTAATTACATAATCACAATTCTCATCTAATAAAAAGGATACGAATGCCATACGAAAGTATGTTCTTAGGCGGCCGTGAAGCTCGCCGTCTTGGAACCCATCTTGGTCCCAAGCCCTCCAGGAAGTCGAAGGTGAATTCGACCTCTATCTTGAATGTAATTTCTTACATCCAAGCCATCCAAGAAATCGAAGGTTAATTCGATTCCTGTCTTGGGTGTAACCTCTTACACCCAAGCCATCCAAGGAAGACCCTATGTCCATTCCTTGCCTTGGGTGATGCATCCCACCATCCAAGTCCTCAGAGGGGACCGGCCAGATCCGTCTCTTCTTGGTTGAACTTAATCAACCAAGCCATACATATGCATATAGATATTCAGTATATATATTGCCCTAGGGATTATCATAATCCCTCCTTTAGAGTAAGGGAGTTTCCCCACTATAGCCTCCATCATGTAATCACATTTATAATACATTTTACAATTTATTACTATTTTTCATTCCATAATCCATATTTACATATCCCTGATTTAATATGTATTCCCTACATATATTCATAAAAATGTTCATTAACCAATATTCACATTTATTTCTTAACATATATTCCTACTATTCATTGATATGTATTTACTACTTATGTTTATACACATTCCTTAACATCTAAGAACCTTTCATTAACATATATATTCAGAATGTTCATTACTTATATTTATTAATATATATATTAAACTATTCATTATGTGCATTAATATATATATTAAATACTATTACCTATATCTATACATACATTCTGTGACCTCTTACTTGTCTGCACCCCTAGTCTGGTCTCCAATCTGCAGTGCCGCAGTCTCCTTTCCACCTGGTCTCCTTTACCTTTTCCTCTGCCTATGCAGCAGTAACAATTATCTTTTCCTATGTTCTTCTCCTTCGTATTAATCAATTTGGGAGTATTATCATTGTCTAATGTTGGAGGACAATCTCTG
Source organism: Cryptomeria japonica (assembly GCF_030272615.1). Classification (NCBI taxonomy): domain Eukaryota; kingdom Viridiplantae; phylum Streptophyta; class Pinopsida; order Cupressales; family Cupressaceae; genus Cryptomeria; species Cryptomeria japonica. Next base: position 32,493,837 of record NC_081409.1, on the reverse strand, counting down.
ATGCAGACCCTCCCTCCCCCATTTAAATGAGTTCGGACTCCCTATATAAGATGGAAGAGTTGTCTTCTGGAGATACGTCTCTTCGTAATGATGCCTTGTTTATTAATTATCATTGGTTGGACTAATTTATTGATTAGTCTGTTCTTTCCTTTATCGATATCTTGACCATTGTTGGTATTTATCATGTACGTTGATCTTATTTATCACAAACGCTGATATATTGATAAGGATTTTGAACATGTTTCATGGTCAGGCTGCCACGTATATCGACTATCCTTGTGATTGTTACGTTATTTTTTCTTCTATCATACTCTCATATTTCTTTATTACATGGCGCGTTCATTATACTCTATCCTTGGCATCGACCCTTGTATCGTATATCCTTCACCCAATATCCATTACTATGTTGACATCAAATAGACTGCTTCATTATGGTCACTGATTGTCGACTCATACCGTATGCAATTCATATTGGCAAAACCCCCCTAATGGATCATTGTTGAAGCGGAAGTGAATGCCTTCATATATCTTCCAATTGGAAGGATAAGTCATGTTGTAAAGCTCATGACTTATGTCTATTCATAACCGCCATCTTTCCTTAACTAATCTCACCCTCCCGTGTGTAATTAGTCATTTCTTAACTTCTGATTAGTCTCCTTACTCTCCGCTGTTTGATAGCATTCTTCCCATGATCGATATTGTTTAATATAAGTTGCTGCTTAGTGATTCTTGGTCGATCCTTGAAATGCAATGAAAATTAATATGAGGCAATCTGATAGTTTATTTGATTGCCATCGTGGGGTACTGTTGACGTGTATTTTGTACACAATCATACACAGAATAAAATACCCAAGGGTACCTTATCCTCTCTTGAATAAAGCCTCTGATTGCTGAAGATGTCGCAAAAAAAGGATCAATCAGGATGACTCCAAGGTTCTTCGATGTAGGGTCTCTACGTGTGGATAAGCACCAGTGGTCGTTGTGAATGCTGTTTCATCAAGGGGCCTTACGTTTTCCGAGCTGCAAGAACAAAATTTCCTAAAACTAACAAGTTCTCAAAAAAGATCAAAGGTAGGGTTTGCAAGAGATGAATTCTAATCTAATCCTAAGGATGACTCAATGTAGGCTAGACTTGGTAAGATTCTACCAATTTCAATATTGCCAAGGAATAACAACTCAACTGAAATTGATGCGATCTTCTAAGGTGACTAATGATTTTCAAATCATCAAGAATCATAGACACTACCATGAAGGTACATATCAATAGTTCAATAATGATTGAAGGTTCAAGTAATCCAAATATCTCCAGTTGACCACACAAGGCGTCCTTACAATCAGCAAGAAGCTAGTGGTTTGGAACGTGAATCTCACCAAAGATCAAGCCCAACACTTAGTCCTTCAAACTTAAATACTTCTTCGACTGAGAATGATTCAAGAAAATAAACAACCATGAAGATAGCCACAAGAATTGCAATAAAACACCATAACTTCAATATTTTATTGATCTCAAAGCCAAAATAGACAACAATTGTTTGAAATTCTTTCTTCAAAGCTCAATCTTGCTACAAAATAACTTCTTCTCTCTAAAATCTGATTTCTAATCTCTCATATAATATCTAATATCTTCTTTCTAATTTCTAATTACAAAATGAAAATGAGTGAGGGTATATATAGCATCCTCAATTACAATGAACGGCCCAGATCAAAAGAAGATCAACGGCTGAGATTTTGACACCTAAACCCTAATTAGGGTTTATTACAAAAAGTCCCCTTTTTATTGAACAATATTAAATGCATAGCCAAATATTTAATTGGCACAAAAATCTAGGAAACATAGACCAATGATAATTAAGGTACCACATCATCTACAACAACCTCTCTTCTAGAACCTTATTCCCTTTCCAATGCTCGCTCTTAGCATATGCAATGAATCTGGACACAATTCCTTCAATCTCAGCAATAGGAATCTCGGGAAGATTCCTCATTTGTTCCTCCAAGTGGATAACCTGATCAAAGGCCTTGAGAAGAGCTGCATCCCATCCAGGTTCGAGTTCTTTGATTTTCTCAATCAGGAGCATAGTAGCGAACATTTGATCCCTTTGCTCATCTGTGATAACATTCTCATCTTTGCAAAAGATGATCTTGACCTTTTCTTCCAACTCTTGAAGATCCACATCTGTCTCGACTTCAATTCTCCTGGCAAGAATAGTACATAACACCTCAAACACCTTGTCCTGAATTGGATGGATGACTTCTTCAACTTGATTGCATTTGGTGCTGATGTCTTCGAAAAGAACTTCCTTCATTTGGAGTAGAGTTGACCACTGGAGTAAATTATGAGCTCCTCCATCCATTGTTTTTTCTTGTGCTAAGATCTTCTTTGGTGTTTGCCTGATTACTTGTAGGACAGGAATGATGACATCTTTAGTGTGGGCAAAGGCGGCTACTGTTATCATTAGGTTGTGGATGATCTCAAGGACCTGGATAGCTCGGTGGATTGTCTGCATCATTCTGGTTGCAAATTCAACGACAAATGTGTGGGATTTGTCAATCCAAGAGCTCATAAGCTGAACCAAGCTCTTGACTCTCTCTGCCTCGCCAACTGACTCAAGGGGAAGTGCCTGCACAGGAGACACTGCGGGATCATGACGTCCCAAAGGCTGATTGAGATGGCTAAAGTAGCCTCTCCAAGCACCGACCTCTCTCTCAAGCTTTCTATTCTTTTCCATTTCTTCCTTAAGTTTATCTTTAAGTGCCTCAAATGAATCGGTTGACTCATCCAGTGTCTGCTCAGCGGTGAGTGGACCAAGTTCAAAGGTTTCCACATCATATTCTTCTGCGAGGATCTCACCTTCATACTTGTCCACTGCTGGTGTAGCTATTTGCAACTTCTTGGACCCTGTCTCATCTCTGATCATCTTGGACATCTTGGTGGCCTTCTTTTCTGTTACTTCCTGAGAATTACCTACAAGGCGCTTTAAGTCAATTACATTATCTTCATCCTCAATCACAATCACGCTTGCTAGTCTCTCCTTTAACCAATCTGGAATGGCAGATCTTGTCTCTCTAACTTGTATGTCTTTAGGTAATGGTTCTTCTTTTCGGAGAGGAGATGTCACTTCATCATCATTCTTGTCTTCATGTGGCTCATTGACTTGGGGAGATTGACTTGATGAACGTTGAGATGCTTGCCCTTCCTCATGTTTATCATTCTGTACTATTGATTCCATAGATTCCTCGACTTCAGGTGCCCTCTTTTCTTGTCCTTGACTTGTCCTTTGTTCATGTCGAGAAGATGTACCAGATGAGCGATCTCGATTGGCCTCTTGCTTCTTCTTGGAGGGTTCCCTTTTCTCAGGTCTTTCTTTCCTCTTCGCGCCTCTAGGATGAGGATTGCCTTCACTTGCGCTTCTGGGATGAGGATTGCCCTCGCTTGTGCTTCTAGGATGAGGATGGCCCTCACTTGCGCTTGCTCCTCCTTCTCCCGGCCTTTACTCCAAAGTAAAAGTCATTGGTATGTTCTGTTCTCTCAACTTTTGATGTTGTACATCTACCCATTTGCGAGTACAAGACAAAACTGGAGCCATCAAAGCCTTTAAGTCCAAAACCTCAGGCTCGTTCCAATCTATTTTCACTGCCTTGTCTTCTCTATCATAGGATGACTGGAGATGCCTGCCACTATCCTGAGCTTGATCGGCCACTCTGTAAACTTTGCATCTCCTGATAAAATCTAAAGGCAATCTGGAATGCATCTTTCTTTTTACTTCTAGATCACTTGAGAGATTCATCCAAAAGTCCTCTACCTGACATTCATGCTTGTACTTTCTACCAACTGTCTCTTCCATATACCCATAAGGATCAAAATTCTCCCTTAAGGCAAAGAATGAAAATGAATATAAGGCCAACTCTCTTTCTGCATCATCTAAGGCCGGAGCATTAGGACATACCTCAACTGAATTCCCTAGTATGATAGGCACAAGAATTCCATTTCCATGCCTGTGTCTGAATGCCTTCGCATAAGCCGCCAACTGCCTAGTTACCTCAAGTAGCACTATCCTGTCTGTCGGATATCTCGGCAACATATAGGGAGGTGAAGGACACGCATGAACTCTGATATACGTAAACTTTTGGAATTGGATGAACCAAGCACCATACTTCTTTACAAGCTCTTGTGCATCTTGAGATAGCCAATTGTGAATCCCGCCTTGCAATGTCCTGATGATGTTCATCGTGAAGGTATCATTGACTAACTTGTAGTCACTTCCTGGTGGATGATGCAAATGAACATAAGACTCACAAACTTTGACTTCCCCGAGTCCTCTTCCGATCACTCCTCTGTGAGGTAGCCCTGCATATTCGAAACTCCTGATCAAGGCATATATGATGTACGAGCTCATGTGGAATGATTTGGTAGCCTTCAGTCTTCTCAATTGCACGTCCAAGCAATGGCTAATAATTCTAGCCCAATGAATTGTTCCTTTTCCTTGAACTATCACTTGGATGAAGTAGAACATCCACTTCTCAAAATAGAAGGCCTGAGGAGCTCCTGTAACTCGATTGAGTAAAGTTATCAAATCTCTGTATTCCTCCTGGAAGTCGATCCTATGTGGTGTGTTGGGGATCTTGCTCAGGCGAGGATGACTTTTGAGTAACCAATTCTTATTGATGATGCTCAAGCAAGTGTCTGGATCATCTTCATACATGGACTTGGTTCCTTCTAAGCTTTTTTAAACCATATCTTTATGCTCTGGAAGATGGAGAGCTTCACCTATAGCCTCTTCTGAAAGGTAAGCCAAAGTGTTTCCTTCCTTGGACATGATTGATCTTGATTGTGGGTTATAATGGCGAGCACACTCGATCATCAGCTCATGGCACTGGACTACTGAAGGGAAACCGGCCGCCTTGATGATGCCACTTTCAATTATTCTCTTTGCGATAGGTGATGGTTTTCCAATGTAAGGGACCTCTCAAAACTTCTTCATACTGAAGTTTCCCAAGTTGGTATCTCCAATGTTGCTCCACTTTGACACGATCTTGGTCTCCAATTCTTCATTCCTCTGATCTTCCTTCATGAGAGCTGGACGACTAGTGGATGCTCCCGCTTTTGGGGTCGCCATTATGACACCTACACAACATTTCATAATGAGTAATATATCTTGCAACGTAGAAATATAGAGTAGAAAGGAAGATTCAAGATTTTAATTAGGAAACTTCATGATAAATCTTGAGTTATCATTTCCTAATTAACTACGCAATTTTCAAAACTTGAAGTTCAAAATTCAAAACTTCAACATTGGGACTAGGATGATCTCGCCATACCTCCACTTGAGAATTAATTGTAAAAAATGACGCAAAAATAAGGTGAATTTTGGCGTCGCGAAATGTAGATTGAAGTCCTTCCTTTAGCAAAATGCACCTCCCTTAGTCCTCACGAGCCTCAATTCCACCACCTTTAGTCTTCAACGCTTAAGATAATTCTCCAACTAAACCAGATTTCGCACTTCTTCCTTGCTCTTCCAAATCGCACTTTGAAATGATGAGTGAATGATGGATTAGAATCGCTCAACACACACCTATTATATAGGTGCTCACCACTTCATTATCCCATAGGCCGACTTGGCAAAATAGGCCAAAAAAAAAAAAAAATTTGCAAAACAAGAGGCCGACCTAATAAAATGGACCAAAATAATACCTCAAAGCGCTCCATTTTCAATTTTAATTTAATAAAAATTAATTTTAAATGCCTTTATAATTAAAAATTTTGATTTTTCTAAGGCTCAAAAATTAATTATTAAATGCTATGCGCTTTTATTAAATGCCAAATTAATTAAAATTTTTTAAAATATTTTGAAGTTTTTAGCGAATTTGGCATCTAATGCGATTTGGAGGATATTGGCACCCAAGCATGGTAAAATAATGAATGTTAATAACCTCGCCCTGGTCCCTTGGGGAGGGACAGGAGCACTCTTTCATTTTAAGCCTCGCATTCCTTGCTTTCACGTTCAAAATCTCCTCCTGGACGTCCAAAATGGGATTTTTATTTGGAACTTCGTGTTTAATTCATTCGATCCTTAGAAGGAGTGTGTCTTAGAACATTTTTGCCCTGGTCCCTTGGTGAGGGACATGAGCGATTTTCTACTTTTGTCCTTGTTCTTTATCTTCCAAATTGCCAATTCGTGTTGTGGGGTAAGCGATGATCTCCTTCGCCTATTCTTTGCATGCTTAACTCGTTTCTTCAAGACAAAATAGACTCTCCCAAGATTTTCGCCCTGGTCCTCCAGTGAAGGACAGGAGCGATTTTTGCAATTGAGCCTAGGATTGTCAATTTTTTGGAAGCACTTCCTTGTTCACTATTTTTAAAAGGACATTTCTCATCTTGCATCACTTTGTCTTGGCGTGGTTTTGGAGGGAAATTATTGGTTTTATAAGAAATCGCCTTGGTCCTCTAGTGAAGGACAGGAGCGCCTTCTAGTTCATTACACAAACTCTTGACCTCATCAACCTCCAATTACCTTCAAAGCATAAAACATTATTCCCCACTCCTCCTTGAGTCTTGGAAACAAAAAAAAACACTTCAAAATGTTAGGCAAATAGGCATATGTGGGGATTTCGCCCTGGTCCCTTGGTGAGGGACAGGAGCGCTTTAGCCAATTGTCATTAAAATTTGTGGTCCTTGCAACTCCATTCCACCTTGAAGCACTTTAAGTATCATTCCAAACTTGTGCCTTGGCCTAGGTTTGTCCCAATTTGGAGGGAAGAGATAGTTTTTAGGTTTTTCACCCTGGTCCCCTGGTGAGGGACAGGAGTGATTTTGCCATTATGAACTTACCTATGCTTTGCTAGCCTTCGAAATTATCTTCAATGGATCAATAATGCCCTCTTTCATTCGCTTCAAACACGAAACTTGCCTTACCTTTGCAAGAAATTTGCCTTGTTAGAAAATCGCTTTGGTTCTTTGATGAGGTACAGGAGCGCCTATTGTCTTTTGGGTTGATTCCCTCCTTTGTGGCCCACTGAAGTTATATTCAATGGACAGAACACACTTCCCTTGGCCTCTTCAAATCGTAAAATCACCTTAATCTTGCAAGGATGATGCAAATTTGAAATTCAAGCTCCGGTCCTTCAGTGAGGGACAGGGGCGAATTTTGCCCTCTAGGCCAAATCGTTTCACTTTTTATCTCGAAAATCCTTTGCTGGGGAAGATATCATCCTTTTACAAGCCATGAACGAGAGCTCAAGTCCGAGAAAGGTCAAAAAGGTATGTATAAAGAAAAAAAAATCACTCTGGTCCTCCAGTGAAGGACAGGAGCGAATTTATCTTTCTAGACCAAAAGCTCCAACCTTTCATTGCTTTTAATTAAGCCTGGATGCTCTAACATGTGTAATTCATCTCTCACCATATCTCTGATGCTTCAATTTGATCAATCAAGGCCAGGAATCAGTTGAATAAGTCTATTCGCCTTGGTCCCTCAGGGAGGGATAGGAGCGAATTCCTCTTAAACTTTCAAATTTTATCATTTTCAAACCTTCAAACTCCTTCAAATCATCAAGTTGCGTCCAATTAGCTCCCTTGGAGACCCTGCACAAAACAACTTAAAAAGTCAGAGACCAAAATGCACAAAACAACATTTTCGCCTTGGTCCCTGGGAGAGGGACAGGAGCGATTTTACCCTTTTAAGCTAAAATATCCATAATTCAAATCCCCAATCACTTCACCAGGCAGGGTTAGGTCATCTTCAAGGCCGGGAATCAGTTAGCAAGCCTTCTCAAAACAAGAAATTGCATTTAGAATGAAATTCACCCTGAGCCTCCAGTGAAGGACAGGAGCGATTTCTCTGTTTCGAGCATCATCTTGCCTCCAAAATTTGATCAAAATTTACCCAGGCAAAAATGTACAGTTCCATCTTCAAAATGCTAACACTTAGACAAAATTTGAATTTTCCCTCAAAAAACCCTGACTAGACCTAACTTGAGACCTATCTAACTTCTTGATAGACTCATCTTATTTCAAAAAAATCTCAATCTTCGGGAGGATGCTTAATGACCTTCAAAAAAATTGACTGGACTCGGCTCAAAAAACACTCAAATGGAACTCCCAGGATTTAACCCTAGCCCAGACAGACAACTCACTTACTCAAAATCCTAGAAGCAGAGAGAAGAACAGGCAAAACAAAAGCAAAAAGAGGGGGTCCCCATTTTAATGGGGCGATGTGTGAAATGGTCACAACAGGTACTAGTCATCCAACACTCATCTTCTTCTTTTACGCCGTGATAGACTATATAATTTGTTTGTTCTATAATCACTTCTTGGACGATTCAATACTCATGTGTTATGGCATCAAATGACTACTTGCTTGGGTGTTAATATTTCTGAATATTATATTTGCAGCATAGGAAATGATAGGCCCGTGAATGGAGACAAGAGGTGATGTGGCTCATTGGGTGCTCCGTATCTCACTTTTAGAAGAGTTTGAAAGGACTTTATATTGTTGCAAGGGAGACCATTCTGACATGCAGCAGATCTGGTCTGCCACAAACATCATCATTTGATATGCTAGATACTTATAAATAGCAGCAGCCATCAACTTAAGGTACGGGTGAGTTGAGAAATTTTCATTTGTGTTTTCTTGGGTTTTCCCACTATCTTCAGCCACCAGCCATTAAGAAGGGAGAAGTGTGGCCCGTAAGGACTTGAGCAAAGGCCCCAAGGGTAAATATCAATTCAAAGATTAAAAACAGAAATAATATTGTAAAATTTATATTATTATTTGATAACTATGAAATTAATATAAATATTAAATAAATATATAATTTATATTAGATCTTGTTCATTATTATTGTTAAGATTTTATTTAGTTCATTTTATTTGATTATATCTATATATTTTATATTTTAATTTGTATTATTATTTATCATTGAATATATAAATTATGTTGATGATATATAATATTTAAATCATAAATAATATTTAATTAATGAATTTTAAATAATCATTCATTGGTAATTATTATATTAATTAATGATAATAATTTCTTCATTTAGGGTCTCTCCCTTTCTCTCCGTATATATATAATGATCCAGGAGGGGACATGACAGATGCGATTGCTGAAGTGTTTGGAATCCCACATGGAGCAGATATGAAGAACGCAACTAAGGATGAATATGAAGAGTGGTACATGAAGAAGATGGATGTGTTTAAGAATATAATAAACAAAGAGTGGATGATCAAGCCTAGGTTTCATCATTCCAAGGCTCCCAAGACACTCATGTGCATAGACTTGAAAGAGGAATATAGTGACTTAGTATTCCTGCTTAACAAAGTGATGGGGATGCCCGCAGGGTGCAATATACGATGGATGGATGTTCTACTTCAATCGGGATTGTCTTAAGAGGGACATTGATAAATTGGTCTAGAATCATAAGTGACAATCTGGACTTTCAGTTGAGGAATGTAGAGTGGTCCAAGTCATTCGCCATGACTTCCTACTTGGTATTCGTGCTTGCACGGTTTGTTTCATACAAATGATTGATATGCAGAGGTGAAGTAGAGAATGGGCAAGGACAATTCAGGAGTCATGAGTGCTATCCCCAGCTGAACATGTATAGAATTGAAGACTATAAGAGAGTGAATGACGTATTCACAATGTACATCACGCGGATGCTGCAAGGCGGAATTCATTAGCGATTGTCCAAGGAGGCAACAGAGCTAATGGAGAAATGTGGATCGTGGTATATTTAGTTTCCCACTTTCACGTACCTTAGGATTCATGGGTTTCAATCCGAACCCTATAGGCTTCCTAGGTATCTGTTGACATTTTATGACACCCTTGGTCCATCAGTGAGAACTGATCAGAGATATGTTCCATGGACTAGTGCTGCACTAGTTGATCATAAGGTTTGGAGTGTTGCCTTGTCGGAAGTTCCTAGGTCCTCTCTTTCTCCTTTTCTCGGAACTTCGAAACCCCAAGGTCCTGAGGTTCTTTCCCCTGGGGTCCTAACTTCTTCCTGCTCGGGAACCCCGGAACCCTGAGGTTCCAAAGTTCCCTTCTTTCCCTAGCTTAGCCCCTCCTCTCCTTAGCCTTTCTCTCTTTCCTCCCCAGAACTTTGGAACCCCGAGGTTCCGAAGTTCCTAGCCTTCCTTTCCTTCGCCTCTTCTCTTAAAGCTTCTCCTTTCCCCGAAACTCGGAACATTGGAACCCCGAGGTTCCAAAGTTCCTTTCCTCTCCGTAGCCTTTCTTCTATCCTTGCTCGAAGCTCCGGAACTCTGAGGTTCCGAAGTTCCCCTTCTCTCTTTAGCCCTTTCCCTCTCTATCCCGGATCTCCGGAACCTCAAGGTTCCGAAGCTCCTTTGCGCAGTTCTCCGGGACTCCGAAACCCTGAGGTTCTGAAGTTCCCTCCCCTTCTTCTCTTCGGAACTTTGAGGTTCCGAAGTTCCTTTTCTTCTCTTCCTCTCTCTATCACGGAACTTTGGAACCTCGAGGTTCCAAAGTTCTTTCCTTAGCCTTTTGAAGTTCTCCGGAACTTAGGAACCGGAACTTAGGAACCCCGAGGTTCCGAAGTTCCTTGCTCCTTCCCTTGTCTTCCTCACTTTGGGAGTTAGAGCTTTCGAAGTCTTCGGGTTTCCTTTTGACTGGCGACACTCCCAGATGGCGTGATCAACACTCAAGGCTTTTAATGCTCCGACATTGGAGGTATGGGGCCATGCTTGGTGACTTATGTCATGTCTGACTTTGGAAGGTTAGTCAATCCATCTTCTCTGGATTGCCTTTTGGTGGTATGGCTAGGTTGCTTGCATGTACAAGTTAAGTGCATGCACTTCCCTGCACTTCGAGATTGACATGTAGGGGTCATGACCACCTTTGTAACCATTTTTTCTATATAAAGGTTGTTAAGCCTCATTGTAAAGGGTTCTCTCCCCGCTGGATTGAGCTATTCCATGCTCTCCCACTTCTCTTGTATTTATCTTGCATTTGTGCAACTGTAAGTTTGGCCATTGGCCTTATAATTAATTGAAATCACCATTCTTGCCTGCTTTCAACTTATTTATGCTGTGTATGTTTCCTTACCTTCATCATAGGTGTATGTTTTGTGGTTCTTCTCTCATATATGCTGTGTTAAATTTATTTCAGAGTGTGACTTGTGGGAAACCTTCTCCCCTCTTGGCATTCAGTGAATTCTAACCTTTATACATGCATTGGGGTCACTCATACAATTGAAGTTTGTGCATCTCCTGGGTGTTTCAATTGATTTTTTGTGTGATTTCGGGTAGGGAGAGGAACAATCTTTTCTTGGTGCATCACCTCCTTCTATTTCAAGCATTCTCTCTTCCCCTTTACGTCTGCAAATTGTTAGGATAGGCTTAGGATTTAGTTTTGAAGTGTTGAGTTGGTTCAACACCTGCATCTACTTGAAGAAGGATGTCGGCCTTCTCCGGAGATTCAATCCCTCACGCAAGGTCCCACACTTAGGGGTTGTTTCCATATTTCACAAGGTTGCTAAGTTGATAGCTTAGCAAGGGTGGAAGCTTTTGTGATAAGAGTTTTTGGCACGCCCGATGGGACCTCATTCATTCACATGCTAAGGATTCAGTGCTTTTCTTGGCATTTCAGCCTTTAGAGGCAGACATCTTCAAGCACTTGGCGACTCTGCTCAAGGACCAGTTCTTGTTCACACAAAGTTCACAGCTTTGTTTACTCCGAAACCCCGGGACCCCCAAGTTCCGAAGTCATTGAAGCCATCTTACTCTGGAACACTCCGAACCCCCAGGGGCCAAACTCCCGAACTTCCTTACTCCGGACCTCCGAACTTCCGAGGTTGGTTAAGGATTTTATGCCCATAATTTATACAAGGGCGTCCTCTAGAGGCAGTTTCCAATTCGTAAAGCTCCCTTCTGTAGGTTTTAGAAGGCGGAAAGGTAGACCTTCATTGTCACCAGTCAGGGGTGTCAAGGTTGTAAACACTCCATCTCCCAGGTCTCGTTCTACTCCTCCATTTGCAAGGCCATTGCTATCAAGGGCTTCTGCCACTCACATCAATAGACCATTGTTTCACATGGCAAGAAATCAAGTCTTTGTTACCTTCAATGGGGGAAGTCCCCTTGTTTTGACTCAATGGAATGACATACCAGTGGCTGCGTTGAAGAGTATACCATACTTCACTTGTGAAACAACTACTACACCCATTGAGCACATTCAAGACATTGCAAACATCTGCTTCGTCCATAATATCACTTAGGATGATGTTGCTGTCAGACTCTTAGCCACATCTTTGAAAGGCAAAGCTTTGCTGTGGTATAGAGGGTTGCCGTCTAGCTCCATTCACAATTGGGATGAATTGGGGGAGAGGTTGTGCAACCATTTCGAAGACAAGAGTGATCACCTATCACTTGTGGAGCAGTTGACTACAATCAAGAGGGCACCCCACGAGTTCATGGGAGATTTCAATTTCAGATTTCATAAGACATGGAATAGAATTCCCGCTCTAGTGAAGCCATCTCCAAATCATGCCTTCTTATATTATCTTAGATCTCTCAACATCGATATAGCTGTCATGATCCAATGAATGGGTGGAGCCTCTCTACCGGGTGCATATGACATAGCCATAAGAGCAGAAAATTGTTTGATTCAGGCTGGGAAGATAGCTCCAAGGCGTCCAATGCCTCTCTTCCCAGAAGCTCATACTCAACAACCCACCTTGGCTCCTATTCCCATGGCTCCCGCAGGACAATCATCCACACCCTCTACATCCTCCAATGAGCTCCACGAGGTCAATGCTCTACTGCAAAACTTTGGCAATGAATTGGTGGCACTAAAGAGGCAGCAAACTCAGTATAGCAAACCTTACCAAGCACAAGATCAGAATTATCAGCAAAACATGCCACCCTTTCAAGGGCAAAACCAATGGAGCAATGCCAGGCCTTTGAATAGTGTGAACCCCACAACCGCAAGCAACTCAATGGTGATAGTTCCAATGCAAAATAACCTCACCGAAGAGCAAGATTGCTGTCAACCATGCAATCAGCCACACAATCAAGGTGTATGCCAAAATGGAGGGTTTGTCCTAACCTTAGTGGTGCAAGATGAGCCGACCACTTTTGGCCAACAATATGACCCAAAGAAGCCTAGTGTTGACCCCTAGGCTCACTTACAAGGGGATTTTACCTTTGTCAATTGGCAGAGGCGAAATTTTGTTGTTTGAACCAAATAAATGGTGAGTCCATGCTGCAATATACAAGGTCAAAGAAGAGAGCCATGGAGGCTGCCTCACCTTCAACATCAGTCCAAGCTCCCACGCCCAATGTAGCTGTCCATGATACAAGCCAGAGTACCATGCAAGGGAACAAGGGGCAGGAGGAGGCCCAAGTCGTCGAAAGAGCAGAGGCAGATCTTGTAGCCTCAAAGGGGCCTCTAAAGTCAGCTGGATGTCCCTTTCAACATAGTTGATCAGATGAAGAGGGCCAACGTTAATGTCACTATGTGGGAGGCCCTTTCAATCCCATCTCAAAGGGATTTACTTAAGGGGGCACTTAAGGATGTTAATCAATCAGGTGATGAGACAACAGTCAACAGAAAGACAGTCTCCACCAGTTTGGTGCAACCCAAGGAGGAGGAAGATTCAAGCAAGATCAACAAGCCTCCTCCTTTCTATCTCTCTTTGATCATAGGAGATAACTTGGTTCACAACTGCATGATAGATTGAGGAGCTAGTAGCTTGGTCATGCCTAAGAAGGTAGCTGACCTTCTTGGCATAGAATACGAACCTGTGACCAAAGGGGTGTTCCAGTTAGAAGGCACTTCTATTAAGACAGTAGGGGTGGTAAAATATTTGAAGTTAACCTTGCATGCATGCCCTGGTTGCATTGTCTTGCAAGACATCAATTATCGACCTCCCTGCCTTCTTTGCCATCTGCTTGTCTAGAGACTTCACAGCCAAGATAGGTGGGTACCTATCTTTTGATTGGTCCCATATGCTATTTCGAACAAGGTATGGTACCAAGGTCACCATCAGGGCAAAGCCCATTGCCCAAAACTACATTGAGCCCTACACCTCTAGCCCTATAAACATGAATTGCACTTTGCATGAAGAGGGGGAGGAGTGCACTGCCCGTGAGCCTGCTACTCTTTTGTAGGAGGTCCTTGATTGCTTGTTGGACAAATGGGCCAATGCTTTTCAGTTTGATCCATTAGCCGAGACTTAAGAGACTGGGCTTGGCACTTATTGTATCCATGAAGAGGATACTCCTATCCCTAACCTCATCAAGACACAAGGAGATTCAGAGGAGTTATGGAACATGTTTTTTGATAGTTCAAGAAACAAGAATGGTGCAGGTGCCGGGGTAATGCTTGTTTCTCCTGAGCGGGAGAAATATTTCTTCTCCTTTAGGCTTCAATTTGGTTGCACCAACAATGTCGCTGAGTATGAAGCCTTGATCCAAGGTCTCCAACTTGCACAAAGCAGAAAGATCAGATTTTTGCAACTATTTGGAGATAGTTAGTTGTTAACCACATCCGAGCCCAAAGTATAGCAAAGAACAACCTACTCAAATCATACAAACACAGGGTTTGAGATTTGATTGAAGGATTTGAAGCCTTCAATATTTAGAGCATTCCTAGGGATTAGAACAAGCATGCTGATAGGCTTGCAGCGGCTGGTGCTCAGTTCGACATACAAGCACATGTTGCAAGTGAGAAGGAGCAACACATCATGCTTGTTGTGAGGCTTGCTGTCCCGGACAATCAAGTAAATTGGCAAGTATTCGAAAGCAATCAGCAGTTCGTCAATTTCTTGCAAAATGAAGCAGAATTTTCTGCTAAAAATCAGTCTAAGCTGCAAGACCAGTATGGAGATCAAATCATGCAGCTCAACTCCAACAAGTTGCCTAAAGGTCTAATTACCTTGGAAGTTATTTTCAACTCGGATGATCAGTTGAAGAAGAAAATGAACCTCGCTGCAAAGAGGCGTGATTACAAGCCAGTTGTTGTTGCTGAGGGTAGGTCCTTGAACTTGGACAAGGTGTGTTCCTCAACCGAGCAAGAGGCCTTTGTTGAGCTTTGTCAAAAGTATGATGACATAGTTGCTTGGACCTATGAAGACTTGAAGGGTTTTGACTCTAGCTTAGCCAAGCATACCATAGAGCTAAAACCAGATGCAAAGCCAGTAAGACAAAAACAAAGGCCAATAAACCCCAAGATTGAGCCACTAATGAGGAAGGAGTTGACCAAGCTCATAGAAGCCAATATCATCTTCCCCATCAAGCATTCTTCATGGGTGGCCAACCTTGTATCTGTAAGAAAGAAGAATGGGGAAATCAGACTATGTGCAGACTTTAGGAATCTCAATAGAGCCTCCCTCAAGGATCACTATCCCCTTACCTCTATGGAGCAGATTCTCCAAAGGGTTAGTGGCTCGGAAAGATTTTCATTCTTGGATGGGTATTCAGGCTACAATCAGATCTTGGTCCAAGAATCAGACCAATACAAGATTGCATTTACTACTAAGTGGGGTACCTATGCTTATTGTAAAATGCCCTTTGGGCTAAACAATGCAGGTGCCACGTTCCAAAGAGCAATGGACATGGCTTTCAAGGGGGTATTAGCAAAGTTTGTGCTTGTATACATTGATGACATAACGGTTTATTCGAAGCATGCAGCTGACCATCTTGCTACTGAGGCAGGTGTTCATGAAATGCAAGGAGTATGGTGTGTCCTTGAACCCTAGCAAGTGTGTATTTGCTACTGAGGCGGAAGATTGTTAGGACACATCGTATCCAAGGAGGGTTTGACCATTGATCCAAAGCGAGTGGAGGCTATTCTTTCTCTTCCACTCCCTAGTCACAAGAAAGGATTGCAAAGTTTCCTTGGTAGGATCAACTTTGTGAGGAGGTTCATTCCCAACCTTGCCACCATGGTAAACTCATTTCCATGTTGAAGAAAAACTTGGCTTTTAGCTGGACCAAGGAGGGAAGGGCCGGTTTCGAAGAGATCAAACAAGCAATTGCTCAGGCCCCTACCCTTGTCAATCCTAATTATGAAAGGGATTTTATCCTCTATACCTTCGGAGGAGAATCCAGTATCTCAGCTGTCCTAACACAGTTGAACGACGACAATTTGGAGCAACCTATTGCCTTTTATAGTGAGGGGCTAAAGGACTATGAGCTTAGGTATAGCTATGTAGAAAAGCATGTCCTAACTGTTGTAAGGGCATTAAAAAAGTTCAGACACATGTTGTCTAACAACAGGATCCAACTCTTAGTTCCGCACGCAAGTGTCAAAGATTTCCTTCTAAAGAAGGATATCAGTGAGAAGAGGGTTGGGTAGATAACCAAGGTCATGGAATATGACATCAACATCAAGATCACCAAGCTTGTAATAGGCAGGGTTCTATGTGAACTTGTCTCATCTTCTGAGACTACTTCAGAGGTTGCCCTTGTGTTACAAGAGAATCAACCAACTAGCAACAACACGCATCTCAGTTGGGTAAGTGACATGACCACCTTCTTGATGGAAGGTAGATACCCCCAAGGTCTGGACAGGACCAAAAGAAGGCATTTCAGGTTGCAATCCATTCCCTATGTCTTAGTGAATGGCATTCTTTTCTGAAAAGACTCCAATGAAGTCTTACTAAGATGCATCGAGCAAAACCAAGTCAGCAAACTGTTAGAGGAATTTCATGATGGCTCTTCAGGGGACCACTTCTTTGCAAGGACTGCGGCTATCAAAATAATGAGGGCTGGTTATTACTGGCCATCCTTATTCAGTGACTCAGATAGATGGGTGAAGAATTGCAAGAAATGTGCTCTATTCTCTGGGAAGCAAAGACTAGCTACCCTACCTCTTCACCCCATCCAAGCAGATCAACCGTTCGCACAATGGGGTTTAGACTTCATTGGCATGATGAATCCACCTTCTAGTGCTAGCCATAAGTGGATCTTGGCCGCAACAGATTACTTCACTAGGTGGACAAAGGCAGTTGCATTGAGGGATGCCATTGAGGCCTCAGTGTTGGAATTCCTTGAAGGAATTGTGACAAGATTCGGTATCCCCTCCACCATCATATCAGACAATGCCAGGGCATTTGTTGGAACCCAAATCAGTTCTTGGGCAGTTAAGCATGGTGTATACTTGAAGACATCATCCAACTATTACCCTCAGGGTAATGGCTTAGCTGAATCTTCCAACAAGAACCTCATCAGGATAGTTAAAAGGACAATTGAAGACAATCAAAGGGCATGGCATACTAAGTTGAAGACAGGCTTATGGGCTAACAGGATCACACCCAAGAGGGCAATTGGTAACTCCCCTTTCATGGTAGTATATGGGAAGGAAGCAAGATTCCCAACTTCCCTAGAGTTACCCTCTCTTGAACTAGCACATCAGCTGGAATTGATAGAAAATGATGCCATGATAGTAAGGCTAGCAGAGCTGATGGAGCTGGAGGAGGTTAGAAGCAAGGCTATGCATACACTTGAGACTCATCAAGAGCAGGTCAAAAGGGTTTTTGACAAAAAGGCGACTAATAGGGTCTTCAGAGAAGGAGACCTAGTTCTCAAGTGGGATGTAGACAGAGCCAAGGCTGGGCGACACTCCAAGTTTGATGCTATCTGGAGTGGCCCATATGTCGTCACTAGTTGCAAGGAGGCCAATGCATTCCATCTCTCCAAGCTTGATGGCGAAGTTCTTCCTATCCCAGTGAATGGGATTTATCTCAAGCCCTGCTTTTGAAGAGGGTATTGATAACATCCTGCAGAAATCGCCAAAATGTTGTCATTTTATGACACCCTTGGTCCATCAGTGAGAACCGATCAGAGATATGTTCCATGGACCAACGCTACCCCAGTTGATCAAGGAAGTGCAATCATAAGGTTTGGAGTGTTACCTGGTCAGAAGTTCCTAGGCCCTCTCTTTCTCCTTTTCTCGGAACTCCAGAACCTCGAGGTTCCGAGGGTCTTTCCCCTGGTCTCCTTCCTTCTTCCTGCTTCGGAACCCAGGAACCTCGAGGTTCCGAAGTTCCCTTCGTTCCCTAGCTTAGCCCCTCCTCTCCTTAGCCTTTCTCTCTTTCCCCCTCGGAACTCCAGAATCCCGAGGTTCTGAAGTTCCTAGCCTTCCTTTCCTTCGCCTCTTCTCTTAAAGCTTCTCCTTTCCCCGGAAATCGGAACTCCAGAACCCTGAGGTTCTGAAGTTCCTTTCCTCTCCGTAGCCTTTCTTCTATCCTTGCCTGGAGCTTCGGAACCCCGAGGTTCCAAAGTTCCCCTTCTCTATTTAGCCCTTTCCCTCTCTATCCCGGAACTTCGGAACCTCCGAAGTTCCTTTGCGCAATTCCTCGGAACTCTGGAACCCTGAGGTTCCGAAGTTCCCTCCCCTTCTTCTCTCCGGAACTCCGGAACCCCCAGGTTCCGAAGTTCCTTTTATTCTCTTCCTCTCTCTATCCCGGAACTCTGGAACCCCGAGGTTCCAAAGTTCTTTACTTAGCCTTTTGAAGTTCTCCGGAACTCCGGAATGCTGAGGTTCTGAAGTTCCTTGCTCCTTCCCTTGTCTTCCTCACTTCGGGAGTCCGAGCTTCCAAAGTCTCTGTGTTTCCTTTTGAATGGCGACACTTACGGATGTCGTGATCAACACTCAAGGCTTTTAATGCTCCGACAGTTTTGGTGACTTGTGCACTTTTTTTTGTGGAGCCACAAGGGTGCATTAAGTGTTTTTGGCAGGATTTCCATCAAGGGAGGTATGGGGCCATGCTTGGTATCTTATGTCATGTCTGACTTTGGAAGGTTAGTCAATCCATCTTCTTAGGATTGCCTTTTGGTGGTATGGCTAGGTTGCTTGCATGTACAAGTCAAGTGCATGCACTTCCCTACACTTCTAGACTGACATGCAAGGGTCATGACCACCTTTGTAACCATTTTTTCTATATAAAGGTTGTTAAGCCTCATTGTAAAGGGTTCTCTCCCTACTGGCTTGAGCTATTCCATGCTCTCCCACTTCTCTTGTATTTATCTTGCATTTGTGCCACTGTAAGTTTGGCCATTGGCCTTATAATTAATTGAAATCACCATTCTTACTTGCTTTTAACTTATGTATGCTGTGTATGTTTACTTACCTTCATCATAGGTGTATGTTTTGTGGTTCTTCTCTCATATATGCTGTCTTAAATTTTTTTCTGAGTGCGACTTGTGGGAAACCTTCTCCCCTCTTGGCATTCAGTGAAATCTAACCTTTATACATGCATTGGGGTCACTCATACAACTGAAGTTTGTGCATCTCCTGGGTATTTCAGTTGATTTTTTGTGTGATTTCGAGTAGGGAGAGGAACAATCTTTTCTTGGTGCATCACCTCCTTCTATTTCAAGCATTCTCTCTTCCCCTTTACCTCTGCAAATTGTTAGGATAGGCTTAGGATTTAGTTTTGAAGTGTTGAGTTGGCTCAACACCTGCACCTAATTGAAGAAGGAAGATAGCCTTCTCTGGAGATTCAATGCCTCACGCAAGGTCCCACACTATAGGTTGTTTCCATGTTTCACAAGGTTGCTAAGTTGATAGCTTAGCAAGGGTGCAAGATTTTGTGATAACAGTATCCTTCCGACAGAATGGTCTTGTTGGAAGTGGTGAGACATCTTCTAGAGTTTGATTCCATTCAGAGAGAGAAGCATAGGACAAGTATGACATTCCCTATTTCAGTTGGGAAGACGTTGGAGGTTTGCCAGTTTGCATTAGCCTCCAACACTGCGAGTGAGGAGCTTGCATTCTATCGATTTACAACCTTCAAGAAAAGAGAAAGATTTGATCCAGAAACTTGGAAGGATCAGGGGAGAAAAATTTATCCACAAGGTAGACATAGAAGATTACTGGGCTAACGTAATGGATGAAAAGGCAGTGAAGAGACGAATGTGGTCCAAAATGTCAGTGGATTTCATGAGGAAGTGTGGACTTTTCCTCATTCCTTATCAGGTGTTAGATGATAGTGATCATACGCATCCATATTATGAAAATGAAATGAAGAATGCAATCTTATTGCCTAATTGGCTAGAATCAGAAGAGATTGATCTGAATGTATTGACGAGAGAGGTCTTGAGTTTTTCCTGTACATGGGTAGATATTTAGATGAATAAGTTAGTTGATATGGGTGTTTCCTTCACTTATGAAAAGATGAAGCTGGAAGAATCTACTTCCGAAGATGATCAGAGGAGTATCAGTGATGTTAGGATTCTCAAGATGAAGAGAATCAAGCTCCCAAGAGAAGTAAAAACACGCCAGGAGGAGTCAAGGCCATAGGGAAAAAGATTGAGGAGGTTAGGAAGAAGAAACAAAAGATTATCTTTCATTCACCTGTCATTCCTTTACCAGCTCTCAGTGTCTCATCAATTAAGGAAATTGAAATAACAGAACAGAATATGGAAACCCAGCAATGTTCCAACACAGTGATACTACCAGAGAATATTCAGGAGTTACATGCCACAACGACATCTGCTCCACCAAATGAGAATGATGATCAACTGGGATCCCCTACTCTGCTTTTGGAGGTTAGCTTGGGAAATGAGATATATGATTTGACTAGGAGTAACCCTGATGATGATGATGATGATGATGATGTTATCTCGGCATTGAGAGGACTTGATCGATATATGTGTCTTGATGATGGTATGGAGGTGGCCGCTATCCTTGATTGGTTGATGAAAAGTATGGAAAAAATAAGAAAATGATAGAGGTACAACCTATTGATAACATTGATCACTACCTAGCTAGGAACAATAAAGAGAAAGAACCCAATAGAGCTGAGAGTTTGTCGCACATAGCTAGAGATGAGACAGGAATGTGGATTGCGCAAGTGGCTGTTCCTATTGGAGGTGCGACGACAGACATTGCTACTCCTACGGATTTCCAGATTACTTCAGTTGTCCTTGGCCATACTACAAGAGAGCAAGAGTTTCAAGAGGTTGCTGATAACCTTAAGGCAATCAGCGCAAGGTTAGATAGAGAAATTGAAGAGAAGGAGAAGTACAAAGAAGAGAATATCAGACTTAGAGAGTATATTGCGGGGATAAGGTGTGAGAATCCCGCCTTTATTTTCCCTATTGCCGTTGATCATGGACTACATTCACACTATGAGGTAGCGAGAGATACACTCTTGGAGGTTGAGGAGTGGATTGAGAGTGCAAGAAAACAGGCAGATGATTTCCTTACTCAGTTTGTCCAGGCATATGATAGGACAATAGGGCTAATGTTTAGAATCTAGTATTTGGAGGGAGTTTGGGAAGAATTACGGCCTATCCAGGAGAAGACTATTCCATGCCTCAGAGCTTTGAAGAAGATTCCTAAGTCCATGTTGATCATTGAGAACATTGTGCATAGTGGAGACAAGTACGATTTCCATGGCTGGTATTGTTCATTGGCCGTGAAGAAATCAACTTATGAGAATGCCTAGTTGAGTTATACAGAGATGGAAGGATTGATTTAGGACATTCAAATGAAGGTCCTTGCCTTAATTGAGGAATTATTGGGTGTTGATGTTAGTGATGCTAGGTGGTTTACACTTCGGTGAATTAAGAGACAAGATGAAACTTATGTATTTTTGTCAGTTGGACTCTTTGAAGAAGAGTCAGATAGATGATTTGGTCTCTTTGTTGATTCATGTTCATAGTTCGCAGAAGCTCATGCCAGATTGGGAGAACACTTTGGACGCTTGCTCGGATTCACTAGACGTGATTGATTTGCAACAGGATACCTTGCCTAGCATTTCCATGGAGGAGTTAGATTCTGTATTGGCTAGATTCTTGGAGTATGCTAGGAGATAGAGAGATGCAGGGAGAAATCTTCTAGAAGATTCCCTATTTGATGACTAGGTATCTTTTTATTGGGCCATATGTTGGTGGCACCATTGTTGATGTAAACTCTAATTAGGGCAATTCTAGGGTTTTGTTGTCATAATCTTGGCCCTTGATTTAGTTTTAATCTTGGCCATTCATTTTGTAAGAGACACTATATATACCTCCTTGTCTCTCATTTGTAAGAGAGAGGTTTTGTAGAATTGTTGGTATATGCTGCAGGTATTTGAATCTAAATCATTGTTCAATTGTTGGTGATTTTGCTCTTCAAATGTTGTCTTTGCATTCATGGTTCTCAATTCCTCCAAGTTAGATTATAATTTATTTTCATGTTTATTAGATTGAGTGAAAGATTTGTTGAATATATTTGTGTGGAATCCTTAATCCATATCACTAGCCTCTCGCCGTTGGTAAGTGCACGTTGTGTGGTCGACTTGAAATTTGAGTAAGCTTAACTTCAACTATTATGCGTCCCTTGACAAGCATCAACTTGGATTATGTCAACGTTTGATGGTGATAGTCTGAAAATCCTTGAGTATACCTTAGACGATTGCACTAAGCTTGTGTCAATACCTGTTTGTGAGACCTTGCCTAGTTTGATTCCACTAAATTTTTTAATCATTTCCTACATTACTAGGCTTAGAATAGATTTCCTGAACCCTATTCCTTTTGCCCATTATTTAGTAAGAACTAAGTCCAAAACTACATTGCTAAATCCTAAGTTGTTAGCACACCTATTCGACATATTTCATGATCCAAGAAGATAATCCTAACATTTGTCTAAGTCCCCAAGTGAACACAACAATTTAGCATTTGAGGTGATTTTGTTCAAGAGAGGGTAAATTACTTTGGTATTTTATTTTGAAATGTTATGTGCATAAAACACACATCAACACCTATAAAAAATGATTTCAGGAGTGCCAAAATGGAGGCTCCAAATGTTACTTTATTGGCCTCAACCCTAATCAAACCCCTTTGTGATGGCATTCGGAACCTTTTTTTTGGAATATTCTTTCTTTTATTTCATCTCGCTCTCTCAACTTAGGCAAACTTTCATCATGAGCCCCTTGTAACATTTTATTTCACTTCCTCGCTTTTAAAAACAACTTCCCCTTACTAGGGAGGCGTGCCATGGTGGGGCCACTTTTAATTTATTAAATATTAGTCTTTATTTTATTCAAATTAAAATATCAAAGAAAACACTTTTAGACCACTCTTAGTTGAGAATTGATGATGCATCTGGTCCCTGGGTGATGTGTATAATTTGCAAGCCAACTCCTAGTCTTCCCCTAAAAAATTGGAAACCTTTTAAAAAATAGGAGTTTGACACAAAACATCAAAATAGGCTCACAAAGCCCCTTGCAAGGCTCCACAAGCTCCGGGAGGTCATCAGGTTGATTGTCAGTCTCCTAAAAAATAGAAGCCCTTCCTAAAAATATAAAATTGGCTCTAAGCTCTTGAAACTCTTCACAAGTTTCCCCAAAGTCATCCGATTCCCTGAATGGGCTTTTTATCCACTGTATTAGCCTACGAGAACCCTAATGATAGGCTAATCCCACTAGAGACATTTGCGCTTAAGAAGGGGACATTACAATCCGTCTTTCCTGAGATTGCTTGCCCTCAAGCAACCTCAACTTCGGGTGCTTCATAATCTGCTCACTCTCCCATGTCGCATGCTCCACTGGTAGATCCTTCCACTTCAACAAATATTCCTTGATAGTTCTCCTCAATCTTCTCTCTCAGGAATCAATAATGGCTAAACCCTGCATAATTCCCCAAGGCGTAAAACTCTAAACCTCTTAGGCTTGTTGCCCTAGTCTTTTTTCGGCCTTGTTCTTTTCCTCCTCAGACGGTCATATCACTTAAGTCCCACCAGGCATGCCAGAAATTGTTGTCACAAAATTTTGCACCCTTGTTGAACGCTAATGCTCAACATCCTTGTAAAACATGAGATTCAACCTCACATGTGCAATGTCCCACACTTGGAGGTCGTTTCCATGTTTAACAAGGTTGTTGAGCATTAGCGTTCAACAAGGGTGCAAACTTTTGTGACAACATCACCTTGATTCAATTTCATGAACTCCAACGCTTAAGCCAATTACTTCACCCTCAATATGATGTTAATCTCTACCCGCAAGCAAGGATTGAATGTGTTATCCTTCTTCACTTCATGGACTTTTCTTGCTACCTTCATGCTTGAGGCATGGATTTTAGCAAGTCAACGAAATGGTCTTGTCATGGGTTAACCGTCGTCATCACTTTCAACATTAAAATGTCTTCATCCAATTCATCAAGGCAACTTCATCATCACTCAAAAAGGCATTGAGATAGCATTACTCATGATTGCTTCCAAGTTCTTCAATCTTTGAGCCTCTAGAAGTCGTGGATCTTAGTAAGTGAGGGACAAAATCATTATTTCATGACCTAGGTCTGGCATTTAAGTAGGTGAAGGGAAAATGCTACCTAGGTCGGGGATTTGAGCAAGTGAAGGAAGAATTCATGACTTGCACTTTGAGTTGACCACTTCGCTACTTACCTAAGTTGATCACCTCAACGCTTTCTTTAGGTGTAGAATGACTCACTCATAGGGTTGACTCGATGTTTTCTTTCCTTTCAACATCACCTAGACCTTTATTGATCTTCATCAAGCACTTCATCTTATTCATTTGATTATCACTTCTTGATCGTTCCTCAACTCCATGCTCTATTTTGAAGAAGTCTACTTGCTTGCTTGATTGCTCATCACACTTGAGACTCATACCCTGACCTGACCAGAAGGCCACCCTACGAGGCATCACTTAATGATCATCTTGACTTCTATTCCTCAAGTAATGAGGGCTACAAGGACTTGAATCTAGCTTCAAAAGAGACCTGATTGCTGCTAGATTGCCTGAGACCTTAAACTATCGGAAAAAAGAGGGGGCCCCCATTTGTAATGGGGTAATGTGTGAAAAGGTCATAATAGTATCCAACAAAGTGATTACATGCTGGCCACCAAGAATTCTCCAAATCCTAAAATAACCCTCTTGCTGAATGCTAGAGATCTTTGCAATGGGTCTATCATCTTCCTTTTCCTTCCCTGAGTCCTCGGATGCACTTTCTGCTTCACTTTCGCTTGTTTCAGTTTGCTGATTTGAATTTTCCAATTTAGTTTCATCTGCTCAATAGTACTCCCCCTTATTTGCTTTCCTTTTTAAAGGGCACTTATGTTTAGGATCGCATTGCTCCTTGCACTTGAAACATAATTTCTTGTATATTGCGAAATCTTGAACGATGACACAATGCTAAAAAGCCTAAAAAACGTCTAAAAAGAAAGCAAACGATTAAACCAAGGTTTCACTGACCTGCTGAAGGAGTACCTTGTGATGGATGGATATTAAGGATAACAAATCAGCCCATGATGTCAATTATAATGCATCATCCAGGCTATGGATTGAGTTTTCTAGAATTTGTGTTTTGAACTTGCATGAAAATAAGGTAAATGCTTCAAACAATAGAGAGAGCTCACAAGTCAATAATAGAAATGCTTTATTGTGTTTAGAATATAGATCAAACACTTGAGGTGGCAGCACCATACAATGCCCCTTATTGGAAGGAAGCCACTTCACACTATATCTCATTATGAGATCCAAACATGTACAATATTCTTCACATGCCCATATGATTTGCTTGGCTAAATTATATAATACTCAACTACCTACCACTATTGCTTAACCTACATGTGGGATAAATAGTTTTATTCTAATTATGTAGTGGGATGATTTACTGTTAAACTTTTCCATGTATCAACTAGGGCTCAAACTTAGGACCACCCATATGCTTTTGGGGAACTCTACCACATAGCTGTTGGCTCACTTGGTGATCGATTTGTCTACGGTTTGTTTGTGGTTCATTTTCCAACATCCCCCTTGAGTCATACTGTAGGTTCTTAGGTTTACTAGCCTAGCTCTAATTAACTAGTGGGATGACTACAAAGCTATTGGAATAATATTGAATTATTAAAAGATAAGGTTTACAGTTTTAATAAAGCCACCTTAGTGCCAAGCATTTTCTTTTCGCTTTTTTAAGATTTGCTTTTAAGCTTTAAGTGAGTTGTAATGTTTATTATTTTTGGATGTTTTTATCTACAATGTCTATATAAGGAGATGAGCCTCTTTGTAATCGTATCCTATTAATTAATAGAATATTGAAATATTGCATTCTATTAATTTTTGCAACATGGTATTATAGCACGGGTTCATGAGAAGAGGAAATGTGTAGGGTTTGTTGGTGAATCATAGACATTTCTTCTTCTATGAAAAAACTAGTCAAGGAAAATTGCAGGTGCCATTTTCATAAAGAATTGTGAGTTTCTTTATTTGTGGAAATCACAACGTTTTTCTAATCGTGTCGGTTGTTATTGGTGAAAAATTTGATTTTACAAGTTCATTCTTTTTTTCAAGTTGCCATTAGACTAAGGAAACTGTGGGCAAAAGTTGTGACTTGTGGGAAGGAATAAAAAGAAGTGACGATTGGTTTATATGCTGTGATTTTTTCTTAGCAACTAGAAGAGATCTGATGGATTTTAAACAATTTCTCTAGTGATCTTTTTATTTATACAACTCACGACGACTAGGGCATAAGTGCAATGGATTCAAATTTTTAGAAAATTGAGACTGTTTCTAGGGTTTGATAGATTTCATGAATTTTTGCTTGTGGTTAGGGTTTTCAGACCTCCATTTTATGCCGACGAGTTTCATGAATTTTTGAAGCTAGTCCAAAATATAGGGTGTAACGACATCAGAGTTTCATTAAGGATTGGCATTCGTTTGAAATTGTGAAAGCCAAAGCATAGTGGTAGTTGACAAGACAGTGAGTGGAAAGAAATATGAGGAGGAACATATGCATTGCGTCATGAAATTTGGAGGTTCCTTAGATGCATCAGCTGATAGAATGACAGGAGTTGCTGATTTGATTCTCAATTTTCATGATGAAAGGACAGATATTGTTTATTTGCCATGGGAAAGACATCTAATTACCTCCTATTGTTGGATTTTGTAGGAACACATGTACATGATCGGTGATCCAAACATTTTTCAGGTTAATGGTTCTGGTATTCAAATTGCTCTAAGTGACCAGCACATTGAAAATGAAGTAGACTCAAAATGGTGGGAATCCTTGCACTTTGCCTATGGATGTCATGAAATAAAATGTGTCTAGGTTCTTCTTGAAGTTAATGACGACATTTGTCGCCATGTTGAAGATCCTCCCGATGCATTTCTATGAGAGTCTAGAAGGATTACTATGAATGATGAATTGTACGTATTTTAAGAATCCCGCACTTTGAAGACAAAGCATTATCAATCTTGGGATTATTAGGTATGCCTTCCTTGTCTTTATCAGCACATCCAACTAAATTGGATGTCTCTTCAACCATATTGAACCCTACTTTGTGTTTGATATTTACATTATTGATTAATAATTTTATCACAAACAGGTCTATTTCTTATTGGATAGTTGTTGGTCAAGGTTTTTGGATCCAAGCTTTCTTTATTACATTTTAAAATTCAATCAATCGTAGTTTACATTGTTATGTCACCTTCTTTTGATCTGTTAGAATACACTATTCAAACGTGGACAGTTAAAACATGGGAAGTTATTTATGCATTCTCAGATTTGGGTACTTCTTTTGGAGTAGTAAATATATTATTATTGTTAGTGGAGTATGTTGGGTATTTTGCAATTGATAGTTAATAATTTTTTAATTGAAGTATAATCTCCAGTGTATCTCCTGCATGATGATGTTAAGTTTTGTTGTAAGATTTGAAACTTGCACCTCTACATTTTCTGTAGTAGGCATGATTAGCATATAAGCTAAAATGGTTTTAACCATAGTGACAAAAGTAATCAACAAATTGTGATAAATTAGAAATTGCATAGGAAAATGATTTTTGAAATTGAAAATTTGTGAATTTTTTGTTGAGCAAATGGTGAACAGTTTTGACCAGAGAAATAGTGATGAAATCATGATCTGCAATCACAATTGATCTCATTATCTGGCAATTTTTGGTGTTTTTTTTGGCTGTATCAATTGTTCATTTTTTCAAAAGCTCTAACCTACACCACCCACTTTGAAAACATTGTTTTAATTTCTGCCTTATGGTCCACTTCATTGATGCATGTAAAGTGTTGAGAAGGAAATTTGCATTCCATATTCATGCCACTTGAATGTTTTAAAATACCCGACCCCTAAAAAACCGTGAACAATACTTCTAGTATTAGTATCTTAGATCAGCAATAAAATTCAAGGCAATTAGAGTGGTCTCCAAATTGTATTTATGGCTGTAGTCTCAGACTATAATAGAATTCATAGGGAATAATAATTGCCAATACATACCGTCCTACCACTTCCTAGAAGCTCACAATTGTTAATTATTAATGTTTATGTGTGTCTATATGCTCTGAATTAGTTACAATTGAAATCCATAGGTTGTCTCAAAGCAACAAAACAGCATGTAGAAGATAATTAAAATGAAATTTGCAAATTTTCCCCCAAAATTATTCATGCCTTCAAACTTCCTCGTGGCTTCTGATGTCAAACTAGACTAAAGATTTTTTGGAAAAGGTCATGAAAGGCTGACTTAAATGCTAATGCAGATTCGATCATAATGCCACGTCAAAAGGACTTTCCGTGGACACGTTGCATATCAAGTTCCGATGCAAGTAAGGTTAAATGTAACTGGTGTTTGAATGATATCATTGGTGGTATTTATCGTTTCAAATGGCATTTGGTGAAGGAGGTAGGTCATGACAGCACAAGTTGCAAAGAATGCCTTGCAAATGTCACATTTCAGTCAAAACAAGCTATTCTAGCAATTTTTGAGGGTAAGGCAAAAGGCAAGAACTGGGATAGAAATAGCTTCTAATTCTTTAGATGTAAGGAGCAATCATTTAAATGAGCAAGGTGGTGCACAATAGTATTTCAAAGAATCTGGGTCAACACCTAAACCAGTGATCCAATCATAGGTGGAGGAAACATTAATTCTTTCTTCGTACCTCGTAGTACACTTGGAGGATCACAAACCTCTTTGGAGAGTATAGGATAGATGAAGAATGTCTATGAATAAACAAAGAAGGCAATTGCAAATTTCTGGTACTTCTCTAGCTTGTCATTCCATGTTGCTAGGTCAGCATATTGGCAAGGTATGGTGAACGCTATTGCAACTGTGGGTCTTGTGTTCAAAGCCCCATCTTACGAGATAGTGAGGGTTGGTATGTTCAATGATGCAGTACAAGATGTTAATGATGCTGTTACTATACATTGATTAGAGTGAGTAAAGATTGGTTGCACCATTATGTTAGAAAGTTGGACAAATAGAAGGAACCGAACCCTCATCAACTTCCTTGTCTTTTGTGATATAGACACTATTTCAGAATTCTGTGGATGCATCGGATACAATCAAATCTGCAGCTACATTGTTTGAGATGTTTAACCTAGTGGTCAAAGATGTAGGGCCGGAAAATGTGGTTCAAATTATTGTTAATTGTCACCATCTAGTTATTATTTATGCACTATGAAGTGTGCTTTGTGAAATGCAATGTAATCACCTCTATGAATATAAACAACAAAAATATATTTTCTACAATTCATGGGTTAAACTCTATTTTATTTGCAATCTATATATCTGTGATATGGAAATGCCCTAAAATTAAAAAAAAAAGAGTAGTTTTTGTCTCTTTTTCTACAATTTTTTATGTTTTTTAAAAAAGTCTGATGTTGCACGATATTTTTTTCAAAAATCTTATACTTTTGGTTTGGTTATTTTTTCCCCAAGTGATTTTTGTTGCTATGGTTTGCATAATGTAGGGTCAAAACCAAGCAAATGTATGGTACCAATTCTGTTTGCAATGATGAAAGCAAAAACATACACTATGCAATAAATATCAACAACCCTAATACAACCTTAAAAAATAACCATCTGAATATTTCCATTTTTCAAATATGAAGTTAAAATAGTAGGATTAGAGGATACAACTTTATAGAATTCCTTATCCAAAATTAACACACAATGTATGCTCTTGACCAAATCTTGAAATTCAAAGGTTGTTCGGTTGGAAGGTGCTAATTAGCAGGTCAGAGGATGATGGGCAGCTAATTGACTGAACCCTAATACCTGATAGTACTAGGGCAGCAAGAAAGAGTAACTGAAAGGAGAGATACAATCACAAGATAAAGCTTGTAGATGTCGGTTGCCAAATGTGTCAAATAATAAGAGTGTGATCTTGACAGTGATCTGATAAGGCTTTGTTGTATAACTGAGTAATAACCTGAAACCATAGTGATAGTTTGTGAGATGGGTCAAGAAGAATGGAATGCGTACTGTGATTGTATGTGTTTGAAGACGTTTAAGAGGGAGGTGCCTTGTGATACATGAATTTGTGTGCGGTTACAACACAATGGACAGACATGCAATCACACACATGCACAGTTATGCACACACATGCATAGGCACACATATACATAGGCACACGTGCATGCACGTGATGCACATGCAATCACATAGACACACACACAATACGGGTATATTTATATCTGTTTTCACTTTGAACTTTCATAATGTAATTTATTTGCTAATTAATATTGAGAAACAAATAAAATTTGATAATGACATTGGTGGACACATAAATATGCTTGTTAGATAGTGATTTTCAAATTCCTTTCTAAATTGTTTATGTAGGAAATCAATATCCCTGGATTGTCTAATTAGGAGGTGTATCTTCTTCTAATAATAGGAAGACACGTACCTGTATTCATTCACCTGGAAGTCCGCCTATGATTCCAGAAGATCTTTCTGCAGAAAGCTTATCATCTGTTTTGACAGGAGCGAGAATTGTGTACTTTGATGGGCGTCTTCCGGACATAGCTCATATTGTTGCAAAAGAGGTAGCATTTGCCACTCCTGTTTCTTTATTTAAATTTTTGAAACAAAAACACTATGTGAATAAAAGACATTCATTACTTGTTGAGTCTAGGAAGAGTGGTATTTGGGTAGGTTGGTGTTTATTGGCAACATAGAAATACAAGCTGACATTCTTTTCTTCTTGTCAGTGGTCAGAAATAATGGGAATATGTATGTTGATTTCTATGACATTGAGTTTGTGTTATAATAATATGTTTTATAGTGAGTACAATGATATGAAGACCTCTGTGAAATATGCCCTAGGACCAGACTTATGCAAGCTATGAATTTTGCACAGTTGCTACTTGTTATTATCCTTGTTTTTTCTCAAATTATCATCAGTGGAGGTGCTGGATGTGATGAATTTAGTAGCCTAAAAAATGATCAATCTTTTAAATTATAGGATTATTATCAAATTGAAGGAAGCATCCATGCTTGCATATTTTTCTCTGCAAGGTCTACAAATGAATCTCTATATTTTCCCCCTTTTTTAAGAAATTGCTATAGCTAAGAGACAGTTGATTTGAATCATCTACACATCTTCATTAGATAAGCTGCATTTAACACATCTGATTAAATAGAAAATCCAGAGGATCTATATATCTGCACAAAACATCAAATGCTACCAATTTGATCAAAAGGAAGGCCTCGAGTCCTAAGTACTTCAGGTTTATAATTTTAAAATGTTTCTCCTTTCAGATGTTTTTGCTTTTTCTTTTACTTTTTAAGTGGGCTATCTGCTTTATAGATCCATTTGGCACCATATAGATATTTCTGACTCTTATTAGTGGTGAGTAGAGAAATCTTGCAATTCTGGCCATTAGGAGTTTTATGGTGTAATAGGAGCCTTCTACAATGGTTTCCAGTATACTCAGTCATGCAACTCTGAAAATGTTTGATTACACTATTGTTAAGTACAGAAAAACCACCAAGTGAATGCACCCTAAGCTTTATAAGAGTATCACCAATGTATACGCTAAAAATAGGTCAAACCATAATAGAAGAAACAATTGAACTGACATTCAAATTATAGCCTAGCCTAGGTCCTTTGCATGTGATCAATCTAGGATCTTCCAAAGTATTAGCATATAGAGCATTGCCATTTAAGATTACGAGGAAACAACTTAAAGTTAGGGATTTCATCTCTGGTCATAACTCACCCTGAAACTTATTTAGAATATTAGTACCCATATACTCATTCTCTTATTATTCAACTGAACATATATGAGACATCTAGCTAGAGGTACATCCTAAATACACCTGAAGCCTACAAATTGATGATGAAGAAACTCTAGAACTGCTAAGGGCCATTACTTAATTCCATCATGTCCTCTATTCAGGTCTAAAATAGTTCATAATAGGCCCTATGTAATGTTTGCTTAGTAGTTTTAACATTTTATTCGAAATGCATTTCAAAAGGGTCTTTGGATGTAATTTAAAGCATTTTTTAATGTTTGGATGGAAAGATAAATAAAAATAATGTTATATCCTCTTCTTAGCTAGGTTGGTCCAACAACTCGTAAAAGGTGTTTTTAAAGTTTTAAACACTCCAATTATTTAATGTAATAAAAAAAAAGAAAATGATATAATATATTTAAAATCTAAATCTGGCTTCTAGTCTTGGGCCAACCAGTATGGTAGTAAATAAATAAAAAGTAAAATGTTAAAAAGGTCAAACAATTTAGCTCCTCATGGCCAGCAGTGTCCTGAATTCTACACCTTCCGGTTGATACAAAATGAAACAAATTCTAGGATACAATTGTTTATTCAAAGCCTCATGAAGCTGAGGGATATTAACTTGAAGACTAGCTTCACAACAAGAATATGAAACTGCTGCTCATCCATTTTAACTCTAAATAAATTTTGTATGTTTTAGATTTTAAATTTTTTTTGCACTTTTCAAAATATATAGAGAGATTTGACATATCTCAGATTTAATACTTGAAAGCTTATACTGGTTCCAACTTGCTTTGGATTTGCACTCTCTAACACAGAATGAAATACATTGGGTATCCTATTCTCTCTTGAAAGGAAATCTTATTTGATGACTCAAATAGTATCACCCCATGGTTTTGGTAGTCAGGTCTTGAATGTGTTTCGGATAACTCATTGAATGTATGTGATTTTGCTGGTACCATAAGGGGCCTTACATATAGCAAGCTAGAGTTATGTTCCTGCAAGATTTCTAAGAAAATCCTAGTATCTAAAATCTCAGTAACATCAGATTTAGCAATAAGAATTGATGCATTTCAACCAACTTAAATTCGTTCCAACATAAAATTCAACAGAGTAGGGATTATAAAGCTAAACTAAGACCTAAATGAAAATTTGTTGATAGAAATAGATAAGATCCAAAATGGTAATCAAATTTTGTTTCACCAGACTATATCACAACTACAACAAAATAGATTTAATCTTTAGAGGAATACTTCAGATTTTCAGACCACTAGTCATTCATTAAATATTTAAAACCGTTCAACATTGCAAATTAATAAACAATTAATGATTTGTTGGTTGAAAATTTTGTACACTTGGGAAGATGTGCAAAATTGTGGTTTCAGCCATAGTGTGAGAGTGTAAAACTCTCCTAATTTAGGGAAGGCTCCCCCTTTGCTTTCTAATTCAACAATTCAAAAATAAACTCTAACTCTAAATCTATTCTAAATCTGGGTGTAACTCTGTCTTGCTCTCTTTTTTCAGAAAAAGACACTTATTCTTTTCTCTTCTTTTAGAAAAGAATCACAGTTGAAAGCACAAATGATTAATGAAGTAAACTAAATAAAGAAGCAAAGTTTCCATAAAGGCACAAAGTCCTCCGTTGCTTCTCTGGGATGGGAAAGCAGAAAGAAAGATCAAAGTCATCAACTATCTACGCTCCCATCAACCTTTTTAGATGATTTTCTGGTAACTAAGCAAAGTTTGTAGCAGCTCAAAGTCTAACTACATGATGAACCTCTTATGCACAAACATAGAAAATAAAAGCAACACAAAGCTTGCAGGTTACCCCTTTTGCTTGAGCGTCCTACAATAGTTTCAGACGTGACAAGCAACTCAAAGTCTGCAGTTTCAAATCTTAAAACCAATCTAAAACTCTAAACACAATAAGCAGCTCAAATTCTGCAAGATTGAGCTTGAATTCTTCTTGTATAACACCTCAAAACTTACAATCAATCTCCAGAAAATGCGTCATATAACACCTTGAATCAACACAAAGTTTGAAAGCAATTTGCCTCTTTTAATTGATTGCAATTTGATTTACAACTAAGCTCAAAGTCTTAGAGTGTACATACAAACTAGCAGAGTTTTGTTGCATTGCCAAAAAGATATATATTACAATAGACCCCATCAAGTATTTATAGGAGAGGACCCTGGAGAAAAATGGTGGGAGGATCCTAACTAACTCGAGAAATTTTCTCAACCACCATGACTTATTCGAACTACGGTCCTAATTTAACTCAACTTGTAGCTGTCTTACATGTAATTACATTTTACAAAAGTGCAAGTGAAAGCAACACTTGCAATTACAAAACTTGCTTTTACATGTAACTTGTCAAAACAAAATTACAAATACACAATCGAAACTATTCTATGTGTCTGAAGACACGACTCTAATTAAATGACATCTTGAACTGGAACAAAAACTTGCACCCTTGATAGTCTTTGTATCTTTAACCAGCGAACTTCAACCTTTCACATGCTTGGAGTAGTACCATTTCTTCAAGAGGGAAAGAGCTGCCTTCCTCTTTTCATGTTATGACCATCTCTGTCTTGAAAGCATTCTATAATTTGCATCCATGAATTGCTGTTGTATCTCTTCTTTTGTTCACTGATGATGAACCCATAACACCTTATTCAAGATGATATTGTTATAAAACAATGCCCATGCCTTGATTTGTTGGTTTGATAGATCATGTGTGCAAACAAGATTGACAAGAGAAGGGGTAAATTGATGCAAAAATGGGCTCACAAGTGAATTTCGGGTTTTGAGGACTGCATTACATGTGTGGAAAAACAAGAGCATCAACTTGCAATTGTGGAGAACAAACATGCAACTTCATTTGTGTAATGGGTAACTACAAGTTTTCACTTGTAATTGGACCTTTAAGACTCATTTTCAAGTGTTTTTGAGTGCATTTTGGACCAATTTCGGGTTCTGGAAGGCTGATTGCAAGTGCAATGAAGGGAAAAACTTTTGCGAAAACATAACTGCGTTCGGATTTTAAAATTCCGATCACAAGTAGACTGAGTTGAACACTCAAAATTGTAAATTTGTAAAAAAAATATTAACTCCTTTTACCAAGGGGTAGATCAATGTTATCATTGTTACTTGTAATCGGGTTTCAAAATCTTGAATACAAGTAAATAGGAAAAATTTGCAAGAGGGGAAAATCATACAAATTTACAAATTGCATTCAAAGAACGAATCAATTTTGGAAGATCTCTTAGAAACCTTGCTGGATGAAATGCCTCGAACAAAAACAAATGAACTTGGGATGACCCGAAATGCTCTGTAAATAGATGAAAGAGCCACCACCTTGATAGTTCTTGCAATAAGTACAACGGTTTTGAAGTCAACCCAAAGCAAAAAAAAAATGGCTTGGAAGAAGAAACCCATTTGGCACCAAACACTTCACATTAAAGGTTGGATGCAAAACACATCACACAAAGGCGGAATACGTGGTCAAATGCCAAGAAACATGGAGCTTAAAGAAGCAAAAATGGAAGCAAAAGACCCCCACGTCGCCATACATTCATGGTGCCACTCCCATGAGAATTGGATTCAAGTTGCAAAGCACCACAAGTTCGCTGCTTCTTGGGGAAAAAAATTATGGTCGGGTTTCTCAAATCCGACCACAAGTAATGGGCACAAAAACTTGGAGCCAAAGAAGCAATCGGGTTATAAAAACCCTGTTACAAGTTTTAATAAGCTCACTTTTCCTTCAATCTTCTAAAATTGGGTTTTAGAGAAGCAAAAACAAATAAAATACTAAAAAGCACTTAAACACTTGAAATCGGGTTTTAAACTCCCTATTACAAGTTAAAAAACAAAAGAAAGTAGGAACTTTTTAAAGAACTTACAAGTTCTCATAAACTTGTATTTTTAAATTTACTTGTAGTTTGACCAAAAAGTTCCTACAAAACAACTTAAAAGACACAAGGGGAAAATGGAAAAGAAAAAACAAATTACAAGTTACACATGTTTTATAAACTTTCACTTGTAATTGCTTGAAAAAACCCGTACAACTTAAAAACAAAATGATCTGTTTACTTGCAAAAGAAGGAAAATTTCACACTTGAAGTCTAGAGGAAAAAACCCGATTTTGAAGAAAAGACCATGTAAATGAACTCAGAAAGCGATGAAATTTGAAACGTGGATCAAGGATGAACCGAAGATTAGTCCAGTTTAGAAAGGAGCAAAAATTTTGCCTCGAAAAGCTTGCCCTAGACTAAAATCTTTAACTTGCAGTGACTTCTCTGAAACCCGAAATTGCACAGAAAGCTAGGAAAATGAAGGCCAAAACTCACCAAAACTTGGACAATGATGGCAAAGACAACCCTTGATGATTTGACACTAACAAACGTGAGTTTTATAGCTCGTAAAACGTGCCTTGGAGACAAAAATGACACATTTTAAGCAAACATTTGTAAGGGTTGCCACACTTTTGAAATTCCAAAAATGAGGACAATAGCTGGCTTTGATTGGGAAACTTCCTTTGATTGTTGGAACGATTGAATGGAGTAGAATCCAAAAGTCTAAGTGGCTTAGTATCTATTGGATTATAGAGTCAAGTAATAAAGACATAGATGACAAGAAGGATGATATGATTGACGCAAAGAAACTACTTAAAACAAGACGCTAACTTGTGCAACTGCACTTATTGAAAATGGAAACCTACCTATCCTAACTAGGCACAATGAAAACCTTTCAAGTGAAGCCTTTCACTGGCTCAACAAAATAATTGCCTTTCTTCAACAGCTTGCAGTATCTTGCATGTTCATGAGCAGCCACAACCAATAGAAGCTCGAACAATTGTACCATAGCTTGATGCATTGCTCCTTGACAAAGATGAACAAATTCACCTTCCTCTTGAAATGAATCATATGTGTTGTTGCTCCAAAGTAGATTTTTGAAACCAGATTGCTCTTGCTTGACTGAAAATGCATGTTTGGCCTTGTTGGTTAACAGATTTTTCACGTAACTCTATATTCTCATGCTCGCGGAGATGACAAATGTAACCACAGTTGAACCAGTCTAACAAATTATTAACTGACTGATTCTCTACTTATTTTACAAGGTGGCAGCTACCTTGTAATGATTTTCAATGAATGAACAAACAACTCATATGCTTTTTACCAGAAAACAAATAAGGAAAGAGCTTTTAACCAAAAAGCTTTGTAAATGCTTTCACAATACTAACAAGTATTTTTTAGATTTTTCAGATTTCCAAATAAAGCTACTATGAAACAGCATTCGCAGATAATATTCCATAGCAACTGAAAATTCAAATCATCCACCGTTTCAATATAAATTCACCAACTGACATCCATTTCAAAGAATAGAAAAGCATCCACACATCATCATTCAAAGATTACGAATATATGAAAGGCACTAGTAGTACTTCTATATCAAAATAGCAGATAACCACATGCATAAAAGTTTTTTGTTCTAAAGAGAAAAACAAAGTTTGCCCAAAAGATCTTTGGAAATTAACTAATCTACCTATTTATAGCTATTACCCTCCTATCTTTTTCGTTTCCAAGAAACGGTTACTAAAGCTAACAATCTTGATCATTACTGTTTCAAAACAAAAATCTTAAAGAGTAACATCAAAATACATGTTGGTTGAAAATTTTGTACACTCGTGAAAGCAAACAAAATTGTGGCTTCAACCACAGTGTGTGAGTATGAAACTCTCCTAATTAAGGGAAGACTCCCCCTATCTATCTAAAACTGAAATAAAAACAAGATGGGACAGCAGTCTTCCTTCTTTCTTCAAGGAAGCCTATATACTTTTCTCTCCTTAGAAAAGTGATAGCAAGAAAATGTATAATAATGGTAACAACTTCAAATGAAAACGAGAGAAAGGAAATGAAGTTACCTGAAAGCTCAAAGACTCCCGTCACTTCCTTTGGGACATGACAACAATATCAGGCTCAAATACTTGACTATTGGAAGTCCTATCTACCCTTTGCTATACTAAATTTTACAACGAATAAAAGACAACAGCTCAAAGACTGGAATAATCTATTCTTTCAACACAAAGATAAGAACTAATGCAAGCTCAAAGACTTGCTGCTATTTCTTATCAAACAATAATTTTTCCTCAAGAATAGACGCAAGCTCAAAGACTTGCTGCTCCTTCTAGAGATTTTCCTATTTTAATTAATCTTCTCTACTTGCAACTCAAAGATTTCAAATCAGATTAGATTAAGCTCCTTTAGAAACACTTTGCATGGAAGAAATAAAAATATTCAAACTCAAACATGTAGCTCGAAGACTCAAAACTTGAGTAACCCTTCTTTATTATTCTTCAAAACTTTCAATTCACATACATAAGCTCAAAGACTTCTTGCTGTAAATTTGGCAGAGTTTTTGCTTGCTTCCAAAAGATAAAGATTACAATAGACTCCTCCAGTATTTATAGAACAGGAGCCTTGAGAAAAAGGTGGGAGGATCCTAACTAACTTGAGAGATTCTCTCAACCACCAAGACTCATTCAATAACTAACTGAGACTTCAATAACTAACTAAGACTTATTTCAAGTTGTTGATGTGTCTGAAATCGCGTTGCTGCAAACTCCATACGGCCAACGCATAATAGAATAGCCAATTGATTATCCTACTCTCTCTTGAGATAAGGAAGTCTCTAATGTTGTTTTCTAAGTTTGATCAAAGGAGACTACCTCAAGGTTTCTTTTGTCAGGTCTTGACTGCGGGATTTTTCAGTGGCTTGATGTGTTTATGCTGGAAACACAAGGGGGACTTACGTTGAACTGGCAATTTATAGATAAGTTTCCTGGAACTTTTATGATCTTTCTATCGGATGATTTCGGTTAGTTTGCTACTGTTTTAATAAGACTGCAGATTTTCTGAATAAAAAAAGGGGAAAAAGGAGGGAAGGATAAAGAGAGAGAGAGACATGAAATGTAAATTCTAACTAAAATAGCAAATTCAGTCAAGCAGACAGACACCTCCGGGAAACTAGACTAAACATCACCAGCTGCTCGAGCACAATGTTTGCATAAATCCAGTGCAATCTTCAAAGGAGAAACTAGATTTTCATATTATCAAGTACGATATTAGAACTTCCACATTCATAGTATGTATTTGATAACCGAACTAAGCATGTAAGGTCCAGATTAACCATGCGGAAAGAAAGGCAATCAACCGTTAATGGTGTGGACTACAAGGATTCTATCAGATGCTTGATTGAAAAACGCTATGTAAAATAAATAGACATAACTGAAAGATTTCTAAATTAAGTGAAGAAGGCGACCATGCACTCACAAGGAAACTTGAAAACAGTCTTAATTCTTTGCATTAATTCCTGTAAATTTCTCCAGAGCTTTCGCAACAATCCAAGAACTTCTTACAAAAAGAGGGAAAACCAGTCCCTTAAATAGGCTTCAAAAAGGATGAATGGCCTAGATTTAATCTAAACAAGTGGCCCAGATTCATCCATAAAGCATGGCTGCCCATACCCATAAATGGGAGGCAAATATCAAAAACCACCCCAAAATGGGCAATAGCTACCTAAAAAGGGATAATTACAGCAATTTGAAATAATCCAAAAAGGTGCATCAAATAAAGCTTTACATTTGTTGACCAAAAGTCAACTGTCACCTTTTTGTGTAAAAGTGCACTTTTAAGATTTGGAGGGAAAAAAGCACTTTTGAGAAATTACTTTCTCTATTTCGGTCTCACACTCCTTTCTAGAAATTGATCCTCGCCATGCAGGTATTCCCGCCATAAATCACAACCTGCTGCCCGTTCCTCGTAAACGTATTCCTGGAACTTGATACACAACTGGAAGAGTAGACTGAATGGAGGCATGGGAGGATGGCGAATTTTGTATTGCATGCCCTTGAGATACTGGTCTACATGCTTTAAACCGTCCTTCCAGTTGGAGCGATTACGCTCAAAGCATAATATGTCTGAATGGAACTGACCAGCAAAACTCAAGTCCTTAGTGGAATAGGAAATCTTATCCGTCCCCAATCTTTCTTCCTAGTCCGACTGGATTGCATTATCGGACAAGTCGTTTATCCACCTTGAAACCATTGATCGGAGGATGGTCTTACCTAGTTCTTGCATGTTTCCCAGAATCACTTCACATGCGTCACTTTCTTTATCAATAATTTCTTTGGTGTCGTTCTTCATGGTGATGGTCCAGTACCACTCCTTAAGAACACTGATTCTATGAGTATCTAGGATGGCGGATAATGTAGGAATTTGCGCGTGTGTCTAGAAAAGAGCTCTCATGAGGGGAAGGGTAGTGGCTGCCACTTCGTGCATGTGAAGGGATTCCTTCTTTACCTCCAATAACTTGACTAGAGTGAGCTCTCGATGGAGGGCCATTTCTTTTACTTCCCTAAGGATCTGCTCTCCCTTTTTCTTGATGTCTTGCATCCATTCCTTGACGGCCTTTGCGGTGTCCCGTACTCCTTCAAATTCAGTTGTGGTCCTTTGCGCCAATGCTGTCGGGGGAATATGGGATTCAGAGGGATTGTGCAATGGCCTTAGGAGTTGATTGATCATGCTGTTCACAAAGTTTAGATTTGGGAGAACTGTCATCAAGACTTGAACAAAATTCATCTATTATGTTTGTGAAAAGTGCTTCATCTAGTTCCTTACTATCTTCTTCATGCACAATATTTCCAAGTTCATAACCTTGAAATATAGATGGAGTCTTCTCATCTTGTTCAACTTGAATGGTTCCTTCATGCTTGTCCATCTTTTCACATCTCATGATATTATTGTCCTCCTTTACCAGCACCTTGGAAAAGTGGCCTTTAGCCTCTTGTTGGGTATCCCCCATGGTATCTGACATGGTCTTTTCTTTTTGTTCAATAGCTTTTTAGAACTGCATAAACCAGATTTGAGAGTCAACAGCTATGTTTGCTTCCTCCTCTTCTTGGAAGAGACCAACAAGATC
Organism: Cryptomeria japonica; assembly: GCF_030272615.1. Lineage (NCBI taxonomy): Eukaryota > Viridiplantae > Streptophyta > Pinopsida > Cupressales > Cupressaceae > Cryptomeria > Cryptomeria japonica. The sequence continues at coordinate 32,452,928 of NC_081409.1, read as the reverse complement.
ACTTTGTTCAGATTTGTAATTCTCCATAGTTGCATTTGTTGGTGGTGCCTCAAGAGCAAGCCTTTCTGGTGATGAAGGAAGCTTGTCTTGATTTTCAGCTACATAACTAGGAGCAATATTTGGATATGGCCTCATTGGAATGTCTTCGTCATAAGGGGAAGAGAGAATACACCTTGAGCTATTTGCCTTTTGAGGGCAAGCAAACTCATTAGCCAACCTTTGCACCATAGGATCTGTTCTCTTGGTAGCCTATGATCCTAGTGAAGAGATTTCTTTGGACCCATTTGGCTCTATCTCTATTTTACTCTCAAGGATAAGATCATCTTCAATCTCAACTGCTAAGGTTTGCGCTGCTGCAAGGTCTCTTGGAACAACCCTTCTCAACAAAAAACTTACCTCACGCACTTGAGTATTGATGAAGAAGCACTTCAAATTTTTAGAGGTAGGTTGAGCAATAGCTGGAATTCTGTTAGACAACTTATTGAATTTAGCCACAAACTCTTGCATGGGTTCATGTGACTCCTTTTTCATTTGAGTCAATTGAGCTAACAATGTATGCACGTCCTCTACAAGCTTGAACCTTTCTTCAAACTTTGTTTTGAGTGTAGCCCAATTTGTGATGGTCTGTGGTGCGAGGTGGTAGAACCAATCTGCAACAGCACCTTGGAGTGTCTCAATGAAAAGTATCATTGAAACATCCTCATGTTCCACACCAAGCACACCACAGGCATTATAGAAGGCAGCAATGTGCTCATTTGGGAGTTGTCTTGCATCTCCAAAGAACTTGGGAAAGTTCTTCCTCGAACCATCAGGAAGAGCATGTAAAGGCAGAGTCAGATTCAACGGACCAAAAGCATTTCCCTAGGGACCTTGAGCAACCATCTTACACGTCCCTGGTGAAAGCTTGAAAAACTGCAATTGCAATGAATAGGATACTGGTATACTTCAACCAAAAGCGTGAGAGGCTTTTGGATGTGTATTGTATCCCTAGCAAAGTCGCCAAAAACTGTTGGTTGAAAATTTTGTACGGCTGGGAAGATGTGCAAAATTGTGGTTTCAGCCACAGTGTGTGAGTATAAAATTCTCATAATTTAGGGAAGGCTCCCCCTTTGCTTTCTACTTCAACAATTCAAAAATAAACTCTTAACTCTAAATCTATTCTAAATCTGGGTGAAACTCTGTCTTGTTCTCTTTTTTCAGAAAAGACACTTATTCTTTTCTCTTCTTTCAGAAAAGAATCACAGCTGAAAGCACAAATGATTATTGAAGTAAACTAAATAAAGAAGCAAAGTTTCCATAAAGGCACTAAAAAAAATCGAACTTTCATTGCCCTCAACATCACACCATGTTCGGTACTTTCGTTAGAGATAGCAGGTCGATTAGAGGAAAACGACCTCTCCATGTTGCTGGTAGGAATTGAATAAAAGGATTTCGTTTTGCCCTTGCCGAATTTTATCACGTTTTTCTTGAAAACGTGAAATATCCCCTGTAGTGGATTGATTGAAAAAACAAGGAATATTTGGTGATAACTGACTGTCCAATCTGCGTGCTATGCAGTTTTGTGTTTTGCTTGTTTTGCTGATATGTTGTTTCAAAATTTTCAGATTGGTGTGGAGTTTAACTAACACGCATTTCCCATGAAAGATCAACTACAATCACTTCTAATTAGTGTGTTCCACTCCAGATTAGACACACAATCATGCACCTATAGCTAGCTGACATTATATCAAACGGTTGGCATTTAACTTCAGACAATTCATGTAATTAAAATGCAATCCTGTTCTTCCTTTCTTATTCAAGATGATGATCAATAGGGCCTTACAATAACAATGCTAATGACCAAAACTCAACCCACTTATTACTCAGAATTTTCGAAGACTCGTGACTGTCAAGATTATTACAACCATCTGAAAACAGGACATAGAATGTTGACAAGAACCTGAGAATAAATCGCCTTCCTTGATAGTTGAAGAAGCAATGAATATCCAAGTGATTGAGCCATCTCCATCACCAAATCGAAGAGTTCTCCAAATTCGCCCCTGCTGCTAATGGAGGTCTGATAAACTAATGTGGATCAGCTGCCAGCCTTTAATCTCTTCTCCTAAAATGTTCGCCTTCACCCTTCAAGGGAGGCGCCACCTTCTTTGATAGGATTTGATGCCAATAGGGTGAGTTATGAGCAAATCTGAAGGGAATGGATGGTCTGATACGAATTGTCTTCAGACCTGGTTTGTCACTATCTCCTTTTCAAAATACTCCTTCAAAATGCTTCAAAAGGATCGCCCTTAACTCCTAATGCCAGCGCTGTCCTCCTAGATGTGATACAATGCTCCAATGATGTAGGAACAAAATCGTGGGTTTGGAATGGTGAAACCCAATGTGGATCAGACCTGCAAATCGATCAGATCTCACCTAATTTCACTTCCAATGATCTTCAAATAACATCGCCCTCTTACTTCAATAGGAATCGATGCATTTGGGACAACCAAAGTGATAATCTGAAAACATCATGAATCCCAACTGCCATGAAAATCACAAATAACTCGATAGGCACAATATGGAAGACTGAGTATCTCCCACTCTCAGTTGCAACCCCTTGGAAGATCTGTCACCTCCTCAGTTATGCGAACTATATGGAGTTTTCGTTCCCAAATGATTAATCTGCAGAAACCCTTGGCTCCACAAGTCTACCCAAGAGAAGATATCCAAACAATTGATGATAAACAATGAACCAACTTCCTCTATTTATTCTTTTCACAACCAATTAATTGGTTCCTTCTAGAAGATTCTTCTCTTATCCTGTTATTACACTTTATTATTTTATTACACATATTAATTAATTTAATTGCACTTAAAAATATTATTACATTATAATGAAAGTGCACACGTCTTGCAATACGTGTAATCTCCTTATTTCGCCATATAGTCAAGTAGACACAAAATGTGAAGCCGCAAATCACTGACAACCGACCCCCTAATCAATCTCCTTGGCCTACGAGGGTCAAGTGATAGGCCAATCCTGTGAATGTCTACGGACTAATGAGAAGGGGACATTACAAAATGCCTTCACCTTTTTTAGCGTTTTTCTCAACTTGGGAAGAAAAAGAAATGACGATTTGCACCCCCTTGTGAATGCCGATTTTTAGCTTTAAGCATTTTGATCATTGCTCTTTGTTTTTGAGACCTCTTCTCTAACGATTTTTGGCTCTCAAACATTTAAGAATGTGATTTAAGTGCCCTCCTTTTCGGTGTTTAGTTCAGAGCCAACAAGGCAATTACAAGACTTTCTAAAAACATCCAAACCTTGAAAAATAAAGACCGAACTTTCTATTTGATCACTTTACCCTTTAGAAATATGCTTCTAGATTATTATAGGGGAGAACACGGGGTCAAAAATGATATCTTCTCACTTCGTGGCATTGTAAATGCCGAACTTTGGGTTGCCTAGCAAATATTTTGAAGTTTTTTGATGTTTTGAGGTAATGTTGGGCCTTTCCTCGGCAAGAACCAATAATGACCCTCTATTGGCTCTCTCACGCGGTTAGGCTGGACGGGGTCCCTTTTTGAGATGGGGCGTGGTGTGATACTCACAATAACTGGCGACCCAACTGGGAAATGTTCCTGAAGATTTCAAGGATGACTCTTACAAGACTTTCTAAAAACATCCAAACCCTAAAATAAAAGCCCGAACTTTCTATTTGATCACTTTGCTCTTTAGAAATATGCGTTTGGATTTTATTGGGGACAATAGGGGGTAAAAAATGATATCTTCTCACTCCATGGCATTGCAAATGCTGAGCTTTGGGTTGCCTGGCAAATATTTTTGAAGCGTTTTGATGTTTTGAGGTAATGTTGGGCCTTTCCTTGGCAAAAACCAACAACGACCCTCTACTAGGTCTCTCATGTGGGTAGTCTGGATGGGGTCCCTGTTTGAGATGGGGTGTGGTGTGGTACACACAACAAAACCTTGGGGTGGTATTAGGACTTTTTTAAATGTAGTTTGTTACAATAGCTAGAAAAGACAAAACCAGTGCGGATCCCTTTAAGGAAAAGATAAAATACCCTTTATGGCATAAATTCCCTTGAGGAAAAGACAAAAAGGTTGCAACTTTAATCTTAAATTTAGGTAAGCACCTAGATTACCTCAAATCATCTTGAAGCACAGCATGCCCAACATTCTTCTCCTTTGCGGCATATTCTAGGAACGTTGAGATAACATTTTTGAGGTCCTTCCTTGGTGGCATAGGTGTAACCCTCAAGCTGTATTCCATGGATGCCAACTCAGCAGTAGATTCCTTAAAAGTTTTGTCCCACTTCAGCATGCAGTATTATTAGAAATTTAGAAACTCTTGACATCTTCCATTTCAATATGCCCCAGTTTGGTGTCCTCAACTATCTTCCAGCATAATGAAATCTTTGACTTTGGAAGAACACCTTTTGAAATCATATTTTATCTTTGCACCCTTGGCAAATTTTCAGTTTTTACATGCTGCTTTTTATCTTAAAAGAGGTGAACAAATTAATTTCAAAATTCTAAAAGAATTGCACTAATTTCGTGCCCACATTATGAGTCAAATCATTGTTGGATTATGTGCCAAAATATCCCTTTGGACTGATTAAATCTAATTCGTTTTATGCACTTTCAGAACTTTTGGACGCCTATGGATTTTTGAAAATTTTGGCATTCTTGGAATTTCGGGATTTGGTCTCTCATTAGGATTTTTAAAGATTTTGACAACTTTTGATTTTTGTAGATTTTGCAAATTTGGAATTCTGGAGATTTTGACAACTTTGGGTTTTTCTCTTATTTCAATTTTGAAAATCCCTACAAAGAAAATGCCCTGCAAAGAAAATTCTCTGAAAAATGAAAATTCCTTTGACTTAAGACTGCCTCATTGTAATTTATTGATTTCAGGACTTCTTCTAATGACTTGGCCTTCTGGGCTAACCAGACCTTAAAGGCAAGAACTCTCTCAAAAGCCCCCAAGGGGCAGAACTGGAAAACAACAAGCCAAAATGCGCAACACACCAAAAAGAAAAAAGACGAGGGGAGAAAGTGGGTCCCTATTTGGGTGTGACATGTGTGCAAGGCACAACACCAATTTCAATCTGAGAATTTAAAAGTAATTGCACATTTTACCAGTTCTATGCCTTTGTTTTTGCTTATTTTTATAATTTCTCATTTTCAAGAATTACATCATTTTTCTTGCAATTGGTTTTTATGCAAAGAATGTGTTAGATTAAAGCCAGAGTGATCTTCTTTAAGCTGTTCTTCCAATTCATTTTACTTTTCTTGTTTGAATGACATATCCATTACACCCTCATTCTCTAAATTGAAAATTTTGCTTTCCAAAGCTGTTATCTATGCCATTTTGGCATTTTGCATTGGGATAAAACCTCATTCCCTTCAAAACCTTGTTCCCTAGATGCTACTTGTTTAAATGAGTCATTCGTTTGGAAATTGTTTATACATGGAAGTGAACTTACTGTTTCCAATATTTTTTTTTATTCACAATTATGTTTACAAATTCCACTTCTAGATTTGCAATGTGATTTTGGATACAATGGTGTTTTCTTCTAATCAAATCACTTGACATTCTTACCTGTTTCTGATGCATTGCAACTGCATTTGTAAAATTTATGACATAATCTATTACAAATTTTAAACAAGGAGTGGATATGTTCATTGCTTTGAATTGTTTTTATATGCTCATTTTTTCCAGTTGGATTCGTAACGAATTGCATGAGCGCTTGAATCTTAATACTACAAGAGCTGACACTTCTGGCTTTCCTTAGTAATGTATAGCTTTAGGGACTTTAGTGTGGTCACTTTCAATTAGGATCTTTCTTTTTTCTTTAATTAAATTTTTGCTTTTTGTAAATAGTTAAACTGTTCCTCTCAAAATCGCAGTAGTTGATGCATTTGGTTTTGTACATTTTTAATAAGTCTTAGTTGCCAATGAATTGTTAGCCATTGCAGAGCTTAATAATTCTAGCATACATGTTTTTTTTCAGGCATCAGAAAGGCAGTTACCAATTTTTGTGGATGCGGAAAGACTGAGAGAAGGTTTGGATGAGTTGCTGAATGTGGCAACTTATGTTGTGTGCTCAGCAAATTTTCCTCAGGTAGGCACTTTGAAAGAGCTCCTGAAATTGGATGGTTTTAGTTGAGATTGGAATTTGAAATAACTTCCTTCTCTGTTTATGAATGTTGTTGAGGAGAACCAGTAATCAATTTATGTTTATATATGATTAGAACTTCTTTTGTGTTTTCCATTGTTTTGGCAATAACCATAGTGTTTGGTTATTGCATTATATCTGAAATAAAACTTAAGAGGATTCAAGAATTGTAGATAAAATTTCATTAGAATGTTATGTTTAAATTGACAAAGCAGCTATTTGATGACATCCAGGTTACTCCTATGCAATATGTGTGCATACAGAGTTGTTTACACATGGCCATATATATACTAATACACATAAATCTGTGTTAGTATTTTCAAATTTTGTGAATAATTAGTGTGTGTAATGTCCCCTTTTCCTAGTCAATATCAGTATTCAGAATCAGTCTATTTACAAGTCCTTGTAGGCTGATAGGAGGGATAGAGGACACTAGATTTGGTGATTATTCTCCTGTTTTAGATGGCACTTGTTAGGGGTCGATAACACATGTTAGTTTATAGTGGGGTTGGGTGGTTATGTTTGGTTATGTTTGAGTTGCCAAAAGGTTCCCGTGGGGTAGTTGGTAGTTAGTGACGGTTGGCAACTTGACCAACTGTGGAGTCTATATATGGTATGGATGGAACTAGGGCAAAAGTGGTATTGTACTGGCATATTTGAGAATTCAATAAAGATATCATTATTCTGTCATAGCTGTTTTGTTATTGTTATTCATGCTTTGATATATAGTAATGTTCTGTTACATGAATTGTTGGTACGTGTGGGATATCACTGTTTATCTGCGAGTTTACCAACCTCACCATAAGGACTAAACATTTTGGTGCCGTTGCCTCAACGAAACTGGACATAACTATGGCTGCAGGTGGAAGGAATTAATGGGCCGACCATTCAACCAACAATTGACTGTCGTAGACAGTGACACACAGGAAGAAAGTACCACAAAAGAGGCACGAGAGGATCAGTTGACGACAGACTTGGTAGAGTTTTGGGACGTGTCGGTCACGCAGTACGTGTAGAGGGAGGCTCAGGAGAGAGCCGTCTCTGAAGGCACGATACGTGGTGAACTCATCGTCAGCATTCCCGTCTTTGATCTGCTCGGAAGTATTCCAAGGTTGCTCGCCAGAAATCTAATTGCACTCCAAGACTGAAGGGAGGAAATTGTACGGGAACTCCGTCGACAACAAGTACTCCCAAGGTACGAAGAGCGGAACCGTAGGGAGGAAGAGGAAAGGGAGACAAGCTCACGTCGTACCCCTGGCACATAATGCCCCTACGATCAAACAAAGTGAAATGTACCACTACCACTGAAGGAGTAGACGAGGGAACTGTACGGAGATCTCTCCGCATAAAAGAACAGGCCGAGCGGAGACGGCGGCTAAGGGAAGTTGCTGACTCAAAGAGCCCCGAGGAAAATAGCAGAAGTCGGAGTGTGAGTCGGAGTCGTAGTCGGGAGAGACAAAGGTCGTGTACGTGGAAGGAGTTGGAGGAGTTGCTAGGAACCTGCCACTTCCAGACGTAGCGGAGGAAGATCTCGTCGACCAAGCCCCACAATCGACGTCAAGTGAAGAGGACTCCGGAGCCGAGTCGCAGAGCAACCTGTCAGAGTATTCTGAACAAGGAGAGAAGGCGGTACGGGATCTGCACGAAGGGATCGCCAATATTTTTCAAACGACATTATTTGGCATCAAGAATTTGTCCTTGTCAGAGTGAACCAAAATAGGAGGGTTAGATCTAGAAACCTCAGGAAGGAGGGACTATAGGAGCAATGGTGACCAAAGCCCTGCGGACAAGGGTCCAACCAGGTCAAAAGCGTACAGTACCTTCCAGACACATAATACCTTCCGAGCATATAATAACTTCCAAGCGCTACATAAAACCCTCTGGACAAAAACAATGGCACACACTCCAGAGAAATAGAAGCTTCCAAAGTTCATGGGCGACGGGTCGGAGGATCCCGTACGACATTGTAAGACATGTGTGACCATTTGGGAGGCAAATGGCCAGGATGACCGGGATTACTGGTTGAAGGCATTTCTAGCCACCCTGCGAGAAATAGCAATCAATTGGTATACGGACCTAGATGCCCAGTATAAAACATCATGGAACAATCTGAAGAAGGCTTTCCAATAGGAGTTCAAACTCCTACAGGATGACAATGAAATAGTGGTGGAAATTTACAATACCAAGCAAGAAAAAAGTGAAAGTGTGCAGGCCTATAACAAAAGGCTGAGGGAACTGCTCAACAAAATGGAGAACCAGTTGGCTGATCCCCTGAAGAAGAGATGGTTTGTTGAAGGATTGGTACCGTCTCTGAGATAGAAGATGAAGGTGGTCCTTCCGCCCTTGTATGACGAAGCATACAACCGCGCGATGGATATTGAGAGTGAAAATAAGACATCCCAAGGGAAGTACCAGGTGAGTGATGGTGATAGTACAGAGGAAGACAGTGATAGGGAATCCAAGACCGTACAAGCACTACAAAGGGATATGATGAGGATGATGAAAAAACTAAAGGCTGACAAAGAAAATGGCAAGGAAGGGAAGGAACTATGGTGCACCGACTGTAAGACAGAAGAGCACACTAAGGGGAGTTGCGCTCGAAAAGCCTTCTGTGACATCTGCCAAGTAATGGGACATTCCATTAAGGAATGCCCGTACAACTTGAAAGCACGAAGAACACAATTGCTCTATGCCCAACCCAACCAAGTCACACCGCCAGCGACACGTTTGAAGCCGGTAGCAAACTCGAATGCCTCCCCTGGAGGGTACCAAAACAACCGATGGGGTAACAAGAAGTCCAACAATAACACGCCGAGGAGTAGAATTCAGTACGACGCAAAAGAACGACCCATGATCCAATGCCGAAAATGCAATGAATGAAGTCACTTTGCGCGAGAGTGTCAAAATGGAGATGATGTAGGGAGTTTGCTATGCAAATGGTGCAATCCGAGGAATCACGAGGACATAGAGTGTCCAAAGAAAAAAGGGGTGAATATGCTGGAGGTAGAAGAACCGGAGGAAGGTGTACTGGCAATCACAAGATTGCAAAACAAGAAAGCCATGTATCTTGACCCTCACACGGAGAAGGAAAGAGTTCAGGAAGCCAAGGAAGACATTGAACGCGTGATGGCAGAAGAATGGAGGGCCTTGCATCCGGCTACCAATACCCCTGTCCTGTCGGGACCGGAAAAAACTATCATTAAAAAGATGTTATAGACCACTATACCCGTACGGGTATCCGACCTCCTACAGACCATGCCGCAGCTGAGGATGGCCCTGATAAATGAAGCCAGTGACATCACCGTCGACAAGGAACACCGAACGATGACAAAACCACCTAGTACGACACTCGTGAAGGAACCTGGTATGGACACCATAGACCCTATGCTGCTCACTGTAAGCATTGGACGAAAACCTGCTGTGGTGGAGATGGAGATAATGGGACAAAAGCTCACAAACACCATTGTGGATGGCAGGTCTGGAGTCAACGTGCTACTGGAAGAAACTTGGAGAGGTCTTGGCAAGCCTACCCTCTGGCCACCAACATTCCACCTCGTCGGTGCGAATCAGCATGGCATCAAACCCCTCGAGACTCTCATGGCACAAAAGGTGGCGATCGGGACACAACAATTCCTTCTGGACTTCGTAGTCATCCCACTAGAGAGAAAAGCATACAACGCCCTCTTGGGAAGGGGATGGATGATCATGGATAGAGCCAATCATAACTGGAAGAAGAATACACTCTCAATTGAGAGTGAAGGTCATAAGTATGTGATTGACCCGAGGAATCAGTTCGTCAGGGAAAAGCTTGCGTCGTTTGACTCCGACTCGGAGGACTCAAATAGATGGGAGTGGGGTTCCGAAGGAGACAGAGGAGGGAGGGAACCCAATGAGGAAGGAGTGCTGGAACTGGACGGATTCTTTGAAGATGGAACTAGTTCATTGGCCGGATTCTTCCATTGGCAGATGGAGGACTACGAGGTCTTCCAGCCGGAGTGTCACATGTTGCAAATATGCGAGATTGGGGAATCAAGTGGCGGTACGTAAGAGAAGTCATTTCCCTCGGAGTACGGTAGGTACCAGGAAAGGATGGCACGGTTGGATGACACACAAGCCCACCGGTTTGAATGAGACAAACCCATCAAGTACGAGGAAAGGGATGTGAAAAAAGTCAATCTAGGCAAGGACGAGGACCCGCAGGTGATACTCGTAGGGGATGACAAGGACGTCTTTGCCTAGACCTACAAGGACTTGAAGGGGGTACCACCGGAATTGTGTGTACATCACATATCCCTCGTACTAAGAGCCCAACCCGTACGGAGGAGACTGTACAGGATGAACAAGAACTACGCGGCCAAGGTGAATGAGGAAATCAACAAAATGTTGGAGGCTGGGATCATATTTAAAGTGGAAACAAGTGACTGGGTTTCCCCAATAGTCATTTCTCTCAAGAAGGAGGCTAATCAGATAAGGATATGCATAGACTTTAGGTACCTAAACGTAGTAACAATCAAAGATCCATTTCCAATCCAATTCATTGACAACATTCTGGAAGAAGTAGCTAGGCACGAATATACACATTTCTGGATGGGTTCTCGGGATACAATCAGATAAGTATTGCGGAAGAAGATAAGCTAAAGACAACATTCGTGGTGGAAGAGGGGGTGTACGCCTACAATTGCATGCCCTTTGGGCTATGTAATGCACCGACAACCTTCCAGAGAATAATTTTACACATATTTGACAAAATGTCCGTAGGAAATTTCAGGGCATTCTTGGATGACTGGTCGATTTTCAGTGATCAGGAAACCCATCTAAAGGCACTCAGAGAATGTATGGAGAGGTGTCGGAAAGCTAGGTTAGCTCTTAACCCAAAGAAGTGTAGGTTTATGGTACCGCAAGGAAAGCTCCTTGGTCACATTGTTTGTAAAGAAGGTCTGAAGATAGACCCAGATAAGATAGGAGTGATCGTCATCATGGAGAATTCGACGAATGTAACAGGGGTGAAGTCATTCTTAGGCCACATTGGCTACTATCGGAGATTTATCAAAGGCTTTGCACAAGTCTCCTAGTCCCTAGACAAGCTGACAAGGAAGGGAGAGCCGTTCGTATGGGGTACGGAGCAGGAAGGAGCCTTCAAGGAATTGAAAGATCGGCTGGTGAGTGCACCAATATTGGTGTACTCGGATTGTAATAAAGAGTTTCACGTACAGGTCGATGCCTCCAACTTCGCGATTGGTGCTACCCTGGCACAAGTAGGGACGCAAGGACTGGATCATTGCATTTTTTTCGCTAGCCGACTTTTGTCAAAGGTTGAACGAAACTGCAACACTACGGAGAGGGAGGCACTCGGGATGGTGTACACAGTGCAAAAGTTTCGCCACTACCTGTTAGCTACTCCGTTCACGTTTTACGTGGACCATCAGGCACTAATGTACTTGGTAAATAAACCAATTATCTAAGGTCAGGTAAGTAGATGGCTACTACTTTTGCAAGAATTCACCTTCACCATTATTGTGCGGCTAGGTAAGTCCCATGTGATAGTCGAGCAACTGTTAAGGATCAGGTTAGGAGAACTGGCCGAAGGGGTGAACGAGGACTTCCCCAATGCACACTTGTTCCAGATTGCAGTACTACCATCGTGGTATGAGAAGATCGGCCAGTCCCTCTCTACTTCCACATTCCCAAAGGAGATGTCCCCAGGGGAACGGTGGAAGCTGTTGGTGTTGGAAATAAGCCACACCCGGACCAATGATGGACTGGTCCAAGAGGGGCCAGTAGCTCAATGGTAGAGCACTCCAGCAGCGTATGGTAGAGCACTCTCAGAGCTAGGTTTCCTTCTATAAAGCCTAACCGCCTGAAGGAAGATCCGATTAAGATCAGATTGATATCTCCTTGAAAGTTTGTATTTTAAAATGACGAATGGAATCAGATTCGAAGATAGACTTGAAGGTGCCTCCAACTATGATTCATGGAAACTACGAATGATGTTGGTACTAAGGAAGAATGAGTTAAAAACAATATTAGAGAATCCTTCTAAAGCTGATGGAAAAGACGAACAGAGTCAGTGGGAAAAGAACAATATTAAAGCAATGGAGTTATTAGTAGATGGAGTAAAGAGTCATCTACTACCTATCATTACAAGGTTAGATTTTGCATATGACATGTTCAAAGCCTTGAAAGACATGTTTGAGATTAACAACACGAGCAGAATCCTCACACTTAAAAATCAACTTTCTAATATTAAAAATGAGTAAAGAAGAAATTATCACTTCATATTTTATGAGGATAACAGAATTAAGGAACCAACTCTCATCAATTGGTCACATTTATGATAATAAGGAGCTAACTATGATAACTCTAAATGGGCTCCCTATCTCATGGGAAAACTTTAGACAAGGAGTTAGTGCTCGATCCAAAGTTCCCAAATTTGACAGACTAAAAGCTGACTGCATTCAAGAAGAGTGTAACCTAATATCAAGAGGAATCATGAAACCCGTTGATGAAGATGTTCAAGTTCTAGTCTCTAGTTTGAAAAGGAAAAAGGACAAAAAGACATATGGTAATTGATCATTCAAGAAGCCTAGAGACTCCTCTAAAGTACAATGTTTCATATGTGACGAATATGGCCACATTGCAAGAACTTGTCCTCTCAAACTTAAACTACAATCGTCCCTTGCTGAAGTCAGAAATTCAGACGTATGTTCAGAAAAATATGTTCTCTAGAAGAAACTCAAGATACCTTGTGATTGAGAGGGAGCTTACTAATAAAGATTGAGCACTTCTGAGGTAAAATTGTAAATATTGATTATTATTATTAATACTAATAATTATTTTATGGGCCTTGTGTAAATCATAAGGAAGTGAGGACTTCCAAATGATTTCCACTTGTATTTTTTGAGGTTATTGGAAGGTGACGATCTTACAATAACTCAAGATTGTGGATAGAATCGCCAAGTGAGGCAATCCACGTAAGAGCTTGTCAATAGAATCGCCAACTAAGGCAATCCACACAGGAGCTCATGGATAGAATCATCGACTGAGGCAATCCACGTGAGAGCTCATGGATAGAATCGTCGACTGAGGCAATCCACGTGAGAGCTCATGGATAGAATCGCCGACTGAGGCAATCCACGTGAGAGCTCATGGATAGAATCGCCGACTGAGGCAATCCACACTAGAGCTTGTGGATAGAATCGCCGACTGAGGCAATCCACACAAGAGCTTATGGATAGAATCGCCGACAGAGGCAATCCACCCAAGAGTTTGTGAATAGGATCGCCGACAGAGGCAATTCACATCTTGAAACTATGGTTGCAAGATAAGCATCATACGATTTATGAATATTGCTCCCAATACCTTTTATCCTCCCTAGCTAAGAGGGAGTGTTGATGATTTATAGCTTTAGTCGGATAAAATTAAACGTTAAATTGGCCTTAAGGCCTTCAACATTTAATTATATATATCATTATGTTATTTATTATTATTATTATTAAATTGATTAAATGTATATCGATTAACAATAATATTGATAAACACCAATTAATATATATATACCGGGTTGCATATTATTTCGGGCGGCATATTATTATATTGGGATACATATGATATATCGGGTGGCAGTATATTAGTCACCGATAGTTATCGGTGTGTTAGTCTACACCTAGTTATCGGTTGTCAAGGCTAACACACCGGCACTGCTCATACATTTTTAGTGAATATATCTATGAAATGAAAAGAACTGAAGTTGACTCTGCAGAATAGATGTCTTCTTATTATCAGAACCCATTTATCCCATCTTTTCATTTATCATTACCATGGAACACATTTCTCCAAAATAAGTGGATCAAATACACAATATTTGAGTGAACACTGCATGATTGCAGCATAGGTCAACAATGGGAATTCCATTCACAGCCTGGATCATGAGCAGAGCAGGAAATGCAGAAAAACTCTTATTTAAATATCATTTTTTTGTTGACAATTTAGAATAAACGTCCAACAGTTATTTACTTATGCTTCCCAGTTCTATGCATGAAGAACTGAATGGAGATGTAAGCACCATTTAATTTGTTACTCTTTGATATGCTATTTACAGGCCTGGACGGAGGCACCGTCTATTGCAAGTGCACTTGTTGCCATCGCTCTAAAATTACCTCATCTCAAGTTTGTAATTGTCACTCTGGGTGAGGAAGGATGCATAATGCTTGAGAAAAACATGCAAGGTATCTTTTCACTGACCATACGAGTGTCTATGTTTGTATTAGTAGGATGCCTTGTGTGATGATTCAATAGTTTGTGCAATTAGTAACGTGTTGGAAAACAAATTATAGGGTATCAAAATCCTTAGTGAAGCATGGGCACTCTTATGATTTCATAAGATTGTTTTTGTACAAAAGATATTGCTGTCTTTATACATTTATTTGGTTCTCTTGGAATTAGTCAATCCGCTTCCAACAGGAAGCAGAGATGGTGAGAACATAGATGTAAACATTATGTTGGAGTCACTTCAGAAGAAAGGCAAAGAGATCAGTAGTATTTTACCAATTTCTGTTTCTTCAGAGGTAAGTGAAAAATTATTATATGTTAATCTAGCATTTGATCTCCTTTCAAGTAACTCAGTAAACTATTTATCAAATTTTAGGTACCGTGATAATTACTCTCTGCTTTTAATATATTTTACACACTGGCTTTCCCTCAGATTTTAGAATAAGTATGCAGGTAGGAAGTCTGAAAGCGCCTGGGATAGGGAGCGTCGCTGGAAGACTGCTTATAGGGACAGCTGAGGCCATCCCTCCTGCAGATCTTGTGGACACCACTGGAGCAGGGGATGGATTCATTGGCGCTGTCTTATATGGTGAGTAAGTTTTTCGAATAATAGGTGTTATGTAATATGGTGAGTTAAGTCTTTGAAGTTTCTAGATTCATTTCTGTCATCTAATATGGTGAGTAAAGATTTAGCATTCTCTACATTAAAGCTTTTCCAGGTCCGTCCTAGTTTAGGTCTCTATGAAAATAGTGAATTTTCATAACATATACTAAGTTGCCATTCAATTTCTCTTAAGCATTGCCTGTCAACTTTGGCATCAGTAATCTAAACAAAGAGTACATTGTTACGAGTTTCTGCCTATTTCCCTAGCATATTAGTAAAGATTTTTTGCTAATGTGATAGTAGCATTATATTTGCTCAGTCTTGACTTGACAAACCAAATGTATTTACTACAAGACTATGAATGTGATGTTGAAGCTCCAACATCCTAGTTCACCAGGATTTGATTGTTGGCATCATCATCTAATGCCTTCTACAAGATGACCAAGTCCTCATCATAAAACATTGTTTTCTCACGAATGGTGATCCATTCGTTCTGATTTTGGATCAATCCTATCAAAATCAATAGGCTGACATTTTTGATGCTGTCTAACATTATCAAGGCATAAGTCTCTGATATATTAGTATGCACATTATGCAGGGAAATCAAAGCATTTTGCAAGCTGCAATGGCAACAATAATTAACATTTAAATTAGTAACTTTGAATCTCAAATTTTCTTGAATCATAAGTAGATGTTGAGCCCTAGGTTTGTACCTCATAACCAAGCTTGCCAGCAAACCGAGCCTTGCCAATTGTAAGTGCATCTGGAAAATAGCATAACAAGAGCGAGACAAATGCAATATCCTCACAAATTATGAAACTATTTCATATGCATTCAAATACACCAAAATCTTTAAAATTTTGGATATGGTTTATGTTAAGTCTCATTATTGCCTTCTGAAAGACTTGTCTATCCATTATATGGATTGCACAATATGGAGTAGTTTAGATCAATTCCATCTATATTGTACAAAGCAGTTGGACAATACTGTAATGTATGTAGACGTTCAAATAATATGCTGTAGACAGTAGCATATTTGGGACTCCAATCTCAAGAAATTAATGGGACTGCTATTTTTACTCCTGTTGAAACTGGTCCTTCTGTTGCGTGAAATCACTCCTCATGATGGGGTCAAGGACCAAGGTTCATGATTTCCCATTCTATTTTGTTCCTGTGATTAAGTAGCAAGTAGAAAATTTGGCTACGATTTAGGAGTTGTTTATAGGTGGTCTTATGGGTTGGTGCTTTCAAAGCTATAAATCTTTTTCTAAATGTCACGCCCCTTTTTCAGAACTAATATAATTAATAATATTTTAATTTAGGTCCAATCACTCTATTTTCAAAAGGGCAACTTGAATATAATTAGAGGTTCTATGTAATGTTTAAATAAGTGTTTTTGAACACATTCAAAATGTGATCTGAAGGGGCCTTTAGATATACTTTCAAAGTATTTTCAAATATTTTGAGGGAAATTAAATTAAATAATAATAAATTAAATAGAGGGCTCAAAGTAGGCACCTATAAAAGAGAGCTCAAGGCTAACATCAAAGTATCTGGTTTTGTCATTTCATTATTCCTTTCATTTTGGAGATTGAAGCATTCAAGGATGAAAACCTTCATGGTTTTCCATGGTGGATTTAGGGATGAAAACCCTCATATCTATTGAGGTTATTCTATTCAAGGATTGCATTTGGGCTTATTGATTGTGATTGTTTGACTCATATGCAACCAAATTGTTGGGCTTCATCAGAATCAGTATTATTGGGAGGTTTCATGCAAATGTACAGCTGCACCATAATGGAAATCAGAATCGTTGAACAACTATTGCTTCTATTTTATATTATTTTCTGTTGAGTAGAAGATCATTCATTGCTACCCTATGTTGAATCACACCTTATTACTTTTAGTGCCGCATTAGAAATCTCAAGAGTTTCCAAAAGCTGCTGCAACCTCCTTTCTACTTGTAAGCTGCTGTACAAGTCATGGGCCATACAAGTATGCTGGAAAAACCATCGCAACTTTGTTAAGTAGTTTGGAATACTTGGTGTTTGTTGATAACGTTTGGAAAATGCTTGTTTTTTTTCTGTTATAATGGAATTTGTTGGTAATTAAGAATATTGAAAAATAATTTGTTATTGAGTTTAGCTGTTAATATTGTGCTACAGTATTAATTTGTTTTTTTGAATAAAGATATTTGTAAAAGATGCTCCAATATCAGTGTCGAAGAAGATTTAATATTGCATTTTTGTTGGTAGCATAAATGTAAATACTAAAGTACAAAAATCTATTAATATTTTGATTTTCAGCTGCTATAGGTTAGACTTGAGCATAATAGTTGTCATAGAGATTTATACCAGCTGTTAATGTGATTATCAACTATAGTGAGCTATCCTACTTGAATATTGTGGGGTGTAAGATGCAGATCTGCTGTTATAGTTGATTAATGTAATGTCACCTTTTTCGTCCTCCCTAGGCGCAGATGATTTATAGTAGGGTTAGCCTCTCATCAAGGTTCCCATAGGTTAATGTAGTGGACAGGGGACTGTTGACGTGTCTAAAATCGCATTGCTGCAAACTCCATACGGCCAACGCAGAATAGAATAAACTCGTTGAGTATCCTATCCTCTTTTGAGATAAGGAAATCCCTAATGCTTTTTTTCTATGTTTAATCAAAGGGGACAACCTCAAGGTTTCGTTTGTCAGGTCTTGACTGCGGGATTGCTCAGTGGTTTGATGTGTTTATGCTGTAAACACAAGGGAGACTTACGGTGAGATAGGCGATTGTTGGATGAGTTCCCCAAAACTTTAATGGTCTTGCTTATCAAATGGTTCGAGTTGGGTTGATACTGTCCTCAAAGGGACTGCAGATTCTCTTGATAAAAAAAGGGGAAAAAGGGAAGGATAGGGAGAGAGAGATACATAAAAATATAAATTTTAACTAAGATAGCAGATTCAGTAAACAGACGGACACCTCCAAATAACTAAATTAAGCATTACCAGTGATTTAAGCACAATACTTGCATCAATCTAGTGCGATCTTCAAAGGAAAGTAGGATTTTCATGCTATCAAATACAACATTAGAACTTTTACATTCATTCAATGAGCATTTAATAACCGAACTAAGCATGTGAAAGGTTCAGATTAACCATGCAGAAGGAAAGACAATCGGCCATCCCCTAATGGTATGAACAGTGAGGATTCTATCAGATGTCTACTTAGAAAATGCTATATGAAGGAAAGAAGCATAACTGAAAAATTCTAAATTAATGAAGGAGACCATGCACTCACAAGGAAACTTGAAAACAATCTTAACTTTGCATTAAATCCTGTAAATTTCGTCAAAGCTTTCGCAACAATCCAAGAACTTATTTTAAAGTGAGGGAAAACCAGTCCCTTAAATAGGCTTCAAAAATGGATGAATGGCCAAGATCTTATCTAAACAAGTGGCCTAGATTCATCCATAAAACATGGCTGCCCATACCCATAAATGGGAGGCAAATATCAACAACCACCCCAAAGGGAGTAATAACTACCCAAAAAGGTAATTAGAACATATCCAGAAATAATCCAAAAAGGTGCATTCATAAAGTTTTACATTTTAGTTGACTTGGAAGTCAAACATGACCTTTTGGCCAAAAAGTGCATTTTCAAGATTTAAAAGGAAAAAGCACTTTCTAGGAAAGCACTTTCTCTTTTCCATTTGTAGATTCCTTTTCCAAGAACTCATCTTCACTATGCAAATATTCCTGCCAAAGATCACGACTTGCCACACGCTCCTCACGAACATACTCTTGGAACCTGATGCATAATTGGAATAGCAGACTGAATGGAGGCATAGGAGGATGACGAATTTTATATTGCATGCCCTTGAGATATTGGTCCACATGCTTCAAACCATCCTTCCAGCTGGAACGATTACGCTCAAAGCACAACATGTCTGACTGGAATTGATCAGCAAAACTTAGGTCCTTAACGGAATAGGTGATCTTATCCGTCCCTAGTCTTTCTTCCCAGTCTGGTCGTATCACTTTATCGGACAGGGCATTTTGCCATTCCGAGACCATTGATCGGAGGATCATTTTGCCGAGTTCTTGCATGGTGTTCAGAAATGTCTCGAACGCATCGTGTTCTTTATCAATGATTTCTCTTGTGTCATTCTTCATGGTGATAGTCTAGTACCATTCCTTAAGAGTGTTGATGTTATGAGGATCTAGGATGGTGGGTAATGTAGGAATTTGTGCATGGGTCCAGAAGAGAGCTCTCATGAGGGGAAGGGTAGTGGCAGCCACTTCATGCATTCTAAGGGATTCCCTCTTTACCTCTAATAGCTAGACCAGGGTGGTCTCTCGATGGTGAGCCATCTCTTTACTTCGAGGATTCGTTCTCCCCTCCCTTTGATGCCTTGTATCCATTCCTTGACGGCCCTTGCAGTGTCCCGTACTCTTTCAAATTCTGTTGTGGTCCTCTGTGCCAATGCTGTTGAGGGAATGTGGGATTCGGAAGCATTGTGTAATGGTCTTAGGTGTTGATCGATGTATCCCTCGGCTTGCTCATCACGAGCTCGATACATGTCCTTTTCAGCTGTTATCTCTTCAAGTTGCTTGAGCATGTTCTGTACTGAATCCTTGAATTCCTCTTTTTCTTGCTCCTTAGTGGGTCGTCCAATGGGGACAGTCGTGATGCTATAATCTGCCATTGTAATCTGATCTGCTGGCTTGTCTACAGGCGTGGTGGCAATGTGAAGAGTGCGGTTCCTTTGATCATCTTTAGTCATTCTAGAATATGCCTTGGGCTTCTTCTTCCCCTTAGTTTTATCTTGGTCCATGCGTGAGAAGATGTCCTCCAAATCAATAGGTGGTTTGGTAGCGGCCTTGCGCTAAGCTCTGGCAATCAACCATTCTTGAGGTATTGTCTGGGTTGATGATATGGTTAAGTTTGCATTCTAATCTTTGATGTTTTCAATCGACTCATCACAGATTCACAACTGTTCTATTACCGGAGGGGTGGAGAAGGTGCTAAGTTCCTTGCTTGCAGCTGAATTTTCTCCTACTTCGCTGAACAATTGTCTGATGCCTTCGTGTGATGGTAGCTCTTCAGTCTTTTCAAGCTCGCGGGTCTCCTCTGTCTTTTGCTCTCCTTCAACGGTAGAGTCATCTTTGGCAGTGTTATGGAGCAGCAGTTCATGGCGACTCTGTTGGGTGGGTTCATGCACTTTGATCTCTTGGATGGATGGAATTTCTCCTTCCTCAATTTGGTTACCCGGCTCGGCTGGTTCAATAGCTATTAGCTCGGCTTTTAGCATGTTGGGTGCGGGAGGATCATCAGCTCCAAATGCATCGATGTCACTCTGGGAAGGAGGAGCAGGTATATAATCCAATTCTACTACATCGTCGGACGAACTGGGGTCCTTTGACGATGAAGTGACCTCTGGCCTCCTAATGGGAATCTTTTCCCTTCTTGTTCTCTTGGATGTTCGAGTTCCTCTACAAGCCTTAGCCTTCTTTCTCTTTTCAGGTTTCTCAATCTCTTCTCTGGGTGCACTGGAAGTTCCCTCATCTTCGGAAGACTGAGAATCGAGGCTGCCCATTAAGTGGTTAGTGAACTGGACTCCCTCATGAATTAGCCTTTCAATCTGCTGATGCAACCATAGGTTTGTATATCTTGATGGGGCTGCCATGACTGCCTCAAAATCAGTGATAGGGTCCTGCGACCAATCAACGCCTGGCAGAAGATGTCTCACTGCCTCAAATTCTCGGACTTGCAGACAATTCCCTGAATCCGTGAGTTGATCCGGGACCCAACGGTATTCAAAGAGTCGCATTTGCTGCACACTCAGCCTCGAATATTCACGCCTCTGGACCTCAGTCATCAGAGCAGTTTTTCCAATAATCTTCAATTGATTCCTTTGCTTTGTACCACCTGCCATAGGCTCTCTTTGCCAGATTATTGTGATCAAAGCATTTCCTTGGAAAATGCTCTTGTAGGCCATAGGAAGCCAACTCTGCGAAGGATTCCTCTGCTAGGGTGGGGGTCTTCAGATGGACATCCTGGTCGCCTATAATCATGGGGAACGCGAATCCAACCTGCTTGCTATCTCTGAGTAAGATGCCGGTCGGACGCGACTACCTTGCGACCTCCATAAGAACTATCTTGTCGGTTGGGTACTGTTGAAGTAGGAGAGGGGCACCATCAAAGCCCGCTATTCGGATATAGGAGAACCTTGGGAATTGGATGAACCAGGCTCCATATCTCTGTACCAGGATAGTAGCTTGCTCCAAGAGCCTTATGTGTAATCCTCCCTGCATTAGCCTGACCAGGCGCATTGTGAAGGCGTCATTGACGCGCTCATACTGGCCAATTGCATAAGCTGGGCTGTTCTTTTCTCCCTAAGCTATATTCTGATAGTGAAGCTGTGGGTAACAATCATATACCTTTACCTGA
Organism: Cryptomeria japonica; assembly: GCF_030272615.1. Classification (NCBI taxonomy): domain Eukaryota; kingdom Viridiplantae; phylum Streptophyta; class Pinopsida; order Cupressales; family Cupressaceae; genus Cryptomeria; species Cryptomeria japonica. Next base: position 32,431,434 of record NC_081409.1, on the reverse strand, counting down.
CCGGGCCCATTCCCGATTTCACCTTTCATTATCAAACCTGGTAGTGGCTGGTTCTTGGCGAACATGTAGACCAAATAGGAGGTCATAGTGAAGTACTTTTTGCTCTCGAGTTCAATTAGCTGAGTGTGGATGTTGTCGCTTATAATCCGGGCCCAGTCAAACTTAGACTTCCCAGCGAAGACTTGCTCTGTGAAATAAAACATCCACTCTTGAAAGTAGTTGGATTTAGGAAGTCCCATAACCCGGCTGAGTAATGTGACCATATCCCCATGCTCATTGTGAAAGTCACTTCTTGGGGTCTTTTTCCCAATTATGGCACTTGGAGGCCTTCTCTCCTTGTACCACTCTTCGTTGATCAGTGTTCTGCATCTAGCCAGATTCATATCATATGCCCCCTGTGCTTCGTCTATAGTCGTGGTCGTGGGATTGTTTGGGAAGGGAATGTCGAATGCGTCGCCAATGGCCTCAGGAGTGAAGTTGGCGAGGGTCATTCTCGAGGAGCACTAATCTGGAATCTGGCTGATAATGCCGGGCAGCCGCTACCACTAACTCATAGTTTTGTATTGCTGGAGGAAATCCCGCCGCTTGGGCGATGCCGCTTTCCACCATCTGTCTGGGCTTGCCATATGTGTTAGGGGAGAAGACCCAATTCTTGAAGTCTTGGATATCGTTATGGCCTAGGTCGGTATCACCGACATTGTCCCAGACGCTTTGAACTTTTGACTCCCTCAATCCCCCTCTTTGATACTAATACTTCATCCTTTCAACTTTGCGTGGGATATCTGATTTGGATGCTCGCGATGTCTCGGCTGTAGCGGACGTTTTTGATGATTCCACCGCCGATATAGGCATTTATCCTGCACAGCCGGATGCGGATTACGGGGCGATATAAAAGAAGTAAGGCGGGTTAGATAGAGAATATGCTAGCATTCAAGGATTAATTCAAAATTTGGATTGGAAACAGTGAAACATTGCTAACTGAGAGCTTGATTGAACAAAACATTTATTCATGAAGCTTTTGATCGTGAAGTTATACTTAAGCATTTTCGGGATTAATTTTCAAAAGGGACAAAGCTCGAAAAATTCTCCTAAGTTTGAAAATGCAATTTCTGGTTAAATCTTAGGAGCAAATTCTAATTTCGACTGCTTTGCATGACGCCTCAATAATCAGAAAAAGGATGCAAATTTTGAAGATTTAAGTATTTTAATCAGTTTTGCACAGGCATGCATCCAATTTATAAATATTTCAGACGATCAAGAGAGACAAAGCGTACTTACCTGATGAAAATGGATGGCGAGAAATTGCCCGACTTGCTGTGCAAGAATGGACAGATAGTTTTGCAAATTTTGAATTCCAACAGTTATTTCTCTGATTGAAATTTTCGCGGCTGTGGCTGGAAAAGAATTTGCAATGTTGAGTTTTAAACTAGGCGATTTTACCTTTAGGCGAAATGACAATTTGAACTTGGACGCTTGGAAGGGTTTATGTCAACGTTTTACCTTGGATGCAAATTATGCTTTCTGGCTCCCCCTTCAAAACCCTATGCGATCCTCCCTCATGTGAACTTCAGTGGTATTGGGGGGGGGGGGTTACAGACTTTTAAACTTCACACTTCGTCTCCCGAATCGCAAACTTCGGATGCCTTTGCGTTATGAGGTTTACTGCACTTTCTACGCTGTGATCTTCAGAGGAATGGAGGATTTTACCAATTTTGAATTCCTCATTTTTGCCCTATGCGTCGCGATTTTGATATTGATCGCGAACTTCGAACCATTTGGAGTTTTCGCCAAAATTGACCGTTGCTTCTTCGCATCTATCCTCTAGCTCGCAACTTCGGTGGAATGGAGGATTTTGAAACCTAAACTGCGTTTTTACCTTGGAGAACTTCGGCGCTTTATCTTTTCGGACTTTTCAAACGTTTTGGCGATTTTCACACAAACTTTGGATCTTTGAACGTTTTTGCCAATTTTATGAATTCTCCCATTTTGCCCTTAGGGTCCGAAATTCGGCCCATAAGGCGATTTAAGCAACTTTAAACTTTTTGCAATTTTAGTCTTAGGGTCTGAAATTCGGCCCTTTGGGCGATTTTGCCAACTTAAGTGAAATTTCGGACCTTTGAATGCTTGTGCCAGTTTTTAATGAATTCTCCCATTTTGCCCTTAGGGTCCGAAATTCGGCCCATAAGGCGATTTTGGCAACTTTAAACTATTTGAAATTTTAATCTCAGGGTCCGAAATTCGGCCCATAAGGCGATTTTGGCAACTTTAAACTATTTGAAATTTTAATCTCAGGGTCCGAAATTCGGCCCTTTGGGCGATTTTGCCAACTTAAGTGAAATTTCGGACCTTTGAACGCTTTTGCTAGTTTTTTACGAATTTCGGACCTTTTGAGGTTTTTGGCAACTTTAAGTGTTTTTTGGACCCTTCGGCGATTTTGCCAATTTTCGGAGCTTTCAACGTTTTTGTCATTTTTTTTTGCGTTCTCTCATTTTAACCCCAGGGTTCGAGATTCGGCCCCTTGGGCGATTTTGTCAACTTTGGCATCTTGCAACGAAATTCGCTCGTCCTTCTCCGGTTGTCGAAAAATCGTCGTTCGTTCAAATCCCGTAAACTTCGTAAAAACAAACCTCATGTAATCTATCTCATCGCTCTTATGCGAAAAATGACAATTTTGTGTCGTCATGCGACCTTCAGACGTGCTGTTCTTTGCTTGGCGAGCTTCGCCAACCTCTATACTCTTACACCTATCCAGGGCGATTTCACAGTTTTGAACAATCTCTTGGTATTCGTGCTCGAGGGCTAGACTAGCCTAATGGAATCACTGGCTTCTTTTCTTTCAACATCATCACTTCACGGACTGGTTGCGGACTGGCTCGAAAGGACGCGAGACACTCTGCGCTAAACTCAATCGGGCAAAGACGAAAGGCTCAAAAAAAGGGAAGGGGGACCCTGTCGGCGACAGGGAGCGTGTGCAACGCACAACAGGGACCTATTCAAAGCGGGCAGGTGACTTTGGAGATGTTTATGAGGCATTTCTAGAGCTCAGAGCCAGTTTCCTATTTTTTAGGAAGGGCTCTTATTTTTTAGAGAAGGACTGCTAGTTCACCCAGAGCTTGTGCAGCATAGCAGGAGACCCTATGAGCATTTCTAGTTGTTTGAGGACTATCTCCTATTTTTTAGGGAGGTTCCTATTTTTTATACATAGATCGGTAGTTCACCTGTTGACCTTTTGAAGGTTGGAGAGATTGGCAGGGACCTAGAGGAGCAATTTCAGTTGATCAAAGCCAGTTTCCTATTTTTAGGAAGAATCCCAATTTTTTAGTGGATATTGGCAGTTGGCTCGCTACATCTAGACAACACCCCAGGTACTAGTGGCATCATCAAGTTTCAGTTGGAGGTAATCGGGTGTTGTTTCCAGAATAAATTTGGGATATTAAAGTTAATTTGGGATATTAAAGTAATAACTTTAGTTTGTTAGTTTAATTAAATAATGTGCATTTTAATAAAGTCATTTATATTATTATAATACTAAAGTGGTCTAATGGAGGGGACCACCTTGGGGTATGTGCTTCCTAGTAGGCACAAAGTTGTTTTTAAAAATATATTTTAATAAATTAAAAATGAATGCTTATGAAGGGGGGGTTCGAACCAAATTAGAGAGCATCCTTTGGAGCACATTAAAAAGAATATTACATAAGAAGGGTATGTGCAAGATGAGAAAAGCATAAAGAGACTTTGGAGTTGGATTTTGCTATTATTCATAGGTAATTTTTTTAGCTTTGCATCTCTGATTTTGGAGCTTTGGAGCAATGGTTTCAGTAGTTGGATTGTGGAGACGAAAACCTTCATAGTTTGAGGGCCTACAAAAGTGCAATACCTTCCAAGGGTTTGATTTATGGTATTTTTCAGTGTAATCAGCGAAGGGAAAACACACAAAATAGGTTGCAGCAGGGAAGAATCAGTAAATTATTGCAGATCCAGTCAGTCTTGGACATTTTATGAGCCTGGCAACCCATTTCCAGCCCAGCCGTGGCTGATGAGATTTGATTCAGGTCTGATATTGCAGATCAGACATTAGGGAAGCTGTCTATGTGAGGAAATTAGGCCCAACTATTAATTCATTGGCTGCTCCAATTAATAATCAGACCTTTACCTAAATGTACGGGTATGTAACTTCATTTGGGACCTGTCTTTCCTTGCATTTACGTTTCATTTAATTTATTTCTAGCATTATATTTTATTGTCATTCTCCATTGCATACTAAAACCAAAGAAACGGGACTCGGACTCGGCTCAGACTCGGCAAGGCCGTCTCGGACTCGGACTCGGGACTCCGCGTCAGACTCGGCTCTAGACTCGGTTGGACTCGGGAAAGTGAAAAACTCAAGAAATTTAGAGATTTTAAAAGATTTAAAACTTGTTTCAGGCACCCTTTATTGAATACACCTTAAAGACACAATAACATCATCAAACTCGGCTCATTTGCTTACATACACAAGTATACATCAATCACATAAGCATAAACGCAAATTGTAGCTGAAGGAAATAACAAACATAGATATATAAATATTGTCAAATTTATACAATATTACAAAACTCATGGAATAAAAAATCCAGGTCATCATATGATCATCATCAAATGTTTCATACAAATACCAAAGGTAAATACAACTACAAGCCTATGGCTCAGAGGAGCCTGCACCCTTCAGCCCCGGCCCCCTGCGAAGGCGTCTAAGGTAGGTCCTAGATGATTCAACAGCCATAGCCGCTCCCCGTGACACCATGCCATGCTCACCAACATCAAGAACATCCGTGTCACTATCTGCCTCTGAATCTCCTGTCTGTGCTTGTGCTCTCCGCTCCTCCTCTGCCATGGCTACAGTCTCAGCCTCTATATCTACCTGGTCGATCCAATTAGTGTCAGACTCGGAGCTTAAATTTTCCCTACTATCGACGCAGTTTCCCCCCATATTTTTCGACGGGGGTTTGGGGGCAGGGCCCCCAAGGTGGGGTCAAGGGTGTTATTTTTCTATTGGCTGACATGTTGTAACCCTAATTTTTCTCATTCTCAAGTGAAGGTTGTAGTGCGCAAAGACGATACCATTCATTTAAAAAAACTTTTTAAAATGTATTTTTTTTTGTCATTTTACTAACCCAGCCAGTAGCCGAGTTTGAGGCTTGGGACTCACCGAGTTTGGCGAGTTTGAGCCAAACTCGCCAACTCGGCGAGTCTGGCGAGTTTGCTCGCCAAACTCGGACGAGTCCGAGTCCGAGCCCCAGAGACTCGGCGAGCATGACTCGGACTCGGACTTGCTGAGTTTAGGCGAGTCCGGGCGAGTCCCGTTTCTCTGACTAAAACGCAAGCATAAAGTCCTAAAAAAGTATTAGAAAAAACCAGCAAACACAAAAGGATCAGAAAAAAACCATTAAAACAAATAAATGATCAGCAAACTCAGAAAATCAGATTAGCAGATTGGGATGGCTTATTACAATTAATTTTGCATTTGAAAGTTTATCCAAATTTTATATCAGCTTGTGAGGGTTTGAATTTGCTGTTTGGAGTTGAGTAGTTGTTTTATGAGGGTTCGGAAATTGTCATATATTTCCAATCAACCAGTATCACAAGACTTGGACTCGCCTCAAACTTGGACTCGTAAGTTGATTTTGGACTTGGACTCGAACTCAAACTCAAACTCGGTGCCCAGACTCGGTGAAGACTTGGCAAATTGAAAATCCCAAGAAATTCATAGATTTTTAATGATTTAAAACTTGTTTTGTAATGTCCTCTTTTTAGTTTGTTCCTATTTCTGAGTGATTAGCCTATCTTTTTGACCTTCGTAGGCTAATAATTGTGGATAGAGGGTCTTTTGAGGTAGGGGCTTGGTTAATGGGGGTTCTTGCCTTCTCCAGAATTCAGTATGTTCCAGTTTGGTCTTCGTTTGGTTCAGGTTGGACTTCGTTTGGGCTCAGTTTCATATACTTACTATTTATAGTAAGTTAGAGGTACATAGAGAGGGACCCTTTCTATTTTTAGTAAGGTAGTTGCACGTATAGAGGATAAAATGGTCAACTTTTGAGTGCAGACGAAATTGAGAAATAATGTTTATTTGGGGAGTTATGATTATTTAATTATTAATAAAGTGAACACTTTATTAATAATTAATTCTAATAACGCATTTAATGTTATATTATAAAGTTATTAATATTCCATAAAGAAGGGGTCAATGTATCATTAAAAAGGGGCCAATTGATTATTTAAGTGATGTGCCTAGGCCAAGGGGGTGAAATTAAGTTATAATGCCAATATTAAAAAAATATATTGAGTTAAAAAAGTGCTTTTTTGGAGAAATTCGACCCCCTCTTGGAGAGATATAAATATACATTGAAGAAGCCAATAAACTCATTCTTGAGCATTTGTTTTGATGAAATTGTCTGAGAGAAGGAAGCCAAGGGTTTCATTCTTCGAGCCATTGTAGAATGGTACATTCTTCAGTGTTGCAGCCATTTGAGTTGGTGAAATATCCAGCGAGTTTGGCATCCAAGGGGAGCTTCATTTAGAGGTTCCATTTGTGCAAATTGGTTAGAAAATACAAAGATTATTCGAGGGTTCCAAGATTATATGTGGTGAAAGACCCACTGAGGGGTTGTAGGTTGGGAAAGATAAATCAGTCCTTTCATTTGAGCGTTATTGGTGGCCAAGGGCCAAGTTTTGCTAGAGTACAATTGGAGATTATTGGAGATATTCAATATTAGAGTCTCATCAATATTGCTGATAAGAGGCGAAAGCATCTTCCATATTCTGAGTGTTGATCTCAGTCATTTACAGACCATGCATTCAGCTAAGGGGAACCCATGAATATACTTATTTGTGCATATAGAGGCAGCAATTTTATATTCTGATTGGAACGCCCACTCTAGGGAAGGACGGTGATGATATTTGGTGTTTGAGGGAGCTAGAGGGAATCGCAGAATATTTGTTTTAGTCTGAAACCAATCAGAAGCAGGGGCAATTTTGAGAGGAGTTTATTTGGCATTTAAGAGGCCTCCATCTAGTGGATATTGCTTGCTAATTCATCTACAGCATAGGGCGACTTGCTACCACCAGGTTCTTTATGAACTGGTCATGCATTGATCATTAATATGAGTAGTTGATGTAATGCCATTAATCTGAAGCATACCACTAAATGTTTGTAGTTCGCATGCCAAATGCATGACCAGTTCATAAAGAACCTGGTGGTAGCAAGTCGCCCTATGCTGTAGATGAATTAGCAATGTTTGTCTTTATGTCTGTTGGTTGTAGCTGCACATTTCACCTGTGAAATTTATGTATATGCATAGGAAGGGTTAAACTTAAAAGAGGTTATTTATGCAATGAGCTTTAGATTTGATCCTTTGCAAACCTTATTTATGCTTTGGGGATAATAACACGAAATGATATCAGTCTGATAATTCATACCAGCAAATCTGAAGTTTTTGTTTCAGTCATATGTCAAGTGTTTGACAAAATTCTTCAAGGGCTGCATAACACGTAGTATTATACAGCTATCCAAAACTGCATAACACACAGATTATACAGTCTGAAACTAGAACAGCAGGAAATCAGGCAAATGTTTGGCAATATTCCCTACACATCTCAGTCACATAACAGCAGGGGATATTTACATGGTTCATGCACCCTTCAATAAATAAACCTTGAATGCATAATAATCTCATTAAATAGAAGCTACTTTGAACACATGCACAAGTATACATTGATCACATAAGTATAAACACAAATTTTAGTTGAAATAAATAACACATTAGATTAATAAATGTAAAATGTCTACAATGTCATGAAATATGAAATCCATGGGATCATAAGTTCCAAACAAATATCAAAATAAAAGCTAGAAATCAATTGCTCAGAGGAGTCTATATCATTCGGCACCCCAACCCTCCTATGCATGCGCCTAAGATAAGATCCTGGATCATGCCTCAACCATGATATTTGCCTGTGTCTTAGGCATGCCTTGGGGGAATACAGAGGTGGAGAGATATTCCCCAATGGTAGTATACCATGGTGGTTGTACTGCGATCTTGAATAGGTGGGCGTTTGGGAAGTCATCATTTACCCCTTCTGGCGGCTCTCCGGACCTGATCCGGGACAATTGGTCAGCAATGACATGGCTTTTGCCTAGCCGTACAATTATTGTGAACGTAAACTCCTGCAGCAAGAGTAGCCATCGACTAATCCTTCTCTGAATTATCGGCTTGTTGACCAAGTACATGAGGGCTTGATGGTCCACGTAGAATGTGAACGGTGTCGCCAACAGATAGTGTCTGAATTTTTGTACCGCATAGATCATCCCCAATGCCTCCCGTTCTGTTGTGCTGTAATTTTTCTCTGCTTTGGATAACAGTCTACTGGCAAAATAGACGGGATGATCCAACCCGTGATCTCCCACTTGGACCAGTGTGGCACCGATCGCAAAGTTTGAAGCGTCCACATGGACATGGAACTCCCTGTCCCAGTTGGGGTAAGTGAGGATGGGAGTAGCTACCAGCCTTGTCTTCAATTCCTCAAATGCTTCCCTCTCCAGGGTCCCCTAGGTGTACGGCTCACCCTTGCGAGTAAGCTTGTCCAAGGGGTGGGATATTTGTGCAAAGTTTTTTTTGAACCTCCTATAGTAGCCGATATGGCCCAGGAAAGATTTTACCCCGGTGACATCTGTAGGAGGCTCCATCTCCACGATCACCTGTATTTTGTCTGGGTCCGTCTTCAGACCTGCTTTGCATACAATGTGCCCAAGCAATTTGCCTTGAGGTACCATAAATCGACATTTTTTTGGATTAAGGGCCAGCCTTGCCCTTCGGCATCTCTCTAGGCACTCTCTGAGGGCTACCAAATGCATATCTTGGCCGCTATAGATGGACCAATCGTCGAGGAAGGCTTTAAAATTCCCTACCGACATCTTGTTGAATATGTGTAGTATAATTCGCTGGAATGTTGCAGGTGCATTGCATAGGCCGAATGGCATCCGGTTGTATGCATAGACACCATCTTCGACCACGAAGGTGGTCTTCAGTTTATCTTCCTCGGCGATTGAGATCTGGTTATATCCGGAGAATCCATCCATAAACGAGTACATCTCATGGCCGGCCACCTCCTCCAGTATGCTGTCCGTAAACGGGATTGGGAAAGGGTCTTTAATCGTAACTGCATTGAGACATCAAAAGTCCACACAAATCCTTATTTGGTTAGCCTCCTTTAATGAAATGACTATGGGCGACACCCATTCACTTGTCTGTACTTTAAAAATGATACCAGCCTCCAGCATTTTTTCTATCTCGTTGTTCACCCGCGCTGCGTAGTTGCAGTTCATCCGGTATGGTCTCTTTTGTATAGGCCGGGCTCCGGGTACCAATGGGATGCGGTGCACGCACAGTTCGGGACATACCCCCTTCAAGTCTTTATACATCCATGCGAAGATGTCTTTAAACTCCAGGAATATTTTGAAGGCCGCTGTCTTTAGCACGGGATCCCAGTCATCCCTGACTAATATATTCCGTGGGTCCTCCTCCTTTTCCAGGTTTGTTGCCTTCAGCTTGGACTCTTCAAATTGAATTGGCTTGTCTTTCTCGAACTGATGTGCAGGTGCCTCGTCCACTCGGGCTTCCCCCTCCTTATATTCTCTGTATTCCGGAGGGAAGACCTCCGGATCGGCAGGCTCCTCTATCTGCAACATGTTGTAATGAAAAAGTTCGTAGTCCTCCATTTGCCAATGGAAGAGCCCGTTGAGTGAGCACACCTCATCTTCAGAACATCCCTCCAATTCGAGCACCCCTTCACTGTTCGACTCCATTGCGTTCTTGCCCTTGCTTTCGTCGGGACCCCCTTCCCCTTTATTGGAGTCCTCTGAGTCCGAGTCGGAAGAGGCGAGCTCTTCACCGACATCTTGGGTCCTGTTGACGTGTATTTTGTACACAATCATACACAGAATAAAATACCCAAAGGCATCTTATCCTCTCTTGAATAAAGCCGCTAACTGCTGAAGATTCGCAAAAAGGATCAGTTAGGATGACTCCAATGTTCTTGTAAGTAGGGTCTCTACGTGTGGATAAGCACCAGTGGTCGTTGTGATTGCTGTGTCATCAAGGGGCCTTACGTCGCCGAAGATTTTGCTAAACTAAACAAGCTTTCAAAAAATAACAAAAGGAGTAGGGTTTGCAAGAGGTCTAATCTAGTCTAACCCTAAGAATGACTCAATGCGGACAAGACTTGGCTAGATTCTGCCAACTTCAATATTGCCATAAATTAACAACTCAATTGAAATTGATGCGATCTTCTAAGGTAACAAATGATTTTCAATACATCAAAGATCAAAGATACTACCACGAAGGTACATATCCAAGATACAACAACGATTGAAGGTTAAGTGATTCAAGTATTCTCTAGTTGACCACGCAAGGCGTTCCTACAATCAGCAAGAAGCTAGTGGTTTGGAAAGCGAATCCTACCAAAGATCAAGTCCAACACTTTGTCCTTCGAATTAACACACTACTTTGATTGAGAATGATTCGAGAAAATTGAACAACCATGAAGATAACCAAGAGAATTGCAACAAAACACCATAACTTCAATATTTCATTGATTTCAAAGCCATCATGTACAACAATTGTTTGAATTCCTTCCTCAAAACTCAATCTTGCTACAAAAGTAAATTGCTTCTAAACTCTAATCTCTCTAACAATTTCTAACTCTCTCTCTTTCTAGTTTCTAATTTCTGATTTTCTAATGACAAAATGAAATGAAATGAGGGTATAAATAGCATCGTCAATTACAATGAATGGTCCAGATCAAAAGCAGATCAACGGTCAAGATCATGACACCTAAACCCTAATTAGGGTTTGTTACAAATAGCCTCCTTTTTACTGAACAATATTAAATGCATAGCCAAATATTAAATTTGGCACAAAAACCTAGGAGACATAGACCAATGACAATTAAGGTGCCATGTCATCTATAACAACCTTTCATCTAGAATCTTATTCCCTTTCCAATGCTCCTTTTTAGCATATGCAATGAATCTTGATACGATTCGTTCGATCTCAGCAATTGGAATCTCGGGAAGATTCTTCATTCTTTCTTCGAAGTGGATGACCTAATCAAATGCCTCTAGAAGAGCAGCGTCCCATCCAGGTTCAAGTTCCTTAGTCTTTTCAATCAAGAGCATGGTAGCGAACATCTGGTCCTGTTGCTCATCTGTGATATTAGCGTCCTTGCAAAAGATGACCTTGATTCTATCCTCCAATTCCTGCAAATCCACATCTGTCTCAACTTCGATCCTCCTGCCAAGAATGGTACGAAGTACTTCAAATACTCTGTCCTGGATCGGGTTGATCACCTCCTCAACATGGCTACATCTAGTACTGATGTCCTCGAAGAGAACACTCTTCATCTGGAGTAAGGTTGACCACTGAAGTAAACTGTGAGGTCCTCCATCCATGATCTTTTCCTGTGCTAAGACCTTCCTTGATGTTTGTCTGATTACTTTCAAGACAGGAATGATAACATCTTTGGTATGAGCAAAAGCGGCTACTGTTATCATCAAGTTGTGGATGATCTCAAGAACCTGAATAGCCTTATGAATAGTCTTCATCATCCTTGTTGCAAATTCTACGGCAACTGTATGAGATTTATCCATCCAAGTACTCATACGCTGGACCATACTCCCGAATCTCTCTGCCTCATTAATTGATTGAAGGGGAAGTGCCTGCACGGGTGATCTTGCTGGATCCTGACGTCCTAAAGGCTCATTGAGATGGCTGAAATATGTTCTCCATGCACCGACCTCTCTCTCAAGCCTTCTATTCTTCTCCATTTCTTCTCTAAGCTTGTCTTTTAAGGCCTCAAATGAATCGGTGGCATCGTCCATCGGCTGTTCGGCTGTGGATGGACCTAGCTCAAATGTCTCTATATCATATTCCTCCGCTAGGATCTCACCTTCATACTTGTCCACTGCCGGTGTAGCTATCTGTAATTTTCTGGATCCAGTCTCATCTCTAATCATCTTGGACATCTTGGTAGCCTTTCTCTTCTCTGTCACTTCCTGAGAATGTCCAACAAGGCTCTCTAAATCAATTACATTGTCTTCGTCCTCAATCACAATCACCTTCGTTAATCTTTCCTTCAACCAATCTGGGATGGCAGATCTTGTCTCTTTAACCTGTATCTCCTTATGCAATATTTCTTCTTCTCTGGGAGGAGATGTAACTTCGTCATTGTTCTTGTCTTCATGTAGCTCATAATCTTGGAGAGATCCACTTGGTGACCCTTGAGGTGCCTGTCCTTCTTTATCATTTTGTACCATTGACTCCATAGACTCCTCCACTTGAAGTGTCTTCTTCTCTGGTCGAGAAGATGTGCTGGATGAACGATCTCGGTTGGCCCCTTGCTTCTTCTTGGAAGACTCTCTCTTCTCAGGTCTTTCTTTCCTCTTCGAGCCTCTCGGATGGAGATTGCCTTCACTTGCACTACGAAGGTTGCCTTCACTTGCACTACGAAGGTTGCCTTCACTTGTATTTCTGGGATTAGGATTGCCTTCGCTTACACTAGCTCCACCTTCGGCTGGTTTCTCTTCCAAAGTGAAAGTGATAGCTATGCCTTGCTCTCTCAACTTCTGATGCTGCACATCAACCCATCTGCGAGTACAAGACAAGACTGGAGCCATCAAAGCATCTAGATCCACAACCTCGGGCTCATTCCAATCTAACCTTACCGATTTGCTTTCTCGATCATAAGATGACTGGAGATGTCTGCCACTGTCCTGAGCTTGGTTGGCCACTCTGTAAATCTTGCATTTCTTGATGAAATCCAAAGGCAATCTAGAATGCATCTTTCTTTTCACTTCAAGATCGTCTAAGAGATTCATCATAAAATCTTCTATCTCATACTCATGCTTAAACTTCCTACCGACTGTCTCCTCTATATATCCATGTGGATCAAAGCTTTCTCTCAAAGCAAAGAATGAAAAAGAATACAAAGCTAACTCCTTCTCTGCATCATCCATGGCTAAAGCATTTGGACATACCTCAACTGAATTGCCCAATATGATAGGTATAGGTACTCCATTTCCATGTCTGTGTCTGAATGCCTTCGCATATGCTGCCAACTGTCTTGTTACTTCAAGTAACACAATTCTGTCTGTCGGATATCTCGGCAACATATATGGAGGTGAAGGACATCCATGAACTTTGATATAAGTAAACTTCGGAATTTGGATAAACCAAGCACCGTACCTCTTCACTAGTTCCTGTGCATCCTGAGATAATCTGTTGTGAATCCCGCCTTGCAACGTCCTTGTGATGTTCATCGTGAAGGTATCATTAACTAACTTGTAGTTACTTCCTGGTGGATGATGCAAGTGGACATAGGAATCACAAACTCTGACCTTGCCGGGTCCTCTTCCAATCACTCCTTTGTGAGGTAGTCCTGCGTACTCGAAGCTCCTGATCAAAGCATATATGACGTATGAACTCATGTGGAAGGACTTGGTAGCCTTGAGTCTCCTCAACTGCACATCCAAGCAATGACTAATCATTCTAGCCCAATGTATTGTTCCTTTTCCCTGAACTATCACCTGGATGAAGTAGAACATCCACTTCTCAAAGTAGAAAGCTTGAGGGGCTCCTGTGACTCGGTCGAGCATTGTAATCAAATCTCTGCACTCCTCCTGGAAATCGATCCTATGCGGTGTGTTCGGGATCTTGCTCAGGCGAGGACGACTCTTGAGTAACCAGTTCTTGTTGATGATGCTTAAGCAAGCATCTGGATCATCTTCGTACATAGACCTGGCTCCTTCTATGCTCTTGTAGACCATATCTCTGTGTTCTGGAAGATGGAAAGCCTCACTTATAGCTTCCTCTGAAAGATATGCCAAAGTGTTTCCTTCATTGGACACGATCGTTCTGGACTGTGGATCATAATGACGAGCACACTCGATCATCAACTCATGGCACTGAACTGCTGGAGGGAAGCCGGCTGCCTTAATGATGCCACTTTCGATTATCCTCCTGGCGACAGGTGATGGCTTGCCAATGTAAGGGACCTCTCGAAACTTCTTTGTGCTGAAGTTGCCCAAGTTGGTATCTCCAATGTTGCTCCACTTCGACACGATCTTGGTCTCCACTTCTTCGGTCTTTTGATCTTCCTTCATGAGAGCTGGATGGCTGGTGGATGCTCCCGCCTTCGGGGTTGCCATACCTACACAACATTTCATAATAAGAAACTAGATCTTGCAATGTATAACATAGATTAGATTAATTTCAGGAAATTTCATGATAAGTCCTTGAGTTATCATTTCCTAAAAAAAATGATTGAGCTACTGAGATTCAAAATTTCAAAATTCAAAATTTAAAGCTATGACGATCAAAAATTCAAAACAAAACAAAAATCACATCGCCATACCTCACTTGAGAGCTAACTCTAAAATGCAAAACAAGAAATCGCCTAGGCAAAATTTAGAATTTGAAGCCTTTCCACGTGATCTCTCTTCAAACGAACGGTCCTCTTAGCACTTCGCCACCTTTGGGAGGTCTTCGATGTGATGATAGCAAGTTCGCTTAACTTTAATCAAGGTTCGCACTCCCTTTGATGATGTTCGCACCACTTCCTTTAATGAAATTCGCACTCTTTAAACACAATTCGCACTTCTCCTTCCAAAATCGCATATGAAAGATGATAAAATGATAATTTGAAAATGAAATTTTCACCTCCCTTTATAAGCGCTCTCCTCATTAATCCACATAGGCCGACTTTGTAAAAATAAAAAATAATTGAAAGCAATTTTTAAATAAAACCCAAGGCCGACTTTATAAAAATAAAAGAATTGAAATCAAGCGCTCCAATTTGATTTTATTTAAATTAATAATTAATTAATTAAATGCCTTCGTTTTTTAATTAATTCGATTTTTTAAATAGGCAAAAATTAATTAATAAATGCTTTGCGCTATTTTTTGAAATGCTAACTCGATTGGATATTTCAAATTTTATTGATTCTTAGCATTTAATAAAATTCAAAAAAAATGTTTTAGCGCCAAAATTTGGAGAGGTAAGAGTACAAACCATATTGCTCTGGTCCCTGATTGAGGGACAGGAGCGATTTATCATTTTAGTCTTGAATCTTTCGCCTTTGACGTTCAAAACCTCCATCTTCACGTTGAAACTGGCATATTTGTTAGGAAACTCGAGCTTGATCGACTTGATTTGTGAATGAATGCCTCCTAAGGCCAATATCGCCCTGGTCCCTTGGTGAGGGACAGGAGCGAACTTTGTGTTTTCTCCTTGACCTTGCCTCTTTGATTGCCATTCTTCATCATTAGGCAAGTGACGACGTTACCCTTTCACTTCATGCATATTCTACTTGTCATTAACAAGGCATATTCGATGTTTAAATGGTTTTCGCCCTGGTCCCTTGGTGAGGGACAGGAGCGAACCTTGTGTTTTAGCCTAAATTCTTCGTTTTTACACCTTGGCTTCTTGTTCATCGCCTTCCAACTGACGTCCTCGATCTTATGTAGTCTTGCTTTGACGTGATCTTCCAAGGAAAATGAGTGTTTTAATGAAAATCGCCCTGGTCCTTGCCTGAAGGACAGGAGCGATTTAGCTTCTTGGCTCAATTTGATCACCTTTTGATGTTTAACATCCTCGCATATCATCATCTTAAGACACCTTAGACCTTTTGCAACCTTGTACGTTATTGACTTAGCGTGATTTTGGAAAGAACTGGCCAATATAATGAATATCGCCCTGGTCCCTAGCTGAGGGACAGGAGCGAACTTTAGTATTCTGGGCTTATCCTTGTTCTTGTCAACTTGCAATCGCCTTCGCAATGTAAAATGAGGTCCTTTGATCCTTATTGAACACCTGAAATGTGATCAACATCCAAAACTTAAGCCCTCATAGAAATTTCGCTCTGGTCCCTGACTGAGGGACTGAAGCGAACTAAGGCATTTAGTGCAAAATCTTCATCATATTGACTTGCAATTGTCTTCAAGGCGCAAAATGATGTTCCTTACTTCCTTTCAAACACTTAAAATGTGAATGGTAATCTTAAATTTGGACACATTTAAAAATTTCGCTCTGGTCCTTGCCTGAGGGACAGGAGCGAACTTGGGCATTTCAGTGCAAATCCTTCATCTTTGGCGGTCTTTGATACTTCGTTCTTCGTCGAGACACCTCAAAACATCCTTGCCACCCTGTATCCTGACTTGGAGTGATTTTAAACTTGGGAGGAAGGCAAGATAACTACCATTTCGCCCTGGTCCCTGGCTGAGGGACAGGAGCGAACTTGCTCTTGTAGGCTTCATCACACTTTGCTAACTTGAAAAATTATCTTCAATGATCTTGGAGTACCCCCTTTCATTCATCTTTGCCCTGGAGTTCGTTCTAATTTGGTGAAAAATTGACCTAAGGCAAAAATCGCTCTGGTCCCTGACTGAGGGACAGGAGCGCCTAGGCCAATATGGGGTTCACCTTGATGTCTTGCAATCTTCAACTCGTCTTCAACGGGTTCATTACACCTTCTTTGTTTGCCTCAAACTTAAAACTTGCTTGATCTTTGCCCAAAACATGCCTCATGAGGAAATTCGCTCTGGTCCCTGGGAGAGGGACGGGAGCTACCACTGAATTTCGCCCTGGTCCCTGGCTGAGGGACAGGAGCGATTTAGCTTCAAAGTCATGTTTTCCTCATGTTTGCGCTTTCAAATTATATTCAACTGATTAAATGTACTTCCTTTGATCTCAAATCGTCAAATTGTTCAAATCCTGCAAGGACAAGGCAATGATTGATTTTAAGCTCCGGTCCTTCACTGAGGGACAGGAGCGATTTTTGCTCCTGGCACATTTCCATGCTTGTGAAATTCTTCAAATTATATTCAACAGCAAGAACATGCCTCCCTTTATCACTTCCAATCAAAAATTCGTCTTGATCCTGTAGAGACAGTAAGATTTTGAGAAACAAGCTCCGGTCCTTCACTGAGGGACGAGCGATTTTGCTTCTACAGGCCAAAATATCAAGATTTCATGAGTTTAATCACTTCACAAGGCAAAAACAAGCCATTTCCAATGCCCGGGATCAATTATTAAAATTCTCAAAATTTGGTCAAAATTACTCAATCGGACAAAAATAAAAAATCTCATCATTAACACTTAGGCAAAATCTGGAGTTACGCTCAAAATTCCAATTGAAACTAGACCAACTTATTTAGCCTTTGGCGAATTCACTTTATTCAAAATTTCATCCTACGAGAGGAAGCTCAAAAAGCTCTCAAGACTGACTGGATTCTGGCCTGAAAACGCAGAAACGTAAACCCTAAGGCTTGACCCTAATCCAGACAACTGACATACTAAACCAAAACCCTAAAAAAAAGCAAAGCGAAAGGCAGAGCGAAAACGAGCAAAAAGAGGGGGTCCCCATTTTAATGGGGCGATGTGTGAAATGGTCACAACAGGTCCGTAGGTCAATGATATATTTCCGCCCTCCCTTCTCCATGGAAAGTGTTTTTTTCTTCCAGTTATGGTTCACCCTCACAGTGATCAACCACACTCTCCTCAGGATGGCATCATAGCCTTTCTTTTTCAAGGGAATAACTACAAAATCTAACAGGAAGGGCTGCATACCGTCACTTGCTAGGCCATCAATATGCCGAGTGGGTTGATGTTGTTTTGGTTGGCTCCTACCAGATTAAATGTGGATGGCCACAGGGTGGGTTTCCCCAGCCTCTTCCATGTCTCTTCTGGTAGTACATTCACCCCAACACCTCCGTCCACAATGGTGTCCTTCAAAATGGTGCCAAGGATGCCCATTTCTACCACCGCTGGGTGTTTACCACTGTTCAAGGCTAGTAACATCGGGTAAGTCGAAGGGCTGATGGGAACCTCCACCTGTGGTGCACTCGAAGGTACGTGTGCGATGCTTAGCACATTGCTAAGGATGGCATTCTTCAAATGTGGCATGGAGTCTAGAAGGTCTTTTACCTTTATCGGTACCTCCATCTGCAAGACTTGCCCAATAATATTCTTTTCCGCTTTCAGGTGGGTTGAGGGACTCATCATCTCCGTGTTCTTCCGTCCTTCTGCCGCCATCTCCCGTTCAATGTCGGCCTTCGCCTCCTGCAGTCTCTCCTTCTCTGTGCGGGGGTCGGGATACGCTGTCTTCTTTGCTTGCGTACGAGTGATCGCCAATACTTCGCCTGTCTTCTCAATATTGAGGAGATTCACCCCCCGTTTAGGACATTTTGTGTCATCGTGATCACCGGGGCGGCACCATCTACACAGGCTCTGGGGGGTTTCAGTATTCTGGCACTCCCGAGCGAAGTGCCCCCATTGGTTGCAGGCTCGACATTGAATTATTGGCCGCCCCTTAACGTCATATTGCATTTTGCTCCGATTGTTGTTGTTGTTGCCTCTCCCTACTCTTTGGTTACCTCTATAACCACTGAATGATGCAGTGGCATCGGCTTGTGGCTGGGTGGAGCCCGCTGACAGTGAGGGTTGCTCTTGCATGAAGAATACTTGGTTCCCTTTTGTTTTGATGTTGTAGGGGCACTCTTTGACGACGTGTCCCAACATCTGGCAAATTTCGCAGAATGCCTTCTTCGGGCAAGTGCCTTTTGTGTGACCTTCTTCCTTACAATCAGTGCACAACACATCTTCGTTTTTGCTCGTGCTTCCTTTCATGTTCTTAAATTCCTTCAACATACGATGCATATCCTTTTGAAGAGCTTGCACTGTTTAGTCCTAAAGGTATAGTGGTGAATAATCAATAACCCAGTAGTACCTGCACGTACCAAGCATTCATAGAACAAAACAATTGTACATCATAACATAAGTTACAGATGATAATAATCAGACCAGAAAGTTATATCTTTATTCCAATGTCTCCAATTGTCCATACATGATCCCTTGCCGAGGTTCCAACCAAACAATATATAGACCCGACGGTTGGCCAAGTTGCTAACCGTCACCGACTCCCAACTACCTGACGGGAACCTCTCGGCAATAGCAAAACATAAACACACATAACACACTTATAATTATTATTCGTACTAACATACGTTTTTACCCCTAACATTATCCCCCCCAAAAAACGTAGTCGTCTTCCAGACGACTCAGACAAGAGAAACTGAAATAAAACATAGCTAAGACTGAGAAGAGGGAGGAGGCGTCCCTATAGTAGTAGTAGGAGGAGGTCGCTGTCCGACCTGAGTTTTCAGGTTCTTTTCTGCCATAAATTGCCGTTCCCGCGCTTTCTTTACCATGTGAGCTGCTTTCATTAGCTTTTTATCTTTTTACTCCAGTTGTGAAGTGAGCGCCGCCACCTGGGCTGCCAATGCCTGTGCCTCCTCCTCTTGCATGCTGCAGCGGGCTTCGCATGTAGTCATCTTCAGTTCCATCTCCTTCCTCAAGCTCTTCTCTACTGTGGCCAACTCCGTCTGCTTCCTGCTCTCTTTTTCCAGGGTTACTATGTAGATCTGTTGGTCCTCTTTCTCCACTTGATGTTGCCGCATCTGTAAGTACACCTCTCGAAAATTTCCCTCCATACTGCGGAAAGTGGTGCCTAAGGTGCCTGAACCTTCTATCAAGTGCCTGTGGGTCTAGTTCTGAATCATCTCCGGTGTACTATTATCCGGCCATCCCTGCTGCTCAAGGTACTGCGTGAACTCCTCTTTGCACCCCTGGGCCATAAATTGACACAGTTGTGTTGCGTCGGCTGAATTATCGACCTCCATTTGTCCAGTAAGCTGAGCCATGCCGTGTGCAACATCTGAGAGTCCTTGTAGCTCCGTCAGGAATCGTCTGAGTGAGCCTGCTGGGTCACTTGGATCAGGTAGTGTGATATGGAGTCCAGTGAGAGTCCTCTCCAGGCCACTGCTCTGCTCGTCCCTTCCCTGCTGCTTCTGATCAGTGGGTCTCTCCTCATCTGGAATAGTGACCTCGCTATCTGGAGTCACGCCTGGCCCGATAGCCATGTTATGTGGTGCGGGGGAGGGAGGCAGGTGTGGGGTGAGCGTGAACTGCCCTAGCCACCCATCCAGTGACGCGTCTATATCCTCATCTGTCATAGTACCCAAGGCTGCCTCTAAGTTAGCTGATGCCGTACCGGTCTCTGGTGCCATTGTACTAGCTTCCGTTACTGCCGTACTAGTTCCTGCTGCCGCCGTACCAATTTCGGCTGCCGTCGTAGCAGTTTTTGCTGTACCAATTTCTCCTGTCGTCGTACTAGTTTCTGCTGCCAGGACGGCCAAACTGATCTGTGGCAACGATACTCGTCGTTATGCCGGCGACTCCCCTTCGCTAATCTTCTGGAATAGTACCCCCACTGGTCGTACATCTCCTACTGTGCTGGCATCTGCAAGCGCCTCCTGAGGTACTAGGTGTGCCGGAGCTAATTTTGAGGGTGTAAACTTTACTCTCGTACTCTTCCATTGTGCTCGCAATCCCCCCTGTTGCTCCTCTTCTTCATCTTCTTCCTGCTGGCACGACTCTGTTTCTTCCTCCTCCATGGTGGTATGTTCCGACAGATGGAACCCTTCATCCCCACTTTCCTGTTCTTCTGTTTCTTTCGCTTCCTCGGAATCCTTGGCACTGCTAACCTCTTCAATTTCCACATATGTGTCTAGCTTCCACCTCTTCCGTGTGGGTTGCGCTGTGTCGCCAAGGATGTCCAAGTGAATGTAGTAGTACATAGTGGGTTTATTTGGTTCGACCCGTCTGTGAGGTTCAAACGTCCCCCAATCCTTTGGCGGTACCTATAGGCATACGACAACTAGGAACAAGTTGATGGCATGATGGCACATGTAGAATGCTTTGTGTTCTAATCTCAGGAAGTCGTGAATGCATTTTGCCAGGAGTTGCCCCCAGTTGTACACTTTAACGTATTTGATCACGTTCATTAACCCAATCATCCATATGGCGATGTCCGAAGCCCGGCTGGCTCCTGTCAAGCGGCTTTTAACCAGGTCCATCAACATTCTCCATTCTCCTGGTGCAATAAAACTACGCTTCATTCCCTTGCTATCGACCCAGATGCTCTTCCATTGTTCTTCTGTGAGGTCGTCTTTGCACACTAGGTCTACCAACCATTTTTTCTTTTCTCTAGTAAGGTTTTTGGTTGGTTTGGCAGCAGATGCTCCTTTATCTGGTATGCCAAATACGTGCCTGAAATCCTCAGGTTTGAATGAAACCCGCACTGTGTGCCCTTTAAACTGGATGATCGAAGCTCGTCCGTGGGGGTTATAACCGGATACCATGGTCCATAGGACTGGCTCGAACTCTTTAATGTTAAATATGGGCATCTGCACAGCGTGGTCGACCTGTGGTTTTTTATGCGATTCTTTCATCACATGGTCTGGAGGGTTTTCCTCCCACCAGGTACGACATTCATTGCCAGTCACACTCTCGAATGCTACATTGGCTGCCGTGAGTTCCTCTAGATCCTTTGTTGTCTTTGGTCTGCTCCTGGTTTTCCTGCTACTGGCAGGCTCTGTGGCAGTCATGGTTGTACTGCAACTGCCTTTCTCTGCTCTTCTGCCCATACCCCTTCCTGCGTCCTTATTATTACCGTCTGCTAGATTATCCCGCCAGTTGGTATGGCCCATTGTGTCACTTCCAGTTTCCCCGCTGTACGGTCCCTTCCTTGTGTTCTTCTCTTCGTCTCTTATACCCTCGTGCTTTGATTGTCCGGCCCAATGCCTGCAGTATGACCTGGTGGTTGTTGTTGTACTCCTTGTACTTCCCTGTCTGCCACCGTATGGTTTTTTCTTGCTTTTGCACGCTCAGGTTTGCGCTGTCTGTACACCGTACGGTGAAGATGTGTCCCTTCCTTGTATCGTGTCTATACGGTCAAACCGTACGCTGTACAGTGTTTCCCCCTTGTTCTTGCTCCGTTTTTCATACGCACAAACACTATGCGTTGAACGCCGTACACGTACGATGGATGGAGGCTATATATCGTACGGTAGCTTTCGTTCGTGCCTCGTGCTGCATACGTCGTACAAGTACGATACAGTCTTTCTTTTTGCTGTGCTTCGGGTGTCGTACGCTGTACGGTGGTTCCCGCTTGACTTCCTGGCACCTTGAATCCGTATGTCGTACGACATAACCTCTGTAAGTCGTACGCCGTATGACTCAGCTTGCCTTGCACACTCCGTACAATGGTTCCTTCTTACTTCTCCTGTGCCTTGAATCTGTACGTCGTACGGTATAACCTATTGGTCAATCCGTACACTGTACGGCCCAGCTCCTTGGCTCTCTTGCCTTCCAGATTGCGTAATCCGTACACCGTACGAATTGGTCAATCCCCTCGGGCCTCCTTCTGCGTCCGTACCAGTAGTTCTGCTCAATGTTGTCTGGCTAGTGGGTTCACCCTGCTCTCTTTCCTATGTTGTGCCTAATGGGGTCTCCTGGCAACTTTTATAAGCACTTTTCTTTTTGAGGGTTAGGGTTAGGTAAATGTGTTTTATTAATTTGACATAAAATACTTGCTTTTTCAGTAACCTTACTTTCTCCTTACTACGTTTACTTGTACTTGCCTGACATTCCAAATTTTTAATGCCTGTTGATTTGGCCTTCCTTGCTTTTTCCCTGTATTTCCCCTCTTTAGCTTTTAAGACCCCTTGTTTTACCAATCGTCTTATTTATTTTGTTTGGCATAGTTTTTTCAATATTAGCTTCCTTGCCTTTAGTTTACCTCGGTACCGCTTGGCCTGCTTGTGCCTTCTGGTGCAGGCCACTGGCCGGTTGATTGAGTTTACTGCACGCAAGAAGTTCTCCTTTGTTTCCTTTTCCCCAGCCTTTTACCTTGCTTTTTCCTCCATTCCTTCCCTGGTTTGTCATTCCTCGCCTTGTCCTCCTTCCGTTTCTTATTTAGTTCCGAGTCTCTCTCCTCGTTGGTCCTCCTTTTTACTCCTGATGTATTGTTGGGCATCCCGGCTTTTATTTCTGAGTCGTGCAACCATGTACACACATGTGGCAGTCTTTTATAGCATTCTTGTGTGCAACAGATTCCTATGTATTCCAGGTCCCATATTTTGTCCACCAATGGGGCGGGTCCCACACCCTTGTAGCGGCCGTCAATGTACCGGTCCCCGTATTGGTGGTACCATTTTGCTCTCTCTCCGTCGATCTTCAGTGGTCCAGCTGGGCTGGGAATCACCCGATATAATGAGCTAGGTTCGGCCTCCATCTCGCCTGCCCCGGACACGATGACAAATAGATCCTCTGTCTTCAGTACCATTTTTAAACATGGTCCTAGGGTTGCCCCATATTCTTCTAGGTTGAGTTCTTCCTCTAGGTCTCTCGGCTCCACTTCTTTAAGCGGGTTCTCAGTTTTCCTCCAAGCTTCTGCTTCTTCGTCAATGTCATATGCGACCTACCCTTCCCGAGCTCCTTCGTATGGCGCCTGTTTATTCCAATATCTCGAAACCCGTACCCACACAGCTGGGTCTCCGAAATATGCATTCGTGAGATGTTTGTGAATCTTGGGCACTGCTACACCTTCCACCCTTTTTGGTACAAGTCGTTCTTCCATGGCCGATAAGGTCTTTGCCCAGTCGTCATCCCTCCAATAGGGTTCCTCTTGTACTATCAGGTCTTCCTTGATCTCCTTGTCTTGACCAATGGTCCAATGTCCTCTCGTGGCATATCTTAGCATGTTGATCCCAATCACAGGTTTATTTCTTTCCCTGTAGATTTTTAACTTGGAACCGTTCACGGGGTCCCTGATCGGATTGTTATCCAGAGTTGCGAGTTTCACTGATCCGTTACTGCCGACCTCTCTGATTTTATATGGCCCGAGCCAACGGACTTTGAACTTCCCTGGTTAGAGTTCGTTCCGACTGTTATACTTCAAAACTAATTGTCCCGGCCGAAAGTTGGCTTTCCGCAGATGCTGGTCATGCCAATGCTTTCGTCGACGTTGTGCCACCTTAGTCGCCCATTGTGCCATCAGTCTCTGTTCATCCAGCTTTATCAACCCATCCAGCCTTGCATTCATGCTTTCGGTTTCCCCTAATCGATTTTCTACCGCCACCCGAAGGCTTGGCGCGGTGTACTCAGCTGGTACCACTGCCTCCTGCCCATACACGAGTTGGAACTGTGTATGCCCGGTAGTGACTTTGTATGTTGTACGGTAGGCCCATAGCATAGCTGGTAGTCTTTCCTCCCAGTCCTCTTGTTCCACTCCACATGATTTGTAAATTATTGATACCAACACTTTGTTGGTTGCTTCTGCCTGTCCATTAGCGCGGGGATAGTACAGGCTAGATAGGTTATGGAATATTTTAAATTCCACGGTCATGGTACGAATTACCTGATTGACGAAGTGCACTCCTCTGTCACTAGTGATTCGAAGTGGTATCCCGTACCTGGTGACAATCTGTTTGTACAAGAACTGTGCCGTACTCAAAGCTGTGTTATCGGCCAAGGCCCTAGCTTCTCCCCACATAGTGAGGTATTTTGTGGCTACTTGGTTTTAGAGGTCCCACAAAGTCCAGACCCCATCGTTCGAATAGTTCTTGCGACTGGGAAGGAAAGAGAGGCATGAAGTCCCTCTTGAGAGGTTTTCTGGCTCGTTGACAGGTGTCGCATCCGATCACCCACTCTTGGGCGTCTGTGTGTAGAGTTGGCCACCATAGCCCTACCAGAAGCACTTTCTTGGCGGTCGCATTTGGTCCCATATGTCCACCTGCCAATCCGTCGTGTGCCTCCTTTAGTACACTGCGAACTTCCTCCTCCATGACACACCTCCTCAAGATTTGGTCGGGGCCCATCTTATATAGAAGTCCATTAATTAGTTGGAAGGTTTTGCTCTTTAGTGCCAATTTCCTCCATGCCCCTGGAGGCATCTCACTTGGAAATGTGGAAGTAGATAGGTACTGCCCTATCTTTTCATACCAGGTTGGTAGTATTGCAATTTGGAACAAGTGTGCATCTGGGAAGTCTTCGTTTACTCCCTCGGCCGGTTCTCCTGATCTAATCCTTGATAGCTGATCTGCAATCACATGGGACTTCCCTGGCCATACGACAATGGTGAAGGTGAATTCTTGCAAAAGCAGTAGCCACCGACTTACCCTCCCTTGGATGATTGGTTTATTCACTAAGTACATTAGTGCCTGGTGGTCCACATAAAATGTGAACGGTGTGGCTAACAAGTAGTGCCGGAGCTTCTGAATTGCATACACCATCCCTAGTGTCTCTCGTTCCGTTGTGCTATAGTTCCTTTCTGCTTTTGACAGGAGTCGACTTGCGAAGAAGACGGAATGGTCTAGTCCTTGTGCCCCTACTTGGGCGAGGGTAGCACCAATTGCAAAGTTGGAGGCGTCCACGTGCATATGAAATTCCTTGTTCCAGTCCGGGTGTACTAATATCGGTGCACTCACTAGTCGGTCTTTTAATTCCGTGAAAGCTTCTTCTTGCTCCGTACCCCATACAAACGGCTCACCCTTCCTTGTCAGCTTATCCAATGGCCACGACACCTGCGCAAAGCCCTTGATGAACCTCTGGTAGTAGCCTACGTGGTTGAGGAATGATTTCACCCCTGCTATGTTCGTTGGACTTTCCATGTTGACAATCACTCCTATCTTATCTGGGTCTGTCCTCAATCCTTCCTTACAAACAATGTGGCCAAGGAGTTTCCCCTGTGGTATCATAAATATGCACTTCTTCGGGTTCAAGGCTAGCCTAGCCTTCCGACATCGTTCCATGCACTCTTCTAAAGCCTTCAAATGGGTGTCCTGATCACTGAAAATCGACTAGTCATCCAGGAATGCTTTGAAATTCCCTACCGACATCTTGTCAAAAATGTGCAGAATTATTCGCTGGAAGGTTGCGGGCACGTTGCATAGCCCGAAGGGCATGCGGTTATAGGCGTACACTCCTTCCTCCACCACAAATGTGGTCTTCAGCTTATCTTCCTCCGTGATACTTAGCTGGTTGTGCCCGGAGAATCCATCCAGGAATGTGTATATTTCGTGCCTGACGACTTCTTCCAGAATACTGTCCCTGAATGGAATCGGAATGGGTCTTTAATGGTTACTGCATTTAGGTACCTGAAGTCCACGCATATTCTTATCTGATTAGGTTCTTTTTTAAGGGAGATGACTATTGGGGAGACCCAGTGACTTGTCTCCACTTTGAATATAATCCCTGCTTCTAGCATTTTGTTGATCTCTTCATTGACTCTGGCTGCGTAGTTTTTGTTCATCCTATACGGTCTCCTTCGTACCGGTTGGGCTCCTGGTACGAGGGTTATGCGATGCACACACAACTCTGGCGGTACTCCTTTCAAGTCTTTGTAGGTCAGGCGAAGACATATTTATATTCCAAAAATATCTTGAAGGTTGTTGCCTTCAGTACCGGGTTCCAGTCATCTCCTACCAGTATCATCTGAGGTACTGCTTCGTTGCTTAGATTAATCTTCTCCACATCTCGTTCTTCATACTTGATGGGTTTATCCTTGTCAAACTGGTGTGCTGGCGTGTCATCCATTCTTGCCATTCCCTCTTGATATCTACCATACTCTGGGGGAAAGGATTGTTCCTCTGTCCCCCCGCTTGATTCTCCTATCTCACATATTTGTAGCATGTGACATTCCGGGTGGAAGACCTCATAGTCCTCCATTTGCCAATGAAAAAGTCCTGCCATCAAACTGACTCCATCCTCCGAACATTCGTCCAACTCTAGCACTCCTTCGTCAGGCTCTTTCCCGCCTCTGCCTCCTTCAGAGCCCCACTCCTAGCGATTGGAATCTTCTGTATCGGAGTCTGATGACGCGAGCTCTTCGCTGACGGACTGGTTCCTGAGATCAATTACATACTTATGACCGTCACTCTCGATTGAGATCGTATTCCTTTTCCAGTTATGATTAGCTTTGGCCATGATCAGCCACCCCCTCCCTAGAAGAGCGTCGTACGCTTTCCTTTCTAGTGGGGTGACTACAAAATCCAGGAGGAACTGCTGCGTCCCAATTACCACCTTTTGTGCCATGAGAGTGCCGAGAGGTTTGATATCGTGTTGGTCGGCACTGACTAGGTGGAAGGTTGGTGGCCAGAGGGTAGGCTTGCCAAGGCTTCGCCAAGTCCCCTCTGGTAGTACGTTGACCCCGGACCCGACATCAATAATGGTGTTGGTAAGCTTCTGCCCCATTATATCCATCTCTACTACTTCTGGTTTCCGTCCAGCTCCCACCTCGAGTAGCATAGGATTCATGGCATTCGTACTAGCTTCCTTCACTGGGTCCGTACTACATGGTTCCTCCACTATTTGGTGTTCCTGCCCAGGGGTAGTGTCCACGGTTATATTTGTCAAAGCCATGCTTATCTGTGGCATGGTCTGCAGAAGGTCATACATCTGCACGGGTATTGTGGTTTGTAGCATCTGCTTGATGATAGTTTTTTCTGGTTCCGGCCGGGCCAGCATATCGGCGGTCAGGTGCGAGGCCCTCCGCTCTACAACCATCGCTCGTTGGATATCTGCCCTTGGCTCCTGAAGTTTTTCTTTTTTTGTGCGAGGGTCTGGGTACATGGCTTTCTTGTTTTGCAACCTTGTGATTGCCAGTATGTCTTCTTTTGATCCCTCTACATTGAGCATGTTCGCCCCTTTTTGCTTTGGACAATCTATGTCCTCGTGATTCCCTGGACTGTACCATCTGCACAACAAACTTCCTGCATCACCTCCGTTTTGGCATTCTCGGGCAAAGTGCCCCCATTCGTTGCACTTCCTGCACTGAATCATGGGTCGTCCCTTCCCATCGTATTGAATTCTGCTCCTTGGTGTGTTATTATTGGATCTATTATTCCCCCGCCGATTGTTTCTGTACCCTCTGGGTGAGGCGTTAGGGTTTGTTGTTGTTGGCCTTGGAGGCGTTGCTGGTGGTGTGGTTTGGTCGGGTTGTGCGTAGAGCACTTGTGTGCTCTGTGCCTTCAAGTTGTACGGGCATTCCTTGGTGGAATGTCTTGTTATTTGGCAGATGTCACGAAAGACTTTACGGGGGCAACGTCCTTTAGTGTGCCCTTCCGTCTTGTAGTCAGTACACCATAGTTCTTTTCCTTCCCTACCACTTTCTTTGTCACCTTTTAACTCCTTCATCATCCTCATCATATCTTTGCAGAGTGCTTGCACTGTTTTTGAACCCGTCGCTGTTGTCTTCCGTACTGTCACTATCGCTGGTCCGTCGCTTCCCCCGGGATGTCTTGTTTTCACTTTCAATATCCATGGCGCGATTGTATGCTTCATCATATGATGGTGGAGGTACCGCTTTCATCGTCCTTCTCAGGGATCGTACTAATCCTTCCATGAACCACTGCTTCTTGAGGCCATCTGCCGACTGTTTCTCCATTTTGTTTAGTTGTTCCCTCAGCCGTCTGTTATATGCACGAATGCTTTCGTTTTTTCCTTGTTTGGTGTTGTAAATTTCTGCCACAATCTCGTTGTCGTCCCGTAGGAGTTTGAATTCTTCCTCGAAGGCCTTCTTCAGGTTGCTCCAGGATGTTTTATATTGAGCATCAAGGTTTGTGTACCAGTCAATAGCTATTCCTTGCAGAATGGCTGGAAATGCCTTCACCCAATAGTCCCGGTCATCTTGGCCATTTGCTTCCTAGATGGTGACGCATGTCTTGCAATGTCGTACGGGGTCCTCTGACCCGTCGCCCATGAATTTCGAAAGTTTTTGTTTCTCCAGGGTGTGTGCCATCGTTCTTTTCTGTGTGGCTTTATGCAGTGCTTGGAAATGGCTATATGCCGGGAAGGTACTATGTGTCTGGATGGTGCCGTACACTCTTGGTCTGGTTGGGTCCCTGCCAACCAGGCTTTGGTCACCTTCACTTCTATAGTCCCTCCTTCCCGGGGTTTCCGGATCCGATCTCCCTATTTTGATGCCCTCTGACAAGGACAAGTTTTTAATGCCAGACAACGTTGCTTTGAAAATAGTGGTGATTTCCTCGTGCAGGTCTTGTACCGCCTCCTCTCCTTATTCGGAGAATTCCGACTGGGTGTTTTGTGATTCGGTTCCAGAGTCTTCTTCACTTGACGTTGGGCCTGGTCGACGAGATCTTCCTCTGCTACGTCTGGAAGTGGCAGGTTCCTGGCGACCTCGGCCAACTCCTTCCACGTGCACGGTTTTTGCCTCTCCCGACTACGACTCCGACTCACCCTCCGACTTCTGTTGTGTTTCTCCGGATTCCTTGAGTCGGCAACCTCTCTTAGTCGCCGTCTCCTGTTGGCCTGTTCTTTTATGTGGAGGGATTGCCGTACAGTTCCCTCGTTTACCCCTTCGGTAGCAGTGGTACGTCTGTCTTTGTTCGGTCGTAGGGGCATCAAGTGCCAGAGGTACGGCTCTGACTGGCCTCCCTCTCCTCTTCCTCCCTACGACTCTGTTCCTCGTACCGTCAGAGGACTTGTTGCCGCCGAAGTTCCTTTGCTATTTCTTCTCTTTGGTTTTGTTGTGCAATCAAGTTTCTGGCAAGTAACCTTGGAATGCTCCCGAGGAGGTCAAAGACAGGGGTGCTGAGGGTGAGTTCATCACGTACCGTGCCTTTCGAGACGGCTCTTTCCTGAGCCTCTCCCTGCACGTACTGCGTGACCGACATGTCCCACAACTCTAGCAAGTCCGCCGTCAACTGATCCTCTCGTTCCTCTTCCGCGGTACTCTCCTTGTACGTGTCGCTGTCCACGACAATGAATTGCTGGTCAAACGGCCGACCCATTAATTGCTTCCGCCTGCTGCCATAGTTATCTCCAGGTTCGTTTAGGGAATGGCGCCAAAATGTTTAGTCCTAAAGGTATAGTGGTGATTAATCAATAACCCAGTAGTACCTTTACGTACCAAGCATTCATAGAACAGAACAATTGTACATCATAACATAAGTAACAGATGATAATAATCAGACCAAAAAGTTGTATCTTTATTCCAATGTCTCCAATTGTCCATACATGATCCCCTGTCGAGGTTCCAACCAAACAATATATAGACCCGACGGTTGGCCAAGTTGCCAACCGTCACCAACTCCCAACTACCCGACGAGAACCTCTCGGCAATAGCAAAACATAAACACACATAGCACACTTATAATTATTATTTGTACTAACATACGTTTTTACCCCTAACATGCACCTTCTTACTTGATGATTCGTCACTGCTGCTTTCTCCCGAGGACTCCTCTTCTGCAGAAGACTTGTCCTTTTTCTTCCGCGATGTTTTGTCCTCACTTTCCAAATCCATTGCGCGGTTGTATGCGTCATCGTATGAAGTGGGTGGTACAATTTTCATCTTTCTCCGCAGAGACGACCGCAACCCTTCCATGAACCATCTCTTCTTTAGTCTGTGAGCCGGCTGGTTCTCCATCTTCCCCAGTAACTCCTTTAACCGTCGGCTGTATGTTCACACTGTCTCGTGCTTTCCCTGCTTTGTGCTTAATATCTCCACCACGATCTCATTATCATCTCGAAGGAGTCGAAACTCCGTCTCGAAAGGTTTCTGTAGGTCATCCCATGTTCCCACCTCTGCTTTATCCACATCAGAGTACCAATCAATGGCTACTCCTCTCAGGGTGGCAGGAAACTGCACCACCCAATCCGCTTTGTCAACTACCTCGTTGGCCGATCATATTGTCTCACACATACGGCAATGCCATACAGGGTCATCATTGCTATCTCTATTGAATTTAGGCAACTTCTGTTTGCCCGCCATCGATGGGGGTCGTCTTCCTGGAGGTGGCTGTGGTTGTGTCTGTGCCCCTGCGCCGCTCCCTCCGGCGCTGGTGGTGTGTCCAGCGTGGGTCACTGGAGGTACGGTGTTTTGCCTGCCGTGTGTGGCACCTACAACCGTATGGTTGTCCTCCCCTTCGTTCTCACCCACACCCACTCCTGGCTCCCTTTGGTGATCCTCACTTCGTGGCGTAAGGGATAAGTTTCTAAACTGATCCCGGGTCTCTAGTTTCTAAACTGATCCCGAGTCTCTTCGACTAGATTCCTTCGTAACCTTGTTTCCTCCAGAAACTCTTCGTGGCTTCTCACCCTACGGTGTTCCGACGATGCGTAGAAATTTCCCCCGGCTTCTACACCCTCTGTGACACCTCCTTGGTTCCCTTTCGGCAATCTCTCGGCAGGTTGTCCTTCAGCAAGTTGCCTCAGCCTACATCGACGTTCTACTCGTCGTTCCAGAATCAAGGCCCTCTGTGCGGCCTCCCACTCGTCCGTTTCTGCTTTCTTATTTCTATCTTTGTTTAATAGGTTGGGCATTAATTCCCGTACATTTCCATAATTCACAACACATAAACCAGAACACGCCTTTATTAATTCATTTCGTCAGATACAACTCGTGTCAATATTATGACACCTTTATTTGAATATAGAATTTTCCTTTATCCCTATGGGATTCAGGGTTCAATTCCTTCCTGGCCTCGTGCCATCCCATTCCGCTTCCCGACTGCTGCTTTCTTCGTACTGTTGGAGGATTTGTTGGCATCGCTCTTCCTGGGCAATCTCCTCCATGCGAGCTTGTTGTGCCGGCAATGCCTGTGCAAGCAACCAGGGGAGGTGGTTCATCAACCGATTTACTGCCAGGCTAACCTCCAGTGCTGTCCACACGGCACTTGGTGGGATTTCAGCCTCTGTGGCCTCTCGTCGGACGTAGGTCTAGATGGCTACCTAGAGAAGGATTGAAAATTCCCTCGTCGCAGTGTCTTCTCCGCTGTAGAGCTCTATTTGCGCGTCGTCGGCCTCTGGGTTTATCTCACCAACGGGTAGGCCCATCGTGTCTGTGCGCCATCCGCTTCTTCCGTTCCCGAGTGTGTCTAGGCAACGACGCCAAATGTTTGCCTCACTGGGTAAACAGAAGGAATACAGAAGTAATGCAGAAATAAACAATGCAATAACAGTATGAATACGAGAATAAGCTTTCCATTAATAACTCAGAGTGTATACAATGTTCATAGTATTATCTGTCGTAAAACAACATACCTTTCAATACCCGCAGGTAGTACAATATATAACAGCCGAAGGGATGTGACACAACCATCGCGACTCCAACTACCTACCCGTCGGCTAACTAACTATTAACAAACAACATTACTACCAAAACATAAGATATACATATTTCCCGACAACAATCGTTAATATTGCAAAATTGGTCATGATTTTTTGATAATATCAAGCTAAACATAGCACAAAACAAAGCCTGCTAGGAAATTGACCGTTGAACTAAAATTCAGACTTAGGGAAATTTTGAATATCTCAAAAAACTAAACTTAGGCAAAACTCTCCTCCAAGTGCAAAAATTGGCAATCATTAAACACTCGAGCCCTTAGTTGCAAAATTGAACGTCTTCCCATACCGTCGTAATTAGTCGGAAGTGGCACTTTTTGGAGCCCGCTCCAAGTGGCAAATTTTAAACGGAACCAGCTTAATTTCCTGTTTCAAGTAGCGTTTCATTTCCACTTAATCAAGCTCTTTTATTGAATTCGATTTGATCATTGGTTTTTATGCGCTAACATCATCCTCCGTTTTGGCTAACCCGTTTGCTTCCTTCATCTCGTCTCGTAATCTGTGTCCGGTTGTGCAGGATAAATGCCTAGATCGGCGGTAGAATCCTCAAAGACACCTAGTGCAACCAGAACATCTCGAGTCTCCAAATCTGACATTCCCCGCAGAGGCGAGAAAATGAAGTACCAATACCAAAAGGGAGGAGTTAGGGAGTAAAAAGTCCAGAGCATATGGGAGAATGTAGGTGATACTGATTTAGGACACATAGACATTCAGGATTTTAGGAACAGGGTATACTCTCCGAATGCCTATGGTAAGCCCAGGCGAATGATGGAGAGTGGTATTGCTCAAGCAGCAGGTTTCCCTCCATCCGTGCAAAATTATGAACTAGTAGTTGAGGCTGCCAGACATTATCAGCCAGAGACCAGATTAGTGGTCCTAGAAAACATGGTGCTAGCTGATTTCACACTTGAGGCCATTGGGGAAGCATTTGATATCCCGTTTCCCAACAATCCTGTTGCTACAACTATTGATGAGGGGCAGGTTGCTTACGACATGAATCTTGCTAAATGCAAGACGTTGATAAACGAAGAATGGTACAAGAAAAGGAGGCCCCCAAGCATTAGGATCAGTAAAAAGACCCCCATAAGTGATTTTTATAATGAGTATGTGTTGTGCGTTGCACACGCTCCCTATCGCCGACAGGGTCCCCTTTCCTTTTTTTGGGCCTTTCCGTCTTCGCCCTGTTGAGTTCCGCGCAGAGTATCTCATGTCCTTTTGAGCGGGCCTGTGATCAGTCTGTAAGATGATGATGTTGAACGGAGGGGCCTATGAATCCATGAGGTTAGTTGAGCCTTCAGGCATGAAAATTCCAAGAGATTGTCTAAGCTTGTAAAAACGCCTTAGATAGGCGTGGGATGATAGAGACTGGCGAAATCCGCCAAGTAAAGGATAAAGCGTCTGAAGGTCGCATGAGGTCCCAAAGACGCCGATTTTCGCATAAGGATATAAGAGAGATAAGAGGGTGCAGAGGTATATAAATTTTCGAAAAACCTCCTCCGTATCTTGAAATTTGCACTAAAAGGGAGGGATTACATGAGATTTTAGAAGTTTGCAGTATTTGTATGAATGGCGATTTTCGTTGGCTGAAAGGTAAAAAGGGGGCGAAAGCCTTAAAGTGCCCCAAAGTGCCAAAATTGACAAAAACTCACCCAAGTGCCGAAACTCGCACTTTTTAGTGAAAATGCAATAGATTTTAAAAGTTTGCAAAATGAGCAGAAACCCCGAAATTTGCCATATGGGGGTAAATTGTCAAAATGATAAAGTTGGCAAAAGACCCAAAAAGTCCGAAATTGGCAAAAGGCCCAAAAGGTCCGAAATTGGCAAAGCACTTGAAAATTCCAAAGTTGACAAAGTGTCATCAAACGCCGAAAATCGAGATCCAAGCGATACGTAAAGATTTCGAAAGGTTTGAAAAATACTTTAAAGTGTCGAAAAGCGCTATTTGGAGGAGAAATGATAGAAAGGTATTAAGGTTCAAACTTGCAAACTCCTTCAAAAGTCCGAAATTCTCCATACAAGGAAAAGTGCGTGAAAGAAGAAACTCGCAAAACTCTCCAAGTTTACCATAGTTCGCGTGAGGGCAATTGTGAAATCGCAAAATGTAAAACCTTGCGGAAATGCCCCAAAAGGCCGAAATTCGGACTTTTAAGTGAAAATGTGAATAGGTAAAAGTTGGCAAAATGCCCCAAAAGGTCGAAATTTGGACTTTTAAGTGAAATGTGAAAAGGTAAAAGTTGGCAAAATGCCCCAAAAGGCCGAAATTTGGACTTTTCAGTGAAAATGTGAAAAGGTAAAAGTTGGCAAAATGCCTCAAAAGTCCAAAAATCACATTATGGAGGAAGACTAAAAGAAATAAAAAGTTTGAAATAGCAATCCAAATGCCGAAATTCGCACAATAAGGGTAAAAGTGCGAAAAGAATAAAGTTTGCAAAGCACCCTAAAAATGCCGAAAAGGGTGAATACTGCGAAATGTTTTTAACTTGACAAACTCCTCCCAAAAAGCCGAAATTCGCATGTTAAAGGGTAAAAGCTAGAAGTCGAAAGTTTAAAACTTTGAAAAATACACCCAAATGCCGAAATCGCATTATGAGGTAAAAGTGCGAAAGAGTTTAAAAAGTTTCCAAGAGCCTCCAAACCCCGAAATCGCGCCATACAGGTGAAGTCGCAAGGTTACGTAGCTTGCAAAAAGCCCCCAATCCCGAAGTTCGGCATCCATAGGAAGATCGCGGATTTTTGAAAGACCTTGCAATCACTTTCAATCCGCCGAAGTTCGCGTGAAGCAAAAATCGTGAAATGTAAAACCTTGCGGAAATGCCACAGACCCCATTTTTAATGCCATAGGGAAAAACGTAGAGAGAGAGTTTTCAAAAACAGATCGCAAAAACCCCACTTTCAACACAGGAGGTAAATCGCCAGTTCTAGCCCAGGTAAAAATCACTAAGTTCTAAATTCCTAAAACCGCATTTCTCTCTCCAAATTTTAGGCACAAAAATCTAGAATAGGGAGTTAACCGTAAAAAATTCAAAATTGTAGAATTCTCCCATTGAAATTTGCAAGTTGTGTGGATTCGCACCATTCATTTTCGCCAAGTAAGTGTGCTTCAGCTCTCTCAATCATTCGAAATATGTGTAAAATCAGATAGATGTACGTGCAAAATGAATTAAACTGATTAAATCCGAAACCGCATCTTTTTCCGTTTATAGGGCCTCATTCAAAGCAATTAGATTAGAGTCTATTCCTAAGAATCAACTAGAAAACTCATTTTCAGACTTTGGAAATTTCTCAAACTTTGTCCATTTTGAAATGAATGCCTAAGTATAAATTTGCAATCGAAAAGCTTCATAAATATTCATGTTTAAATCAATCAGGCTTTTAGCTAAAGATGTCATGTTGTTCTTTCAATTCGGTTTTTCAAATTGATCCTTGTATGCTGGCATATCCTTTATCTAACCCACTTTACTTCCTTTATAAATCGCCTCATAATCCGTGTCCGGCTATGTAGGATAAATGCCTAAATCGGCGGTAGAATCATTAAAGACGCTTGTTGCAGCTAAGACATCGCGAGCATCCAAATCAGATATCCCTCGTAGAGTCGAAAGGATGAAGTATCAGTATCAAAAAGGGGGATTGAGGGAGTCAAAAGTTCAGAGTGTCTGGGACAATGTCGGTGATATTGACCTGGGCCATATTGATATCCAAGATTTCAGAAACCGAGTCTTCTCCCCTAATGCCTATGGCAGGCCTAGGCAGATGATGGAAAGTGGCATCGCCCAAGCAGCAGGATTTCCCCCGGCAGTGCAAAACTATGAGTTAGTAGTAGAGGCTGCCAAACATTACCAACTGAGTTTTAGATTGGTGCTCCTCGAGGACATGGTCCTCACTAACTTCACTTCTGAAGCCATTGGCGACGCATTTGACATTCCCTTCCCGAACAATCCCACATCCACGACTATAGATGAAGCGCAGGGGGCGTATGATATGAATCCTGCCAGATGCAGAACACTGATGAATGAAGAGTGGTACAGGGAGAGAAGACCTCCAAGCGTCAGGATTGGGAAAAAGACCCCTAGAAGTGACTTTCACAATGAGCATGGGGACATGGTCACATTGCTCAGCAAGATTATGGGACTTCCCCAATTTAATTACTTTGAAGAATGGATGTTTTACTTCACAGAGAAGGTCTTCGCTGGGAAATCCAAGTTTGACTGGGCCCAGATCATAAGCGACAACATCCACACTCAGCTGATCGAACTTGAGACAAAGAAATACTTCACTATGACCTCCTATTTGGTCTACATGTTCGCCAGGAACCAGCCACTGCCAAGTTTGATAATGAAAGGTGAAATTGGGAATGGACCTGATCAGGTAAAAGTATATGATTGTTATCCATAGCTACACTATCAGGATATAGCTCAAAGAGAAAAGAACAACCCTGCCTATGCGATTGGTCAGTTTGAGTGCGTCAATGACGCCTTCACAATGCACCTGGTCAGGCTAATGCAGGGAGGATTACACATAAGGCTCTCAAAGCAAGCTACTATTCTAATACAGAGGTATGGGGCCTGGTTCATCCAATTCCCAAGGTTCTCCTACATCCGGATAGCTGGCTTTGAGGGTGCCCTTCTCCGACTTCGACGGTACCGAACCGACAAGATAGTTCTTTTGGAGGTCGCAAGGCAGTCACGTCCGATAGGCAGCTTACTCAGGGACAGGAAGCAGGCTGGATTCACATTCCCCATGATTATAGGCAACCAGGATGTCCATCTAAAGAACCCATCCCAAGCGGAGGAATCCTTTGCAGAGCTAGCCTCCTATGGCCTACAAGAGCATTTTTCAAGGAAATGCTTTGATCACGACAATCTGGCTAAGAGGGCCTATGGCAGGCGATACAAAGCAAAAGAATCAGTTGAAGATTATTGGAAGAATTGCTTTGACGACTATGAGGTCCGAAGGCGTGAATATTCAAGGCTGAGTGTGCAGCAAATGCAACTTTTTGAATACCGTCGGGTCCCAAATCAACTCACAGATTCAGGAAATTGCTTGCAAGCCCGGGAATTTGTGGCAGTAAGGCATCTTTTGCCAGGCATCGATTGGTCGCAAGACCCGATCACTGATTTTGAGGCGGTTATGGCAGCCCCAGGAAGATATACTGACCAATGGTTGCACCAGTAGATTGAGCGATTGATACATGAGGGAGTCCAATTCACCTACCACTTAATGGGTAACCTTGATTCTCGGTCCTCCAAAGATGAGGGAACTTCCAGTGCACCTAAGGAAGAGATTGAAAAGCCTGAGAAAAGGAAGAAGGCAAAGGCCAGCAAGGGAACTCGGACATCCAAAAGGACAAGAAGGGAAAAGATCCCTATTAGGAGACCAGAGGTCACTTCATCGTCAAAGGACCCTAGTTCATCCGATGACGTGGTTGAACTAGATTATATACCTGCTCTGCCTTACCAGAGTGATATCGATGCATTTGGAGTTGATGATCCTCCTGCACCCGACATACTAGACGCCGAGCTAAGAGCCATTGGATTAGTTGAACCAGATAATCAAATTGAGGAAGGAGAGATTCCATCCACTCAGGGGATCGAAGTGAATGAACCCACCCAACAGAGCCACCATGAATTGCTACTCCATAATACTACCAAGGATGACTCCACTGTTGAAGGAGAGAAAAGGACAGATGATACTCGCGAGCCTAAAAAGACTGAAGAACAACCATCACATGAAGGCACTAGACAATTGTTCAGTGAAGTGGGAGAAAATTCGGCTGCGAGCAAGGAACTTGACACTTCCTCTACTCCTCCTGTAATGGAGCAGCTGCAAATTTGTGATGAGACGACTGAGAACATCAAAGAACAGAGTGCGAATTTAACCATAGCATTAGCCTAGACTGTACCTCAAAAATGGTTAATTGCCCGAGCTCAGCACAAGGCCGCCACCAAGCTACCCATCGATTTGGAGGACATCTTCTCACGCATAGACCAAGCTAAAGCCAAGGGGAAGAAAAAGCCCAAGGCATATTCCAGAATAACCAAAGATGAGCAAAGGAACCGTACTCTTCACATCGCCACCCCGCCTGTAGACAAGCCAGCAGATCAGATTACACTGGCTGATTATAGCATCACGACTGTCCCCATCGGACGAGCCACTATGGAACAAGAAAAGGAGGAATTCAGGGATTCGGTATAGAACATACTCAAGCAACTTGAAGAGATAACAGCTGAAAAGAGGATGTATCAAGCTCGTGCTGAGCAAGCCGAGGGGTACATTGACCAACTCCTGAGACCATTGCATAATGCCCTTGAATCCCATATTTTCCCGATAGCATTGGCACAGAGGACCATGACAGAATTTGAAGGAGTGCGGGATACTGCCAAGGTTGTTAGGGAATGGATTCGAAGTCTCAAGGAGAAGGGGGAGCTAATCATTAAGGATGTAAAGAAAATGGTCCACCACCGAGAAACTGTTTTGGTGAAATTGTACGAGATGAAGCGGGAATGCCTCATAATTCATGAAGCGTTACTACAACTCTTCCCCTCATGACGGCTCTTTTCTGGACGCATCCGCAAATTCCTACATTGCTCGACATCTTGGACCCCCACGACATTAACACTTTCAAAGAATGGTACTGGACCATCAGCATGAAGAATGACACAAAGGCCACTATTAACAAAGAGCAAGAGATATGCGAGGAAATTCTGAAGAGCACAAGGGACCTTGGTGGAATAATCCTCCGATCAATGGTTTTGGGTTGGCAAAATAGTTTGTCCGATCCCATAATCGATCTAGACTGGGAGGATAGATTAAAAATAGATAAGGTCACCTACTCTACAAAGGACCTAGATTTTGCTAGTTAATTACACTCTGATATTTTGAGCTTTGAGGCTAATCGGTCCAGTTGGCAGGACGGTTTGAAACGCATAGATCATCATCTAGAGAGCATGCAGTATAAAATTCAACATCCCCCTATGCCTCAGTTCGGTTTGTTGTTCCAGTTATGCATCAAGTTCCAGAGATATGTTCGTGAAGAACGTGCAGCAGGTTGAGACCTGTGGCAGGAATATTTGCATGGAGAGGATCAATTTTTGGTAAAGGGATATGAAACTGAAAAAGAGAAAGTGCTTTTTTCTTTTGAATTTTGAAAAGTGCACTTTTTGGCCAAAGGGTCATATTTGACTTCCAAGTCAACTTTTAATGTAACTTTATGTGTGTGCACCTTTTTGATTTATTTTGGATAAGTTTTAATTACCCTTTTGGGTAGTTATTGCTTCCTTTGGGGTAATTGCTGATATTTACCCTCCATTTATGGGTATGGGTACCCTTTTGTAAGGATGAATCTGGGCCACTTGTTTAGATTAGATCTTGGCCATTCATCCATTATTGAAGCCTATTTAAAGGGACTGATTTTCCCTCATTTTGTAAGAAGTTCATGGATTGTTGCTGAAGCTTTGGCGAAATTTATAGGATTTAATGCAAAGTTAAGACAATTTGGCAAATAGAGCCTATGGCAGGCGCTACAAAGCGAAGACATCAATTGAGGATTATTGGAGCAACTGTTCTGATGACTGAGGTCCGACGGCGTGAATATTCTAGGCTTGAATATGAGTCTCAGATCAAGTGACTGATTATGGTAATTGCTTGCAAGTCCAAGAATTTGAGGCAGTTAAATACCTCTTGCCAAGCATTGATTGGACTCAAGAACCAATTATTGATTTTGAGGTGGTCATGGAAGCTCCAGGAAGGTATACCGATCACTGGTTATCCCAACAAATCGAGAAACTAACCCATGAAGGAATTCAATTTACATACAATTTGATGGGCAGTCTCAGTTCCCAGTCTTCGGAGGATGAGGGAACCTCAAGCGCACCAAAAGAAGAGGTTGAGAACCCTGGAAAGAAGAGGAAGAAAACCAGAGCCAATAGAGGGACTTGGACATCAAAAAGAACTAGAAGAGAAAAGATCCCTATCAGGAGGCTGGAAGTTAGTTCGTCATCTAGGGACCGCAGTTCGGAGGATGATGTAGTTGAACTTGACTATATACCTGCTCCGCCTTCCTAGAGTGATGTTGATGCGTTCGAGGCTAATAATCCTCTGGCACAAGGTGAGCTAGATGCAAAGGTCGGGATCGTTGGCTCCGATGAACCTGAGAACCAAGTTGAGGAGGGAGAAATTCCACCTAATCAAGAGGCTAGTAAGTGTGAGCTCACACAGGGAAGTCGGCATGAATTACAATTGAATAGCGCCGGCAAAGATGACACCACCGTTGAGGGAGAACAAAAGGAGGATAAGACCCAGGAGCTCGACAAAACTGAAGAGCAACCATCATAAGGGGATACCCGATAGTTGTTCAGTGAGGTAGGGGAAAACTCAGCCATAAGTAAGGGATTGGATATTGCGTCCGTTCCTTCTATGACCGATCAATTGCAGATAGGCAGTGAGCCAGCTGAGACCTCCAATGAACAGAGTGAGAATTT
Source organism: Cryptomeria japonica (assembly GCF_030272615.1). Classification (NCBI taxonomy): domain Eukaryota; kingdom Viridiplantae; phylum Streptophyta; class Pinopsida; order Cupressales; family Cupressaceae; genus Cryptomeria; species Cryptomeria japonica. Next base: position 32,390,878 of record NC_081409.1, on the reverse strand, counting down.
GGCAATAACATCTGGATAGACCATCCCTCAAGACTGGTTGATTGCTCATGTACAGCGGAAAGCAACGGTCAATCCACCTATCAACTTGGAGGATATCTTCTCTCGCATAGGAGAGATAAAATCCAAAGGTAAGAAAAGGCCCAAGACCTACTCCCGGATCACTAAGGATGAGCAGAGGAACCGCACCATTCATGTTGCTACCCTGCCTACAGATAAGCCAGCCGATCATATTGCATTGGCCGATTATAATATTGCAACCATCCCAATTGGGCGAGCCACCAAAGAGAAAGAGAGGGAAGAATTCAAGGATTCTGTGCAGAATATGCTCAGACAGCTCGACGAAATGACCACTGAGAGAGACATGTTCCGAGCTCATGCTGAGCAGGCTGAGGGGTATATTGATCACCTGTTGAGGCCGCTGTAACATGCCACTGAATCTCATGATCCCCCATTAGCATTAACGCAAAGAACCACAACTGAATTTGATGGAGTGCGTGATACCGCCAAAGCCGTCAGGGAATGGATTCAAGGCGTTAAGGAAAAGGGAGAGCAAATCTTCAAAGATCTGTGAGAAATGGCTCTCCATAGGGAATCCACTCTTATCAAAATGTGTAAGCTAAGGAAAAAATGTTATAACACTCATGAGGTGATTGCCAAGGCATTACCCCTCATAAGGGCTCTATTTTGGACCTACTCTCAAATCCCCACAATTGATATCGTCCTGAATCCTTATAATGTCAATACCTTCAAGGAATGGTATTAGATTCTCAGCATGAAGAACAACATGAAGGATAATATCAATAAAATGCAAGATAAGTGCGATGACGCTTTGTCAAATGTGAAGGATCTTGGTGAAAAGATCCTCAGATCAATGGTTCCTGGTTGGAAAAGTAGTATGATAGATAATGAGGCGCAACCACAGTGGGAGGACAGGCTTAAAACCAGGGTCACCTACTCCATGGAGGACCTAGATTTTGCTAGTGGGCTACAGGTAGATATATCATGCTTTGAAAATCATAGATCATATTGGAGAGAAGAGCTGGAGAATGTAGATAGCCTCCTAGAGGGTATTCATTATAAAATATTTAATCCTCCTATGCCTCCTACAACCGAACTGTTCAAGTTGTGCCTAAGATTCCAGGGCTACATCCAGGTAGAGCGTGCGGCCGATCGGGATATTTGGGGAGAGTACTTGCGCGACGAGGTCGAATTTATTGAAAAGGAGTCCACAGTGGGAAAGGAGAAAGTGCTTTCCTAAAAGTGCAAGTTTCTTTTTAAATATTAAAAAGCACTTTTTAGACAAAGTTTATTCCTAACTACCAAAACAATTATAAATCTTGAGCTTCGTGCATGTGCTCTTTTTGGAGTAGCTTTTTGGGTAGTTATTGATTACCTTTTTGGTATTTATTGTTTCTCCTTTTGTTGTTGCTGATATTTTGCCTCCCATTTATGGGTATGGGCAGTTTTGATAAAGGATGAATCTAGCTCACTTGTTTAAAGTTTAAATCTTGGCCATTCATCCATTTTTTGGGAATTCTATATAAAGGAGTTTGTTCCTCCTTTGTTAGAGGCAGAAAACAAAGATTGTTGCAAAAACTCTGGCAAAATATATACAGGATTTAATGGATGTTAAAGCTGTGTTTGTTTTAATATGAGTGCATGGTCTACTATGAGTGCATGGTCCTCTTCTCCATTTATTTCCTATTTCTGCAACTTTATTTACTTTTAGATAGTTATTTATGCATGTATTTGATGGAAAATCTTGGTTCATACCATTAGGAGATAGTTGATTATTGTTTCCTCTACATGGTTAATCTATAGTTGATTATTGTTTCCTCTACATGGTTAATCTGAGCCCCTTTTGTGCTAAGTTCGGTTATTAGATTTGGATGAATGGGTGTAAGAGTCTATCATTCATATCTAATAGCTGGGAAATTCAAAAATCCTTAGATGATTGCATTGGTTTTTACCTAGTTGTGCTAATTCACTGGCAAAGCAATTCCTAGCTATTTTGAGACTTTCGTCTATGTTGAAATATGCTGTCTTAGTTAAATTAGTTAGCTGCTCTTATTCACTCTTTATCCCTATCCCTCCTTTTTCCTTTTTTTATTAAAGAAACCCTCCAGTCAAGCTGAAATGACATCAATTAGAAGCAAATCAGAGGATATAGGACTGTAAAATTTTAGGGAACCTGTACGAAACCAATTCCGTCTAACTGTAAGTCCCCTTTGTGTTTCCAGCAAAACACATCAACTACTAAGCTATCCTACAGTCAAGACCTGACAACCGAAACATTGAGGTCATCCCCATTGATCAAATTCACACAACATTAGGGATTTCTTTATCTCAAGAGAGGATAGGATTCTTAGTATTCTATTCTGCGTTGGCCGGATGAAGTCGTAGTTCTGCGATTTTAGACACGTCAACAGGGTGTAATTTAATAAGTTAATATTTCTTTCAGCATTCACTTCTAGTATTTACATTTGGGAAATTCACATATTGCTGATCAATACTAGTTTAGAGTTTTCTAATTTCATAATTTTATTTTCTCTAAATCAGAAGATAAAATAATTCAGGAATTGTATTGCCTAGGTTTCGATTAAGCATTTACCTTTCAGTTATTTCAGCCATTTCCATAATCAATAAATGCAAAATTTTTTTTCCTGAAAATACCCAACTAGGATTACATAAAAAGTAAAAAACTGATTTATCATTTTGATATGGTCTAAGGTTGGTGCATACATATCCTTTTGTAGGATTTTTACATTAATATTCATTTTTTTTTTTTTTGATTAGTAAGATAAGTTACTCATAGCATTCAACCTTTGTATTGACTCTTGTGATAGCCATTGCTGCCGGTATGCCACCAGAAAATATGCTTCCCTTTGCTGCCAGAGTGGTATGTTAAGACAAGATCCTTTTCCCCTAAAATTAATAACTGTTCACCATCTGAAAATTTTGCTTGAAGTCTTCCATTTTATAGTGGTTGGTAAAAAAATAATATTTTTTTTTAATCACATACAGGCGGCAGCAGGATGCAGAGCCCTTGGAGCTAGGTCTGGGTTGCCACACCGCAGCGATTTGCGTTTGACTCCATACTTGGTTTGAATTCTGTGTCTAGCCAGAATTGTTGTGGGTAGGCAAGAGGTCCCTCAATATTCTTTTGAATATTGTTGTAATCAGGATAAGATTGACTTCTAATGTCCTAAATCAAATTGTAAGTTATGGAATCTTTCATTTTCCGAGGTTTTCAAGTTATAAATGTTTTTAAATTGAAATTAGTTTTGTATGTGCAGTAATTATGGCCTAAGGTTTCAATAGAGGGAGGGCTCATGCTTTCCTCCATTTTCATATAGAGCATAGTTGGCAGATTCAATGAGTTCTTTGTAAAATGAGTTCATCTCATGTTTGCTTGCCAGAAACTTTGGTGAGCTGGACCAAAACAACTCACTAGATGCATTAATAATGTGAAATATGAAAAAAATGCCAATTTTTTTTTCAAAAAAAATAGTAAAAAAGTCACTATTTTTCCCTACAAATGCATGAACACCCCTCACACTTCCTTACACAACACTTGGAGAGCAAATGTTGTTCACAAAAATGTGCTAAACACTTAATTTCTCCCTGAAGTGACAAAATTGTGAAATTTTGTGTGACAAGACCTTAATTTGGGCTGTCCCTCAATTCCATTGGGGATGTTGCCTTCAAACCCCTATGAGGGGCAATGCCCCTTGACCCCGCTAGGGACATTGCCCCCAGATCACCATGAGGGAGGTTGTCTCCCAACCCCATTGGGGTCTCCACTCCTAGACCGGTCGTAGTTATTGGGATCGCTTCTCATATAAGAAATTTGCTTACAGTGAGGGGATTTGGCAGTGGATACCAAAATCTACAACTTAGACATTTATCTTTGTCAGTATCATAATACCATTGGTCAATGATGAAGTATCATACTATCAGTATCAAAAACGCAAATGCCATTATTATTATAAAATACAATACAATCTTCAGCCCTGCATAAGAAAGGTAGACATCAAATTAGAGGAGGTCATTGATTTGGCTGATGTAGAGCCACAAATTCATCCTTCAATGTCGAGCGAAGAGGTGCAACATAGTGTAAAGATTAGAACATCTCCCCAAGTTTCCACTAGACTAAGGAAGAGGTAGATGTGAAATGTTGTATATGCAATTTATGACTTATGATGGTGGTTTTCAAAGAAAATCACCATAAAGTCATAATAGTTGCTAGCTAACTATTGTATCAGTATTTTGCATGATGATGTGATTTTGCACTCAATTTGTATTCAATTGAACCACTTTTAATGTAAAATACTTCTGTAGTTATATATTTTGTGTTTGAATTTTGCAAAACAAAAAAGTGTTTTAAAGAAATTTAAGTAACTTTTTGAAGTGTCGAGTCACAAATTCTGGGTCTATCAAGTTTTTGTTGAGTTGAAGTCTGCCAACTATGATATGGAAAGTGACAAACCCTAGTACACATAGATTAAGACAAGCTTCTTTTCGACATCTATAGGTTCAAACTTGAGTTACACTTGTGAGCACAACCTACCTTAACCGATTGCACTAGTCAATTGGACATGGAGGGGGAATTCCTTAGTTTTTAATTGGAAATGGGGGGCTAAGATGCATAGGTTTGTAGTTATGGATTTTATTTGATGAAAACATTTAATTCCCAACTTTAAGATAAGCAAAGTCTTTGTCAAGAAGTGAAGTTTGAGAAGATTATGAAGTGATCAATTGCGAGTTGTTTTTCTTAAAAAATCCTCATAGAAACTCCTCCTCACTACCCATCCCACAAGGGAAAAAGGGTCTTTTGTAGTTTGACCTACATGTCTCCACCCCTAAAGGAACCCCCCATCTCCCCTACCACACCCCTGCAGTCCTTCCTTGTAATGTCTTGTTTTAAGATAACGAGGAATTATGGGACAATTACTAAGATTCCGTAGAATTACAATATCTAATTTTTACTATAAACTTATGCACTTGGAAATATGAATACAGTTATATAAGGTATGACAATAATCAATGCCACTTGCTTTTGCTGACTTGTACAACTAAGAAGTATGCTTAAGTGACTCGATGAATTATTTGCGCTAAGTGCAACAATCACTTGCTGTATCAAATACGACAAAATAAATATGCAATGATATTTAAAGTGATATTGCTTATGGCAATGTGGACTGTTGTCTCAGATATAATCACTTAAATCATGCAATGCCTGATTTGTGTGATTGATTGAAACGATATAGCTGTTGTGTCTGATTTGGATATAATAACTTGCAACAATAATGAGATATGCTGTTTCAGATTTGACAATGATATCTCGCACTTTCATGGTTTTGTTTCTGACATATGATTGCTTGGAATATGCACCCAATTATGGGCCTTCAGCCTTGCTCACTTTGAGCTCTTCCAAACTAGAATAAGAAATAAGATATAATCACAATCGAGCTTCCGTGGATGAAATGATTGCAAATATATATATATACACAACTGATTGGTTGTGTCTCTTGGAGTATGGAGATGATGCAGAGGAGGGGCTAAAACCTTCCAACTAACTTAATCAAGCATTCAAAAGTAGACTTGGGTTTGTATCAATGGTAGATGCTTCATAACTAGGCCTATTCCCTAGTAGCCATCCAAATAGATCTGCCATGGCATAAATTTCGGGGCAGCCTTCCAAACATATCTTGAAATGGGTAGGGGGTGTTTTGGAATGAAAGGCTCAAAAAGGCTGACGGTTCTGTTTATCACTAGGCCTAATTTGACGATTTTGAATTTTCCAATTCTAGAGGCTAGGGCTTGCTCCCAAATTCTCCCAAATGATCAAACTACTGTTCCCACACATGGAACACATCCAACAAAGTCCAAATGTACAGAACTTCCAACCCCCAACCCTTTAAACAAATTCAAGGCATTGTTCACTATTCACTGGTTATTCTATGATTGATACATAGAGATATCAGTCAATCATGGCTTCAAAACACACACCAAATCTCCACCAAACTCTCTGCATACATAAAACAGACCATTCCATCGAGTTTGAGGTTATTTCATCGGTGGAATGATGAGGAAACCATTTTTTTGTGCCCTCGGTTATCCTAACCTAGTGTTTCAGGCAACTTGGAAAGAAAATTCTATATCTCCTAAACTATCCAATGAAATTTAATGAAACTTGTTGCAAATGAAAGAAGATTCAATGAACTATCATTTCCAATCGGTTTGGGACCACCAAAAAGTTTGTATAGATCCGTACAACATAGTAGAGCAGCAAAAAGGCGTTAGAAATGCAAAAAATTTGATGTTTTGATTGCTTCTCCTCCTCCAAATTCATCCAACCGACCTTTTGGTTGTTGAAACAAGGGTTTTATAGTGTTTCCAACCTTCCCCAATGTTTGGCAACCATATTTCAAATTACAACTAACAAAACATCATTTTGGGCTTACATGACAATAACAACAAGAAAAGTTGCTTGATAACAATTGCAACTTTTACATTATGACATTTTTAATGGTTTAATGACCCAACCTAGACTCCTAACCATCAAACATGGTCTAATAAGACCTTATTACATGAAAACAAAACAACTTTGACAAAAATGGCTTCATGGAGGCATGGATCCAACTAGGTGCTGCTACACCAAGAGACATGTCTTTTGTTATCGTACCCCTTTGTTTATCGATACCCTATTGATCTATGTAGTTGATCCCAACCTCTGTTTGTTTTATTGCGTGTATATGGTAATTAATAATCATTGCTGCTTACGTGGGAATATATATGATCACTATAACCATCGCGGTATATGATCTATACATGATCTTTGTGACTCTTAAATCGTAAACAACTAAATAACCATTACTCCTTTGTTATTAACGGAGTTGCTATTTGATCACTGTTTATTGAGAGTCGGTAGCTCCCTCCTCATCGATAAGATCTAGGATAGCCTTCCGCTCTATAATCGTTGTTTTTATTCTCCATGTCATGATGCTTTATTATTGAAGCGTTGATGACTTCTTGACCAAGGCATGCATCGAAATACTTTGTTGAGTCCTTTGTTTTCATGATCACCACTTATGACGATCCTTCATGATTGTTGACTCATAATCTTATTAAGCATGATGACCTCTAATCATCTCTAATCATACACTTAGCCTCTAACGATGACTTAATCATTCTTATCGATTAACTTGGTATGATGATTTGCTAGTTTATAGATCTGAGTCTGGATGATAAGATATGATTGTAATAGATCATTCACCTCTTTGCTTACTTCCTTTAATGACCTTTCGATTCATTTTGCAATTTTTACTTTACAGAAGTGAAGAAGTACTAGCGATAAGGTCCCGAGTTTGGGGACATTATAGTCTCCCCCTCTTGGAAAGTGCTTGCCCACAAGCATTCTTAAATTGTCATGATGATTCTTGGATCCCAAATAAATATGTAGAACGATTCAACATTTATCCATTGCTTAATGTTGAGGTTATTGAACTCATTATGCAATTCATTCATCATGTAGACTTCCAAGTCCCAAAAGTTAGAGCACAAATGATTCTCACCATAGTTAGGCTGATTATCCAAAGTAACCATCTTGTAGTGCTTGTCCATGAGGCGAGTCATCCAATATTGCATGGATCCATGACACGGATATCTTTTGATGATCTTAGATTTATATCCATTATCAACCTTTGAGGTCCAATTGAAAGTTGAATTCCAAATCGTCGTTTTGAGTGTACCATCACGCAGATGCTATGTAACTCTGATTTTAGTAATTTGACGGTTATTCCTCCAACTGAAATAGATGCTATTGCTGGCCTCATTCTTGATTAATGAGAAGATTTGTTTCAACCATGGAATCAAACTCTTAGCTTCTTTCCTCAAGAATTCAAAATGGTAAATCCAATGGTTCCAACTTATCTTGGTCATGAATAACTTAGAAAGTTTGTAGACTTCACTATCTCTTTTGATGGGGGTAGAGATTTGAATCATTAAACTGCATGAATTTAGAGATACATCATGATGTCCAATTGTCCTTCCCTTGTCACCTTGACTGAAACATAATGATAGTCATAACTGCTTTGCATACGATATATGCGGGGGGTGTAACTTCTCCTTGCTATCAAATTTAAAATTGCTTGGTTCTTGCTCCAAGGAGGGAATCCTTTGCCAAACGTCATCCTTTTGTAAATGGCATGGTGAATGTTTAGTGATGGCATTGTTAGGGCTTGTTATATCATTCCAAACAGATCTCAATGTTTCCTTAATTTTGGATGTACTAGGATCCCAAAATTTGTTTTAATCTTTGCCTTTGTGTGATCTCAAAATAGCCTCATCATTTACTTCAAAGAGTGGGTTGTCATAAATTTTGTCCACTTCAACTTAAAACAAGGGTTTACTAAAAGTTTGACAATTTGCCTTGTTCTTGTTGTGACCTTTTTCACACATCACCCCATTGAGAATGGGGACCCTCTCCTTTCCTACTTTCTAGGGTTTTTGTTAGTGTCCCGTGGCCTTTCACTTCAGTTTTGCTTAGTTCTGTCAAGTTTTGAATGGTTTGAGTCTTAAGGATTGAAAGTTAGTTTTTGCAAGTCAAGTGATAACAGAGTCTAGAAACCGTCAAAGTGCCCAGAAACGCCAAAGGATGAAGAATGCAATTGATTTGAGCGAATTCAAACAACTTTCTATTTTTGGAAAGTTTGCTTTTTTGCTTTTTCCTTTTTTTAAGGTAGTTCGTTTTTGGCATTTTAGGTCGATCCCCGAGATGGCTTTTTTTAGATAGTTTTCCCTTTTTTAGGGATGTCCGCGTTTTGCTTTTTCGGAGTGGGGACCTAGGGTTTGCACTGGTACCACTAGTCTGCATCGATTGCAGTCGAAAATTTTCAAGTTTTGACCCAAAAAGCTAAGTTTCTACATTTTAGGGGTCATGGCGCTTCAAATGGGTTACCTGAGTAAGGATTTCAACTATCATGTTAATCTGGCTAAAATTGAAGAAGTTATCAAATTTTGAAGTTTTCTAGGTATTTCTCTAAGTCTGGCTAATCATGTCGAATGTTATGTCAGGAGCTTCGTAAAGTCCGCCATACTCTTGATAGCATTGGAGCATGAGCCAAGAAGTCCGCCCTCCAAAGTGCCCATGTTTAGTAAAGTCCGCCCCATGATGGAGAAGGAAATTCACAAAGTCCGCCATGTAGGAGAAAGTCCGCCCTCCAAGGTTTCCAAAACCTTCTCAAAGTCCGCCCAAGCAACTCCGCCCTTGATTAAGGTCCAAGGAGGCAAGAAAGTCTGCCCAAGGTGATGAGTGAGGGTGCCTAACTCCAAAAAGTCCGCCTTGTCAAAGTTGAAAGAAGTTTCTAAGTGTTTGGAGGTCATAGTCATGGTGCAAGGAAGTAAAAGTCCACCCTCCTAAAATCATGGATCAAATAAGGTCCGCCTTGCAAGGAAAGATTAAGGTTTCTCAAGTTTCTGAAAGTCCGCCCTAAGGTGAGATAAGAAGCAAGTAAAAAGGGTGAGACTAACGAGATGGTAAGTGGTGTGTGAACATGAGAAACTCTGCCCTCCTACAAAGACCAAGTGCATAAGGCAAGAAAAGTCTGCCTATGACTGGTTTGCATTGGAAGTAAAGTCCGCCCTTCAACTCATGGAAGTAACATTCAAAGCAGGTCTGCCCTCATGGTGTGTGCTAAGGGGTATCAAGTGTTAAGAAGTCCGCCCTCACCTTGGTGCACAACCTAAGCAAAGTCCGCCTTAGATAGAAAGGTTTTGAGGTGCACAGGATGACAAAGTCTGCCCTATCATGCATGAAATGAGCAAAGTCCGCCCTAGGAGGAGGACATGAAATATACATTGGAAGTGAAGTCAGCTCAAATGAAGGAGGATGACATGATTAGAATAGAAAGAACCAAAGAATCTGCTTTGAGGAGAGAGAAATTTGATTAAGGTTAAGGTGCACACATCAAGTAAAGTCCGCCTTAGGAAGAAAGAGATTCCTAAATGCTATAAAATCCACCCTATGCTCCTAAGTATGAAAAACTCCAACTCCAAAAGTCAAAAATTGCTGACCAAGTTTAAAAATGGAATATTATTCAAGTGATGTCAGCAGATCATCATGCAATTCGAACAAGGAATCAAAATAGAATGTTTTGAAAAGAGAATATATTGCAAATCAGTTCGAACTAGGGACTGAAAATCAAAATAGAAAGTTGCAAGATAAAGAGTTTGAACTAGATAAGAGATGACAGTTCAACTGAACACCAAAATGGAAACATTCTTTACGGATTCGAAGGACTGAAATGATATTAGAAACAACTTTTCGAAGAGATCCTCTGTTTTCTAATTAAGAGTTCAATCTTCACTACAAATGCATCTCATTCTTTTCATTTTTTCTCATATGAAGTTCGAACTTCTAAATGCTGAGAGCAGATTGGAGAAGTTACCTTGCAGATTTGAAGACATTTTCAGAAGCTTTTTTCAGGTTGGATGTATTTCTGATAAAGTTCTGAGTGTTGGCACATATTTCCAACCTTCTCCTTCAGCATCAGATGCAGATTTCGAAGATATCAGATTGATAGGAAGGAAATTTATCTATTTTTCTGAGTTTTTCGATCTGATTCTGAGTTCTTTCTATCTGTTTCTCTCATTCTTCTCAGTTGGCTGGAGGTGAAATTTCATTTTTGTTGGCAAATTCTAGCATCTTCCATCTTTCGAAACAAGTTTGAGTGAAGTTTTCTAATCAAATCTGGGGTTTAGAGGTGAAATCAGAATTCAAAATCTTCTAAGCGTGAGATTTTCACAATTTTTTCAGAATATTTGAGTGCAGAAACCCCAAATTTATGACTAAGTGTGAGAATAAAGTGAAAACTACAAGTTACTTAGTCACCAAAGCTCCAAAATTTTAATCAAAATCCTGATTCTAACTTACGTTTCAATTGTCTATTTGCAGATTTTGGAGACTTTACGGTCAAAATGAAATTCCAGGTTGACAAAGATGCACCTCCTGAATCAAGGATGAACTCAGAATGGAAGAATGCCAATGATACCAACCTCGGACATATCAATCTGAGGGAGTTCAAGAAGAGGATGTTCGGCTTGGACAGCCTTGTGCCTACTGTGACCGCACGTAAGATGATGAGGAGTGGCATCATGCATGTTGCTGGCTTTCTCCCTACTATGCAGTGCACAGAGTTGGTAGTTGAGTGTGCTAGGCACCATAACCTTGACAGTAGAGATGTTATAGCACCAGACGGAAGAGTGTTGGCCAATATTAGTGATGTGGCCATAAGGGAAGTCCATAGAATTCTGGAATATCACAATGTTGTATATATGACCAAGGATGAGGCCACTCCAATGTATCAAGACCACATGGAGGAGTATGAGGCCATCATCAATCATTCATGGCTGGACAAACCAAGAAAGGGTGCCTCTAAGCTGTCAAAGAAGAACTTGGTGAGGGCATATTTTAAAGAAGATATTGGAGACATGATTGTCTTATTGAATTGAATAATGGGTAATCCCCAAGGCGTTCCATTGGAGCCTTGGATGTATTACTTCATAAATGAGATAATGAATGGAGTCAAGATGATTGACTGGGCTCAGATGATAAGCAACAACTTGGACAACCAGCTGAGAAATTTGGAGGGAGATAAAATCTTCTACATGAGTTCATATTTTTTCTATTCCCTTGCTAGAACTTATAGATACAAAGGCCTCACCTGCAGAGGAGAGGTGGGAAACAAGGAGAATCAGTTTCTTGTTTACGATTGTTACCCCCAACTACATATGAAGAAAAAATGCATTTCAAGAGGGTGAATAATGCATTTTTTATGCATATCACGCGAACACTGCAAGGTGGATTACATCAGAGACTCTGTACCTGTAATCTCCCTAGTGGGACGTTGTCTATTCGAAGCTTAAGACCCGCAAACAAACATTAGTGCTCCGACAAATATGCAAGATAAGTAAACATGTGTATTTAAATATGCTATTGATACTAGTAGTAAAGGCATGTTATTCTATACATTCAATAATTAAATGCTCATTGTTTGAATGCTAACTAAGAAAATTGGAAACATTACTTAGGTTGATTTTTCCTTGATTGACCCAACCCTCTATTGAGAACTTTTTCTCAGTTAGGACAATCCAGGTAATATCCGCCTAAGGTCTCTATAGGATCTCTATTAATGAGTGAACTCATTAATGCTCTCAAAACTTGGCAGAGATCCCACCCCTGTCCAAGCTTCCCTATCTCTAACATATGCACATGTTTAACCTCTACAATATAAATATTGCCTCTAAGAGATTCATTACGAATCTCTCTCTGGATCCCTGAATTGGAATCATGACATTCAAGGAATGCCCTCTAGCTTTTTTTGTTTTGTGAATTCTCTTAAGAGAACTCGATATTTTTGTAATAATTCCTAATTCTACTCTACCCCCCCTGAAATTATCCTTTATTAACCTTGGAATGATTGTATCTGCTTAATGCGGTATGCAACTATAAAAACTTATGAGTAACAGTGAGTCTGGAGATGGCGTACCCCCTTGTTATTCTCTGGCATTTACACCCTGCGTGTCTTCTTCTGTAGTTTATTGGAGACGCAAGGCATAGGTGTGACCACGCACTCCTTGCTTGCCCGCCTGTATGCTGGCTGTGTGGTTTGCGTGGAGTTCTTTCTCCGGAATATCCCTGGCTAATGGTGATGACCTCCTCTGTTATGTGCACTTCTTCACGTTCTTGTCTCTTGCGTACAGCAACGGCGGCGTTTACTAGTTTGCCTGTGTGCGAGGATACACGCAAACCCCAAGCTGTGACGCCGGTGGTATTCCCTGGTTTCTCTAACTCGCTCTCCCGCACCGCTCCCTTCCCTCTTTGTCTGTGCTTATATGTTCGCGTTATTAGTCGTGACTTTTGAAAGTCACGTTTGGGTTTTTTTGTGTCTTTGCTATTTTATTATTTAATCTTTTTATCATTTTATTATTTGGGTATGCTTAATTAAGAAAATCATGATTTTTAATAAAAATTATTATTTACCCATATTGTATAAGAATGATTATTTATCAAGCAATTTATGATTAATATATCATATTCATTATTTACTAGATTGTATAAAAAAATGATTTTATTATTTATCATTTATTATTTTACACATTACTTAATATATAACATTTATTACTTGATTTATAATAATAGTACTTTATTATCTATCATTTATTAATATTTAATAATAATTCATGATTAATGATTTATTATTTTCTTTGTCAATGAACAATGTGTCTTTGATAATTTAAGTCTCCGGGTATATTTATTAATCGGGAGTCATTAATCAAGGGTCATTGCAGTCCTTCCCTCCCGAATTTGCTTGTCCTCAAGCATTTTAAGAGCCTCTTCCTTCTCCCAAGTAGCATCTTCATTGGGTAGTCCCTTCCATTTGATTAGGACCTCTTTCACTGTTCGGTTCCTCAACTTTTTTTCTCTAGTATCCATGATGATTTCTGGCTCTAGAATAAGTTGTCCCTCATCGTCTAGTGGGGGCAAAGTTTCACATGGTACCACTTGTTGTCCCAAAACTCTTTTCAATCTGGATACGTGAAATACATTATGAATTCGGCTGTCTTTGGGAAGCTCTAGTTCATAGGCCACTTCTCCTACCTTCCGTGTTACACGGTACGGTCCATAGAATTGGGGTTTGAATTTCTCTGTCCCATTGTTCTTGATGGATGTCTGTTTATATGGCTGCAATCGTAAGAAGACTAGATCCCCTATTTCAAATGATCTCTCCACTCGTTTTTTGTCTGCATAGGATTTTTGCTGATTTTGGGCATGATGTAAATTGTCTCCGAGTGCCTTCATGAGGTCAATATTCTTTTGGATAAACTTTTGAGAGCTAGGTACTTTGCTATCTTGGGTGTTCAATCCTCCAAAAAATGGGGCCTCATAACTGTAGAGTGCTTTGAATGGACTCATCCGTATAGACAAATGGTGGGTGGTATTATAACAATATTCTCCCAGATGTAACCATCTAATCCAACTTGTTTGTTGGCCCGTGACATAGTTCCTTAAGTACCCTTCTATCCATTTATTTACTATTTCTGTCTGCCCGTCAGTCTGGGGGTGATAACTGGTGCTTGGTGTTAATGTTGTTCTTGCTAATCTGAAGAGTTCCTGCCAGAACTTGCTAAGGAATTTACTATCTCTATCACTCACAATGTTTTGGGGAAGTCCGTGGAGGCGGAAGACTTCTCTAAAGAATAGGTCTGCTATTTGCTGTGCTTTAAACTCTGAGGAGGTAGGAAAAAAGTGAGCATATTTTGTGAGTCTGTCCACCACTACATAAATGCTGTCTTTTCCCTGAACTTTGGGTAATCCTGTTATAAAATCCATAGATATACTTTCCGATTTCTGGCTTGGGATAGGGAGTGGCTGTAATAGTCCTGCCGGATGTGATGATTTTGTTTTATTCTGTTGACATGTCATACATTCCCGTACATATTTGTAAACGTCCTTTTTTAGTCCTTTCCATGAGTATTTTTCTCTTATATGTTTGTATGTTTTATAGTACCCTTGGTGTCCCGCTAGAGGGCTGTCGTGATACTCCCTTAGAATGGTGTCTTTTATTTTGGATTGGGGGGTTAGATATATCCTACCTTTGTAAAGGATAACACCATCCCAAACTCTAAATTCTTCGCTAGGCATTTTGCCTTCCATGATCTCGGCAGTCAGGGGGTCTTTGGCATATTCTGCTATTATATCTTTTTTCCAATCCTTTGTAATTTTAGTGATAATGTTGGTGTGAGGTCGTCAGGACAAGGCGTCTGCGGCTCCGTTATTCATCCCTTTAACATACTCTATGTCAAAATCATATGCTTGGACCCTGCTCACCCATTTTTGTTGTCTATCATTTAGGTCCCTCTGTCTCAGGAAGAAGCGCAAGCTGTTATGGTCTGTTTTCACCAGGAACTTCCCACATACCAGGTACTGCTGAAACTTTGCTAAGGCGTGCATTATGGCCAGCATTTCTTTATCATAGATGGAATAATGTTTCTCTGTTTCTGTGAGCTTGCGGCTTTCGAAGGCTATCGGGTGTTTTCTTTGCATAAGGATGGCCCCTATACCTTCCCTAGATGCGTCACACTGTAGTTCAAATGGTATGGAGAAGATAGGGATGGCCAATACTGGGTATGAACTCATGGCTTCTTGGAGTTGTTCAAAGGCTTGTTGGGCTCTGTCACACCATGAAAAATCCCCCTTTTTGGTCAGGTCTGTGAGTGGGGCTGCTATCTTGGAGAATCCCTTTACGAATCGTCGGTAATAACTGCATAACCCCACAAAACCTCTAAGTTGTGTGAGAGTTTTGGGCCTGGGCCATTCCTGGATGGCTCTGATTTTTTCTTCATCCACACTCACCCCTTCTGCATTAATTTTATGTCCTAGGTAGAGTATTTCTTTAAGGCCAAACTCACATTTCGAGATTTTGGCATATAGTGACTTTGTCTCTAGTATATTCAGCACTTCCTCAATATGTTTGAGATTTTCCTCCCATGTTTTGCTGTAAATGAGAATGTCGTCAAAAAATATAAGCAGAAACTTTCTTAATTGTTGCCTGAAGGTGTGATTCATACAAGATTGAAAGGTGGCTGGAGCATTCGTAAGTCCAAAGGGGAGCACTAAAAATTCGAAATGCCCATAATGACATCTAAATGCTGTTTTTTGCACATCTTCCTCTCTCATTCTGATTTGATGGTACCCTGACCTTAAATCAATTTTGGAAAAATAACAAGCTCCATGTAGTTCATCCATCAGCTCGTCGATCCTAGGAATAGGATATCTATTTTTTATGGTTTTTTTATTTAAGGCTCTATAATCAATACACATCCTCATGGTTCCATCTTTCTTTTTGACTAACACCACTGATGAGGCAAAAGGACTGTTGCTGGGCTGAATGTGACCCATCTCCATTAGTTCCTTAATGGTTTTCTCAATCTCCTCTTTAAACTTGTGGGGGTGTCTATAAGGTGTGGTAATCACGGGTTTTGCTCCTTCTTCTAATTCAATAGAATGTTCAAAACCTCTTTTTGGGGGAAGGCCGGGTGGAATGTCTCCAAAAACTTTTTTGTACCTTTCAAGGATGGGCTGGACGTCTATATGAATTCCCTGTTCTTCTGAAGGAGTTTTTCCTAGTATCATACATTGGGCTACCCATTCACCTTGATCATGTCTAAGGATTTGTTCAATTTTATTACAAGAAACTAGCTTGGGACACCCATCCGGCATGCCCTTTAAGATTACTTGTTTCCCTTCATGTTCGAAACATATCTCTAAATTAGGGCAATCCATAACGAACCGCCCCAAACAAGTTATCCACGACATTCCAAGGATAACATCATTTTGTATGTTTGCTACATAAAAATCTCTTTTGATCGTATGTTTCCCAAAAGTGATTTCTACTTGAGGTACTATCTTTGTACATTGATTTATGGATCCATCTGCAAAGGCGACCTTAAATCCTGGAAAGTTTTGGGTTTTCAGTCTTCTCTTTGCCACCAAGTGTTGGCTAATGAAATCATGCGAAGCGCCTGTGTCTACTAAGGCAACCACTTTCTGTCCTTTCAGAGTTCCCTTAATTCGGAAAGGTCTATTCATGTTCTGAGTGATGACTGCCAGTGAACCCTCTATTTCGTTGGTCCTAGCCCTCTTGCTCAATTCTTCTATCTTGTTTACTCTGCCTCTCTTACATTGATGCCCTTTTTCCCAAGGTTCTCTACATTTGAAACATAAATTTTTCTTCATTAATTCATCCTTCTTTTGGCACCTATGTCTTGCACTCCAAGGCTCCATACATAAATAACATGGTTTCTCTAAATTGTTTTTTCTTGAATCATCTCTTCGGTAGGATGGTTTGGAGGGGTAGACTTTTGTCTTTTCCTTGGATTGGTTATTCTCAACCCTTCTTGCTTTTCTGATAGCCTCAGCTAAATTTTGGGGTTCGAATGGTTTCACTACATTTTTGGTTAGGTCTTTTCGTCCTTCTATAAACATGTGAGTTAGCCGCTTCTGGGATAGGTCAGGAATCATAACTGATAATTCTTGGAATTTGCTAATAAATTCATCCACTGTGCCCGTTTGTTTGAGGAGCACTAATTCTTGAAAATACCATTCGGAGTCTTTTTCGTCAAATCTGCTGGTCAGTTTCTGAGAGAATTCTCCGTAGGTGTTAATACTTTGATGACCTAGGGAAATAAGTCCATTATGCCACCATTCGTGAGCTGCTCCTTCTAGATGGAGAATCGCAAATTGGAGGGCGTTCTCTTCTGTCATGGGGCTTAGGGTAAAATAGGTATTTAGTTTTTGTAACCATGCATGGGCTGTGAGTTTCCCTGATCCGTCAAAATTGGGAAGGGATACTTTATTTACTTTGTGTTGGAGTCCTTTATCCTTATGCTTCCGGGGTGCTTCCCTACACTTGTCTTCACAGAAATCTCTAAAGGATACTACTTCCCTGATATGAGGGTCTAGATCGGCATATGCTCTGACAATGTCCTCGGTGCTAATTCTGTGTTGTTCTACTCCCTCCTCTTCCGGAGATGGTTCATTGTGAGGTAAGAATTGGGGTTGAGGCACCCTGGATGTTGAACATTCATTATTATTTTCTGAATGATTAGAGTTAGTATCTCTTTTATCGGTGGTATGCCCTTTATTGGTTGAGTTCCCCATAGATTTCAAAGCTTGTAGGATGGCCTGATTGTATTCTTTCATTTCCTTAATCAGGGTGTGATTTGTTTGTTCCAAATAAGATCTCATCTCATTGGCGAATTCGTTCATGTTGGGTTTCTTCTTCCTCTGGTAGACTAACATAAACTCGACAGGATGGCAGGATTTATGCTCTGATACCACTGTAATGTCCCTAGTGGGACGTTGTCTATTCGAAGCTTAAGACCTGCAAACAAACATTAGTGCTTCGACAAATATGCAAGATAAGTAAACATGTGTATTTAAATATGCTATCGATACTAGTAGTAAAGGCATGTTATTCTATACATTCAATAATTAAATGCTCATTGTTTGAATGCTAACTACGAAAATTGGAAACATTACTTAGGTTGATTTTTCCTTGATTGACCCAACCCTCTATTGAGAACTCTTTCTCAGTTAGGACAATCCAGCTAATATCCGCCTAAGGTCTCTATAGGATCTCTATTAATGAGTGAACTCATTAATGCTCTCAAAACTTGGCAGAGATCCCACCCCTATCCAAGCTTCCCTATCTCTAACATATGCACATGTTTAACCTCTACAATATAAATATTGCCTCTAAGAGATTCATTACGAATCTCTCTCTGGATCCCTGAATTGGAATCATGACATTCAAGGAATGCCCTCTAGCTTTTTTTGTTTTGTGAATTCTCTTCAGAGAACTCGATATTTCTGTAATAATTCCTAATTCTACTCTACCCCCCCCTAAAATTATCCTTTATTAACCTTGGAATGATTGTATCTGCTTAATGCGGTATGCAACTATAAAAACTTATGAGGAGCAGTGAGTCTGGAGATGGCGTACCCCCTTGTTATTCTCTGGCGTTTACACCCGGCATGTCTTCTTTTGTAGTTTATTGGAGACGCAAGGCATAGGCGTGACCATGCACTCCTTGCTTGTCCGCCTGTATGCTAGCTGTGTGGTTTGCGTGGAGTTCTTTCTCCCGAATATCCCTGGCTAACGGTGATGACCTCCTCCGTTATGTGCGCTTCTTCACGTTCTTGTCTCCTGCGTACAGCAACGGCGACGTTTACTAGTCTGCCTGTGTGCGAGGATACACGCAAACCCCAAGCTGTGACGCCGGTGGTATTCCCTAGTTTCTCTAACTCGCTTTCCCGCACCGCTCCCTTCCCTCTTCGTCCGTGCTTATATGTTCGCGTTATTAGTCGTGACTTTTGAAAGTCACGTTTGGGTTTTTTTGTGTCTTTGCTATTTTATTATTTAATCTTTTTATCATTTTATTATTTGGGTATGCTTAATTAAGAAAATCATGATTTTTAATAATAATAATTATTTACCCATATTGTATAAGAACGATTATTTATGAAGCAATTTATGATTAATATATCATATTCATTATTTACTAGATTGTATAAAAAAATGATTTTATTATTGATCATTTATTATTTTACACATTAATTAATATATAACATTTATTACTTGATTTATAATAATAGTACTTTATTATCTATCATTTATTAATATTTAATAATAATTCATGATTAATGATTTATTATTTTCTTTGTCAATGAACAATGTGTCTTTGATAATTTAAGTCTCCGGGTATATTTATTAATCGGGGATGCATTTCAAGAGGGTGAATGATGCAATTTTTATGCATATCACGCGAACACTGCAAGGTGGATTACATCAGAGACTCTCTACCTCATAAGAAGATTCGGGTATTGGTATATCCAATACCCAAAATTCACCTATATCAGAATTCAGGGATTTTCTGGATCTCCCTACAAGCTCCCAATTTATCCCACCAACCGAGTTGTGCTGCTGGAAGTGGTCAGGCAACTGTACAACTTCATGACGGTTCAGAGAGAGAAGCAAAAGAAGGCAGGAACATCTTCTCTCACTATTGGAAATGGATTGGAGACATGTCCATCATTACAAGCTGCTGCCATTGTGGAGTAAGAGTTGGCATGGTTTCCCATCTACCAATACAAGGCAAGAAGGAACTTTGATCCATTCTGTAAGTTGAAAAAGGTAGAAAGAATTGTATTTGAACACATAACTGATTTAGAGGATTATTAGGCTAATGCAGGCGATAGTTTCGAAATTAGAAGAAGATTTTGGTCGAGAATTCCCCTAAGTATTGTGAGAGTAATGGAAGTATTCAGGGTCGCTGATCAAATAGAAGACAGTCCTGAACTTGAACAGTCGGGTTTCAAGAAAATAAGAAATGAGCCACTTGCCTTGATTGATTGGGCAGACGGGGAAAGATCAGATTTGGCAGACCTTATGAAGTCAGTGGTCAAATACTCCAAGTGGTGGACATCTGAGAAGACAAAGCAGCTAAAGTCCAAAGGTGTTGCCTTGGCTTATGATTTGATGGGAATGGATGACTCTATGTCTTCCAACCATGGTATGTCTTTAGGCAATGCTTGGAATCCAGAAAGTGTTGGGTCCCAAAAGAGAAAAGAACTTGTTGGAAGTTTTGGAAAGGCCAAGGGAAAGAAAATTGTTGGGGAAAGTCGTGAATCAAATGAAGGTCATTCGACCTTGAGTGTTGCATCTACTGTGCCTGACCAGAATATAATTGAAGAACAGGAGATGGACACAGATATAGAGGATAATGAAGTAAGATAGCCTTCTCCTTTGGTTGAAGAGATAATGAGAGAGGTTGTCTGAAATCCAGCCAAGGAACCAATTTTTACTAGAGCTATAGAGGTTGAAGAATTTGAGCCTCCAGAGGTTTTTCTTGATGGTATAGCTACTGGACTTGGAGAAATAGATGGTGGATTTGATAAAGATACTATGGAGCAATCAACCATTCCAGATTGGTTGAGGGAAAGAATGAAGGCTAAGGCTCCTAAGGAAGGTCTTTCAGAGAACACAACAGCATTCCTCGCTATCGTGAGTAAACCGGTTGAAACAAGACAACCCAAACTAGTGAAGACATTCTCTTTAATTCAAAGAGATGGCGCAAGATTCAGATCAGTGCAGGTAGCTGTACCCGAAGAAGGCAAAACTCAGGATAACATCACTCCTGAGGATTATAAAATCATCTTTATGAATTTGGGTAAGCTTACTAAGACCCAAGAGATCCAAGATTTTGATGATTCTTGCAACGCTCTCAAAGCAAGACTAGCCATGGAAAAGGAAAAAAGAAGGAAGGTTGAGGAAGAGAATCAGCAATGGAGAAAATATGTTCTCCATCTAACTAAGCCACTTAATCATGAGGTACCTGTTACCCCACCCATACCTCTTCCATAGGAGTCTATGAAAGATTATGAGGACATGAAGGGCACATTCAGGCAAGTTAAGGAATGGACCTTAGATGCTTCGACATGTGCTGACATACTTGTGGAAAATTTGGTATCAGCACATGAATCGGCTTCTTCATTGGTCAACAGAATTCAGGACTTAGCTGCAAATTGGGAGGATATTGGAGAAATCCAAGACGAAATACTTCCACAATTGAGGATTATCCGAGTTTTGTCCAAGCAAGACTTGATAGATGCAAGTGTCATCCAGGCTGGGGATAAGTATGATTTTAACACTTGGTATTGTGCTTTGGTCACCAGAATTGAGGTCCTCAAGAAATTTGAGATTGAGTGTTCTGAAATTGAGAAAAATGTTAGAGAAATTTAAGTAGAGTGTTTCGTGTGGCATCAAAAATTTGGCAAAGGGAGGGTATGTGAGAAAAACACTTGCAGGTAGAGAACCTGAGAGCTAGAATTCAGTCGAGCTTTTTCGAAGTCTCAGGGATGATTGATAAGGGGGATCTCTCAAGAATTGAGAGTTTTCTCCTCATTGACGAAAACTTTCTTGCCCAAGTAGTTGAGTGGGAATGCATCCTCGCCACGTATACTGACGATGTGGTGTCGTCGATTTCCAGATTAGTAACTTGCCAAGTTTCACTATGGAAGAGGTTCGGCTCATTGTGTCTAGATACATTGAATCTGCAAAATGGGAAACTGGACACTCACCTCAGTGATGATAGCAACTATGCCACATGTCACTCTTTTGTCTATTCTAACTAATAGAGTTTTGAGAAACCCTAATTAGGGTTTGTAACTTTTTATCTGGGCCCTTGATCACTGTTTGATCTCGGTTGTTCATTGTTTTCTGGAAAACTATATAAGGCTACCTCCTCTCATTTGGAGAGTGTGAGGTTTTTGACATATTGTTGTGTGAAGGTCATTTTTCAAATAGTACATTGCATGTGCGCTTTGTAATCCCTGTTATTTG
Source organism: Cryptomeria japonica (assembly GCF_030272615.1). Lineage (NCBI taxonomy): Eukaryota > Viridiplantae > Streptophyta > Pinopsida > Cupressales > Cupressaceae > Cryptomeria > Cryptomeria japonica. The sequence goes on along the minus strand of NC_081409.1, from coordinate 32,368,910 downwards.
AGTGATTAGCATGGTTTCAATTTCCTCAACACATTAGTTAGGAGTTAATTTAGATTTGCTTTCAAAGTTGTTAGAGTTGAATGAAGGATTTGATAAGTATTAATTAACAGTGTATCTCTTCTCATACTTTTGGTGAATGGATGATTTCTATTTCATTGTGCAAAGTTAGTTCGAGCCTATCCCTTGTGTATGCCAAAACTTTGATCATAAGCACAACCCATTGAAGATTGCACCCGCTTTGTGTAGTTGTCCTTAGTGTGGCAAAGCAAAGTGTGGTTTCCCGAGAACACCTAGTTAATACCATCTCCAAAATTCATAGGTTTAGATCAGCTTTCTTAACCCTATCCGCTTTTCCCTTTTTTGAAAGTCTAAATCCCGGAAAATCCAAAAAAAAAAAGAGAAAGAGATCCTGAAATTGACAAATTTATCTAAGTCCAGAAGCTTGAAAAACATTTGTAAACGTAAGTCCCCCCTTGAAATTTTCAGCATACACTACCCAAGTAGATAACCCACTAAAGTCACTTGTTCGCACATATAGACCTTGGGATCGTCATATGATAAGCGGTGATTTTTTCAGGAGATGATAGAATACCTTTGGGTATCTTATTTTAATGTTTGGTAGATGATAAAACAGACACCAACAGTTCCCAATACCAACTTTATCTTCCTTGAAGCTTACTTTCTTGGGTAAATCATTCTTCAAAGCCCTCAAGGGTGTTGATGGAGATTCTCAATTAGGAGTATGTGTAATTGATGAAATAGTTGAGTCACCTCTTTCGGTTGGGATATGTGTCTCTTGTTCATCTAGGTGTCCATGCCTTAGCTTGATCTTTCACAAATTCTATTTTGCTTGTGAAGCAACCATCTTTGCTTGCCTAGCCTTCTTGTTCCATTAAATGCTTGGGTTGCTTATTGGCCATTGCTTCATAAAAGAGTTTTCTCATTTGCTCATCCTTATCCTTTGATTTCATATTACTTTTATCTTCTTCAATTTATTTGAACTCGACACAAGATGTATCTTCTGACTTAGTGTCATTGGAAATTTTATCTTCTTCATCCACAACCATTGACTTGTCAAGCCTTCTTCGAGAAGTAAAAGGGAACTTTGGTTGACACCATTAATAAGCAACTTCCTATAATTTGAATTAGGTTTAATCTCTATAATGTCATCTTCAGTGCATGATCCTTGAGACAATGTATGACACTATATACTTCTCTTGTGATAGAAGGAACATATGTTGAATGAATTTCTTCTATTTCCTTAGGAGTGTTGCAAACTATTTCTTGTATCTTAGATTCCTTGAAATGTGTAGTGATCATATTCAAATTTCTTTGATCTTGTAAGGCTTGATGATGGCTTTCTAAGCTTTCCTTTTTGGTGGATATGTTTGTGAACTATGTGATGCAATGTTGCAATTCTTCTTCAAGTGTTCATGCCTCTTTAGCTCAAGTTGATGACTTCTATGTTCTTTAGGTGAGTATTTTGCCCTTAGGTCTATGTAATCTTCTAGAGACATGCCATGAGGTAATCCGCTTTTGACCCAACCTTGTCTAACTTGATCTTGTAGAATACCTTCTTGGTGTTCTCCTTGGGATGGAAACGACGGTGTTATTGATCATGAACTAGTTGTATCCATAAGTCGAGTTGGAGTTTAGATGCGGATGGATTAGTTTCCATTTCTTTCTTTACCATTATCCCTTATAGGTGTAACCGGCTCAACAATTTCTCTTGAATATTTTGTATTGAGCCATTGATGGATTTACTTTATCCTTGAATGGTCTTGGTTTTCTATACTTGTGAGAGTCTTCCCACAAGCTGTCAGGTTCGTTAGCTCTGATACCACTTCTAATGTCCTATTTTAAGATAACTAGGAATTATGGGACAATATCTGATTTTTACAATAAACTTATGCACTTGGAAATATGAATAGAATTATATAAGGTTTGGCAATAATCAGTGCCACTTGCTTTCTTTGATTTGTACAACTAAAAGGTATGCTTAAGTGAATTGGTGAATTATTTGCACTAAGTGCAACAATCACTTGTTGTATCAAATATGACAAAGTAAATATGCAATGATATGTAAAGTGATATTGCCAATGTGGTGCAGGAGCACCCACAGGTCCATTATGCCTCCAATAGGCAAAAGTTGGAATTTTTTCTTTAGTTTGTGTTATTTCATGTTCATAGGATCATTTTAGGTTAATGTTAATCATATGGTGTTTTTTTGGGAGTTTATGAGTTGATTGGATAAAAAATGTAAAAATTGTCAAGAATTGTCAATGTTGTCATGACAATTTTTCTTGTCAAGTGACAACTTTTTAAAAGTTTGTTAACAGTTATTAATGGGTAGTTGTAGGATGGTTGGAGGGGCATAATTGAATTGCACAAGTATAAATTGGATGCTCCAACTCGAATGAGGGGTTGGTGTGTAGACTGAACAAGAAATTTTGAATCAAAACTTGAATTTTCGTGCAATTTTTAACATTCTGCCCTGTTCTGCTACTTAGTATGGATGGTATGGATCACATAATGGTCTGAGACTACTTGGAGTTGATTACCACAAGAATATAGTTAATTTTGCTTTTGGTTTCATTTAAATCCATCTTGTATTTTGAAAGTTATTGTCATTTTACTAAAGCTGGTCTAGAACCCTAGTCCGGGTAACCAATGGCCTAAAATAATGTATAACTCTCCATTACAGCTGTAGAAAATGCTAATTGGTGGAATGGTAGATACTTGTATATATTTTCATAATCCATTCTTGCAGGTCTGGAGATTTTGGTTGGCACGTGCACATAAGGGACAGTATGCCTGATATCATCATGTATCAAGCTAAAAGGTGGATAGCAGACCGAGTTGATGAATGCCATTGAAGTGTTTGGACTCCATAAGGTTGGAAGGTGTTGGGGAAGGGTGTGTAAGGGTCATAGAGACTCAATTCTACTAAGGGTTGGAGTGTCCAACAAGTTTTTGTGCCAATGTTTATGACTGTCCTATTAGAACAGTGCTGCCAGTTTTGGGTAAGACTATGAACAGTCACAGTTTGTGACTCTTGTTTGGAGATATGTTGAAAACTCCCAAAGGGTATTTGGTTGTGTCATGAGTGCCCTTAAACTAACATTGGGGCCAGAGAATCATTAAATCTCATTGTCATATTGCTCAAGGGTTGAAACCTCCTCCTTGTCAAGTCCAAAACAGTGCAATCCTAAATGTTTGAAATTTGATGTTGTATGCCATCAAATGGGAATGACACATTGTTTCTCAAGTCATAGGGCAAACCTTGATCAAGCCCCTTCCCCTGTCCAAGTCTGTGTAAAGGCTCAAGTCTTATGGTGGCCCATGATGGAGTCCAGAAGGTTAGTTCAAAAGAGTAATCTTAAAGGTGTGTTGTAGAAGCCCCCTACAAGTTGGGATTACCATCTTAGTCTAACCCCTGCCTCTGCATCACAATGGCAATATGGACTGTTGTCTCAAATATAATCACTTAAATCGTGCAATGTCTGATTTGTGTGATTGCCTAAAGCGATATAGTTGTTTTGTCTTATTGGGATATAATAACTTGCAACAATGATGAGATATGTTGTTTTAGATCTGACAATGATATCTTGCACTTTGATGGGGCTATTTTTGACATACAATTGCTTGGAATATGCACCTGATTATGGGTCTTCAGCCTTGCTCACTTCAAGCTCTTCAAAACTAGAATATAAAAAAAAACCAAACACAATCGATGCCTTTTTTGGATGAAATGATTGCAAATATATATTTACACAACTGATTGGTTGTTTCTCTTGGAGTATAGCGATACATCTTTTGTTATAGCACAACTTTGTTTATCGATACCCTATTGATTTGTGTAGTTGATCCCAACCTTTGTTTGCTTTATTCTATGGGTATGGTAATCAATAATCAATGATCACTATAGTCATTGTGACATACTATCTATAAATGATCTTCGTGACTCTTAAGTCATAATCAACTAAATCACCATTCCTCAATTGTTATTAAAGGAGTCACTATTTGACCACCATTTACTTAGAGTTGATAGCTCCCTCCGCATTATTATAATCTTCTGTCTATTGTCGATAAGTTGTACGATAGCCTTCCACTCTATAATCATTGTTTCTATTCTCCATGTCATGGTGCTTTGTTATTGAAGCGTCAATGACTTCTTGACCAAGTCTTAAATGGCAATACTTTGCTGAGTCGTTTGTTTACATGATCACCGGTTATGATGATCCTTCTTGACTGTTGACTCATGTAATCATATTAAGCATGATGAGTCCAATCGTACACTTAACCTCTAACGATGACTTAATCATTCTTATTGATAAGCTTGGTATGATAATTTGCTAGCTTATATATTTAAGTCTGGATGATAAAGATATGATTTTAATAGATCATTCACCTCTTTGCCTACTTCCTTTAATGACCTTTTGATTCATTTGACAATTTTGTCTCTTTTAGAGGCTTCACAAAATTGAAGAATAACTAGTGATGTAAGGTCCAAGGTTGGGGACATTACACTCCCCCCATGCCACAAGGATTATAAAGGCCTTTAGGAGTTTTCCTTACTATTCTTCACCCTTAAATAAATCGCAATAATCTTCTATTTTTATTTCTTCCTGGAAGGAAATCCAAGAAAAGGCAATGAAACGAGGAACAAGTTTAAGTCTACTAAATGATTTATCTATGTGAGGATAAGTATTTGACAAAATAATGCTGCAAAATGTTTGAACGTACCATCCTTATCTAACCTCTGCACGCGTTGTGAAGTTTTCTAGCTCAATAGCTCAATGTATATATGTAGGCGTTTGTGTTGATAATATTTGGATCTTATTGAGGACAAACATATAGAGCATTGAAATATGACATCTTCCCTTATACAAGCCAATTAGGTAGCAAATAGTTACGTTTTGGGCATCTGTAAACTACATTTGGCCCAAAATCATTTTGTAGTTTGCTATGTAACTCTTGTTTTTATTAGATGGTCTGCATGACACAACTATATCTTTTTAACATATTGCTAAATACTTGTAAAATCTAGGAGATAAGGGAAAGGAGAATAATGAAAAAAATCACATAAACAAGAGTAATGGGTGGAAAACTTTAAAAATAAGAGAGATCATAAGCAATCGTGAAGACTTAGATGTTTGAATGTGTTTATTAGGTGATCATGTCCAATGATGAATGAGTTACTCAAATATAGGAGGATTAAATGCCTAGTAGCTTGTGCTAAAAAGGTTTGAATACAACAAACTCTTTGGATTAAATATGAATTACATTTACATGTGCTATAGATCTTAATATTAAGAGAAGGTTTTACCTTATTAATGAAAGAGAAAAATTAACCTCTCTTTCCACATATTTTAATCACTCCAAAATAAACTAGTCATATTTCAAATTGCACCTTTTAGGAGTGCATTAACATGTCCTTCCTGTCCTTGATTAACATTGCACCTTCTGAATATGTTCATAATCTATATTAGCTGAAATATTATTTCGAATACTTTATTGACTATAATATTAATAGGAATCTTTTATCAACTGATTAATCTGAATCGCACCTTTGGGAAAGCAAATCATCTTTTTGTCTTATTCTGTTTTTCTTTTTCTTTTTTGTCTTTTTGTCTCGTCTTTTTATTTTTGTCTTATTCATACTAGACCTTTGTAATTATTTATCTTCTTCTCTTAAGGAATTGGCTATACTCATTTTTAAACATCGATTTTATTTAGTACTACTCTCAGTAAGCACTTATTCAAGAATAATGGTATCTTCAAAGGTTAGCCATATATATTATTTTTGTCTAGTGAGTTAGCCAACATAAAATGTTTAATATGTTTCTTTCTAATCACTGCATTTATTTACTTCAAAGTAACGTGTTCATGTTTTGAACTTGCAGTGGTAGGGTTGCCCATTCCTTGTATTGCTTTGGGTATGTGTTCAAGAGAAGCATTCACCTTTTGAATTTTCTAATACTATTTGTAATATTGTCCTTTTAAAGTGAGAGTCTATAATATCCCCCTTAATTTTTCCCAATTTTTTTTTCACAATTACATTCAACACAACACTTGTTATGGTTAGGAAATGAAAACCAAATGCTGCTAAAAGTAACCCTCCACTTTCTGATCATCGAGAGCCCAATCTGAGAGGGTGAGAGCATACAACGTCGAGGGGATCGTTAGATGCCAATAATTGCAAATGATTACAATCTTCGGGTGGCAAGCCAGCCCCTTTCGCTTATACAATGGGATAATGAAAACAATGCAATCACTTAGCGGTAAACTAGCCAAGGACAGGCTAAAGAACTGAAGAATGCAATCACTCAACAACTTGTTCAGTGGGAGGACTAGAAATGAAATTACAATCCAACTCTATCACTTATGCAGTGGGAGAACGGTATTACAATATTCAAAATAGGCAGCAAAGGCAACCTCTTCCACTTATGCAGTGGGACTAAGAGCAATAATCCAATTAGATAGTTGTTAGTACCATAGTTGAACTACTCGTGACTCGGCTCGACTCGCCAAGCCCTTGAGAAAAAAACTCGGCGAAAACTCGGGAAAAACTTGAAAAAACTCGGCAATGTAAAAACACGCTTAATTTTAATAAAAAATGCATTTTTTTGCAAAATTTAATGAGAAGATGCATCCAATGAGTCAATAAATGATAACACAAAAGAAACAAGCTGATTCTAGATATATTTAAATGCAAAGTGTCTACAAAATCGCATCCTCATGAGAAATGCTGATGGCTGGAAGCAAAATAGTAAATAGTTTTTGTAAAACCAAAAGTAAATACAACTTCCTCTTCCCAGCTCTAGCTAAAACTAGTTTCAAACTTTCATCATATTTGAAATTTCATCATTCATACTCATAGTTTCAAACTTTCAACTCTAAAATGTATAATCCCAGGATTTCTTCAATGCTAATTATGTTGTTATATGGAGCCTAATCAAACTCGGAGGTTAAATTTTCCCTACTTCCATCAGCACAGTTTCCCCCTATATTTTTCGATGGGGGTTTGGGGGCAGTGCCCCCAAGTTGGGGTCAAGGGGCATCGCCGAAGGATCCTAAAATATGAGTAAGTCTGGAAAATTGAAGAATCCTCCAAAAACTAGATTTTGCATTATAACTCCTGGAGGTCCGAAACCACTCTCAAACATCCTGACAGTATATATGGAATATAACTTGAAGTATAAGTTATAAGGAAATGTCACTTATACTTAATGTTATATTCCATATATGAACCCTGACGGACAGACCAAAAAACTCGGCGATTACTTGAGGGCATAGTGGGCTCTCGGCGTGGCCCTTCCAAGTTAGTTTCCCCCGTCTCAGCCCAAAACCATATCGAAAACAAAAAATGCATGTATTTTTTGCCGTTTTTGGCTGTTATGCTAACGCGGGCGAGTTTTGAAAAACTCGGCGAGTTTTCCTAGCAAGTAGAAGTCATTACTACTCGCCAGGTCCAAAAACTCGGCGAGATTTTGTCACTTGCCGAGTTTTCGGCGAGTGTGTCATCCATGGTTAGTACTACTAACCAGCTTTACAATGCACAATATGGATTACAATTTAAGGGCAATCACTATTCCAAAGATAGGCGGCAAGGCCAGCCTCTTCCACTTATGCAGTGGGACAAGAAAAAACAATAGAAACTGTTGTTAGTACTACTACCAACATTACAATGTGAATCATAGCATATAAGAGTGATGAACCAAGTGCAATAACATGACCCACAACTGCAAATGAAACCAAGTCCTTTCTCTTCACACCAATGAACTCACACACCCCAAAACCAACTCCAAACACCAAAAACTCTAATTCTGATACACTCCCAGCACATTGAAAACACACAGACCAGCAACACCAAATCCCACTAAAACACTCACAACTCACCCAATTCTTAATCAAATGACACGAAACTGAAAGCAAATGATCACTAGGAGGTAGGCGACAATTCCTAGGACAACAAAACATGGTAAACCGACCCCAATAATCTATGCACGCATTCCAAAGTGCTCAGCCACATGTTAAGATCAGCTAAGGTACGATTTTGCAAAATAAAATCCAACACACCATTTTAAGCTCTATAAACTTGCAAAATGAATCACCCAAACCATAAAGAAAGATAGATGAAATACCCAGAATGAGGAGAATGACACACTGAGACCTGCAACCCAAAAGCCACTTCAGCACACTCAATGACTAGCAACAAAAACACACTACAACACTCCCAAAAATCAGAAATTTAATATATAAATCTGCAACATTATCTTCAATCCACTTCTCTGAATAAAGAGCAGTCTCTGGCTCGACTAGTTGCTGTATTGCAAGCAAGAAATCAAGCTATGGCTAGGAGGTAAGCGTTCCCCAAAGCTTTCACTCTACATTTCTGCAGTATTTCATTATAAAAATTCTTGGATACCAAAAACAAGAGCCAACACTCTTATTTATAGACTTTGTGTCTCTAAATTCAAATTTACATTCCCTCCAAATGAACGCCAAACCCAAATGCACATTCACTTCACATTATTTTGAAATTACATTTCATTTCTCCTTTCTCCAAATTGACCTTCTCATAGGAGCAAATATACTTTATAAAAATGACAATAAAATCATAATGTGGCATCCAAGGTAGATAAGTGAAATATATTATAAAATTAACTTATTTCTCCATAAGGCGTCTGTGATGTCCCCGATATAATTAAATAATAAATCTAATTATTTTGTTGTAAGGCCCCAAATTTAATAACAAATCTTTCAGGCCCTTTTATTTAATTAGATTTGACAAGTTTTGGCTGGTCGTGTCGGCCTGTTTGTAACCCTTCGGGAAGTCTCCCGAAGCCCATATATATGGCCATGTTAGTCATTGTTGTAGGTATGCGAATTTTTGGTATCTTTTCTCTATTGTGCGAATTCCTATTGGAGTTCAGTTATCCGCCATTTCGGAGGTAAAAGACCCTCCCTATTTGGTATTTTGCAGTTTCAGTGAAGTTCACCCCTCACCCTATTCTGTCATTGTACTCGTTCCGGATCTGGCAAATCTTGAATTTTATCATTGTTTACCTTGTTGCGTCTCTATTAATCTGGTTTACATCCATAAGGAGGACTCTAATTATTCAGAATCCATTACTCCGGAAGATTACCACACAACCGTTGAAGCTCACCGTACCATTGCATCTTTACAGTCACACACCGTACTACCACTCCTCCTCTTCTCACCACCGTACGACCACCTTCTCACCACTGTACGACCTCCTTTGGCCACATCGTACACCTTCCCAACCATCGTACGACCTCCTTGTGCTCCACCGTATGGCCTGTTTGACCTCACAGTACGGCCCCTCCCTCACTCTCCTGTACGACACTTACACTGTACAAACACTCCTTCCTCTCCACCATACGACCCTTCACTCCACACCACTGTACGACTCACCTTCACTGTACGGTCACTCAACCTCACACCACCATACGACCATTTCACCGTACGACAACCCCCTCCACTCCACTTTGTACGGCCTTGCTCGTGCACCACCGTACGACTAGTTGTTGAATAGTTTGGGAACATTACAGTGGCATCAGAGCTTGTGATCTTGCCAGTCTATCGTGTCGTGGATGCAAGTGTACACCAGGAGGAGGTACCTTTCAGTTGACCGAATGGGGGAACCACAGGATCCTACAAGAGAAGTCATGGCACTATTAAGGGAGCTAACCAAAAGCCAAGCTCAGCTCAACGACACCCTAACCAGAGGAGAGCAGCGACAACAAATCATGGAGGAAACCTTACGACAATTGGCCTTGGGAAAAACGAATGGAGAACAGAATGGATAGGGCGATGATTCGGTCACGGGAAGGTCAAACGTCAAATGCTCACATTCACGACCGCTGATGTTGACTTTTCCTCAAAAATCAGAAGCACCATGGTGGGAGCAAGAACCCACCTTTCAGGAGATGCAAGCACAACTGAGTCAAGATTGGAGGGATGCAAATCTCAAAGGGGACATATACTTCGAGGATTATGTGGAGCTCCAGATGAAATACTCGAGTGGGAGAAGTCGGCGCCATTACAGACACTGAGTTCTTGGTCATGCCGTTTGGATTAACCAATGCTCTGGCCACCTTTCAGTCCTGCATGAACCACATCTTCAACAAGCAACTGCGTAAGTTCCTATTGGTATTCTTCGATGACATACTCATCTACATCAATACTTGGAAGGAACATATGGGGCATTTGGATGAAGTATTGGGGATTATGGAATCACAATCATTGTATGCCAAAAGGTCCAAATGTGAATTTGGAATGACCGAGGTCCTGTACTTGGGTCACGTCATCAACGCCCATGGGGTACAAGTTCACTAGGAGAAGATTCAGGCCATTTTGGATTGGCCTCCACCCAAGACTCTCTCGGAGCTGCGCGGATTTTTTGGTTTGTGCAGTTATTATAGAAGGTTTGTGAAAGGATTTTTACAGCTTGGGGCACCACTGATAGATCTGACAAAGAAAGGATCCTTCCATTGGGATGCGCAGGCGCAACAAACCTTTGACAAATTAAAAGAAATTATGAGTACGTGTTTGGTTCTAGCACTACCAGACTTCACTCGCCCTTTCATCCTCGAGTGTGATGCCTCGGGTGAAGGCATTGGAGTGGTGTTGATGCAAGACCGTCACCCCATTGCGTTCGAGAGCCGGAAGCTCTCGGGAGTTGAGCGATTATATTCCATCTACGACAAGGAGATGCTTGCCATCATACACGCATTGACGAAGTTTCGGCAATACCTCGTCGGAGCAAAGTTTGTTGTGCGAACGGACCACAACAGCTTGCGATACTTCTTGGAGCATTGGGATCTGAATGAACGACAACAGAAATGGGTGAGCAAAGTCCATGCATTTGATTTTGACATTGAATATGTGAAGGGAAAGAATAACATGGTCGCTGATGCCCTGTCAAGAAGGCCTGCCATATGTTCTTTATCTCAGATTTCGGCGGACTGGAAGGAATACCTGTTGGTTGAATACTCTAAGAACACTTTTGTCTGCGAACTGATGGATGGTCAAGTGCAGGATGACCGATACAAGGTGGTTGACGACATCATTTTTTACAAGGATAGAATTTATCTGGTACTCGAATCCAAAATGAAGGAAAAGGTTCTGAAGGAATTGCATGACTCTCCCTTGGTTGGACACCTGGGATACTTGAAAACCTACAGACAGATCTGTGAAAGGTTTTCCTGGAAGGGGCTTAAGGACGACGTCCTGCAGTATGTACGGGAATGCTCCCCCTGTCAGCAGAACAAATCTGAGCATAACCTACCCGCCGAACTGCTGCAACCACTGCCAATTCCCGACCAGAAATGGGATAGCATCTCAATGGATTTCATTATGGGACTACCCAGAGTGCAAGGAAAGGATTGCATTTTTGTCATAGTTGACCGATTGACCAAGTATGCACATTTTTTTTCCATCCCCATAGGATATCGAGCAGTCCAAGTAGTCGAGTTGTTCTTCCGTGAGGTGTTTCGCCTACATGGTTTACCGCGAAACATAGTCAGTGACAGGGATAGCCGTTTTTTGAGTACCTTCTGGATGGAGTTATTTCAGTTGGTCGGAACCGAGCTGTCGCCCAGCACGAGCTACCATCTGCAGACAGACGAACAGATCGAGATTGTGAACAAATGGCTGGAGGGTTATCTCAGGAACTACGTCTCAACACAACAAAAGGCTTGGGTTCGCTGGTTACCTGTTACAACACCACTTATCACATGTCAATAGGCATGCCACCTTTCAAAGCACTATACGATTATGAACCATCTTCATTTGTTGACCTGGCATTGGGCGACAGTCGTGCACTGATGGCCAAAGATTGGCTTCAGGAGAGTTTAGACATCCTGGCGTCTCTCAAAGACAACCTACAGAGGGCTCAAAACCAGCAAAAGATGTATGCTGACCGACATCGGATTAAGCGGAATTTTGAGGTTGGTGATCTGGTTTACCTTCGACTTCAACCATACAAACAATCCTCCTTGAAGACAAGTGGTAAGGAGAAGTTGAAGCCACATTTCTATGGACCCGACAGGGTGGTTCAGAGAGTGGTTGAAGTTGCCTACGAATTGGAGCTTCCTGAGGGGAGTCGGATTCACAATGTTTTTCACGTATCATGTTTGAAGAAGGCCGTCAAACAACGCGTCACAGTGTCCAGGGATTTGCCACCCATCGACAAAGAAGGGAAACTAATTCTGGAGCCGGCGGAGATCGTCGATGTCAGAGAAAAGAGGTTGAGAACACGCACAGTCAAAGAGTTCCTTATACGCTGGAAGAATCTTCCCATCGAGGATGCCACCAGGAAGGCAAGCAAATTCTTAAACATCCAAGTTTGCAATTGCTTGAGGGCAAGCAATTTTTGGCTAGGGAGGACTGTGATGTCCCCAATATAATTAAATAATAAATCTAATTATTTTGTTGTAAGGCCCCAAATTTAATAACAAATCTTTCGGGCCCTTTTATTTAATTAGATTTGACAAGTTTTGGTTGGTCATGTCGGCCCGTTTGTAACCCTTCGGGAAGTCTCTCGGAGCCCATATATATGGCCGTGTTAGTCATTGTTGTAGGTATGCAAATTTTTGGTATCTTTTCTCTATTGTGCGAATTCCTGTTGGAGTTCAGTTATCTGCCATTTCGGAGGTGAAAGACCCTCCCTATTTGGTATTGTGCAGTTTCGGTGAGGTTCACCCCTCACCCTATTCTGTCATTGTACTCATTTCAGATCTGGCAAATCTTGAATTTTATCATTGTTTACCTTGTTGCGTCTCTATTAATCTAGTTTACATCCATAAGGACGACTCCAATTATTCAGAATCCATTACTCCGGAAGATTACCACACAACCGCTGAAGCTCATCGTACCATTGCATCTTTACAGTCACACACTGTACTACCACCCCTCCTCTTCTCACCACCGTACAGCCTCCTTTGGCCACACCGTACACCACCTCCACCATTGTACGGCCTCCTTGTGCTCCACCGTACAGCCTGTTTGACCTCACAGTACGGCCCCTCCCTCACTCTCCTGTACGACACTTACACCGTACAAACACTCCTTCCTCTCCACCGTACGACTCACCTTCACCGTATGGTCACTCAACCTCACACCACCATACGACCACTTCACCGTACGGCAGCCCCCTCCATTCCACTTCGTACGACCTTGCTGGTGCACCACCGTACGACTAGTTGTTGAATAGTCTGGGAACATTACAGTGTCCATCTTGCCTTATTAATATTTCACTTTATAAAGTATTTCTCCTCAACAATAAATCACCCAATATATAATTAAGGAAATGACTTAGATATCAATATAACTTAAGCAATCCCTTTAAAATAAATCGTCCAACCTTTTCCTTAAGTTATAATTTAATTTAAAACACCATTTTTCATCAAATATTGAACCTGCCAAAACAAGCTCCAAGGATATGGGGAAACAAGTTGAGAGAATTGTCCTGCTAGAAATAGTCATTGAACTGAGTTGAAGAATCCCTGCCAAGAATAGCACCAAAAAATGTTGGAAGACCAACTGCTCAAACCGTCCTGCTGGAAATAGTCATCTAAACCGGCCTGCTGACATCCTGCTAAAAATAGTACTTACTAAAAATAGCATACTGCTAAAAATAGTAAGTGTTTCCAAAGTGATTTTAACCACATTCTAAGCAGTTGTCGCACTTACTAAAAATAGTAAGTCTGGAAAAAGTCACCTGATGCAGATGAATGTCGAACCATCTTGAAGCTCTTTGAAAACCCAGAAGGAATCCAGAATCCAAAATGTCAAACTCCCACATACACCCCCTGAAAACACTAAAGAATCCTCCTAGAATATGGGAAATCCTAATTTCTGCTCTCGACTAGCCTCCGAAATAGGCTAATGGCCAACTGAACTAATCAGTGGGGAGAAGGGCACATTACATATTCTTAAGTGAAGTTCATTGCCTTAATCTCGATTATTATCATTGTTATAATAAATATATATTACTTTTTCCATAGAAATAGTTTCGATAAATTATAACTTAGAATACTTAACTATAAACACATATGAACATGAAAGAACACACACATGAGACAACGGATATGATATGAAAAATCCAAGAAGGGAAAAACCACAGAGAATGTTAGTTCTCAATATTGTTAAATTTAGTTGTGAAGCCACCCAAGATCAATGTGACTGAAGGAAAGCAACACAAGAATCCAAGAGCTAAATAAAACTCAACACTCTCTTAGCACTGAACTAGACTCACAATCTGAGCTAGTGTTTTGATACTCAGTGCTTCGCATAGGGAGAGGTGAAGGCTTGTTTATATAGAAAAATATGGGCATATAAAACCAAGAGGAATAATAACTCTCTGTAGCCCAAAATAGGAGGGAGTTTTACCTGCTTGGTAAATGCCAAGCACATGGTTATGCCAACTCAGGCAAAGACAAGAAATGATTATGGGGAGGTGGCAAATAAATCCAAAAGAGGGTGTGACATTCAACTACCCAAATGTGGGTGTGAGTGACACATGTGAATGTAGGATTATGCCACTTGTCCTCATTCTAACCATTCTAATATAACCTAAGCAAGCTTAATAATGTTTAGAAAAAATAATTATTCCCTAACATAAGAGAAAATAAAACCTACACTAACACCCCCCCTTAAGCGTAGCTTAGGTGGGTGAAAACACACAAAGATGGGTCCCGGCTACAAGGCCATGTTAGGTACCCATGTACAAAACAATCTCTCACAAATGGAGTAAAGGAGAAAACCCAGTGGGACAAAACTCCTCCCCAAAAGAGAGAAAATCCTGCTAATTTAGAACAATGGCAAATTTGTCTCCACTAACATGTTTTGTAGAAGCTCTCGAATTTGAAAAACTGCCTGCTTATTTAGAGTGCCTGCCAAATATTGGTTACATTGCCAAAATACCTCACCAATTTGAATACTTTCAAATTTGTTTGAACCACCAAATAAATAAAATAGAACCCCTCCAAATTTAGGGTACTCCCCAAATTAACCACTAAATTTAGTGGGAAAAACCTCATATGTGCAAAGAGGCCAAGGTGTGAGATACAATAGAGGGCATGGGTTTGAAAATGTGCAGACCCGTTGTAAAGGGTGCGAGCTCATATGGCGCGAGAGCACAAAGCAAGGCATGAGATCAAAGCACGTAATAGTGGCTTCCAAGGACCAACGTACCAGGCATAGGTCAGCGGTCTTGTGGACGGTATGTGGCACGAGGCATACAATGTAAAGCAAGGCACATTGAACAATGCACAAGCAACAACCTTCAATGCAAGGGGGCGCGAAACCCAAGGAGCCTGTGCACTGCCCAAGGTGGGGCACAGGACCTCTGTGGGTACCTCGCGGTACTCTGTAGGTACAGAGGGCCCAACAGGGACAATGTACCCTGTCGCGTACCTTAAAAAATTTGTTTGTTATTTTTATTTTTATTTTTTAAATTTTTTTTTGATTTTTCAAAATTTTTACAAGAGTTTAAAATAAACTTTTTCCATAAAAATTCTGCAATGTTTGAAATATATATATATATATATATATATATATTTTATTAGAAAATGTAATAATTTAAAATTTGGTAGGTTCATAGGGCTCATCAACTAAGAAAATTTTGCTTCAAATTTGACTATGTCCAAAAAAGATGAATTGATTGTCAATCTTAGCAGTTTTGGGCCTTCTGGATGCGATGGCGCTATCTGTTTGGCCTCAAAATGTTCCGAAAAATCAGCTACTCTCCAGATTAGCTAATGAAAGCTCTGCTTCACACCTTCATCAATTTTGTATCTGGTGTTCGATCTGGACGAAACAAAAGGCAAATTTGAGTTTCTTGGCTGCTCTGAACTCAATGGTGAGCTTAGATTTGCTCCAGGAAGCTCCAAAACACCTGCACTGATAAACAAGAAACATGACCACCCCAGAAGCTACAATTCCTTGAAGTTTTTCTGACTCTTCAAAAACATCATCGGATGCAACAAAAATCATACTATGCTTTCAAGAATGAAATGATTCTAGATTCTAAAAGAATGCTAACTCACAACTCACAACTTGCTCTGATACTATGTTAAATTTAGCTGTGAAGCCACCCCAGATCAATGTGACTGAAGGAAAGCAAGACAAGAATCCAAGAGCTGAACAAAACTCAGCACTCTCCTAGCATTGAACTGGTCTCACAATTTGAGCTAGTGTTTTGATACTCAGTGCTTCTCATAGGGAGAGGTGAGGGCTTGTTTATAAAGAAAAAATGGTTATATAAAACCAAAAGGAATAATAACTCCCTGTAGCTCAAAATAGGAGGGAGTTTTACGTAGTTGGTAAATGCCAAGTACATGGTTATGCCAACTCAGGTAAAGACAAGAAATGGTTATGGGGAGGTG
Source organism: Cryptomeria japonica (assembly GCF_030272615.1). Classification (NCBI taxonomy): domain Eukaryota; kingdom Viridiplantae; phylum Streptophyta; class Pinopsida; order Cupressales; family Cupressaceae; genus Cryptomeria; species Cryptomeria japonica. Next base: position 32,352,491 of record NC_081409.1, on the reverse strand, counting down.
GAAAATAAATCCAAAAGAGGGTGTGAACCTAAGCAAGCTTGATAATGTGTAGGAAAAATAATTATTTTCTAACATAAGAGAAAATAAACCCTATACTAACAAATATGAAAAACACATGTTAGGGTGACATCGATTAAGGTGATTTTTATAAGGCTCACTTCCAGAATGCTCACTATAGGTGGGCTCACTGCTTGGCTAAAACTGCTAGAGAAATGAGGGCTCACTGTCGGTAGGAAGAAAGAAAGAATCCACCACAAGGGCACAACTATCACACTACTGCAATGCCAAAAGAAACCTTAGGCTCGTTACCACCAGTAGCAAACAACATCAGCATACAACCATACTGATCAATCACTTCACATTAGCAAAGATAGATCTTCCTTTTACAATCAACTTCTTTCTACGAATCCTTTATTTTTATTTCATTACAACCATTCTTTATATATAGGTCTTCAAAATAGAATTTTCCAAGTCGACCAAGGAGACAATTAAATATAATTCAAAATAGGTCTTCACTAAGCATTCCCATGGTGGAAAGTAATGAGAAGTGGACCTCTCCACAATGCAATAACACGCTATCCAAATGCCGCAATCCCCAGACCAAAAGATAGAGCATTCGGGGTTAACTGGACCAAGAAAGAACATAGCCAAAAACACATTTTCGGAGCACACCAACATGTGCCGAACTAGAATAACAAAGATACATGCATGACTATCATAAATCAAAAAATGCAATAGGAGAATTGGAAATGCGGAACAATGCGGAACTCTGCCAAACAATCATTATCATCACTGCATAGACTTCTGGAGCACACCATTCGAACCACCAAAACATGAGAGTAGAATCTCAAGGCAATAGCCAACATGTCACCACATCATGAGAATATCTGCAACAAATCTGAAATGCAAAGCAAAACCAAAATACTGGAACATAGAATCAGTACGTTGATGTCAATGACAACCATACTAATACATCAAGCAACTTCACATTTGCAACACATACTTCTTATGATCATAGTGATACCTCTTGTGCATGAAGCACATGTACAAGTATATATTTCTCCTCTTAGTGATTTTCAGGCTTTTACTTTCTTTTCCAGATTTTTGTAGGTTATTTCTTTTGTTTAGGAAGAGCATCCACTTTCTTACTCTATCTAGGTGGTTTTGCAAAACCACTCCTACAAAACTAGGTAATATCACCAAGGTTGTTGCATCTATAACATATGAAATCGTAATCCAATAAAGACGCACATGAATTGTAATTCCTACTTGGGAACCCATAAGAAATTCTATTCCAACCAAACTTTCTTGCATATTTTCTACAATCTCTTGCTCTATGACCAAAATTATTATAAGTGAAACAATAGCCAATAAAGGAATTATGGAACCCGGTTATATGTGGCTATCTTTCATGAAAAGGCCTTCTAAAGTTGTCCTTGTATGCCTTTGAAGGTGGATTGTTCTTTTGTGGGACTATATCCTTCTCTTTTCTATTGTTGTCCTTGGTGGAATTCTTAAGAGACTTGATGTAGCTCTTTGCCTTTTCTTCATCTTCCTTTTGTGGTGGATCTGCAACAATAGAACTGGTAGCCTCTATTGATTTCTTTTTATCTTCATCAAAATCAAGTCCGATCTTAATAAATGGTGGTCTTTGTGAATTGATGAGTTCATCTATTTTTTCGGCACTTTTATGAATATTTAAGTATTGATTCAATTGTTCCATTGATTTGTCCAATTCCTTCCTTAAGTAGACAACTTCAAGCTCTAGTTTATCACATTCTGATTCCTTTGCCTTGAACTGATCTTTCATGACTTCCTCAATTTGCTTGGCCTCTTCTAGTTGAACTTTTAGGTCTTCACTAATTTTGTTTGATTTTTCTAGGGCTTCATAAACTTATTGAATTTGTATCTTGTGTTTTGTGATCCTCTTCTTTAGTTTCTCATTTTGTTTGTATGCATAGTGAAGTTCTTCCTCAAGATCTACTTCCTCTTCTTCATTGCACACCTCATGTAGTTCTTCTTCTTCTTCTTCATATGTGTTGGATCCTTCTTTGAGCTTTCCATCAAAATGGGCTTCCTTTTCATTTGATTCATTGTTCAAGCTATGACTTGGAATATTTTCTTTTAACTCTATTTCAAGATTCTCTTCCCTTTTATCTTCTCCTTTCTTTCACTCAAAAGATCATCTCCATTTGTCACAACATCATTTTCTATTGTCATGTGTATTCCAAGTGCCACCTCATCACATATACTAGCTTCTATGTTATCACTTGTATTTGGTTCTATGATATCAATACAATCAATACTGCATATAGAATGGGTTTCTCTTTCAAACAATTCATTATCTATTACTTGATTCCTTGTACTTGAAGCTTTTTTATTAATACTCTTTTTGTATTTCCTTTTCCATTATTTCCTTTTGTTTTTCCCATATGTGCTCACAAAATCTACTTTGAAGTGGTTATGCTCTATAAAAGGAATCTACTCTGATACCAATTCAAGAGCACTAAAGATTTTACTCTCTTATATCTTATTACCTTCATGAAAGGATGCAACTCTTTAGATAGATACAATCATTTGAATGATGATGCGTTTTACTATCAAACCTGCATATGAACTTAATTACCACCTTTACTCTCTTAACATATATTCTTCATAAATATTTTTCTTTAATTCCTCACACTCACTCAAGTGATTTGGATCTTCTTTAAATACCTTCAAAATATGTCTTATGTCTAAAAGACATGCCTTTTTATATATCTCCACACCCAACACACTTTTTCCACTCTCTAAATATATTCTTTTATTTTACTCACACATACTTCTCTACTCTATTTATATATAATATTTCCTTTACCACATGCTCAAATGATTTTCATACTTAAATTATATCTTTCTCATAAGAGGTGTGAGTTCTTTCCAGAGAGTCGCCCCTTAAAACAAATCAAACTTTATTTACTAATCTCTAAACAAATCGCTGTCGTAACTATTCATTAACTTCTCTTTCCACATATTTTTATATCTAATTTCTGCATTTATTTACTTCTAAGTAACCTATTCATGTTTTGAACGTGTAGTGGCAGGCTTGCCCATTCCTTGCATTGCTTTGGGTATGTGTTCAGGAGCAACATTCATCTTCTGAATTTTCTAATACTATTTGTAATATTGTTCTTTTAAAGTGACAGTCTTGAGTGCAGTTCATTCCCTTCATTTCCATTAAATTATCACCGCTACCAATATCTCCTAAAAAGGAATGCATTGAGATCATTCTCTGAAAAAGCCTTGCTGTTATCATTTTAACTGCAAATGATATAGTTCTTGAGTTATTTTGTAGCCTGATATATTTCCTTTCTTGTTCTTTTATAGCAGCCTCGGGTTGCTGCATAAAAACACATCTTATATGGAGCCATATGGAGTGAATTTCAAAACTTTCCTTCCTTTATATAACATGGACATAATACATATTTGAACTGTGGAATTTTTTATTGATAAGAGAATCATTGCTTTCCTCTCAACAAATCTTCTCTTTCTCTAATATTCCCTGAAGTTTCATTCTTATTCACTGTCTTTCCAACGCAAGTTTATAGAGTGTGCTCATTCATGTCAGCCCAAGAGGTTCAACATTGTTTAAATCAAAACAAAACTCATCCTTTTACATTAATGATCGTAAACCTACAATCTGTCTATCATTTTGACATCAATGATAATTCACCCTTTGACATCAACAACAAACTTCAATGGTCTTGCTTTCCCATCTTGACATCAATTACAAACAATTCCACAATTAAAAGTATATTAAGAGGAAGCTTAATAAAGCTTAATATAATAAAACATTGACTTTTATAAGGTTCTAAGCCTATAATAAACCCACTTTTCATTTTTTAATCATTTATTTTAGGAAGGTTCTAACAAGAATGTAATACAAGACCCTTCTTCACAATTTACATAGACAGGTTTCTAACAAGAATGTAATACAAGACCCTTCTTCACAATTTACATGCGAGCTTGGAAGCTTTTTATTGGAAGCAAAGCCTATGTCTTAATAAGGCTCACTATCTTGTGTAAACTCTACGAACAATAGGGGCATTGTTGTAACTATTTGTGTTGTCTAGGTGAAGATCAATAAAATCCCTCATCTACTTATAAATATTAGAAGTATATAAAGAGAAAGCTTAATGTTATAAGACCTCAACTTTTACAAGCTTCTAAGCCTATTATAACCCCACAATTTATTTTTTAATCATTTATTTTAACATGGGTTGAGTATGTAATACAAAACCCTTCATTGTTTACACAAGTTCTTATCTACAATTTTATTTTATACATATTTGTAGAAAATCATTACTATTTACTTTATTTTTATATAAAATATTTTTAAAAAAATCTATGAGCTTTAATAGGTATGCCATATCTTGTCAAGTGCAAGCCTCTAATTTTCTATTGTAATTGTTTATTTTGTGGAAAATAAGTATTTTTAAGAATTAGTATAATAATAATATAAATTATATCATTGCAATGGTGAAATTGCATGTCATGCCTATTTTCATTTAGTCACATGTCTCTATCAATGGAATGCCTTGTACAATAACATATCAAAAAAAAATGCATCCTTGTGCAAATTTTGGTTCATTCTCCTATGCTCTTTCTCATTCCTAATTAGATGTTCTCCCAGGCTTGGTTCCATCTTGTTGTTAGGTGCATATATTCCCAACAAGTGGTAATTATTGGGCTTACTATTGCGCCTTATGATCTAGACATTCATTCCTTGACTAGTTATTAATGTTTTCATATTAGGTCAATCTCATGGGCGTGGGCTTGATTTTGAACCAAAATTTCAAACTCTGGCTCTTAACTATTTCTTTTTTGCCATTAACCAACATGGTACACATTTCACATTGTTTGTTGACATGTCTTGATTTTTAAAGACATTTAATGTGCATTCATTGGACATCAAGGTACCATCATCTCATATCCAATAATCATTCCCATATTATTTTTGGAACACTTAAAGTTGTTTGATTAAAGGGAATCTAAAATTGCGTAATGATTCTAGAGAATCTTCATGTTTGAAGATTGTCCTCCTCAATTGTTTCCATAATCATAAAGTCAATCCCATCAAAGGGGTCAACCTAGGAGAACATGACCCTTATAATTGTCTTGGGTTTTCCTAAACACTGTCAATCCTTGACATTCAATGAAGAGTAGAGCATTAGGCGAATCAGAAAGTAGGTGCAAATATTTAACAACATTTGATATGTGGGTTACAATATAGATACACCGGGAAAATTAATATAAATATGTGGACTTTGACCTATAAAAAACTTTTGGCATTGTTATGATTTCCAAGCAAAATATATATAGCGGAACCATTTTAATTCTCAAAACATGTGAAGTTATAATAATCTAATTTGGTTGCTACCATTTTTATCTTGATAACAAACATTCACATCACATTTTAAATACTTATCTCATCCAACCAAGCAACTTTATTTGTTGATACTAATCAATGAAGATAAACACACATGAACAATATGTTTATTTCATTTAGTAAAGAATGCTACAAGAAATTCATTTTACATGGACATAAAAGAACATCATGTTTCATAGGTCATTATGTTTACAATTTCTAGAAGCATGTGCATGCTAATAGATGATAACCATGGCATGGATCTGTTATCACTGTTTAAAAAATGGGTTTTCTTTTCCCATAATTGGCTAAGTTTTTGAAAATTTTGAGTCAGACACACTATCAACTGCTTCAAGTCTGTGTCGGGTCTTAAGGGTTTAGGGTTTTAATTTTAAATCGTTCAATGTTTGATCGAAAAAAAACCTTTGGTTTCTTTTCCTCCGTTACTTTATCCACTTAAGTAATGGGTCTTGGGGTCGTAAGAGGTGTCCCCCCATGTCATTTGCCTAGGCGGTTATTGAATTAATTGTAAAAATCTATGCCTTATGTCTTTTGTTCCTAATGTTGTCGGGCCTAGTAAGTTGTACGCAACTCTCAGATGGATCTATGGTTTTCGCTATTTCGTTAGGTGAAGTTGCACGTGGTTTAAGACTCGCGAAATGGCGAAAGGGAAAAGTGTGTTCAATGGCGCATTTGGTCCGGGTTAAAAGGGCTTCATCTCGTTCAAAATCTAACGGCCGACGTTATTTCGCAGCTGAAACTTGCAAGTGAAATACCTTTTGCGAAATGGCGAAAGCGTTTGGTGGGACCCTGCAGCAATGACTTTCCAAGCGACTAAAAGGTGATCAAGTCCAATCTGATCCGACGGTTCGCGCTGTTTCGTGGCTGATAGATGCTCGAAGGTTACGCCCTGCGAAATGGCGAAAAGGTTTTTCGGTCTGCGAAAAAGGGAGTTTCTATAAGAGCATAATAGATGCACAAGTCTCATTTGATCTGACGGTTAGTGCAGCTTCACAGGAGGAAGATGCTAGACAGTTAGCTTTCACAAAGTAGCGAAATGACATGGCACTCCAAGCAGGCAGTCCAGTTGGTCGAGATGGCGAGTAAGATGATAGCACGTGGCAGAAGATCAAAATAGTCAGCAAGTTGGATCTAACGATTAAAAGGTGGGTCCTAGAGGTGAGTCATGCCGCGGGTTAAGAAGTGACCTGGTAGATGCAGGTGGCAAAGAGTAAGATGGAATCCGATGTGTACTCTCAATGAATAAAAGGTGAACATGTCAATTTAAAGGTGACTAGATGCCAGGTGGATGGAGTTGAGTCAGAGGGCCCACGTTTGCCGAATTCAGTTAAGTTGTTAAGCATCGAGCAAGTCAAATATAATCTAACGGCTCGCGTGAAATCGCAATGGTAAAGTGCTCGTGTTTTATGCCCTGCGAAACAGCGAAAAGGTTTTTGGGTCCCGAAGACAGATAGAGCATGAAGTTAAAAGGGGATCAACTCCGTTTTGATCCAAGGGCTCGTGTTGTTTCGTGGCTGCGAACCAACCGAAGGATATGCTTCGCGAAATGGCGAAAGGAGGAGAAGATTCGTCCAGGTGTAATGCTAGATGGTGACGTGTTGATTGACACGTGGTTTCAGAAGAAATTGAAGGCTCGCCAAGGTGTAACCGATGGTTATAAGGGAAAGACACGTGGCTGACGTTGAACTAAACTCGAAGAGTTTTCCAAAGCTAATGGTTGACTACCACCTGGTATTCAGTAACCAATGACAGAGTGGCGTAAGTAAAGCAAGCATAAGGGTCTCCCTTAAAGGATGAGCATCTCCGATTTGATCCAACGCTTCGCGTTGTTTTGTGGCCCAAAGTTGAAAGAAGGTTAAGCTATGCGAAATAGCGAAAGACCGCTAGCTGTCAAGATAGAGGCGCGGTTAATGGAGAGGCTGACGGTCTCAATAAGAGTTAAACGCTAAGCAGTTAAAGTTCCATCCAATGCCTGGCGCAGCTTCGTGAAAGAAAAGTGCTCGGAGGATAAAGCCCGCGAAATGGCGAAAAGGAGGTGGGGCTCGGTGATAAGGCAAAGCTGTTAAGTCGATGTAAAGACCGATCAAGTTTCATTTGATCGGACAGTTGGCGTGATTTCGTTTAACGAAATTGCCCGAAGGTTATGCTTTGCGAAAGAGCGAAAGAGCGAAGAGGAAAAATGTGCAGGTGTGTTGTGACCCGTTGGAGCGAAAAATTTGAATTCTCTCATGAATTCAATATTGAAGGGACGACCGAAGTATGCGGTATCAATGTCGCAGTTAAGAGCCTGAGTACCATATATGATCTCCTATCGATTGAGTGAAGGTATCATTCCAAAGAATTGTTGCAGATGAGCGGTTGCAGAGCTATTTTCTTCAAATACAGAGCAAATTCATTCAGTTTCAGAGCAGATTCCTTCAAGCTAAAAACAGGTTTTCTTGCACTCTTGTTTGGCAATTTCTTATTAGTGTGTTTTAATTAAGGTCTTGATTTGTCACAGAACCAGTTGGGGAAAATAGTTTAATTGCTTGCATATTTTAAGATGACACCTAAGAGAGAGTTCTCAGGGAAAGTTAATTACCAGGAAAGGGTCATTTGTGATGATTTTCTCGAACAGTTGACATTGTCAACTAATCAAGCATCGAAAGTGAAAGAATTAGTGCCAAGAGCTCCTCATTTGAAAATAGGAGAAGAGTTATATGATAAGGGCAATTGGTTGAGAGATCCACAGGTTGGGTTGTCTGGGTTGGGGTTGTTCAAAGTTGGATTTGGCATGAGAAATTCCCCAGCCCCGCAAAATAGCATCTGGGAGTTAGATGTGGGAAAATTGGTAGTTCCAAGAGTATTCATGGATATGGATCTCTTGACTCAGATTGCGCACAACTATGATCCAGTCACAAGGAGCATTAGGGATATTCAGAAGTGCTTTTGGGCTTAATGAGTTTACTAATTTTCTAGAACTTATCAATTTCAAATCACTAGCTCAAGTATACAGTGCACAGAGGAACCACCTTAGAAATGGGCCTCTTAAGGAATTTTTTGTGAAGATAGGTGGGTTGACAGTTGTAGGACCCACCACTGAAGAGCCCTTCTCATTGAATCTGTTCACCCTTAGGGCTAAGGGATTGTACTGGTCACTTTGCCAGATCTTAGGAGAGGATGCTGAGGCAAATATGCCCAATCATTACATGCTAATGATTGTTTAGATTTTGAATCCTTCTCTTGCAGTAACCTTTGATTATGCTTCTTTTATTACTGATGCTATCCATGGAGGGTTGATGGGAATAAAGAATGGGAAGGTTGATAGGCCTTTTGGATGGTATTCCCTCCTCATGCATCTATTTTTATTCAAAGGTGGTGATTATTTTGCAAGTGGAATCGACCTTATAAAAGAGAAAGATGGAGAAAAGATGTCAGTGCAATTATGGAGTATAGTGTTGTCATGGGACATAAATGATGCTAGTTTCTTAAAATTTGATAAGTGTTTTGCATCAAAGATTAGGACTCTCCTCTGTTCAGAAAATCTAAGAATCCCCAAAGTTCTTTTGAAATTTATTAGACCAAAAGAATTTGCAGAAAATATAAAAATTGTCCATAATTGGGGTGATATTTACTTGTACCCTGTCTCCACAGTTTTCAGAGTATTTGGTTTCAGAGGCACTCCATTTTTATTGCCCTATCAGACCCCTTTCAAAGTAGGAATTGCAGAAATCCTCAGACAAATTGGTAGTGTGCAAGAAGCAGAGCTAACAGGCAAGGGTAAAGTGACTATTTTCCCTATGGTTACCATAGCCCACCAATTTGTAATAACCAAGGGAGGTTGGAATTGTTTTGAGGATTTTCTTAAACCTTATTATTTGTCAACTGCAGTGGCCAGGTGTGCCGATCCTAAAGATTTCTTTAATGACATGTTTAGAAAGAGAGCAGTGTGCAGAGGTAGACCCCATCAGTTCCAGTTTCCTGAAGACCTCATTAGAAATGAGTTTGATCTAGATGAGCAGGAGCTGAGGAAGGAAAAATGGGTGGCTTATAAAAAGGCCTTAGATTTTGTACATCAGTTTGATACCAGCTATGACCCATTGTCTATCTTTTTCCCTTTTGAGGAGAAATAAAATTCCTAATTCTTTGCTTTGAGGATGTAATGCAGACTCTGAAAGAAAAGAGGGAGGTTGTGGTTAAAAACAACCCTGAAAAGGCAAGAATGGTTCTAAGTAGGTCTGCCCCCACTAGAGCAATCCCTCCTGGTGACTATACGTTGCATAAGAAGTCTAATTATATTGTGTTGATGCCTACAACAGGGGAGCCCTCTACCTCTAAAGGAAAGAGGAAGATACAAGATTTCATTGACATCCAAGAGAGCCCAAAGAAGCAGAGAGTAGGAAAAGAAATACAATCTGATACACCTCTGTATTCTCCATCTCAATCCCCCATTCATATAGGAGATGAACAGGCAGTAGGTGAGCAGCTGATACAGTTAGGTAGCCTGGGAGAAATAGCCTACACATATGATGAAGTAGAAGAAGGAATGCCAGAAGAGCCCCTTGCCGCTGAGATGAACATCACTACCAATGAGTTTAAGGGCCAGGAATGGGATCCTGAGATCAAACAAGCCAGTGAGGACTTCTTGGCTGACAATAACTTTGTTACATCAGGAGCATTCATGCAATTTGTATGGAAGCAGAACATTGGCAAATACAATGCAAGATGTGAGAAGAGAAAAGGTGAGCAACCTCATAAAGATCTAGTTGTGGTTGAGGAGGAAATAAGGCAAGAAATGATGGATGAGTTTAAGACCATCACTCCTGAGCAAGGAAGAGATATGGTGGCACAAGCTGGAGTACTCATTCTCCCTGAGTGGGACATAGCGGATGTCTTGGTATTGGAGGTAATGAGAAAAGAAACTAAACCCATGGAGGGAATCACTTTTAGCAAAGACAATGCTGCATTGGTCATGTGGTCCCTCAAAAGAGATGAAAATAGGAGAAATAAGGACACCCCAGGGTCAAGTTACGTTGGTGGAATGATAGTAAAAAGAGTGTAAAACACAGGGGTGGTGGAAGCTTCTAGCACTGTGCTAGAAACTGCAAAGTTTAGTGTTGCAGTAGCAGAAAGGGAAGCTAAGGAAAAAGCAGACCTCCAAGTCAAGTTGGAGACAATTTTGAAGGCTTACAACAATGCTAAGGAAGAGTTAAGGGGTAAAGATAGCATCATTGCTAAGCTGCAAAGCCAGTTGACAAGACAGTACCATCAAGGTGAGTCTTCAACACTGATGATCTCCTTTTCTCCTGCAAGACTTCCACCTACCAGCCCCATTATTGAGTTCCTACCATCTCCAACACTTTCTAGTTCTCAAATGATCGAGATCACTCCCCAAGAATTGGAGAATTTAAAACAGGCTCAGGCCTTGTATGCCAAGAAGTATGAAGAAAGAGTAAGGGCTACCATTTCAAGTTTTGCAAACACCATGAGTGCCTCACTATTATATACAACAACATAAGCAAGATTTTAGATATGTGGAATGAGCTTAATGGAGATAAGGCCATTTTGACACCTATTTTTGACAAGTGGAAGCCTAGAGAGCAGGATTTGGAGCTTATCTGTATATCTTATGATGAAGCAGGGGTTGATCCTATCATCAAATCCACTTGTGACATCACCAAGGACCTAGTAAAATTGGTAGAAGGGGTGGACAATGCTAACAGGAAGATCAATTTGTACAAAAAGGAGTACACTGATCAGGTTTTTGAATTGCTCCCAGGAGTTTTTGTTAGCCCAAATCAATTGATAAACAAGTTTGGCCTAAGGAATTAGAGGCCAAATTGTCAGCTAGAATAAAAGGAATTGTTTACTTAGATGATGCTTCTTTTTTTGTTGTAACAATTCAAGAGATAGAGAGAATCAAATCTCATTATGGTTTTCTCAATTCAGAGGTCAACAAGATGAGAAATTCATGGAAAAGGTTAACCAAGGTTAAAGCAAAAGTGATTAATTTCGCATGGCCAAATGATGATGTATACAACGCATGGACAAGAAAATATGCCATCCAGGATGTAGAGCAGTTAGAAGGCGCTCTTGAACAGTTAGAAGAGGTTGCAACCGGACAACAGGTAGAAGAAGCTGCAGAGGTCGAAAAGGAATTGTAACCGTTTTTGTAAAAGATCTTTGTAACTTCTTCTTGAGAAGAAATGATTGTAACAAATTCTCCTAGGAAAGTCCGAAGCTATATGCATCCATATTGTTATAAATGGATATCAGGACTAGTAGAAAAATGATCGCAAAGAATTGTAAGAAAATGCTGCAGAAATTTATCTGAGCTTTTCCAAGTTTTAATGGAGAATATTCGAAGGTTTCTTGTAATACTTTTTCAAAGAAAATATCAATATACAGACCATTGGTGTTGAGTAAAACTTTGTGCTGTCTTCATATGTGTTTGCATGTGTTTACTGTTTCATTCTAAATAATCTAGGGTTATTTCGTTTGAATAGGGGTTGTAAGGCAACTTTCAGTAGGTGTGTTTCTTAGCTTTTCTCTTTAGGAGGGAAATTAAATATGCGGGGATCACTTCTTCCAGTAAATTCCTTGTGAGATATTTTGAATCTTGATGAGCATAGTTTACTTTGGTATGCATAAATTCTTATATGTGTTAGGCATATATAGGGATCTATAGAAGCCAAACTAATGGGATACATATAGATATTTGACTGTGAGAGTGTTGTTTGAAACTTATATGACTCTGTGACCTTGGATAAGGCACTGGTACAGATCGAGGTTGTCTATTACATGTTTTGTAGGTCAAAATACTGAATATGAGTACAATTTTCATTCCTTTGATACAGTAAGTTTTAAGGTGATTAGATCCACTGGTTTTCTGGACTAGTTTGCTGTGGATTTATCTTTTTAAAGTGTGAATTTAGTTCACAAAGGTATATCTGCTTGGACTCTGAGTAGGTCCAAAGTGTAGAAGGTTAAATCAAACCTTGTCATATGTTGTCCTAAGAGTTTCCTTCCCTTTAATATCTCTTCTGCACAGAGTTATCATATTATTATAAGGATATTGAAGTGAATCAGATTTTGAAGACAACATGATCAACTCAAGTGTACATAATAGAGCAAGTTACACCAAAACTTATCTATGCATATGAGTTCCCCAAATAACAATATAATCCATTAAACAAAACAGTTAGAATATTTTATATGTATACTAAGTTTAAATGTAAATAACTTAAACAAATAGTGCCTCATTTTTAGTTGATCATTCCACTTGAATTGATAATCTATAAGTGTACATTAGTTCTTGGTTTGAGTGAAAATGTGCAAGACAAGCTTAATTGAGCAAAAAAGGGATTGCTACCCACCCCAACCAAGAAAACTCTAATGGCATGATGTGGAAGGGGTTCATTATGCCAATGTTCCAGTTAACTGGGTTTAAGACATACTTGTTATACATATGATAACCTTGTAATTTTAACAAAATATAATGGGATTTCATTATAGGCCTCCTATCCTAGAAAGTTGCATATATATAAACTCAACATTTAAAACACACACAACATTACAATCTCAATTAAAAATAAAAAGCACATCTTTCCTTTTTGGCTACCACTATTTGATCAACTAGACAAATCTTGATTTTTTTCCTTCACGTTTGCACCTTTTTTCATCTCGAGTATGCTTCCTTTCCTTCATTATCTATGTATGAAAAATTAGATAGAGCTTGGTTGATGGATGCTAGCATTGATTCTTGAAAATGTGTATTTACACCATTCTTCTTCATTGGATAACATAATAGGATGCTATTGCTTAAATGAATCCAAATTCTTAGATATATTTTTAAGCATACCTAAACTGACAAATTCTTTTTGTTTACTCTTCTACATCAAGATCTCTATGTTTTGATTTATTTCTACCTAGGAGATCTTACAATATTTGAGAATTTGGGAAGTGTAGGTGGATGCATCTTTATTACTCAATTTAGAGTTTCTTGTTCATCTACAACTAATTGCTTTCGACTTGCATTGTTACCTTTCATCATAGTTTCAATTGCTTTTGACGATGGCTTAGACATTGCCCTATAATTAGGAAAAGGGAAAATTGCACCCCTTGCCATAAAGTAGCTTGTTTTAGGGGGTAAAATTAATCATAATTAAATTAGATATATAAGAGCGAATCACAAACTCTAAACCAATTAAAATTAATTCCTAAATGACAATGAAATATAGATGCAAGAATTGAATAATTAAACTAATCAAACTCCCTATTCTGTATCATGGCTTCCATTGCTCTTCTCCAAATTGTGTGGTAGGTGGCTCTCAGGTGTTGCATTGAGATTCTTGCATTGTTTAGACAATTATTTTGAAGATAGTGATTCTAGATTCAAATTGAGAAATGAGGTTGAATTTATAGATTTTTGAGACAGATTGGGTGAGATTTGGAACTAAAGTGTTGATTGATAGTTTATTGATTTTGATTGATCAGTTAAGTGGATTGATTGATTTGTTAACAAGATTGATTGGAGACTCAATTGGCTGGCCAGTGGACTGAATTGATTAGGGAGATGACTGATTTGATTGATTAGTCAAAAAAAGGTGATTTGGAGTGAGAAGGGGAGATTGGAGAGTTAACTGAGTTATGATTACATAATTGATTTAATGAATCAGTTAGGATTTTCAACATGTGATGTAGGATTTTGAAATTGAAATTCATTTCATTTTGATTTGAATTTGAATTTTGAATTTTTAATGATGAAAATCAAATGCACATTCAGTTGAAATTTGATGAAATTCAAATTTGAGAAATTGGAATTAGATGAAATTGAGTGAAATTCAAATTTGGTGAAATTGGAGGAATTAAATTAATTAATTAAATAATTTAAATGAAATTATTTAATCATTAGAAATGAAATTAATTAAATAATTAAGATTATTTAATTAAGGAAATAAATTGTAATTAATTAAATAAATAATATTTAATTAATATTTGAAGAAAGGGTTAAATAATTAAGAAATAGAAATTGGAGAATTAATAGTGTAAAAAATGATGATTTGAATTAGTAAGTAGAATTAATTAGCTTAATTAAATAAATATTCAATTAATTAGACAAATAATTAGCGATGATGAATGAGATATTTTTAGGTGTCTACATTTGCCCCTCTTTGAGACGATGTCAGATCGATGTTATTTCAAAGAAAATGAAAAAAAATTCCGCTCTAGTATGCCTCGATGACACTTGGGTATAATGCACCCTTGAGAGATTGTTTGTGCATTGAAGGCATGAATGATCCTCTCGAAAGATGAAGAATGGTTAGATGTTGACATGAATGGGTTTAATTGGGTAGAAGAAATGTTTGGAGTGATTTGTAGATTGATTGATAAGATTGCTCAAATTGATAAGATTGATAGGATTGATCTGATAGAGATAAAGTCTGGTTTTAGGAAGGACACATCCTATATAAGATAAAAATTATCAAAATGTTTGGTTTCAAGAAGGATTCATCTTGTATAAGACAAAGATAGATGATCGCTTCTGGTTTCAGGAAGGACACATCCTATAAAAGACAATTGATAAGTGAAAGTTAGATGAGAGATGGAATATGATGAAAGTGAAGAATGATTAGTAAGAAGTAAAAAATATTAGAGAATAGAATTGATTGATGGATATTGTATACACCTAAAAATGGTCTGAAGATAATTAATTAAATAAGCAATTATTTAATTAATCCCTCTTCCTAATTTAATTGAATTCATTAGCAATTTGATTAAATTCTCCCATTCATCTACTTATTAATAAATCTAAGGATTTATTTAATAGGTTCATCTCAATGGTCCCCTTTGATTAATTAATCTAATTAATCCTCCCCCCATTTAATTCATTTCTTCTAATCCCCTGATTAATTAAAACAAATCAATTTATGAGTTGTTGAAAGTTAATTAACCTTTTCCTATTATTTGAATTTATAAATTCTAATTACCCATATGCCTCCTAACTTCTAGCCACCTAACCTAATCCATTCCACGTAATCCTGGATTTAACTAACCCTGTCCTATCTTGCACATCCTAACCTCCTTATCCTAACCTTCTATGGGTTGGATATCCTCTCCTTGAGACACGTGGCACTTTGGCCACATGTCTCCTCTCTTGGACACTTGCTCTCTTATGAGAAAGGCTCCTTGACACTTGTCACCACAGAGATGACAAGTGTCTCTCCCTCCAACCTCTTCTCCAACCTCCTCCAATTTGACCCTTGATATGTTCAGACTCAATCTTGATCATTGATTCCTACCACCTCACCCCTGGCATTGAAAATCCTATAAATATCCCTCATTTTGGAGCACAAAGGATCCCATCTTATATCATTTTAGGCATTGTTACTATAGGCATATCCATTTTAGCATATCATTTAAGCATTGTTATTGTAGGCAATTGCATCTTAGATCTAGCTTAATTTGATCATTTTCTAGCATAATTGTTCAATCATGTAGCTTAATCAATCTATATTCTAGCTTAATTGCATCATCATCTTAGCTTAATCATGCATATCATTAGCTTAATTAGACTCTTGGATCAATATAGCATAATCAATCTCATCTAGCTTGCATATCATAATCATTTCAAATCCTCCGTCTAGATGTAGTCAAGTCACTCGGATTGCTTATCCAGATCTGAGAGCAAATCCACACTCACATCTCTTAGGAGGCGATAGGTCGCTTTGTAATGGTTTATCTTTCATTTTATTTCAATTTGCTAACCATGCTTGTAATGATCTATTGAGTGTGTGTTCCAGCTACAGGTACCCTACTTCACACACACGACATTTTGGCACCCACCGTGGAGCAGGAAATCTAATTTCTTGGCCTCTATCATAATCAAATCTTCAATCTCATGGGTTTCTGGCCAGGTTTGTTTCAGAATTTTGTATGAGTACTTTTACAGTACCGTACGAGTTTCTTTGTGCACTCGTACGGGTATGTGAGAATACTCGTACGAGTTTCTGCTTCTGTGTTTTCAAACTAGATTACATTTTAGGGTTTTTATGCTTCAATTTGGCTATTACTAATGCTAACCCTAATCTGTTTGTGAGTTTTCTAGCAGCCTAACTGGTTTTTGCAAGACGATTGTCGAAGATTACGCTTGCCAAAGCTTCATTTCATCAAAACAATATGACTACTAACGTATTTGTTTTGCAGGTTTCCTAGAGGAGAACTCAACCAAACTTTGTGTCTTCTTAAAGTTTTCTTCTAGGCACACTTATTTTGCTAATGGTAAATGAACATCTTGTTTTCTATGTCTGAGAAGTTGTCTAAAAGGTAGGAGAGTATGCTCTTGTCCATTTGGACAATTAGAAATCCCAACCCTTGAAACGCTTCTATGTTTGAGATTTGATTACCTTTAGCGAGCCTGCCACAGTGGGAAAAAGTAATCACCCTGTGAGAACGACCCAAGTGAGAAAAGCTAGACCTAAGTTTTCTGACTCACTCTAAAAAATAGGCCTCTCGGGATTAAAGTCTCGGAGGATGGGATTATTTGAGTTTTCTCTTTTGAGATCTCTCATATCGTACATTTAGTAGGGCCTCACAGTCTCAATCACGCTTACGTGACTACTTGTTTCAGTACCTTGTTGGGCTACAGGCCTCAATCGCGCTTGCGCGACCGCAAGGGTTAATTCCAAATAGAAATCCTTACTACGAACCCTAAGAAAGAAGCTACCTGATTCACCTCTGAAAGGGGGATAATTTTTGTGCAAGAGAGATAGTAACTCTCCCAAGACACTTGCCATATCGTGCCCCCATTAGTGTTTGGAGTTGGATAATACGACGTTGAGAATCCATTGCGTGAGACTCAGTAGTTGTATTCTGATTAGCTATTGGGTGTGTACCTAAGTTTGCAAGCAAAGGTTTTCTCTCTCAGCCAACTTCCTTAGGAGTTAGCATGTTGTGTTTGAGGTCACTTATCATATCACGTGTTTGTTGTGTTTTCAACCTTAAAACATAAAATCAGACATTTAAAACTGGAAAACAGAATCAAAACATCAAACTTCATTGGTCAAAAATCTGTCAAAATAAAATTTGTCTCTGGTTTGTCCTCAGTCGTACGAGCTTTGTAGTTTGTCTTACGAAAAATCCAGTTTATCGTCGGGTTCTGTGGGAATTCACATACGAGTCAGTTTAGCAGAATCTTTTTTGTTATCTTTTGTTGTCTGGTTTTGTGGTAAGTGTCGTACGAGTTTAGGCCTTTGTCGTGTGAGATTTCTAGTTTATTGTATGGATCTGTCTAAATTGTCCTCTGGGCCTGTGTAAACTGTCGTACGAATTTCTCTCTCTGTCAATCCAGAGTTGCCTTCTTGCATGTCTTTTTCAGATCTGTCATGTTTGCTTGGTCAATTTACAGTGAGCATAAACACCTGATATTTGTCATTTTGTGCTTAGATTGTTTTCTTGATTAGCTTGGTCAAGTAATGTTCTGTCAAATTGGATTCTAGAACTAGACACCTAAGGATTTTCAAGTATTCACCTTCAACAAGTTCAAGATCTAAACATTTCAAAGTGCATTATCACCCTCTTTGATAAACCGATCACCCAAAACATAGTTTCTCATTGTTGGTATTTTGGTATGGTTTTGTCATTGATGTCAACACCTACTAAACACTTATCAACTTTGGCACTTTGGAGAATCAGCAACATTCATCGGCAAGCAAGTGACTCATGCACAGTCACCGATATTTGGTACACTAGCAAGATATAATGATCACCAACACTTGGAATGATATGGAAAACACTTGGTTATGTCAAAGACATTGTATGGACACTTTGTCCTGGAGTTTTGTTTATTGGTACATTAGCATTTGCATATTTGCTGTTACCGACAAATAGGTCTAGGGTTACACCAGCAGGTTTATCTTTTCCAGATCAACATGACACACTATGGAGATGATTAATTATTGTTGTAAATACATTAAGCCAACATGTTTAACTAGGTTATTGCATCGGATATTGTATTGTTTGTAAGATGTTTTTATTGTAATATCTTGTAGAGCCGACCTACTAAAATTGGTCTTAGGTTATGGTATAAATGTAAGATCTTATTTGTAAGATCAAGTGTGGAATGTGAAAAAGATAGTGTGAAGGTATATGCGAAAATAAACAGAGCTATACATGCAGACATCATTTGAAGATTGAAGGAGGGTTTTTGTGAAGACAATCAGAACTACACCGGTACTGAATCCAACATATGAAGATGCTATTTTGTGCAGTACATTCTTATTGGATTTAACCATCCAACTGTAATCAGTGCGACTCCCATTTTGTGATTGAGCAGTGAGCTCTAGACGCTTGACCTTTCTACATGTGCAGACCCCATTTATGTACATTTACTATCTGCAGTAGTATCATCTGATTGTGGGTAAGGTTTCCCACCGTGGTTTTTCCCCTTATAGGGTTTCCACGTACAAATATTGGTGTTATGTATTGTGGATGACTTTGTCTTTATGTTTCTTGCACTAATCCTTACCAATATAGCAATTAACTGTTAAATCTATCTACTGGCATATTAAACTAATTTACCAGTATTAAGCATTAAGTTGGTTAAGTTGTTTTTGGTTTGAATTTATTTGACAACTGATTCACCCGCCCCCACCCCCCCCTCTCAGTTGTCTTCGGGACCTAACAATTGGTATCAAAGCTTAGTCCTCTTTTTCAAAAGTTTAACAGCTTGAGGAGATCCAATGTCTACTAACTATTTTAGAAAGGACAGTCCTAAATTTGATGGAACCAACTATGGCATATGGAAGATCAGAATGGAGACACATCTAAATTGCATTGGAAAGGACATCTGGGATGTTACAAAGAATGGTTATACTGCTCCTAGTCAGAGTCAGGTCACTCCACCCAACTTGACTAAAGATGAGGAAAATGATTGCAAAGCAAGAGAAGCACTTTTGAACGCATTATCAGATCAACAAATCATGGGACTATCAGATAAGTCTACTGCTAAAGCTATTTGGGATCATTTGGAAACACTGAATGAAGGAGATTCCATAGTCAAAATTGCAAAACTTGAAAGCTTCTAGGTTAGGTATGAACATCTGAAAATGGAAGAAGATGAAAGGATTTCTGCTTTTATGGAAAGAGTAAATGAGATTGTTTTGGGTATTAAATGTTGTGGAGGAACTTTAAGTGAGGATGAAATTGTTTCAAATGTTTTAAGAGGATTGCCACCGGCATATAAAATGAAAGTCATAGCTACAAATGAGTTAAGAACAATGCCTAATACATCAGTAACTAGGGATACATTGATTGGAAAACTTTCAGCTTTTGAAATTGAAGAATTTGGTCCTGTTGCTACTATAAAGACAGATTTGGCCTTTAAAGCATTAACATCATTTGCTCCATCATTTGACAAGTCTGATTGGAAAGTCTTTTATGCAAGTGAACTTGAAGAAAGCAGGAAAGAAAATGAAGAACTTGAAGAATTTGAAGCATTATTTGCAAGAAAAATGTCTAAAGGACTAGTTGGAAGTAAGTATGAAGGTAAAGCACCCTTTAAATATTTTAACTGCAATAAGATTGGACATATGGCTTCAAGATGCCTTGATAGACATGCTAGACTAAGAGAAGAAGCTAGAAGGACATACAAGCCTAACCCTGAATATCAGAGATACAAATTTAAGAAGAATAAAGACAAATCTTGTTACATTGCTGATGAAGGTGTAACTGATGATTCTGATGAGGATCCGACAGACAATGGATGGGTTTTTGTTACTATAACAAAAGATAAACCGACACCTACTGCTCAACCGGTGATACAGGCCTTGGCAGCTAAAGTTGAAGTAAATGATGAATGGATCATTGATTCTAGATGCTCACATCATATGACAGGAGACAAAGGTAAATTCTTGAACTTTCAAGAATACAATGGAGGCTTAGTGAGATTTGGAGATGACAAAGCTTGTTTAATCAAAGGTAAGGGTACAATATCTCTTGATGGTAAGCATAACACTGACAATGTTTACTATGTTGAAGGATTAAAGCATAATCTTTTGAGTGTTGGTCAATTAGTTGAGAAAGGATTTCAGTTACAATTCAAAAAAAAAAATGCAAAATCATGAATAGAACTGGTTTGGAAATTGCAACCAGTAATCAGACTAGAGGTAATATCTTTCATTTAAATAACAATGAAAAGACATGCTTAATTGCACATATTGATGAAAATTGGCTATGGCATAAAAAAATCTGTCATGTAAACTTTGATTGCATGGTAAAAATCAGTACTACTAAGGCAATTAGAGATTTACCTAAAATTGTCAAACATCAAAATACAGTATGTAAGGAATGTCAATTTGGAAAACAACTTAGAGCTTGTTTCAAAAGTATTCCAGAAAAATCCAATAATACTCTTGATTTAATTCACACTGATTTATGTGGTCCAGCTAGAACTAAAAGCTTACAAGGTGATAGATATTTCATGCTAATCATTGATGACTATTCTAGAATGTGTTGGGTTATTTCTCTCAGAGAAAAATCAGAAGCACTGGGAAAGTTCAAACTGTTCAAAGCATTGGTAGAAAATGAAATCGGTAAGAAAATCAAATGTCTAAGATCAGATCAAGGAGGAGAATTTATATCTAAGGAGTTTAATACATTCTGTGAAGTAAATGGAGATCTTGAAGAAGAAGTGTACATTGAACACCCTGATGTATTTTCTTTAACTGATGACAAAGATATGGTTTGCAGGTTAAGAAAAGCTTTGTATGGATTGAAACAAGCTTCAAGAGCTTGGTATGCAAGATTGGATAAGTATCTTTTCAAGATTGGTTTTTCTAAAGGTAATGCAGACAACAATTTATACTATAAAGTGACTAATGATGACATATTGATTATAGAAGTATTTGTTGATGATATAATCTTTGGAGGAGAAGATGGATTATGTAAAGAATTTTCTATTAAAATGCAGCAAGAATTTGAAATGTCTATGATTGGAGAAATAAAATTCTTTTTAGGATTGTAGATTTCACAGACTGATAAAGGTATATTCTGGAGTCAATCCAAGTACTTAAAAGAGTTACTAAAGAAATTTGGGATGGAAAACTCTAAACCAGTAAGCACACCTATGACAACAAATGACAAACTATCATTAAGGGATGAATCTACACCTGTTAATCCAACTAGATACAAATCTATGATAGGATGTTTACTGTATTTGACACAAACCAGACCTGATATTATGGATGTAGTATGTATTGTTTCAAGATTTCAAAGTAATCCTAGAGAAAATCATGAATCAGCAATAAAAAGGATTTTCCGATATTTACAAGGTACTATAAATCTTGGATTATGGTATCCTAGAGATGAAAAATTTGAATTATGATCATATACAGATGCAAATTGGGCAAAAGATGTGGATGATAGAAAAAGCACCACCGACAGAGCATTCTTTCTCAGAAATAGATTAGTTTCTTGGTTGAGTAAGAAACAAAGTTGTATATCTTTATCAACAGCAGAATCAGAATATGTTGTAGCAACAACTAACTGTACACAGGTACTATGGCTTAAGCAAATGTTAAAAGACATAAAGGTAAAATGCAAGGAACCTATTACTATCTATTGTGATAAAACTACAACAATTGATATATCTAAGAATCCGGTATTACACTCTAAAACTAAACACGTTTCTATCAAACTGAATTTTCTAAGGGAAAATGTTGAAGCAAAGGAAATAAAACTGGTTTATGTGAATACTAAAGAGTAGATTGCAGATATCTTTACTAAACCTCTACCTAAGGAGACTTTTGAATATCTTAGAGATCAGCTTGGGGTCATACCCCCACCGGTGGAGACTTATGAAGTTGATGATTGTCATCAAACGACAGAACTAACAGAGAAATCTTTTTTCTGACTTTGATGGGAAGCTACTTCTCAAGGGGAGTAGTTGGTAAACTAAATTGATTAGTATTTTGTAGATCAACTTAGCTTGGTAAGAACTTTGGCATTTAATGTCAAAGGGGGAGATATTGGTATGAAAAAACACAAGGAAAACACATGTTGCTCCCGTTTGAGAGAGATTGTTGTTTGAGAGAGATTATTTCTCTTTGTATCTGTATTTTGATTTCTGGTTATGATCTCTTTTTGGAGATTGTTGGTTTTTGGTATTTGACATTTCTATTTTGGCACTTTGATGGTTTTTCCATCTTGTGTTGCCATCAATGCCAAAGGGAGAGATTGTTGGTATTCTGGTTTGGTTTTGTCATTGATGTCAACACCTACTAAACACTTACCAACTCTGGCACTTTGGAGAATCAACAACATTCATCAGCAAGCAAGTGACTTATGCACAGTCACCGATATCTGGTACACTGGCAAGATATAATCATCATCGGCACTCGGAATGATATGGAAAACACTTGGTTATGTCAAAGACATTGTGTGGACACTTTGTCCTGGAGTTTTGTTTATTGGTACATTAGCATTTGCATATTTGTTGTTACCGACAAATAGGTCCAGGGTTACACCGACAGGTTTATCTTTTCTAGATTAGCATGGCACGCTATGGAGATGATTAATTATTGTTGTAAATGTATTAAGCCGACATGTTGAATCGGTTATTGCATCGGATATTGTATTGTTTGTAAGATGTTTTTATTGTAATATCTTGTAGAGTCGACCTATTAAAATTGGTCTCAGGTTATGGTATAAATCTAAGATCTTATTTGTAAGATCAAGTGTGGAATGTGAAAAGGATTGTGTGAAGGTATATGCGAAAATAAGCAGAGCTATACACACAAACATCATTTGAAGATTGAAGGAGGGTTTTTGTGAAGACAATCAAAACTACACCAGTGTTGAATCTAGCATATGAAGATGCTATTTTGTGCAGTACATTCTTATTGGATTTAACCATCCAACTATAGTCAATGCGACTCCCATTTTGTGATTGAGCAGTGAGCTCTAGGCGCTTGGCCTTTTTGCATGTGCAGACCCCATTTATGTATAGTTACTATTTGCAATAGTATCATCTACTTGTGGGTAAGGTTTCCCACTGTGGTTTTTCCCCTTACAGGGTTTCCACGTACAAATATTGGTGTTATGTATTGTGGATGACTTTGTCTTTATGTTTCTTGCACTAATCCTTACTGGTATAGCAATTAACTATTAAATATGTCTATCGACATATTAAACTAGTTTACCAGTATTAAGCATTAAGTTGGTTAAGTTGTTTTTGGTTTGAATTTATTTGACAACTGATTCACTTCCCCCCCCCTCTCATTTGTCTCCGGGACCTAACACTCATCACGATCTATCATCCTCTATCATCCTCTATCATTTGGTCAAGATAACCTTGTCCCACATCGTATGATATATCGTTCCTAGTGGACTTGGTTTTATCAAAATCATCATCATTGTACTCCAAAAAATTGAAGATCGAAAAACTTGCAAACTTTTAAACACTTGAATTATCTTTGCGTGACATATCACTCTATCATATCTACACTGACAGTTGGTCACTTATTGAAACACGTCTTAGATAATTGAATCCTTGCACAACATTCAACACATGTATATGTCTGTTTTAACTAGAGCGCAGAGACGAAAGATCGTAGAAATGGAAACAGAAGCATTTGAAATGACTGAAGATTATAGAAACATGGAATACCAAAGAAAAATACAAGAAGAAGACATAACAAGTCAACATATCGAAGAAATCAAACAAGTCCAAAATCAAAAGCCAACTATGTCAAAACCTCACAAGGATTCAAATACATCTCCAAAGAAAGGTGACTTTTTTATGCAACTCTTAAAGAGATCCCTAAAGGATTTTGCTAAGGAATATCCAAATCGTGCACCTATGTCTAGCAATGGCTCATCCCCCATAAGAAAATTGACTCTCCAAAGGCATCTATTCCTACACCCCTTGAAAATTTGCAAGAACTTTCCATAGCATCCTCACCAAACAATACACCCAAGAATGAAGTTCCCCAAGGGATATCCATAATGGCCATCAAACCTATTTTAGAGGATCATATTCAAAGCCCATCTCCTTCATATCCAAGCATTGATTCCTTTCAACATCCCCATAACGCTTCCTTGCAAATTGAAGTCCCCATTCATAGAATGCTCGTTAAACCTTTCCTAATATATGGGGGAGCTGGCTTAAACATTTGCTCATTGAGTCGTGTTCGTGCTCTAGGTTATTCTGAAGAGGCAGTGGATCCCTGGAAAAAGATCACATTCAAAGCATATGATGAAGAAGAGTGTTCCTCTAAAGGGATTGTGATATTACCCATTAGAGTTGGACATTTGTAGAAAGACACAGCATGTCAAGTTCTAGACTTGGACTTATCATACAACGTACTTTTGGGAAGACCATGGATACATGACATACGGGCTATTCCATCAACAAATCATCAGTGCCTGAAGTTTCCATACAATGGACATGAAATCGCGATCTCAACAGACTCAAATCCATTACAGTGTTGTAGTAATTTGAAACCGACGCTAGAGGTTATTGTTCCACATAACAGAGAGACATTGTTAGAATATTTAATCTTTACTTGGCTTAGGTTTATTTGTATTTAATTTGGAATATTCCTTTGGAATCCCTATATGTAATTTCTCCTCTAGTACATGTGTGAGGACAATTCATTTCTTTTATTTTTCTTTATTAAGGAATATTAGATTTCCTCCTTAAGAGGACGTGGACACATGGCACACACATTTTATGAATGGTGGCATTCATAGATTTGGGAGTTACTTTGTAACTCCTCTCCTCATCTCTATATAAGAGATGTCTCCTCTCTCATTTCTTCTTAATGACATTATTGTAAAGACTCTCTCTCTCTCTCTCTCTCTCTCTCTCTCATAATATCACAAGGGGTTTTTCTTTGCTTTTCTCTTTCAAAAGTTCTTGTGCCTCCTTCACATTTGGGTGATTGCTCCAAGGTTTCTGCATTTCTCTTGGTAACATTTACTTCATCAATAAACTTACTTGGATTTTTTTTTTTCTTTTCTTGCTCTTGTATTTCCTTTCATGGTATCAGAGCAAGTTTCTAATCCTTGTTTCAAGTTGAGATTAATGAAGGTTACCATTCTGTGGAGTTCACCTTCTTAAAGACATTCTTTGAGAGAAGAGAAAAAGTTTGCTCTTTAATGTTTTATTGTGCAGGTTTTAGTTTAAGTTTTATTTTTTAATTAATTAATTTATTTTTTTCAAACTTGCAAGCTTAATCCATTTAGATTCTAGAGGAAGTTTATTTTTTTAAGTTTTGGGAGGCTTGCCGCCAAAACCGTTTTGCAAACCTCTTTTCTTATATTCTTTGATTTATTTTGGTTTTGGAAGGCTTGCTGCCAAGACATTCTATGTTTGTTTGCAACTTCTTATATTTATCTTATTTGCAGGTTCTTTTAATTAAAATAAATTTCATTTTGTTACTTCATTGAATCTATGTGTATTTAAAATAATCAGAGTCTAACATTTTCTGCAAGTTCTACTTGTAAAAGGTATAAAATCATTGTGTTCGTAGTTCTAAATTGTATTTCATTCAAACTTAAGGTATTTCTCTGCATATAGTTTTAATATGCCATGCCAAATAGTCACACCAAGTTTGACTGTCAAGTCACAATTCCAAATCATTATTTTTCTAGTTGTGCCTGCATTGTGATCTGAGTTTAGTATTTAGTGGCTTGGACTGTATTTTTTTTTTTTGGCCTACGTTCTCTCTGCCTGTGCTTTCCCTACTTTCATCAATTATTTTTTAAACCTGGTCGTTTTTTGCAGTTCTTTCATTCATTTCAAAGTTTATGTGTCCTTGTTTGCTGGGGGTCAATTATTTTCTTTGGTGTAGTGAACCATTCAATCATATTTTGCTTATCTAAACCAAGTTTGTTCTATCTTGTAATGTCTCTGCAAGACTTAATATTCTTTGTCATAACGCCTGTTGTTGCTTTGGTTCACCTCAGTGCCTTTTGGTGTTATATTTTTAACTTTTCATTTGTAACGTAATGAGCTTATATCGTCTTCACGTTTATTCTAGTTTTAAAATTTAAAATCATTCTCGATATATTAAAAACTATTTCAATCAAATTTAGGAGTAATCTTTATAAAGAGTTTGAATCTCTTTTGTTATTCATGTGTATCTTCAAGTGTAAAAAGTTATATAAAAAAAGTTTTCTTTAAAAAGTTTTTAAAAATTTATGTATAATAAAGTTAATTTAATATTAAAACTTTAAAAAGTTTATAAAGTTGTTTTTTACAAAGTTTTTTAATTTTGTCTTTTTAATAAAAGATTTTTTTAATATATAGTTTGTTTTATTAAAAAATAACAATTTTAAATTTGTTATTAAATTAATATTTCTTGATAAATAGTTTTAAAAAAACTGTTTTTTTTTTTTAAAAGTTATTTTTGAAATCTAGTTCTATTAATAATCAAGGAGGTTAATTTTTTCTTTTTTAATCAAAGGGGGTAATTTTTTTTACTAACCATTATTTATTCACAATTATTTTGTTATCATGTCTACTTTAATTTCAGAAATTAAATTTTAATAGTTCTAATTATCATTCATGAAAAACACATATTTCCTTTATTTTTCGTTTCAAGCACATTTTGGATGTTGCTACTGATAAAAGTTCAGAGCCCATTACAACTGCTCCTCAAGCCGACCAAGACAGATGGAAGGCTCAAAATGAGGAAGCACTTGGTTTAATTGGTATTTCAATGGTTTTTATTTGTATATTTTAATTGGAAATTGTACAAAAGCGTATAAAGCGTGGGAAATTTTTAAAAACAACTTATGATAGCTCAAATGAATCTCGAAAATTTCAGCATCAAGATCAACTTGAAGATCTTAGGTATATGGATTTTAAAACCATCGATGAATTCTTATTAAAATTTGATTCTATTAATAGTCAATTAACTGGTTTATGAGTTATACTAGCTGATTTACGTTTAATTCATCTTATTCTTAAAAAATGTCTTACTCGTCAATTTTAGCAATTTATTACGAATATTCATGCTCAACTTGATATTCCTAGTTTAGCTATTCAATTAACTTATGATATTTTTCATTAAACATTAAAGACATTGTTATTGAAGGCGATTCCATGGTCGTGTTTCAAGCAGTTGTAGCAAAAA
Organism: Cryptomeria japonica; assembly: GCF_030272615.1. Lineage (NCBI taxonomy): Eukaryota > Viridiplantae > Streptophyta > Pinopsida > Cupressales > Cupressaceae > Cryptomeria > Cryptomeria japonica. The sequence goes on along the minus strand of NC_081409.1, from coordinate 32,324,945 downwards.
AATATCTATCTTGGCATCTTCAATATTTCTTAGATCACATTCTTCAGCAGTTAAAATGTTTTTCCACTTTTTCTATTTCGCATTGTTTTAGGGAGATCAACGTCACTGCGGTTTTTTTAGCAAATAAGGCTGTTGTGGAGGGTGTCGATTTCTTGGAGGTCTCTCCCTCGGACATTCCTGCATCTTGCATGAAGATGCTTTCTTTATAGGTGGTCCTACTTCTTGAAATCCTACTTCACTATCTATGCTTCGTTAGTATATGTAGTAAAGATGTTGGCTTTATGACAATTTTGTGCTATTGATATCTTATGTTAGATTTCATTCATGGGGTAGGAAATTGGTTGGGTTTCTTCTACTGGTCTGATTAAGCACTTATTTTTTCCTCTTCTCTTCATTTGGTATCTTGGTCTATCAGTGATTCAGGTACTTGTTCTAATGATTGGGGTTATTATGCTATTCGTTGGCTTTATCATTGTGTGATCATCCTTATATTAGCAGGTTTCTTTCATGATGTGATAATTATGACATGGTGATCTTGTTCTCAGTTATATCGATTGTTGGTGGGCACTTATGGCTATCATTCGATCTTTGTCTTGCTTTTCACTCTAACATCATGTTTTGTTTTCTATGGAGAATTCTTGCCAAATTCGGTAGATGGTGGCTTTTTCTGAGGAATTGGAAAGAACAATTAATGTGGATCTCTTATTCTTGGTTCTCTCATGGCTCTGAGTTATGTTTTCTTCAGAGCTTTGGATTCTTCTGGTATTTAGACAGGCTGGATTTTGGGGTGATGGTTTTGATTTATTGGTGGACATTCTTGACTCTATCTTCAGATGCTCTCTGTTAGACTGATTCTTACAGCTTCCTTTATATCTAATGCAGATGGCAATGCATTGCAATGTATCTGGGGGTTTTGGTATGCCTATGGGCTTTTTGTAATGGGTAGATAAGCTTATGTTTTCTTGAGGAATACTGAAGGGTTTTCTTACTGGTTCTTTCCCTTCAGTACTCTTTGAACCAGACACATGTAAAAATATATATACTCAATATAATTTTAGTGGTCTCTTCCACTTTTATCAAAAAAAAAAAAAAATTATGATATTTTTTCGTAATTTATCACATCAAGAGGAAGCTAAATTAATTCAATCTCGTACTCTTAAAAGTAGTGAGCATGTTTTTATGTCTAAAAATCAAAATCATAATAATAATTTTAGATCCAATAATAATAATAATCACAAATCTTCTAATTATCAATCTCATTCTAAATCATATCATAGCAATTCTCATAATAATAATCATAATAATACGTACGATAATAAAATGAATAATTCTCATATAAGACCCCATTGCACATATTGTGGTAAGGATGATCATGTGACTAATAATTGTTTTAAGAAGCAAAATGGTAAAAAGCCCATGAACAAAAATAATCAAAATAATCAACAACATAAACCTCATTATAAGAAAAGTAATAATAATGGTAATTCATCTCGTCATGCATTTACATGTACTTATAATGTTTATCTACCACTTGAGTGGATTATTGATTCTTGTGCATCTCAGCATGTTACTTCTCATAAAGAATGTTTTGAATCTTTGCATCCTGATACTTCCAATATTACTGTTCAATTAGCTAATAATCATAGTTGCAAAGTTGAAGCTATTAGTGATGTGAATGTCCCTAATGGGAAATTACATGATCTTTATGTTCCTGAATTAAAATCAAATTTGCTTTCAGTTCCTAAACTTTGTCAAGATTATAAGATTAACTTTTATAGGGGCATGTGTTATATCATTGATCCAAAAACTAATCATGTTATTGCTACTACTAAAATGGATACTGATAACTTATTCAAATTCTATGAATTTGCTCTTACAAAGTATTCCTTGCTTACTACTGTTGATTTTACTATATGGCATGAAAGACTTGGCCATCTGAATTCTAATTATATTTCATTGATGCAAAAAGAAAATATGGTTGATGGATTGTTTGCTATTGTTCCTTCTCAAATTGTTTGCAATGGTTGCATGACTGGTAAGATGCATAGGGAACCCTTTCCCCATGGTCAATCTTGGAGGGCATATACTAAATTGCATCTAGTTCATAGTGATCTCTTGGGTCCCATGGAAAATCCCTCCATCCAAGGTTCAAGGTATGCTGTTACCTTTGTTGATGATTTTTCAAGAAGAACATCGATATATTTCCTTCATAGTAAGGATCAAGTGCTTGATGTGTATAGTGAATTTCATATGTTTGTAGAAAGACAATCTGGTTCTAAAATTAAGATTTTTCATGCTGACAATGGAAGAGAATATGTCAGTAATGCATTTAATGTTTATTTGAAATCTTTTGGAATTAAACATGAGCTTACCATTCCTTATACACCACAACAAAATTGTGTGGCAGAACAGAAGCATATGACCATTGTGGAAATGGCAAGATGGTTATTGGATGCAAAAAATATGGATTACAAGTTTTGGGTTGAAGCTATGGCTTGTGCAATTTATTTAATTAATAGAACACCTACCAAAGCCTTAAAGGATAAAACTCCTGAAGAAGCTTGGTCTGGTAGAAAGCCCAATTTGGAGAATTTAAGAATTTTGGTTCCATGGCTTATGTTCACAAACCTAAGGAGAAAAGACAAAAATTAAATGCTAAATCTTCTCCTTTTATTTTTGTTGGTTATGACGAAAATACTAAAAGTTATAAAGTTTACAATCCTATTACTAACAAGGTAAAAGTTGCAAGAGATGTTTGTGTTGCAGAAAAAAGGCATTCATGATTGTTCTAAAGTGGAGGATGATGAACTTGCTCAAAGCAAAGTTGTGCTTGTGGAGGACCAACCTCCTTCTCTTAACCCTACTCCTAATGCATCTCTTTCTATTCCTTCTAGTGATAGTGATGATGATAATAATAACTCTACTCCTCATGATTCCTCTTTTAATGATGAATCCATTACTTCTAAAAGAAGACCTAAATGGTTTAAATCTTTAATTCAAGATAGTGATGAATACTTAGCTAGAATGGATAGAATTCAAGCTCGAAGAGTTAATTATTGTAATTATGCTTTAATGTTTACTATTATGAATTCTAATGATCCTAAAACTTTTGATCAAGCTAAAAATCAACCACATTGGCAAAAAGCAATGAAGGAAGAATATGATACTTTAATTTTTGACCAAACTTGAGATTTAGTTCCCTTGCCTCATGGTAAAAATCTTGTTTCTTGCAAGTGGCTTTATAAAACTAAATTGAATGCTAAAAATCAAGTTAGTAAATTTAAAACTAGATTAGTTGCTAGAAGTTTTTTTTAAATTGAAGGCTTAGATTATACTGAAACTTTTGCTCCTGTTGCTAAAATGCCTACAATTAAACTTGTGTTTGCTTTAGCTTCTACAATGAATTGGCCTATTCTCCAAATGGATGTTAAAAGTGTTTTTCTTAATGGTGATTGACATGAGGAAATTTATATGTCTCAACCTCCTGGTTTTATTAAAGAAGGTAATGAAAACTTAGTTTGTAAATTAAATAAATCAATTTATGAATTAAAACAATCTCCTAGGGAGTGGTATTCAAAGATTAATGCATTCTTTCTTTCTCAAGGTTTCATTAGAAGTAAAAATGATCCAAATTTGTATGTTAAACATAGTGAAGATGACACTGTGATTATTACTCTATATGTAGATGATTTAATTCTAACGTCAAGTTCCAATAATTTGATTTCTGAAATTAAGTTTCAACTCAATCAAAAATTTCAAATCATTGATTTAGGACTTTTACAATATTTTTTGGGAATACAAATTTGGCAAACAAGTAATGGCATTTTTCTATCTCAAAGTAAATATGCTCAAGATCTTTTAGACAAGTTTAAAATGAATGATGTTAACCATGTTTCAATTCCTATTGAATTAGGCACTAAGTTAACGCTTGATATGCAAACTCCACTTGTTGATCCTACTTTGTATAGACAATTAGTTGAAAGTTTGAATTATTTAACTCTTACTAGGTTAGATATTGCTTATAGTGTTGGTTTCGTTTCAAGATTTGTGTCTAAACCTTAACAAACACACTTTAAAGTTGCTAAAAGAATTTTAAGATATATTAAAGGAACTATTAATGTAGGTTTATTTTATGATGCAAATTATGATTTTACTTTAAAAGATTGTACTGATTCCGATCTAGGTGGAGATCCCAATGATGAGAAATCTACTTGTGGTTATTGTTTTTTTGTTGGTTCAAGAGCAATTTCTTGGAATAGTAAAAAACAGCAATCTACCTCTCTTGGATCCACTGAAGCTGAGTACAAAGGATGCACTAATGCTTCCAAAGAAGCCCTGTGTCTTAGAAGACTACTTCAAGATTTGGGTCTACCTCAACACGAACCAACTCCATTGTATCGTGACAACCAAAGTGCCATTGCCTTGACTAAAAATCCAGTTTTACATGCAAGGACAAAACACATTGCTCTCCAACACCACTTTATTAAAGAACAAATTGAAGACAAGAAAGTTTCACTCCTCTATTGCAAGGGGGAAGACCAAGTTGCAGATATTTTGACCAAGCCACTTTGTAAAGAGAAGTTCCAATTTCATTGTAAAAATCTTGGTTTGCAACTCATTGAAGGGTTTGATGTAAACTCCCCAAGTAAAGCTTAAGGGGGGTTGTTAGAATATTTAATCTTTACTTGGCTTAGGTTTATTTGTATTTAATTGGAGATATTCCTTTGGAATCCATACATGTAATTTGTCCTCTAGTACATGTGTGAGGACAAGTCATTTCTTTTATTTTTCTTTATTAAGGAATATTAGATTTCCTCCTTAAGAGGATGTGGACACATGGAACACGCATTTTATGAATGGTGGAATTCATAGATTTGGGAGTTACTTTGTAACTCCTCTCCTCATCTCTATTTAAGAGATGTCTCCTCTTTCATTTCTTCTTAATGGCATTATTGTAAAGAGCCTCTCTCTCTCTCTCTCTCTCTCTCTCTCTCTCTCTCTCACACACACACACACACACACACACACACACACACACACATTTTAGGCATTGCCTCATTTATAAATTTCTTGTGCCTCCTTCACATTTGGGTGATTGCTTCAAGGGTTTTGCATTTATCTTGGTAACATTTACTTCATCAATAAACTTACTTGGATTTTGTTTTTCTTTCCTTGCTCTTGTATTTCCTTTCAGACATCATCTTCAAGCACACAATCCAAAGAAAAATTATTTACCTCAATTTTGCCAAGCATGGAAAAACAAATACAGCTAAGAGATTGAGGGAACGAAGATTATTTACTATCACAAATACCACTTTCTCCTAAGTCTTATGAAAAAACATCAAACTCTAAACAACAACCCATTGTGAAAAATCTGTCTATATTTGATGGAGCATTTATCAGTGTTGGGACATTATCAGAAGAAACAGAAGACAAAGATGTACTACATACAAAGAAAAGAAAAGAACGTATCTCAAAACCTATCTAGCTTCATATTCAACAAGCTACAGACAAATCAGGCTTTGGGCGTGGACATGTTACTCTACATGAAGACACATCTTTAAAGCAACAAAAAGATGAACATGATAACAGACAAGAGCAACTTGCAATTGAAAGGGAAGAAGCAGATGTAGGTGTTGATGTAGTTCATGTGTATGTAGGGAAAACGTTAAGAACTAGATCACTTGAATCAGGATCACATTCAGTTGACTTGAACTTAATCAAGGACGATCAGGATCTACTTGCGTGAGGTCATTCTGATGAGAGTATCGGTCTAGACATTGAAATACGTATCAAAAACTTTTACATCTCTATCGTGACCTCTAATATTTTTGAAACAATTCAACATGAGGATCCTTTACCTTTAATCCATCCTGAACCTATGGACAGGGAAAATGAAGGACATACCACCATTGATACCTTTCCTAATGACCATGCCATATCCTTATATCTTAATGCAATTGAACCCACAACTTTCACCAGGGATTTCGCTAATGTATCTTTGAGTCAAGTGGGTGTCAAATCTCCTAGTCGCAAAAGTGAAAATAAGGAAAACTATATCAGGTCTACTGCTGAAAACCGTTTATTGGCAACATTAAACTGCAAAAAAGTAAAAAGAAAGGATGCATCTAATGGTGAAAACCTCCTCGAGGCATTGGAAGATGAGAGATTTGACACCTTACCTGAATACTATCAAGAGAGGTCATCTATTCTGATAGAACCAACAGAGGTAGTTACCATTGGCACAACTGATCTACATCCAGTAACTGCTCTATCAAAACAAGAAAGGCAAAAATATTTTGAACCCTTCAAAAAGATGGCAAGTGAATTTTGCTTGGTCATATGCAGACATTCCAGAGTTAGATCCAAATCTTATAATACATCACCCAAATATTAGTCTAGGAGTAGGCATCAATAATGGAACACATCATGGATTAGGAGCAAACATTCTATTCATTACACCACAATGTCATACAATTCCAAAGGCATACAAATTAAGCTTTCCATGCACCAACAATACAGCAGAATATGAAGCTTTGGTCACAGGTATCAAGATGGTTATAGAATAAAACATTACACAACTACAAGTCTTTGGAGACTCTCAGCTTGTCATCAATCGAATCAATGACGATTACCAAACAAAGGATGACAAATTAATGCCTTATAAGAAGATGGTTGATGATGTCAAGAAACACTTTGTTGAAATAACTTTTCAACAGATTTTAAGGAATGACAACAAAGCAACAGATGCCATGGCAACACTTGCTTCTCTACTTCAGACACAGGAAAATCAAGAGCGTTACGAATTCTCGGTGGAAGAGTTGTTTTACTTGGCTCATAATTGTCCCGATTCCCAAACTATATGTCACCTTGTTGGGCATGATTCCTCTCGCTATGGTCAAACTTACACATACCTGAAAGATAATATCCTCCCTCCTGACTTATCAAAGAACCAAAAGAGAAACTTAATTCACCAATCATCCCATTATACTCTTATCACGGATACCCTTTACAAATGAGGTATGAACGGTACTCTCTTATGATGTCTTGAGCAAGCAGAATCTGAGAAGGCCTTACATGAAGTCCATAACGACATTTGTGGCACTCATTCAAGTGATCTTACCCTTTCAAAGAAACTCATACACTTGGGCTATTATTGGTCAACTATGGAACAATATTCTTTTCAAATAGCTAAAACTGGTAAACAATGTCATATCCATGGAAAATTAATTCATGCACCAGCACAAGAACTTCATGTTTTGGCAACATCTTGGCCTTTCTGCCAATGGGGTGTTGATCTAGTAGGAAAGATACATCCTCCTTCATCCAATGGTCACAAATTCATCCTTGTCGCTATAGAATATTTCACAAAATGGATTGAGGCAATACCTCTCATCAATATCACAAGAAAACAAATTGCTGCATTTATCTTGAACTACATCATATGTCGCTATGGCATACCCATGACCATTATTACTGATAATGGGTGACCATTCAAGAACCAAGATGTACAAGAGCTATGTGAGAAATTCAAGATCCAACACAGATTATCCATGTTAGGAATCCTACAGATAGTGAGAGGGGGGGGTGAATCAGTATCTAATCGATTTTTAGAATTTCTCTATTTAAAACATACAAAACATATTATAATAGTGTACCGGTATGAAAGAAATAATGTAATAAAGAGAATTAAAAACATCCACATGAAAAGCACACCATGACACAAGGATTTAATGAGGAAACCCGGTGTGGGAAAAACCTCGATGGGATTTGTGACCCACAATATCCACTTACTAACCAATAAAAGAATATTACTTACAAGAGGGGGCCTGCACATGCAGGAAGGCCAATTGCCTAGAGCTCACTGCTCAATGGGAAGTCTCACTGACTTACAATGTGGACTATACAAATCCAATATCTTATATTGCTTTACAATAGCATCTATAATTCCTGATCCAGTACCGGTTTCTGCTCTGTTCTTGACATAAAACCTTTAACCTATATTTGGCATAATAGGTCTGCCTAATATCTTCTTTTTCTTCACTTCCGTTACTTACAAAATGTCTATAGTGATCTCTCTTATATATAAGAGTCATCTTACAACTTGCCAAGTCGGCTTACAAAGTTTTACAATAATACACAAAATATAATATAACAAAAATCATGTCGGCCTTTGTGCCAGTATGCTTCCTTTCTCTATGTCGGTGTAGAGTGTGATCTGTTGATGCGGGGGAACTATCTTGTCGGTGCCATAGGATTGTAAGGTTGCCATCAATGAAAAAACCTTCAATCACATACAATGTCTCATTGGAGTGTGCATATGCCAACAATCCACACCTTACTATCCACAAGGGAATGGGCAAGAAGAAACATTAAACGAAACTATTTTGAAAATCCTAAAAATTACAGTGAATGATGCTAACAGAGATTGGCATATTCAATTGAACCCTGCTCTATGGGCCTACCGTACTAGTATCCGCACACCAACAAGTGCCACACCTTTCTCTCTTGTCTATGGATCAGAAGCAATAGTACCAATAGAAGCAGAGATACCTTCTCTATGAGTATCATTAAAAGGCCTTATCCCAGATGAAGAACAAAGAGTATCCAGACTACAAGAACTAGAATTGATCCATGAACTGGTACTAAAGGAAAATCCATGCAACCAGGTAGATCGGGAAAAGAAAGGGAAGTTTGAACCAAACTGGTTGGGTTCATTTATAGTCATAACAGTCTTTGGATCAAGAGCATATCAACTATCCACACATAACGAGGATCAACTTGAAGAACCCATTAATAGCATGCATCTGAAGAAGTTTTATGTCTGAAAAAGTAGAAAATCCAAAAACATTGAAAAAGTAGAAAATCCAAAAAATAGTGAAAAAGCAGAAAATTCAAAAACAGTGAAAAAGTAGAAAAAATAAAAAATAGTGAAAAAGCAGAAAAAATCAAAAACAATGAAAAAGTAGAAAATATAAAAACAGTAAAAAATGAAAAAAAATGCAATAAATACAGATGGTGAAAACCTGACAATAGGCGCTATCTGTCAGCTAGCTCTTCCATCTATTAGTTCATGCATCCTTCCCCTTGCATTCATTCCCACCAACATTGTTCATGTCCATAATAAAGCCTTTGTACATACGTAGGCATCGCAAATGATTTCTCACCATGGTTTGGATCATTGGGTATATCATAATGAATTTGTTTCTAGGCTTGGGGCAAAATCCTGCACCTAGCGAGGGGCAAAATTTATGATCGTTTGGAGCTTAATCAAATAGGTAGAACAATAGTTAGGCAACTCTTGTCAAACGAAAACTGAGACACATCCAACGTTGAACACGAAATCAAATTGTCATCCATCAACCTATCACATGTCAGTCTAAGCACATCACACACTTTTCAATGGCTGATATCTTTTGGATAATGCTTTTAGCACTTGGGTTCAACTTTTATATCTTGATTTTTTCTATCATGATTTCTAAGTGACTCGAGGATGTCTCTAACTAGAGGAACAAGGAAGGAACATGATATTTTTCTTGTCTGTTGTCTGTAAATTACTCATTAATATGTACAAATTTGTCTCAGGACATGATCATTGGAGTATCATTGAAGACATTTTAGATTTGCGTATGAAAATGGTTAATACTGTATGTCTTACTCAAGCAACACTCAAGTCATCTTGGTTTAATTATACCTTGATGCTTTTGCTAACTTGCAATATCAAACTCCAGGAAAGTCATGCTCAGGTCATCATGGTTCAATTATACCATCGATGTTTGCACTCACTTCCCACATTGTAAAAAGCTCAATGATGACAAAATGCAATAACCCAGTGATTGGTTTGATCGTAGCTTTGCATTTTGCATTTGCATTTAGCTTGTCATTCTTGCATAGGATCCCACAAGCTCATCTTAGCCAAGGCCAAATCTATCATAGGAATCATTAATGTATCATCATAAGTGTATACACAATCAGAACGATGACTCATCTCTCTCCAGATATTATTGCCCCAACGCGAATCTTATGCTACTCCCTCAAATATGCCAACATCAGCTTATTTGAATCTTCCTGCAACAGGATATCAAGAAAATGTCAGTTCTTTATGAATCAATCATGTCAATTCTATCAATTGACCACATCTGATCTATTATATCATGTCTTATACAAGATGTATCTTTCCTAGAACCAGACGTTTTGATCAAGTCTTATACAGGATACATTGTTCTTGAAACCAGACGCTTTGATCATATTTGTCTTATATAGGAGGTGTCATTCTTGAAACCAGACTAGATCTCGATCTCATCAATCTAATCAATCTTATCGAATTCAATCAAGCTCTATCAATCATCACATCGAGAATCACATCATCGTGATCAAAGAACTCGCACTTTCATCAATCAACGTTGCAAAAATCAAATCATTTCTAATCAGGACATCAATTTCGCAAAGATCCAAACACTCCAAAGGTCAATTATCTCAATTGATCTCCTGAGGGGAATCATTGTACCGCAATTTATCAATCAATGTATGGGGCATCCTATCGAACCAATATCATCATCAAAATGAGATTATTCTTTGAATCAACGCATCATCACATCTCGCTTCAAAGAGGGGCAAAATGTATACACCTAAAAATGGTCTGAAGATAATTAATTAAATAAATAATTATTTAATTAATCCCCCTTCCCAATTTAATTGAATTCATTAGCAATTTGATTAAATTATCTTATTCATCTACTTATTAATAAATCTAAGGATTTATTTAATAGGTTCGTCTCAATGGTCCCCTTTGATTAATTAATCTGAATTAATTAATCCTCCCTCCATTTAATTCATTTCTTCTAATCCTCTAATTAATTCAAACAAATCAATTTATGAGTTGTTAAAAGTTAATTAGCCTTTTCCTATTATTTGAATTTTTAAATTTAAATTACCCACATGCCTCCTAACTTCTAACCACCTAATCCTGGGTTTAACTAACTCTATCCTATCTTGCACATCCTAACCTCTTTATCCTAACCTCCTATGGGTTGGATATCCTCTCCTTGAGAAACATGGCACTTTGGCCACATGTGTCCTTTCTTGGACACTTGCCCCCTTATGAGAAAGGCTCCTTGACACTTGTCACCAAAGAGATTACAAGTGTCCCTCCCTCCAACCTCCTCCAATTTGACCCTTGATATCTTCAGACTCAATCTTGACCGTTGATTCCTACCACCTCACCCCTGGCCTTGGAAATCCTATAAATATCCTCCATTTTGGAACACAAAGGATCCCATCTTATATCATTTTAGGCATTGTTACTATAGGCATATCCATTTTAGCATATCATTTAAGCATTGTTATTATAGGCAATTGCATCTTCGATCTAGCTTAATTTGATCATTTTCTAGCATAATTGTTGAGTCATGTAGCTTAATCAATCTATATTCTACCTTTATTGCATCATCATCTTAGCTTAATCATGCATATCATTAGCTTAATTATACTCTTGGATTAATCTAGCATAATCAATCTCATCTAGCTTGCATATCATAATCATTTTAAATCCTCCATCTAGGTGTAGTCAAGTCACTGGGATTGCTTATCCAGATCTGAGAGTAAATTCACACTCGCATCTCTTAGGAGGCGATAGGTCGCTTTGTTGTGGTTTATCTTTCGTTTTATTTCAATTTTCTAACCATGCTTGTAATGATTTATTGAGTGTTTGTGTTGCAGTTGCAGCTGCAGGTACCTTACTTCAGACAGACGACAGATATAATAGTTGATGTGAGGAACAATTTGAGATGGAATTAGAAAGATGTGAGTAGAAATTAAAATGAAATGATTGAAAGTAGAATATGTTAGATGAGAAAATGATCTTTGAGATAGAATAAACATGATGAGATGAGAAAATAAAATGATACGATTGATGATTAAAGATCTGTTGTGTCTTTATTCATAATGCAACACATATTCATCACTGAGCCTTATTATGTAACAATGAAGCTGTGTACATCAAGGTATAAGGAACAAAGATGCAAAGATATCTTATTGCAATAAACAAACACGTAGAAAACAAGGAGTGAACTCTCCATTCTGGGAATTTGCACCAAGGGTCGAGGTATGTGCTGTTGGCATTGAGTTGTCATTGATGTCAACCGGTATTGCAGGCAGGCTGGTAGAGGTATGCCATCTGGTATGAAAGAGAGTGTATCGGTATGGTGAAAGACAATTAAGGTATTGAGAAGATTAACATGAATACTTGTCGAACTGGTATGGTGGAAGACAAGTAGTTATTGAGACTATCAGTGACATCACCGGTATGAGGTGAGATGCATGTGTGTGTTGGCATGTTGAGTGATAACCGGTAGTTTAAACTAGTCTAGAGTTTGGCTGCTTGTTTATGATGAAGAGGCAGAATGTTAAAGTAATCACAAATCATCGGAGGTGAAGATGTGGTACCGGTGAAGTGTGAACTACCAGCTAGCAAGAGGAGAAGGTCTCACTGGTAAAGACATGTACCAATATGAGTTTGATGAATGTTCAAGTATGAACCGACTGTGTGTTGGTGAGCTAAGTGATTGACTATTGTGATACCATGTGGAGCTGAGGTGGAAAACATGCAGAGGTTGGTGAAGCCTCCATCGACATGGTTGTTGAAACAACTAGTCGACATTAATGAAACAACCAAAAATCATGGGATTGTAACTGAATGATGCAGCTTGAGGAAGAAAGAATAACAGAGGAAGATTAGGGAGTAGTTGGCATCTGGATCAAAGCAAAAAAATCAGATTGCAAGAAGATCTCGAGAAGGAAACAACTGAGTTTTTTAAGAGCCAACAAATTTCAAGGTATAAAATCATGTACAAGATTGCTATCTTTAGAAAGTATGCATTGGATAATGGAAAACGTGTACAGATGCATTCTTGGAGGACAGGTGATCGATCCAAGATAGACTGGATCGGATCTCATGCAGATTGTGTCGGGTAAAGGAAACGCTAACCGCTCCGAGTTTGAATTTTTTCTTGGTGGGAAAGCTCAAGTTTAAATATGATGACTTGAGACTATTGTAGTTGTTGCTGCAAAGTGAAGATCTGACTGATAAGGAGAAGCAGTATGAAAATTGTCTAGGGAACAACCGGTAGAGTGTGCATTGTTCATAGAGGTGACAAACCGGCAAAGGTCGTGCCTGATTGAGAGTGATCAAGTGTGAGTTGAAGGTGAAAAAGACATTGTGAGATGGGATTTAGAAAAGTTATCAGCAAAGTCAAGTTGTAGAGTGGGTGGAGAGAATACAAACCGGGAGAGAAGAATATTGTAAGGTTGCAAAACTTCATTTGCAACAGTGATTTCATTTGTATATCTGAGATTCATATTGTTTTCACTAAGTTGTAGCTTAGTGCATGGGTTGTAGCGTCTTTAGGTTGTAGCCTATAAATTGTGCAGGGGTTGATGCTCCTTTCAGTTGGTGCTCCTTGGGTTGGTGCCCTAAATATTGTAATCAGAGTTTCATTGTGAGGCTGGATTGGAGCAGAAGATCTCCAATAGCTATTCTCACCGAGGTTTTTCCCACATTGGGTTTTCCTCGTATATATTTGGTGTTGTGTGATGTATTCTTGTTCATGTGTGATGTTAATGTTTTATCTAGTCCTTTCACACACTCTACTTGCATTGTTTAAGTTATTGGTTAGCATTTAGCTTGTCCTCTACTTTACCAATATCTCTTTGTTAAAGAAAAAGAGTTTAAATCACTGATTCACCCCCCTCTCAGTGATACATTGTGTCCAACATATGCGGTAGTCACAAGCATAGATATCCCTGACTTCAATTTTTGCATAGGATACTTGTCGAATGAATGTACCAATCATAGACACCCACTGCAACTATTGCCCCACTTCATTGGTTCACACCATAAACAACAAACAAAGAAAAAGATCATGCTCATCACAACTCCTCTAGTCACTTGTGGACATCCTTGAGTAGCATAGTGTAACGTCCTAAAATTGTGACACTTGCAATTTCGACTGCATTTGGGTCTTCATGATGGCGATGCAACACGGAACCTGAATGGAGACCCCGAAACTTGTCCATGACATCAAAAACTGCATTTTTCAGCACCCTGGCCTGATCCTCCTTGCACCCTGCTGTCCTTGGAGGTGGGACCATGGCGCCCAGCGCCCTGGTCCCCCAGGACCATGGCACCCAGCGCCCTGGTCCCTGGCCCTATTTTGGGCCCGGTCTCTTTTGGGGCCTCGGCTCTTTATGTTTGCAATTTGGAAAATAATCTTTCCTGGTCGGCCTAAGGTCGGAAAAATCAGTCTATCAACCCTAATTGGCAAGTATATAAACTACATTTCCTCTCCCATTTTGGAAAGTAAGAAAGGAGAGGGAAAAAAGGTAGAAGCGACATTCAAACATTCAAGCATTCAAGCATTCAAGCATTCCTTCAAGCAATTGATCATTCTAAGTCTCCATTCAAGGCTAAGTGTTGCATTCAAGACAAGGATTCAACCATTGAAGAGGAGATCACATACAACATACAACATACAACATACAACAACATTTACACATTCGCATGTAAGAATACAAACATTCTTACAACAAAGTATCAATACTTGTTTACATTACAAACATTTACATTTACAGCATTCTCATTTCTTGGTTAATTCCAAAACTGGGGTTTGACCTAAGGGCAAACCCCTAATCCCTAACCCCCCAATCATCTTCTCTTTTTTGTGTGTAGGTTGCAGGTACGTGGCTGAAATTGAAGATCCGGAATCCTTGTGCAAAGACGAACAGATCCCCCTTCGTTTCGCGGATTTTTCAGAGGACAGTGTGCACGCCGGACGCCATCATCCCGTCAACTTTCGCTCAAATTTGCAGGACAGCGCCGTCTCGACATTTTACTACTAATTCCAGGTCCGCAGCTTCATCCTATATCCCTATCTCAGTTTATAAGTGAATCTTTCTCACTTTTCATGCATTCCTAGCTTAATCATTCTATCCATATTCTTTACAAAAGAGGGTAGCCTTGTTGTCTTAACCCTTGAAACTCATTTAGAATCCAATCTTGCATTGTGTGGGATTGGATCTTGTGGGTTTCAACCCCTCTTTTGAATGTAAAGTCTCCCCTAAGTGAAAACCGTCAACCCTAGTGACCTCCTTACCCTCTCCTCGGAGTGGTGGGGGGAACACTTAGGGTTCGCTCGCGATTTTCCGCTTTACACATAGTAAGATGATCTATCACCAATTGATAAAAAGATGAAGACCAACCGGGACAAAATCCAGTAGCCATATTGATTCATGCCTTTGTTTTAATTGCTTGATGTGATAGTTGATAATGTCTAGATTTCAAAAAGTTTGGACCCCGTTTAAGAATGACCTGTCTGGTTTCGAGTGTATCCTCTTTTGCTTAAGACAAGATGATGATCACTTGATAAGGAAAGTTGATACGATTGATAAGACAATTTGATCAGTTGATTATAGATGTTTGATAAGATAGTTTTATCCTTTGCGAACTTCGTGTGAAGTGTTTGTTGGATATTATCTACTAGGGTATTTGGTTTTTTGCGAGACATGTTATTGCAAGTTTTTTGATGATTTTTTTAATTTTTAATTTGTTTTTTCTAATTTTTTGATGTTTTTGGGTTTTTTCTTCAAGATCATTTTTTAATGTTTTTTGGTTGATTTTTTCAGGATCATATTTGGATGTCTTTGGTTGATTTTTTAGGATCATATTAGAATGTTTTTGGTTGATTTTGTGTTTTCTGATTTTATCGATTTTGTGTTGTTTTCTAATTTTTAAATTTTTTTAAGACATTTTATGATGTTTTTTATTTTTTTCGGGACTATTTTTTGATGTTTTGAATTTTATTTTTTCAAGATTTTTTATGATTTTTTCAAGATTTTATGATTTTTTGGATTTTTTAAGGATTTTTTAGATTTTTTTCAGGACTTTTTATAATTTTTTGGATTTTTCCAGCCATGTCCTTAGTATGCAGACCTATTATGACATGATGATCTAGGCAATGCATATGGAGACAATGAATTTTGACATGAGGTATTGCTAATGCAAGATGCATGATGAAGATGCATTTTCTATTCGAACAAGGATAATTGAATGTGTCTTTCATTCTAAAATACACTAATTGACTTAAGGGAACAAAATATTTTAGAGATAAGAATTCAATCCGTTGTCTGAAGACTTTGGACCATCCCACTTAACACACTATATGACTAGGATTTATGAATGGCGGCATGGAAAACTTCTCCATCAATTCTTGAAACTTTGATCTTCTTTTTCCCATGTGTGTGCAATTGAATTTATTCCAACTCTTATAATCATTAGAGACCCTTAGAATCCTATGTAACTAGCTATGTGAATTATTCTGACCTCAAAAGCATCTTGGATAGAGCCTCACTACCAGTCAGACGTTTATAGCCCTGACAAAGTTATACACTATAATCTCTTGAATATTGCTCCATTTTCAACAGGTGTCCATAGCACTGATGTGGTAGGCCCAATATGGAAAGCTAATGTACTGAGAGGGGAGGGGTGAATCAGTACTCCAAAACTTTTCTTTAATAATAACTTTACTGTTATGCATAAACTGAATAGTACAAAAATATAATATAAAGCTAAAACAAATAGATAACAATCATACATGATTCACTCCATAACACATATATTTTGGTTACGCAGAAACTCTTGGTTAGAGAGAAAAATTGTTATGGGGATGGCACCCACAACTTCACTACTGCAATAATAAAGAGTGCTTGGTTAGAGCTACATGTTTAGCTATTTCTGATAGCTTACCCTGTTAGGAGTAACAAGATCTATTAGATCTACCTTGCTAAAGGATTTCACAACACTTAAACTAAATGTTGCACCTGGTTAGAGGCTTTACAATTTATAGACTTGATTAGAGTCTTTTACCCTGTTAAAGGTTTCTTTTACAACTTCAAAATATTACAATAAAATTATTACAAATATCTACAACTTTACATCTGGAATGTTATAGCAGATTCTATGTGCTTAGAATAAGATTACCTTGCTTATAGCATACCTCAGTAACCCATATAGTAACTTGGTAAACCCTTCTGTTTACTTTGTTCTTTGACTGTTCTCTGAAAACCTTCTTGGTGACCTCTGTGTCTCTGTAACAGTCTTCTTACACTCATGCACACACCTCTTTAACTCTTAACTCATGATGTATAAATAGATCTCTTATGACGGTGATCCTTTCATTGCTTCGATCTTACAAACACAATTTATTGAATGAATAACCATGCAAATTATTTCATTGGTTAGATGATCTCAAAATCATACACAATCTTTAAGTGCAATTTCCAATGTGATAACGGTTAGATGTGCCTCGATCTTGTAACACGTTTCCATATGCATGTCCAGGATCAATGAATTTGGTAACATGTTTCACTCGGTGTGTCATCTTTGCTGCTCGGTAGACATGTAAAGATACTCAGTAGACAACTCGATGTATACTGCATTCTGTGACTGCTTTCTTCTGTAACCGACTAGACTATGCATACCGACTGAATATCTCAGTAATAGATAACCGACTAGAGTATATAGTATAACTTTGACATAAAACTAATGCAATCTGATAAGTAGTAACAATCTCCCCTTTTGACATTAGTTGATATGTTTGACAAAAACTACTTTCAAAGTTATAACTCAAAAATCTATATACTTGCAAAATTTGACTATACTGACAGTATATACAATAGTCAATAATATAATATATCAGATATACTCCCCTTATCGATATACTGTACAAAACTTTGATTTTGCATGCTCGATGATCTGTTCTGTGTGCTTTGATTGGTGTTTTGTTTACTACTCGGTGTACTCCCCCTGTATACTATATTCCGAATACTATACCATTCTCTCAATACTGTATCACTCCGTATTATTCCCCCAAGACTATATCATATTACTCCCCCTTTTTGACAAATATCAAAAACTTAATTACCATTTGGGGGTGGTAACTGATCAAGAATGGATTTGTACTTGGTTCGGGCATCGGTGAGAGCGAAAAAGAGTGCATCCTTTACACTATCCATTAAAGAATTATGTGCTTGAATATAAGCCAATAATGATATTAAGCCATCTAGAGTGCTTCCCTCTTGAGTAGTAGATAAGTATGTGGCTCGGTTGATCTGTTCTTGGACAAATGAAAGATGTGGAAGGAATAATGTCTGAAGGGTCATTATGTCCATCTTGATCTTGTGTTCTTCATTTCTTAGATCCAATTGTTGAGCCATGAGCCGTTGTAACCTTGTATAAAAATTCTAAACTAAATTTGGCTCTATGGTCAACTTGCTTGAGAGATCGGTGATCTCTTTCTCAATTGCCTCTGTTTTATTCTTAATGTCTTTAATGAATAAAGAAAATATGCAGAGTTTCTGAAATAAATAAAGAATGTGCTTGAGTAGAGGAGTTAACTCAGTAATAAATTTGACAAGTTTAACTTTGCCAATAGCTATAGCTTTTTGTACCTCTTCTATCATTTTTGCAGTGAGCTCTTTGTCTTTCAACTTGCTCAAATACTCCGATGCATCTACTCCAGATGTCTCTATCTTTGTGAGGAGTTCATTTAGTTGAATGTGGATGGCTGCATCAGTTGATACTGTAGCTTCAAGTAGCATATCTATTAGGAGTGCTTTTACCTTCTGAAGTACTTTATTTTTCTTTTGAATGGCCATTTGCTTTTCTTGTTCGGCCTTTGCTTTGCACAGTTCACCAGAATCAATGAGTGCTTGCCCTTTCAATTTTGATATGTCTACATTGGGCAACACTATTGGTTTTGACAAATCAACTTTAAAACTATGCTTTTTCATTTTATTTTCTTTACCTTTCATCGATGGAACTAAGACAAGGGCTTGTGAGGCTTGATGACCCTCGGTAGGTTGCTCGGTGGAGACAACACTTTGATCAGTTCCTTTAGCCTCTGTAGAGTCCTTCGGTGTCTCGGTACTTGGTGTCTCAGTTGCAACAGTCTCAGTGTTAGAAGGTGCTTGAGATGTCTGTTCTTGAGTAGTACCTTCTCCTGCTGTAGACTTGTGACCTTCAGTGCCTTGATCTGTATCCTGAGGAGTTTCGGTTGAGACAGGTTGCTTGACCGGTGGATAAGGCTGAACTTGTTCCAAGACTGATTCACTAGATACAAGTTTTGTATATGCAGTGCCTTCTATCATTTCCTATTCTGGTGCCTCTGAATCCATGACATCTTCATCTATTTGAATGGTGTCAGCAAGGTCTTGTTCGGTAGCATCGAGACCTTGCTTGGTGACATCAGGATCGTGCTCGGTGACATCAATGATTTCAACTGTAGCTTTCTCATCGACATCCTTGATTTTGAATATTTCCTGCCACTTTGCTTTTGTCTCATTTTCCACTTCAATATATAGCCCATTCATCAGTTTTAAGGCTCTTTGTTTGACAAGAAACTTTGAGTTGTAGGTTGTCAGATGTTCCTTTATTTCAGCTACTAACATGTCAGGAAAGAGATGAACCAGACTTCTCTCTTTGATTTGTTTCTCTGAGTCCATTGCATACTTCCACCTATTATCAATATGCAGATACAGTTCATTTGGAAGTGACTTAGCTAGTTCCAATGGAGCTAACCAGAACTTTAGAAGTGTGCAGATGACAGCTTCTTCAATTTGTCTCTTTTCATCATTGTTCTTGGTTTCATACTTAACATATCTAAATCCTCCAAATCCACCATATTCTTTCAGATTAGCACAAAAGTTTTCAACACTATGTATATTTACCTTCTTGCTCTTGACAATCTAGAATTTGCTTGCATCCTTTGATTCGGTATCACTCGACTCTTTTGCCAAAATGAGTCTCCGAGTAGATTTCTTGTATGTCTTTGTTACCTTGGGAGCAGTAACACTTTTGTTTTCTTTCTCGATGAGGCTGTAGATGCTCTAGTGTTAGGTCGCTTTACTGGAGGTGGAGTCGGTGAGGCCTTTGATGTGTCCTGTTTCTTTCTTTTCAATACTTTTCCCTTAGGCAATTCGGTGCTCAGTGTTATAGTTGCCTCTTGGGCTTCAGATTCCTCTTCGGTAATGACAATGATGCCTTTGACAGGTGTAAAGGAAGAGTCTTCTCCGAATTTCTCTAACAATGCCTTTATCATTTTTTTTGTCTTTCTTGTAGCTTTGGGTACTACAATGTTCATCTTTACCTTTTCCTTTACTTCCTCATAGGTACCATACCTCAGCTCGGTAGCATGTCCAGGCAATGTAAGAAATGCATCAATTTGCTATTTTGTGATGTCAAAATAAATCTCATAACCCATTGGTAACAAAGATTGAGTCCTTGGTTCCACAGCATTCACAAAACAGTAATCGGTGTCAACTTCAAAACATATATCATTTTTGTATTTCTCTACTAGCTGGGGTGGAATCCTATATCTGTTATGCATTTTCTCTTGAAATTTACTGAAGTAATCATCCATAATATCATTGAAATTGTCTCCTAACTTCTTAATGAAGTCATTAATCTGATGGGTGATTGGTCGGTGTAATTCCCAAACAACTTTACCGACTGATGGAAAGAATTTTTCAAAATAGAAAAACATGCATACCAGTAATGATCCAAACTTTAGAGTATTAGCTGAGTTGTTCTACTTCGGCTTCCTGATGGTGTTCATATTTTTAAATAGGTTCTTCAGCAACACCTCACATAGGTCAATTTTCATTCCCTTTTTCACAATTTTGTAGGCTAGGTCTACTGCTGCACAAGGAACACTATTTTCCCTTGCTGATTGGAAGAAACCGTAGCCCATTACTCTAATGGCAAATTTTAATTCTTCATCTATGACATTGTTTAGTTTCAATCCTCTGCAATCAGATTCTACTCCGGTTAAATTGATCAGTCCCTTCCGTGATATCATCTTCTGGGCTCGGGCATGATCACAGATAGGGTAACCGGTAATCAGATGAATGATTTCCTTAGTAATCTTAAATGGTTACTCTTCTAGCCACATGAAATCATCATGAACTCTGCTCAAAACAAACTTGACCCACTGGGGTTTGAACACTCGGGGATAGGTTAGGGCTTCAGTTAATCCTTTGATTTTGATGTGCTCATACTCGTTGTTCAATTTACCATCGGTACACAGCTCATCATAGGTGTCTTTGATTTCAACATGACCGAGTTCTTCAACACGACATTTGGTGAAGAATCTCACATCCTCGACTAGCAACACTCTGTCCGGGATGAGTGAAAAGGTGGTTTTGTCATCCAATTCAGAAGTGACTTTGGGAGTCAAAGAGTATTTTAGTGAGGGCTTTTCTACATTCTTGACAACTATGGGATCTTGGATCTTGGGCGCCATTGAAGATTTCAGATAAAAGCTAACAAAAGATCCTTAGGGTTTCAGGATTTCAAACAACTGACGATTTATGCTTAGCAGATAATGGCAACTAGATAAGATCGGTAAACCAGCTCAACGAGGTGTTGAGATTGATGTAAATACCTTAAATTTTCTTTGTAGGAGGTTTGATCGCCTTAGATTCGCTTGCTCTGCTTTCTCGAAAACTTGGTAAGTGAAAATGACCGCAAAAATGATTTTAAGTACACAAAATCCCTTATTGAGCTCCATGTGGGTTAGGTCAAAAACATTAAATGCACTCAGTTCCTCTTTAACCGATTTACTCTCCTTTTTCTGTTTTGACCGAGTAACCAAACTTCCTTCATTCACCGACTAGATAGGTTTCCTGTATTCACTGACTTGACAGACTTCCTGTAAAGTGCTTCAAAAGACTGATAGAATTTCAAACTTACTAATACATCTTAATTATGCAGATTTTGAATTAAGTACATAAATAGAGTAGGAACTGTTAATATTTTAACCTTCAAAGAATGCAGTCCCTTCATACCTTTACCGATTAATTTGGAATAGGTGCACCTAACTCGGTAGGTAAGGTGCTTTCTTCATTTGACACAATTTCCTTCTTTTTCCAAATCATTTTTAATTTTTCTTTTATTTCTTCAGTGTCTTTTCTAGGTTGATCTCTGCAATCTCCAGCTAAGTGTCCAACTTTATGACAATGAAAACATGTCATACCAGAATTTCTCCATGATCTTCGGTTGTGCATCCGAAACCTTATAAAATAGTTGGCACTTATATGTCCATATCTTCCACAACATTCACACCATATCCTTGTATTGTAATCCCATGGTACTGCAGAATACCATCAGTAAGGATCTGTGTGAGTTCGATAACCTCTAGCATTTTCTCGGTGTGCATACCACATATAGTTCTTTTGCTTAAGCCAACACTTCTCGGTACTATGTCCATATCTATTGCATTTTTTACAAAACCCTTTGAATTTTTCCTTCTGATAATTGTTAACAGACTTTGTCCTACATTGATTAGATGTGTGATCATATTTATTGCAATTGTAACAATAACCATTGGACTTAGTGACATTCTATTGCTTACCTTTTCTGATTTGGCATATGTTGGCAGTGTGACCTTGATTTCCACAGTAGTTGCAAATAGGCTTCTTTCTTTTGACGTTATTCTTGTTTCCAGCTTGCTTTGATGATTCTCCTCTCTCGATAGTATGAATTCCTTTCTTGGTAGAGACTTTTCCTTTGTAACCGAGTCCTGCATCTTTGTTGGGTCATCTTGTATTCAGTTTCTCATCCAACATCTTTGATGCTTCATAACTCTTCTTCAGTGTTTCTTTGGATTTCTTCTTTGTTTCAAGTTCATCGGTCAACCTTGATACTTCAAGTTTCAATGCTTGATTCTCATCATCCTTCAGAATTGCTCCATGATGTGCATAACCTAGTTGATCTGACAGGTTTTGTTGAATTCCAGCCAACCTTGTGATTTCATCATTCTTATCTGATACTAAGACTTCAAGTTGTTGTTTCTCTCTCTGTAGATCTCTTTCTTTATCCTCAGATGTCCTCAATGCCTCAAGATTTTCAGTCATCTATGTGCTGAAATGTTCATGTTCTCTTTTCATTGCTTTCAGTTGATCAGCCAGTGCTTTGTTGTTTTCCTTCAATACTCCAATCATTTCTTCAGTTTCTTCAGATATACTATTCTCAGATGATGTCTCAATTTGTTCCACTAACTCTTGAGAGTCCTGCAAATCATCAGATAATCGTCTTCTCACTTTCAGAGATTTTTGCATTTGCCTTTGCATGTATGCAATCACTTGATTAGCATGATCCAGCTCTTCTTGTAGATACACAATCCTCCGAGATTGTTTATAGCCTTCCATTGATAAGATCTTTCTCTTTAGGTAGTTAAACCCTTTTCCAAGATTCAAGCTCTGATACCAATTGTTAGGCCCAATATGGAAAGCTAATGTACTGAGAGAGGAGAGGTGAATCAATACTCCAAAACTTCTCTTCAATAATAACTTTACTGTTATGCATAAACCAAATAGTGCAAAAACATAATATAAAGCTAAAACAAATAGATAACAATCATACATGATTCACTCCATAACACATATATTTTGGTTATGCAAAAACTCTTAGTTAGAGAGAAAAATTGCGGTGGGGATGGCACCCACAACTTCACTACTGCAATAATAAAGAGTGCTTGGTTAGAGTTACATGTTTAGCTATTTCTGATAGCTTACCCTGTTAGGAGTAACAAGATCTATTAGATCTACCTTGCTAAAGGATTTCACAACACTTAAACTAAATGTTGCACCTGGTTAGAGGCTTTACAATTTATAGACTTGATTAGAGTCTTTTACCCTATTAAAGGTTTCTTTTACAACTTCAAAATATTACAATAAAATTATTACAAATATCTACAACTTTACATCTGGAATGTTATAGCAGATTCTATGTGCTTAGAATAAGATTACCTTGCTTATAGCATACCTCGATAACCCATATAGTAACTCGGTAAACCCTTCTGTTTACTCTATTCTTTGACTGTTCTCTAAAAACCTTCTCAGTGACCTCTGTGTCTCTGTAACAATCTTCTTACACTCATGCACACACCTCTTTAACTCTTAACTCATGCTGTATAAATAGATCTCTTATGACAGTGATCCTTTCATTGCTTCGATCTTACAAACATGATTTATTGAATGAATAACCATGCAAATTATTTCATTGGTTAGATGACCTCAAAATCATACACAATCTTTAAGTGCAATTTCCAATGTGATAATGGTTAGATGTGCCTCGATCTTGTAACACGTTTTCATATGCATGTCCAGGTTCAATGAATCTGGTAACACATTTCACTCAGTGTAATTCAACTCGGTGTGTCATCTTTGCTGCTCGGTAGACATGTAAAGATACTTGGTAGACAACTCAGTGTATACTGCGTTCTGTGACTACTTTCTTCTGTAACCGACTAGACTGTACATACCGACTGAATATCTTGGTAATAGATAACCGACTAGAGTATATAGTATAACTTTGACATAAAAATAATGGCAATCTGATAAGTAGTAACATGATGGAGTTACTCACATATTCACATAGTCAAGCTTTTATTGCACTTGTATGCATGATATTGTAGTTATAATCTTTGCTCTTTTGCCTTGATATTTTGATATGAAATTCTGGCATAACACTTTTTTCTTTTATTTTATTTTCTTGACTTGTAAGTAATGAAACCTACTTTGGTATGATGATTACAGCAGTGCTGAAGTAGAACTTTGGATTTTTCACTAGCCACATGACCAACTAGGTATCTATAATGACTCAGAGCAAACAATTAATGTGTGGTATATATCAATTGATAGATTTTGGGTAACAAGAATTGATAGTGAAACTTCTATACCCAATCATGGATAAATCTCAATCACAAGATAATGTTGAAGATGAAAGACCTAAGAACTCCTAAAAACTCCATGTACCTGTATCTAAGAAATGAGACAACCTTCACTCCTTTCAATGCAGACAGGTGAATGACTCAGACAATCACCTTGTTTTATTGATGCAACTATATGCGCAAGCAAAGACTATATGCTATGAAGATTGTGAATGCGATGCGAGAAAACAAACTATATGAGATGCAATGTTGTAAAGAAATTGATATGCAAATGCAAAAAGTAAAGACAAAATTAACCCAACCCTTAGATATAATATTGTTTAAGGTGCATGTTGTTCATAGGGTTGGGGAATTTTGTGTAGGTAGTTCATTGGTCTATGTTTGAAGAGTTGGATAAACCTTTCTTTTTCAATAGGATATTCAGTTGGGTGTATTTCATGTACAGTTTGTGCTATAGCCTCATTATTTTCAAACCATTCTAGTTGTGGTACATCTTCTTGCCCCAAGTCTATCAAGTGCGGGTGTATGAGATAAAGATTTCTATCTTCATCATAATTTGGGATTTTTGATATCATGAAAGCCTAATTATCATAGTGACCTTTCAAGGAATTTGGATCTATTTCCTTATCTTCATAAGTGATTCCATCATCTATTGGTGGGAAATGGTCATAAGATCTGTCTATGTCTCCTATGTAGCTACTGCGAAGAGATAGGAATTCATAGTCACGCAAGTTAGTTATTGATCCTATTTCGATGCATGAGATATTATTTATTCCTTGGATAAGATATTTTGGCCCTGTGGTTGTGACATTAGCAGGCGTTATGCTTGTTTTTGTTGATGCACTTGAAGAGGATGATGAATCCAAATAGGAGTTAATCTCATTTATTGGTGTTATGCTTGATTTCGTTATTACATTGGCATTTGATGATGGTGCACATATAATTGTTAACAAGTTGCCCTATGTAGTATGATCTGGATTAGTGATTTAATTGATAAGGGGTTCATGAACAACTTGTGTAGAGGCATTGGGATCATGAGGGAGACTAGGAGAAATGGTAGGTTCATTTGGTGAGAGGAATTCTTGTGAGAGATATGGAGGATTATGACATGGAGATGAAGGGATGGAGGGATCTTGATAAGGATCTAGAGAAATAATGGGATCTTGTTTAGGACATGAAGGTGAAGGGATAATTTAATTTTGACTCGGAAAGGGATTATTAGGAAGGATGGAAGGGATGTCCTGATCTTGCTTAGGAGGTGGATGTTGGATGGGACTTGAAAGGACACTTTGTTCTTGAGATAAAAGGGTATCATTATGAGTGGAATAGAAGAGAATGAGGGCATCATCATAGGATTCTTGATAGGTGGGATCTAAATCAAAATTGGGTAGGATGAAAGGGCTTGTTCTTGATCTTGATTTATTTCATGACTCATTTCCTTTGATTTTGGATTATCCTCTTGACACGAGGAAGGAGTTTGGATATGCATGGGAAATTTTTTGATGGTTTCACCACTTTGGCCTAATGAGAAAGGATTTTGAATGAGACTCCCTGAAGTGGGTTTTCTTGGAAATGAAATATATGGTGGCAATGGATCTTGAATTTCTAAAGCATGGAAAGGACTAGCATCATGACTTGGATTAGATTAGATTTGTATTATGGATAGCCCTTGGAAGATTGTGTTATTGGATAGAGATGGCATGGATTGTTCTTGTGTGACTTTAGGGGATGATGAAATGATGGATATATATGGTTGAGTTGGAATTTGGTTGAAAGAGGTTTGATTTTGGTCGAAAGGGGTTTTAATGTTGGGTTGATGTGATTGATACGATTGATATGTTGGGTTGAAAGAAAAAGAAAGCTGATTCGACTCTAATGGTGGTTGAACTGAAGTAAGAATGACTTTGTTAGAGAATGAAGGTTGACATGTTTGAATGGTCTCACAAGAGAAGGAGTGTTGGCATGATAATGATTCCCTTGTGGTTATCACTTCCCTCATATTTTTTTCTAACCAATCCCTATGATTGTTAGGACTAGTCATGTCTCTCATTTGTTGTTGCAAATTCTTAATTTGTTGAGCTAAAATCTCTATGGATGACGATGGAATAGGAATGGAAGGGATGAATTCTTCACCTTCCCTATGAAATGCATAATGTTATTCCATGATGTTTGCTTGATTTGTTTGGACTAAGATCACAACAAATAAGATGTTTTCTCCATTTCTTTGAATGTGGCAAGTTTGTTTTATTTGTTGGTTCTTGTTGACACTTGGTGTTGTAATGTTTTCTTTGAGGACTCAAATTGTGTTTGTAGTTGAAAGATTTCTGACAAGACTTGACTATTTTTTTACTTTGTTTTTGCTATGCTTTGGGTGTTTGATAGTTGAAAATATTGCATAAGACACAACAAAAAATAAGAAAACAGTTTGAAATAATCCAAAAAGAGTTGTTTATAGGATCGTTTCAAATCCTAATGGTTGTTGGGGTCTTTTCAAACCTCATTTGTTTTCAATAAATTTTGGCCATACGATCACAAAACAGTCAGACTCTTCTAGAGTCAAAAGGTTATGAATAATACCACAACTCACATCTTGATACTCTGTCAACTCAAACAGCCTTGTCACACCCTAGGGTGTGTTCATTTTTTTGCCTTTTGCAAGAAGTTGAACCAAAGAGAATTGCTTCTCAATTGGATCGTTTTCCTAGGAGATATATGGTGAGTATCTTGGAGGTGGATTCTTCCCCACCCTTGCATTGTGATATTACAAGTGTCTGGATACTGACTCATCTTGGCCACTAATTCCTAAAGTTTTTAATGAGGGTTCCATTTGAGTGGTCACAATTAACAACATTTTTCACTCCATTAAAGGAGGTCTCCCGATTTGCAGAGGTTACTCTCTACAAGTTTTTACATGCCATATAGACACTAAGGGAGGCATGACGCCATTGTGATAGCATATAACACTCTTCTCTTGTGACTTTCATCACAAACACATTTATTTATAGTGTCTTGGATTACTTTCCTTTAGTTGTTGCCACTTAGGTCATTCCCCACTCATCGACCTTATGGGATTCTCGGGAGGGCAGGCCTGCTAAGGATTTTATTCAATTACAAAATTGAAAGAAAACATAAATGGTGGGTCTCGCTATTTGGTCACCCAGTCAAGGGGAGAGCATATGCCTATCACCTTCAAGACACGGAAGACAGATTGTTCTTTATATCATTTCATTGCAAAGTTTTCTAAAAACTATTTGGAGATTTTGTTCCAACAAGCATGATGCTCATTTTAATCCAAAAGAAATGATGAATAACTTGTAATGAATAAGATTTGTTTTGTTCTTTTTAAATGACACCGAAGGAAGTGTGAGTTAAACTAGGTTCAACTATACCTACAAAACCCATGAAAGCATCAATTTGTATTGTGGGCTCACAAGCCTAAGTTTTTCCTTCAATTACAGAATTCGCCTCACTGTCTGTTAAGACAAAATATTAAAAGACCAAAAATTGATAAAATGAGAGAACATGAAGGTTTTAATTATATCCAGCAAATGCAAACCACTTTCTGATCAAATGGGAATTTATGTGTACTCAGATGTGAATATCTATATTATTGAATGCATATTATTGTTTGATCAAATGTGCATCAACGTCTAAGAAAATGAGCATTCATGTGTTATCGAATGCAGTGCAAAAGAGTTTTGGAAAAAATGTAGAAATAGTATGTGGAAAGATAACAAGAACTTGCAAGATAAAGATTAGCTCAAAATGACCTAGTTAAACACAGACCTAGTTTCATCCATTATCATATTGCCCTTGACCTCGATGTCATCAAATATGTCAAATTATTCATGGTATTTGTGCACAATATGATAGTATCGGGATAGGGCAGCCAACTCTTCAAGACCTTGGAATATTTTTTGTGCTCTTATCATTCGTCGATAAGCTCTTCGTTGTCTTCTATCTTCGATTCTCTTCTTGGCACCTGAAATCTTGAATCTTACCTTCCCTGCCATGGGGTTAGACACATTTTATGCAGAAGAATAAAATTTCCAAAATTAAAAAAGAAAGATGGGTCACAAGCGCAATTAATGAAAGACAAAAGCAACAAAATAAATTTAATATGCAACTAATCCAAGCAAATGCAAATCATCTTGTGTGTGAATGTGGATTAGGATGCAGGCGATTGTGAATTACTATCATAGCGAATGCATAGCGACATACGTGGTTGCAAATTTTTGCATGCGAATGCGTAGCATTTTTCTATGCATCCATACAGATCCTTGCAAGACACAAAATCAGATAATAAGGTTAAAAGTTGTTACTTCACCTTGGGTTCGCCATTTGTTTCAGGGGTAAAATTAATCATAATTAATTAGATATATAAGAGCGCATCACAAACTCTAAATCAATTAAAATCAACTCCTAAATGACAATGAAATTTAGATGCAAGAATTGAATAATCAAACTAATCATACTCCCTAATCTGCATCATGGCTTCCATTGCTCTTCTCCAAATTGTGTGATAGGTGGCTCTCAGGTGTTGCATTGGGATTCCTGCATAGTTTAGACACAATTATTTTGAAGATAGTGAATCTAGATTCCAATTGAGAAATGAGGTTGAGATTATAGATTTTTGAGACAGATTGGGTGAGATTTGGAACTAAAGTGTTGATTGATAGTTCACTGATTTTGATTGATATGTTAACAAGATTGATTGGATAGTTGACTAAATTGATTGACTAATGGACTGAATTGATTAGGGAGATGACTGATCTGATTGAAGAGAAGACTGAATTGATTAGGGAGATGACTAATTTGATTGATTAGTTAGAAAAGGTGATTTGGAGTGAAAATGAGAGATTGGAGAGTTAATTGAGTTAACTGATTAGATAACTAATTTGATGAATCAGTTAGGATTTTCAACATGTGTTGTAGGATTTTGAAATTATAATTCATTTTCATTTTGATTTGAATTTGAATTTTGATTTTTGAATGATGAAATTCAAATGCACATTTAGTTAAAATTTGATGAAATTCAAATTTGGGGAAATTCAACTTTGAGAAATTGGAATTAGATAAAACTAAGTGAAATTCGAATATGGGGGAATTGGAGGAATTTAATTAATTAATTAAATAATTTAAATGAAATTATTTAATCATTAGAAATGAAATTAATTAAATAATAAAAACTATATAATTAAGAAAATAAATCATAATTAATTAAATAAATAATATTTAATTAATATTTGAAGAAAGGGTTAAATGATGAAAGGATTAAGAAATAGAAATTGGAGAATTAATAGTGTAGAAAATGATGATTTGTATTAGTAAGTAGAATTAATTACCTTAATTAAATAATTAAAGAATTATTCAATTTATTAGACGAATAATTAGTGATGATGAATGAGACATTTTTAGGCATCTACATAGCTTACTTAGCTTTTTTGGTTTCTCTTTTCCAACTTCGATGAATTTGACATTTAAAGGAGATATTTTCATAGTCCAAAACTTTTTTTTAGATCATATCTTCCACTTTCAACTAGATGTCCTTTAGCCCTATGGATATGCTCAATTCCACTTGGATTTTGGTTAAAGTAAAGTGAATCAAACCATCTATTTGAGGACCAATTGTCTAGAACTAGCCTAATATGTTTCATATTCCTTGGAAACAAGTGTCTAATTAAAACAAGGGAAAATAGAGAAGACAAATCCAATCCATTATTGAGAACATTGTTGACATTGTGTTAGATGTGAGAAACCATGCCTTCAACAATAGCACATTATTATCCTAGAAACAAGGTTCATTCACTAAGCTAAATGACTTATTCTCTACATATTGACATAATAAATCTTAGAAATCTTGAGTGTTCAGATTTTTGGTAAGTGTCCAGCATATCCCCTTAGGATTTGTGACATGGCTTAACAAACTCATGTGAGATTCTTAACTGGGATGGTATCGGTTTCTTGAATAGATGCATCTATAGGGAGAAATGGCCAAATCAATTCCCTATAAGTGGTATCAGAGCAGGGTCGTAGGTTTGAATCCCCTCAGGTAATGTTGAGGGGGAAATTGTTGGTAAGTGTCTAGCATATCCCCTCAAGATTCATGACATGGCTTAACAACCTCCTATGGGATCCTTAACTAGGATGGTATCAATTTCTTGAACAAATGCATCTCTTGGGAGAAACAATCAGCTCAACTCTCTATATGGATAAATTTATATACTACCTTTTATTTTCTCAAACTATTTTTTAGCAATCCAAGCATGATAATCTACTAAGTGATGTCATCAAGCATTAAAGTAGCATACTAAAACTTTAATAGAAAATTTTCCTTGCTCATATAATACTCCCTAGTCTATAGACAAAATTGGGTGGTCACTAAAACAATGAACTACTACTAGTCAATATATATGTAGGGATACATTCTATGTTTTGTCCATCCCTATATTGTCCTTGGGCATTGATATTATTTTGAATGAAACAAAACACATGCATTTCTTGGTGTATTTGATCCTTCCCTAACACCCATATCTTGGCATGCTTTGTTAGGCATGTTAGGTTGAACACTCCTTATTAAACTTCATAATTGTGGTACCACATTGATACTTTTATCTATCTTTCCTCCATGATTTCTCCACCACACCTATTGCTTCATCTGAAATCTACTCACTTTCCCTATCAACACCAAAACCTCACTTTTTAGGGTTTGTAGCAATTTTGGTGAGAGCTCTTTTGAAAATATATATCTCATATCATAATATGAATAGACTGTTGAACGCGTCAAAATGTTGAGAGGGGTGGTGATGAATCAACATTTACTTAATTTCAAATCATTCCATATGTAGATTGAAATGTTGAATCAAATTTGCTGGAAGTAAAGCATGCACCACATAGTCAAGACAAGGACGCTGATATTTTTACATGGGAAGCCCAATGAGGGAAAAACCATAGTGAGAGCTATCTTACAATATAAATGAACAAGTTTTCAATGATTGTTTTTTGGCTCATTGCCTAAGGA
Source organism: Cryptomeria japonica (assembly GCF_030272615.1). Taxonomy (NCBI): domain Eukaryota; kingdom Viridiplantae; phylum Streptophyta; class Pinopsida; order Cupressales; family Cupressaceae; genus Cryptomeria; species Cryptomeria japonica. The sequence continues at coordinate 32,293,142 of NC_081409.1, read as the reverse complement.
AGCTCATTTCTCCTTGATGGACTTGTTGAGAAAGATACAAAGATATATAGACTTGCAGAAGAAATACACTATTTGGTAGTGTTGGCAACAACAAGCAAGGAAAACTGTGAGAGGGGGTGAATTAGTTTTCATAGGATTAAACAAATTAAGCACAATCTCAAATCAGATCAACTACGGCAAAAAGAAAGATAACAACAATACACATGACACCAATATTTTTGGCGTGAAAAACACAGTTAAGGGAAAAACCATGGTGGTAACCTACCCACAATGAGATGATACTCTATAGTAGTATGTGTAAATATTACTATGGGGAACGCACATGCATTCAAGAACACTGCCTAGAGCTCACTGCTCAAATTACAATGACCTAGAAGGCTACAATCCTCAGGGAAGGCTCACTACCTTACAAATATATTTCGACTACAGTTTGGAAATAATGAACTACAAGAATAGCATATGCTAATGTCTAATGACAGTTTCGATTAAGCTCATATATCTGCCCTTCACCAATCTCTGCTCAACACATCACACCGAAAGATGAATTCACTTGATCGCATATACACCACTCTCTGATAATGCAAACTCAAAAACAACCATCGAATTACATTAATATTACACTCATTTATACAAATCATCAACCTTGACTACAAGGTCAGCCAAACCCTTAACACCTAATTACAAAATTACATCACATGATACGTAAATCAACCACCAGACTAATACAATGACATGGACAACATTAAATTGACCTAAATCAACTCCTCAAACATGCACCACCACCAGAAATCTCACCAAGATCAACTGCAACACATTACACCACCATAACATGAAGAATATCACCAGACCCATAAAATCATCAAGAAATTGCATAGTAATCAATGCGGACCATCAGAACAAATATGACATGATTAGTAAACAACAACAAGCACGTTAGAACCATCCGCGATAGTTGCACCAACACCACTTATTCAAATCTTCATCGATCAACATGCTAACACTCAAGAACACTTAACAACAACAATTCAAACAAGAAAGATAGCTTTTGGAGCATCAAATCATGAACCATCTAAAATGAAGATACACACTAACATTCCAAACATTCTCCCAAATCTGCAACACAAGATATGATCATAGTAGAGCACAACATATCAAACACTAGAACACTGCAACACTAAACACTAAAAAACCAATCTCCATACTGGAATCCACAACTCGACCAAATCATCACATAGCATCATGGAATCAATAAGGAATGAGGTATCTCTAGTTGATTAAGCATCCTAAATAGATAAACTTGTTAGACACAATGCAACACTGAGAGGGGGAGGGGATGAATCAGTGGTTCTCAAGCTTTCCCTCTTTAGCTATCCTATATGAGCATACCGGTTTTTAGATCTAACTATGATTAGACTTACCAATTAGTGAGGGGACTAACTCAAATGCAAACATACATAAGGGGACATCACATAATATCAACATATACGAGGAAAACCCAGTATGGGAAAAACCTCAGTGAGCAATGTTATTGGAGTCTATTGCTCCAATCCAGCCTCACAATCAAACCTCTATTACAATGTTTAGGGCACCAACCCAAGGAGCTACAACCCAAAGGAGCTACAATCCCTAATTTAGGGCACCAAACCAAGGAGTTACAACCCCTACTTGATTTATGGGCTACAACCTAAAGGAGCTACAAACCCCTGCACTGAGCTACAACTCAGTGATCACAATGAAAACATCAAATACAAGAGTAGTAATCTAGTTACAAGCGAATCTTGTAACAACTCAAAACAAACTTCCCTATCAGTAAGGTATCTCCTCAGCCTTACCAGTTATCTACTCGCTCTGACTAAATCTCTCTTCTCACTGTTGCTTCTTATCGATTCACCTTCCACTCTATCGGTTCACACTTCCTTCAGCTACTTTGCTACACTCCACTGGTACTACACTCAGTCGGTTGTATGCCTGTCTTCTCTGCAATGCTTTTCTTCTTCTCTGCCGATATGAACACTATCGATTTTGTACTTCTATCAATTGAACTCTTCAATGTGGTCTTCCCTCACACTCAGTCTTTCCTCTATCTTCTTGATGAGCACTTCACTGATCTGCATGCAGTGACACGACCTTCTTTTTTTCAGCAGCACCTTACAATTTCTTAGGCTTGTATATTTATAACCCAGACTTCCCGCCAAAAACCAATTTCAAACTTGGTGCCTTAGGGTTTTCTTCACTGATCACGAGGCACGTCAAATCCACTCAAATATGATCATATCACAATACAGAGATGTCTATCTGTACATATCCACCATTTTCGTGCCTTCCAGAACACACCTTCCTATTTCAAAAACTTCCAATCAATCTATCGACACACTTCTTGGTCAATCACCATTAATGGCATGATGGCTTGCTTCAACTACTTCGAACTGCTCGATTAGTCTATCCTTGATCCTCTCTTGTCTATTTAATCTTGAGTCATGCACTTCTGCAACTCCACCTCGAGCTTTGCAGTCATCAATAATGTTGGACCAATCACAACTACCTCACCAACCTCACTTCATGGACTGATGAATGTTTCATCCGCTACTTCATGCAATTTTTCCACTTCATCTTCTCATGGCATCACTGTCGGTATCCACCTCATCACATTACTCTATCGGTTCATGCCTAGTCACCAAACACACCCCATACTAGTTCACCAACCCTACCGTCATTAACCACCTTTCTGGTTGTCCTTCTTGTCATGACCTTTTCTAATCTGTCGATGCAACCCTTGTGTCTTCTCTTCACCATTTTTTTGGTGTCTCACACTCTACTCGTTACCACACTATGTCTGCACTGTGCCGACCTGCCGGTGGAACACTCAGATTGGTCTTTAGACATGACAATCCAAAACATGCCCATTCTCATCACGTAGGAGTCTTTTGTACTTGCATCTTCTCCATATTACCGGTGGGATTTCATACTGGTAACCACTCTTGATGACACCCTATCATCAACCTTCAATGAACTCCATCTTTATTAGGTGAGAACCTAATCATCCTTGTCTCTTCTCAGATGTTTCACTGGTTGACAAAACATGTCAATTATCACCAATACATATATCGGTAAATGTATATGTTGATGGGCAACATACTTTCCTTCTTGCCGGTGAGACACATTGATGACACCAAGTCATCACACTCCAACTGGTCTGCAACAACCTACCTTAAGTATCCCAGTATCCCATGTATATTCTTGTAGACTTACTAGCATTCTTCTTCATCAAACCGATTCTCCTCTCATCTGGTTTGTCAAGATGACAAACACACCATCTCAACTCCTTATTCTTCCACTTGTACAAATGGTCTCTACATTCAATCACTTGTCTTTCTTAGGGAAACATTATGTCGGTACAAGTGTGACTTTACAAAGGGAAGGATACATCATCCACATGACATATGTCATTCAGTACACAGAGGGAACATAATTTGTCAACCTATCACCTTATCTTGGGAAAGCTTCTTCATCCGGTGGGAGACTTGTTAGTTATCCTTACACTAGCAATCTGGTGGCCTGCTCATACTTCTACTTCTCCTTCGGTGTTGATGTGATTTAGGTAACATTTTGCCTCTTCATCACAAAAAACCATCTAAGCATCCTTCTCATTTCCAACACTTCACTTTCCAGTTGACACCTTGCTGGTGATATACTATGTTAGTACCAGTAACCTTACAATTCCATCCACACAAGTTAGACATAAACTTGTGTACCGGTGACACCAATAATCTTCTTCCTTACCTTACCAGTGTTCTACAACACAAGGTGATATCCAAGATATCTCATTTTGTACTCCTCCTTGACAGTGTTGCACATACATCTCTCATACTGGTAGTCATCCCATACCGGTTGACCTCAATGACAACACAATGCCAACAAAACCACCAGATCAACTCACTGCAATCACTGGATCACTAAAACATTTCTTTGCAACCCTAAAACACAAGAATATGTTGACATCAATGACAACAACATATCCTAGCAGTAGTAATATCCAACAGGTAGTATGATACATGAAGATTGCAATGACAACATGAACACACATTGCTATAAATAATGCATCTAACATATGCAAGTGTAGTAGTCCCTTTTTTCACACAGTTAATCCATCCCAGATAATTGATACGCATCACAAATGATTTGTCCTTCTATTTATATCCTCTACAACATCTCCAAACACCAATTAGGTTAGCTCTAAGATGACCTTTAAAATGAAACATGTGATACAACATAGGTTGGCATCAAACATATATATCATAAACTAAAATACGTTGTGCATCAACCTAGTGCATTATTGGTCCCAAAAGCTAACTATGCATCCTCCAAAGCAATTATAATTAATCAAGATCCAACCAATGAAAGAACCAAGACTCTCAACCTAAACAACATCAACACTATCAAAACTACTAACTATTCACCTTTATGTGATGAGGAAGAAAACAAAACCAACATGTAGACCAATATGTAAGCAATGTAGACTATCCACAACATCCCTACAACCATCTTCTGAAGCAATTGATCATTAAGTGTTGGTGCAAGTAGAGAAACCAATTGAATTGATAGAAATAGAGCACCTTCAATTGACCATGACACTTCAACACAAAGGATAATTTACTACGGTGCACCAAATCAATTGAAGTTCTCACAAATTAGCCCTTTACCTTACTATTCATATCCCCAAGTCCCCACAAGCACACCAAACCATCTGTGGTGCAAAGCATACTAGTGAACATCTGAGATACTTGATTCTTTTCAAGGGAACACTAGAGAGAAAATAATTCTAACTCTTAATGTAGAAATATCCATGACATTAAATATAGGAAATAAACTCCTTGCAAGTACTTCAGATAATAAAGCTAGTTTCAAGTTTGCTACTTCCCTTAGTTGTCTAAATTGTTTCTGTATCTTCTCTGTCTGGTCTTAAAGAAAAGACAAATACAAGTGAAGATTTTCTTATTGAGCTCTAGTGGATCCATCCTTGTCCTTTGACAAATCATATACCTTGACCATTCGATTAATCTATGGTAGAGCCAATTTGATCCCTGATGCTTTTGGTGGAACTTGGCCATTTCAAATAAAATTGATAAAGTGCACTCATTTCATCAACACAATCCTTAAACATCTCAATGTTTTCTTGCAATTTATTATGTGCATTAGCACACCAATTAGATGCTTCAACAATCCTTGTATCACTTATCTTTCTCAAGGACTCTTGTTTTTTCCTTGTGCTCAATGTGGGAGGAACGATCCTTGAAAAAATCCATTATAAATTTCATTTTTTTTTGAAGGCAAGGAAGAATCAATGTTTACCTCTGGTAAACCCTCCTGAATGATTTTCAAATCATCATCAATCAATGTTGTCTTCTTTGAGTTTTGATATAGTATCTCATTTCCCGTTGAGGAGTGCAAGATGTCTTCGAATTGTAACTTCTACAAGGGAGACATGTTTGATAGGTCAACCTATCCTGCACATGTAGGAATTTGCAATAGTTGGGGTGTCACCACAAGTTAAAATTGCATATGCAAGGTCATTAGGTCCTTAAGAGAATTTATTGAGGGAGAGGAAGATCCGTGCCTTATTTCTTGTCTTCTCTTTGAATCATCATCTATTTTCTTAGCATTATCCTAATATTTGTCAAATTATTCTCTTTCTTTTGCTCATTCTCTACCTTGTACTATATCCTTCTCTATTACATCCTTTCTTGTATTCCTTGGGTGTGTTGCATCTCCACCATGCACCATATTCTCAAGAATGTTTTTCCCTTCATCTTGACTTGTATTCCCTATAGGATGGACACCTAACTCACATTGTTCTACTACATTAGTCTTCTTCGAAGGAGCAATCTCATTCTTCTTATCATTATTTTCACCTTCACAATATTTTTCCATATGAACATAAAAAGATGACACATCTATGTCATGGGTGGACACATTAGTTATATCTTCCCAATTAGAACTATTTTGAGGAGCTTGTTCCTCAACTATCACCTCAATCTTCTTCATTTATTGAAGGACCTTGATTGTCTTTTATGTTGTTTCGCTCTCCATCCTTTCTATTTCTTCTTTTCCCTTCACTAGGGTATTCACCCTTTGTTTGGTCAAGAACTTGTGTGCTTGCATTTGTGATAGTCTATCCCTTTCTTCTTTGGTAATAGATGATCTAGCCTTGTTGAAAGCCTATCATTTCATCTTGGATTTCGTTACTACTACTTCATTCCTTTTGTCACTAAGTATAACTGCAAGACTTTCTAGTATTTGGTAAATATTATCATTAAGACTCTCTATCATATGCATCACAATGGACTTATGAATTGTGGCCTTGTCAATGGGAGGTGACTTATCATACAGTTATGTTTCCTCATTTAGTGCTCCATATTTTGCAATTTCATTAATAGTTGCCTGAAGCTATAGTGGATCATGAGCAAGTGCTTCCAAAGGGGCCTTCTTGGTCTTTTTTTTTTCCTTATCCTTTTGAACTTCCTTGTTCCTCTCCTTTCCTTGTTCTTTTCTTTCTTCTCTTGAACTTAGAAGCTTCCTCTTCTTCTTCATCCTCATCATCATCAACAACTACTATTTTGATCTTTTCCCTCTTAGCCTGCTACTTATTTCTTTTTTTCTTCTTCTCTAATTGTGTCTCTATTTGCATCAATACCTCAATGGTAACTTTTCTTCTGGTAGGAGTTGTTTGAGGTTTCTCAGAAGGTTTATGAGTGGTGATAGTAGATGTATACCTGCATGTCCTTCTAGAAACTTATGGTGATTGTAGAGTGGTAGCAATATGGTATAATGGCATGACCCTCAGATGTATCCTTTGATGGCATGTCAAATTCTTCTTGCAGCTTTGTCATCATCTTCTCCACATCCTCCTTTACTTTCTTCATGCTCTGGTTATTAGTTATCTCATCATATGTGGAAAACCTCTTAGCAATAGGATCTTTAGGTTTGATGACCAAGATGTCAACATAATAAATCCATTAATGATAAGAAATTTCCACATTCCATAATATGAATAATTTTGGTTTTGGATTAAATTGTGTTAAGATTTTTAGATCACACTCCATGATCCATCATCAAGGAGATGTCATAAAGACAAATTATGTATCCATGTAACAATTATCTTTGACCACCATAAAAGTGATCACACTCTTGTAGTTCTCTATAACTTGTGATGGTATCCTATACCTTGATTGCATTTCCTTTTGAAATATCGTGAAGAAGCCATTATATAACATGTCACATTGTTTTCTAATATTTGGAAACCTATGCATGTGATCCCCAATCTAGAAAGTAACCAGAATATCTCTTCTCGAAATTGCATCCTTCAAACAAAGTAATTCTTTCAATATCTAAAACATAAGAAATATTATTAAAGTACCATATTGGAAGTTGTCTTGAGTCTCCTTTGTCCTGTGCAAATTGTCCATCAATTGTTGCTACAGGAACTCAAAGCTCATAATCTTTTCCTTCCTTTACCATTTGATGTAAAGTATAGATTGTTGTGACAGTAGCAAATCCTTCTCCTTTTGTCTAGTATATCTTGTGTTCAATTCCTAGTTTTGCATAGCGGACCCCTAGGTCAGTTATATCATCCATTGATGGGGTTCATTTATCAAATTTTTCTCTAGTAAGCCTGATGACTTTGTCATTCTTCACAACCTTCAATGTCGGTATATGTCTAGTGGAGCACAACCAAATCACATCTTCGATAGCTTCCTTTGTGATCTAGTAGGGTTGATCAAGGTAGATGAGCTCTTCATGGATCCAGTTTTAAAAATTCTTATCCATTCATCTTCAATACTGAAGATAGGGAAAGCCTTCCACATATCTAATATATTTGCCTCCACATTAATGTATTCAATTCTGAGTAGAAATTTATCATCCAAGAGATGATTTCTCTTGAACTCCTCCAACTTTAGATGATTGTATTCATTCAGCTATGAGTGGATATAGATCCAGGCATCTTCAATATGTAACACATTGATAGGAAAGCAAGAAAACACTCCATCCTTGTTAGTTTTAGTAGATTTATATGGATGTTTCTTAAACTTAGGCCTTGGCTTCTCTATATTGTTAATTACGCTAGGTGTTACAATGGTTAACCTTTCGAAACTAGGTTTTTTGCAAGAAAATTGAAAAAACCAAGAAATAAAGTTGTGAGAGTTTACATTTAGGAACTTTTGAAAACCTTTTTCTCTTCTTAGTTCTTGAAATCTCTTGAATGCATCAAATGAGATCAAACATGATCAAGTATCACTTAAATATCCTTCACATCTACCCTTGTTGCTCTGCATTGATTGCATTTAGGTCTTGACTGCTTTTTACTATTCTATGAAACCATGGCTCCATAGAAATTCAACTAACCTTTGCAGGGAAAGTATTTTATCCAAAGATCTGAGAAAATGTCATATTGTCACTAGCCAAACATATCTATGTTACCGTTAACATGTATTCTAAATATTTCAGCATCTATTATTTCATAGGGGTTTAAAAATTCTACAATTATAACTCCCCTTGAATCAATACTTTCATCTAGTTACCATAGGATCCATATGCACAAAATAGATGTACAAGTCCATCCTTCACTTTCTTCCTTCTCTTTCCATATTTTATCCATCTCCTTTTGCATAATTGGATCAACCTTCTTTTATGGAGCAAAAGGTTTTACATTATTTCCCTTGTACAACCTTGCAGGTTTATTGCAATTATAGCAAGTGATACTATGTTGTGGAGCATAACCACTTATCCTCGTGTTGGATATACAATCAATAACCTTATGAATAAACTTGTTCCTTATGTAATAGTAACCAATGAATGATTGAGAAGTCACAACATTGATCTTACTCAGACAATTATTCACCATTTTATTTTTGCACTCATTAGTATTATGACCAAATTTATTGCAAGCATAACACTGACCATTAAATGGTTGAGACTTATAGTATGATACCTTGGATTCCTAAATTAATTATTTCTCATTCTACTAAAATCATTAGCCTTATGCCCAATCTTATTACAAGAATAGCAGTTACCATTGGAATATTGAGAGTACCTATTAGAAGCATGTATTGTTTAGGAGTCGTCGTTATGAAGTTCTTCTAGTTCCGGAATTTTGTTAAGTTCTTCTTCTTTCATTTTGTCTTCTTAGATTCATCATGTGACATTTATTTTTCCTTCTCATTCTTGTCTTCAAACATATTTGTTTTAAAGATTTCTTCTTTTTCAAAACCAAGACCACCCTTGTCTCTTTGTGGTTTTTGGCAATTGGGTATCTCATTAAGGATGTCATTGCCTCCTTTGAATTTTAAGATTTTGTCTATCGGCTCTTTTGCATTTTCCAATTATTTTCTTAAAGTGACAATCTCTTCCTCAAGCTTGGTGCATTTACCAATTTTGTTATGAATCTTATTATTCAGATAGTCCTCAATGCTCTTTCCTTCCTCAACTTGAAATTTTAACTTGGTGATTGTTTCCTCAAATTCCTCGAGTTTGATAAAACATTGTTTTCTTACTTCAATTTGAGCTTTTAGCTTGACAATTGTATTTTTTACCATTTTTAATTTGATCTTATATTCATTGCACTCTTCCCTTGCTGCATCCATGTCTTCAAGAGTAGACCAGAATTGTCCTTCAAGATGTACTTCATAGTCATCAAGATTCATGTCCAAATTATCCTTTAGTTCCATTTCCTCTAAACCTAATTTAGTATAGATTACATCACAGACTATTACTTCAAATCCCATGTGTTCAACTGCAAGATCTACCTCAATTGTTAGACTATTATCTAGGAACCTTTCTCTGACACCAATTGTTGAAAACATAGGAATGTTGAGAGGGGGGAGGGGGTGAATCAACATTTACTTAAAATTAAAGAATTCCATATATAGATTAAAACATTAAATCAGATTTATTAAAAGTAATATTGGAACAAAAGCATTCACCACATAATCAACACAAGGACACCAAGATTGTTTACGTGGAAAACCCAGTGAGAGAAAAACCACGATGAGAGCTATCACACAATATAACTGAACGAATTTACAATATTTTTTTTAAGGCTCACTACTACTTAATGGACTTGTTGAGCAAGATAAAAAGATATATAGACCTGCTAAAGAGATACACTTTTTGGTAGTTAGATGCATGAACATTACAATGAAAACATGAACAAGAATTTCTATAAAGGATGCATCTGACATATGTGAATTCGGTAGCCCTTCTTCACACACTTACTACATCTTACGTAATTCATACTCATCACAAATAATTTATCATTCTATTTATATTGTTTGCAACATCTCAAAATACCAATTAGGTTAGCTCCAAGATGACCTTTCAAATGAAACATGTGATACAACATAGGTCATCTTGATGCAGAGCATCCAACACAAACAACAAAACACTCAAGGGTATGCTGACCCAAAACCAAATTCAAGAACTTCAACTTGAATCAAGAGGCATATAACAAGATTAACCACTCTTCTCAACTCCAAAACTCACAATATGATCATATGTAACAATGCAAATGGTATTCATCCATTCTACAAGGCAATCACAACATAATCTTTACACAAGGGCTGTCTACCAAGTACTTCCACCATATACCACCAATCAACCCCAAATCCCTTTCAAAGGTTATATTCCATCCCTATAGACCTTCATTCAATATTTCAAATCATAACATTGTTGGCATTTTGGCATTAAGTTGTCATTGATGTCAACCAGCATGATGGATATTCACATGAGTGTGAGCAGAAAGAATGAAGGCCTACCGGTAAGATGTAATCCGATCTGAAGATTGGTTGCATGTTTATGATGAAGAGGCAGAATGCAAAAGTTGTCACAAACCATTGGAGGTGAAGATGTGTTACCGGTATAGTATGCTCTACTGGTTAATAGAAGAAGAAAGCTCTACTGGCAAAGGAATGTACTGGTATGAGTTTGTTGGACCAACTATGTGTTGGTGGGCCAGGTCTTGATCATTGTGATGCCAAGTGGAGCAAAGGTGGCAAACATGTTGTGGTCGGTGAAGCCCCATTGATAAGGTCATTGAAACAGATAATCGCCATTAATGAAACAACCACAAATCACAAGATTGTATCTGACTATTGCGGCTCGAGGAAGAAACAATGACAAAGGAAGATCAAGGAGTAGTTGGCGCCTGGATCAATGCAAAGGAAATCCGATTCAGGAAACCTTGAAAAGGAAACAACTGAAGCATTTTATGAGTCGACAGATTTCAAGGCAGGAGATCTAGTTTGAGATTGCTATTTTCAGCAAATATGCATTGGATAATGGGAACTGTGTACAAATGCGTTCTTTAAGGATAGGTGATCGATCCAAGATAGGATGGATCGGATCTCATGAAGATTGTATCAAAAAGAGGAAACCCTAACCACTGTGAAGTTTGAATTGCTTTCTGGCAGGAAATCATGGGATAAAAGAGGAGAGCTCGAAACAAAGTGTTGTTGATGTTGTTGAGAAGAAGAAGAGAAAAGAAAGAGTTAGTAAAGAGAAGAATTACTTGCCTTAGAAATTATTCTAAATAGGTTGCAGTATATGTGAGCAGACATACCAGTGAGAGGATTCTAACGACATAACTATAGTCTTGCAATTGAGCCTAACTGACAAGGTGTGACAAGAGCAGGCAACATCCAAGAGTAACACAGTGTGTTGAGAGACTGTGTGAGAGAGAGGAAGAGAAAGTTAACTGAGACTGAGAATCAGAGACAGTAATCTCACAACTGGTAGTGTGAGATTCAGTGGAGGAGAAAAGACTGTCAACCGGCAGTGAGTTATTTGATCAAAGAGTTGTAGAATTCATTTGCAACAAGAAGCCTTAATTGTATTCAAAAAGTATTTCAATATACATCACCAAGTTGAAGCTTGGTGCAGGGGTTGGTGCTCCTTGGGTTGGTGCCCTAAATCTTTGTAAGTCAGTATTTTACTTGTGAGGCTGGATTAATGGAGTAGTAGTCTCCTGGTAGATTTTCTCACCGAGGTTTTTCCCACATTGGGTTTTCCTCATAAATATGGTGTTGTGAGTTTTATTTGTGTGAATGATTTGTTTGGCTTTCTATCTTGTTCTACCAGTATGATTGTTTAGTGGTTAAAAGAATAACTGACATTCTGAAGTTTATTTTGAAAGTAAGAAAGGGGTTAGAAACCACTGATTCACCCCCCTCTTAGTGGTACTCCATGTTCAACAAACATTCACCAAAGCATGAGAGAAAAAATTCTTTATTGCCATCATGGAATACCCTAGTTTAGGGTTTTATCATTAAAAAACAATTTTCACAAAAACAATCACAAATTCTTCAATTATTAACAAAATTAAGTCAGTCAAAAAGCACTGGAAAGATGATTCGGATACCTTTCTGACACATACATCCTTTCTTCATTATGATTCCTCACGTGGCCATACCAAACGTTGTAACATGACTGTTCCTGCCTTTACCAGTCTTCTTTCACCATGAACTGTAACAAACAATCATTAATAACTTTTAAAATGTTGATCATAAAGAAAATCTCTCCAGTCAGACTTTATATTGCCTAGCTATAGAAATTTTCTTAAATTTATAGCCAGATGCTATTGGCCTTATAACAGACAAAGGGAGATTGTTGGCATTCCAATTACAATAAGAGATTGTTGGCATTTCTATAAGGATATTGAGAAGGTTGTTGATGATTATGGATATAACTGATTGAGGATGTTTACTGTCTTAATATTATTATTTTGTCATTGATGTCAAGAAATTGATTTTCTAATTCAATATGATGTTTCCATATCTTAAGAAGTATGATTTGATGAGTATAAAGATGTCGATCAATGACACAGAAAGAATGTGATGAATAAGTTATTCAATGGGCAACTATTACCAAGTTAGACAATCATGAGATCATGATGTTTAGATTAATTTGATATCCTACATATGTTGTTGATTGTAAGGTTGATACTATACTATGTTACCGAGCAAAGAACCTAGTCGGTAAACCCTAAGGAACCTAGTCGGTAAACCCTAAGGTTATCGCTATCGGTTAATGAAGTCATAATGTCTACCGAGTGAAGTTTAGTATTTACCGAGGTGCAACCGAGTAATAACATAATGCATTGAATGAATAAAAGCATTATTTAATGAAGGAAGCTAATGAGATGGAATTGATTAAATGATTGGCATGTCGTGAATGAAGTTTGTTAAAGAATCTGTGGCAAAGGAAAATCGCCAGGAAGATCTATAGCTCAGATTAAACTGCAATACCCTAGCACAAGTTCCAAGGTGGGGTAAAACATTTTCAGATCAAAGGATACATTGAACCTAGTCAAGTTTGAAGATTTGATGGCTATGATTGATCATGGGATATGTGATCAAGGAGATTAAGTGGTTGGCAAATTGTTTATAAATAAGGAACTATTGATAAATAATGCATGCGGGCAAGTGTATGCACAAGGATGCTACATAGTGATTACCGAGCATAGAAGCTTGAAGTCCTATTTGAATAACAGAGTATAGAGCCCAGCAAATGGACAAGATAAGTCCTATGACTAAATTGTATTGAGCAAATAAGAATCTGCTTTAGCATTTTAGATGTGAAGTTGCAGATAGATTTTTATTACTATTATTTTGTGAAGTGATAGAAAATCTTTTAACCGAGTGGACTTAACAATCTTATTTGTAAAACCTTCTAGCAAGGTGACATTCTGATTGAGTGTCTGAAATCCTTTAACAAGGTCACTTCTAACAAGGTGAAGATCCTAACAGATCTGAGGGAAATCCCTTAACCGGGTCACATCTAGCAATGTGTTTGTAATCTTTAACAGGATTTTCTTTTAACCGAGCACTCTAGAAGAGTATATTTCTTAGTGGGTCCGAAATCCCACAGTGGTTTTTCCCTATTTGAGTTTCCACGTTAAATCTGGTGTTATGAGTTTTATGATGTTTATATGCTTTTGAGTTTGCATGTTTAGCAGTTTTGGTTATATTACTGAAGTATATGTTACCGAGGTTGAATATGTTGTTTTTATGGAAGATTAAGTTTGTATGATTCACCCTACCCCTCTCATCTTGTTAGCTTGGAATCTTTACTTAACATTAAGTATCAGAACTATCAGATTCAACGGTTAAAAAAACGTTATGAGGATTTTTCCAAAACAGGTAACCCTTGGCAGGGTTTTGATAGTTTTGGGAAAAACAAATATATCTTGCCAAATACTCCACAAAAATGCATAAGAAATGATTCATTTGAAATATATTTCATTAATATATCATTTAAAAACATCTACATATCAAAATTACACCAAATGTAAGCCTCCATGGCTCTGTGACAGCCACAGATTCCTTAAAACCTTCTGACAATTTGAGGGTTTGATGGGTAACCTTTTTCAAATCCCCTCCAAAATACTCATCCCCCTTGATCTCGACAAAACATGGTTTTATAAACCATTAAAAACTAATTTAAATTCCTTCTAACTTCTCCAACCAACTCATGACCGATGGATGACATTTTACATCTTTTTTTACACTTTTGGCAATGTTGCAAATTTACAATTTTTACATTTTTTGACAAACTACCACTACACTTGACCCTAGCCTTCATGGACACCCCTAACATGCTATAATGGATTAAATTTACCCAATTAAAAAAATTCAAACCTTTTTTTTTTGGATGTTCTTCACACTTTGATGACAATTGACCCTATCGGGACCTATTAGGTCTCTTGGCACAAAAATGGCTCATCAAGCCTTACCACATGAATTGTTTTGATACAAATGGTCTTTTGTGACCTTACAATAATTAATGAAACATTACAAATAAAGAAAAATGTGGTTTTTATTCATGATACATCTCCATGGCGAGGTGCCCCTCCACCATACAACTGGCCTAGAAAATTTTCCAAGTCCCTTGGAAACATAGAACAACAACCATCAATAAATAATTTGTCTTGGAGTGATCCTCTCTCTGAAAATTTCCTTATCCTTGCCTTGGTGTGATTCTTTTCCTTCAACTTTACCTCTTACCATTCCTCTTTCTCTTGTCATCAAGCTCACCTTCAAAATGACATAGGATTGTCCTTGCAACTACCTTCTCCTTTACTCCCATTAGTGGAGTACTTTCAATGGCTACAACTTCAAGTGCTTTACCAGTCAGATGTCCATCTCTCTCACTGCTTCACAACACCAACTCAACAAACTATCCATCTTACCCAATAATAGATCTTGGAAGATGCATCTCTCTCTCTTTGCCTTGCACCTTCTACCCAACTTAATCTCCATTGGAGGATGGTGGTGCAGGAGCATCCACGGTTGATGAGAAATCTTGCATCAACCAAAAATTTTTCCTTTTAGTTTTGTTCTTATTTAGTTCTTTATGTAGTTTTTTGTGTTCTTGCCAGTTGGCATCGGTAGTTGCTTGTTCTTTATGGCAGATCTTGTTTTTGGTTTCCTGGTGGTTTCATGTGCTTGATTCCAGATTTCTAGTTCATTTGGTTTCTTTCCTGGTTAGTTATCGCTTTCAGTTGGCTGTTTCTAGGTTCCCGTGACAGTTCTTGTGCTTGTCAATTGGTTTTCCTTCATTGCCGATAGGATTCTTGGCATGTGGATCCATCTTGGGTCTTGTTTGATGTTCTTTGGCATGTGGCCGACCTTCCTGCTGAAATGCATCACTTGGTTGTTATTTTCTGAAAAGATTTACCTAATTCTTAGGGCCGACCTAATTACACGTTTCATTTTCCTGCATTGGTGAATGCAATCTTATGAGGTCGACCTAGATATGTTTCGGTGGGTATAAATATAATGTTATGTAATCATATGTAGGGGCAAAGGAAGTAGAACTGAGAATAGGGATAAAGATTTGCATATTGTGATCCAGTTGATTCTAAGAGTCCCGGTTGGATTGTATTTGGCTTGAAACCTGCATGTAAGCGGTTAATTATCAGATGTTCTTTGATGATAATATAATGATTGTTGGATGATTACCGAAAGTTCTAAGAATATTTTATGATCTGTTTATGTGACTTGGTTGTGTTTTCTTGGCGTGGCTCTTGCTGCATAAGTTGGTTGACTCCTTTGAGGGTTTTTACCGGTTATGGCTGCGTCATGTGGTATTAGAGCTGGTTATGGACTGACTGGTGGAAGAATCATTTGCAAACATTGAGGCATTCCTTGAGGTGGATAGATCGCCGATTGGAGGCTGGTTGCACATGTATTCAATATATCATCAAGGGGAGGCAATTGAAACCGGTAGTCAGATCACTGAGTTGAGGCAGTTCATCGGAGTGGAAGAAGAGATGTTGCCGAGGAGAACAAACCTTCGGAGGGTAGAGAAGATGATGGAAGACTTCAAGGAATGAAATCTAAAACGCTTTGCCTGGTTTGCGAAGAAACCCTGATTCTGAGGATGAATATGAGGAAGCCAGTGAAGAGCTTGAGGAAGCTAAAGGACTAGAAGATGAGAGAGAGGAAAGATTCCTGAAAGCAGTGGCGCAAGCAAGTAAAGTTCATAAAGTTGAGGCTTCTAACTTTTCTGGAATGCTGAACCTAGAGAATTTGATTGATTCGATTAGAGAGTTGGAGGACTACTTTGAGTTTGAGGATGTCAAGGACCCGTAGAGAGTTTGGTTGGCACAAACCAAGTTGAAAGGGCATGTTGCCTTGTAGAGGAAAGAGTTACAGAAAGATAGAGTGGAGAATGGTGAATTGAAGATCACCCGGTGGAGATAGATGGTTGCAAGATTGAAGACCAAATTCATACCGGGAGACTATGAACTAGAGTTGTTCAAGAAGTTGCAGAACCTGAAGCAGATAAACATGATTGTGAAGGAATATACTGAGGAATTATAGAAGGTGGTAATCAGATCTAGACATAGAGAGATGGATAGAGAAAAGGTGGTGAGATACATCAATGGACTTGCTTTTAACATTCAAGATGAGATGAGTATGTTGAAGATCTCCATAGTTGAAGAGGCTTACCAGTATGCCTTGAAGGCTTAAGAGAAGGTGTGAAGAAGACAACTAAATAAGGGAAAGGAGAAATTCAAGATGAGTGATGGTATGAAGAAACCAGTTGAAGAAGAGGAGTCAAAACCTAAGTTGAGTTAAGAACCAGAGCAGAAGACACTGAGGAAAGGTAGCAGCAGTACCGATAGAGAGTTTTCTAGCAAATGCTTCAAGTGTGGAGAAACCAGACATAGACTCTATGAATGTAAGCAAGGAATGTTAAGAAGTTGTGTGGAAAGTGAGGAACCAGATGGTATCGGATCTGACTATGCACCAGAGTAGGGGGAATCCCTTCTGTTCAGAAGAAAGGTTATTGAATCTTCTTAGAGGAAGAGTCTTTTCTGGACTGTGTGCAAATCTGATGGTAAGTGTTGCAAGGTCATTGTAGATAGTAGAAGTATTGATAATTTAGTATCTGAGGAGATGGTTGTGAAGCTTGGATTGAAGAGGCTTAAGCAATCTTGTCCTTATAAGGTGATTTGGTTACAAGATGATCAAAAGATAGAGGTAAAGGAGCAGTGTTTGGTGAATTTCAACATTGGGCCTTTCAGAGATGAAGTTTTATGTGATGTTGTATCTATGAATGTTTATCATGTCTTGTTAGGAAAGCCTTGGCAGTATGATAGAGGAGCTATTCATGATTGTAGAAGAAACCTAGTTACTATTAAAAAGGATGGGCTGAAGTTCACATTGATTTCTTTGAAGGAGAAAGAGAAGGAGGTGAAGAATCTGAGTCCTGAGAAAAGTTGCAATCCTGAGAAACTGGTAGTAGAGGTTATACTGTAAGGTTTGAAAGAACTGGTAGTAGAGGTCATACCAGAGGTTTTGAAGAAAGATCTAATAGAATCAATTACAGAGGTTATAATGAAGGGTAACATGGGTTTGCAGAAGGATCTGACAGTTGAGTCTGACAGTCAGATGGAACCGGATGACAAAACACTTATGATGACAAACCGGATGAAGTCTTTTGGCTGAACCAAGTTAGAGTTGGAGAATAGTAAACAAAAGCAATGTGCATATCTGAAGCAAAGAAAGAGAAACAGAGAGAGTCAGAGGTTAGAGAAGCCAGGTGAGGCACCGAAAGAGCTTGAGCAGAGGTTGGCAGATAAGGAAGATGTTTGGATTAGAAATGAGCATGGGATCTTCATCCTGAATCCTTTCAAGTGTTCATGAGCTACCTCTCATGGAACATATTTTTCTACCTAGGATGTCTGATGCAGGAGAATCCTCGGTGGATGAGCAATCTTGCATCAACCAAAAATATTTCCTTTTAATTCTGTTCTTATTCAGTTCTTTATGTAGTTTTTTGTGTTCTTGTCGGTTGGCACCGGTAGTTGCTTATTCTTCATGGAAGATCTTGTTTTCAGTTTCTTGGTAGTTTCATGTTCTTGATTCCATATTTCTAGTTCATTTGGGTTATTTCCCGGTCAGTTATCACTTCCAGTTGGCTGTTTCTAAGTTCCCGGGATAATTCTTGTGCTTACCAGTTGGTTTTCCTTTATTACTGGTGCAATTTTTGGCATGTGGATCCATCTTGGGTCTTGTTCGATGTTCTTTGGCATGTGGTCGACCTTCCTACTGAACCAAATCACTTGGTTGCTATTTTCCATAAAGATTTACCTAATTCTTAGGGCCGACCTGATTACACATTTCATTTTCTTGCATTGGTGAATGTAATCTTATGAGGATGACCTGGAAATGTTCTGATAGGTATAAATATAATGTTATGTAATCATTTGTAGGGTGAGAGGAATTATAACTGAGAATAGGTATTTAGACTCTCATATTGTGATCCGGTTGATTCTTAGAGTCCCGGTTGGATTGTATCTGGCTTGAAGCCTGTATGTAACCGATTAATCACCAGATGTTCTTTGATGATAATATAATGATTGTTGGATGATTTCTGGAAGTTCTAAGACTTTGTTATGATTTTTTTATATGAATTTGTTGTGTTTTCTTGTTTATTTTGTGGTGTGGCTCTTGTTGCATAAGCCGGTTGACTTCTTTGAGGGTTTTTACCGGTTATGGCTACATCATATGGTAATGATAGAGCTTAGCTTGTTTTACCACACACAACTTCTTAGAAACCTTCTTCTTGCACCTTAGATGGAACAAGCACCTGCAACCAAATCAACAACTAACAACACAACTCCCAGATCTTTTAGCTCTGATACCAATTTGATGTAGAGCATCCAACACAAACAACAAAACACTCAAGGGTATGTTGACCCAAAACCAAATTCAAGAACTTCAACTTGGATCAAGAGGCATATAACAAGATTAACCACTCTTCTCAACTCCAAAACTCAAATCATTAAGTGACAATACAAATGCTATTCATACATTCTACAAGGCAATCACAACATAATCTTTCACAAGGACTGTCTACCAAGTACTTCCACCATAAGCCACCAATAAACCTCAAACCCCTTTCAAAGCTTATATTCCATCCCTAGAAACATTCATTCAAGATTTCAAATCATAACATTCACCATAGCATGAGAGAACAAATTCTTTATTGCCATGGAATACCTTAGTTTAGGGTTTCATCATTAAAAAACAATTTTCACAAAAACAATCACAACTTGTTCAATTCTTAACAATATTAAGTCAGACAAAAAGAAATTGAAAGACAATTCAAAGAAATTTCCAACACATACATCCTTTCTTCATTATAATTTCTCATGTGGCCATACCAAACGCCACAACAGGTTTTTTCCCACCTTTACCAGTCTTCTTTCACCATGAACTGTAACAATAAATCATTAATAACTTTAGAAATATTAATTATAAATCCAATCTCTCCAGTCCAAATTTATATTTCCTATTTATAGAACTTTTCTCAAATTTATAGCCATATCCAATGGTTAAAACAAAATTTATGAGGATTTTTCCAAAACGGGTAACCCTTGGCAGGGTTTTGATAGTTTTTTTGGAAAAATAAACATATCTTGCCAAATACTGCACAAAAATGCATAAGAAATGATTCATCTGAAATATATTTCGTTAATCTATCATTCAAAATAATCTACATATCAAAATTACACCAAATGTGAGCCTCCATGGCTCTGTGACGATCACAGATTCCTTAAAACCTTATGATAGTTTGAGGGTTTGATGGATAACCTTTGTCAAATTCCCTCCAAATTGCTCATCCCCCTTGATCTCAACCAAACATGGTTTTATAAACCATTAAAAACTAACTTTAACTACTTCTAACTTCTCCAAACAACTCATGACTGATGGATGACATTTTACATATTTTTTGCACTTTTGGCAATGTTTTTTTTTTCTCAAACAAAAGTAGCAAGGCACTAATATATATATATATATTAATAAGAAAACTGATTCAAGAGCTCAATAGGGAAAGAACCAGGAAGAAAACCCTACATCCTTGCTCAGATACAGTGACGAAGATGGAAGAAGACTATGAGAAGAAGCCACCCGATCCGGAGAGATAAATAGGGATTTCCCATAGAATGAGTCTCTTAGGGGCCAAAAAGAGAGTAACCGGTTGGGACGATACCGAAGGAAACCAAAAATAACCAAACCCCTTAACCGGTTACCGTGGTGACTAAGAAGCATGAATCTGATTGTCTGAGCACTGATGAGCTGCGCCAAAGGGTTTCCCATTATGTTGTATCAGTGCTTTGATACAGGTATGATGTCATTATGACTGGTTCATAAAGAGAGAAGCCTCCAATACCGGTGCTAGTCGACAAGAAAAGAAGATGACTCCTCTACCGGTTCAGTTGCCATTAGATTTTCCATCCAACAAAAAAAGAGCATATTCTGGGTAGCAAAAAACAAAACCAAAATAACTTTACTCGTTCATGGCAGTGTCTTCCTAGGGCTGAATTGCAGGGGCATAAAAAATAGGCAGAAAGAAAGTAGTCTATCCCGTGACTTCATCCTGCATTGGTATGTTGAGGTCTGGAACCCTATCTATAGTCTGACCCCTTTCCACGGGTTGTGATGTTTTCAAACAGGGGTCAACATTTTGTATTTCCAGGATTTCCATTAGAGCCCCAACTTTAATTTTCACTCTGTGTACAATGTGGTCATCCAATTATCTGTCGAATTGATGCAAGTCGTTCTTCACATGGCAAAAATTTTGTCATTCCAAGGCATGCTTTATTCGGTCATAGAGTACCATGTAAGCATGGCTAGATTGAATAAAGTGGTGTGGAAAGAGGCCCCCAAGGAGAGTCAACCCCTGCCATAGATTATATTTTGCCAGGGATTCATGGAACGGGGTCGGGGGAAGCACATCTTGTCTTACCAACTCAAAGAATACTAAATCCAGTAGAGGAATAGATTGCAAGAGATCCAAAGCATTTGACAAAAAGGAACTAAGAAGTTGATGAGGATATAGAATCCATTTGGCTTGTGGGGATAACATCTCCTCATCGATGAAGTCTTTGACAGCTCTTCTCAATTGTGGATTGTGTAACAGAAAAAGTTGGTCGAGGTCCCTATCATTGATGTGTCCAGGAAAAGCCGCCAAAGGTTCTAGAATTTGCACTGAAATCTGGTCGTTCCATGGCATATACTCCCAGTGAATTTGCCTACATCCCTCGCAAGAACCATTTTCCATATTGTAGAGCACTGTGATACTTCAAAAATTTAAATTTTCAAAAATTTTGACTGAGAACTGTGTGTGTAATTTTTGAAAATTTCGGTTGAGAATTGTGTGTGTAAGAGTAGGCTGGTTCCATTTATAAACAAAAATACCTCTCAAAGTGCAATAAATGATCAAATTTTAGGATCATGTTTGCGATCCTTGCATTAATTTTGTGATCGTAATATAGTCGAGGGGATGTGTGAGAGGCCTAAGTTTGTTTTACCCCATGTGAAGTGACGTATTGAGAATCCCGAGGTACTTCACACTAAAGTTCCATACATACCATCTACAAAATGCATTTAAAAGAATAAATGCAAGTGTCCTGTCAACCTTCTTGTTCACCAGCACCGGTTATGTGCTTGCATGCGAGTATTTAATAGGAAGTAGCCTGTGGTGAGAGTGTTGTACTTTCCTTTTGTACTAATTCGAGCAATTTGGGAAAAGAAGATAGTTTAGAAGGAATTGCAATCGACTCCACAAAAATGCTATTGCAACCCATGTTTGCTAACAAGTCAACAACAAAGTTGCCCTCTCTTAGTGTGTGACTGACAAAGTAGTCTGAAAAAGTGTTGAGAAGATCCAAGGTATGCTTCAGAACATAAGATAGCTGCCAGGTCTTAGATATTTTCGAGGTAATTGAGTTGATAATGACTAAAGAATCCCCTTCTATGTGTATATTGGAGAGGCCACACTTCCTTGCTAGTACCAGACTAGTTAGTAAAGCATTTTCTTCTGCCAAGTTATTCATACCCGGAGGGATGGGTGAAGCTTGGAAAGCACACATTTTTCTAAAATGATCTTGTATGCAAACTCCAATTCTCGATTTCCCTAGATTTCCATGAGAAGAGCTGTCAAAGTTGATCTTAAAAAAATTTGGAGCTGGGGGTGTCCATTTTATGGACGACCTGTCTTTCACATGGATTGAAGACCAATTTGGGGGAATCTTATTGGAAAAATAATATCGTGCCGAGATTTTGCAATTGCCTTGTCCCACTGGGTAAATGACTAGATGTCCTTGGAATTTGTGAGAGAAGAGTTTATGATTTCCGCAATCAAATTTTCTAATTTGATCAAAACTTGATCCAGAGAAGAGGATGTCTTTCTAAAGATTCTTTTGTTCCTCTCCCACCAGATTGCCCAAATAATGTGAGTAGGAGCACATTTCCAAATACCTAAGAAGGTTGATGTAGAGAATAAAAGAGGCCAGGAGTTAAACATATCCCACAGTGATTTCGGAAAGGGCAACATGAATTGGAGTTTATTCATGATGAAGGACCAACATTGGGAGGTGAAAGAGAAGTGTAAAAATAAACGATCAACTGATTCTTCCTCCAAGTCACAAAATACATAATTAAAAGCTTGTGTTATGCCTAGTTTTACTAATCTCTCCATCGTTAAGATTCTTTTATTCAGTGTTAGCCATGCAAAACAACCTGCTTTTGGTAAGACAATGTCATTCCAATAGAAGGAGTATGTCTGATTGCTTGCCTTACTGTTGCAACCCTGCTGCAAGGCATTGTAACCTTCTTTGATTGAATATTGCCCTAATTTTTAAGTTGCCCAAATTAACACATCATCTCTGTTAGACATGATAATTGTTCTATTCAATAAAATGTTGGCCAATGAGGAAGCTTGTTGGAGGGGTATTGGGAGAAGAGTAGGATCTTTCCAGATTTTTTTTTTTGAGAATATTTCTACAATAGATACATAGTCACTCAATTTTATACCCCAATGGGCTATGAATGTATCCATAATGTCTACCATGTTATCCAATTGAGCAATAGGAGGATGCCCACACCATGAGTCTGTCCAGAAGTTAGCACTAAGACCATTATTGATTTCTCATGAAACATACTTGGATATTAGATTCCTTAAATCCATCATGAAGTTCCAAATAGCAGATCCCTTTGGAGGGTCTAAAAGTTTCAATACTCTTGTTGGTTGAGTGTTGTCCAAATATTTATCTTGCATAATCTGACACCATTTGGAGACCGGGTTAGTGTACATTTTCCAAATCAATTTCCCTCCAAAGGCCTTGTTGTGGTGCTTCAAATTGTGAAGTCGCACTCCCCCTTGGGATTTTTGGCATGACATATTTTCTAGAGAGGTTAAGGGGATTTTCCTTTCATTTGTCATATTAATGTTCCATAGAAAATCTCTAACGAGTTTCTGCAGTTGTTGGATGACGGATGAGGGAGCCTTGAGGACAGACATGTAATAGTTCGGTATTGTTGTTAGCACTGACTTGATAAGAAGGATTCTACCTAATAGTGAAAGCCACCTTACTTTCCAAGACGAGATTCGTGCCTGAATTCTACCAATGATATCAGACCAATAGGACAGTTTGTTTGATCCCATAAAAAGGGGATGCCAATAGGATGGTTTTTTGGCAATGTTGTAACTTTGCAATTTTTAGACAAATTACCACTACACTTGACCCTAGCCTTCATGGACATTCCTAACATGTTATAATGGATTAAATTTACCCAATTAAAAAATTTTAAACTTTGTTTTTTGGATGTTCTTCACACTTTGACCACAGTTGACCCTATCAGGACCTATTAGGTCTCTTGGCACAAAATGGCTCATCAAGCCTTACAACATGAATTGTTTTGATACAAATGGTCTTTTGTGACCTTATAATAATTAATGAAACATTACAAATAAAGAAAAATGTGGCTTTTATTCATGATACATCTCCATGGCGAGGTGCCCCTTTACCACATCTTCAAACGCATATATCATAAACTAAAAAAACTTGCAGATCAACCCAAGAAATTATTGGGCCCAAAAGAACTACCATACATCCTCCAAAGTAATTATAATTAATTAGGATCCAATAGAAAGTGAAAGAACCAAGATTGTTATCCCAAACAACATCAACACCATCAAAACTGCTAACTATTCACCTTTATGCCATTGGGGAGAAACCAAAAACAACATGTGGGCCAAGATGTAAGCAATGTAGACTACCCACAACATCCCTGCAACCATCTCCTGAAGTAATTCAACATTAAGTGTTGGCAAAAATAGAGAGACCAACTGAATTGATAGAAACAAAGCCTCCCAATCTGATTGTGACACTTCAACACAAAGGATAATGTACTGCGGTGCACCAAATCAACTGAAACTCTCATGGATGAACCCTTATAAAAGTATGATATGTCATAAAGTTGACCTCAATTTGACATCAACGATAACAAAATATTTCACATATTGCCAACATAGATAAATGCTCAACTTGTTAACACATAGTGGATGCTAATCTATTGTATTATAAAATTTACCATCACCTACTTGATTAACACTTAAGCCATTAATGGAGATGTAATCAATTAGAAAGAGGAAATCAATTGCATCTCATACTATATGATAGCCCTTTTCTTTTCCTAATTCATTGCCAACTGTGATGACAAGACAAGCATCCCATGCTCCTTGTAGTCATCACCAATAAGGGCATAGTTATTGATATCAAGAACTATGATATGACCATGTAGTCTTGACATTACACAAGTAGCTATCAATTAGATTCATTTTAGTCTATTAAACTCTTTTTGAGATAGGTAATCCAACTTCTATCACTTGCATTGTATTGACAAAACTTGATCCAACCTTTTATGGTGGGTGGTTCCTTGCATTTATCACCCACTTGCATGATAGTGGTGAAAGTTGGTTAGCCACTATGGTGTAGATGGTTGCTTCTATAAGAGAGCATGTTCTATGACTTGTCATTTTTGAAAGCAAAGACAAGCTTATATGTAAAGCATCACAATATTTATTGGTATGGTTATTACCTTGGGAAGAGGATAAACAATATTTCCAAGAGAACATCAATCCTCTACTTATGCCCTTGTAGTGTCCCCATCTCAAACTTGTGTGTGTTGCCATAGAAAATGACCATTGCATTTACCTTTTTTTTTGGCTTGATGTGGTGAAAAAGTTATACGAATTTGAATCTTAACCAAGTTATTGTTTCTTTTGCATCATTGTAGTTCGATTGATCATGATATAAACCACCTAGACTAGTTTAGCTAAGACACACAATCCTACATCTGATACAAGTTTGGTTTTCTTATCAAACAAATAATGCATTCATCCATACTATATAATCAATTATCATTAATGCTTGTTTGAATCCTTGGTTTATATGGTACTCCTAATCTAGGGGAATATTGGTTAAGCGATTATCCAACATTATTTTTATAAGATTATTTTATGGTTTAAATATTTTTTTTGCTTACTCTATGAGTGCTCATGCCTAGTTAGTTATTGTATATGTTGAAATTCATCACTGCTTAACTAGAAATAAAGGGAAATCACAAATCCCTATCTAATTAAAGAATTCTAACAAATATCAATGAAATAATGAAAACAAGACAATAGGGTTTATAAAATTCAATCAAAACTTCATATTCCATGACTGCATATGGCATCCATTGTTCTTCTCTTCTTTGTGGTATTATGGCTCTCAGATATCACGCTAACAACCTACAAATGACATAAATATTCAAAGTTCATGATTCTTGAAAATGGAGATTTAATGTTCAATTTATAGATTTTTGGAGAGGATTGATTGAGAGGTGGACCAGATTGATCAAGAGGTGGAACTTAGGTGAGCTCACATGCTGATTGATAGTTGAACTATTGATTTGGAGGTGGAACATAATTGATTGAATAGTTAATGAGTTAACTAATTGAGAAAAAAGATGATTGAAAGATGAAAAAGAATGATTGGAGGAGAATTGATTGATGATGCAAAGAAAGCTTTATTTAGAAAAAGCTAAGTGGAAGATAGAAATAGGAATTGAAAAGATAACGATTTAATTAATTAATTGAAATGATCAACTAAAATAGATGGAAAAGTTAATTGATTGAAAGCTTCTTGGAAAAAAGCAAAGTGGAAGATAGAAATAGAGTTTTGGAAAGATAATGAATTTAATCAACTAATTAATTGAATTAATTAATCTAGCATGTGCTTGCACTTTGACTTTGATTTTCAATTTAATCTTTGCATGAGATTTAATTCAAATATTGAATTTATTTTAAATTCAATTTGTTGTTTGAATATATTTAGAACTTGACTTTGATTTCCAATTTGATTTTTGAAATCATGCACAAGTATTTGAAATTAGAAGAAATTAATTAGCTAATTAAATAATTTAAAGGAACTATTTAAATATCTAGAAATTGAATTTAATTAAATAATAAAGATTATTTAAATTAAAGGAATTAAAATCATAATTAATTAAATAATAAATATTTAATTAATATTTAGAAGAGGGTTAATGATTAAATGATGAGAAATAGAAATTGAGAATGAATTTATTTAAATAATAAAGATTATTTAAATTGAAGGATTAATAACCATAATTAATTAAATAATAAATATTTAATTAACATTAGAAATTGGTTTAAATGATTAAACGATGATAGAATTGAAATTGGAATAATTAGTAAGATGATGAAGAAATGTGAAATTAGAAGAATAAGATTAATTAACTTAATTAATTAAAGAATTATTTAACTAATTTAGACTAATAATTAGTATATGATCAATGAGATATTTTTTGGTGTCTACATTTGCCCCTCTTTGAGACAATGTCAGAACGATGTTGTTTCAAAAAAAATTATGCCCCAGTATGCCCCGGTAATGCTTAGGGTGTAAATATGCAGAGAGATGGAGGCAGAATATCCCATCGAGAGATTGTTTATGCATTAAAGGTATGAATGATCTCTCGAAAGAAGAAGAATATGAGTTAGAAGAATAGTTAGTTGATTAGAGATAGAGATAGGTGATGTGATAATGATATTGAGATAGAATATGAGAGAATGAACCTTAGAATGACAAAGAATGAAATATAAGAATTAGAACAATTGAGGATGATTGATATGAGATGATAGATTGATAATGATAGACTGAAAAAGAAGATGATGGTTTTCATGAACTTTTGTGCCTTTATTCATAGCGTAATATATATTCATCACTGGGCCTTATTATGTAACAATGGAGCTTTGCACATCAGGGTATAAGGAACCAAGATGTAAAGATATCTAATTGAAGAAACAAACATGTAACAGACAAGGAGTGAACCCTCTATTTTGGTTGTAGCGCCAAGGGTCAAGGTATGTGCGATAGTTACAAGCATAACTATCCATGATATTTTTCATAAGATATTTGCTGAATGAACGTACCAATCACAGACACCCACTGGAACTATTGCCCCAAAACTTCATTGGTCCACACCACAAACAACAAACAAAGAAAAAGATCATGCCCATCATGACTCCTCTAGTCACTTGTGGACATCCTTAAGTAGCATAGGAACATGATTTGTTGCCAAATGATAAAAGATAAAGACTAACTAGGACAAAATTCAGAACCATACTGATCTATGTCTTCGTTTTGATTGTTTGATGTGATAGTTGATAATGTTTGATCTCAGAAAGTTGCGGACCCCGTTTAAGATTGTCTTGTCTGATTTTGAGTGTATCCATCTCTGTTTAAGACAAGATAATGATCACTTGATATGGATATGATTGTTAGCATTTCACAAAGGGAGATTGTTGGCATTCTAGTAAGTTTGTTGGTATGAGGATATTGAGAAGGTTGTTGAAGATTGTGGATATAACTGAGAAAGGATGATTACTGTCTTAATAATATTATTTTGTCATTGATGTCAAGCAATTGATTTTCTGATTCAGTATGATGTTTCCATATCTTAATGAGTATGAAGATGTCGGTAAGTGACACAGAAAGAATGAAAATGAAGGGGAGTGATAAGTTATTCAATGGGCAACTATTACTGAGTTAGACAATGATGAGATTTTGTTGTTTTGATTTTTTTGATATCCTATATATATATGAGTATTCTAAGAATGAGAAAAGATTTCATTCATTAGATGAGTTAAGGTTTGATATTGTTCTATGTTACCGAACATGAAGCTAGTCGGTAAACACTAGGGTTACTGATATCAGTTAAAGGAGGCAGAATATCTACCGAGTAAAGGTTCAGTATTTACCGAGTAACAATCGAGTAATAACATAATGCATTGGATGGATAAAAGCATTATTAAATAAAGAATTCAAATGAGCTAGAGATGTATAGATGATTGGTATGTCGTGAAAGAAGTTTGTTGAAGATCTACAACAACGAAAATACAGGAGTTAGATCTACAACGCAGATTGAATGGTCATAACCTAGCACAAGTTCCAAGGAAGGAATACAAGTTCCAAGGTGAGATAAAACATTTTCAGATCAAAGGATACAATGAGCCTATTCAAGTTTAAAGATCTGATGGCTAAGATTAATCATGGGAAATGTGATCAAGGAGATTAAGCGGTTAGGAATTGTTTATAAATAAGAAATTGTTGATGAACAATAGGAGCGGGCAAATAGAAGAACAATGATACTACAATAGTGATCACCGAGCACAAAAGATTGAATATCTGATTAAAGAACAGATTGAGAAGTCCAACAAGGAGCAAGATAAGTCTTATGACAAGATTATTTTGAGCACATAAGAGTTTGCATTAGCATTTCAGATGTGAAGTTGCAGATATATTTTATACTGTTATTTATTTTGTAAGTGACAGGAAATCTCTTAACCGAGTGGACCTAATAGTCTTATTTGTAAATCCTCTAGCAAGGTAACATTTTGAATGAGTGTTTGAAATCCTTTGACAAGGTCACTTCTAACAAAGTGAAAGATTCTAACAAGTCTGAGGGAAATCTCTTAACCGGGTCACATCTAGCAATGTGTTTATGTAATCTGTAACAGGATTGGCTTTTAACTGAGCATACTCTAGAAGGGTATATTTCTTAGTGGGTCTAAAATCTCACAGTGGTTTTTCCCTATTTGGGTTTCCACATTAAATCTGGTGTTAAATGTGTTATGATGTTTTAAGTGTATCTGTTTATGAGTTTGAATGATTTACAGTCTTAGTTACATATCAATAAAGGCTACCGAGGTTGAATCTACTGAATACATTGATGATTGAGTTTTTATGATTCACCCCCCCCTCTCATCTTACTAACAATTGGTATCAGAGCTTTGGACTCTAGAAGAAAAGTTTAAAGGTACTTGAGGCAAGATCTGAAGATGTATAAGAGGGATGCACCAAAGCTAAACAAGTCTAGTTTCTCCACATGGCAGAAAAGGATGAAGCTGCACTTATCAGGAATTGGAGAATATGCAATATATTATCGGGAGAATGATTACAGTGCACCTAGCACCTACTCAATGACAATGGAAGAGATAAAGGAAAAGAAAGAGCATATTCAAGCAATGATTGAGATAACATCAACATCAACCGATTCAGAGTTTAATGATCTAGAAGGCTGCACTAATGCCAAAGCAATGTGGAACAAGCTTATATATGTGTATGGTGGTAATGAACATGTTCAGAGAGAAAAAGTAGATAGTCTAAGAGGTCAACTTGAATCCATGAGAATGAATGAAGGTGAGAACATAACCCAATACAGTACAAGGTTAAAGGAAACTGTCAATCAAATCAAAGGAGCAGGAGGAACTATTGAAGAAAAGGATGTAACAAGTAAGTTGCTCAGAACACTTCTACTTGCTTATGCCATCTGAGTCTTTGCGATCAATGAATTAAGGTTTGTACCAAACATGCCAGTCTCTTTGGATGCTACTATCAGTAAGCTTCATGCATTCGAGTTAAGTAATTTTGATAACAGTGGGTCTTTAGTAAATAAAGTTGAATCTGCATTCGGT
Organism: Cryptomeria japonica; assembly: GCF_030272615.1. NCBI lineage: Eukaryota > Viridiplantae > Streptophyta > Pinopsida > Cupressales > Cupressaceae > Cryptomeria > Cryptomeria japonica. Next base: position 32,262,752 of record NC_081409.1, on the reverse strand, counting down.
TCTTTTCATCTTGGTGAATTTGATGATTACAATGATAGAATGTATAAGTATACTGAAGGAAATCATAGTGGAGCAAGTGAGAGATTTCGCAAAAACATGGAAGAGGTACACAAACTATATGAGGAGATCAGAAAGCAAGAAGAGTTTGAAGCATTATTAGCCAGAAGGTTACCAAGAGGCAAAGGTAAGTATAAAGGAAAGTTACCTTTAAAATGTTTTAACTGTGATAGAATAGGACATATGGCTTCTAACTGTCCTAACAAAGAATCTAGTGAAATGAGAGAATACCGAGATGACAGACAGAAAGACAACTAATACAAAGGACACCAAGACTTTAGAAGGAGAGATAGAAAGACATGCCTAGTAGCTGATGAGGAATCCAACGATGACAAATCTGATGGGACTGAGACAGAGGAAGTGTATATGTGGCTATTAAAGATGGATCAGATGAAGAGAGGTATGAGGAAAAAGCCTTGATATCTCACATAAATAAAAATGATTCTTGGATCATAGATAGTGGATGTTCACATCACTTGACAGGTGATAAACACAAGTTTGTTAAATTAGAAGACTATGATGGAGGTTATGTAAGATTTGGTAATGATGCACCATGTCCGATGAAAGGTAAAGGTTCTATCGCACTTCTTGACAATGCTAAATGTGATGATGTATATTAGGTTGAAGGTTTGAAATACAGTTTGTTGAGTGTAGCACAACTAAACAATATAGGATACCGAATAGAATTTTAGAAAGGAAGTGTCAAAGTTCATGACAAACATAGAAAGATGGCCGCTACCGGGACACAAACAAAAGGTAATACATTTCATCTTGACTCAAATCGGAATAATTGTCTGTATGCTAAAATAGAAAATACCTGGTTATGGCATAAAAGGTTTTGTCATGTAAATTTTGATAACCTGATCAAAATAAGTAAGAAGCACTGAGTAAGAGGTCTACCAAGCTTGGAAAAACCTGAGAATGCAATATGTCGAGGATGCCAGATGGGTAAGATGACAAAGCCAAGCTTTACAAGTAAGTCCTACACTTCTAAAGGAATTTGAGATCTTGTGCACACTGATCTCTATGGTCCTATGAAAGTTCAAAGTTATTATGGAGATAAATACTTTATATTATTTGTGGATGATTACTCAAGGATGATGGCAGTTATGTTTTTAAAAGAGAAATTAGAAGCCTTTCAAATGTTCAAATGGTACAAGGCTAGAGTGGAAAAAGAAATACGAAGATAGTTGAAATGTCCAAGATTTGATAGAGGAGGAGAATTCATTTATGATGAATTTTACCTATTTCGCAATGATCATGGTATAAAGAGACAAGTATCTGCACCAAGAACACTTCAGCAAAATGGGATAGCTAAAAGAAGAAACAAATCAATTGTAGAGTGTGCCAGAACCCTGATGATAGAAAAGAGGGTACCTCAAACATTTTGGAGAGAAGCGATCAACACTGCAGTTTACACCCTGAATCGAGTTCAACTGAAGAAAGGAACTTTGAAAACACCGTATGAAATTTGGTATGACAAGAAACCTAATGTAAGTTACTTTAAAATATTTGGAAGTAGATGTTATGTTCACAAAGATGACAAAAATGCAAAGTTTGATCAGAAAAGCAAGGAAAGAACATTTCTTGGTTATTCTTCTAGAAGTAAAGCATTTAAATGTCTGATCAAATCATCTAACAAAATAGGGGAAAGTGCAAATGTGAAAATTGATGAATTTGCAGAAAGAAATGATGAAGGAAATTCCAAAGAACCAAAAGATTAGGAAGAGTTTGTATATGTTCAACCGAGAAGTCCTACCGATAAAGTTAATGAAGAAAATGAAGAGAATACCCAGTTACCAAGTGATGAAGAAGATCATACAGAGCCTACCAAGCCTATATTAGCCAAGTATGTCAGAAGAAATCATGCATCAAGTCAAATTATAGGAGATAAGGATGATCTAGTGATGACAAGGAACAAACTGAGACAAAACACATGTCTGATATCTGAATTTGAACCGAGAATAGTAAAAGAGGCATTTAGTAATGAAGATTGGGTAAATTCTATGACAGAAGAGATTGAACAAATCAAGAAGAATGAAACATAGACACTGGTCCCAAGACCAAAAGAGAAAAATGTGATTGGTACAAAGTGGATTTTCAGAAACAAGCTAAATGAAAAAGGAGAGGTCATTTGGAATAAAGCAAGACTAGTTTGCAAAGGTTATGCTCAAGAAGAAGGAATAGATTATAGTGAGACTTTTGCACCTGTGGCAAGACTTGAAGGAGTGAGAACATTGTTGGCATATGTTGCTTACAAAAATTTCAAGGTATATCAAATGGATGTTAAATCTGCATTTTTAAATGGTATACTAGAAGAAGAAGTTTATATTGAACAGTCTGAAGGATTTATTGAAGACAAGAATAAAGATCAGGTATGTAAGTTGAACAAAGCTTTATATGGTCTAAAGCACGCACCTAGAGCATGGTATGAAAGACTACACTCTTACTTAATCAAGATTGAATTTATAAGGACAAGTGAAGACAACAACATGTATATGAAGAATGATGAAGACAATGGAATACTGCTTTCAGCCATATTTGTTGATGATATTATTTTTTGTGGAAATGAAATGTGCAAAGAATTTGAGATGTCATTAATCGGTGAAATAAAATATTTTATAGGTTTACAGATACTGCAAATAAAAAATGAGATTTTCGTTACTCAATCCAAGTATATAAAGGAAATCTTGAAGAAATTTGGAATGGAGGATTCTAAACCTGTAAGTACTCCTATGACTACCAATTGTAGACTATCAAAGAGTGATGAATCTGCATCTATTGATGAGACACTTTACTAATCTATGATTGGAAAGTTGCAATATGTGATTCACAGTAAACCGAATATAGCACATGTAGTAGGTATAGCTGCAAGATTTTCTGCAGATCCCAAAGAAACCCATATGACAACAATCAAGAGAATTTTCAGATACTTAAGAGGCACTAAAGATTATGGTTTAGTGTATAAAAAGAGGAATGATTTTGACTTAAAAGTCTACACTAATGCTGATCGGGCAAGGAACATTGATGATAGGAAAAGTACAAGTAGTGGAGCTTTCTTTTTGGGAGACAGACTAGTAAGTTGGCTTAGCAAGAAACAAGGATGCATTTCACAGTCAACAATTGAAGCTGAATATGTCGCTGTAGCATTGAATTGTACCAATATAGCATGGATCAAACAATTGTTGGAAGGTATGAATGAGGAAGTTACCAAGCCAGTAACTATATTCTGTGATAATACTAGTGCCATTAACATTTCAAAGAATTTGGTAATGCATTCTAAGACAAAGCATATCTCTATAAAGTATCATTATCTCAGAGAAGAAGTTCAACAGAAGAAAGTTGCATTGGAATGTATTAGTTCAAAGGAACAAATACCAGACATTTTCACAAAGCCACTGCCAAAGGACACTTTTGAGTATCTCAAAAGTAAGTTAGGGGTCCTACCCCTATCTAGTACTCACCAACAGAGTTACGTGAAAGCATCAATTCTATGAATTTATAGATTAACTATTTATGAGTTGATATTGATTTACACACTTTAGGAGGTTACCTAAAGTTGTGCAGGCAATAGTGATTGAAGATAAGTCGCTCTGACCGAGACTGAGATGATACATTTGTATTTGCAGCAAGCAAATTACTTCACAGCAGAAGGAATCATGAATTAGTTTCACTTTTTGGCATTGTAGTCAAAAGGGGAGAAGACTAATGTAGTGAAGATTAATAGGTAAAGATGGGAGAAGACTAATGACTGGGGAGAATTCAAGGATAACAGGAGAAGATTAACAGCAATCCGAATCCGAATCAATTGAAATAAAATCAAGTTGGTATTGCCATTAAAAGTTGGTTTTGCCATCAATGCCAAAGGGGGAGATTGTTAGCATTTCACAAAGGGAGATTGTTGGCATTCCATTAAGTTTGTTAGTATGAGGACATTGAGAAGGTTGTTGAAGATTGTGGATATAACTAAGAAAGGATGATTACTGTCTTAATAATATTATTTTGTCATTGATGTCAAGCAATTGATTTTCTGATTCAGTATGATGTTGCCATATCTTAGTGAGTATGAAGATGTCGGTAAGTGACACAAAAAGAATGAAAATGAAGGGGAGTAATAAGTTATTCAATGGGCAACTATTACCGAGTTAGACAATGATGAGATTTTGTTGTTTTGATTATTTTGATATCCTATATATATATGAGTATTCTAAGAATGAGAAAAGATTTCATTCATTAGATGAGTTAAGGTTTGATATTGTTCTATGTTACCGAACATTAAGCTAGTCGGTAAACACTAGGGTTATCAATATCGGTTAAAGAAGGCAGAATATCTACCGAGTAAAGGTTCGGTATTTACTGACTAACAACCAAGTAATAACAACATGCATTGGATGGATAAAAGCATTATTAAATGAAGAATTCCAATGAGCCAGAGATGTATAGATGATTGGTATGTCATGAAAGAAGTTTGTTGAAGATCTACAACAATGAAAATACAAGAGTTAGATCTACAACGCAAATTGAACGGTCATAACCTAGCACAAGTTCCAAGGACGGAATACAAGTTCCAAGGCAAGATAAAATGTTTTCAAATCGAAGGATACAATGAACCTAGTCAAGTTTGAAGATCTGATGGCTAAGATTAATCATGGGAAATGTGATCAAGGAGATTAAGCAATTAGGAATTGTTTATAAATAAGAAATTGTTGATGAACAATAGGAGCGGGCAAATAGAAGAACAGTGATACTACAGTAGTGATCACCGAGCACAGAAGATTGAATATCTGATTAAAGAACAAATTGAGAAGCCAGCAAGGAAGAAGATAAGTCTTATGACAAGATTATTTTGAGCACATAAGAGTCTGTATTAGCATTTCAGATGTGAAGTTGCAGATATATTTTATACTGTTATTTATTTTGTAAGTGATAGGAAATCTCTTAACCGAGTGGACCTAACAGTCTTATTTGTAAATCCTCTAGCAAGGTAACATTCTAAATGAGTGTTTGAAATCCTTTGACAAGGTCACTTCTAACAAAGTGCAAGATTCTAACAAGTCTGAGGGAAATCCTTTAACCAGGTCACATCTAGCAATGTGTTTATGTAATCTGTAACAGGATTGGCTTTTAACCGAGCATACTCTAGAAGGGTATATTTCTTAGTGGGTTTGAAATCCCATAGTGGTTTTTCCCTATTTGGGTTTCCACATTAAATTTGGTGTTAAATGTGTTATGATGTTTTAAGTGTATCTGTTTATGAGTTTGAATGATTTATAGTCATAGTTGCATATCAGTAAAGGCTACCGAGGTTGAATCTGATGAATAGATTGATGATTGAGTTTTTATGATTCACCCCCCCACCCTCTCATCTTACTAACAATGATATGATTGATAAGACAGTTTGATCAGTTGATTACAGATGTTTGACTAGATAGTTGTATCCTTTATTAACTTCGTGTGAAGGGTTTGTTGGATATCTGCTAGGGTATTTGTTTCTTGCGAGACATTTTATTCCAAGTTTTTTGATTGATTTTTTATTATTTTTGGATTTTGTGGATTGATATTTGAATGTTTTTGGTTGATTTTTTCAAGACTTTATGTGAATGTTTTTGGATTATTTTTTCAAGATCGTATTTGAATGTTTTTGAAAGTTTTTGGTATTTTGTGCTTTTCAATGTTTTTGGTATTTTATGGATTGATATTTGAATGTTTTTGATTGATTTTTTAGGATTGTATTTGAATATTTTTGGTTGATTTTTTCAGGACTTTATACGTTTTTTAGGATTTTTTCAAGACTTTTTACATTTTTTAATTTTTATTTTTTTAGGACTTTTTAGGATTTTTTCAGCTATGCCCCCATTATGTAGACCTATATGACATGATGATCTACAAAATACATGTGAAGACAATGAATGTTTGACATGACCTATGTTAATGCAATATGCGTGATGAAGATGCATTTCCTATTTGAACAAGGATGACTGTGTTTATTTAACATTTTGTAATACACCAATTGAATTGGAGGTACAAAAAATTTCATAGATAAGCGGTCAATCGATCCTTAAGGTCCTTTGGAACATCCAAATTAACACACTTAGTGACTAGGATTTACAAATGGAGATGCAGAAAACTTCCCCATTGGTTCTTGAAAGTTTGAACTTCTTTTGCCCATGTGTGTGCAAATGAGTTAATTCCCACTCTTGTGTTCACGAAAGATCCTTAGCATCCTATATGACTAGCTATGTGGATTATTCTAACTTCAAAAGCATCCCGAATAGAGCCTTGCTGCCAGCAAGCTTTTAGAGCTCCGACTAGGTTATAGACTACAATCTCTCAAATATTGCTCCATTGCCACCAGGCGTCCATAGCTCTGATGGAGTTACTCACGTGTTCCCATAGTCAAGCTTTTTGTCACACTTTGTATGCGTGATATTTTAGTTATATATCATTCTCTTTTTCCTTGAGATGAATATTTGGCATAGCACTTTTTCTTTTTTATTTTCTTGCCTTGACTTGTAAGTAATGAAACTTACTTGGGTGTGACAATACAGTAGCGGTCAAGTAGAATTTTGGATTTTTCACTAGTCATATGATCAACTAGGTGTCTCGAATGAATTAGAGATTTTGTTAATGTGTTTGAGATATAGCAATTGATAGATTTTAGGTTAACAAGTCTCAAATAGTGAAATCACTAGCCAACCATAAGTAAAGCATCATCACAAGGTGATGTTGAAAATGAATGACCTTAGGACCTCAAAGACTTCATGTCTGAATATCTAAGAAAGGAGATGACCCTTGTTTCTCTTGAATGAAAATAGATGGGAAACTTGGATATTTGCCTTGTTTTATTGATACTGATATATGCAAATGCAAGAATTTTATGAATGTGATGCATTGTTTTTTAAGAAAATGAGATGCAATGTGGAAAGCAAAACCTAGACTAACCCAACCCTTAGATATAATATCATTTAAGGTGCATGTTGTTCATAGGGTCAGAAAGTTGTGTAGATAATTCATTGGTCTTTGTTTGAAGAGTCAGATAAAATTGAGATATAAGGACTCAACTAAGTGTACATGTTCAGCATCTCCAATGTTGATTTCCTTAGTTTTTGGATTTTGTGGAACATCATAGGGAAATCCATCACTAGAAACCATAAATTCAGTTATAGCCTTATCATTTTTAAAGAAATCCAACTGTGGTAGGTCCTCTTGCCCCCAATCTATCAAGTGTGGGTGTATGAGGCAAATAGATTCTGGTTCCAAAGTTGTGACCACATTGGCACATGAAAATGGCACACATACAATCATTGATAAATTTTTCTCTGCAGTATGATCAGGATTGATGATTTCATTGATAAGGAGTTCATGCAAAACTTGTGTAGAGGGATTGGGATCATGAAGGGGACTAGGAGAAATGGCAAGTTCATTTGAGAGGGATTCTTGTGAGTAACATGGAGGATTATGACATGGAGATGAGAGGATGGAGGGATCTTGATCGATATCTAGAGAAATAATGGGATCTTGCTTTGGACATGAAGGTGATGGAATACTTTGATCTTGGCTTGGAAAGGGATTATTAGGAAGGATAAAAGGGATGTCTTGATCTTGCTTAGGAGGTGGATGTTGGATGGGACTTGAAAGGACACTTTGTTTTTGAGATGAAAGGTTATCATTATGAATGGAATAGAAAAGAGCGAGGAGATCATCATAAGATTCTTGGTCGGTGGGATCTTGATCAAAAATTGGGTAGGATGGAAGGGTTTGTTCTTGATCTTTATTTGTTTCAGGACTCATTTCTTCTGATTTTGGATTATCCTCTTGACATGGGCAAGGAGTTTGGATATGCATGGGAGATTCTTAAAAGGTTTCAACATTTTGGCCTAATGAGAAAGGATTTTGAATGAGACTCTTTGAAGAGGGTTTTCTTGGAAATGGAATATATGATGGCATTGGATCTTGAATTTTTGCAACATGGAAAGGACTAGCATCATGACTTGGATTAGATTCGATTTGTATTATTGATAGCCCTTGGGAGGTTGCATTATTTGATAAATATGGTGTGGACTGCTCTTGTGTGACTTCAGGGTATGAGGAAATGGTGGAAGATATGGAGGCTACTTGAGGTGCATAGTTTTGATGGGAAGAGTCATTGCTAGACATGGGTAGATGACCTTGTTGCATGATAGGTGACACATTGACCATGTTCGATTGATGTCCAAAGGGTGAAATGTTTGTAAATACGCTTGCATTCATTTGGGACACCCTTGGTGGTGTATTTGAAGACATAGGAGGATATTCACAGACTTGTGATGTGACTGAAAGCAAAATTGATTGTGTAATTGTGTGTGACCTTGGTAGTGGTTGACTTGTTTGCACAATTTGTGGTGTTGAGAGTTGTGTCATTTGTTGTATTGGTTGTTGGACTTGCATTGTTGGATTTGCATTATTGGATGATGAAATGGTGGATATATATGATTGATTTGGACTTTGGTTGAATGGGATTTGATTTTGGTTGAAAGGGGTTTGAATGTTGGGTTGATGTGATTGGTATGATTGATATATTGGGTTGAAGGAAAAATAAGGTTGACATGACTCTGATGTTGGTTGAATTGAAGTAGGAGCGATTTTATTGAAGAATGAAGGTTAAGCTATTTGAATGGTCTCACAAGAAAAAGAAGGTTGGCCTAATAATGATTCCCTCATGGTTATCACTTCCCTCATCAGTTTTTCTAACCAATCCCTATGGTTTTTAGGAATACTCATGTCTCTTATTTGTTGTTGTAAAGTATTAATTTGTTGAGCTGAAATCTCTATGGATGGTGATAGAATAGGAATGGAAGGGATGAATTCTTCAGCTTCCCTATGAAATGCATAACGCCATTCCATGATGTTTGCTTGATTGGTTTGGACCTAAGATTGCAACATATAAGATGTTTTCTCCATTTCTCTTAATGTGATAATGTTTGATTTGTTGAACTTGACAAACTTGTTTGAGTTGAGGTTGAGTTTGATTGATCCTCTGATTGTGTTTTGGACGTTTGGGGTATGCCTTTCTAGGATGATTATGCAAATGATGATAGACTAAGATAGACATATATAAGGTCTAGATGAGGACTAAATATTAAGATTATAATGACACTAAAATGAGCTAGGAGGTTAATGAGACACAAATAAGGACTTATGTGAAGATTCTGACTATGTAAATTATAATGAGGATGATAATGAGGACTATGCAAGGACATGCAAATTCTAAGGATGGAAATGATGACTATAATGAGGATGTAAATGAGGACTATAATACAGACTATGAAAGGAGTTATGCCAATTCTAAGGACATAAATGATAACTATAATGAGGATGATAATGAGGACTGTGCAAGGACTTATGCAAGGACTAAGGACTCTAAGAACTCCTATGGTCACAAGCATTCAAAATTTTGGACTTTGTTGGATTTGTCAAATGTTTCAAGGTAGACTTTGTTTGTAGGACAAGTCTATTTTTTAATTCTGAGAATATTGTCTTAAGATAAGTCTAGCTGGATGAATTGTCTTCTTACAAACTTTGAGAATTCAGAGATACACAAGGCAGGGCTTGAAATAGCCCAAATATTGACTCAATACTGGTATAGCACAACAATACACACAAAAACACAGAAGACAATCTTAGGATGGATTTGGAAACCATTCAAAGAGGCCCTTACGAAATACTAGATCAAGATGAACAACTAGAGAGTCTGACAGCACTGGCTCCACTCCACGACACACACTTCTCAGGCATGCCAGTTTCTCTTACCCCGAAGATCCAAAGATCTTATCACTGAGGGATTTTTGTCTCATAATGCAAGGTACATGAAGGGTATCTATGGGGTACGATCTGCACTCCTGGAATCAATAAATGTGGGATTTGGGCTACTAAGTTGGTTCTAATTGTAAGTTTCAAGGGATCCCGATCCAACGACGAATTCTCAGAGCAAGCCACTTAAGGATTTATTTAAGCTTATTGGTGTAGGGAAGGCCCCCACATACATCAAATTCACTCAACACTCTAGCCACCTGACCCTTATGTTTATATAGCATCTCAAAAAACCCGTTCGAGAGTACGTTGGAAGAGATGATATCCCCAACGCATCCCAATTCAAAGTACCTCTGTGGGGTGATGAAATCCCTAGTCAAAGATACCCCTCACTACTAAAAAGAAAAGCGGGTGTCGTTATCACCTTTCCCTCTCTCCCAAGACCCTGAAGGCGGGTGGAAAGGTACTTAATGCAACAATAGGTCCACCCAAGACACAAAAAAGTTCTTTTTCCCTTAAATATCACAAAATATAATTTATTCTATTAATAAGCTAGATTCACGTCAATTTTAAAGCCCAAACTAAGGTGTGAGATACACGTGCATGTCTATTTTAAAACACCAAAGTGAAGTGTGAGATCATGCATGCCAATTTTAACCCAAGATCAATTTTAAACACCAAGTTGAAGTGTGAGAGCATGCATGTCAATTTTAACCAGATTTGTTTTAAGCGCCAAGTTGAAGTGTGAAAGCATGCATGCCAATTTTAACCAGATTTTTTTTAAGCACCAAGCTGAAGTGTGAAAGAATGCATGTCAATTTTAACCAGATTTTTTTTAAGCACCAAGCTAAAGTGTGAAAGCATGCATGCCAATTTTAATCCCAAAATCCAAAAGTGATTTAACCTTAAAGGATCCTACAATCAAATTGTTAGTGGTTTCCAAAATAATCTGGGATGATCAAGCCTTCTCTGTAATTTTGCCACACACTACAAACAGGGAATTACTAACCATAAAACACAAAAAAAAAAACAGAAAGCCAAACTACTTATTGAATGAATGTGTGATTCTAACAGAGTGAATGTGTAATAATGTCTAGACGATTGCATTATGATGACTAAACTAATGCGTAAAACTGACAGAGCGAATGCATGAAACTGACAGGGTGAATATGTGATAGATAAACAAAGAATTAAAAAACCATATCAAAAGCATAAACTTCACCAGCAACTTCTTGGTCTTCTAGGTCTTGTTTTCTCTTTTCTACTTTTAGGATTTGTCGGTAATGTCTGGCTTGCCTTCTTTTTTCAACTGTTCTTCAAGCACCCGAAATCTTAAACCGTACTTTGCCTGCCATGAGATATGATATATGTAAAGCATCATGCAAACATAAAAATCTTCATATTTGTATAATTGAATGGAGAAATAGACAAAACAGAGAATAAAAAATCAGGAAAACACAATCAACAGAATGCAAAACTAAAAACTATGAATGCATAATGATGTTTATGTGAATGTGTAATCATGTCTAGGTGAATGTGTGATGATGTCTGGGTGAATGCGTAATGATGTCTGCATGAATGCATAATGATGTCTATGTGAATGCGTAATAGTTAAGTCTACCTACGAAATCCGTACAAAACCTGCAAAAATTTTCAAAATTTGTATGATCCTGAAAAATCACATAGAAAACACATAGGGTTAATTAGTTGTTGTTCATGTCGGGTTCACTAAAATGTACATGCTTAAATTCATCATTGCTTAACTAGAAATAAAGGGAAATCACGAATCCCTATCTAATTAAAGAATTCTAACAAATATCAATAAAATAATGCAAACAAGACAATAGGGTTTATAAAATTCAATCAAAAATCCCTATTCCATGACTGCATATGGCTTCCATTGTTCTTCTCTTCTTTGTGGTATGATGGCTCTTAGATATCACGTTGGCAACATGCAAATGACACAAAGATTCAAAGTTCGTGATTCTTGAAAATGGAGATTGAATGCTCAATTTATAGATTTTTGGAGAGGATTGATTGAGAGGTGGAACAGATTGATCAAGAGGTGGAATTCAGGTGAGCTCGCATGCTGATTTGGAGGTGAAACATAATTGATTGAATAGTTAATGAGTTAACTAATTGAGAAAAAGTTGATTGAAAGATGAAAAAGAATGATTGGAGGAGAATTGATTGATGATGCAAAGAAAGCTTTATTTAGAAAAAGCTAAGTGGAAGATATAAATAGGAATTAGAAAGATAATGATTTAATTAATTAATTGAAATGATCAACTAAAATAGATGGAAAAGTTAACTGATTAAATTTTTTTTGGAAAAAACAAAGTGGAAGATAGAAATGGAGATTTGGAAAGATAATGAATTTAATCAATTAATTAATCAAATAAATTAATTTAGCATGTGTTTGCACTTTGAATTTGATTTTCAATTTAATCTTTGCTTGAGATTTAATTCAAATATTGAATTTATTTTATATTCAATTTGTTATTTGAATATATTTAGAACTTGACTTTGATATTCAATTTGATTTTTGAAATCATGCACATGTATTTGAAATTAGAAGAAATTGATTAGCTAATTAAATAATTTAAAGTAACTGTTTAATTATTTAGAAATTGAATTTAATTAAATAATAAATATTATTTAAATTAAAGGAATTAAAATCATAATTTTTTTTATTTTTTATTTTGATCGGTAATTGGTCGAAGCCTGAATAGCTTTTGACTGGAGCTATGAACCAGTGGGGACACAGTAGGGGGCCCCATCCCCATTACATATCTTTGAATTATTATTATTATTATTATGTTTGATTAGATTGACCCCAAGACCTTCCCATCCTATGGAAGGTCAAGAGTCACAGCTTAAAATTCCACTTCAGTTGTCCCTATTGGGAATTGAACTTGGGTCTCCACAGTGAGAACCCAGTGTTTTAACCAATTAATCTCAACCCCTTGGATGAAATTAAAATCATAATCAATTAAATAAAAATATTTAATTAATATTTAGAAGAGGGTTAATGATTAAATGATGAGAAATAGAAATTGAGAATGAATTTATTTAAATAATAAAGATTATTTAAATTGAAGGACTAATAACCACAATTAATTAAATAATAAATATTTAATTAACATTAGAAATTGGTTTAAATGATTAAACGATGATACAATTGAAACTGGAATAATTAGTAAGATGATGAAGAAATATGAAATTAGAAGAATAATATTAATTAACTTAATTAAATAATTAAAGAATTATTTAACTAATTTAGACTAATAATTAGTACATGATCAATGAGGCATTTTTAGGCATCTACACTTATAACTAGGTTTTTCAGGTCACCTTAACGAATGATTTAAAGATTTTTCATAAACCCCAATGTTCCTCAAGGTTTTCATTTGTTATAAGGAATAAACTAATAGGTCTAAGAAGATAATTCATTTATCAAAACCCTTAACAATGATAGAGCAATTGTGTTTATGAAAGACAAAAAATGTGGCTTAATGCCTATGATTTAGAACAAACAAGCCTTACCTAAGAGGGAATGATTGATCTTCCTTTTGTCATATCAATTTATCTTACAACCTATTCATTACCATATATATATATATATATATATATATATATATATATATATATATATATATATATATATATATATATATATATATATATATATATATATATATATATATATATATATATATATACATATATATATACATATACATATATATATACATATATATATATGTATATATAGATATGTATATATATATACATATATATATGTATATACATATATATATGTATATATATATACATATCTATATATACATATATATATGTATATATATATATGTATATATATATATATATATGTATATATAGATATGTATACATATATATATGTATATACATATATATGTGTATATACATATATATATATACATATATATATGTATATACACATATATATGTATATACACATATATGTGTATATACATATATATGTGTATATACATATATATGTGTATATACATATATATGTGTATATATATATATATGTGTGTGTATATATATATATATGTATATATATTACCTATGTTCATACAAACTTAATCATGAATTTATTTTCTTTGACAATTTGAGATTATCTCAGTGGTCATTCTTCTAATGTAATAATATGGTAAATCTTAATTCTATTATATTATTAATATTTCACATATTTAATAAATTATAAATTATAAGATTATTTAGAAACCTCTTACCTATAACTCTAATCGCATCCCACATAATAATATTAAGGAAAATTTATTGGATTCGTTACAGAAGGTTTAGGGTTATTGGTGCTTTGGTGCATGGTATTCTTTATGATGACTTCATACAGTTGGTCTAGTTTTCATAGTATTTACCAGTTCAATGATGGTATTCATTTATACTAACATGGAATGATTGATCTCTTCAAAAGATGTTGTAGGAAGGTTGTAGAAGGTGTTCAATGCCTTGTTCTTGGTTTGCATGATATTTTTGCATTTCTCCTTAATGGTAAATAGGTTAACAATGAGAAATCTTGATAGTGGTATTAATAATTGGCCGACATGGTATGTTAATTTGTGGTTGTCCATACCTATTTGATTGATGTTGAAGGATGTGTTATGATATGATTAGGGTTCAATCACGTGCTATGTTGATCCGCAACCTAATTTTATTGTTAATGTACATATTTGGAGCCAACCTATTATGGATCACATGTTTCATTTGATAGGTCCTAATTGAACTAACCTAAGTAATGTTTTTGATGATGCAAAGGATATATAAAGAAGAAAAAATCATTTGTGGAGAAGTGAGAGTTGATGTGAAGTGTTGTGATATGCAAAACATATCAATGATATCTTAGATGATTATGAATTGTGTTGAATTTGTATGACAAAATAATCTGGGCTACAAAGAGGACTTTATTATAGGCATTTATCAGATGCTCCTTCTTCAGTAGTTCACATTGTGCATAATATTGTAATTTCATTGTACCTTGCTATAGAGAAGTGATCTTCAGATTGTAAGCATTATATCTTGCCCTAAGGTAGTGTGCCTTAACATGCAAGTCCATTCAAGAAGCAGTGAAGTTCCTTAGCAGTGAACCTATAAAAAACTTTGTAAAAACATATTTCATGTATTGTGAGTTAATCCTCACCGTGTGTTTTTCCTCCTTGATTTTTCACATCTAGTGTTCTTGTATTGTGAATGGTGTGCTTCATTTCTACTTGTGCTAATTTGAATTAATAGTTTCAAGAATTAATAAATAGATAAAAGTTTATGTATGTTGATTCGACCCCTCTGCGTTCATGCTTACACACAAAAACACTAATTTGAAAATATAATTCACCTTTATATACCCTTTTTGGGTGCCAAAAATCAATGTTATAAATCCCTAGGTTGGCCACCATATTCAAAATATGTTCGTTACTACTCGATGAAACACATTGTTCAATTTTTTCCTTGAAAGAGTTGTAGCTTTATAGTGCCAGGTTGGTCGATTAGGAATCAAGGGGTTTCTCATACCATCTACCAAGATGCAAGTCATTCCTTTAACCATCAAGCATAAAAGATCAAGAAGCTAGAGAACAAATTTCACTTTGTCGGCCTATCGAGGGTCGAGGTTCATCCTTGCTGCATAACTAAAATTGGAAATCAATTGTTAGATGTAGTGGTTGATCATCAATAGAGAACATAAAAATTTTAGAGATTGGAGGACGACAATTTTATTTATCACCTTCTTGAAGTGGGACTTTACAATCATGAAATGCAACTTTTGATCAGCGAACCAAAAAAAATCATGCTCAATTCACAACACTCGAACATACTTTAATGTTCAGTGGTTGGGGATCAAGGATCCTCTCTACCACATGCCAAAAAAAAGAGCTCCGAGCATTAAGGCATTAAAGCATCACATCAAACATTGAATGGACTTGTAAGCTAAGCCACAAAATCTATTTAATAGATGTCAGGTGCCAAGTTTAACTGTTGATGGGTTAGAAAATCTTGGGGTATGAATTTTTTTAATAACATCCATAAGGTCAAATAGTCTATGAGACCCATGGGTAGGGGATTGATTGTTCACCCTACTACATACCAAACATGCAATTTGCAAATGTCAAAGAACAAGTTCGATGACCAATGAGGGGTTAAAACAAATTGGGGGTCCGGATCTAACCAACCTCATACCACATGCCAGAAACTGAAAAAACTCTTTAATTGTTTAACAAATAAATCACCTTGACACCAAGTACACTTTGAAAAGAGTTCTACAATCTCATGCTTGCTACAATACATCAATAATTGATGACAACAATACTTAGCAACCTTAGGCATAAACAACCATTGACTTCAATCTCACCCTGTCCAATAAACAAAGACAAAATCAACGCTTGACATCAATAACAACATTTCTAATAGAGGTCATTTTTAAGGTCACCCTCTTCTACATGTTTACCTTGCTCAAAAGGCTAGATAACATGGAAATATTTGTAAATTAGTGATCCTATTTGTATGAATGATGGGATTAGGATGGATTAATGGTTGAGGCATGTTTCATGATTGATAGTAATGATGTTAATGGTACTATGATTTTTGTATGATAGTTTCATGATTTTCCCATATTGAATATTATTACAAAAAATATTTTAGGTGATAGTTTTTTTTTTTTCAATAAAAGTGGTAAACCACTAAATTTTATTAATATTATAATTTTTACAACCTGGTTCAAAGAGAACCGGTAGGAAAGAACCAGGCAAAGAAAACCTCTGGTCTAGCTCATACCTAAAAACCAGATAGAGGCCCACCCGAGATTACATAATTGCCATGTTGGCCAAAAAAACCCAACCCCTTGTAAAGAGTACAAAAAAATTCTCTATCTGAGAAAGTTAAATTTAAGAATTCATATACCATGAACTAGTGCTTTCCAATGGAGGAGAAGAAGGGGGGGTATCAACATCAACAAGAACTGTAGGAGGCACCATCTGAATAGGCAAAACTGAAGTTGGCGAAGATAGTACAACGTACATCGAGTCTAGGAGAAAGTGAATACCTGAAAATATATTTATAGCTGTTGCCAAACAATCTGGTGATACGTGATCTAATAGAGTTACCATAGCAAACAAAGTATCATCATATAGGTTAGAAATTAAGTCATTTCTTATAATTGAAAGAAGTTCCCCAAGCTAGCCAGAAGATAATAACCTTGAACAAGATAGGAAACCACCATACTCAAAATTACCAAATTCAAAATGATAAAAAGATAATGCACTATCCAAATCATCAACAGTATAGAAATAGGAGTGGAAGTATGCATCAAAAAGTGCCCTGACCATAGCAGAATCCAGGAGCACATCCATACAAATAGTGAGAAAATGAGATGGAATTTCAACAAGAAAACAACCTGCATTCTCCACCAGCCATCGCTTTCCCAAAACCTTGTGAAAAGCCAGAGAGAAATCCAGAGAATAAACTTGAAACAGATGACCAATCTTTTCATCATCAAAAACATGAGAGTCTTGGAAGTCATATGGCTTGCGAGGCATCAAAATGTGATAGCCCACGGAATCCATAAAAAGATAATGCAAAACCAATAGAGAGCATATGAATATAAAGAGATCAAATGCCATTATGAGAGAACAAGCACAGCCACCAAAGGACACAACATCAAATATCATCTCAAGCAAACCCACGATGTTCATGCAAAAAAGCAACCACAAGCTGCCACCTTCATAAAAAATGATGACAACTTCTATAGGATACTCATAGCCATAAATCAACATCAGCATGCCAAACAATAAAAAAAGATCGCCACACGAATGAAATCCCCCACATGAAACGAAATAACTCAATAAACTACCACCGCAAGAGAAGAAGATAAATGAATCTTTAAAATTTTAAGCAAGCCACCTGAACAGAAGTACAATCATTAAAAAATCAGCACAAAAAACCTCGTCCAGTCATCATGATTTAGACAAACAAAAACCACATGGCAATAATGATAAGCACAAGGCAGATTTGAAGTGTGTAAATAGTGCAGAGCATGATTATAAGATGCTCCCACACACCACAAGTCCCAACCAATTGCAACAAAGACAAAAACCCAAACCCAGACTGAGATTACACACAATAATGCAAACATAATGAAGTTATGAAAACCAAAAAGGCCATCAACACCACATCAAGTTGCATGCCTGAATATAATCACCAATCAAGGTACAAGGTCGTGCTTCTACAAATAAGTTAGAAACAATTAAACCAGATGAGGTGGTAAAGAACTAGAAGCCACATCAACCAAAAGTTGGATATCCTCATCTAATGCTTTATTGGCCAAGAAATCTGCCACCTTATTAGCTTCCCTATAACAATGGACCATAGAGAAGGAATTGAACAATTCAAGCTGAGCAGGTATCTTGTCCAACCAATACTTTAGATGCCAGGAGTGCAAAGAGAGATTTGTGACCATGTAAAAAACAACTTGAGAATCATCCTCTATGACAACATCCAACAAATGTAAGGAAAGGAGCAGATCAAGTCCCGTGGAAAGGGCATGAAGTTCGGCCACATTGTTAGTTCCATTAGCAACACACTGGCATTGAGCTTTTATGATATAAGTCTTGTTATCAGAAACCACAATACCAATGGCAGATTTTCCAGGGTTACCACAGGATGCTCCATCAAAGTTCAATTTATACTTCGAAGCCGGAGGAGGCAACCAAACCACCTCTGCTCTATTTATTGAAGGTCATGTTTTAGAAATTGCCCCACTCAGAGGGAGCGACTATGAGGCTGACCAATGTTTGGTAACCCAATTGTCCCATGGTGTGAAAGTATTATGCAAACTAGTACCTTTGTAAATGAAGGCCAGAAAAGTCTCAGAAATCAATTTCTCAATACAAAAGAGCATATCTTGCAAAGGGGAAGAGTGTTTCTTAAAAATCCTATTATTTCTCTCAAGCCAAATTTTCCAAATTAGAATAGAAGGAGCAATTATCCAAAGATAAGCATAGAATGAAGATGGATATAACAGAGGCCAACTCATGAAGTGAGACCTGAGGTCCCTACCAGGAGCAGAGCTCCCATTTAACTTATTAAATAGCCAATACCAGCAATGATGAGCAAAGGGGCAATGGAGGAAGAGATGATTGACTGATTCAAGGGACCCACTGCACATAACACAAGGGAAAACAACAGTTATACCAAACATATCCAATCTCATGCTAGTAAGAATTCTATCTTGAACAGCCAGCCAAGCAAATGCCCCTTCTTTGGGCAAACATGCAGCATGCCAAAATAACTTAAATGGCAAATCATCTCTCTTGACATCTAAAGATAAATAATTGTATCCTTCTTTGACCGAGTACTCCCCTAATTTTGAATAAGTCCAAATAAGCTCATCATCCTTCTCTGAGAAGAGTAATGGGCATTTCTTAAGCTCATCCATAAAAGTGGACTTGATATCTTGATCCAATGGAAGAGAATCAATTGATTTCCATCTTGCTACAGGCAAGAGACCCGAGGAATCCACAAAAAAGTAATCAGCCACAAAAATACCCCAGGAAGATTTAAGGATGGACATAAGATGTGACCAATTCCTAAGGCTAGAGAGTGCAGGGAAGTCATTCCATACTTCATCCCAAAACCTAGCCTTACGACCATTATGAATAAGCCAAGACAATCCTGGAAAAATGATAGATCTGCACTCAACCATGAAATTCCATATTACAGACCCTTTAGGAAGTGAAGAAGTAGTAAAGATAGCCTTCCTAGAACAATTATTCAGGTACTTTGCAGACAAAATAGATGGCCACTTAGAGGTGGGCTACTTATAAAGTTTCCAAACTAATTTAGCACCAAGAGCCAAATTCTGCTTAACAAGATCCTTAACCCCTACACCTCCTTTGTCCCTAGGAGCACAAACCCTATCACATGCCAACAAAGGTATCCTACCTTTCTTATTAACATTATCATTCCATAAAAAAGACCTTAAAACTAAACGTAGAGCAACCATAGTCTTCTTAGGAGCCTTTAAAACAAATAACAGATAGATAAGAACCGCATTTAGAATAGCTCTAATAAGCACAATTTTTCTAGAAAAAGTTAACCACTTATGAGACCAAGAAAGAATTCTTGAAGAAATAGCCCCCGAGATCCGCTCCCAAAAATTATGCTTCTTTGATCCAATAAAAAACGGAATTCCTAAATACTTGCAAGGAAATTGGCCCACAGAAAAGCCCCAAAAGCAAGACAATTTGGACTGCACCAAAGGGGAAACATTAAGAAAGAAATTTTTTGATTTTTTAGGTGATAGTTTTGTTTTCCTAGACATAACTGAGTTTCCTATACTTATATGGATTACCTTAATTATCATGGATGATAACTTGATGTTGGATTATATTAGATTAATATTTGTTACAAATATCTTATGATTATCAGATGATTTTATCTAATTAGAATACACAATTATATGTGCAATAAAACATGCTTCGAAGAGTTAATTGTTACCATAATGAATGGTTACAATTATATAATATGTCTTGAATAATTGTTGCATATGATATTCATTGTGAAATGCTAAATGTTTTATATGTGATAGACTAGTTATTTATGCTTCTACTATCATTACTTCTATGTAACAACTATAGTGAGTAAATAGGTTATTTGCCAATGGAAGTTGAGGGGATCACATAGTCAATTCTTTTGTACTACTCTCTATGACCACTGATCATAATTCTTGGAGAAATTAAGATCTAATGTGTGTATGTTGTGAAATAGTGTATGTGTGAACAGATTATTATTTAATTTGAGAAACTTTTATTTTTCCTTTGTAATGTAAGTTTTTATGAAATTTCTTTTCGAAGTTTTAAGTGAATAAATTAGGTTTTAATAAGCTATGTTTGCCGCAATGTGATACATAAAGAGGTTAGGGGTTTATTAGACTTAGAAACACTTTTAATTATGTTTTGTAGGACCTTAAAATTCCCATTTTCAAAGGGTGGCGGAAATGAGAGTTGATTGGGTGGTTATGAATGGTAGTTCTCCTTTCTTCTATTGTTCCTCTTTCAATTTTGGAGTTAGGGTATTTGGGATTTTTTTTTGTTCTTGGATTTTCTTAGAGGATTCTCTATTTTGGGAGCAATTTGGTAAGGATGGGGACGAAAGATTGGAAGGGAAGGATTGTAGAATTTTTCTACAATGTCTACCATTAAATTTTTTGATGAGTATGAATATGTTGTTGTGATGTTTTACATTTTATGTGTAGAACTTTGTAAATCTTTTAGAGTGGTTTTGTGATATGTTGAGCTTATGTAGATTGTGGAAAATTGTGATTTACTTTGTTTGGGAGTTGACCATCTCTTGTCAAAGTTAGGTCCTTCATTTACTTGGAAATTTCGAGTGGGAGTGGCTCCCTTAAGGGGGTTCTATTAGGTAAGAGCACCCTCTTTGTTCTCATGGATATGAGTATCCATTTTTGTGATCATGGTGTATGAATAAGGGTTTTGTGGATTGGATGGTTGTGAATATTGGTAGAAATGGAAGTGTGCACTGTGGAATTCTGTGTTAAATATGAAATACATGTGAAAAGATCTTCTACCTCTTTCTTGGTTGAGTCTGCACTCCCCTTGGTAAGAATTTTGTAATGAGATCCATTATGAAAGAGTGGGTTAAAATGGGTTTTGTTGTGAATGTGATAAATTTGTGATTGTGCACTTACTTAAGTGTGTAATGTTGAAAATTAAATGTGAATGTGTTAATGTGAGATGTGTATTTGTGTATCTTGTTGGCTATGTGACGCTTTTGATCTGGGGTAGGTTGGAGTACAACCCTATGGATGGATGAAGAGCCCATTGGCCCAAGTGGTTTTTCCTTGTTGATTTGTGTTCTTTTCAGGATTATATGTTTGCAATGGTGAGAAGGATGAAGTTAGCCTCTAAAAGTTTCAAGATTAGACATCAAATGAATGTATTGTGATATTTTAGAAAAGTTGAAAAATCACGTGTACAAATCAAGAGTTTTCGATTATTAGTGAGAATGATTTATATTTTGATTAATTTGTAGAAAACATAAAATTAAAATATTTGATAGCTCTTTAAAATAATCAATATTTAATTCAATTATTTTCACTCCTATGTCTTTTTACATTATAAAAGACTATATGATGAATTTTCCCTCTCATATATATAAAAGCATTGTCAAATCCTTTACATACTCCTTCCAAAGCATATAAAATAGTCAAACCAAAAAAACAAGAATTGAAAGTTATAAGACCAAGAGGAATGAATAACCCTTTTACTCAATTTATTACCTACAGTAAAATTTCTCGAGTGATATTCTAAGCAGTAGTAGTACGGTATTTAAAGAAAAAAATTAGTTTTATTTCAGCCATTCAAAAGTTCTATATAAATTAATTTCATTTTTAAACTAAAGTCTTAAAAATATTGCAATTTGGAATCTTTTTACACTAGAATTGTATTTTAAAATGTAAAATATTATCTTTTTCGAGAGCAGACAGTAAATTTCCTTAAAAAGTTGAAAACATAGTTGCTAGTAGTATTTGTTTATCATTTTGTTTACTTATCACCTTCGAAACGAAAAATTTATTGTTTTATTGTTTGTTTATTTTTAGATAGAAACTTTTAGTGTTAAAATCCTTATTTAGGTCAATAAAACATTTTAAATAATGGAATGCAAAATTAGTTGATGATATATTATCTTATCAATATCTTTAATAAAATTTTGTGTTTATTATATTTAGTTTTGACAGGGCTAATTGTTAAGATAGTTACAAATAGAATAGATTTATTATTATTATAGCTAATTCTTCAGTACATTTGGAAGTGGTTAATCATTTTAACTTGGAGAAAATTAAGTTGTGTATAAAGTCAATTGGAGTAACATTAATAATTGAATATATATAATGTTTAGGTTTTTACAATGATTTAGAAACTTAAATATTTTTGCCAAGCTTTTTCACTTGGTGCATCCTAGCTCAAACTTGATCTCATAGTTGAGCCCCAAAAAGCCTAAATTTATATAAATTAATAATGAACTTAATAGGGCTCAATGACTATCACTAGTAGAATTTTTTTGTGGGGCTTCATCTTTTTTTAACTATACAGTCTCCATATAGTCATACAATCCATATGTGTTATATTGTCCTATGTAGTCATTACACAAATCTAGCATATTTTTAGGTATATTTTATGAGGCATTCTTTATCCTGCATAGGTACTATCATCATCAAATTTGTGGAATATACTACATAAACATCATAAGGTATATTGGCTTTTTGTACTCAATAAGTATGCTAGGTACTATTCTACAACCTTTATAGAAGGAATAGTATCTAGTGTAGGCCTTCTTAGGCCAATTTGTAAATGTTGTTAGTCACTCTATCCATAGCTTCCAATCACTTGGGGTCAGCCCTTTTCATGCCCAACCAACTAGGCACTAGAAGATGACTCAACCCAACTAGTGGTGCCACCTCTATAGGCGTTACAAACTATTTTATGTGCCTAAGGAGGTAGCTTTTTCTCTAACAATTGTTGGATTTGATAGCTAAATCTATAGCTCCAAAAGTTCACTTGCAACCAAAACACCTATCACATTTGAAGAGAAGAAACCATGATTAATAATACACAACCCTGAGAGAGATTGATCCAAGAAAACATGATAGATATTATTTGATTGATTGATTAAACGAAGTATATTACATGGATATATATTATAAAAAATTCTTATAAAAGAATAAGGGTAAAAACTTAGATGAAACCATGATCATATTAGATCATGATATGTGTCTTAACTATATGACTTTAGACAAACTGACCTATAATTAGCTCAATCTAATAATACAAAAGTACTCCCAAGTTTAGCTTAAGTGTAATAAAGTAACAAAGGACCTAATTAGAGATAATTAATTAGGTGATTGTTTAGATTACTCCAACTACTTCCTTTAAGATTGACTTGGGGAGAAGCTCAAACCTAATGAGAAATGCAAAGATAGATGCATGAATACATGAATGGGTGTATGGGTACCAGCTACAAGGCTTGATGAAGTAATTATGTATAAATCAATGCAATATCAAGACCATAGAAAAGGATAAAGCAACATGGAAAAAAATCTCCAAAAGAGAGAAGGATAGAAGGAAGAATTGATGTGACCCCCCAAGGAATGTTTTTGCCACACGAGTACAAAAGTTGTCCTCCTGTAGGAGAGATAAAATAAGGATATGAATTCTCCCATAAAGAAGTAACCCTTGTATCAATGATAAAATCCCAAAGACAAAACACAATCCATTTCCTACAAACAACATTTCTCCCCTTATTAAAAAGTAGATCCACTGATAATTGGAGAAGTCATTCCCATAAATTGGAAGAATCAGACATCCAAATCCAAATGATATGGGCCTCTAAAAATTGGTCAAATATCCTCATGTTGGAATAAGATGATGTCAATCTAGAAACATGTGAAGACTAATGTAGAACAAGATCCATGGATGATGAAGATGGGCTAAAAATAGTAATGTAGCTATCATGAAAGAGGATATGGATGCCTTCAAGATAATCCTCCAAATCTTACATCTAAGACTCCACAAACAAGGATGATATGTCAATAAGATATGAATCCTAAGTAGCTATGTTTGGAAGACGATGAATTTCCTACTACATAAAATCCATGGGGCCATGACTATGGTAATTCCAAGCTTATAAAGAATAATAAAAGATGAATATTGGGTATCAATGTGAGGAGTAGAAACTAGTAGACAAACATATAATCCATCCAGGTACATTCAAGACCTATGATATACATAATCTTCTCTAAAGTATCATCATCAAATATTATACAATATGCATGTGAAATGGGAATAAGACAATTTGTTGCAAGATCTTTTGGGAGTGGAGAGATATGAGGGTCCTTATGAATCTCATAAAGTATAGTTCAAAGTGTGTGGGGACAATCAGTATCCACTATAGCATGGATAGTGTTAGGGTCAACACTAGAACAAATCAACCCTATAACATGGTCAATGATGATACCCTAAGCTGATCTATCCCTTAGTATGATTGGTTCAGGTACAATTCCATATAAATAAGGTAAAAAAATCAAGCCATTTGAGATGTGTCAAGATGTCATTTTTCGAAGACTCATAAGTATGGACTCTTCTAGGATGACAATAACATAATGAATAGAAAAAAAATGATAACTCTTCAAATGAAGAAATCAATCCTCAATAACCTTAGTGCATTTAAAAAAGATATAGGGATGACATATCATGCAAACAAATGCTTTTTGGTTGGAAAACATCCAAGTAATGGATCAATATGTGAAATCATAAAACTGAATAAAATCTACATTGGGCAAAATTTGGAAAGATAGTATGAATGGATTTGACAGTTATTCAAATCACCTTTTCAACATTACAAGAATCATTAATATTGAAGATATTGGCAAAAGGTTGTTTTCTTAGAAGTAAAAATGAAGATATAATTTTGATTGATAATAATTAGAACCAACAACAAAATACATAAATAAGACCTGGATGACTAGAAAGTTCTTAGAACCAAATTTCTAATGATATCTTATTTCTCAATTTTAACATTGCATGCCTAAGTTATGCCAAAAAGGAAAAATATCTCTTGTAGGGAAATAGAGCTTGGAGGGGGCCAAGAAAGGGTCCACATTACTAACTTTAGTGTGATGTCATTCTAATGTCAACTAAATAATTTGTGAAATATTCTTTCCAACTAGGAAAAACCACTAGTTCCTCTTAAAAATAAATCGATCATCAAAAAAGTGTGAACACCCATTGACAAAAAAAATCATTGGTTGAAATATGTTGATTTGCCTCTAGTATATTCTTTATTGGGTAAATACTCCCTTAGTTCCAAGAAATTTTGTTGGACATTGTTGTCAACTCAAAATCGGTTGGAATTGTTGAGGAGCATCCTAGCTTGTGGAAGGTGTGTTGGTTAGGGGTGGGTGTACACTATCAAATGAATGAATGAATTAGTTTAATAATGTACATGAGGCCAAACAACCTATGGGACCCACGGGTAGCCAGCAAAGAGAAGCATGCAAAGGCCAAAATATTGTACTTGCTAAACCTCATTTTCCTTTTGCGTCTTGGATCTTCTACTGTTGCCCATTACTGTTATTTTGTACTAGTATGGATACCATACATATTTGTTTTGCTAATCTTAAGAATTATTAGAAGTCTTAAATCACAATACGAAAGGGAAATTTTTTCTTTAAAAGATTGATTTATAAGTTTTGGTCAAAGTTTGAGGTTTTAGCTAAACCTAAACCTTGTCCATACTATTCATTGTGGGAGTCTAAAGCAAGAAATTAATTTATTCTTTCTTGGTCAAGGAAAAGAAGCACTAATTTGTTGTTGCAAACATGTGAAAGAAAAGAAAAGGAGGGAAATGCATTTGTTTTTACATTAAGAGCTTTGCATTCACACAACATGAAACATGGTAGGGTTTTTCTTTCTTTTTCAATATTGAAAAATCCCTCTATTTTTTACGTTGGAGATAATAGCAGCTGCTTACTCCATTGCTTGGTCACTATGTTGTTGTCCTTTCCTTCACCTACCCACGTTGCAGAATTTAAAGGGAGAATAAATTTTACAACACTCCATTCTTGTCTCTATGGACTTCATCCACATTGAATAAAGGGTGAGGAGCTTAAAGAAGAACATGTAGCATGGTAGAAGAGAATATTCAAGGGTTTTGTTAGAGGTTTTAACCATGTTTCAAAAAAAATTTGCTCTCTTTGTAATCTTTGCTAGACATTCTTCCAAACATTTCATTCTTTGCCATATATCTTGTGTTGTCAAGTGTGTGGAGACACATTAAAGTCCGAGTAAGTTTTGGGCTTGTAGCAATTTTCTCCTAATCTCTCAAAGTTTGACAAGGCCATCATTATCAATGGAATGTATCATATAAGTGATGGCAAAGAAGAAATCCTAAATAATCAAAGCACAAGGTTTTTCAGGTGTGATAGCATTTTTGATCAAAATAAAATCAATGAACCTAGATGGTATGATAGTCATAGTAGAAGGTTATGAGAAGATGACACTAATAGGGGAACTCTTGTGAAAATTAGTGGATGGTGCATAGAGGTTGTGAATCAAGCATAGTTGTCAATAAAGAAAAGAAATGACTAAATGAATCAAAATGCCAAGAAGCTCTACAAAGAGAGAAAGAGAAGTGATATACATCAATGCAAAATTGATGAGCAAAGAAATAATGAAATATGGAGGGTTGCCATAGTAATCTAAGGATCAGATTTATTAAGAAAGGTTCAAGCAAGAGGGTGTATAAATTTTAGAGTAGAAAGATATGACTAGCGATAAAGGTTTAAAAGTTTTGAAGACACAAAGTTGTAGGTCAAAAGCCAAACAGATAAAGGATAGTGAAGGGGATTGTCACAATAATACTTTAGTTTGCAGAAAGAGAAAGTGATAGTCATGAGTTTTGTTGATTAAACAGTGACAATTTAAGAAAACATGCTACATAAACTAAAGGATGGAGGGTGAAGAGAAGATTTCACATAGTGCTAATGTTATTAAGTTATGGTGCATGATTTGTGTTATCTAGCTCCATATAGAAGAGTTGCTTGCACTATAAAGAGCCTTATGAAATTTTCAAATCCATGACAAACCTTGTGACTATTATACTTAGAATAAATAATGGACAAAAGTAAAGTATGTAAGTTGAAAATCTATAGTGTCAAAAAATGCTCATGACATTATAGTACTGAAATTAGTCATAAAGTCCATATCAAATAGAGGCATCTTCAGGTCTTAATTATGCCTTATGTAACAATAGTGAGCATAATATTTTTATTGGTGAAGATAAAAATAAATATTTAATCATATCTTGAGATCATGAACTGGGTTCGCGTTATTTCTGGACAAAAAAGAGATAAAATTAAGATGAAAAAACCCACTAAATTTATCGCCAACCCAGTTCATATTTTTTGAAGAATCAACCATCATTACCTACAAATATTTTGTCTTTATCTTGAGATCCATGCTGTGGGTACCTCCAATTTTCAGTGAGGAGAAGCAATAGAATAATAGAAATATGCTTTCAAAATTTCATAGAAACCCAATTTTTAATTTATGAGAAAATGGTTAATGAAGTTTGTTTCTACTCTTACAACATTTGTTGTAACTCTACCAAAAATTCCAAACTTTAAGCATTGTGAGAAGTTAATAAAAGGATAGTTCTTAGAAGTTCAAGGGAAGAGAAACATTTGGCTTAAAGTGGCCAAGACAGTCTATAAAGAGGCCATAATCATATTTGTCGATGACAAGGTAAGGAGTTCATTGACAAGATTAAGAGGACAATAATAAGAACAGTTCTGAAGAATCAACCACAGATCCACAAGGACAAACAAGTGATATAAAAACATGTGTTCCGTAATGTCAAGATCACATAATCCAAATGCATGATAGATAGTTGACATTGGGGAAGGTAACACTCTTCAAGGAGAAAAGTGAGATGATAACAAGGTATGCTTGGAGATTTTAGTAAGCACAAACACAATGGAATTATATGGTAAAGGGTAGTCAAAGATGATTATCAATCAAGGCCATCATAAAATGAATATAAGATCATGCACTTAGTCATTATAGTAATAAGGGATAATCATTATTGAAGTAGGAATACCTCATAAAGAAGCATGAATGATAATAATGAGTAGGGTTAAATTCAAAGAATTAAAATGAATACAATTTTGGGGCCTCATAATGGCCATTTTGGTTAAGGATAAGGGTACGGTTGGATGAGAGTTTGAAACTATTAGATGATTGTTTGAAGCATTTAAGGAGGTCTCTATGGCAAGAAAGTAGTTCAATCTGACCCTACAACAATTGGATGAGTTGGACAACAGGCAGAGAGCATTTAGGAGGTGGTTGATGAGTTGTCCAAGTGATGGAGAGAATAGAGGGGGTAGTTTTGACTACTTGCAAATATGTTCTAAGCATATAGGAGTAGATTTAAGGACTTTATCCATAGCCGAGTCAAAGGAGTAATTTCTTCACTTTCCCACCTTTTTGGAGTTGGTTTGAAGGTTGAAAAGTTGCATCAAAGAGCTTGGATGACCAAGAAAATGATCAAACAAGTAACCAAGCTCCTCCTTCATGCATTTAATGTCAAGATGATGTAAATAATTGTTGCTCATCTATAAAGCATGGCGCTTTTGTTTCTTTCTAGCTAGCAAACTTGCTTTCTTTTGTTGAAGATTGTAGTTGTTCTCAACTCTTTTCTCAACATAGCATTGTATTCTAACTCATTTTTAGACTTATACATTATTGTAAAAGAGAACTTTTCTTCAATAAAAATCATTTCTTTACCTTCTTCAAATCTTCTTTAATGTGTGCAATTTATCAATTGATGAATATTTTTGTGAAGTTATATATATCTCCTTTAATATTTATCCTTCTTAGCACCTTCAAGCAAAAGAAATACGTTATTTGCAGGTTGTAGGTTGTGTGTTGATTTCAAAATAGTGATTTAGTTGTGAAAGTTATATGTTTCCTTCTTAGGATTTATTGAAACTCGAACCTTCTTGCAAAGCATTGATGCAATGAAGTATGAAAACATTAGAAGTTATGTAATACTAGGCTAGTTATTGAGCAATTGTGTGTTACCAAAACAATAGTATTGGTCTCAAAGTATTTGGTGTATCATGTCAGTAGAGAATAGTTTTCATTTCAAGTTCTTTCTATCCCTGTTCTCAACAAGTCAAGTAGTTTTAGGTGAGAATTCAAGTGAACCAACCCTCTCTGGAGGTTGCCCTCTACTTACAGGTTACTCATAGCCTTAGAGGTCATCCCATGTTTCACTAAATGGTTGAGATGGGTTCAAAAAGGGTGCACATTTTAGTGATAACAGTAACTTGATCTAGAAATCTGCAACTCTTGCTATCTTTTCCTCTTCAAACAAATTGCTCAAGGTGTTTAC
Organism: Cryptomeria japonica; assembly: GCF_030272615.1. Lineage (NCBI taxonomy): Eukaryota > Viridiplantae > Streptophyta > Pinopsida > Cupressales > Cupressaceae > Cryptomeria > Cryptomeria japonica. The sequence continues at coordinate 32,232,881 of NC_081409.1, read as the reverse complement.
ATTTAGCATGTCAAAATAGTTGATCTTGATATCCTTATAACCTAGGCATTCCATGATGTAATTCCATTCTATCTCCATCTCTCCTTGAGCGCAATATCTACATTTTTTATTTGCTCACTCCTCTTTAGGTATCATCCATCTTCCAGTTTCACATCTAAGTTGATGTGAGTTGGTTCTTATCTGAGCAATTAGCATTTTTGCTTTCCTTTTTATTTCCATTCCTATGTGATTCTTTTGTGTATGGTCATGTGTGGGATTGAAATGTTTGATATAGTATTCCTTTTTCCTCCCGAATTGTCCTATCCACATGCTTTCTCTATTTTTTCTTGCACATACTTTTTTATTTCCTTATTGTCCTTTAGGAAATCTCTTATGCTAATATCCCATTTATTCATCCATTTAATGTTTTGCTTCATTAATGTACTCTTCCTTCTCTCTAGTTTCACTTCTACTACCATTTTTGGCCAATGATCTATCTCTATGTTTTCTAATATTCTTAGATAAATTAGCAACTAGACCATAGTCAATACCTCAATAGGAAAAGCCCCTGCTTACGATAGAACAATCTTGTATGGGATAAATGATTTAATCTTGAGACTATTTGTGATTAAATGCTTTTGTAATCTCTCTATTTGTCTCCATTTTCTTTTTGAAGTGTTGCTACCCCAAACCTCACAACCGTATAGTACCATTGCAAGCACAAGAAGGCCAAGAAGAGTTTTCTTAGTTTTCCAATCCCATAGCTTAGCTCTTCTACATCTATTTTTCAATGAGTATACGACTTTCCATCCTCCTTGGATCCATTTCACTTTACATGTTTCCTAGTTGAGTTTATTTATAAACAATTGTCCTCAAAAACAAATTCCCTATGAATCTTCTTTCTCTTCAAGGTAAAGATCATGACCTTAGTTTTGCTAGTGTTTACCTGCATTTGTACCTCATGGCAAAAAAGTTCTAGAGCCTACAAGTGTTCCTTCAAATCCAATGTTGTTTTTGTCATTAAAATAAGATCATCGATATATACAAGTAGTTTTATTACATAATTGGTCAAACGAACTCCCCCACCACCAAACTTGTCTATCCATTCCTCTAATTTGTCAAGGTATAGCCCAAATAAAGTAGGAAATAAAGGGCAGCCCTGGTTGATTCCAATGTCACTTCCAAAGCATTCTGATAATCCATGTTTGGTTTGGATTTTGGCCTAGAATTGGTCATGCAACCTATGAACAACAACCCTACAATGGTTTGGAATTTCCAATTCTTCCATCTACTCCATAGTTTACTCCTAGGTACTGTGTCAAAAGCTTTCTTGAAATCAACAAAACAACAAAATACCTCCCCTCCCTATTTGTCCCGAACCTTTTCAATCAAGTGCTCAAGTGTAATGCAATGGTTGATGGCATAATTTTTCGGCCTAAAGATCACCTTCCCTTTCACCCTCTTTCCCTCCTTTTCAACCCAAATATTGATTCATCTTTCTATCATGGTCCCAAATTTTTTTCCAAAAAGAGGATTGATCATTACAGTAAGATAATTTGAAGGATTGTTGATGTCGCCACTCTTGAGCAAGGGGGTGACAACACTAGATGTCCAAGTTGTTGAAAACCCATTTTGAATGATCTCATTTAATATACTTTTGATGTGAGGTGTGAGTATTTACAAGCCCCATCTTAAGTATTTCAATTGTAGGTCATCTATGTCTTGAGCTTTACCCACTGCAATCTTTTTAATTCCTTATTTAATATTACCCAAAGAGAAGAGTTTAGTTCTTGACTTAATTGTCAAAGGGTTATCTTTATCTTTCACTCTCTCATATTGCTACTTTGCATATTCTAGCCACTAAAAATATTTGATGTTATTCTCTTTGATTGTGCCTCTTTGTTGCAACTATTTCCAAAATCCTCTTGGATTATGTCTCCCAAGTGAAATAAACTTGTTTATTCTTGCTTGCATATAATCCTTTTTTTTCATTCTTACTAGCTTTGTATATTCCTTGTTATTAACCCATATTTTGACCATTTTCTTTGTTGCCTTACATTCTTCATCATGCCACAAATTTGCCAAGAAGCTATTCATGTTACTTCTTTTAGGCCTAGACCTTTTGCATGAGTTGAGCACCCCAAGGATTATTGATGTCAGCTTGGCATTGCCTATTGCTTCCTTGTTTGAATTGGCTAGCCCATTGACTCCCTTTCCATGTACATATTTTTTTAGCATTGTTTGAAAGGTTTCTTTGTTTTTATGCATCAAAATGACTATACCTTGAGTGACCTCTTTATTTTCCATTTATTTTATCTTCTCTTGGTATTGGTTATCTTTTTGCATGCTAATCTTTACATATATTGGGCTATGATCTAATTTCATTTCTATGGGACAATCCTTCACCTCTACATCTATAAACCTTGTCATAATTTTCTTTAAACTTATAACATAATCCACCACACTTTGACCGTTATAGGTGTGACACATAATGTTCCTTGAGCTTGACAAATCTTTTAAACTATTTCATATAATCATGACGCAAGACGGAGGATTCACATCAACACTATAGATTGATTTATGTAACTCTTTAACCATATCAACGTACTAGGACAAAATCTGCTACTTGATAACAGTCCTTGATAACTTTCACTAGAGACTTAATTAAGCCAATAACTTGAGTGAGATTTAAGAAAGCCTATATAAAAACATTTCCTCCAAGTTATAGCCAAATCCAAAGGTTAATACAAAAGTTATGATACTTTTCCCAAAACTGCTAACCCTAGGTAGGGTTCCAAGCAACCTGCACCAGATTTCTTATAAAATTTTGAAGGACTTAATGAAATTGAACCAAAAAACCTTTAGATTAAACTAGAGTCATTTTTTGAACTTTTCCAATTGGTTTGAGGTATTTTATTGTACCAACAATTTCCATACCATAAACTTTGTAGATTGTTATGTTCACCAAAAACTGTCAAACTAGACAACCTTCACCAAAATTGTCATATCTTACACAAAACTCAATACAATTTAATGAGACAAAAATATTTGGAAACTAGAAACAAATATTTTTCCATCCATATATTATAGTCCTCAATATGAGACCATCAAAGGGCCATAAAATAGCATGTTTTAGACTGCAAATTCTGAAAACTTAAAAAAAACAATGTAAGGATGCTACAAAAATAAATTCCTTCTTTATTTCATCCTTCTCCAACCTTCTCCAACCTTCAAAAAATCATGGAATTCATGTTGGAGGCCATATTTATGCATTTTCCAATCAACAATGATCAATTACAACTAACTTTTAAATGACTTGACCCTTCACCTTCCACATACAACCAAAAATGCAAAATTGCATGCCAACATTTGACAACATGACAAATTTTTATAATATTTTCCATATAACCCACAAATGACCTCCTAAGACTCAAAATCAATACAAATAAGTCCAAAATAGTCTAAAAGACCTTGTTACATTATCAAAACATAATGCTAAATCCAAATTTACAAATTTACCTCATGGAGGCATAAAGTCCATCAGGTGCTCCCGCACCATACTCCTAGCCAAATGAAATCTCCAAGTCCTCTTGGAGTGAATTGTTGGGATTCAAGAACACTGAGAGGAAAGGGATTACTAAGGCAAAGAGATTGGTAATTTGGTGTTATAACATTAAAGGAGAGGAAAGGGATTGATGGGGAGGTGATTATTGTCAAAAGCTTAGGTCTATATTGCTAGAAATGGTGAATGCACTAATACAAGATGAAAGCCTTGCCACATGGTATAAGGTACGCTATGTGGGAGTTTTTCCTTCTTTTTTAATTTTTTTTTTCTTTTGGTTTTACAAAAAAAAAATCATTTTTCTTGAAAAAATAATAAAAAACCAAGAAATTATTTTGACATTTGGAGAATTTTAAAAGAACCAAAGAGTAATATTTTTTGGAAAGGTCTTTTGGAGCACCATGCAATGGTAAATATTTGTTTTCCTATATTTTACTCTAGGTGATTATATTTTTAGTTCGAACCTATTTGTTGCTATTTTTTTTGCAATAAACATACATTTTTCTTATTGAGTTGTAGTTTATATTTTTTTAAAAAGTTATCAAATAATCATAGTGGATCTATTTTTAACCTCTAATTTTCTATTTGACAAACATTTTTTTTATCAATTATAAATGTCATCATGTATTATAAATGATCAATTTAGGCCTATACATTATAAAATTGCATATAAAATCCCCTTTTTTGTTGAGTTATAATTGTAAGATTAATATATCTAAAGGGGTGTAAGGTGTTGTGTGTGTGAAAAGTGGAACTATATCTGTAAGCACAACACTTCAATTAAGTCATTACATGCATGGTTAGTCAAATATAATCAATAAATAATAAACCATAACAAATCGACCCATTTCCTTCTAAAAGATGTGAGTATAAGATTGCTCTTAGATTATTTAGCAATACCAGTGACTAGACAACATCAAGACAAAGGATTTTATCTATATGAACATGATGAATGCTAGATGGATGCAATATTAATCTAACAAGACTTTTGCAATATTAAGCTAAATGATTCAATCAATATGAAATAATAAATATGCAATATATGAAATAACTAATATGCAATGAACCTAGAGCAAAACTAGCATAATAACAATACCTTCTCCAGGATCCTTGAATGAGAGATGAGAACCTGAATTTATAGAAAATTCAGAAAGAAACCAACGACTGAGATCAAAAGATGACGAGCGGTCAAGATTTTCCAAGAGGAAGCACAATCCAGGTGAATTGATGTGATTGGATGCTTTTCTCAGTTTTAAAGGAAATTGAACTAAAAATAAGATTAAATCAAGAAAAACTTATTTATTCTCTGTTTCATTCAATTTGAATATTTATTCGTTTTAACTGCTTTCTCTGAGATTATTTATCAATTTTTAATTTGTTTTTCAAGATTGTTTCCAATTGATTTCTTTTCTTAATTTTTTAATTCTTTCTTGGTCAATTAATTCCTTTTTTTGATTTATTTCCTTTTTTGAAGATTTGTGCTTCATTGATTTATTAAATTAAATTAATTCCTCTTTCTTGATTTGATGGCAAATTGATTTATTTAATTAAATATGCTAGAATATTTAATAAAATATATAAGATAATTTTTTTAAAATGATTTACTTGGAATGATCAATTAATTAAATAAATATTTAATTAATATTGGTTGATTAATTTGCCATGTGACATTTGAAGTTTAAAGAATTAAATGTGTGCTCAAGATTGATTTAATTGCCTTTGGTTAGGACCTTGGTGACGTTGTTGAGATTAGGGGCCCATGGTTTAGATGACCATTTTTAGGGTATTACATTTGCCCCTCTTTGAATTAAAGTGTGAGCAACGCATTAGTTCAAAGAAAATTTGATGTCTAGGAGACGCTAGTTCTGAACTTGATTGATCAGTGTTTGGCTTGATTCGAAGCGATAAAGCTGAATGAAGTCTCGTTAAAGCGATATTGTTCCCGAACTTGATTGAACTTGGAACGATAGAAAACAAAGATACCAAACTTGAACTTGATTGATCAAGAAGCGGATCTTACTAATCTAGAACTTGATTGATCTAGACACATCGAGTGATGATAAAAAAAAATCGATCTTGAACTTGATTGATCAAGATACGATAAAGATAAATTGTTCGGCTTGATCAAGAAACGAATACTAAACACCTGCTTGGATTTAGTGTGATCAAAGAAACTCCTTAACGTTAAGAGATTGATTCAGATAAAAGACAAATATCAGTTTGATATGAAACGATGAAACTGATATGCCCCTAGAGATTGATTCAATTCAGAAATCTCAACTTGATATAAAGCGATGAAGTTGAGATGCCCCTAGCGATGAGGTCTTATTTGATTTTCTTTAATTGAAAAATATTTTGCCCGACTTTTGATGAAGATTTGAAAATTTCCTTGACATTGAAGAAAGTGAGGTCATAAGGTCACGAGTATGCCCCCTCGGGAGCGAAATCAAAAGAAAGCGAGGGTACATGATGATAGGCAATTTTTAGTGATGATAAGTTGTTTGAGCACAAATTGAATCAGAGGAAGTTTTGAAAATTTAGCGAGAAATTGAGCACAAAGTTGATTTGCAGAAATTAAATTGAGATTCAACGTTGATTAACGAGAAATTGAGCGCAATTTAGAAGAAAGAATGAGCAACTGCTGAAAAGCGTGCTAAGTGGTCCAAATTCTAAAATTGACTAGCATAATGATCTCGAATTTCAATTTCAATCCTGAAAATGGAATTAGAATGATCAAATTAGCTAAGGGTACAATTTTTGTGTCCATCGGAGCAAGTTGAAAAATTAGGTTTTTGGCTATATATGGGACAAAAGTGTCATTTTCAATTCATTTTAACGCCTCCAAGTTTGAAAATTCAAAAAGCCTTCTGCGGAAAAAATTGTGGTCCCTGCTCGTCAGCATCGATTCGAGTGCTAGATAAGACATCGAAACTATGAGCCAGCGGTAAGTGATCGATCTTAAGCCTGTTTGTGTTTCCAATTTTGAATTTTTTAATGCATTTTTCAAGTTTTTCACATGTTTTGGGTCGGGTATCTCGGTTTATCATGCAAGACAGGATCCTGTCTCATATGAGAAATTGGTAAAAATTCTTTTGTCATTTTAGCCCATTAGTTTTGTCGTTCTAGGGTCACCCATGTCTCGTACGAGAAGTCTGTAAAAAGACCTTTTTGTCGTGCGAAGTCTAAAAGTTTGTCATTTGGGGTTGTTTTGTCGTACTACACCTATTATTGACTCGTACAAAATGATGCTTTTCTGTGTTTTGTCGTACAAAAGACAATGAGCATTTTTGAAGGTGTAAACATGAATTTTTGATTTTGTGTTTGACTTAGTTGGATTTGCGTGATGTTTTGCTTCTCTTGTAGGCTTATTTGGAATGTTTTTTTGATGCTTTGTTGTGGGGTTTGTTGTTTGCAGGTTCGATTACCTCCTATGTTATTCAGATGTGTGTATCCTCCTACCATGGCATTGGTGCGACATTTATCTAAGGTTGAGCAGGCTCATGTTGATTTGTGTTGCTTGACTCATCTGTTGGGATTATCCGATATCTGTGTGAACCACGGGATGCTCACGATGTTGGTAGAGAGATTTCATTCAGAGCATAATACATTTCATTTGCCAATTGGGGAGTTGAATATCACTCCCGAGGATGCGTACAGGATCCTTCATATCCCTTTTGCTGGGGATAAGGTGGATTATGATACTGTGTTGTTACCTGGACTACAGGCAGTCAGGCATGTCTTAGGGGATCCAGATATTTTGACTCGTACCATGAGTTGGGGCATTCTTATGAGTAGATACAGTGAGGAGTATCCCTTGGCATGTGTTCTAGCAAGGTTCATCGGGTGCTTTTTGATGTCGGACAGGGGGCAGCAGGGCTTCCAGAGCAGATGGGGCCGAATGCTAGAGAGGTTGATAGAGACCCCTCAGAGACTTGGCTGGGGCTCTTGTTTATTGGCCCACATGTATCGAGATATGCATGAGATCGTATACAGAGAGGGACGTAGCATGGCCGTAGGTGTGTATATTTTGCTGGTGTGGGCTTGGGAGCACCTTCCTGTGTGTCAGCCCATAGTAGCAGACATCAGAGAGCTTGGGCAGCCGATCATTTACAAGTATGCCAGATATATTACACAGCCCTATCTGAGAAAGATAGACTTCTGGAGACGGCAGCTCAATGACTTGATAGCCGTCGTATGGAGACCATACAGAGGGTTGGAGTTGTGGGATGACTGGTGGCTAGTTCGCAGGGACTTGTTTGTTACACACCCACTAATTGGGAAATCATAGATTATTGTGGAACAATTTATCATTTCGCAAGTGATGAGGCAGTATGGCTGACCTCAGGGGATCTCACAGGAGTATATAATGTATGCTCAATATGCAGATGAGGAGGGACAGGGATGGTCTCCGCGGTTATCATATGCGCTGGCAATGCAGGAGTTGATAGGGTTACACAGTCTAAGGTGGGATTACCTAGATGATGTAGCGGATGTAGGGGTATTGCCCCAGTACAGAGATCATTTTTAGCAGCATCTGTTCTCACATTTTACAGATCCAGGTGACCAGGCTCCTCATATTGAGGATGTTGAGGAGGATGCCCCTGCAGCAGCTCAGGGATAGGGCCAGAGACAGGGCGAGAGGCAGGGTCAGGCACAGAGAGCTGAGGCTCACAACGAGGTAGTGGTGATCTAGGTTCTAGCAGTAGCAGGGTGCCAGCTGAGGGAGGATAGCAGAGGGGTGAGGGTGGATCCCTAGGGCAAGAGGGTGGGATGGAGGAGGAGCGAACAGCTCCTAGACAGGTTCGGTAATGGAGTGAGAAGCAGGGTGGAGTTGGAGGTGGAGGTGGAGAGCCTGTGAGAGAGCATGGGATAGACACTGGACGGTCGATGAGGGCACGTCTTGCAGAGCTACAGTCACAGTTGCTAGTGGCTCAGACTCAGCTGGTGGAGCGAGATCGGCAGCTGGCCGAGATGAGGACCGAGTGTGATCGCCAGATCATAGCATTGAGAGTAGAGTCGAGAGCGGAGATTGAGACTTTACGACAAGAGGTCGTTCTTCAGAGTAGTAGGGCATCTTACTATGTAGCAGCATATAGTGATGTGGTTCTTGTTGCACAGTAGGTGCAACCCTATTCACAGTATATGGCCCGATCAGAGGGAGCATGGGCACCTCGTCAGGATCCCAGACATCAGGTTCCTCCTCCAACACCAGGCAATGAGGGAGAGGGAGCGAGCTAGATGATTTCTTTTTGTAGCTCTGATATTTTTTGTAGACCCACCCATTTTTTTGTAGCCTATATGATTCTTGCTCCGATGGGAGTTTGTATAAGTCTCTTTGTACAGTTCTGATGCTAATAGCTAACAAGATGAGAGGTGGGGGTGAATCATACAAACTTAATCTTCCATAAAATCAACAGATTCAACTTCGGTAACTTATATTTTAGCAATATAACCAAAAACTGCTAAACATGCAAACTCATAAACACATAATCATCATAACACATATAACACCAGATTTAACGTGGAAACCCAAATAGGGAAAAACCACTAAGGGATTTCAGACCCACTAAGAAATATACTTCTAGAGTATGCTCGGTTAAAAGAAAATCCTGTTAAAGATTACAACCACATTGCTAGATGTGACCTGGTTAAGGGATTTCCCTCAAATCTGTTAGGATCTTCACTTTGTTAGAAGTGACCTTGTCAAAGGATTTCAAACACTCAACTAGAATGTCACCTTGCTAGAGGGTTTACAAATAAGACTGTTAAGTCCACTCGGTTAAGAGATTTTCTGTCACCTACAAAATAACAGTAATAAAAATATATCTGCAACTTCGCATCTAAAATGCTAAAGCAGATACTTATTTGCTCAAAACAATCTTGTCATAGGACTTATCTTGTCTCTCTGCTGGGCTCCTTACTCTGTTATTCAAACAGGTCTTCAAGCTTCTGTGCTCGGTGTAGACGTATAAAAATGACCATATTCCTAAATGAATATTTTATGTTCATTTTTCTATTTAATTAAATCCAATTTAATTAAATTATCCACATTCCTCTATTTAATTAAGTAAATTACTCAATTTATTTAAATTAAATTCACTATACCCATTTAATGAATAAATCATTTTATTCAATTAAATCCCCCCTATCCACTTTTAATTAAATTCAAATTTAATTAAATAGTTATCCTAAAATTGAATAAATCTAATTTATTTAATTTCCCCAAATTGCAACCAAATTGAATTAAATTACTTTATTTCAAATAAATCCTATTATCCCTCCATCCACTTGCAAAATCCTAAACCCCTTTCTAATCCCTTCTAGAATCTCCTAATCGCTTCTAATTAGCCTAACCCATCATTCTAAACTTTGTCACATCCCTAAGCAAAGGGAAGTCACTTCTCAAACCTCAAAGTCTTTGATAACCATTAAAGGCTTCAAGCCTCCAACCACTTAATTCCTCAAAGTCTTTGATAACCATTAAAGGCTTTCAACCTTCAACCACTAAATCCCCCAAAGTCTTCAATAACCATTAATGGTTAACTCAAACCCTCTTACATGGTTAAAACATTTGTTTTAACTCAACCTTCACTCAACCCAAAGGTCTCATCAGGACTTTAATGCTTTGACCATGATTATCTCTTAATCATTTGCACAAAGGTTTATCCTTAGATTAACTCTTAATCCAGTGGGTAATCCTAATTTAGGCTTGACCCTTACCCTCTAGATAACCATGAGGTCTTCTCAAGCCTTTAATGCCTCCAACCCCTTCTCTCAACCCAACCCTATGTTGACACTTGTCACCATTTCATTAGGTGCAAATTGTGCACATGGATCCCCAACTTTCAAACTCAACCCTTGATTGAATCTTTCAATCTTGACCATCCATTGCCCTGTTTTTGCTATAAATAGAACTCTCATTCCTCCATTTTTAGATATATCATCCAAATTTGTAGGATCACACTTATGCTCAAATACATTCAAGTTTTCATATAATTTTTATGCTCATCATTTTAGCCTCTTTAAAATCAAGAATTAGTCTAAATATGCATGTTTAGAATAATTTCTTTATCATTTAGCTCAATCATAGACTAATATATCATGTTAGGATAGTATTTATACTAATTTTGTCATCTTATCATTTAGTTTATTACATTTCTAAGATCATGCATAGCTTAGCATACCTTTCATACTAAAAACTATCAAAGCATCCCTCGTTCTTGCATTTGCCATCCCTAAACTATTTTGCTCAGTGATTTGAGAGCAAAAACATTGGTTTGAGGGACATTGTGAGATAGAGAACCATGGGACCCACCTTGGGAAGCTGAGTAATACGTTATTACTCCATAGCTTGCATCAAGAAGTCTTGTGTGTGTGTGTGGATAAGTCATTTAGCAATTTTTCACATATTAAGTTTTATTGACCCACTTTTCCCGCATACATTTCTGGCGCCCACCGTGGGGCCCAACCTCAAATATCAAATCAGTTTTTGAAACTAATTACTTTTACAGATCCGCGGGAAACAGGAATCAGCGCATGGGAAACATTCCCTAGCGCATCCGGCTAACAGTCTAGCGCATTCTGCTTACTGTTTAGCGCATGGAGTCTATATTATAGCGCGTAAAGACCTTTCCTCAGCACATGGCTCCCTCTAATATTTTCCTGTAGGTCTCAACGCGGAAGAAAACCAGAGCAGTGCATCCAATAAACATCATAGCGCATCTGGCCCACTATTTAGCGCGTGAAGTCAATCATTTAGCACGTACCGTGAATAAATTAGCGCGTCAAAACACTAATTTTCGAAAGAGAACCAGAGTAGCGCCTTCAGCGCACAGAGTAGCACATCCAGAAAATAGTATAGCACATTAATCCTTAATTTTAGCGCATCAAGAATATATTGTAGCGCATATAGTCTGTTCTGTAGCGCATCACAGACAAAAGACTAAAATTAAAATTGTAACCGGAATAAAATTTAGACTTGTAGAAGTCCACCAACCTCCAGATTTCTCTGACTATTTTATTGGAATTTTTGCAGGGCTCTAACAATTTTCTTGCAAGTGGAGCGAGCCATTTTCTTTTAAAAGCGATTTCTTTTGCTGACCAAAATGTTGAATTTACTTTGTTGACCAAATTCATTTTCATAGATCAGAAAATCATTGCCTTGCACAGATAAAATAAACACCATGTTTTCGTGGAGCAACATCTCCACATAGATTTTAGCAAATCAATGAATTGAAAGGCTAAAAAGAACCAACTTGATTGCTTTCTCTCGAAAGTGGAAGGAGTATGCTCTCCCCTTAATTGGGTGATCAAAAATCTAGACCACTCTTACAGCTTTCTGTACTTCAAGTATTTACATCCTTTAGCAGGCCTGCCTTCCTGAGGAGTTGCAATCAACTCTTAAAGTCGTTTATGGCCGGTGTGAAGGGAACGACCTAAGTGGGGAATGACTTTGATGCCAAGAATTCCAACCCATTATAATCAAATGTGGAAAGTGACGAAAGTCCTTTTCAATGGTTGCGCGCAGCGATTAGCCTTCCCCCAGTATCCTTGAGATATGTAAAGCCTTTGTTCTAAAGGTTGGGAAGCCTCCTGAGGGAGTTTATCACTGACGGCCGAACGGGAAGCCTGATTACAAACCATAGAAATAGAAACTTTGAACCGAGTCAGTAACCAAACATTTATAACATCATAGTGCAAGGGTGGGGAAGAATCCACCCCCAAGATTACTCACCATATATCTCCCAAGATAACTACCCAATTGTGAAGCGATTCACTTTGGGTTACTTTCTGGAAAAAGACAAAAAAATGGGCGCTCTCTAGGGGGTGACACAGCTGTTTGAGCTGACGGAGTATCGAGACTAGTGGGCTATGATGTTATTTATGACCCTTGACTAAAGAGTCTATTTGAAGTGTATTATTTGTACCCAAACCTGTTAAAACATTGGAGATTTGAACACATCCTCGCAGAACATACACTTTTTGTTAGATTAGGCAAATTGGTTGTACTTTTTGTGCCATGCTTACATTTATTACTTCAGAAAATCATCCATTAAACTTGAAAAATTCACAACAAAAATTCAAAAATTCATAAAAATGAAACCAAAGAAAAAAAATCAAGGCAGTTTAGCGCATAAGAGCAACTTCTTAGCGTGTGGGGTGATTTTGTTAGTGCATCCAAACCGCTAGTTAGCGCGTTGGTTCAAAACAGTAGCGTTTCATCTTAAGGCAACACAGTGTAAAATCCTTTAGCGCATCAGAAAAATAGTCCAGCACATGGAAGCGACAACTTAGCGCGTGGAATCAAAACATTAGCGCATAAAGTCTAAAAGATAGTGCGTGACAGACCCAGGATAGTGCATAGCTTTTTCAACAGCCAGACAAACAATTTTAATAGTCCAAAAACTTTAGCGCGTGTCTAGGGGCAGCCTAGCGCGTGTGGTGATTATTTTAGTGCATAGAGTTATTTCAGTAGCGCATGTAGACTTTGTTCTAGCGCGTGATCCAACACAGAAAAACAAAGAGCAAAATCGGAAAAATTTTGAAATTTTCAAAAACATTTTTTTATATAGGCCTTTTTCCATCAAACATCAAAATTCATCAAAACAGAGTGACAAACAAGCCATTACAACTATTTCTTGCATTAAATTTGTGTCAAAACAAATGTTGTCAGAATCCGACACAAATCGAGCCATAAAGGATGTCTTTCCTATTATAATCCAAAAAATTCATCATCAGTATCAACAGACTCTTTTACCATCTTACGGATTTTTATCTCAAAACACTTGTTTAAAATTCTCAAATTGTCAAATCAAGTTTCCAGATCGGGAGGCTTTTATCCATATCATTTGACACACTTTGTCGTGAAGGGGCATCTAAACCTTCACTTTGATAGAGTAAGATTTGAAATTTTCAAAAACAAGAATCAATTGAATCCAAACCAATCAAAGGAAACCATTGATTACTCATGCATGACTAATCTTCTTATTCTGAGAAGAAAAAACCTTTATCGCAACATCACGTTGAAGAAACAACAACCTAGTTTTTCCAAATTCATCAAGAGAAACAAGTTTTTATACATCAATCGTCAACTTTTCAAATCTCATCGGGTATTCCTACATCACGTCAGATGTTATATCCAAAACAAATCTAGCGAATTTGATAAGGAACCCTTGAAAACAAGAGCATACTGTCAAAAGTTTGCTTTTAATCAAACCATAAACCACAGCGGAAAGATCAATCTAGCATTCTTGCTCGACGAGTGCATCACGTATAACACATCTTGACTAGAACCACCTACCCCCGAGCAACACACCGAAGAGGATTTTGTCCCCTTCGTCACCGAAATTTTTTACTAAAATGCCTGTTACTCGCTCTCAAAGCAACAAACAAAGCGAGACACACGCAGAATCAAGTATGAATCGCAGACTGTCAAATCCTTTTGAAGTTCCACACTCGGAAGAGCCTAAAATTACTGAAGCACTTCTTCAAGAATGTCAGAAAACCCTTCATTCCAAAAGCTTGTAGAAAGGCTCATAGAAAATGACAAAGAAAAATATCTGCTCATGCTTACAAATAAAGGCGTTAAACTTCTCGAAGATTTAGACTCAAACATCTTTAAAACGGGATCTCAACAATATGCATACCAAGAACAACAAAGAGAAGAAGAAACTCGTAACTTTGAACAACACATACCTGAGCAACACATTCTAGAACAACGCATTTCAGAAATGCGTATACCCGAACTAGAAACCCCAAAGCAACATATACCATTTACCACACCTTTTCAGCTGAGAACAAATATAAGGGAAGAACTTTTCCCTCGACAAGAAAGTATACCTTTAGCTGCCCTTACTCAACAAATGCAAATGTTGCAAAGGCAAATACAGGATATGCAACAAGGGACAACAGTGCGGTACTCTTTGAACGAAATCTGTCCTTATCCATTTGACAGAAGATTGAACATGGTGCCTTTTCCTCCAAACTCAAACGTTCCCAAATTTGATAAATATGATGGGAAAAGTGATCCCTGAGACCATGTTCAAGAATTTTGTACACTGAGCCTTGAATTTTCTCATGATGACACCTATTTGATGAGGTTATTCCCCAGAAGCTTGGGAGGGCAAACCATGGAATGGTTATCCAAAATTACGCCGCCTATGAGATCATTTGATGAGTTGGTTAACAAATTCATAACCCACTATTCCTACAACATCCAACATGCCATAACTATGCTAGATGTTTGCAACACCAAACAAAAGAACAACGAAACATTCATGGTATTCCTTCAACGCTGGTGACGCATGGTCTCTAGATATCCTCGAGATATTCCCGAAAAGGAAAAAATGAAAATCTTCATTGATAACTTGAATAGTGAAATGAGTTATAGACTAAAACTTCAATGCATACCATCTTTCGCTAAATTGATTGAAAATGACATTCAAGTAGAGGAAGCTTGTGTCAAAAAAGGAACACTCAAATTTTACAAGGAAGGAACAAACTCATCAAACTACAATAACCAGAACAACACCAACCTTAACAAATCTCGATTTTGGACTCGAAACAAAAACGAAGGCAACAATGAAACACATGATCCAAAATCTAAGCAACCAGTGCTTGCATTATCCGAAAATCCTCAAAACACGAAAAATCCTAAAAATGCTAATCCAAATGCTAACACATATGCACAAAACACTGATCAAGGACAACTCAACACAAACAACACCAACGATACTCAAAGCAAGAACATGAATCCAGGACCTAACAACAATTCACACAACAACACAAACAATTTCCAAAAGTGTATCTTCACGCCACTGGGACAATCATTAGAATCCGCATTCAGAGAACTTTTGGCAAACAAGATTCTTTCTTTGCCTCCAATCAGCAACTATGAACCCCCAATCAAACCGCCTTGGTGGAATGATTCACACTATTGTGATTTCCATCGTAACAAGGGTCATAGAACAAACAAGTGCATGAGATTGAAACACATAGTACAGGACATGATTGATCGAGGTGACTTAACGGTGGATGGTCTTAAAACAAATGGTGATCATGAAGCCTTCAAAAATCCTCTCCCAAACTACAACAAAGATGGAGCATCAACTTCAGATGATACACGCGGAGCTCGTATTAATCACATCTACAACAACACCATCAACCACATATCAGCTGAAGATCATCAAGTAAATGTCATCACCATTCGAGATCGGCATGATCATGAATCTGTCAATGTCACAACCCAAACTCAGAAATATGTCTTGAAAGGACATACTACACCTACAACTACCACACCAAAAATCCAATATGACTTGGTTAGCCAACTACGTAAAACTCCAGCGCAGATATCTATACTAGAATTGCTGAAACTATCACCAAGGCACAAAGACATATTAGAGCAAGCGCTATTGGAAACCAATGTACCTCAAAATTTGGATATGGACAGATTTCAAGCCATGGTCGCCCATATGACTGGACCTCATAACCTCACCTTTTCCGAACATGTGGATGTTTCCTTAATCCATCTGCATAATACTCCTCTCCATATCGAAGTCATTGTTTGCAAACATTGAGTAAAAAGAGTGCTAATAGATGGAGGAGCCGGCCTTAATATATGTACTTTAAAGCTTATCCGTGCATTAGGCTTCTCAGAAGAATCCATTGATCCTTGCAAGAAGATTACCATAAAAGCATATGATGATGAGGAAAGGTCCTCTAAAGGAACTGTGATATTACCTATTCAGGTGGGACCAATACAAAAGGATACTATATGTCAGGTCTTGGACATAGACCTTACCTACAATATTTTGTTAGGACGACCCTGGATACATGAAATGCAAGCAGTACCTTCTACATATCACCAGTGTGTCAAATTTCCTTATGATGGACAAGAAATATCCATATCTACTGATCACAATCCATTTCAACATTGCAACACAATGGGGGCAGCCCAGGATAGTTTGGTTCCTCATAATAGAGAAAAGCAGCGATCTTCAACATCAGATCAACACACAGCAAAATCTGACTCCTTATGGGGAGACTTCAAACAGAAAATGCAAATCAAAGACCAAGGTATGGGAGAATACTCATTGGAGCCTTTATGTTTGGCTAAATTGCCAACATCACCTAGATCTCATGGATTGCCTACTACATCAACACATCTGGTTACTCAACCCATCACCAAATTTGATGGTACCTTCATCCAATTGGGTACTCTAGCACATGAATCAGAAGATAAGGACATTCTTAGCTGGTTATACAAAGATGAGGAAGAAGATCATAGAGCAGTCGCTCTAGACATTGTTCTACAAACACACCTGTATGGAAAAGGTCACTTAATCATGAAGCAAATGGGATATGGCGGTAAAGGACCTATTGGGAAATGCAAAGAAGGAGTCACTGAATCTATAGATCTTCCTTCACAACCTAGTAGAAACAAAATAGGATTGGGTTCTAAACTCACGTTCCTATTGAAACGGCCGCCACACCTAACTACCAAACCTCAATGGAAAGTAAAGATGAAGTACAAAGAAGAATCCTGGCAGGAAGCACTCTTTGAATCAGCTGAAACAATCCGCAAGGCATGGGAATGTCAAGACCAGAAGTTACATCAGGAAAAGCTTCTAAGTCATAAGAAGGCCCTATCCGCAGCAGTAGCTCACATTCAGACACCAATATCTCAAGAACAAATAAAATCATCTCCCAATACCTTTGTTCCTCCCCGAGGAAGCACAGTCTATGAACAAATCCAGAAAGTAGAAGACGCATCTGACATAGAATCAACAAAGACTATCAAAATGGTATCTATCATCAAAGATTTGTTTTCACCATACAACATACCAGTTCACAGCACAGATAGAATCTGGGATGATGCCTATGAGACAGATTCCAATGAATATGAATGGGGTACCTGCTCAAATGCTACTACAGATATCCCTAATGATACTGATTCTATATCTTTTTCCCAAGAAGAACATAACACAAGAGATAGACCTCTTGAATTTGGACCACAGAATATCTATGATGCCACGAAAAGTGAACAGGAACATTATGAACAAGTCTATGTAGAGTATACTACCATAGAAGACCTCGACAAAATCCCGAACTTCTTCAAAACCAAGAACACTCACGATGAAAACTCTGTCCTCACACTCATAGTAGCCGAACTTGATCCACCTAATGATTCCTTACCACTTGTCTTTCCTGACCTCATCGACTAGGATGAACCTGAAATCCAAGATATACCAATTTTCCCAAATGATGAATCTATTATCCATTACCTATGTATCGTAAATCCGAAAATAGGCTCTACCAGTGAACACAATAATGATGTCTACAAACCAAGGAGTGCCAAGTCTCTCAGTCGCAAAAATGAACCAAATAAAGGATCTACTGCTGAAAACCAATCAATGGCAGCTCTAGATCACAAAAAAAGTAAAAATAAAGGACACATCTGAGGGTGAAAACCTTTTTAAGGCACCTAACGATGGGAGACTTGACACTCTTCCTGAGCACTTTCATGAGTGATCACCCATATTGATTGAGCCCACTCAATCAATCAACATTGGTACCACAGAAGTAGCCAGAAACATACACCTTGCAGAATCTCTGACAAAGGGAGAAAGATCAGCATTCATCATCTTCTTCAAAGAACAACAAATTAACTTTGCTTGGTCATATGCTGATATGCTTGGGGTGGATCCACACTTAATCATGCATCACTTGTCCATCTCTTCAGGAGTTAAACCAGTAAAGCAAAAGCTACGAAAAATGAATCCACAGGTGACACTCATGGTCAAAACTAAACTAAAGAAATTATTAGACGTCGGATTCATCCGACCCATTGACTATGCAGAATGGATTTCCAACATCGTTCCAGTATCAAAACCAGATGGTAGTATCAGAATATGCACTGACTTCAAGGACGTCAACAAAGCTTGTCCAAAAGATGACTTTCCTTTGCCCAGTATCGACATCATTGTAGATCTCACAATAGGCCACGCAATGCTCTCACTAATGGATGGTTTCTCAGGCTATGATCAAATCAAAATAGCCCCAGAAGATCAAGATAAAACCGCATTCACCTGCCCTTGGGGAATGTACTGTTGGAATGCTATGCCTTTTGGCTTAAAGAATGCAGGGGCCACTTATCAAAGAGCAATGACCACAATATTCCATGACATGATGAACATATTTATGGAAGACTATGTGGATGACTTACTAGCTAAATCCTTCACCAGAGTAGAACATCTTGGCATCCTTACAAAGATCTTTGATCGATTGGAGAAATTCCAAGTCAGGCTCAACCCTAAGAAGTGTGTCTTCGGGGTTACATCAGGCAAGTTACTAGGCTACATTATCTCAGCTAAAGGTATTGAAGTAGATCCAACAAAGGTACAAGCCATTATGGACATGCCACCACCGAAGAATATCAGCCAACTCAGATCTCTACAAGGACGACTTCAATCAATCAGGTGATTCATCACTCAGCTAGCAGATAAAAGTCTACCATTTAACCATTTACTACACAAAAATGTACCCTTCAAATGGGAGGCCAAGTGTGCAAAATCTTTTTACCAAATCAAACAATACCTGATGAATCCACCAATTCTAGTACCACCAGTCGTAGGAAAGCCTCTTATTCTATATATCTCAACAACAGATATATTGCTGGGGGCACTATTGGCACAAGAAGATCAACAAGGGAAGGAACACACCATATATTACATCAGTAGGACATTGAATGGCTATGAAATCAACTATACATTCATTGAAAAGGCTTGCCTAACAATGGTCTTCACATCTCAGAAGTTCTGACATTATATGCTAGCACACACCATCAAGCTGGTCACAAAAATTGATCCTCTCAAATATTTACTCAGCAAGGCAGCTCTTACAGGCTGCTTGGCTAAATGGGTCATGATTCTCAGCGAATTTGACATTCAGTACACAGAAAGATGAGCCATCAAGGGACAAGCCATTGTAGATCAGTTGGCTGAAGCACCCCTACCAGGCAAACACATCATGGAGATTGAATTTCCAGATAGGGACGTTCTTGCTCTTTCTACTAAACAATGGACCTTGTACTTTGACGGATCCTATACCCAACATGGTTCCGGTGCTGGCATTTTGTTCATCACTCCTAAAGGAAACACTATACCAAGATCATATCGGCTTATGTTTCCATGTACAAATAATGTGGCTGAATATGAGGCACTGGTTATAGGCATCAAAATGGCCGTAGAATGGAAAATCACAGAGTTAAAGGTCTATGGAGACTCGCAACTGGTCGTCCATCAAATTAACAACAACTATCAGACAAAGGATGACAAGCTACTACCCTACAAGCAAATGGTGGATGACTTCAAACAGTATTTTGTGCACATCACCTTTGAGCAAATACCAAGATTAAACAACAAAGCAGCCGATGCAATGGCTACTATCGCTTCACTACTACAAATTCCAGAGCAACAGAGTCGTTATGAGTTCCTGGTAGAGCAACTGTTCTCCCCCGCCTATGACCACTCTGAATCCCAGGTTATCTATGCCTTGACTGGTTCAAATTCTCCGCTATATGGACCAATATACGACTACCTCAAGCACAATATCTTACCAATTAACCAATCCCGTAACCAAAAACATAATTTTATTCGACAAGCTGCCTGTTACATCCTTACCACTGATACTTTATATCATCGAGGTCTAGATGTTACTCTTCTTCGTTGCCTTCATCGTAATGATTCAGATTCTGCTTTACATGAGCTTCACGAAGGTATTTGTGGCACACATTCCAGTGGCACTACTCTTGCTAAAAAGCTTCTACGAATGGGATACTACTAGCCTACAATGGAAAAAGACTCATATCACTTCGCCAAGAAATGTCCTAAATGCCAGATCCATGGTAATCTGATTCATGCACCAACACAAGAATTGTAGCCATTTACAACTTCCTGGCCCTTTTGTCAGTGGGGACTAGACTTAGTAGGCAAAATTCATCCTTCATCTTCAAATGGACACAAGTTCATTATAACAGCAACAAAATACTTTACCAAATGGATAGAAGCAGTTCCCATGACCACAGTGATTGGGAAACAAATTGCCTCTTTTATCCTCAATTATTTGATCTGCAGATATGGTATTCCAAGGTCAATCATCACAGATAATGGACGGCCTTTCAAGAATCAAGATGTCCAAGAACTATGTAAAAAATGCAAAATCCAACATAGGTTCTCTACACCATACTACCCATAGGGAAATGGTCAAGCAGAAGCATCTAACAAGACAATCTTGAAAATCCTCAAGAAAACAGTAAATGATGCAGAGAAAGATTGGCATGTACAACTCAATCCAGCACTTTGGGCATACAGAACTAGCATCCGCACGCCTACAGGGGCAACACCATATTCATTGGTATATGGATCAAAAGCCATTTTACCCCTGGAGGTAGAAATCCCATCTCTCAGAGTCTCTTTGAAAGGCTTAATCCCAAATGAAGAGTATCGAGTTAACCGACTGCAAGAACTTGAACTATTAGATGAAAGACGCCAACATGCTTACACTCATCTCAAAGCATATCAGCAATGTATGTGCAGAAGCTACAATCACAAGGTCATTCCCAAAAATTTCAAAGTTGGTGACCTAGTCCTCAAAGAAAATCCAAGAAATCAGCAAGATCGAGAAAAGAAAGGGAAATTTGAACCTAACTGGTTGGGTCCCTATGTTATCATATCAATCTATGGATCAGGTGCCTATCAGCTCACAAATTCAGAAGGGGATGTGCTCGACGAACCAACTAACAACATCCATCTAAAGAGGTACTACACTTAAAGTGGCCTAGTGCACGGAAATAGCCGAGACAAGCAAAAAAAATTAAAAAAAATCCTGAAAAAGCAAAAACACAGTACAATAAAAACAAAGGGTGAAAACCTGGTAAATAGGTGCTTTTGTGAAAGAATGGCTCCTTTATCTATATCCATACCATTTTATCCATGCAAACACTATCGGCCATCGCCCGACACTTAGCAAATATCCATTCAGGACATACTTAGCGTAGTCACTATCCTGATTGGTCTATATATATCCTCTTACCATGAATCCACCATGGCTTGCAAATCACTGTACATATTCACATCAAGAGGGACACTCGGGTAGGGGCATGTAAATCGTCTCAATATATCAAACATTCAAGACATCAAGACTACTTGCAAAACTCAACAGCATGACATCCAACAAACCAAAAACTACGCTTCATTGCAAAATAAAACAATTCACAAAAGAAACCAAGGATGGATGATTTTCTGAAGTACTAAATATTGCATTATAGCATAAAGTCTTAACTAGTTTTGCATTTTGAACTTTTTGAATTATTGGATTCTCTTCCTTGTCTCACTAAATGCTTCACAGCTAGAGATCATGCAGAACTTCCAAATATTTTCTTAGTCTTTTGTTTGTGAGGCGATCACTGGTACTATGTGAATATTGGCCTCGAGACGTGATACATCGAATATCACTGAAGGCATGATTCCACTTCACCCATACAAATGATCTAATCTTGTCTGTTTACGCAATACGCACTCAGGTTGTCCTGGTTCAATTATACCTTGATGCTTGTGCTATCTTGCAAAATCAAAACATCATGTAAATTTTTCTCAGGTCATTATGGTTCAATTATACCATTATGCTTGTATAAATTTTCAACATATCCTAAAAAAATCAATGCTCAATGATGATATCTACAAAGAAAGCAAACAAATGGCTATATCGGATGGCAAATGCAAAATGAGGATGCTCCAAAAATAAATAGTTGCATATCATTTAACATAGTTTGCATATCATTTAACATAGTTTGCATATCATTTTACAAATTAGGTGCATATCATTTAACATATTTGCATATCAAGATACATTTAGCAGCATACTAAATCATACATCTCATTTTCAAGATACATCTCACAACACATAAAAGCATACATCCTGCATCATACATTACATCATATATTTAAGCATTGCATCATCACATAGACAAAATAACCCACATAACATGCATCCATATAAACACACCACATGATCAAGGAAAATGGGGCCATGTATATATATATCTATATCTCAAAAATGATCAAAATGTACAAAGTGTGTCCAATACTGTGTCCAGTACAAAGAATAAAAATGATAAAAAATACAACAGAGACCACATCTCTCAAGTATGACTATTCCCTGACGGAGATGGTCTCGCTCTAGATGTCCCCGCCCCTGGATCTCCAGGAGGGTCCTGTCTCCATGGCCGCATAACACCTCGGCTCTCAGATCGCGACCTAGTATCTCAAGATCGACTAGATCTCGACTGTGCAAAACTCTGAACTCGGTGATCCCTAGGTACTGCAACCTCATAGTGCCACCTATAATACTCTGCCTCCTGAGCTCTCAGCACCAGCTCTCTCAGGGTGTCTCTCATCTGACCACCCGCTGCTGCTCTCTGCATGCTAGACACCACCTCCTTCACTCATCCCCTCTGCTCTATCTCGGTATCTCGCTCAGTGGTCAACTGAGAAATCTGTCGCTGATAGGTCAAAATCTGTGCCTACAGCTGCTGAACGGTCACCTGTAGAGTCCGGATCTGTGCATCCTCCATATGACTTGGGATTCGAACCCATAGCGGTACCTGTGCTAGAGGAACCCCTCCCACTCGGCTTGTCCTCGGTGCTGGAGGTGGGAGTACATCTGTCCTCCTCCTCTACACTGGTCGCCTAGGCTCATCATCACCCCCCACCGCAACTAGCACCTCCCCCACTCTCCCCTCTCCACCAGCTCTGATAGCCAATCCACCTCTCCCCTATCTATCGTCCCTTGTCGCACTTCTCTCTCCACACCCCTATCTCCTCTCCTCACTCTACCTCCTCGCCTCCCTCTAGCTCCTCTCCCTCGTCCATCTCCTCCATCATCCCCATCATCTCCATCATCTCCCTCATCTCCCTCCTCCTCATCCGAATCAAATGATGGCCTCATCTCATTAGGATCAGATATCCTGGCCACCGCCCATGCAACAAACAATAGGGCAAACTCATCCATCATGCCTGCATCCTGAATCTCTGGGGCATAATGCCAGATCTGC
Source organism: Cryptomeria japonica (assembly GCF_030272615.1). Lineage (NCBI taxonomy): Eukaryota > Viridiplantae > Streptophyta > Pinopsida > Cupressales > Cupressaceae > Cryptomeria > Cryptomeria japonica. The sequence continues at coordinate 32,209,230 of NC_081409.1, read as the reverse complement.
CCAGCCAACCCCACAAACTCCTCCACCGCCATGACACTATCAATGGTCGGCCCCCAATCAGCCACATCCTGCCTCTGCCGTGCATAAAGGCAAGCTCCCTGTGGTATACCCTGCTGGCACCCAAACTGCCTCAAAACTTGGGTCACCACGAACCTCTCTATAACGAACGGGGTTCTCCCAATCAGGTACCGAGTCATAAATACAAAGGGCATCTCCAACCCATCCTCGGCCCACACCTCATATCTTGTATATGGTCGCCAGGTGACCGTATCTATGTCATCCAGCACTCTCCTCCAATGCTCTAGTTTTCCCAGCTTACACTGGACAATTAGACCCCTGTATCCATAGGCATATGCACATCCTACAGGCTAGTCCCTCTCTGCTAGTGGCCTTGCTGCTGGAATGTGCTCTCAGCACCATACCTATAATAATGTCACGCCAGCTGACAAACTACTGTAACTGAGGTATACTACCTCATGCAGACCCCTGTATAGATGGGCCAGCATAGTTGTCCCCCATGCAAACCTCCGGCCCTGTGTAACCATCTCCTCCAAAACCAGCCCCCATCCCACCGAAAATCCCTTTGACCTACGATCAGGACAAAGGAATCCACCAATGAACCCTGCTAGTACGGATGATAGTGGTGCATAATCCAAATCTAGAAACTCTTGCCATGGAATCTCATAGCCGCAGACTGTATCATCCTGGAATATACGGCGCAATGCTCTGTCCCACCCTCCTCCGATTGCTCGTATGGTAGTAGTGCCCCTACTACAGGGATGCGCAGGATCTTGTAACAGTCCTCTGGTGTGACTGTCATCTCTCCAGTGGCAAAATGGAAGGTGTTGGTGTCACTATACCACCTCTCTGCCAAAGCTGTCAGTAACCCTCGGTTCACAGTGAACCGAGGCATATCCAGGAGGGAACTCAAACCACATCTCTCGATGATATCGAGATTGGCCTGCGACAACTGCGGTATCAATGTCCACAATCTGGAGAATCTCTCCCGTGACTGAACCATGCCTAATCATTCCTGTCAACAAGCAAAACAAATCCAATATCAGTTTCCACATCAAAACAAAGATATCAAAATCAAACTCACATCAACAACATGAAACAATTTTCTCATCTATCTCAAAGTTCAAAATCCTATCATTTCATATCAACTTGTAAAACAACTCAAGTTCTCAAAAACCATATCAAAACTTGTAACACAACTCAAGTCTCCACAATCACATAAACTTGTAAAACAACTCAATTTTCCCACCCATATCAGCTTGTAACACAAATCAAGTTTCCAACCCATATCGGCTTGTAATACAACTCAGGTTTCACACATTGAACTTGAAACAGAACACGCAAACAACTCATATTTTGATCAAAACATCACATTGATATCTATACATAACTTGAAAAAATCACAAATCAAAACAAGTTATACCGACGCTCATATTGGACAAATCTATAAAATCATGATAGACAAAGCAAACAAATTTACAAATCGGCTCATCTTGCAAAAATTTTCCAGATGTGCTAGACTAACTCTACGCACTAACTCTTTCCCCCCATGCACCACCTAACCTACCCTATGCACTAGACTGACTCTACGCGCTAATCTACACCTCCCAGGCGCTACCCGTTTGACCCTATGCGCTAGGTTAGCCCTACGCGCTAAACCCCCTTACCTATGCGAACCCTTGCGACCCCTATGCGCTAGGTCTACCCTACGCGCTACCCTGTTGACCAGATGCGCTACCCAACGGTTGCTATGCACTATTATACATGTATGCGCTAACCTATTTGTTTTATGCGCTATCCTATCTTTTTCGGACACAACCCCTAATATTCGACTAGATGCGCTACTTTAAACTTCGTTTGCACTAATATATGCCCTAGACATGCTAAACCGTTAAACCCGAACTTTGAAAATCAAAAAATGACTAAAAATGACAAAATAAAAAGTCAAAAAAGGGTCAAAAATGTTGACTTACTGGTGGTCCATATGCGGCAGGTCTCCAGTACCTCCGAACGCGCTCGAAATGGTGTCTATGATAAGGAATCGGCATTTTCTCTGCAGACCAAATTCTCTTTCTCCAAAGTCAACAAAGCACAAATGAATCTAAATCAAGCCCTTTTCCCCTTTTATAGGAGGAAAATGAAATTAGGGTTAGCTGAATGGACCTGTAATATGGTCGCGGTCTCCCCTATACCATAACATTTGTAACTTATCGGGAGATGAATCACTTTCACCATATTTCCCATGCACGAAATCATACACATCATACGCAACTCATCAAATTAAATCAAAATTTTTTAAAATATTGATTCATCTCCCGAGGGGGCATCACCATCAAATATTGAATCTGGGGCATCACACATCAAATCAAAGTTGGGGCACGATTGACAAATTAAAAGAGTGACACAAAAATTGCATTTGATCATAAATCACAAAAACACATCATTTTCTTTGAAATAACATGTGCACACACGTCACTTCAAAGAGGGGCAAAATGTAGACGTATAAAAATGACCATATTCCTAAATGAATATTTTATGTTCATTTTTCTATTTAATTAAATCCAATTTAATTAAATTATCCACATTCCTCTATTTAAGTAAGTAAATTACTCAATTTATTTAAATTAAATTCACTATACCCATTTAATGAATAAATCATTTTATTCAATTAAATCCCCCTATCAACTTTTAATTAAATTCAAATTTAATTAAATAGTTATCCTAAAATTGAATAAATCTAATTTATTTAATTTCCCCAAATTGCAACCAAATTGAATTAAATTACTTTATTTCTAATAAATCCTATTATCCCTCCATCCACTTGCAAAATCCTAAACCCCTTTCTAATCCCTTCTAGAATCTCCTAATCGCTTCTAATTAGCCTAACCCATCATTCTAAACTTTGTCACATCCCTAAGCAAAGGGAAGTCACTTCTCAAACCTCAAAGTCTTTGATAACCATTAAAGGCTTCAAGCCTCCAACCACTTAATTCCTCAAAGTCTTTGATAACCATTAAAGGCTTTCAACCTTCAACCACTAAATCCCCCAAAGTCTTCAATAACCATTAATGGTTAACTCAAACCCTCTTACATGGTTAAAACATTTGTTTTAACTCAACCTTCACTCAACCCAAAGGTCTCATCAGGACTTTAATGCTTTGACCATGATTATCTCTTAATCATTTGCACAAAGGTTTATCCTTAGATTAACTCTTAATCCAGTGGGTAATCCTAATTTAGGCTTGACCCTTACCCTCTAGATAACCATGAGGTCTTCTCAAGCCTTTAATGCCTCCAACCCCTTCTCTCAACCCAACCCTATGTTGACACTTGTCACCATTTCATTAGGTGCAAATTGTGCACATGGATCCCCAACTTTCAAACTCAACCCTTGATTGAATCTTTCAATCTTGACCATCCATTGCCCTGTTTTTGCTATAAATAGAACTCTCATTCCTCCATTTTTAGATATATCATCCAAATTTGTAGGATCACACTTATGCTCAAATACATTCAAGTTTTCATATAATTTTTATGCTCATCATTTTAGCCTCTTTAAAATCAAGAATTAGTCTAAATATGCATGTTTAGAATAATTTCTTTATCATTTAGCTCAATCATAGACTAATATATCATGATAGGATAGTATTTATACTAATCTTGTCATCTTATCATTTAGTTTATTACATTTCTAAGATCATGCATAGCTTAGCATACCTTTCATACTAAAAACTATCAAAGCATCCCTCGTTCTTGCATTTGCCATCCCTAAACCATTTTGCTTAGTGATCTGAGAGCAAAAACATTGGTTTGAGAGACATTGTGAGATAGAGAACCATGGGACCCACCTTGGGAAGTTGAGTAATACGTTATTACTCCATAGCTTGCATCAAGAAGTCCTCTGTGTGTGTGTGTGTGGATAAGTCATTTAGCAATTTTGCACATATTAAGTTTTATTGACCCACTTTTCTCGCATACACTCGGTAATCACTATGTAGCATCCTTGTCCTTACACTTGCTCGCATACATTGTTCATCAACAATTTCTTATTCATAAACAATTGCTAACCACTTAATCTCCTTGATCACATTTCCCATGATCAATCTTAGCCATCAGATCTTCAATCTTGACCAGGTTCAATGCATCCTTTGATCTGAAAATGTTTTACCTTGCCTAGGGACTTGCATTCCTTTCTTGGAACTTGCAAAAGGTTATTGCGGTTCAATCTGCAATGTAGATCTTCCTGTCAATCTTCCATTACCATAGATCCTTAACAAACTTCATGCACGACATACCAATCGTTTATACAACTCTAGCTCATCATTGTCCTTCATTAAATAATGCTTTTATCCATCCAATGCGATCTGTCATAACTCGATTGCAACTCGGTAAATACTAAACTTTAATCGGTAGACATTCCGCCTTCATTAACCGATATCAATAACCTTAGGGTTTACCGACTAGGTTCCTTAGGGTTTACTGACTAGGTTCTTTGCTCAGTGACATAGTATAGTATTAACCTTACAATCAACAACATATGTAGGATATCAAAACAATCTAAACATCATGATCTCATCATTGTCTAACTCGGTAATAGTTGCCCATTGAATAACTTATTTCTCCCTTTTCTTATCACATTCTTTCTGTGTCTTTTACTGACATCTTAATACTCATCAAAACATACTTCTTAAGATATGGCAACATCATACTGAATCAGAAAATCAATTTCTTGACATCAATGACAAAATAATGTTATAAAGATAGTTATCATCCCTTTTTAGTTATATGAAATAATCTTCATCAACCTTCTCAATATCCTTAATGAATATCAACAATCTCCTTCTATTGAAATTCCAACAATCTCCCCCTTTGGCATTGATGGCAAAACCAACTTTTAAATGGTAATACCAACAAGATATTCAAATTGATTCGGATTCAGATTGTTGTTAGACTTCTCCTGTTATCCTTAAGCCGTTAAAATCTTCTGAAGCCTTCTCCCTTTTTCATTAGGCTTCTGAGTTGTGACTTGTATTAAGTCTTCTCCCCTTTGTAGTCTTCTCCCCCTGTCATTAGTCTTTAGTTATCTTCTTCATTTAGGATTTTACCATTTTAGTCTTCTCCCCCTTTGACAACAATGACAAAAAGTAAAAGAACTAAATCATTATTTCTTCCTTTGTGAAGTGATTTGCCTTGTTGTGTATCATCTTAGTCTTGATCAGAGCAACTTGTCTCTATTCACTATTTCCTGTACACCTTTAGAAAACCTTCTAAAGTGCGTAAATCAACATCAATCCACACATAATATTCTATAGATTCATCGATTTGATGCTTTCACCAAACTTTGTTAGTGAGTAGAAGATAGGGGTAGGACCCCTAACTTGCTTCTGAGATACTCAAAAGTGTCCCTTGGTAGTGGCTTTGTGAAGATGTCTGCTAATTGTTCCTTTGAACTGATATATTCCAGCACAACTTTCTTCTCAGTAACTTCTTCTCTGAGATAATGATACTTTATAGAGATATGTTTTGTCTTAGAGTGCATTACTAGATTCTTTGAAATGTTAATGGCACTCGTATTATCACAAAATATAGTTACTGGCTCAGTAACCTTCTCATTTATACCTTCCAACAGTTGTTTGATCCATGCTATATTGGTACAATTCAATGTTGCAGCAACATATTCAGCTTCCACTATTGACTGTGAGATACATCCTTGTTTCTTACTAAGCCAACTTACTAGTCTTTCTCCTAAAAAGAAAGCTCCACCACTTGTGCTTTTCCTGTCATCTATGTTGCCTACCCAATCAGCATCAGTATAAACTTTTAAATCAAAATCATTCCTCTTTTCATATACTAAGCCATAATCTTCAGTGCCTCTCAGGTATCTGAAAATTCTCTTGATTGCTGTCATATGGGTTTCCTTGGGATCTGCAGAGAATCTTGCAACAACACCTACTGCATGTGCTATATCTAGTCTACTATGCACAACATAGTGCAACTTCCCAATCATAGATCGGTAAAGTGTCTCATCAACAGATGCAGATTCATCATTCTTTGATAGGTTACAGTTAGTAGTCATAGGAGTACTCACTAGTTTAGAATCCTCCATTCCAAATTTCTTCAAGATTTCCTTTATGTACTTGGATTGAGTAATGAAAATCTTATCTTTCATTTGCAGTATATGTAAACCTATAAAATACTTTCTCTCACCGATTAGTGACATCTCAAATTCTTGCGTAAGGAGTCATTACCACAAAAAATAATATCATCAACAAATATGGATGAGATCAGTATTCCATTATCCTCATCACTCTTCATGTACATGTTGTTGTTTTCACTTGTCCTTATAAAACCAATCTTGATTAAATAAGAGTGTAGTCTTTCATACCATGCTCTAGGTGCTTGTTTCAGACCATATAAAGCTTTGTTTAGTTTACAAACCTGATCTTTACTCTTGTCTTCAACAAATCCTTTAGGTTGTTCAATGTAAACTTCTTCTTCTAGTATACCATTCAAAAATGCAGATTTAACATCCATTTTATATACCTTGAAATTTTTGAAAGCAGCATATGCTAATAATTGTAAAGCGAAAAATCGGTCGAACCCTAGTTGCTCTCCCCTCTTCCAACTCCGAGGAGAGAGAAGGGAGGTCGCTAGGGTTGATGCTTTTCACTTGGGAGACTTTACATTCAAAAGAGGGGTTGAAATCCACAAGATCCAATCCCACACAATGCAAGATTGGATGCTAAATGAGTTTCAAGGGTTAAGACAACAAGGCTACCCTCTTTTGTAAAGAATGTTGATAAGAGAATTAAGCCAGGAATGCATAGAAAGTGAGAAAGATTCGCTTATAAACTGAGATAGGGATATAGGATGAAGCTGCGGACCTGGAATTAGCTGTAAAATGTCGATACAGTGCTGTCCTGCAAATTTGAGCAAAATTTGACGGGACGATGGCGCCCGACATGCACACGGTCCTCCGAAAAATCCGTGAAACGAAGGGGGATCTGTTCGTCTCTGCACAAGGATTCCAGATCTTCAATTTCAGCCACGTACTTGCAACCTACACACAGAAAAGCAAAGACGATTGGGGGGTTAGGGATTAGGGTTTTGCCTTTAGGTCAAACCCCGGTTTTGGAATTAACCAAGAAATGAGAAATGCTGTAAATGTAAATGTCTGTAATGTAAAACAAGTACTAATACCTTGTTGTAAGGACATTTGTATCCTTATGTGTGAAGGTATAGATGTTGTTGTATGTTGTATGTTGTAGTAGTATGTAGTAAGTGATCTCCTCTTCAATGGTTGAATCCTTGTCTTGAATGCAACACTTAGCCTTGAATGGAGACTTAGAAGGAATGCTTGAATGTTTGAGTATAGTTTCCATGCCTTTTCCATCATATCGAATGAAAGAGGAAAATGTAGTTTATATACTTGTCAATTAGGGCTGATAGACTGATTTTCTCGACCTTAGGCCGACCAGGAAATGATATTTTCCAAATTGCAAACAAAAAGACCCGAAGTCCCAAAGGAGACCGGGCCCAAAATAGGGCCAGGGACCAGGGCGCTGGGCGCCATGGTCCTGGGGGACCAGGGCGCTGGGCGCTCTGGTCCCACCTCCCGAGACAACAGGGTGCAAAGGAGGTTCAGCCCAGGGTGCAAGAAAATGTAGTTTTTGGTGTCAAAAATAGGTTTCGGGGTCTCCATTCAGGTTGCGTGTTGCGTCGCCATCGTGAAGACCGAAATGTAGTCGAAATTGCAAGTGTCGCAATTTTAGGATGCTACAATAATGTTCTTACTCCCTCAAGTATAGCCACATGTGCATAAGTCTCACCATAATCTATTCCTTCTTCTTGAGCATAACCTTTGCAAACTAGTCTTGCTTTGTTCCGAATGACCTCACCTTTTTCATTTAGCTTGTTTTTGAAAATCCACTTTGTATCGATTACATTTTTGTCCTTCATTCTTGGGGTCAGTGTCCATGTGTCATTCTTCTTGATTTGATCAATCTCTTTTGTCATAGCATTTACCCAATCTTCACTATTAAATACCTCTTTTACTATTCTCAGTTCAAATTCAGATATCAGACATGTGTTCTGTCTCAGTTTGTTTTTTGTCATTATTGGATCATCCTTATCTCCTATAATCTGACTTGATGCATGATATCTTTTGACATATTTGGCTAATATAGGCTCGGTAGATTCTGTATGATCTTCTTCATCACTCGGTAACTGGACATTATCTTCATTTTCTTCAACAACTTTCTCGGTAGGAATTCTCGGTTGAACATAAATGAATTCTTCATAATCTTCTGGTTCTTTGGAATTTCCTTCATCATTTCTTTCTGCAAATTCATCAATTTTCACATTTGCACTTTCTACTATTTTGTTAGATGATTTGATTAGACATTTAAATGCTTTACTTCTAGAAGAATAACCAAGAAATTTTCCTTCTTCACTTTTCTGATCAAACTTTCCATTTCTGTCATCTTTGCGAACATAGCATCTACTTCCAAAGATTTTAAAATAACTTACATTAGGTTTCTTGTCATACCAGATCTCATATGGTGTCTTCATAGTTCCTGTAGCATAGGAAATAGGAAATCATCACAAGCGTATCAAAACATTAATCATTAGCGCAATCACGAAAGCTCAAATGCAATGAATCTATCCTAAGCACACTCAATAGAGACATGAAATCAAAACATTCAAAATTAAAGACATATGCAAACCAATGGTAGATTTGAATGCTTCTTCATGCGGCTCCATTGTTCTTCTTTCTTCTCCAAATAGTTTTGTTATGGATCTCACCTTCAAGTGCATACACCTAATTGTGAAAGAAAGATTGAGATTGACAGAAGAATACTCGTAGCGTGATTGATTAGAAATTTGATAGTCTAATTATTCTCATTATTAGGGATTTGATTGAAGAAATTCATCCAATTTATAGACAAATTGGAGAGATGAACAAATTAGCATGATAGTGATTCAAATGGAAATTCAAATCAAGAATAGCAAAATTATGACATGTCTATGACAAATTGCTATGCAAGGATTTATGACAATTTATGACAAATTCTATGTCAAGAATTTATGACAATTTATGACAAATTTCTATGTCAAGAATTGATTGATTGTCAATTATGACAAATTATGACAAATTTCTATGTCATTCCCATGAATTTAGGAGAGAAATAGGAGGAAACTGAAATTAAGAATTTAGAAAATTAGAAAATTAAAAAAAAGAGGAATAATTAGCCAATTAAATGAACATTTAATTGTGACAAGAAGACTTAGGATAAATAAATGAATTATTTAACCTAGAGGGAAAATGTCAAACAAGATTAAATGAATAAATCATAAAACCTTGGAGGATGAATTAGAAATGCAAGAACGACAATTAGGTCTTGATGTAAGATTGATTTGATGTCGATTCGATCATGATTTTGAATTAATAAATGATTTGATTGATAAATGCACCGAGGAACAATGACAAATTGATCCAAATTGACATGATTGAAGAGGACAAGGATCGATGACAAATCGATCACAAAATGATGAGATTGACAAGTTGATAAGAGATTGACAAGATCAACCAAAATCATGATTAAAGATTGTTATCAACAAGACCAAATTTGAAAGCGAGACAAATGAAGAATGCAGAAGAAAGACTTGATGCTCGTAAATGATAAGAACCAAGTGCGTGACATAGGAGAAATGTTAATGCTATGCAAAAACCTAAAATGAGGTAATGCGCAAATGTTAAAGTATGACTCCGCAAGCGTTGACCATTTTTGGGTGTCTACAGTTCCTTTCATCAGTTGAACTCGATTCAGGGTGTAAACTGCAATGTTGATTGCTTCTCTCCAAAATGTTTGAGGTACCCATTTTTCTATCATCAGGGTTTTGGCACAATCCATAATTGATCTGTTTCTTCTCTCGGCTATCCCATTTTGTTGAGGTGTTCTCAGTGTAGATACTTGCCTTTTTATACCATGATCATTGCAGAATAAGTTAAATTCATCAGAAGTGAATTCTCCTCCTCTATCAGATCTAAGACATTTCAACTGTCTTCTTGTTTCATTTTCAAGTCTTTCCTTGTACCATTTAAACATATGAAAAGCTTTTGATTTTTATTTTAAAACATAACTGACATCATCCTTGAGTAATCATCCACAAATAATATGAAATATTTATCACCATAATAACTTTGAACTTTCATGGGACCACAAAGATCAATGTGTACTGGATCTAAAATTCCTTTAGAAGTGTAGGACGTACTTGTAAAGCTTGATCTTGTCATCTTACCCATCTAGCATCCTCGGCATATAGCATTCTCAGGTTTTTCTAAGCTCAGTAAACCTCTTACTCGGTGTTTCTTACTTATTTTGATTAGATTATCAAAATTTACATGACAAAATATTTTATGCCTTAACTAGGTATCATCTATCTTAGCATAAAGACACTTGTTTCGAGTTGAGTCAAGATGAAATGTATTACCTTTTGTTTGTGTCCAGGTAGTAGCTAACTTTCCATGCTTGTCATGAACTTTGACTATTCCTTTATGAAATTCTATTCGGTATCTTGTATTGTTTAGCTATGCTACACTCAACAAATTGTATTTCAAACCTTCAACCCAATATACATCATCACATTTAGCATTGTCAAGAAGTGTTATAGATCCTTTACCTTTCACCGGACATGGTGCATCATTACCAAATCTTACATAGCCTCCATCATAGTCTTCTAATTTAACAAACTTGTGTTTATCACCTGTCATGTGATGTGAGCATCCATTGTCTATGATCCAAGAATCATTATTATTTATGTAAGATATTAGGGCTTTTTCTTCATACATTTCTTCATTTGATCCATCTTTAATAGCCACATAAACAACTTCCTCAGTATTAGTTTCATCAGATTTATCATCGTTGGATTCCTCATTAGCTACTAGGCATGTCTTTCTGTCTCTCCTTCTGAAGTCTCGATGTCCTTTGTATTGGTTGTCTTTCTTCCTATTATGATTGTAGAGACTCGAATGGCATAAGCAGGTAGAAGGGTTCTAAGCAACTTACTTTTTACATCCTTTTCTTCAATAGTTCCTCTTGCTCCTTTAATTTGATTGACAGTTTCCTTTAACCTTGTACTGTATTGGGTTATGTTCTCACCTTCATTCATTCTCATGGATTCAAGTTGTCCTCTTAGACTATCTACTTTTTCTCTTTGAACATGTTCATCACCGCCATATACAAATATGAGCTTGGTCCACATTGTTTTTGCATCATTACAGCCTTCTAGATCATTAAACTCTGAGTTAGTCAATGCTGATGTTATTTCAATCATAGCTTGAATATGTTCTTGATGCTCTGCAAAAAGGATTAGAAAATCTGTTTGATGGCAACACACACAAGAGCACAAGAAACAAACGTTAGTGTTAGCAACAAAAGATTATCCTAAACAGGCATATCAAGAGAGATATTAAGCATGAAATAGAAAGCATATAAACATAGAATGAAATAGCTAATCAAGATGCTCATAGTTGCTCCTCCCTTGTTCCTCTCCTCTCCAAGTCCCAAATGAGTGTAGCTCTCAGCTTTTAGCACTAGCCATGGATGCCATATGGAGATTCAAGATGGTTGAATATGATAAGCAAATACTATGCAAGAGTAGATAGTGATGCTATGAAAAAGCTCTATGCTAATGCCAGTATAACAACAATACTCTAAAATGCTTCCTTTTGCTTGAGGAGAAGGGTTCTATTTATAGAAGAAATGGGGAAATGAAGGGTTAAGATTGAATGGTTTAATCAAGGGCCAAGTTTGAAAGTTGGGGATCCATGTGCACAATTGGCACCAATAAAATGGTGACAAGTGTCAACATAGGATTGGGTTGAGAGAAGAGGTTGGAGGCATTAAAGGCCTGAGAAGACCTCATGGTTATCTAGAAGGTAAGGGTCAAGTCTAAATTAGGATTACCCACTGGATTAGGAGTTAATGCAAGGATAAACCTTTGTGCAAATGATTAAGAGATAATCATGGTCAAAGCATTAAAGGCTTGATAAGACCCTTGGGTTGGGTAGAGGTTGAGTCAAAACAAATGTTTTAACCATGTGGGAGGGTTTGAGGTAACCATTAATGGTTATTGGAGACTTTGGGGATTAAGTGGTTGAAGGTTGAAAGCCTTCAATGGTTATCAAAGACTTTGAGCCATTTAGTGGTTGAAGGTTGGAAGCTTTCAAAGGTTATCCAAGACTTTTAGGCTTTGAGAAGTGACTCCATTTTGCTTAGGAATGTGACAATAATTAGGGGATGGATTAAGCTAATTAGGAAGGGGTTAGAAGAATCTAGAAGGGGTTTAGGCATACAAGTGGATTTTGTAGGAAAATGCAAGTGGGAGAAATTTTGGTATTTTCAATTAAAATAAAATCATTTATTTCAATTAAATGGTGTAATTTGCATTTGGATAAATATTCAAATAAATATTAATTTATTTAAATGAGAAAAATGAAGATAAAGCATTAAAATGCTTGAAGACTTTGAGGGAAACCATTAAAGGCTTGAAGACTTTAAGGAAAACCATTAAAGTCTTAAGAAGACTATAGAAGGAAGCCATCAAGTTTGAAGACTTTAAAGCCATCAAGTTTGAAAACTTTAAAGCCATCAAGTTTTGAAGACTTTAAGGGAAACCATTAAAGGTTTCAAGTGGGTGAGGATAAATAGGATTTTAAATAAATAATTTATTTAAAATAGTTGTGCAACTTGCTTTTGTAGGAAAATACAAGTGGGTGGAGGATAAAGGTGATTTAAATAAATTATTTATTTAAAATAATTGTGCAACTTGTATTTGTAGGAAAATGCAAGTGGGTGGAGGATAAAGGTGATTTAAATAAATTATTTATTTAAAATAATTGTGCAACTTGTATTTGTAGGAAAATGCAAGTGGGTGGAGGATAAAGGTGATTTTAAATAAATGATTTATTTATTTAAATGTGAGAGGTGGGATTTTGGGGGTTTTAAATAAATATTAATTTATTTAAATGTGAGAGAAGATTTAATTAAATAAATATGATTTATTTATTTAATTAATGGTCTGAATTTGGTTAAGTGAATTAAATCAAATAAATTGAATAATTTATTTAATTAATAGGAGAATAGGGTTAAGATGAATTAATTAAATATTAATTTAATTAATTATTAATTGATGGTTAAATAATCAAATAAATACTAAGTATTCATTTAATTAAGTGGACAGATTTATGTGACTACATTTGCCCCTCTTTGAGACGGTGTGGTTTATCGCGTCGTTTCAAAGAAAGAAAAATAGGTGTGAAGAAATGCCCCATAAAATGTAAATTTAATGGGTGGTATGCCCCCTCGAGAGATGGGCCGAATGTTTTTTTTTTTTTTTTTTTAAATCGGGCGATCTCTCGAAAAAGAATGAAAAGTGAAGGGGAGGTAGAATAGAAGAAATTAGAACTAATGATGAAAGAATGGGAGAAAATGGAGTGAATATGAAGAAACAACAAGCCAGCGAGTACCCTGAGGTCATGTAAGAGATACATAGCAGATGTAGTGTGGGGTTTTGATTGATGCTATACAATTGATCAAAATTGGTTGGACAATCTGGTGCAATCGGTTGAATTGCCCCGGTCAAGTCAAAGCGTGACAGTTGATGTCAGTTGGTCGCTTGGACATGATAAAGTCTGAGTAAGTGAATCAAAGTGACCTGATGGTGACTTAGACAATTGATGTAATTGCCCGATGAAGTCAAGGTATATGAAGCAAAATACTCGTTGAGACATAGACAATTGATGTAATTGTCCGATGTGATTGTGTTTGATTGGTTGATCAATTGATAGTGTGTGCATGTGATGGATGGTTGTGGGGAATCATGGCAACCCCATTGAGACTAGGTCATTATGATAAATGCCTGATGTAGTCTAGGATTACCATAATCGATTACCTGTTGAGACCCAAAGATACGTGATCAGAGTATCTGTTGATAGTCTAGGTGTGTGGGAGTCGATGTATCTGTGTAGACAGAGTAACTGGCTTAATTTTGTGGATGAGTGAGGATGGGAAGCGATGAAGGGATTAGGATGATGTTGATGATCAAGATAGGGAGGGTGAGGGGGGATTTGATGTTAGATAGAAGATATGGAGGACTAGGATCGAGTCCTATGGAAGAAGATGAGTAAAATAGAGTATGCATTATTATGACTACGTATGCATGATATGCAGCTATTATGAATGTATGGATGGGTGGAATGCAACGAAATGCAATATATACAAATGAGATGGAATGACGATCCATAGTGCTCTATTTTCATCATTGAGCTTTAAAATGTTGGAAGAGAATACAAGCATCTTGACATAATGATTCAAGATGACCAGAGTATTTCTTACATGGATTTGATATAGCAAGTTAATACAAGCAACTTGATATAATGGATCAAGTTGACCTGAGTATTGCTTGCGGAACAGACAAGGCTTATCTCCGTTTATGCATGACTTGGAACGTCCTCCTTGATCTTAGGCTGATCATATCCTGAGACAAGTGCATACCGTAATAAAAGATAAAACCTTTATCCAGTTTGGATGAGGTAGGAGGAACCAAAGAAAGAGAATTGTACCTGCAAACAAACAATATATACATAAAGAATAAAGAATATGGATCCTTGGTAATGGTTCATGCTCATATGGTCGAGGTATACGTTGTAGTCAGCAAGCCGTAGTGATCTATGACTGTATTTTTGCATAAGATCACATAGCTTGGTGAACTTCCCACGTAGACACCATTAGTACATGCCCCAGAACTTCATCGGAAGTAATGCGCAAACGATACAAAACAATGCTGAAAGATCCCGATACAGATAAACAAATGATTGTACTCATAAATCAACCAAGTATTTGATAGCTTAACATAATTTTCTTGTCAAAGAAAATGTCATCTTGTCTTTGTTTTGATAAGGAAGGATGCATCCTTGTTTAAGACAGTTTGGATTGTTGATGTTGATTGTGTTGGTCGAGTGATAAGTGGTCATTTGTGTGAGTATTTTGTATCTGATCAGATGAATATGTACAAGGTGTTGTCATGTTTTTTGGGTGATTTTCGATGGTTTTTCGATGTTTTTGGATTTTGTGTAATAGTTTTTGAATGTTTGTGGATTTTGTGAGTCATTTTTGAATGTTTTTGATATTTTGCGAGATATTTTTGAATGTTTTTGATATTTTTGATGAGACATTTTTGAATGTTTTTGCCAATGAATCACCAGTAATGTAGAATCCACTTCCATCATCTAGATTGTAAGGGCATTGCCCCCAAGTTGGACATGATTTATGAAAAAGCGGGATGCTAGACGCATGAAGTACTTTCTTGGATGACAGATCAAATAACAAGCCATGGTTAGATGGATGGATGTGTGTATGTATGAATGTGATCGCAATGAGCTTGAAAGATACTGGAGCCATTGCCTTTATGAGTGGTGCCTATTTGCCAGGTTTTCGCCATCGTACTTACCCAAGGTGCCACTGGAGTGGTTGTTCACCGTTTGGATGCATGATTTTTCTTTACTTTTTTGAATGTTTTTGTATTTTCTTTAGGACATTTTTCTGAATGTTTTTTTTGGTATTTTTCTGGTATGCAGGGAGGCCTGATGCCTTGTACACCTTAGGTATAAAACCATTTGAGGTGCATGTTGTTGATTGGATCTGTGAGTGGTTCTCCATCTGATGTAGCCAACTGATATGCCCCGGACCCGAATACAGCAGTGACAACATATGGGCCGAGCCAATTTGATTCAAACTTGCCTTGATGTTCTCTATTTGGTTGGTTGCGAGGATTTTCTCGAAGAACAAGATCACCTACCTCAAATGTATGAGATCTAACTCGGTGATTGTAACTTCTACTCATGCACTGCTGATAGGCTTTGAGGTGATTGTATGCAGCTTGTCGCTTCTCATCTAGTAACTCTAAGTGTTGAAGACGGGATACTCTGTATGCTTCATCATCGATGAGATTGTGCAATGAAACTCGTAAGGATGGTATCTCGACCTCAATAGGTAAGATAGCTTCAGCACCATAGACCAATGAATAAGGAGTTGCACCTGTAGGGGTCCGAATGCTAGTTCGATATGCCCATAGCGCTGGATTCAATTGAACATGCCAATCACGGCCGACATCATTGACTGTCTTCTTTAGGATCCTCAATATGTTTTTATTGGATGCTTCGGCCTGACCATTGCCTTGTGGGTAATAGGGAGTGGAAAAGCGGTGTTGGATATGAAATTTCTCACAAAGCTCACGGACATCCTGATTTTTGAAAGGAAGACCGTTATCTGTGATGATGGACATGGGTACACCATACCGGCAGATGATGTAATTGAGGATGAATGAGGCGATCTGCTTGCCGGTGACTTGGGTAAGTGGAACAGCTTCGATCCACTTGGTGAAATATTCGGTGGCAGTAATAATGAATTTATGGCCATTGGATGAAGATGGATGGATTTTACCCACAAAATCAAGACCCCATTGACAGAAAGGCCATGGTGTCGTGATTGGTTGCAGTTCCTGGGCCGGTGCATGTATTAGGTCGCCATGAACTTGACATTTTTTGCACTTCCTGACAAAGTAGTAGGAATCCTTTTCCATAGATGGCCAATAGTATCCAGCTCGCATGAGTTTCTTGGCTAGTGACAGACCACTTGAGTGAGTCCCGCAAATTCCTTCATGTACCTCTTCCAAAGCCTTTGTTATCTCACCTTGTTCCAGACATCGAAGGAGAGTACCATCAAGACCGCGTTGGTATAGGGTTTCGGCAATAATGGTATATCGAGCAGTTTGGTGAATGAAGGTTTTACGTTGGTTATTTGATTGGTTGGGAGGAAGGGTGTGATCGCGGAGATAGGTGTAGAACTCACCGTACCATGGGGATTCAGAACCGACAAGGTGACATATCATGTCGGATTCGGGGATATCATAAGCGGGAATCCAAAGCTGTTCTACCAAGAACTCGTAGCGTGTTGAATTCTGTGGAAGATCTAAGAGAGATGCGATGGTAGCCATGGCATCAACAGCTCGATTCTGATCTCTTGGTATCTGCTCAAAAGTGATAGTAGTAAATGATGTCTTTAGAGTGTCCACCATTTGCTTATATGGCATGAGTTTATCATCCTTGGTCTGATATTCATCGGTTGCTTGTCGAATGACTAGTTGGGAATCGCCATATACTTGCAGTTCTTGTAATTTCCATTGTATGGCTAGCCTGAGTCCTGTGATCAAGGCCTCATACTCTGCTATGTTGTTGGTGCATGGAAATGTGAGCCTGTAAGACTTCGGGATGCTATCACCCTGAGGTGTGATAAACAGAATGCCTGCCCCCGAGCCGTGCCTATTGTATGAACCATCAAAATATAGTTTCCATGGTTGTGCTGTTGTGATCATGAATATCTCTTCATCTGGAAAATTGGAAATGAGAGGATGATCGCCTATGAGTGGTGCATCGGCCAACTGATCTGCAATAACTTGACCTTTGATAGCTTTACGGTCCACATACTCGATGTCAAATTCACTTAGAATCATTACCCATTTGGCCAAGCAACCTGTCAATGCTGCTTTGCTGAGTAAATACTTGAGTGGATCAATCTTTGCGATGAGTTGTACCTTGTGTGTCAACAGATAGTGCCGCAATTTAGTGGCTGCCAGGATTACTGCTAGGAAAGCTCGCTCAATAGGTGTGTAATTGAGTTCATAGCCAACCAGTGTGCGAGAGATGTAGTATATAGCACATTCTTTGCCTTCTGCATTATGTTGTGCCAGTAGTATACCCAGTGCGGTACTTGTTGCTGAGATATAGAGTAACAACGGTCTACTTGGATCTGGTGGCATCAACAAGGGTAGATTCATGAGATAGTCTTTAAGCGTCTGAAATGCTTGTTGGCATCTGGCATCCCACTGAAAGTGGATGTTCTTTTGTAGCAGGTGTGTGAATGGGTGACACTTATCAGCCAATTGTGCAATGAATCTGCGGATAGATTGAAGCCGCCCTTGTAATGTCCTTAGCTGACTGATATTCTTTGGAGGTGGCATGTCCATGATTGCTTTAACCTTTGCTGGATCGACCTCAATGCCCTTGCTTGAGACAATGTATCCTAGAAGCTTCCCGAAGCTTACTCCAAAGACACATTTCTTTGGGTTGAGTCGAACATGATATTGTTCCAGTCTATCAAAGATTCTATCTAAGATGTGGAGATGTCCTTCTCTAGTGAGTGATTTTGCTAGTAAATCATCCACATAATCTTCCATCATGGTATGCATCATGTCATGGAAGATGGTGGTCATTGCTCTTTGATAGGTCGCTCCTGCATTCTTTAGACCAAAAGGCATTACATTCCAGCAGTATGTGCCCCATGGACATGTGAAGGTTGTCTTATGTTGATCTTCGGGTGCGATCTTTATCTGATTGTATCCTGAAAAGCCATCCATGAGTGAAAGCATGGCATGTCCTGCTGTTAGATCCACTATGATGTCAATATTTGGCAGGGGGAAATCATCCTTAGGACAAGCCTTATTTAGATCTCTGAAGTCAGTACAAATGCGGATGCCCCCTTTTGGTTTGCCGACTGGCACAATGTTGGAGATCCATTCTGCATAATCAATTGGTCTAATGAAACCAACATCCAGGAGTTTCTTGAGTTCTGTTTTGACTAGCACGGCAATTTGAGGATGCATCTTACGAAGCTTCTGCTTGACAGGTTTGGCTCCTTCTGCTACGGTGAGGTGATGCATGACTAAATCAGGATCAAGCCCAGGCATGTCTACATATGACCATGCAAAGTTGATCTGACGCTTCTGGAAGAACTCTATAAATTTAGGCTGTTCCTCTGGAGTGAGAAGGGATGCCAGATGTATAATATGAGGATTTTCAGGAGTCCCCACATTGTATTCTTTGGTTTCCTCGATAAGAATCGTTGATCGTTCCTGTTGTGTACTAGTAGGGAGGATGTCAAACCCTTCATCCTCAGGCGCCTCAAAGAGGTTTTCACCGTTGGATACGCTCTTTCTTTTTACTTTTGTGGGATCAAACAGTGCCACAGTGTGGTTTTCACTGGAAGATCCATGTTTCATTGTTATATTTTTGCAGCTGAAGGGTTTGGCATCCACCCCGAAGTATGCTGCGCTATTAAGTTGAATGGCGAATCCAGCTTTGTGATCCCCACTTGGTAGATTATCCCTTAATTCCAAAAAGTCAATGATAGCCTCATCATTTTGGAAGAGGTCAAGACATGGGGGATTTGGTTGGTTCCATTCGATGAGTTCAGGGTGGATAATGGGCATTACTTCATCGATTAAGTTAAGTGCGGGAGATGTATCAGTGAGGGTTAAGACAGTGTGGTGAAGGTCGTTGATGGTACTCTCCCTATCAGAATCCGACGTAGGATGAGACGTAGGGTCTGTGGAAGATGTTTCCAGCTCAGGTACCCAAGTGGTCTTTATCTATGCTTCTCCGTAAACAGGAATGTCTTTGCGTGGCAGAGGTGGTGACGTGTCTTCCTCATCTGAAGTGTTAAGCTGTACAGAATCAAATTCCCACTCATGTGAGTCGGTCTCTGAATCACTTTCCAGCATCCGATTGCTATACCATACTGGGATGTCGCTGGAGTTGAATACTGCAGGTGTGATTGGTTTATGTACCTTTGAGGTGATCGGTGCTGCAGGAACTATGATGGGGTTTAAAGGTTTTGTCACTGGAAGTATCGACAGGGTTGATTTAGTGGCTTCTATTGGAATGGCTGGTGCCATAGATGCTACTACGGGTTCCAATATAGTTGCTGCTATGAATGGTTTTATTGATGTGATGACTGCTGTGGATGGGATTACTAGTTCGATTGGTGGGATTTTTGGCACTGATGACGGTTGCGGTGGGTTTGTGAGCCTCGATGGGGCAGTGACAATATTGCTTGATGGTGCTTTGATTATGAAAGGTGTCCTCTTTATAGTAGGTGGGCAAAATGGTTTGCTAGGTTTTCCTTTAAATCTGAGTTTAGGAAGGATCTCTTTTTCAAAGCCTAGGCCTGTATTACCTTTGGGCTTGAACTCTGGCAGCAGCGGTTCATGTCGTCCTTGTTTGCAGTATCCCAAAGCACTCTGACCATCATATCCCATTCTTTGCATAATGAGGAGGCCTTTGCCATACTGTTCTGTAGGAAGTGTAACTCGCGGTATTTCAGTGGTGATGGGATCTTTATAGATCCAGTCCGCTAGGTCCTCATCTTGTGTTTCTTCCTCTTGACTCCTTCCAAGGATGAAAGGCGTCCAAGCACATGTTGGTGTGATTAGTCATTGCTGGAGTAACTGCTGTGGTTTACCATGTGTTTTAGGAGAAGTGGGCATTTGTCCCACACAAAAGAGTTGACTTAAGTTATATTCCCTGGGACCTTCCTCTGCGACTTTCATTTTAAGCTTTTCTTGCTTGGGTATAGGGGTGTTCGAACTGGCAAGAGAGGTGGGACTTACATATGATGTAGAGGAAATGGCTTCCCTATTATTAGGAACAGTAATTTCTGGTTGATGGCTGATATTATGGCAAAATGCAAAGGGATTTGCATCACCCAGGATTGTGATCTCTGCACCATTATGTGGGAACTTGATACATTGATGGTAGGTAGATGGAACGGCTTGCATGGCATGTATCCAAGGTCTTCCTAATAATAGATTATAGGGCAGAGGAAGGTCCAAAACCTGACAAATTATTTGTTTTACCACAGGGCCCACTCGGATTGGTAGCACCACCGCTCCTTTGGATGAACGCTCTGCATCATCATAGGCCTTGATGGTGATCTTCTTGCGAGGATCCACTGATTCTATTGCATATCCCAATGCTGTGACCAACTGTAGTGTACAAATGTTTAGGCCTGCTCCATTATCTATCAAGACTCGCTTGATCCTGTGTTGGTTGATAAAGCCTTCAATGTGTAGTGAAGCATTATGAGGTTGTTGGAAGGAAGAGTTGTCACTTTCAGAAAAAGTGAGACAAGGTGATGACTTTAGATTTCCAACCATGGCTTGAAATTGGTCTGTGTTCAGGTTTGCAGGGACTGACGCCTCTTGGAGTGCTTGATCCAAGATTGTTTTATGAGATGGCGATAGGCGCAATAGTTCTAAAATGGATATGAGCGCAGGCGTTTTATCTAATTGTTCCACAAGATTATATTGCTTTGGGATGGAGGTGGTGCCCTGTGGAGCTGCCTTGATGGTGACCTTGCCACGACGTGTAACAACATTGCAATTTGAGGTGGGATTTTTGAAGGTTATAGTTGCAATTTGTTCACTGGCATCATACAGGTGATTTACAGTGTAGTTATACGCAGCCTGCGTATAATCAGTGGTATCAATGCCTCGCCGGGAAGTGGAAGGACCCCTTTGATCTTGTGATGGAAGTGGATCCTTGAACATGAGATGATCATTATTGGTCGTTTTTGGGTCATGTCCTTCAATTTCAATTTCTCCTCGATCAATAAGATCCTGAATGAGATCCTTCAATCGGTGACAATTACTTGTCTTGTGTCCTCGTCCTTGATGGAACTCACAGTGTTCAGTATCTCTCCACCATGCTGGTTTGACCTGAGGCTCATAGTTGGATAGTTTAGGTAGAGTGACCAAATTCTGAGAACTAAGTTGTCGCATCACCGTTTCAATGGGTTCCCCTAAGGGAGTGTATGTGCATTTTTGTTTTTGTGGACGGGGTCTTGGTTCATCATGAGATGTGATGCGACCTTGATTAGGAAGAACATTTGTGTTATTTTGAGGTGGAGGATTTTGTCCTGCAAATCGAACCACAGGTTGTGCATTTTGGATAGTTCGAGCATCCACAACTCCATCGTTGACGATATTCTTATTCTTGTTCCAGAAGTTCGGTTTATCACTATTGAAGCGCGGGCGAGGACCATCTTTGGGTTCATTAAAGATTTTGATGAGTCCTTTTTTGATGAGTGCCCTTTCACATTTTATACCCTTGGTGATCATATCGTTAAAAGAGTCTGTGTCTTTGACATCCAGGTAAAATTCCATTTCTTCGTTTAAGTTGGAAATGAAAATTTCCACTAGTTCTCGTTCAGGTAACTGAAGAGAACGTCTGCTAGACATTTGGCGCCATCGTTGCAGGAATACTGAGAATAATTCACCTGGTTTTTGTTTGGTGTTGCACAAATCAGCCATGGTGATGTCGCGTTCAATATTATAAGAGTAATGAGATAGGAACTTCTGGATGAGTTCCTCAAATGTTCTTATGCCACTTGGTTGTCGGGAAAACCATGATGTGGTTGTTCCTCCCAAGCTTTGGGGAAAAAGGCGCATTAGGTATGTGTCCTCATAAGCGACTTCGAGACAAGCGGAATGAAATTCTCGGACATGATCACGGGGATCCCCCTTTCCTCTATATTTTTCAAATTTGGGTGTTTCGAACCTGCGTGGAAAGGGTGGCATATAAAGATTCCTATCAAAAGGATAGGGACAGATGTCATTGAGTGAGAATTGGTTGGTCTTAACACCACTACGAAGTTGTTGGGCGAGATTCTCGACTTGTTGCCGCAACATCTCTATTTCATTTGGAGGAGGAGGTGGTGGGTTACCTCTACGGATGTTATATCTGATGGGATCTCTACGCCTTTCCTCCTCATGGTGACTTTGTCTTTCTGATGCTTGTCTTAATTGGGCAAGATCAAAGTCAGAGGGGAGTTTGGCTCCTTCTTGAGCGAGTCTTAAAAAGTGAGCATCCGCATTACTCCTTAGTATTTCATCAAATAATCTGTTAAAATGAGGATTATGCTGAACCCTTTCGATTGTTGAAGGAGTGGGAGTACTTGGGTTTTCGTCATTCACATTTCCTCCAAGTGCTTCTTGAAATTCATTGAGGTTGTCCTCTTCTTCCTCAATTTCTATTTCTCGTTGCCTTGATCGTGATCGGGTTTGAGCCATTTTGTTTGCAAGTTTGTTTTGAAGTTGATTGAAGATGATGATGAGTTGGTGATGAAATGAAAGATTGATGGTTGGTGGATTGTAGATCTCTAGCACTCTAAAGGTAAATGTAACCAGAATTCTTTCTTTGAATTGCTTGTTTGTTTTGATGATTTTGGATGTGATAAGGTGTAGAGAAATCTGAGATGTGTTACAGATTTTGACTACCTAGTAATGAGAGGATTCACTCATGAACTAGTTTTAACCTGCGTAGATGTGTCTCTTAGGATGAGCTTATCCTAGATGTAGAAACAATCTAAAAGTGATGTGATGTGTTTGATTTCAAGCAATATCTAAAAAGGAATCGTGGGACAAGAACCTCTTAATGTTTTGAGAGTTTTAGGATGAATTGATGATGGAAAAATGATGTATGAATGAGATGATGGATGTTTTGTTTTCAACTTCAATAAAAACTTTGTGTTACAAATGGAACAAACTCTACTTCTTCCCTTTCAGGCGTTGGTGGCACTTCTCGAGCTGTGTTATAGGTGATACAGATGTTTGGGAAGAAGTTGGGATTAATCTTTCCTCCTTGATTTTTGTGATAACTCAGAGCTCTATATTGCATAAAAGCTCTGCGGTTCAATGATTCTGAATCAAACTCGTTTGTTTTACCTTGAAGGTATAGACGCATGCGATGTAGAAAGACTCTATGGGAGACAAAGATTTGTCGATTGATATAGAAGAATTTCCTCCTTTTGATTAAAGCCTTTGAGCTTAGTGGTCTCCTTTTCAAGGTGATACTCTGATGACACTTCTTCTTTCGCAAGATGTGAAGAATGGTCATAAATTTTTTACTCTTTGTTTGTTTGCACTTTGTTTTTGGTATTTTTGGTTGTGTTGACAGATGTTGGATGAATACTTTGTTTTTGGGATTGATTTTCTGATTTTTCTTTGACAAGAAAACAAAGCAAGCACACAAACACAAGATTGTAGCCTCAAAGGCACAAATGAGTATGGGTCTAGATCAACCCAATTCTTGGACTTGTTTTTGACCCTTCCTTTAGATGTATTTTAAGGTGTATTTCCAAAGCCTGAAGTCGGCTCAATTTGCACTAGGTCTGTAAAACGAACACACTTCAAACACTTTTTATCCCTAAGGTCAAATGGCTAGTTGTGATAAATTTAGCCCACATCTTGATATTTCTTCGACTTTGGTACTACATACCTTATGAATCCCGCCGTGGCAGGTAAGGATGTGATATACTAAGTCTTGCACGAGCATAACAAATAGATGATCCCTATGATGGGGGAGTCACCACTTTTATCAAGCCACAAGTGACTTTTTAAAAAGCTATGTTTCTACTCAAGGAAATATGTATGGTGAGTATCTTGGGAGCAAAACCATCTATGCTCTTGCACTAAATTATATCTCAAATATCCTCAATCAATAGAACGGGTGGGCTACTACTTAAAGGTGTTTAGTCATGTTCGATATTTTTGGACATAAGTTCATTCTGTAGTGACTCACTTAAGAGCCTTGTAACTGGTGGTGGGGCCCATTTGTCCTTTTGGCCAGTTACACTGTAGGAACAGCTATACCCAAGGCTATAGCTTTCGCTCTCACCTGATTTCTATAGCTCCTCGAAGGATTTACCGCTCGAGGTCGTTCCCAAGAGTATCGATCCCTTGGCAGGCCTCTCTTAAAAAGATAAAATTTGAGCGTTACTAACACTCTTCTCTTGCACCTAGGACCACGAGAGCCAAGGGAGAGGATAGTGTGTGTTAGAAGTAGGTCCACTCGACTGACTTTTGCACAAGTGTGCCAAGCACAAAAAACACTTGTTCTTTTTAATCTATCATTGCAATGTGATCTAACTATTTGGAGATGTTGCTCCAACAATCATGGTGTTCTTTTTAATTTTCAAAGGCAATTGTTTGAGTAAACTAGAATTTGAAAATCCTGGTCAACTTAATGAAAAACACGTTTGCATGAAATAAAATTGCTTTGAAAATGAGACAAGTTGATTGTGAATTTTATTTGCACCAAAAATGGAAGTGTGGATTGTGAGTTTTATCTTGATGCAAGAAATAAATTTTTCTTTGTTTATTTTAAGCACCAAAACGAAGTTTGTTTCCTAACTTGCAAAAAAAAAAAAAAAAATAAAGTTGTTTTGGTGAAGGTTTGTGGTTCTTTTTACCTTGGAACAATGAAATTCTTTTTAAGAGCCCCAAATAAATGTGTGATTCTTTTTTTAAAGCCCAAATTTGAAATGTGAAGTTAATTTTAAACCAAAATAAAAAGTGAATTCATTTTTAAAACCAACTTCAAAAAACAAGTTAGTAAAAAATATAAATCTACTTTTTAATCTAATTTAAATCTGCACAAAAGAGAAAAATAGTTAGTAAAATCCGCCTATTTGGTGGGCTTCTACAAGCCTAATTTTATTTTTTTTGGTTACAAGATGATTTGTACAACGTTTTGTTACAATAGCGCTAGTCTGCGTTTGAACAGAGGCACTATTTAACACAAACGCACTAAAAGAAAGGGAAAGACAGAGAAGGGAAAAGCACTGAAACAGAGTGAATAGCGCCAAAATAATGTCAAACGCACCAAAACAGTGTCAAAAGCGCAACCTGTGTGACATTTTCAACATTCAAACATGTTATTGGTTAAAAAAAAAAGTTGATCTTTTTGGTGTTTGGATTCACGTCGGGTTCACCAAATGATGCTCTGCAAAAAGGATTAGAAAATCTGTTTGATGGCAACACACACAAGAGCACAAGAAACAAACGTTAGTGTTAGCAACAAAAGATTATCCTAAACAGGCATATCAAGAGAGATATTAAGCATGAAATAGAAAGCATATAAACATAGAATGAAATAGCTAATCAAGATGCTCATAGTTGCTCCTCCCTTGTTCCTCTCCTCTCCAAGTCCCAAATGAGTGTAGCTCTCAGCTTTTAGCACTAGCCATGGATGCCATATGGAGATTCAAGATGGTTGAATATGATAAGCAAATACTATGCAAGAGTAGATAGTGATGCTATGAAAAAGCTCTATGCTAATGCCAGTATAACAACAATACTCTAAAATGCTTCCTTTTGCTTGAGGAGAAGGGTTCTATTTATAGAAGAAATGGGGAAATGAAGGGTTAAGATTGAATGGTTTAATCAAGGGCCAAGTTTGAAAGTTGGGGATCCATGTGCACAATTGGCACCAATAAAATGGTGACAAGTGTCAACATAGGATTGGGTTGAGAGAAGAGGTTGGAGGCATTAAAGGCCTGAGAAGACCTCATGGTTATCTAGAAGGTAAGGGTCAAGTCTAAATTAGGATTACCCACTGGATTAGGAGTTAATGCAAGGATAAACCTTTGTGCAAATGATTAAGAGATAATCATGGTCAAAGCATTAAAGGCTTGATAAGACCCTTGGGTTGGGTAGAGGTTGAGTCAAAACAAATGTTTTAACCATGTGGGAGGGTTTGAGGTAACCATTAATGGTTATTGGAGACTTTGGGGATTAAGTGGTTGAAGGTTGAAAGCCTTCAATGGTTATCAAAGACTTTGAGCCATTTAGTGGTTGAAGGTTGGAAGCTTTCAAAGGTTATCCAAGACTTTTAGGCTTTGAGAAGTGACTCCATTTTGCTTAGGAATGTGACAATAATTAGGGGATGGATTAAGCTAATTAGGAAGGGGTTAGAAGAATCTAGAAGGGGTTTAGGCATACAAGTGGATTTTGTAGGAAAATGCAAGTGGGAGAAATTTTGGTATTTTCAATTAAAATAAAATCATTTATTTCAATTAAATGGTGTAATTTGCATTTGGATAAATATTCAAATAAATATTAATTTATTTAAATGAGAAAAATGAAGATAAAGCATTAAAATGCTTGAAGACTTTGAGGGAAACCATTAAAGGCTTGAAGACTTTAAGGAAAACCATTAAAGTCTTAAGAAGACTATAGAAGGAAGCCATCAAGTTTGAAGACTTTAAAGCCATCAAGTTTGAAAACTTTAAAGCCATCAAGTTTTGAAGACTTTAAGGGAAACCATTAAAGGTTTCAAGTGGGTGAGGATAAATAGGATTTTAAATAAATAATTTATTTAAAATAGTTGTGCAACTTGCTTTTGTAGGAAAATACAAGTGGGTGGAGGATAAAGGTGATTTAAATAAATTATTTATTTAAAATAATTGTGCAACTTGTATTTGTAGGAAAATGCAAGTGGGTGGAGGATAAAGGTGATTTAAATAAATTATTTATTTAAAATAATTGTGCAACTTGTATTTGTAGGAAAATGCAAGTGGGTGGAGGATAAAGGTGATTTTAAATAAATGATTTATTTATTTAAATGTGAGAGGTGGGATTTTGGGGGTTTTAAATAAATATTAATTTATTTAAATGTGAGAGAAGATTTAATTAAATAAATATGATTTATTTATTTAATTAATGGTCTGAATTTGGTTAAGTGAATTAAATCAAATAAATTGAATAATTTATTTAATTAATAGGAGAATAGGGTTAAGATGAATTAATTAAATATTAATTTAATTAATTATTAATTGATGGTTAAATAA
Source organism: Cryptomeria japonica (assembly GCF_030272615.1). Lineage (NCBI taxonomy): Eukaryota > Viridiplantae > Streptophyta > Pinopsida > Cupressales > Cupressaceae > Cryptomeria > Cryptomeria japonica. The sequence goes on along the minus strand of NC_081409.1, from coordinate 32,181,685 downwards.
TCAAATAAATACTAAGTATTCATTTAATTAAGTGGACAGATTTATGTGACTACAGTTCTTGCTTTGCCTTTATCTCTTCCAAAGTCATCAGGTTGGTGCTTGGTGGTATGTAATCATTCTCCAAATAATATGTTGCATATTCTCCACTTCCTCATAAATGCAGCTTCATCCTTTTCTACCATGTGGAGAAACTTGACTTGTTCAACTTTGGTGCATCCCTTTTATACATCTTCGGATCTTTGCCTCAAGTACCTTCAAACTTTTCTTTTGGAGTCCAATGCTCTAATACCAATTGTAAAGTTCTGATGTCAATAGCTAACAAGATGAGGGGGGGGGGGGGGGTGAATCATACAAACTTAATCTTCCATAAAATCAACAGATTCAACCTCGGTAACTTATACTTCAGCAATATAACCAAAAAGTGTTAAACATGCAAACTCATAAACACATAATCATCATAACACATATAACACTAGATTTAATGTGGAAACCCAAATAAGGAAAAACCATTGTGGGATTTCAAACCCACTAAGAAATATACTCTTCTAGAGTATGCTCGTTTAAAAGCAAATCCTGTTAAAGATTACAAACACATTGCTAGATGTGACCCGGTTAAGGGATTTCCCTCGGATCTATTAGGATCTTCACTTTGTTAGAAGTGACCTTGTCAAAGGATTTCAAACACTCAACTAGAATGTCACCCTGCTAGAGGGTTTACAAATAAGACTGTTAAGTCCACTCGGTTAAGAGATTTTCTGTCACTTACAAAATAATAGTAATAAAAATATATCTGCAACTTCACATCTAAAATGCTAAAGCGGATACTTATTTTCTCAAAACAATCTTGTCATAGGACTTATCTCGTCCCTCTGTTGGGCTCCTTACTCTATTATTCAAACAGGTCTTCAAGCTTCTATGCTCGGTAGTCACTATGTAGCATCCCTATGCTTACACTTGCCCGCATACATTGTTCATCAACAATTTCTTATTTATAAACAATTGCTAACCACTTAATCTCCTTGATCACATTTCCCATGATCAATCTTAGCCGTCAGATCTTCAATCTTGACTAGGTTCAATGCATCCTTTGATCTGAAAATGTTTACCTTTCCTAGGGACTTGCATTCCTTTCTTGGAACTTGCACAAGGTTATTGTGGTTCAATTTGCACTATAGATCTTCCTGCTGATCTTCCATTGCCATAGATCCTTAACAAACTTCATGCACGGTATACCAATCATTTATACAACTCCAGCTCATCATTGTCCTTCATTAAATAATGCTTTTATCCATCCAATGTGATCTGTCATAACTCGGTTGCAACTCGATAAATACTAAACTTTACTTGGTAGACATTCCACCTTCATTAACCGATATCGATAACCTTAAGGTTTATCGACTAGGTTGTTTGCTCGATGACATAGTATAGTATTAACCTTAGAATCAACAACATATGTAGGATATCAAAACAATCTAAAAATCATGATCTTATCATTGTCTAACTCAGTAATAGTTGCCCATTGAATAACTTATTTCTCCCCTTTCTTATCACATTCTTTCTGTGTCTTTTACCAACATCTTAATACTCATCAAAACATACTTCTTAAGATATGGCAACATCATACTGAATCAGAAAATCAATTTCTTGACATCAATGACAAAATAATGTTATAAAGATAGTTATCATCCCTTTTCAGTTATATCAAATAATCTTCAACAACCTTCTCAATATCCTTAATGAATATCAACAATCTCCTTCTATTGAAATGCCAACACTCTTGACATCATTTTGTACCTTAGACTTGACATGATATATATACGAGATCTGATTTGAGTTCATCGTACTTGTGTTGATTGGTTATGAGATGTTGTTTTATATGCTTTATTCTATATGTATGCATTTCCTTTTTTTTTAAGCATGGATGAATGAATGCAAATGAAATATGAATGTCTATTTTTCTTTCTTTTCAGATGTAAATAAATGATGATGTAAATGACTAACTAGAATGAGAAATGCATTTTTTCTTCATTTTTCTATGCAATAAGATGAATGCAAATGAATAATAATGAATGTATGAGTCTATATTAAATGCTCATGTATGCAGCTAACATCTCAAAACACAAGTACTCGATCGGAGAAATGATGAAAAGAGACCACTTAGCGAAGAAATAATGATGCTCCAACTCTCATTCAAAGGATAAAGAGATCATTGTTATTATACTGAAATCACTCCAAATTCACAAAATGCAGAATGAAATACAAAATGAGATGCAAAATGAGATGCAACATGAGATGTAACCTAAACCTAGTCATTGGATTTGAATAGCTTAATTTTCATCATTGAGCATTTTACAAACATAGCAGGCAGATTAGAGTTCCTTTCTTTTCATGTGCAATATTAATTATCTTGTCTGCAATGACCCTTTTTTCTCGTTCATATCCTTGGACAGATTACGCATGGACGTGGATTGCATGATGAAGAAATTCCCTCAAAACAGACAAAGAAATGATATGGAACCTCCCTATAGCATTCAAATAAGAAGAGTCAAGGTATGTGAGGCAATTTCACCTTGATGTGAAGGCTCTTATCACAGACACCCGGCTAATTTAGATGTTTCCAGATCATTGGGATCATTCTTTCAAGCAGAAAACAAAGAAGATATTATGGCCCCAATCCTTGCTCCTCTTAGTCAAGATAGACTTCCTCAAGTTACTCAGAGGGATAATAATCGAAAACCAATATTAAAAGACAACACACAATTAAAATTTTCATTCATAGCTCAAATTTCTTAGTGATTGTTTTCTGTTATGTTGTTTTGCTTGTTAACTCAGTGATAAAACTCTTCAGTAGTCAGGAGACAAGTAACTGACTTGGATTGGATGACCAGGTTTCACTGACATAAGGTTGAGTTAGTTGATACTGCTTAGGACATGTAAATTGATCAGTCGATTACCCTAAGACTAGGACAATGATCGGTTTCAAGCCATGAGGGTTCCAATGAACCAGGATGTCACAAAAGTGACCGAAATATGTATAAGCGAAAGCAAATATGCAGGAAAGTGAGAATGCCAATGTTGCGTTGATAGATGGAGCACTTGAGTACAAGAGGTGCCTGTTTACTAGGTTTTCACCTGCTTGGTAGAGATTTTTTTATTTTTTTTTTTTCTTTTGAATTTCTTCAGGACTTTTTCAGATTTTTAGGATTTCTTCATGACATTTTCTGATTTTTATGATTTCTTCAGGACTTTTTCTGATTTTTATGATTTCTTCAGGACATTTTCTGATTTTTATGATTTCTTCAGCACTTTTTTTTATTTTTAGGATTTCTTCAGGACATTTTCCGCTGTAAACGCTGCTGGAGCGGAGAATATTTAGGTGAAGAATTTCTTTAGATGGATGGTGTTAATCGGTTCGTGGAGCTGCTCTCCTTTCGATGTTGAAAGTTGATAAGTACCAGAGACAAAAGATGCATTAATGATATAGGGACCTAGCCAGTTGGGTTTAAACTTCCCTTTGTTATCTCGAAACTATTGATTTTTAGGATTCTCTCTGAGAACTAAGTCACCAACCTGAAATTCTTGATGTCGAACTTTCTTGTTATATCCTCTGGACATTCTCTTTTGATACACTCTGAGATGATTGAACGCCACTTGTCGACGCTCATCCAGCAATTCGAGCTCTTGAAATCTAGAGATTCTATAGTCTTCATTAGTAACAAGACCTTGCAAGGAAACTTTTAGAGATGGTATTTCTACTTTAATAGGTAATACTGCTTCGGACCCATACAACAAAGAAAAATGTGTATCCCCAGTAGGTATTCTGATACTTGTTCTATAAGCCCACAATGCAGGATTGAGATGCAGATGCCAATCCTTCCCAGATTTGTTCACTATTCTGTGCAAGATAATCAATAGGTTTTTGTTAGATGCCTCTACTTGTCCATTACCTTGAGGGTAATATACTGAGGACCAGTGTTGTTTGATTTTAAACTTCTCACAGAGTTCATCTAGATCTTTGTTCTTAAACTGTCCTCCACTGCCTGTTATAATTGATGAAGGTATACCATATTTGTAGATGATATAGTTAAGAATAAACAAAGCTACTTGTTTTCCTATTGCCTTGATGAGTGGAACTGCTTCTACCCACTTAGTGAAGTACTCAGTAGCAGTGATAATAAATTTATGTCCATTAGATGACGCAGGATAAATTTGGCGTATTAGATCGAACACCCACTGTTGGAAGGGCCAGTGTGTCAAAAAGGGTATGAGATCCCTTGCCGAAGTGTGTATAAGGTGCCCATATAACTGACACTTTTCACAAGTTTTAGCAAATTTTATATCTTCTTTTTCCATGTCTGGCCAGTAGTAGCCAACCCTTAGTAGTTTTCCTGCTAAAGTTAGACCATTTGAATGAGATCTGCAAACACCTTCATGAACTTCAGATAATGCATATTGAGACTCCTCGGTTTCTAGACATCTAAGTAAAGTATTATCTAAACCTCGTCTGAATAGGTCATTAGCAATGATGACGTACTATGATGCATTTTGGATTAGGTTCCTTTTTTCATTTCGAGAAAGATTAGCAGGGACGACTTGGTCACGCAGGTAAGAGAAAATGTGGCTATAACGAGATGAGTCATGTCCAATAATAGAACAGACTACCTGGGACTCGGGAGAATCATAGGTAGGGTAATGTAACTCTTCCACCAGGAATTCAAAGCAAAAATTAGACTCCTATAGCTGTGGTATAGATGCCAAAGTGGCCATCACATCTGCTGCTCTATTTGTTGTTCTAGGGATCTACTGAAATGATACAGAGATAAAATATTTTTTGAGGTCATCCACCATCCTCTTGTAAGGCATCAACTTCTCATCTTTCGTCTGATATAGATCATTAATCTGGTTGATAATGAGTTGAGAATCTCCATAGATGTGTAATTCCATGATCTTCCACTCGATGGCTAGCTTGATCCCATTTACCAAAGCTTCATACTCTGCAATGTTGTTTGTGTAAGGGAAGAGAAGTTTGTAAGCTTTTGGAATTGAGTATTTCTGGGGAGTAATAAATAGTATCCCGACACTAGAACCATGTTGAGTGAAAGACCCATCAAAGAAAATCTTCCAAGATTGTTCAGTAAGGTGCATGATTGATTCATCTGGGAATTCTATATGTAGAGGTTGATCATCTTCCAATGGAGCTCCCGCAAGTTGGTCTGCAATAACCTATCCTTTGATGCTTGTACGTTCCACATATTCAATGTTAAATTCTATAAGGACCATGACCCATTTGGCCAATCTTCCTGTAAGTGTTGCTTTACTAAGAAGATACTTGAGTGGATCTATCTTGGCTACCAGCTTAATAGACTGTGCCAACATATAATGCCTTAATTTTTGTGATGCAAAGACCAAAGCTAAGCATGCTTTCTCTATTATAGCATAATTCATTTCATATGACACCAATGTTCTGCTGATGTAATAGATAGCTCGTTCCTTTTTATTATCATCCTGTTGTGCCAGAAGTGCCCCCAGTGAAGTATCTGTAGTTGATATGTATAGGATCAGTGGCTTACCTTGAATCGGTGGCATTAATATGGGTGGATTAGAAAGATATTTTTTGATTTGTTGTAAATGTCGTTCACAATCTTCATCCTAGTTGTATTTAATCCCTTTCCTTAATACCTTCATGAAGAGTTGAGCTTTGTCAGCTAGCTGAGATATAAAATGCCCTATGGACTGAAGATGGGCTTGTAGACTTCTCATCTGACTGATATTCTTTGGTGGAGGCATTTCCATTATAGCTCAGACCTTTTCAGGGTCAACCTCAATTCCTTTTCTGGATATTATGTACCCAAGCAATTTTCCTGATGTTACCCCAAATGCACATTTCTTTGGATTTAAGCGGAGCTTGAATCTTTCCATTCGATCTAATATGAGGCCTAGCTCTTGAATGTGTGTAGATCTCTTCATAGTTTTTACCAAAGTGTCTTCAACATAATCTTCCATGTTTTTATGCATCATATCATGGAAAATAGTGGTTACTGCTCTTTGGTAAGTTTCTCCTATGTTCTTTAGACCAAATGACATAACATTCCAATAGAAGGTTCCCCATGCTCATGTGAAAGTTGTCTTCTCTTGATCTTCAGGTGTTATCTTGATCTGATTGTAACCAGAGAATCTATCCATTAATGAATACATCTCATATCCAGCAGTCATATCTACTATCATGTCAATGTTGGGCAATGGAAAATCATCTTTTGGACATGCCTTGTTGAGGTCCCTGAAATCTGTGCAAACTCTAATAGATTTGTCTGCTTTTGATATAGGTACTATGTTGGATATCCACTCTGCGTAGTCTATAGCTTTGATAAATCTAGCTTTTAGTAATTTCTCTAGTTTAGCCTTGACTAGTAGTTCCACATGAGGATGCATCTTTCAGAGTTTTTGTTTGACTGGTTTAACTCCTGGCATAATAGAGAGATGATGCATGATGAGATCAGGATCTAGTCCTGGCATATCTGAGTATGTCCAAGCAAAGTTGATCTTCTTTTCTGAAAATAGATGCTGAAATCTTTTAACTCTTCTGCTAACAGTGATTGAGCTAAATGAATGATATGTGGTATCTCTTGACTCCCAATGTTCACTAGCTGAGTTGACTTGATCAATATGGAAGATCTCTCCTTGAAGTGACTTGGTAGTATATCAAGCATCTCACCTTGAGGCACCTCAGAGAGGTTTTCACCCTTAGGTTCATCCTTTATTTTCTCTTTTTTAGAGTCTGATACCACCACAATGTGGTTTTTGCCATCAGATCTTTTATTCTTATTTTTCTTGTTTTTGCAACTAAGATACCTGATATCTTCTTCAATCATGTTTTCATTCTGTTCGCTGGTGGAAGAGTACATGAGTTCAACTACATTGAGATAGTAGGCTAGTGTATAGTCATTGGAAAAAGTAGGTACATTCAAGGGTTGGTTATAAAGGGTGCAATCAATCAGTTCTGGATGCATTAAGGATAAGGTTGGAACAAGCTTAAGGGAGTTCATGGTACTATCATCATAACTTCGGACTGACCAGTTGAGTTCTAGAAGACTACCTTGCGTATGTGTCTCGAGACTAGGAAGAGTTACGACATGATTATCGTCATTCATGTTAGTATGTATTGGACCTAATTCAACTGACCTACTTCTAGCGTCATCACCTACTTTAGACTAGGCTACATACCATGGTATAACAGTAGATAGTATTTCATCATTCATGATAGAGTAGTCATAATGCGTTGTTGAATAGTTGTTATCATAGATAGAGCTCCTATCTGAGTCATCAGAGTCATAGGATGAAGTTGCTGACTCATCTTCAAGTGGTTTAGTGAAGGCATATATAGTATCAACACCCACATCTTTGGTGCTGCAAGTTCCTTCGTGATTTGGTTCATTGATTGCTTGCATTTGACACACTTGTGGACATGACTTTGATGGTTCTATTAATCCTGGTCATCTGTTCCATTCAGCTTCTTCTAGATTGATGACTGGTTCTCTTTCTGTAGCTTCTAGTTCTTCTTGTGTAGTTTCATACCTGATTTGTCCTATCTCATTAGGAGGGTTGGTAGGTGAAGGACTTGCTTGTGTCCTTTCTTTCTTCAGTTGTTGGTCATAGTCTTCTTGTCGTTTTAGTCTGATTTCTTCTATTTCCTTTTGCATTCTTAGGCATATCAGCTCTTGTGCATTATCTGTGGTATCCCTGAGTTCTTCAAGCATTTCTGTAGTAGATGTATCTGAGATGTGATCTGGACCCCATTCATAATCATTTGAATTAGTTTCTGAGTCATCTACTTGTTGTCTTCTAGTATATGTGACCGGAATGTTCAGCGGTGCAAACAATTCTCTGATTCTATATATTTCATCTCTCATATCCTTTGGGGCGTCTACTTCATGTGGTATCATAGCTGATACAACTAGAACTTGATTACCATCTATTTCCTCTCTCTGGGTGGGCAATTCTTTTTGTTCACCGTCACATTCCTGAGTTTGTTGAGTATCAATTTCTTGTGCTATCAAAGTTAGTACCTTTTTCTTCCATTTACGTTGATGGTGAGATGTGTGCTTCTGATCTGATGACTTTCTTGGATCATATCCTAGTCCAGCTTTATCATTGGTCGACTTAGTTTGTAACTGAATAGGTTCAACAATACCTTTTTGACATTTGCCGAGAGGACTAGTACCTGAATATCCCATGCATTGAAGCATCTTATAGCCTGGACCATATTGTGTTGGAGAAATCTCACAATGTCGTATTTCTTTATCTGCATTGTCTTCTTTGTAGAGAGATTTAAGGACATCATCCCCTTCTATTTCACCTGCAAGAGAAGTAGATGATTATATAAAGGTGCCATCATAAATGACTTTTGGAGTTGAAGTTTGTGGCCTCATGCCCTCTGATGGTTTTCCCGACTGTCTTGGTGATGGAGGAAGAGACGTTAGTGAGAGTATAGGCTCTATCTTGTAACCATCCATGCTAGTGTTTGTGATTCTTAGTTTCATTTCCAAATCTTTTAGCAAAGATTCCAAACTTTTAGCTGCAGAAGTTGCTCTATTATTAGGAACAAAAGCATCAACACCCTATGTTAATGCATTGCAGGTATAGTTTGTATCAGCAGGAATACTGACTTCAACTCCATTATAGGGAAACTTCAGGCATTGATGGTACATAGATGGTGCCACTTTCATTTCATGAATCCATGGCCTACCCAGTAAGATGTTGTATGAAAGATGAAGATCCAGGACTTGAAAAATGACATCTCTCTCCATAGGTCCTACTCTGATTGGCAATGATACCATTCCCTTAGAAGTTCTTTACTCTTCATCATAAGCCTTGATTGTTATCTTCTTTGTTGGATCAATAACATTTTCAGAGAACCCCAGCTGTGTTAATAGACCGTAAGTACAAATATTCAACCCAAAGCCTCCATCTATCAAAACACATTTAACACGGTGTTTATGGATCATGGCTTCAATGTGCAATGGTTGGTTATGTGGGTGACTTAGTGAATTATCATCTTCTTCAGAGAATGTGAGATAATGAGGTGAAGTCAGGTGACCTACCATAGATTGAAACCGATCTACGTCTAAATATTTAGGGACACTGGTGGTAAGTAGAGCCTTGTCTAGGACCTCTTTATGAGCAAAAGAGATCTTAAGCAATTCTAAAATAGAGATTTGAGCATTGGTTCTCTTCAATTTTTTGACAATACTATAACCAGGGGAAGACGATGAAGCTGGTTGTTTCGATTTAGCCATGATTGTGTCTGTTTGTCTATTTGGCAGTTTTGATGTTGTTTGATCAAAAGTTGGGGGACTAGCTCCTGGGAGGGAAATCTTCCTTTGAGCGCGAGTCACAACATTAGTAGCTTGTGCTTGATTTTGTTGGTCTGGGACTATGGTCACATTGCAATATTCAGGTTGAACATATTCAATCATGTTGATCACATTATCATTGTTAGTGTAAGTATAATTGACTCTAGCTCCTCCCTTGGATTTTGAGGAATCTCCTTGTTCATAAGTGGGTAAGGGATCTTTAAAGGCCTTATGGTCAGCATTAGTTGCGTGATTTCCAACAATGATCTTGCCTGCATCAATGAGATCTTGGATTTCATGTCAGAGTTTCATGCAGTGGTTTATGTTATGTCCCTTGTTTCGATGGTAGTCACAGTACTCATTTTCTCTCCACCATTTGGGTCTAATTTCTGGGTCATATGGTCAGGAATTGTCTAGCAATGTTATCAAATTATTTGCCAATAAAGTTTTAAAAGCTGATTCATATGAATCATCTAGAGGAGTAAACTCACGCTTAGGCTTTGAGACCCAAGGTTTGTCTTTAAACCACTCTCTTATTTTCTTTGGGGGATTCTCTGTTGTAGTTTCAGTTGCCTTGAGTGCTTGTGTACCACTGGCCAAGTTAAATATTATGGATTTTGTTTTTGCTTGGATAGTATCTACCACGCCATCACTAATAATGTTCTTGTTGTTGTCTTTGCTATATTTCTAGTATTTACTCTTTTCTTTAGAGCTAGAACCTTGCGATGTTTCTTTCCAAAGTGATATATCTCCCTTTTTGATAAGCACGTCTTCCATTCTGAGGGCGTTATCTACAATTTTGTTGAATGAAGGGTGTACTTGCATCTGGACACTATATTTCAATTCAGGGACTAACTTGTTGATGAAAATGTCCATTTTCTCAAGATCTGGGATGGTCCGTGAATATTTAGAGAACATCTTTCTCCATCGTTGGAGGAAAGTGAGAAAGGGTTCTCCTGTCTTATGTCTGGTATTGCAAAGCTCTATCATAGTGACTAGGTGACGAGTGTTGTATGAGTATTGTTGTAAAAATAGTTGGATTAGTTCATCAAACATTTTTATTCCTTTGGGTAGGCTTGCAAACCATTCCATTGCTTGACCCCCTAAACTCCTTGGGAAAAGGTGCATGAGGTATGTTTGATCATGCATAAACTCCATACAAGTGGAACAAAACTCTCTGACATGATCTTGAGGATTTGAGGTACCATCATGCTTGTCAAATTTTGGGATCTCAACTCGTGAAGGAAATGGAGACATATAAAGGTTTTTGTCAAATGGGAATGGGCATATTGTGTCCAAAGAATATTGTTTTGGTGTTTTATCTTTATTTTCTATTCTTGTGACTGTAGTTTGTAGTGCTTGCATTTGTTTGCTCATTTTTCGCCATGGTGTATCTTCCTCTTTAGCAACAAGGGTCTCCACATTATAACCAGTAGGGAGTTTCACACCTTGTTTTGCTAATTCTAGGAAATAGTCTTATTTTTCCCTAGCCATGATAACCTTCATTATTTTCCAGAATTCTTTATCATTCTGACATCTATGTATTTCATCTTTAGGAAGTTCAGGAAGCTCAGATTCAGTTGATGAATCGCTGTTAGTGGCATGATTGCTGAAATCTTCGTGAGTGTTTCATTTATTGGCTTCTCTTTCTTGCCTTTCTCCTGTCATGGTGGGAGATACGGGCTAACCAAAGATTGGTATATCGTAAACTGGTATCTGTGATGAGGACGATTTATTGTAAAAAGGATTTTCTTTGTAAAATAGATTGTTGTTGGTCAAAAAGGGTGTCTCTTTTTCTTTGTCTCTTTTGTTGCGAGAGTTTCTAGTTTGAACAAGCATTTTGTAACCGACATAACCGAGAGCGAGATGTGTTATAGAAGTCAAGATCAAATTGTAGCTAGTAGTTCGTTTAATGTAGTAATTAAGAGAAGTAACTTAAGATCTGGTCTGGTTCCAAGAACGATCTATCATGTGTAAGATGTTATCCAAGTTGACTTAGGTTTGATAAAATGTTCATTTGAACTAGCTGACAAATGATTGACAAAATCGTGCAATGCAACTGCAGAGGTACACTATATGTTCATTTGAACTAGCTGAGAAATGATCGACAAAATCGTGCAACGCAACTGCAAAGGTACACTATCAAGGTTGTTTTATGCTCAAGAGGATGATAACCAGTTTTAGGCTCGCTGTAGACTATTTTGGACAAGTTTTGATTGTTCTCGACTGACAGGATCAGAGACTCGTACAACTGTATTTCTAGACCCATATGACAGTATAACAGGTGCAGGACAACAACAGTTTTATTTCGTATGAGTTACTGCCTAGTACCATATGACAAGTGGGTAGGTCCCATATGACAAATTATTCTGTTCAATTCTGTCTCCTACGACTTAGGATATGGCTCAGGATGAAAGACTACTAGGTCTCGTACAACAGAGGATTGGGTTCAAGACGACAATATAGTATACTCGTACGACACAGTATTTGGTGCAGGATGACAATTCAGCAGACTCGTATGACTGTTCATAGATTAGAGACTAAAAATTTTGGGTTTTTCAATGACTGAATAAGGCAATTGAACATGACCAATTCAGAGGTGGACTGATTTCTGACCAGGATAGACTAATTTGTGACACGGATAGAGTTTTGATCACTGAGTTTGTTGATTTGTGTTCTCTAGTTTTAGTATTCCTGTTTCAGTTTGATGGATGAAAGCATAGAAAACACGCAGTATGAATAGTAACTCCAATCACAACATACAAACCCTATGGAAGTTGGCTTAGAGAAGAAAACCTTTGCTTATTGACTTAGATACACACCCAATAGCTAATTAGAATATGGCCGCTGAGTCTCACGCAATGGATTCTCAATGCCATATTAGCCGACTCCAAATGCTAATGGGGGCACGATATGGCAAGTGTCTTGGGAGAGTTACTATTGATAGTTCTAATACTTAATATAAGTACAAATCCAATAGCTAACAAGATGAGAGGGGGGGGGTGAATCATACAAACATAATCTTCCATAAAAACATCAGATTCAACCTCGGTAACATATATATCAGTAATATAACCAAAACTGTTAAACATGCAAACTCAAAAGCATATGAACAATATAAACCTCATAACACCAGATTTAACATTGAAACCCAAATAGGGAAAAACCACTATGGGATTTCAGACCCACTAAGAAATATACTCTTCTAGAGTATGCTCAGTTAAAAGAAAATCCTGTTAAAGATTACAAACACATTGCTAGATGTGACCCGGTTAAGGGATTTCCCTCAGATCTGTTAGGATCTTCACTTTGTTAGAAGTGACCTTGTTAAAGGATTTCAAACATTCAATCAGAATTCACCTTGCTAGAGGGTTTACATATAATACTGTTAAGTCCACTCGGTTAAGAGATTTTCTGTCACTTTCACAAAATAACAGCAATAAAAATCTATCTGCAACTTCACATCTAAAATGCTAAAATAGATTCCTATTTGTTCAATACAATCTAGACATAGAACTAATCTTATCTATCTGTTGGGCTTCTATACTCTATTATTCTAACAAGTCTTCAAGCTTCTGTGCTCGATAATCACTATGTAGCATCCCTGTGCATACACTTTCCCGCATACATTGTTTATCAATAGTTTCCTATTTATAAACAATTAGGTAACCACTTAATCTCCTTGATCACATTTCCCATGATCAATCATAGCCATCAGATCTTCAATCTTGTCTAGGTTCAATGCATCTTTAGATTTGAAAATGTTTTACCCCACCTTGGAGCTTGTGCCAAGGTATTGTGGTTCAATCTGAGCTATAGATCTTCATGCCGACTTTCCATTGCCTTAGATTTGTTAACAAACTTCTTCCACAGCTTACCAATCATTTAATCCTCTCCAACTCATCAGCTCCCTTCATTAAATACCGCATGTAAACATTTAATGCATTCTATTATAGCTCGGTTACAACTGGGTAACAACTCAGTAACAACTCAGTGAATACTAAACTCCACTCGGTAGACATTCCGCCTTCATTAACCGATAGCGATAACCTTAGGGTTTACCGACTAGGTTCTTTGCTTGATAACATAGTATAGTATAACCTTTACAATTTACAACATATGTATGATGTTAAAACAATCTAAAACATCATGATCTCATCATTGTCTGACTCGGTAGTAGTTGCCCATTGAATACCTTATTCATCATATTCTTTCCTATGTCTTTTACCGACATCTTTATAATCTTCATATCATACTTCTCAAGATATGGCAACATCATACTGAATAAGAAAATCAATTTCTTGACATCAATGACAAAATAATAATATCAAGACAGTAAAACATCTTTAATCAGTTATATCCATAATCATCAACAACCTTCTCAATATCCTTAAGAAATGACAACAATCTTTCATTGTCTGTTATAATGCAATATTGCCAACAATCTCCCCCTTTGACATTGATGGCAAAACCAATTGATTTGACCTTAATAGATTCGGATTGCTGTGATTCTGAAATGCTGAAATGCTCTCCCCCATACATTAGACTTCACCTCATTTCTTCAGTCTACTTCCCAATCTGTAGTCTACTCAGTTTTCTCTTAGTCTTCTCTCCTTTATAGTAGTCTTCTCCCCCTTTATAGGTCTTCTCCCCCTTTGACAACAATGCCAAAAAGAACTTAAAACATAATTTCTTTCTGTAAGAAGTGATTTCTTGCTGTTGTGTATCAACTAAGTCTCGGTCAGAGCATTTGTCTTCAATTCTTGTTCCCTGTAATATTTCCTGTATTAATTCTAGTACACTTTTAGAAAACATCCTAAAGGGTATAACTTAGCATTAACTCCCAAAAGATATTCATTAGAGTCATCAGATTGATGCTTTCACCGAACTCGGTCAGTGAGTAGAAGATAGGGGTTGGACCCCTAACTTGCTTCTGAGATATTCAAAAGTGTCCTTTGGTAGTGGTTTGGTGAAGATATCTGCTATCTGCTCCTTTGTGCTAACATATTCCAACACCACTTTCTTTTCTTGAGCTTCTTCTCTAAGATAATGATATTTGATAGATATGTGATTTGTCTTAGAGTGCATAACAGGATTCTTTGAAATATGAATGGCACTAGTATTGTCACAGAATATAGTTACTGGCTTAGTAACTTTCTCATTTATACCTTCCAACAGTTGTTTGATCCATGCAATGTTGCTACAATTCAATGCTGCAGCAATGTATTCAGCTTCTGCTGTTGACTGTGAAACACATCCTTGTTTTTTGCTAAGCCAACTCACTAGTCTTTCTCCCAAAAAGAAAGCTCCTCCACTTGTGCTTTTTCTGTCATCAATGTTGCCTGCCCAATTAGCATCAGTATAAACTTTTAAATCAAAATCATTTCCTTTCTAATATACTAAGCCATAATCCTCTGTGCCTTTCAAGTATCTAAAAATTCTTTTGATTGCTGTCATGTGTGTTTCCTTAGGATCTGCAGAGAATCTTGCAACTATACCTACTACATGTGCTATGTCTAGTCTGTTGTGAACAACATATTGTAGTTTTCCAATCATGGATCGGTAGAGTGTCTCATCAATAGATACAAATTCATCATTCTTAGATAATTTACAGTTGGTAGTCATAGGGGTACTTACTAGTTTTGAACCATCCATTCCAAATTTCTTCAAGATTTCCTTTATGTACTTGGATTGAGTAATGAAAATCTCATTTTTCATTTGCGGTATCTGTAAACCTATAAAATACTTTATCTCACTGATTAATAACATCTCAAATTCTTTGCTCCTTTCATTTCCAAAGTTCTTGCATAAAGAGTCATTTCCACAAAATATAATATCATCAACAAATATGGCTGAGATCAGTATTCCATTTTCATCATTCTTCATGTACATGTTGTTGTTCTCACTTGTCCTTATAAAACCAATCTTAATCAAATAAGAGTGCAATCTTTTATACCATGCTCTCGGTGCTTGTTTCAAACCATATAAGGCTTTGTTCAATTTACATACCTGATCTATATTATTTTCTTCAACAAATCCTTCAGGTTGTTCAATAAAAACTTCTTCTAATATTCCATTTAGAAATGCAAATTTGACATCCATTTGATATACCTTGAAGTTCTTGAAAGTAGCATAGGCCAACAATGTTCGTACTCCTTCAAGTCTAGCAACAGGTGCAAAAGTTTCACCATAATCAATTCCTTCTTCTTGAGCATAACCTTTGCAAACTAATCTTGCTTTATTTCGAATGACTTCTCCTTTTTCATTTAGCTTGTTTATGAAAATCCACTTTGTACTGATTACATTTTTGTCCTTTGGTCTTGGGATTAGTGTCCATGTTTCATTTTTCTTGATTTGATCAATCTCTTCTGTCATAGCATTTACCCAATCTTCACTGTTAAATGCCTCTTTCACTATTCTTGGTTCAAATTCAGATATCAAGCATGTGTTCTATCTTAGTTTGTTCCTTGTCATCACTGGATCATCCTTATCTCCTATAATCTGACTTGGTGCATGATGTCTTCTGACATACTTGGCTAATACAGGCTCGGTAGGCTCTGTATGAACTTTTTCATCACTCGGTAACTGGATATTTTCTTCATTTTCTTCAACAGTCTTCTCGGTTGAACATAGACAAATTCATCATAGTCTTCTGGTTCCTTGGAATTTCCTTCATCATTTCTTTCTGCAAATTCATCAATTTTCACATTTGCACTTTCTACTATTTTGTTAGATGATTTGATCAGACATTTAAATGATTTGCTTCTAGAAGAATAACCTAGACATGTTCCTTCTTCACTTTTCTGATCAAACTTGCCATTTCTATCATCTTTATGAACATAGCATCTGCTTCCAAAGATTTTAAAATAACTAACATTAGGTTTCTTATCATACCAGATTTCATATGGTGTCTTCAAAGTACCTTTCTTCAATTGAACTCGGTTCAAGGTGTAAACAATTGTGCTTATTGCTTCTCTTCAAAATGTTTGTGGCACCTTTTTTTCAATCATCGGTGTTCTAGCACAATCCACAATAGATCTGTTTCTTCTTTCAGCTATTTCATTATGTTGTGGAGTTCTCGGTGCAAATACTTGTCTTTTAATACCATGATCATTGCAGAATAGGTTGAATTCATCAGATGTGAACTCTTCTCCTCTATCTGATCTAAGACATTTCAGTTGTCTTCCTATTTCATTTTCAACTCTTGCCTTGTACCATTTAAACATTTGAAAAGCTTCTGACTTTTCCTTTAAAAACATTACTGACATCATCCTTGAATAGTCATCCACAAATAATATGAAATACTTATCACCATAATAACTTTGAACTTTTATAGGACCACAAAGATCAATGTGCACTAGATCTAAAATTCCCTTAGAAGTGTAAGACTTACTTGTAAAGCTTGATCTTGTCATCTTACCCATCTGGCATCCTTGGCACGTAGCATTCTCAGGTTTTTCAAGACTCGATAGACCTCTTACTCTATGTTTCTTACTTATTTTGATCATATTATCAAAATTTACATGACAAAACCTTTTATGCCATAACCAGGTATCATCAATCTTTGCATGCAAACACTTATTCTGAGTTGAGTCAAGGTGAAATGTATTACCTTTTGTTTGTGTCCTAGTAGCAGCTAACTTTCCATTCTTGTCATGAACTTTGACAATTCCTTTCTGAAATTCTATTCGATAACCTGTGTTGTTTAGCTGTGTTACACTCAACAAATTTTATTTCAAACCTTCAACCCAATAAACATCATTGCATCTTGCATTATCAAGAAGTGTTATAGATCCTTTACCTCTTACCAGAATGGTGCATCATTACCAAATCTAACATAGCCTCCATCATAATCTTCTAACATAACAAACTTGTGTTTATCACCTATCATATGATGTGAGCATCCACTATCTATAATCCAAGAATCATTAGTGTTTATGTGAGATATTAGGGCTTTTTCTTCATACCTTTCTTCATCTGAGCCATCCTTGACAGCCACATAAACTACTTCCTTTGTATCAGTCCCATCTGATTTATCATTGTTAGATTCCTCATCAGCTATTAAGCATGTCTTTCTATCTCTTCTTCTGAAGTCTTAGTGTCCTCTGTAATGGTTATCTTTCTGTCTGTTATCTCAGTAATCTCTCTTTTCAGTAAAATCTTTGTCAGGATAGTTAGAAGCCATATGTCCTATCTTATCACAATTGAAACATTTCAAAGGTAGTTTTCCTTTATACTTACCTTTGCCTCTCGGTAACCTTTTGGCTAATAGTGCTTCAAACTCTTCTTGCTTTTTGATTTCTTCATATAGTTTGTGTACTTCCTCCATGTTCTTCCGAAATCTTTCACTTGCTCCACTGTGATCTCCTTCAGAGTACTTATACTTTCTTTCATTGTAATCATTAGATTCATCAAGATGAAAGGAACTAAATGCAGATTCAACTTTATTTATCGAAGATCCACTATTATCAAAATTACTTAACACAAACGCATGTAGCTTACCAATAGTAGCATCCAAAGAAACCAGCATATTAGGTACAGACCTCAATTCATTGATTGTAGAGACTCGGATTACATAAGCTGGTAGAAGGGTTCTTAACAACTTACTTGTTATATCCTTTTCTTCAATAGTTCCACCTGCTCCTTTGATTTGATTGACAATCTCTTTTAGTCTTGTACTGTACTGAGTTATGTTCTCACCTTCATTCATCCTCATAGATTCAAGTTGTCCTCTCAGACTATCTACTTTTTCTCTTTGAACATGTTCATCTCCTCCATATATTGATATGAGCTTATCCCACATTGCCTTTACATCATTGCAGCCTTCTAGATCATTAAACTCTGAATCGGTCAATGCAGATGTTATTTCAATCATTGCTTGAATATGTTCTTGCTTCGCCTTTATCTCTTCCATAGTCAATGGATAGGTGCTCGGTGTAACAAAATCATTCTCTAGATAGTATACAACATATTCTCCAACTCCTAATAGATGTTGCTTCATCCTTTTTTGCCATGTAGAGAAACTTGACTTGTTCAGCTTCGGTGCATCCCTCTTATACATCTTTGGATTTTTAACTCAAGTGCCTTAAACTTTCCTTCCTGAGTCTAGAAGCTCTGATACCAATTGATAGTTCTGATACTTAATATAAGTACAGATCCAATAGCCAACAAGATGAGAGGGGGGGGGGGGGTGAATCATACAAACTTAATCTTCCATAAAAACATCAGATTCAACCTCGGTAACATATATATCAGTAATATAACCAAAACTGTTAAAAATGCAAACTCAAAAGCATATGAACAACATAAACCTCATAACACCAGATTTAACATGGAAACCCAAATAGGGAAAAACCACTGTGGGATTTCGGACCCACTAAGAAATATGCTCTTCTAGAGTATGCTTAGTTAAAAGCAAATCCTGTTAAAGATTACAAACACATTGCTAGATGTGACCCAGTTAAGGGATTTCCCTCAGATCTATTAGGATCTTCACTTTGTTAGAAGTGACCTTGTTAAATGATTTCATACATTCAATCAGAATGTCACCTTGCTAGAGGGTTTACATATAAGACTGTTAAGTTCACTCAGTTAAGAGAATTTCTATCACTTTCACAAAATAACAGTAATAAAAATCTATCTGCAACTTCACATCTAAAATGCTAAAGCAAATTCCTATTTGTTCAATACAATCTAGACATAGAACTAATCTTGTCTATCTGTTGGGCTTCTATACTCTATTATTCTAACAGGTCTTCAAGCTTCTGTGCTCGATAATCACTATGTAGCATCCATGTGCATACACTTGCCCACATACATTGTTTATCAATAGTTTCCTAT
Organism: Cryptomeria japonica; assembly: GCF_030272615.1. Lineage (NCBI taxonomy): Eukaryota > Viridiplantae > Streptophyta > Pinopsida > Cupressales > Cupressaceae > Cryptomeria > Cryptomeria japonica. The sequence continues at coordinate 32,162,495 of NC_081409.1, read as the reverse complement.
TTATAAACAATTAGGTAACCACTTAATCTCCTTGATCACATTTCCCATGATCAATCATAGCCATCAGATCTTCAATCTTGTCCAAGTTCAATGCATTTTTTGATCTGAAAACATTTTATCTTGCCTTGGAACTTGCATAATAGTCTTGGAACTTGTGCCAAGGTATTGTGGTTCAATATGAGCTATAGATCTTCATGCCAACTTTCCATTGCCTTAGATTCATTAACAAACTTCTTCCACGGCTTACCAATCATTTAATCCACTCCAGCTCATCAGCTTCCTTCATTAAATACCACATGTAAACATTTAATGCATTCTGTGATAGCTCGGTTACAACTCGGTGAATACTAAACTGCACTCGGCAGACATTCTGCCTTCATTAACCGATAGCGATAACCTTAGTGTTTATCGACTAGGTTCCTTAGGGTTTACCAACTAGGTTCTTTGCTTGATAACATAGTATAGTATTAACCTTTACAATTTACAACATATGTATGATGTTAAAACAATCTAAAACATCATGATCTCATCATTGTCTAACTCGGTAGTAGTTGCCCATTGAATACCTTATTCATCATATTCTTTCCTGTGTCTTTTACTGACATCTTTATAATCTTCATATCATACTTCTCAAGATATGGCAACATCATACTGAATTAGAAAATCAATTTCTTGACATCAATGACAAAATAATAATATCAAGACAGTAAAACATCTTTAATCAGTTATATCCATAATCATCAAGAACCTTCTCAATAGCCTTAAGAAATGCCAACAATCTTTCATTGTCTGTTATAATGCAATATTGCCAACAACTATCTCTCTTGCACAAAGATTATCAACCTTTCAGAGGTGAATCAGGCAGCTTCTAATTTTTATCAGATCTAGTAAGGGTTTCGTTCGACGTGTGGAGGTATAAACTCAATTAAGAGGTCTCCCATCCTTGAAAACCAAGGTTTAATATACCCGAAGGTACTGAGGAGAGATATTCCTAAGCACTTTCGTTGACTTGATTTTCATCAAATCACATTTATTTTATAGTGGGTTGGAGTACTTGGTGTTTAGCCATTCCCACTTAGGTCGTTCCCCTCTCACCAGCCATAAAGGCTATAGAGTTATTAGCTCCTCGAGAGGGCAGGCTTGCTAAAGATGTACAAATCTCAAACAAAGAAAAAGCCTCAAGGGTCTAGATTTCTGATTGTCTTAGAAAGACAAGAGCATACTCTCCTACCTCTCAGAATTTTCCAAAAAAAAGACACAAAAGACAGATTTGTTCATTTACCCAGATAGCAAGTTAAGTGCCTAGAAAAATTGAGTACACAATGTTTGATTGATTTCTCCTTAGGCAACCTGCAAAAACAACGCATTAGTAGTCATGTTGTTTTCATTCTTTGACAGGCGTATGTTTGGTTGATAAATTCTTTGACAAACATCATACAAGAAACTGGTCAGGCTGTAAAAATCTCAGGCAGACAGAAGACAATCCAGGGTCAGTGTTAGCATCATCAAAATTTGAGCAAAAAATCCTGAAAGGTAATCTGTTTTTTTTTTTTTAATCTATCAAATTATAGAATTGTACGACAATATTCATAAAATAGAATGACAAAATAGTTTTATCGTACGAGTTAGAAACCAGCATAGAACGACAAAAGAATAGCATAAGCAATATGTCGTACGAGTTAGGATTCAACATAGAACAACAGAGTATAAAAGAATCAGTATGTCGTACGAATGACAATCCTGATTCATACGACAATTTAAAGGATATGATCTTGTTTCGTATGATAAACTACAGGTGTCAATATAATATCATACAATGCAGTGAAACTACTCATACGATATTTTGCAGAGGATGTACGGATGAAACCTGCAAGATAAAAAAGTTAATTTTGAGGCCTAAAAAGTAGTTTTCGGCCCCACAGTGGGTGCCAAAAATATGTGTGTGAAAAGTGGACCTGTATCTGTAAGCACAACACTTTAGTTAAGTCATTACATCCATGGTTAGTCAGATATAATCAGTGAATAATAAACCATAACAAATCGACCCATTGCCTTCTAAAAGATGCGAGTATAAGATTGCTCTCAGATTATTTAGCAATACCGGTGACTAGACAACATCAAGACGAAGGATTTTATCTATATAAACATGATGAATGCTAGATGGATGCAATATTAATTTAACAAGACTTTTGTAATATTAAGCTAAATGATTCGATCAATATGAAATAATAAATATACAATATATGAAATAACTAATATGCAATGAACCTAGAGCAAAACTAGCATAATAACAATACATTCTCCAGGATCCTTGAATGAGAGATGAGAGCCTGAATTTATAGAAAATTCAGAAAGAAACCAACGGCTAAGATCAAAAGATGACGAGCGGTCAAGATTTTCCAAGAGGAAGCACAATCCAGGTGAATTGATGTGATTGGATGCTTTTCTCAGTTTTAAAGGAAATTGAACTAAAAATAAGATTAAATCAGGAAAAACTGATTTATTCTCTAGTTCATTCAATTTGAATATTTAATTGTTTTAACTACTTTCTCTGAGATTATTTATCAATTTTTAATTTGTTTTTCAAGATTGTTTCCAATTGATTTCTTTTCTCAAATTTTTAATTCTTTCTTGGTCAATTAATTCTTTTTTCTGATTTATTTCCTTTTTTGAAGATTTGTGCTTAATTGATTTATTAAATTAAATTAATTCCTCTTTCTTGATTTGATGGCAACTTGATTTATTTAATTAAATATGCTAGGATATTTAATAAAATAAATAAGATAATTGTTTTAAAATGATTTACTTGGAATGATCAATTAATCAAATACATATTTAATTAATATTGGTTGATTAATTTGTCATGTGACATTTGGTGTTTAAAGAATTAAATGTGTGCTCAAGATTGATTTAATTGCCTTTGGTTAGGACCTTGGTGATTGTCGAGATTAGGGGCCCATGGTTTAGCTAACCTTTTTTAGGGTATTACAGGTGTAACTTAAGTGCTCATTATAATTTGTATCTCTTGGTGTTTGATACTATCATGGTATAAACTTAGAATATTAAGCTCCTCATTTTGCATAATGATCACACATGCAATCTTAACTACTACAATGTGAGGGACTATGATAAACGTTGGCTAAAAAGCCTCTAGAGTTCACTAATGAGTTCTAAAAAACTATTATAGAAACACGTTAGATGAAAGCATGGGGTTAATTATATTGAATATATCACATAATTTTTGTTTCATACTCTACAATGCACCACATGAACACTATTAATGAATTACATGAATTAAAATTAGAAGTAGATCTGACATGAATATCTCCTAATGAATATCCATCAATTGAGGAATTCCTTGTTAAGTTCAATTGTTGTCATAGTTAAAAGGTTGCAGAAATAATAAATTGGATGAAGAATGTATCTATTTTTATTTTGTCTTAGTTTAAGGGTCCCTTTTCGGTCTTCTATCCAACCTTATACTACACCATGGATGCCCTAAAAATTGATCCTAAGATGACCACTTTTGAGTTATTTTATAATTTCTTACTAGGGAGCAAGCCAACATTATTTAGTTAGGTGCACTCCCTAGTTGTATGAGCCAACTATTGGTGGTTAAATTGTCCAAAGGGAAGAGTAGGGATAAAAATGATCTCAAGACATAATATATTTTAGGTAGCGAGTCTCCCTTCAAATTGAAGTAGACAAAAAATAATAAATGTACACTTGTTTTATTTATGATGAGTCTTCCTCTAGGACAAAGAAGAAGATAAGTGACTCTTGTACATTTTGTGGCAATGTTGGACATAATGAATCTTTATGTTGGAAAAGGTTATGCTTTAGATTAATCCATGTAGTAGCACAATATTTTCTATTAAATGATTGGATACTTGATTAATGTTCTTCTCACCAAATGACTTATGCACATTATCTTCTTTGCTCATTTTCTGATAATAATACTTCTTAGATTGTTATATGAGAGTTTTAAAAAATTCTAAGTTTAGAATCAAGCATACTACATTTGCAAGATGGGTGATGATATTCTCATGGTTATAGATAGTTCTAATAAGTTTTTTATTTATTATGTTTTTCATTTTGGTGAGTGCAAGGTAGTTGAGTTCACTCTACATGAGTAATCATTTGAGAGATGCAAGATCTTAAGATTGTTGTTGCTCTAGGCAGTGTTGATCATAATCCCCTTTGCATATGTTTGATGGTTTATATTTTTCATCAAGATCATTCCTTATTATACATGCCGATTCTTTTTTTTTTTAGCACAAATGTTGTGCTCATTTAAATTATATACATATATTTAGTAGTCGATCACATAGGGCATTGTGGTTTCGCTTCCTAGGATTTCATGCATGGAAATATTTTGACAAGGTTTTGTACTTGGAAAAATTATTAGGATACCATTCGAAAGTTAATTCATCTCATGCTAATACACTCTTCAATTTATTTCAAAAAGATTTTTTGTCATTTTCGACTCCATGGTTTTCTAGGGCCACAACTATGAGCTCACCTTTATTGTGATTTCTCATAACACATATGGGTGCACTTTCTTAAGTAAAATAGAAAGGTTTTTCAACACTTTAAATATCTAAACAAAACTCTTTTGGAGAAGCTATCTAGTCTTTATGTTAGGATGGTACACAAATAATGGTGGAAGTATACAAGACAAAAAAAATGAAACTTCAATGGTGATCATGGTATTCAACATCAACACATGATTCCTTTGACTCCTAATAAAAATGGTGTGATTAAATAAAGTAACATAACTTTATAGTATATATGTCTAATTGCATGATTCAATCAAAGAATATGGAACCCACTTTTTACTCAAAAATAATGAATTATGCTAACTACATTAATGAGCATGTGTATTTCCTATCTAGTTTTCCCTTTATAGTGTGAACAAGGCACATTATCTAACTAGTGATTAGTTAGGAAATATCACAAATGTTCACATGTATGTTTACTTAGGGTTGTAGGAATATTTCTAGAAGCTTCTTGTATACATTTGATCTTATCATCTAGTTGTCTCATGTTAGGATTAAGACACTTGTCATCATCCTACTTTGTCCTACAATTTAATCTTGCATGTAAAGGAAAGATCCCATTTATGCATTGGTGATACTTATTGATATTAATTCATTGATCACTATTGATTTATCATTTTTTGCATCCATTATCAAAAAAAATATTCTCTTGTATTTCCCTCTTATAGAAGGATATTTTGGTTTTGCAAGTGATCTTGGCAGCTTGAGTCCTTGAGTGACTCTAACATGGCATCAAAGATTCAAATATGCAAATCTCCTCTCAGATTTTAGAGTGATTTGGGCATGAATTTTTTCTAGGTTACAAATATTAGTGAATCATGAAAATTTAAGTATGTTCTTGCATCACATAATGACTCGAAGAATTAGAAAAAAATGACAAAATTACTAGATTTTGGGGATTATTCTTTGTGTCTTTGTATTAGATGTTTATTTTGGAGCTTATTGGTGCAAATATGAGCTCACCATTGAGTTGAGGGTATCCAAGAAAGTTATTTCAATCTTTTAATTTGTTTAAAATAGATATGTGAGGTTGAATTTACAAGGGTATATACTTGGGAGGTGGTTTCTAGATCCAAAGGGTAGCTACATTTTTTCAGAATTTTGGGTCAAATTGGACCCTGACATCATGTCTAAGATGCCCAAGAACCCTAAGATTGACTACCCATCCATCAAAATTATAATACTTTGTCTAAGCCCTCAAAAAATATTACCATCCTTTATCGTATAAATCATATATTCTATTACACAATCAAAACAATTGCCTATGTTATCTTGTAACACTAGTGCATACGATATAATCACTCACACACACACACACACACACACACACACACACACACACACACACACACACACACACACACACACCCACCCACACACAGATATATATATATATATATATATATATATATATATATATATATATATATATATATATATATATATATATATTAATTGTTTATAATTACTTAGTCAATTTTTTTTAGCACTCTACATATATAGGGTACCATAATATTATAGACCTTATGAAGGTAGGGTGTCATGCCTATCTATATTTGTGATGTGGTCGAGTCGTTGTTGTGGCCATTGATCAACTAGAAATGTTATTGTTCAATATCCCACTCAAGATAGCCAAAAAATAAAAAATTGATTGGAAAATTTCCATCATCAATGATTAAGATTTGATGGAATATTCTACATATATTCACCATTAAACAAATTTACATAAACAATGTTTTTTGTATCACAATCAGTGGTTTTCTATTCAAAAAGTGTGTTTTTGAATGTACAATGACAATTTTTGGGAAACCAAAAGTGGTTTTACAACCTAAATAATATTTTAGTCAAATAGGGGAATATTTCAACTTTAAGTGTTGCTAACATTAGTAGGTTGACCCATTAACCAATAAAATCCTCTCTATTTGCATTTTCATTTTGGTAATCCTTTTTTAATTCAATCACTCAACTTCTTATTTTTTTTTATTTGGGTCAAAATTTTATGCTTTTTATAGTAGTGTAGATGGCTTTTGATTTTTGTGTCTAGTTTTCCTAAAAATATATAAATTGTCATAAGCATTGCTGAGAAATTCTCATTTTGATTTTTTAAGGACTTTGTTCAAGCTCTTACAACAACATTTTTTTGGCATATCTTTCTAAAAAGTGCATAATTTTGTGTACTCTGTAGTGTTGTGATTAAATTGATATTATTCTATTAAAATAGTAAAATTTATTTTTTGGGTTAAATTTGGTTTTTACATGCACTAAGATCAAATCTAGTTTTCTATTTTTTGAAAGTGGGACATTTAACTAAAATATTTAGAATGAGTAATTTTTTCCCCCTAAACCTAAATCATTTGAGAAAATCATGGTATGGTATCAAAATATTTTTTATGTAGTAGGATTTATTAAATCATATTTGGAATTTAATACATCAAGTGCATTGCTATGGATTTATTCCCCTCATACTCTTTGGGAAAAAAATAGGGAGATGTATGGTGATTTAAATGAATCTTTTTTCTTAGAGGATCTCATTGTCGATGGTCTAAAACAACTTGATGTTTCTCTACTATATTATTTTTTAAACAACAAAGAATCTTCATAAGTGAAAAATTTGAAATCTTATTTGACACAAAGACTTCTCTTGATACTTCTCCTTTAGAGACTTCATGCAATCCAACATCATTTGATACATCACATGTTCTTACTTCAACATCTTGTGAGGGCACACCATTATTTGGGGATGTATAATGTAGTTCTATGATATGAATTGAGGTCCAATATCCTCTACCAACTATTTCCTTTGATGATACTTGTGTTTCTATATTAATGGATATTTGTGATTCAATATAGTAGGATATACATCATCTTCCAAATATGGCTTCTTGGGATGGGCAATTGACAAAAACTGAGGGTTTCTTAGTAGAAACTCATATTTAAGATTTGAGAGATAATATTGATTGTATTCATATTCTCTTTGATAGAGTTGATTCTTCTCCAATTGTTATGAGGGAACATACAAGCCCTCATATTCATGCTTCATCTGATCATCTGTCATAGTTTGACATGGGCTTGAAGGATTTGGAGAAGCATTTGGAGGATTCATTTTTATCTTTAGAGGAGATATCTATTTCTTTGTATCCTCTTCTATACATATCTCCATTAGATTTTGGATTGTCATCTTCATCATTATGGCCTAGAACACCTAAATTGATAGTGGAAAATTTTGGCATTGTTAGCAGGAGATCAACTAATAACCAAAACATTGAAGGATATCCTACCACAAACCACTACAAAGAGTTTATAGAGCTTCTAGCTAAAGAGATACCCTACATAATAGTAGTAGTATGTAAGTGACATATCCCACTAATTAGATATCTATACAAGAAAGATACAATGTAACAAAGATAAGGATAGATAGAAAGAAATATGTATATAGAGAAGGAAAGTGTATATGAACTATAGATAAGTTAATAAAGAAGAAGAGGGAATTATAAGAAGAGTGAATCCCTAAGCATATGTACATGATGGATAAACAATAATATATACATATGTCTGGATTTTTATATATTATGCATTATGATTTATAGCAATCATTTTTTTATTAATTTCATTATGTTAACTAATTAATACACAATCCAGACTAAATCCATATGTATGTATGTATGTATGTATGTATGTATGTATGCATGCATGCATGTATGTATGCATGTATGTATGTATGTATGTATGTGTATACATATGCATATGTATATATTTATCTATATGCACATTTACACATGTTCTCTTATGATAAAAATTACAAGTCTATGTACAATATGCTTCTATAAAAATAAGCACATGTTGAGATTCATGTTCATTTCTAATGTTTTATTTTCAATATATTAAATATCCCCTATTTACTTTTTTGAATTGATTTTTCATCCTTGGTGTTGTAAGATGACATTAATAATAGTTGTGAAATTATGACCAAGGAACCTTCTTAGGTCTAATATACAAATTGGTGACCTTCAATTTGGCATGAAATTCAAATAAATTTTGCACCATCTAAATGAAGCACCTTTTAAAAGAAGAAAAAGTCACAAGTTATGATTTGGTACATGTGGACATGTTCAAATTATTCCTTCAATATTCTAATCGTGTTTTAATGACTTCAACAATAATATGTAGTACACCTAGAGGACTATGCCTAGAAATGAATATACAATAAGGATTATATATCTATGGGAAAAAGAAAACTTATGAAACAAAAATAAACATTAAAGAAAATATCTTTGAGTAATGCAACATTGTATGACATTGGCATGCTCTTACATCAAGGTGTTCTAATTATTTATCTATCATTCAGTTTATGAATATTTGAATTTTGTGTTCATATTTATTAGTTTTAAAATATTTATTGTTTCTATTAATATTATTAAAAAATTAAGTTTATATTGTCACACAAAACATTTAAAACCCCTAAATTTATTTAAGTTGTGGGTAGCGTGTTTGTTATAGACATAATTCTTGAAAACAAAGGGGAAAATATCTCATGTATTTACATGAGGAAACAATATAGGAGGAGGCCTAAGTTGAACTAGGATAGAGATAATTTGATGTTGCAAGTGTAAGATACTTATGTTAGGATTAAGGTGCCATCTACCTTGTAAAACATATGACATGGTTCTGACAATTTTCTATGGCACTTAGGGTGTATTCGGAAAATATTCTACAATATTTATTCTCACTATTATTTGTAATACATTTATAAGGGGTGATCGGTTCCACTAACAACGGTTAAGGTGGGTTGCGAACACAATTATTTAATATTTTTTCTCCACAAGTGGATGCCTAGAATGAGATAATTAATGATTCAAAAAATGGATAAATGAGTGACCTTTGGGATTCTCCAAGTGAGAGTTTAGAAGAGGCAACAATTGTCTCTTGGTATTATGTCATTTAATACATTTAATGTAATGTTTGTATTGCAAGATTGGGTGCCCAATTTGGAGGGAATGTATTGGAGCCAAAACTAATGTCCTTTCAACTTCCATAGAGGGAATCCAAGGGTCATGGTTTTTGGGAATCACGATCCTTATTTGGATACCTTTATTTGTGGTTTTGGATATCTTTCCATTCTATAAAGTAGAACTCTTTGGATGTAGAAACTATGAAGAATAGTTGAATGTAGAGTTAATTTATATGAACAAGAACATGTGGGAGGCATAAATAGATTGTTTATAAGTACATAGGTGTTGTTATGTTATAGGTAAAGAGGAAAATGGAAGTGAATGTATTGTAATCACATTTATTTTTGATAATGCATGCTTGGCCTCTCTTCTTGGTGGAGTTTTTTCTCACAAGGTTTTCTCCATAGAAATCTCATCTTATGTGATGATATTATGTTGCTGATTGGTATCTCATTGCTGCTTTCTTATGATGATGTTATTATTTATTATTTTCTATTATAAGTTCACATAACATATGGTTATTAAGTATGATATGTAGGCTGATTTTTGACATCACTAAGAAGAAGAATCTAAGCACGATTTTCCACATTAAGATAAAATAATTTTCAAATTTGCATATAAGTTTTAGATTTTCATGTTGCAGTTGTCCAAGCCTTGTATATTTTCCTTAAATTGGTTTATTAGATAGCAACTCATCTTCATAATCTTTGGCATGAACCTATTTATTTCCCAACATTTGGTATCAAAGTTGATGGTGAATTGGTTCTGGGTATTCCTCTATTTTTGGTTTCTTAGCTTGACAAGCTTGTGAAAATTTGTTAGAAGGAATTAAATGTTGTTGAAAGGATAATTGGGCTGCAATTAATGTTTTATGAGTTAAATTTGTTTTACATATTTGTGAGATTGGAAGCCATGTATATTATCAATGTTTTCTATGTTGGGTATTGGAAGCTCATGATTGTGGGTCTTCATGGAGTTGGTTATGGTTTGGTGACCTAGAGCTCTTGTTTGATAATATGTGTATCCCCTTATTTGGTGTTTGTGTTCCTTTACCTTGTGGTCATGTGTATTGAGGTGTTCATGTTGGATAGATATTAACATCCTAGTTACATGGAGAAATACGCATAATGAAGTGCTTATATTGGGCTCATGGTATTAGCCCAGGGTTACATGAAAGCGCTGGAAGATAATAAAATGACCTCTTTAATATCTTTCCATTTTTTTTTTGTTTTTAGTGGCTAGGTTTGTATATTTGTGCTTATTTCATTGTTCATATGACATGTATCATGTGAATGTGTATATGTTTAAGTGGATTTCATATTTACAAAGAGTTGTGTAGGTTTTAAATGTTAAGTAAAATATGTGGAATATAGATCCTATTATATGGTTGTATTTAAGGTGTTCTAGATGAAGACATTTACAGGTTTGCATGGCTTCTTGGAGGGTTCTTAGTGATCTATGGTTACTCCTATGTGGGTTTTTTTTATAAATAATATCTAGCATTAATTATGGTGTTTGAGTCTTTGAAATTCACATGTTATGCCTAATTGTCTCTATTTTGCATGATGCTAGTGCGGGGTTGAATCTTTCAACTATTCAAGATTGGAGAATTGACTATGTAATTCTCCTATGAGAGGTTGCATACATATTGATCTTGTAAATTATCTGATGATTATTTTATTTGGCAAGCCTTGTTGTTGATAAGCATTATTACATCGATATGTTTACTGTGGTGAGAAAATGGAGTACCTAATATAGTTGTTCATTTAAATCTTAGTAGTATATTATGGTGCATGAGAAGCTATATCCACTTTCAATGGAGTTTTAGTAATGATGATGTTCATGATGCCATGTATAGCTTGGTATCACTTTTAGTGGGAGCTTTATGTTGTTACATAATGTGTTGTATCTTCTTTATTTCAATATTTTGGTTCTAAGTTTGTTGTGGTTGTAATGTGTAGTGAGCCATGAACAATCTTTGATTAGAAGATGGATGTTATTTCTCAATGGGTGTTCATGTCATATGAAACTCGTGGATTCTTATTTTTTATTGCAGTTAGAGTTTGACACATTTGGTTTTATTGACAAATTGAGTTCTTTGATCGTATTGGTACCATAGAGGATATTCAGTTTGGAAATGGTTATCACGATGCTTGGAGAGCTTGGTTACATGGTTCAATGAGAGATTTAGCAGTGATGTGGATTTATCATTTGATGATGAATGGTTATCTTCATGTGGTTTGGAGATGGTGATATCTTGGTTTTCTATGGAGGATTCTTGAGTCTTTGGTGAGGTGTCAGTTTATGTTATGTTCTTTGGAGAACATGATATTCCTTTAAGGATATGTTTGAACATGTTGTCATGATATGTTTCTAATCTCATTGTTCAAACTTTGACAATGGTCTTGTCGATTCTCTTTGGTTTTAAGTATTAATTATTTTCTTAGAGCTTCATGTGATTTGTAGGGTTTCATTTGAAAGTAGCATGGATTTATTAATAGATTCTAGAGAGACTTGGGTGAGTTTATTGTTGGCATTATAATAGACAAAGGGAGATTGTTGGCATTCTAATTACAATAAGAGATTGTTGGCATTTCAATCAGGATAATGAGAAGGTTGTTGATGATTATGGATATAACTGATTAAGGATGTTTACTGTCTTAATATTATTATTTTGTCATAGATGTCAAGAAATTGTTTTTTTAATTCAATATGATGCTGTCATAGCTTAAGAATTATGATTTGGTGAGTATAAAGATGTCGGTAAAAGACACAAAAAGACTGTGATGAATAAGGGGAGGAATAAGTTATTCAGTGGGCAAGTATTACCGAGTTAGACAATGATGAGATCATGATGTTTAGATTGTTTTGATATCCTACATATGTTGTTGATTGTAAGGTTAATACTATACTATGTTACCAAGCAAAGAACCTAGTCGGTAAACCCTAAGGTTATCACTATCAGTTAATAAAGGAAGAATGTCTACCGAGTGAAGTTTAGTATTTACCGAGCTGCAACCGAGTAATAACAGAATGCATTGAATGAATAAAAGCATTATTTAATGAAGGAAGCTGATGAACTGGTTGTGATTAAATGATTGGTATGTCGTGCATGAAGTTTGTTAAGAATCTATGACAAAGGAAAATCGGTAGGAAGATCTATAGCTCAGATTGAACCGCAATACCCTAGCACAAGTTCCAAGGTGGGGTAAAACATTTTCAGATTGAAGGATACATTGAACCTGGTCAAGTTTGAAGATCTGATGGCTATGATTGATCATGGGAAATGTGATCAAGGAGATTAAGTGGTTGGCAAATTGTTTATAAATAAGGAACTGTTGATAAACAATGTATGCGGGCAAATGTAAGCACAGGGATGCTACATAGTGATTACTGAGCATAGAAGCTTGAAGACCTATTTGAATAATAGAGTATAGAGCCTAGCAGATGGACAAGATAAGTCCTATGACTAGATTGTATTGAGCAAATAAGAATTTGCTTTAGCATTTTTAGATGTGAAGTTGCAGATAGATTTTTATTACTATTATTTTGTAAAGTGACAGAAAATCTCTTAACCGAGTGGACTTAACAGTCTTATTTGTAAAACCCTCTAGCAAGGTGACATTCTGATTGAGTGTTTGAAATCCTTTAACAAGGTCACTTCTAACAAGGTGAAGATCCTAACAGATCTGAGGGAAATCCCTTAACCGGGTCACATCTAGCAATGTGTTTGTAATCTTTAATAGGATTTTCTTTTAACCGAGCATACTCTAGAAGAGTATATTTCTTAGTGGGTCCGAAATCCCATAGTGGTTTTTCCCTATTTGGGTTTCTATGTTAAATCTGGTGTTATGAGTGTTATGATGTTTATATGCTTATGAGTTTGCATATTTAGCAGTTTTGGTTATATTGCTGAAGTATATGTTACCGAGGTTGAATCTGTTGTTTTTATGGAAGACTAAGTTTGTATGATTCACCCCCCCCCCCCCCCCCCCATCTCATCTTATTAGCTTGGCATTTGTACTTAACATTAGGTATCAGAACTATCAATCGGTATCAGAGCTTTGGACTCTAGAAGAAAAAGTTTAAAGGTACTTGAGGCAAAGATCCAATGATGTACAAGAGGGATGCACCGAAGCTGAACAAGTCAAGTTTCTCTACATGGCAGAAAAGGATGAAGCTGCACCTATTAGGAGTTGGAGAATATGCTGTATATTATCTGGAGAATTATTTCATTACACCGAGCACATATCCATTGACAATGGAAGAGATAAAGGCAAAGAAAGAACATATCCAAGCAATGATTGAAATAACATCTGCATTGACCGACTCAGAGTTTAATGATCTAGAAGGCTACAATGTGGGACAAGCTCATATCTGTGTACGGTGGAGATGAACATGTTCAAAGAGCAAAAGTAGATAGTCTAACAAGACAACTTGAATCTATGAGGATGAATGAAGGTGAGAACATAACCCAGTACAATACAAGACTAAAGGAGATTGTCAATCAAATCAAAGGAGCAGGTGGAACTATTGAAGAAAAGGATATAACAAGTAAGTTGTTAAGAACCCTTCTACCAGCTTATGCAATCCGAGTCTCTGCAATCAATGAATTGAGGTCTATACCCAATATGCCAGTTTCTTTAGATGCTACTATTGGTAAGCTACATGCATTTGAGCTAAGTAATTTTGATAACAGTGGGTCATCGGTAAATAAAGTTGAATCTGCATTTAGTTCTTTTCATATTGGTGAATCTGATGATTACAATGATAGAATGAGTAAGTAAATTGAAGGGGATCACAGTGGAGCAAGTGAGAGATTTCGCAAGAAAATGGAAAAAGTACACAAACTATATGAGGAAATCAGAAAGCAAGAAGAGTTTGAAGCACTATTAGCCAGAAGGTTACTGAGAGGCAAAGGTAAGTATAAAGGAAAACTACCTTTGAAATGTTTCAATTGTGATAAGATAGGACATATGGCTTCTAACTATCCTGCCAAAGATTCTACTGAAAAGAGAGATTACTGAGATGACAGACAGAAAAATAATCATTACAGAGGACACCAAGACTTTAGAAGAAAAGATAGAAAGTCATGCTTAATAGCCGATGAGGAATCCAATGATGATAAATCAGATGAAATTGATACATAGGAAGTAGTTTATGTGGCTATCAAAGATGGATCAGATGAAGAAAGGTATGAAGAAAAAGCTTTAATATCTCATATAAATACTAATGATTCTTGGATCACAGATAGTGGATGCTCACATCACATGATAGGTGATAAACACAAGTTTTTTATATTAGAAGATTATGATGGAGGCTATGTAAGATTTGGTAATGATTCACCATGTCCAGTAAAAGGTAAAGGATCTATAACACTACTTGACAATGCAAAATGCAATGATGTTTATTGGGTTGAAGGTTTGAAATACAATTTGTTGAGTGTAGCACAACTAAACAATACAGGTTACCGAATAGAATTTCAGAAAGGAATTGTCAAAGTTCATGACAAGCATGGAAAGTTAGTTTCTACCGGGACACAAACAAAAGGTAACACATTTCACCTCGACTCAACTCGGAACAAGTGTCTGTATGCAAAGATAGATGATACCTGGTTATGGCATAAAAGGTTTTGTCATGTAAATTTTTATAATCTGATCAAAATAAGAAAGAAGCATCGAGTAAGAGGTCTACCGAGTCTTGAAAAACTTGAGAATGCTATGTGTCGAGGATGCCAAATGGGTAAAATGACAAGATCAAGCTTTACAAGTCCTACACTTCTAAGGGAATTTTAGATCTTGTGCACACTGACCTTTGTGGTCCTATGAAAGTCCAAAGTTATTATGGTGATAAATATTTCATATTATTTGTGGATGATTACTCAAGGATGATGTCTGTAATGTTTTTAAAAGAAAAATCAGAAGCTTTTCAAATGTTTAAATGGTACAAGGCAAGAGTTGAAAATGAAATAGGAAGACAACTGAAATGTCTTAGATCAGACAGAGGAGGAGAGTTCACATCTAATGAGTTCAACTTATTTTGCAATGATCATGGTATAAAAAGACAAGTCTCTACACTGAGAACTCCACAGCAAAATGGGATAGCTAAGAGAAGAAACAGATCTATTGTGGATTGTGCCAGAACCCTGATGATTGAAAAGAAAGTGCCACAAACATTTTGGAGAGAAGCAATAAGCACACCAGTTTACACCCTGAACCATGTACAACTGAAGAAACGAACTTTGAAGACACCATATGAAATCTGGTATGACAAGAAACCTAATGTAAGTTATTTTAAAATCTTTGGAAGTAGATGCTATGTTCACAAAGATGATAGAAATGGTGAGTTTGATCAGAAAAGTGAAGAAGGAACATTTATTGGTTATTCTTCTAGAAGTAAAGCATTTAAATGTCTGATCAAATCATCTAACAAAATAGTAGAAAGTGCAAATGTGAAAATTGATGAATTTACAGAAAGAAATGATGAAGGAAACTCCAAGGAACCAAAAGATTATGAAGGATTTGTCTATGTTCAACCGACAAGTCTTACCGAGAGAACTATTGAAGAAAATGAAGAGAATATCCAGTTACCGAGTGATGAAGAAGATCATACAGAGCCTACCGTGCCTGTATTAGCCAAGTATGTCATAAGAAATCATGCATCAAGTCAGATTATAGGAGATAAGAATGATCCAGTGATGACAAGGAACAAACTGAGACGAAACACATGTCTGATATCTGAATTTGAACCGAGAATAGTGAAAGAGGCATTTCAGTGAAGATTGGATAAATGCTATGATAGAAGAGATTGATCAAATCAAGAAGAATGACACATGGACACTGGTCCCAAGACCGAAGGACAAAAATGTAATTGGTGCAAAGTGGATTTTCATAAACAAGCTGAATGAAAAAGGTGAGGTCATTCGAAATAAAGCAAGACTAGTTTGCAAAGGTTATGCCCAAGAAGAAGGAATTGATTATGGTGAGACTTTTGCACCTATGGCAAGACTTGAAGAAGTAAGAACATTGTTGGCATATGGTGCTTACAAGAATTTCAAGGTATATCAAATGGATGTCAAATCTGCATTTCTGAATGGTATATTAGAAGAAGTTTTTAGTGAACAACCTGAAGGATCTATTGAAGACAAGAATAAAGATCAGGTATGTAAATGGAACAAAGCTTTATATGGTCTGAAACAAGAACCTAGAGCATGGTATGAAAGATTGTACTTTTATTTAATCAAGATTGGTTTTATAAGAACAAGTGAAAACAGTAACATGTACATGAAGAATGATGAAAATGGAATACTTATCTCAACCATATTTGGTGATGATATTATCTTTTGTGGAAATGACTCTCTATGCAAGAACTTTGGAAATGAAATGAGAAAAGAATTTGAGATGTCATTAATCAGTGAGATAAAGTATTTTATAGGTTTACAAATACTACAAATGAAAGATGAGATTTTCATTACTCAATCCAAGTACATAAAGGAAATCTTGAAGAAATTTGGAATGGAGGATTCAAAACTAGTAAGTACTCCTATGACTACCAATTGTAAACTATCAAAGAATGATGAATCTACATCTATTGATGAGACACTTTACTGATCCATGATTGGAAAGCTACAATATGTTGTTCACAACAGGCCAGATATAGCACATACAGTAGGTATAGTTGCAAGATTTTCTGCAGATCCCAAGGAAACACACATGACAACAATCAAGAGAATTTTTAGATACCTGAAAGGCACTAAAGATTATGGCTTAATATATCAGAAAGGAAATGTTTTTGATTTAAAAGTTTATACTGATGCGGATTGGGCAGGCAACATTGATGACAGAAAAAGCACAAGTGGAGGAGCTTTCTTTTTAGGAGAAAGACTAGCGAGTTGGCTTAGCAAGAAACAAGGATGTGTTTCATAGTCAATAGCAGAAGCTGAATATGTTGTTGCAGCATTGAATTGTACCAATATAGCATGGATCAAACAACTATTGGATGGTATAAATGAGAAAGTTACCGAGCTAGTAACTATATTCTGTGACAATACTAGTGCCATTAACATTTCAAAGAATATTGTTATGCACTCTAAGACAAAGCACATCTCTATCAAATATCATTATCTTAGAGAAGAAGTTTAAGAGAAGAAAGTGGTGCTGGAGTATGTTAGCACAAAGGAACAAATAGCAAATATCTTCAACAAGCCACTACCAAGGGACACTTTTGAGTATCTCAGAAGTCAGTTAGGGGTCCTACCCCTATCTTCCATTCACTGACCGAGTTCAGTGAAAGCATCAATTCGATGACTTTACAAAATATCTTTTAGGAGTTGATGCTGATTTACACACTTTAGGATGTTTTCTAAAGGTGTGCAGGAAACAATAACAGGGAACAGGAATTGAAGTCAAAATGTTCTGACCAAGACTAAGTTGACACATAACAACAAGAAATCACTTCATACAGTAAGAAATTATGTTTTAGTTCTTTACTTTTTGGCATTGTTGTCAAAGGGGGAGAAGACTAAAGAAAAGGGGAGAAGAATAATGTATGGGGGAGAAGACTGATGACAGGGGGAGAGCATTTCAAAATCTCATAGCGATTCGAATCAATCAGGTCATATCAATTGGTTTTTCCAACAATGCCAAAGGGGGAGATTGTTGGTATTATAATAGACAAAGGGATATTGTTGGCATTCCAATTACAATAAGAGATTGTTGGCATTTCAATAAGGATATTGAGAAGGTTGTTGATGATTATGGATATAACTGATTAAGGATGTTTATTGTCTTAATATTATTATTTTGTCATTGATGTCAAGAAATTGATTTTCTAATTTAGTATGATGTTGCCATATCTTAAGAAGTATGATTTGGTGAGTATAAAGATGTCGGTAAAAGACACAGAAAGAATGTGATGAATAAGGGGAGGAATAAGTTATTCAATGGGTAACTATTACTGAATTGGACAATGATGAGATCATGATGTTTAGATTGTTTTGATATCCTACATATGTTGTTGATTGTAAGGTTAATACTATACTATGTTACCGAGCAAAGAACCTAGTTGATAAACCCTAAGGAAACTAGTTGGTAAACCCTAAGGTTATCGCTATCGGTTAATGAAGGCAGAATGTCTACCAAGTGAAGTTTAGTATTTACCGAGTTGCAACCGAGTAATAACAGAATGCATTGAATGAATAAAAGCATTATTTAATGAAGGAAGATGATGAGCTGGTTATGATTAAATGATTGGTATGTCATGCATGAAGTTTGTTAAGGATCGATGGCAAAGGAAAATTGGCAGGAAGATCTACAGCTTAGATTGAACCGCAATACCATAACACAAGTTCCAAGAAATGTATGCAAGTTCCAAGGTGGGGTAAAACATTTTCGGATCGAAGGATACATTGAACCTGGTCAAGTTTGAAGATCTGATGGCTATGATTGATCATGGGAAATGTGATCAAGGAGATTAAGCGGTTGGCAAATTTTTATAAATAAGGAACTATTGATAAACAATGTATGCGGGCAAGTGTAAGCACAGGGATGCTACATAGTGATTACCAAGCACAGAAGCTTGAAGACCTGTTTGAATAACAGAGTATAGAGCCCAGCAGATGGACAAGATAAGTCCTATGACTAGATTATATTAAGCAAATAATAATCTGCTTTAGCATTTTTAGATGTGAAGTTGCAGATAGATTTTTATTTCTGTTATTTTGTAAAGTGACAGAAAATCTCTTAACCGAGTGGACTTAACAGTCTTATTTGTAAAACCCTCTAGCAAGGTGACATTCTGATTGAGTGTTTGAAATCCTTTAACAAGGTCACTTCTAACAAGGTGAAGCTCCTAACAGATCTGAGGGAAATCTCTTAACTGGGTCACATCTAGCAATGTGTTTGTAATCTTTAACAAGATTTTCTTTTAACTGAGCATACTCTAGAAGAGTATATTTCTTAGTGGGTCTGAAATCCCACAATGGTTTTTCCCTATTTGGGTTTCCATGTTAAATCTGGTGTTATGAGTGTTATGATGTTTATATGCTTATGAGTTTGCATGTTTAGCAATTTTGGTTATATTGTTGACGTATATGTTACCGATGTTGAATCTTTTGTTTTTATGGAAGATTAAGTTTGTATGATTCACCCCCCCCTCCCCCCTCTCATCTTATTAGCTTGGCATCTATACTTAACATTAAGTATCAGAACTATCATTTATGAGATCTCATTCTTTTGGGATTATTTGTTGAGATATTTACTCTTTGATGAGGACTTCAACAGAAAGATTGAGGAGCCTACACCTGGTTATGGATATGAAACTATTATGGACCTAAAAAGAAGATTGTCATTTATTGTTGAAATGGTGAAAATGGTTGTCTCTAGCCTAGAACTGAAAATTAGGAATCATTTCCTCTCATGAGAATCATTTCATTAGAGAACAATTAATTAGGCTCAACTTTAGTCCTCTAGGAGAGTTGAGAACTATGATCAATTGAACATTCCTCTTTTTTATTTAATATGATTGAATATGCTTATAATGAGAAATGATGCAAAACGGACAATAATAATCATAAAAAAATAGCTACAGATCTCGAAGTCAACTTTAAAGTATAGTTCTATAAATGAGATGCAGAGAGGATTTGGTAACTAAAATATGAGTCTAAAATTCCATATTATGGAGATAGGTGCCTAGATTATATAAGTGTCTTTGTCAACTGAGGCTTCAAGTCTTGGATGGGGAGGTTTTGTAGATCTCTCTCTCCAAAAAAATTCAGCCAAAAAGAATTAGACTATGCTTGACTAATTAGATTAGTCCTAGGGTTTTCACCTATTCAAAATATTGAATTGTATCTTAGTTTTCTCTACATAATTTTGTTACTTTTAACAATTAGATTTTTAACTTGCACATAGAGAGAGAAAATGTTGTTCTATATATGGGTTTTCCTAAGTCAAACCTCATGTTGGTGTTTCCACCTCCACAACAGTTATGATGGATGAAAGAGAGGTTACCCCTAGTAGGGTAGAGGCTGAAAACCTTAATGAAATTCTTGAATTAAAAAATGATACATTGATATGAGCTTCTTTCCTTGAAGCCTCACAAAAAGCTTAATGTTGCTTGATAGGTGTTAATGCATGCCTTAACTCATGGATGAACACATAGCTTGATCATGATTGTTGAACTTGAATGATTGAATACTTGACTTTAGATTTATCCTTAATTGCCTTAAAGATGTTTGATTGAATGCTAAATTGGACTTTTGAGGAATGTGATTGCTAAGAGATATATGTTCAAATGAGGGATTTGTATATATATACACAATTATACCTTTTTGGGTTAAAATTTTGAAGAAGGCTGACATCAGGAAGCGCTTTCCCGCTCCTTAAATACTTGACTATTATATTGATTCCAAATTTGGGGCCAAATTGGCTGGACCGTGGCACTAAGCGCCATAGTCCTAACCTTTTGGGCTGAAATTGGGGTTAGTGGGCATAGGATTGTGCAGAAATGGCCATGGATTGTGCGCAATCAGGGGTGTGAGGCACAACCACTAAAGTAAGTCCAAAATGAGTGTGAAATTGTAGGTGGATAAAATTTATCACACTAAAATTGTAAGCTTTATTTCTTGGTGTTGTATGCTCATGACAATCATTTTTCCCACTCTTGGTCTACTCAAAACATGAATGATCTAAGAGGCATTTCCCACTTGATTATTAGATGTATTTTTTACTTTGCATCTTGTTTTGTCATGCGAGTTAGTCTAAAATATAGAAGTTTTGAGGACTTGTTGAGAAGAATATGCATTTTTTTATGGATATTATTGTTCTCCTTGTTATTGGTCTTGAGCTATGGATCTAGTTTTGAGGACTTATTTGGAGAGGTACAAAACATGGTTTGTGGATTTGGACATATTCCCTTTGTTATGGGAATGGTTGTTTTGTTTGATCTACCTTCAGTATGAGAGGTTTAAATCTATTGCTGCCATGTTTCATTTGATTTGAATTTTATATGTTGATATCCTTTTAGTTTTGAAATGGTGAAGGAGATCTTATTTTACACATGTTGGTACATGTTAGTGTGAAACAATGATATGGTTTGATTTGTAGGTTCTCTCTTTGGTCTTTTTCTTCTTCTTGGATGTTTGTATTCACATGGTTGAGTGTGAAGAACTTTGGAGATCTATGGATATTTGTAGTGAGAGAAGTATGGATGGTTAAGGGATAGTTTTCCCTTGTTTGTGATTCATATGGGTGTATTTACAATGTATGATGTCAAGTGGTAGAATGTTAGGATTAAGGTGCCATCTACCTTGTAAATTATATGACATAGTTCTAACATCTTTGGAAAGTGTTCTATGGAACTTAGAGTGTATTCAAATATATTTTGTAATATTCATTATCACTATTGCTTGTAATACATTCATAAGGGGTGATAGATTCCACTAGCATGATTAAGGTGGGTTGTGAAAATAATTATTTAATATTGTTTTTTCCATATGTGGATGCTTGGAATGATATAATTAATGAGTTAGGAAGTGGACAAATGAGTGATCTTTGGGCTTCTCAAAGAAGGGGCTTGGAAGAGGCAACAAATGTCTCTTGGTATTCCATTATTTATTACATTTAATGTAAGGTTTATGTTGCAAGATTGGTTGCCCAAGTTGGAGGGAAAGTATTGTAGCCAAAATCGATGTCCTTTCAACTTGTGTGGAAGTAATTTAAGAGTTGTGGTTGTTGGAAATGAAGGGCCTTCTTTAGACACATTTAATTGGTGATTTTTTGAGTTCTTGTCATTTTATAAATACAATTCTTTGGATGAAGAAACTATGAAGAACAATTGAATGTAGAGTTAATTTGTAGGAACAAGGACATGTGACAAATATAAGGAGGTTGTTTATAGGTGTAAAAATGCTGCTATGTTGGAGGCAAAGAGGAGAATGCAAGTGAATGTATTGTAATCACATTTATTGTCGATAATGCATACTTGACCTCTCTTCTTGGTGGATTTTTTCCTGCATGGGTTTCTTCACATAAATCCTATGTTATGTGATGATATTATGTTGCTGGTTTATGCTGCATTGTTGCTATCTTATGGTGGTGTTATTCTTTATTTTTTCTTGTTGTAATTTTACATAAGATAGGGGGTTAGTGCAGGATCATGGCAGGGGGGGCAAAAAAGTGGCGATGTGAAAAAAATAGCCTTCTCCACTCGCCTAAAAATGCGAAAATCCATGTTGACTCTTTGCTTGGCCTGGGTGTCAGTACACCTTGACATGGTAATTACCTAAGCAAATCGGATATCGGATAAAATCGGATATCCGATTTTTATTTGTAATTTTAAATTAAAAAATATATTATATAATATATAATGTAATATAATGTAATATTATATATTACATATTATATAATATATAATATATTATTATATTATATTATATGTTATATAATACATAATATATAATATAATATTAGATTATAAAATATTATATTATATTAAGTATGAAAAATGGATATCCGATATTCTGAGACAATATATTTGGACTGTGATAGCCCGTGAGTTATTTTTAACCCACGGGGTGCATGATTTTGTGGAAATCCGATATCCGATTGCATCCGATATCCGGTTTTTCGCCCAAAAAATGCTAAAAATACATTGAAAGGTAAGATTTTTATTGTTTTCAATCATTTTCATTCAATTTTTGTATTTTTTTAATGTTTATTTGTTTTTTCATTGAAAATATGATTTTTTCATGAAAACTAGGTTTTTTTAAATCAAATACAAAATTGTTTACATTCAATTAGCTTAAAAATGGGGGATAACAATGAAAACATTGATCAACCACAACCACAACAACCAAACCCTCCTTTGTCAAACCCCCCCTCAATTCAGGATTTGATTGCACAAAATTTGAATGAATTGAGGGGGATTGCAGATGTATATCGTAGGATCCCTCGTCGAAACCCAATGTTAGATCCTCTCACGTCGATCATAAAGAGTATGGAAACCATGATTGAGGAGCACAATGTCTCCCTTTTGTGGCGAGATTCTATGAGGGAACAATATGTGGATGACTTGTCGTATAAAAAGATCAAGGATCTCGAGATATCGAAAGCCGATATCGCCTCATTGTTTGTGAATCCCCACACTGGTCAACCCGTAGACCCCCCAAAAATAAAACTTTCTATTAAATGGTGCACAAGTGATAGTATTGTGAAAACATTTTGGGATCATTGGTGGATGGTTTTTGACAAACCACCCAACAACAATCTTGATGTCCCCTTCTACTTCATAAAAAAATTGTATGCTGAGTTTGTTTTAGGCAAACATGTGAACTACTTTGACTTCCAACCTTTCCAAGGTATGGGTTTAGGTATGCCCTAAAATAGACCTGGGGAAGTCAGAGTAGTCCAGGGCCCATATGTCCCCCTTCCTCTTGTTGATCCCCCACCTCCAGTGCAGCATCTAGATATCATTTGTGAGGTGGATTCACGGACCATATCGGCTATTCACTCTTTGAGTAGCCTTTTGGTTTCTCAGGTTGGGTCAGTAGCTCAACCTACTTTTGATGGTAGCGGTGCATCTGGTGGCACTAACACGTCATCCTCAACTCCACACATTTATGTGCCCCACAGTTGTGTCATGTGTGGGCACATATGCTTGGGTCTAGTTGGGCAGTCTGTTGATCCTCCTACAAATAGTGAAGATTATGAGGTGCATGAGATGCATGATGCACCCGATGTTATGTCACAGACTGGAGGATACCTTGGGGAGTCCTCGCATTCTAGAGGTGAGGAGGCACCGTCATCATACATTGATGATGTAGTGGTAAGATTTGTATTTTCACAGTTCATGCTATATTTTAAATGAATATTTATAATCTACATAATATTAAGTACTGATTTTTATTTACATGGTCTATTTAACAGTTGATGACCGAGGAGGAGTTGAGATAGATCCAGGAGGGCACCTTGTCAGCCATTTCATTTGGCCTTGATAGCTTGACGGTACATATATTATTGCACCTAGTCGTTTGTATTTTATTGTACATACATGCTCATCATTTATATTGGTATTAATTAGATTATGTAGTAACTTGCATGTATATT
This sequence comes from Cryptomeria japonica, assembly GCF_030272615.1. NCBI lineage: Eukaryota > Viridiplantae > Streptophyta > Pinopsida > Cupressales > Cupressaceae > Cryptomeria > Cryptomeria japonica. The sequence continues at coordinate 32,137,883 of NC_081409.1, read as the reverse complement.
TTATTTTACTCTTGTAGGGCACAAGTAGCACAAGTGTGGGGCAGTGTGATTTAGGATCTGGTAGTGCAATTGGAGACAAGGGAAAGGTAATTGAATGTAAATATGATTGAATGAATAGTTTAAATAACTTGTAGTGATTATACACATCTAGACATAGATTGATAGTTTCATATACTTGTTGTATATATGTACAGAGAATTCTTGGCTTCACATCCTTGATGACTACACCCAGTATACTTGAAGATGAAGAAGAAGAAGAGATGCCTCGAGTACATGTGTGTTTATTCTATTTTGTGTTTAGTAGATATAATTTTTTATTATCAGTGACAATTATATGCTAACTTGTATCAATGTCATGTTTGTGAACATATGTAGGTTGTGTATGAAAATATTGAAAACATACCTCCTCTACCAAAGACATACATCAAGAGTCCTACAAAGCTGAAGAGAAAAAGTGGAGATGAGGTAAACATGAATAGTTCAATTATAGTTCATTTTTATGTTAACTTTTCAAATGTGAATTATATAATATAACTAATATTAATCGTGGTTTGTTTTTCTTGTGCAGAATCCTTTGGAGCCGAGCAGCGCAGTGAAGAGGATTGATTTTGATGATCCATCAACAAATTAGGATGTTATAGATAGTTTTGGGATGCTTACATGTCTAGTTGGCATGTATATTTTATATATGGACATACATTCATGTATTTAGACATACATTTTGTTTGAGTTGACATTTATGCCATATTTGTGTATGGACATACATTTGTAATCATTTGACATTTTTATATATACAGAAGTTGATATTTGATCATATAAATTGTTGCTCATTTTTGAACGGTGTTATCATGGAAATATTTGATCCTCATTCCAATAATTAATAATGGTTAATAATGGTTATTTAATGAACAATACAATACAATTCATTTAATGAACAATACAATTCATTTAATGAACAATACAATATAATTAATTTAATGAACAATACTTGATACAATTTATTATTACCCTATGCATGGTCTTATTTTTCCCCCCCACTCGGTCGAACGCTCAGGGTCACACCCTACCAGGGTCGTCCCTTGAGCGCCCTAAGTGCTAAAAATTGTCAAACTTTGACGAGCCCTAACTCAAAATTTGTGGCACTTGCAAATGATCCATTTGAACCTACAAGGCCATGAGAGGGGTCCCTACAAAAGCCTATCTTAGTTTTTCAAGTTCCCTACGGTTTTATTAGGGTAGTATTTTTTCGGTTGGCAAAAAAATCGTCAGTCTCATTCAATTGAATGTTGTCGCGTGGCCAATTTCTTGTTCTACTCATCGTGATGATGAACCATCAGCTCTGACATGTCCAGTTAATCATTATTACCCTGTGCATGATCCTATTTTCCCCCCCCACTCGGTCTAACGCTCGAGGTCACACCCTACCGGTGTCGTCCCTTGAGTGCCCTAAGTGCTAAAAATTGTCAAACTTTGACGAGCCCTAACTCAGAATCTATGGCACCTACGAACAATCCATTTGAACCTACGGGGACACAAGAGGGGTCCCTACAAAATCCTATCTTAGTTTTTCAAGTTTCTCTATGGTTTTATTAGGGCAGCATTTTTTCGGTTGGTGAAAAAATTGTCAGTCTCATTCAATCGAATGTTGTCGCGTGGCTAATTTCTCATTCTGCTCATCATGATGACGAACCATCATCTCTGACATGTCTAGTTAGGCATTATTACCCTATGCATGGTCCTATTTTTTCCCCCACTCATTCGAACACTCGGGGTCACACCCTACCGACGTCGTCCCTTAAGCACCCTAAGTGCTAAAAATTGTCAAACTTTGATGGGCCCTAACTCAGAATCTGTGGCACCTGTGAATGATCTGTTTAAACCTAAGAGGCCATGAGAAGGGTCCCTACAAAATCCTATCTTGGCTTTTCAAGTTTCTCTATGATTTTATTAGGGCAACATTTTTTCAGTTGGCAAACAAATTGTCCATCTCATTCAATCGAATGTTGTTGTGTGGCCAATTTTTCGTTCTTCTCATCGTGACAACAAACCGTCAGCTCCGACATGTCTAGTTAAGAACTATTACCCTATACATGCTCCTATTTTTCCCCCCCCACTTGGTCGAACGCTCGGGGTCATGCCCTACCGACGTCATCCCTTGAGCGCCCTAAGTGCTAAAATTGTCAAACTTTGACGGGCCCTAACTCAGAATCCATGGCACCTATGAACAATCTGTTTGAACCTATGGGGCCATGAGAGGGGTCCCTAAAAAATCCTATCTCAGAATCCATGTCCCTAACTTGTTCAATGAAAAATATAGATAAACAAGAATTACACTGTAGACACATAATGATCATCAATATTTCCATGTATTGTATACACATAATTACCATTACACTTGCATGTGATATCCATGAAGGGATATGCAAACATGATTTTTTTCATTATCAATACAACTACACCAATGTACTCATGTACAAAGACATTGTATATCATCAATATAACTAAACCAATTTGCTCATGGACATTGTATATCATCATAACAAAGTTACATCAATTCCCATCCATATACAAATACAACATCCCACTTAATCTACATCAGACATCCTCATGTCCTAAGAGAAAAGCTTACGTACAACAATGCCAGCATATAAATGAAGACCAAACTAAGTAACCTTTTTATGCAGAATGAATGTGCTACAAGAAACAAATTATAACACTTAATACAAATTAGTTTGTCATCTATAAATAGATCATTTGAAATATTTTTAAGATGTACAAGATTGTATAATTATGAAACTTATTAGTTTCTCTGCAAAGTATACAAGCATAACTTTGAAGAAAGACGCATGTTGATTAAAGCCCTTCTCATTGCATTTCTCTACATGGTTGAAGACAATGGTAGATATGGTCATTTATAAATAGCAATACATTCACTTGACTTAATGTTTATGCACAAAATTTAATCTCATTAATGCACAAAGGAATATGTACCATCACTAAGAGAGGGTCTTGTCAACGGCGAATGATCTAGCATGAACCTATATTTTTAAGAATTGTTAGTCTACACATAAAATGCATGGATGAACATAAAGGCTTTATGATAATCACTTCAGCTGAAATGCATGATAATAAATGAAAAGGTGGGATTATATACCATAAAAATATGTCCCTTCAAATTATATCAACATAAACCACTATGTTGACGCAAAAATCATAATGCGATACTATTGTATATCATCAAAAAAGACCTACATGAGCATAAAGGTTTTGCGATAATTATATCATCAAAAATTGTCAAATAGTGTTCTCTAATAACAAAAATTGTAAAGCGACTCAAATGCATGATAATAAGTCATGTTGCAAAAATATGTCCCTTCCAATTATATTGAGTGTACCCGCTGTGTGCATACAAAACCCATGTTGCCAAAAAAAAACATTCATCAATAGACCTGCATTTTGAACACATCCTTAATATACAGGTAACAAACTTGAACATTAAGGTTTAATGATCATTGTTTGAAATGAAATGCATGATAAAAAAATAAGGCACCATTAAAGACCTACTACTCAAGTATGCCTAAAGGGTCATCTCTTTGCTTAAGAGTATCCAATATTGCTTCATGATCAGCAGTAGTCACTGTCCATAGCTCTTTGGTCTTTGGTTTTTCTTGATGCTTAAACTACTTTACATTTGTAGCTATAATATGGTGTGAATAAATTATAATGGTTTTGTGTCTCTCATAGTCTTCAAATACAGGCATGCCATTCTTTCTAATCGTGTATGTTCGCAACCAAGTTCCCACAACAACAACTGAACCTGTAGGATATGTGAACCTGTTGTCATCTGTCACTAGTTGTGTTAGCTTTTGTTTTCCTTGTACACATTGTGCCAACCAATATTCTAATCTCTCTTTATTCCCTTGTGGTGCAACAACTGCAAAAACATGTCCTGGTTGTACAAGATCTAATTGACGGACATACTCAAGTGAGATTTCCATGTCATCGTTTGACAACAATATTGTTTGAGATAAAGGAGTTAGATATTGGGGAACCCACATATCAACCCACTCACTTGACTCGCACTGATCCCAATCACACTGAACACAACTCTGACAAAAACAAGCCAACGCTTATGTCCAAATGGTCCATGTACTTGCATCTGAGCTAAGAAATGAATGTATCTTTGAAGAATCTTTAATTATTTGACAATCCAATCTATCTCCCACTGTACCCTCCTCAACCAACCAAAAGAATATGGTCATTGCTGAATCAAGAGTACCTCCATGTGACAATGCTAAACTACACCAATCAACAATAGAACGTGCATCAGAGAAATTTGCACCTGAAATCTTCAATTGCTCCTTAACTAAAGCTCTCTTCAAACATGCACTTGCTCCATCATGCTCCTCTTTCCCATGCCCTGCCTCAAAAAAACACCAAATATGAGGTATACGCCTCTCTACATGCATTCTACTCAACCAATAAAACATAGGGCATTCTTGAATCGACCTGTATAGTTATCTAACCATATGATATGTTGATCAATTGCAATATCTTTCTCATGCAAGACCTAAAAAAAATTCTTGAAAGAATGTTGCACATACTTGGAGGAGTGTGACCTATCATCACTCATATAAAAATGATACTCCCTGATTATCTTCCTGTCCTCTTCTGTACTATCAGGAGCATGTCTATATGTAATGTGAACAAAAATAGAAATTTGGATTGAAATGTAGTACTGAGATGGTACCTCATTCTGTGGTTGCAATGTATAGTTATCTGCAAAATCAACCACCGATACAATAGTGCCAATCAGGAAAGAGTTCTTACACATCTTGAACTATTGATCCAACCACTGAGACCTATGGGTGTTCCTTGCATACTTGTAGAAAACATTTTCCTTAAAATCCAAAATAAGATCAGCAATACTCACTCCTCTTGAGACTAATTCGCATCTAGAAACTTCACCTCCACTCTTCAAAGTGTATTTCACTGTCTCATATCTTTTTTTCTCAACATAATTCTTTCCAAACTCATGCTTGCTACTCTCATGAAAACATGAAACAAAATTTGACACCCACCACATTTTGAACACTTCTCATTCAAATAATCATCTCTATAGAAATAGTAGCCATCATCTCTAGGGCATAAAAATAGATCTTGCAATTCTCTTGATGATCTCGGAAATAGAATTGCACCACGCTCCTACAACATCTCATTAGGATGCATCGTAGAATGAATATGACATAAAAGTTTATGGTACATTGAAAACTCCACATGGTACTTGCAACAACAAGTATTGTGAATCTTAAGAGGAACACAATAAAATGGTTTCAAAGATTCAAAGGCCCTTTGTGATATTTGCAAAGTTGGATGTACTTCATAAAAAAAATTGTACAATATTGTTTGGATTGATTCCAAGAAATGTTTGGGATGCGGTGTGTGGTCTCGGTTGTCGATTCTTAATTTCAAAACGTCCTTTACATTGGGTGACACTCTATAATTAGAACACCAAAATTGTTGAATCTCCTCCTTCACATTATCAATCAACTTTCTATCAACACGTGGAAGCCTCCCACCAAAAGCCCATATATCTTGTTGAAGTGGATCATCAAGTCTTTGTCTTCGTGCAAGTGCTCTATCCAAAGTTTTACGATTTTACGGTTTATGTTAAAATCAACACAAGTTTGTCTCATTTGACGAGCCTTCCTCAATTGATGGCTTACTAAGGAGGTTGTAATCACTCTTTGAGCAGCTCTCTTATCTCTTTCTTTGGTATTCTTTCCATTTCAATTGAGAGCGTCAAATAGATTTTTGGCAATAATAGAATTTCTCTCCATCTTCTTGTTCATACGAATCTTCAATTTGTTTACCAATGGTCTCATCTTTATCATCTTTAGCAATTGAACAAAGAGTTGGCATTTCTCGGTCAATGTCTTATTGCTAAATTTTTGGTCGAAAAGTTGTGTAGCCCATAATCGAACGGTTCTTGCTGACCTCTTGCCTTCAAGATTCACAATAATGTTCTCATCGATTTCGAGTAACCATTTTGGGGTTCTTGAAGATCTTGGATTTGGAATTTGTCTTTCATCCATGAGAGGGTATTCATTTCTAAAGTAATTAAGTGTTACATATGGTTCACTTGGTTGAGCAATTCCACCTTCAATGTCAAATTTTTCCACATTTTCACCTCCTATATCAAAATTTTCCACATGTTGAGCATTTTCATTAACCATTTCAACATTTTCAACATTTTCAAAATTTTCACTTTTAAAATCTACATTTTCATTTTCAATAACTTGTGACACATTTTCAAATTCAATTTCCTCTTCACTTGAAGTAACATTAGCAATATTTAACATACCTTGTCTTCTCCTCTTATGACCTTCTCTATCTCTTTCTCTATACACTTCAATTTGGTCATTTGACAGTTTTCTTTTGCGTTTAGACTTCTGATGACCACTACTCCCCATTTACCTGCACCAAGATGCTCCTAAATGAATGGCAATGTAAGATTTGACTTTAAGAATCTCTCAAAAGCACAAATTTGTCTCAACCTGTCTGAAAACCCATGATCGTCGACCAAAAATAGAATATGAAGACTGTGGGTCGTTGGAATCCACAAAATGGCCCACAAGGCTCTTTTTTATTTACAAAAATTAGATATCTGATTTTAATGTATAAATTTGTGGTCCCAAATTTTTTTCCCATTGCCACCTTTTTTTTTTACTGTTGCCACATTAATGGCAATGACAGAAATTGGATATCCGATAAAATCCGATATCTGATTTTATTACTCATATTTTAGAGAGAGAGAGAGAGAGGAGGAGGAGGAGAAGAAGGAGAGAGAGAGATTAGGGGAGAGAGAGAGAGAGGAGGAGGAGGAGGAGGAGAGGGAGAGAGAGAGATTAGGGGAGAGAGAGAGAGAGATCGGGGGAGGGGGAGAGAGAGAGAAATTATTTCCTAATGGGTCATATTGTGTCATATGGCCCCTTTAAGACATCATATGACCCCTTAGGACACCATATGACCCCTTAAGACACCAAATTGTGTTGTTAGGGGTCATATGGTCTCCTAAGGGGTTGTAGGACACAATATGACCCCTTAGGACACCATATGACCCCTTAAGACACCAAATTATGTTGTTAGGGGTCATATGGTATCCTAAGGGGTCGTAGGACATAATATGACCCCTTAGGAAACCATAGGACCAATAACAACCCAATATGGTGTCATAACGAGTCATATTGTGTCCTAAGGGGTCATATGGTGTCCTAAGGGGTCATATGATGTCTTAAAGGGGTCATATGACACAATATGATCCATTAGGACACAATCTCTCTCTCTCTCTCTTGACCCCGATGTCCATAAGGGTCATATTGTGTCATATGACCCCTTTAAGACATCATATGACCCCTAACGACACCATATGACCCCTTAAGACACCAAATTGTGTCATTATGGGTTATATTGTGTCCTAATGGGTCATATTGTGTCATATGACCCCTTTAAGACATCATATGACCCCTTAGGACACAATATGACCCCTAAGGACATAATACGAGCCCTAAGGACATAATATGACCCCTAAAAAAAAATTTGGTGTCTTAAGGGGTCATATGGTGTCCTAAGGGGTCGTAGGTCACAATATGACCCCTTAGGACACCATATGACCCATAACAAAACAATTTGGTGTCTTAAGGGGCCATATGACACCTATGGACACCATATGACCCCTAACGATACTATATGGTGTCATAAGGGGTCGTATGCTATCCTTAGGGTTCATATGGTGTCCCATGACCCCTTATGACCCCTTAGGACACCATACGACTTGTTATGACACCATATTGGGTCGTTATGGGTCTTATGGTGTCCTAAGGGGTTATATTATGTCATGTGACCCCTTAGGACACCATGTGACCCCTAATGACACAATTTGGTGTCTTAAGGGGTCATATGGTGTCCTAAGGGGTCATATTGTGTCTTATGACCCCTTAGAACACCATATGACCCCTAATGACACAATTTGGTGTCTTAAGGAGTCATATGGTGTCCTAAGGGGTCATATTGTGTCCTACAACCCCTTAGGACACCATATGACCCCTAACGACACAATTTGGTGTCTTAAGGGGTCATATGGTGTCCTAAGGGGTCGTAGGACACCATATGACCCCTATGGACACAATAGGACCCCTTATGACACCATATGGTGTCGTTAGGGGTCATATTGTGTTCTAGGACCCCTTAGGACACCATATGACCCCTTAAGAAACCAAATTGTGTCGTTATGGGTCATATTGTGTCCTTGTGGGTCATATTGTGTTATATGACCCCTTTAAGACATCATATGACCCCTTAGGACACGATATGACCCCTTAAGACACCAAATTGTGTTGTTATGGGTCATATTGTGTCCTAATTGGTCATATTGTGTCATATGACACCTTTAAGACATCATATGACCCCTAATAACACAATATGACCTCTAACAACACAATACGACCCCTAACGACACAATACGACCCCCTAGGACACAATATGACCCCTAACGACACAATTTGATGTCTTAAGGGGTCATATGGTATCCTAAGGGGTCATAGGATACCATATGACCCCTATGGACATCATAGGACTCCTTAAGACACCAAATTGTGTCGTTAGGGGTAATATGGTGTCCTAAGGGGTCATAGGACACAATATGACCCCTTAGGACACCATATGGCCACCCCTTAAGACACCAAATTGTGTCGTTAGGGGTCATATGGTGTCCTAAGGGGTCGTAGGACATAATATGACCCCTTAGGACACCATAGGACCCATAACAACCCAATATGGTGTCATAATGGGTTGTATGGTGTCCTAAGGGGTCATAAGGGGTCATGGGACACCATATGACCCCTAAGGACAACATACGACCCCTTATGACATCATATGGTGTCGTTAGGGGTCATATGGTGTCCTAGGACACCATATGACCCCTTAAGACACCAAATTGTGTCGTTATGGGTCATAATGTGTCCAAATGGGTCATATTATATCATATGACCCCTTTAAGACATCATATGACCCCTTAGGACACAATATGACCCCTTATGACACCATATTGGGTCACTATGACCCCTAACGACATAATTTGGTGTCTTAAGGGGTCATATGGTGTCATAAGGGGTCATATTGTGTCCTACGACCCCTTAGGATACCATATGACCCCTAACAACACAATTTGGTGTCTTAAGAGGTCATATGGTGTCCTAAGGGGTCGTAGGACACCATATGACCCCTATAGACACCATAGGACCCCTTATGACACCATATGGTGTCATTAGGGGTCATATGGTGTCCTAAGGGGTCATAAGGGGTCATGGGACACCATATCACCCCTTAAGACACCAAATTATGTCGTTATGGGTCATATTGTGTCCTAAGGGGTCATGGGACAACATATGACCCCTAAGGACAACATACGACCCCTTATGACACCATATTGGGTCGTTATGGGTCCTATGGTGTCCTAAGGGGTAATATTGTGTCCTATGACCCCTTAGGACACCATATGACCCCTTAAGACATCATATTGGGCCGTTATGGGTCCTATGGTGTCCTAAGGGGTCATATTGTGTCCTATGACCCGTTAAGACACCATATGACCTCTTAAGACACCAAATTGTGTCGTTATGAGTCATATTGTGTCCTAATGGGTCATATTATGTCATATGACCTCTTTAAGATATCATATAACCCCATAGGACACAATATGACACCATATTGGGTCGCTATGGGTCCTATGGTGTCCTAAGGGGTCATAATTGTGTCCTACGACCCCTTAGGACACCATATGACCCATAACGACACAATTTGGTATCCTAATTTCTCTCTCTCCCCCTCTCCCCTAATCTCTCTCTCTCCCCTCCCTCTCTCTCTCTCTCTCTCTCTCTCTCTCTCTCTCTCTCTCTCTCCCCACTCCCCCCTTCCCCTCTCCCCCTCCCTAATATCATATACTAATTTATTTATAAATTAATATATTAATATATTAATAAACATTAGATTAATTATGTGCAAATTTAGTTAGTGAATTTACTTATTAAAATCGGATATCCAATTTTTGTTGTAAAATTTTCAAATTTCAAATTTTGGCTCGAGAATGCTTTGGGATTTGGCTTGGAAGTGACAAGTCTAGAAAGTCAACTGAAAAAACATGGTTTTCAGTATTCCTTAATTTTCCAGACTTTACACTGGTGGTTGATGACTTGTTTTGTAGCCAAAATTGATAAAATGAAAAGGGTTTTTTAAGGACGTTCTCAGCTTTCCAACAATATAAAGATCGTCTTATTTTGAATTTAATAAATAATTATTATTTATTTTCTAATTGAATTCTGACAATAGTCCTGATTGACAGACTGATTGAAAAACACTCATAACTTTCAAACGGTATAACATTTTTTGAATCCGAAGTATGCATCACATCCTATGCTTTGTCTACTACAGGGAACTATAAAAAAAAATTAAATTTCATAAGGTTTTGACCAAGTTAAGGTGGTCAGACGTAGGAGTTTCTGAATTTATGAAAAACTATAGTAAAAAATTCATAAATAATTATTTATTTTATAAAAAATTATGAAAAAATATGTGTCACATCCGGACATGAGTCTAATACTTATATTATAAATGTTATAAAAAAATATTATGATTTGATTGTGATTAGGATGGTCAGACATATGTCTACTTCTTATCTTTTTCCTAAAATTTAAGTACCACTGCATTGAAATTTGAAATCTTCATCAAATAGGATTTTTTTTTTTCAAAAAACAACTAGTAGCTTAGAAACTGCATTCAATTTTCTATAGATTCTCTTCTTACATATTTTAAAAATAATGTTCACAACTTATTCAAATTTTCATGTCAAGTTGCATAACTCTGATTTTCTGAAATTTCATTGCCACTTAAGGGCCTGTTTTGGCACACCATGATCCTGCACATACCTAGGGGTATTAAGCATGATATGTAGGTTGATTCTTCACATCATTAAGAGGAAGGATCTAAGGATGGTTTTCAACATTAAGGCAAATTAATTTTCAGATTTGAATATAAGTTTCAAATTTTAATGTTGTAAGTGTCCAAGTCCTGTATCTCATCCTTTGATTGATTTATTGGATAGAGATTGATCCTCACAATCATTAGTATTGAACTTGTTTATTTCTTAACAATTTCAAGCTGAAATTGGGGATGGGGAAGTGAAACATTTTCAAAACTAAGTACAATGTAAGTGAAAAATGTTGTAGGTTGGTTTGACATTGATAAACTTGGTGAATGAAGAAATCCCATCAAAGAGAAATTTTGTTTTCAGAATTAAGTGCAAAGTAGAGGAATATTTTAAAAGCCTATACTTCAATTTACAAAGTTGCACCGTAAATATAGTCTTAGCACTACAAGTTCATTATTGATTAATAGCACATACAATTTGATTTCCACACATATCATTTAATTATGATAACTAATCAATATATTTATAAAATATTATGATAATTAAATTGTTTGTCATGCATAATTATATGTATATATTTTGTATTGTTAGAAAGATCTTTACAATATAAAAGAAGTTTACTCTATAATAAAGAATTAAACAACTAAGAAGTTCCAAATCGAAAAATTATTTGTCTTATATGAATAGCAACAGAGCAATTCTCGAAAACAGACCCAAAAACATATCTACAAATCAAAGATGTACAATGAACAAGAAGAATCTAAACGTAGAAACTCCTTGTAGGTGAACGCAAACTTTGAAGAGAAGAATATACTTTTAATGGAAGTGATAAAGGAAGGAGATTAACAGATAAATTCTAATAAAGGTAAAAGAGACAGAATTTTCAGCTTATAGTGAAGTTAGATACAGATTCGGTCATGGAATTTAAAAAAAAACAAAAACTTATATCCTACTTGTATGAGAACTTATACTTCTCTTATGGAGTACACCTGCCTTCTCTTCAAACTCACTCAAGTTGTAAGAAGATCAATCTCTATCCAATTGCCTTCTGTCAAAGGTACAAATTGTATGACATGAATCATATAGAAGTGCAGTTTCTTTAATGAAACCAAAAAAAAGGTATAATTATTACATTAGCAAAGGCTTTGAACATTCCCATCTCATCCCAAGCTCTGATAATCTCCAGGAATAACAGTCAATGGTGAAAGATGTAATATTTATCAATGGCTGAATGAACTTCCCAAGTGCAGCTCATACCCTTTGGTATGACCACTAAGTCTCCTGCACCAAATTCAACATATTCAGAGCTTCCTTTCACATAAGCCCTCACTTTCCCCTTCACAAGATAACATGTTTCTTCTGCATCAAACTTCAATGAAAATTTTCCTGGAGGACAAGCCCATCTGCACTTGCACATATATAAAAAAACATTAGAAAGCTTCCTCTAAAAAAAAATCAGTTTTAGAATTAGATTTATGCACTGATTTACAAACTAAATTCTTCCATTTGCCATCATCTTCTAAGTATCTTTTCAATTGCTATTCAGAATCAAGTGAATTGTATCACAAAACATTAAGACAGCCATTCTTGTAAACTATAAAAGAAAGCAGAAAAGCCTGAAATTTTCAAGGACACCTAATTAGCATAAGAAACATAAAAAAACATAAGAAAAAGATACATCTTTTAAAAAAAATCGAGTATATTTTTTCTTATTGCAGTTTTTAGATTTCATTGTGTGTGTTTTTTCATCATTATTTCCGATCACATTCTATGATTCATCATCGAAATGAAAGAAAGTCAAAAGAAACAAATCAATATCATACTTACTTGGGCCAAGACCTAATACCCAAATCAGACAAACGAGACTCTGATAGATGCCTCTCAATTTTAACTCCATGACTCTCCATCACCTTCCTACCATCAATGGCTTCCATTAAAAAAAAACCAGTCAAAGAAACAAATATAAAAGCCCACTATTTCACTAATCTTAAGATTTAAGTCAAGTCCTCAAGAAACTGAAATCATTAACTCCAACCCATGCCCAATATCTTTTGATTTCAATGAAAAAAATCAATGGTTTGCTGTGGATGTCCAATACTTGCAGATGGATTTTATAAACAAAGATTTATAGGTTTATGTTGTTCCCAATGACCTGGTGATAAAAACAAAGCCAATAAACTTATGTGCACTTAGATTGGTTTATAACAAGAAGAAGTTCAAGAAATTGTCAATTATCAATGTATTAGTTTGCCTAATACATCACTATTATATTATTAGTTTCCTTAAGACCAGCGTTATTATCTTAGGGTACATAAAATAGGAAATAGTAAGCAGAAAGATTGTATGACCGAGGACATTTAAGCAAGGTGGTCATTTGTCTATTAATACTTTGTGGGGTCCCAACTTTTGACTAGAACATAAATTTTCTAACGTTTACGTAGTCAATTAGTACACGTATGTGAGGTCTTAGTCCATACATATCTTATGTGCTTATAATGTTTGCATGTTTAATTGATCCAATGGATGACAAGTTGGTTTTGGAGAAAACAATGCAATCTGTGCAAGAACAATATACAATTGTCATAATAATTCATTTGTTTTCTTCATTTCCAATGTTGTGCCCTTTACACTAATTTATAGTCGGATGCTTTTGTTTTGTAATGAATGAAATAATTCCATGTTATAATTTCTATGCTTTAGCAGTATCATTAGAGTTGTAATGGACTCTACACAGTTATAATGCATAATAATTAGTGTTCTTCCTCTCCAAATTTGAAAACATGCACATTCATATATCCTTTACCTAAATTTACATTGGTGTCATTTTCTAGAAAAATAAAAAATGAAGTAATAAGCAAGCAAAGGTGTCATTTGATAAAATGTCAGTGTCAATTAAAAAACAAAAAACATCTCAGATTGGAGAATAATAGAGTTGTTGACAAATACTTCGCTTTGGAATCTTTGAAAAAGATTTAACTGAAAATTTCAAGATCTTTCCTTTGAATACAATTGATTTACTGCTTCGAATAGTTCTTTGAATATTATTTTAAGAGTTGTGGAAAAAGACATTATTCATTTCGAGGGAATTTTTGACAGTTTCTAACGAAAAGAACTTTGAATATATCCCTTCCAAGAGACGGCATGATTCTCTATTAAATTCAGACCATTTTATTTTGTAAAAGAACTATTATTGTTACCAATTTGTTTGGTTCATTGGAAAATGATGTAAATGTTTTTGCATAAAATCATTGATACCTTGGAAGAATATTGGCCAAATGAAGTTTATTCCCAATTTCTGACCTTGAAAATATAAGTTGATTAATGTTAGATATGGTAAAATGTTCGTTTATTTTTAGTTTGATAATTTTGATTTTGCATTTAATTTGTTGATGTTTTATAATATAAAAAAGAAATAAAAAATTAGAATATGGAATAGTGATTAGAGTGGCGCGAAATTATCTTCTACAAAATGTTATTGTTGTAGGTAAGGTTGTGTGATATAATCTCTAGTCCAAGATAAAGTCATCTAGATTAGTTTGTATGATGAGGTCTTAACTTTTTGTTAATGTGTTCTTTTAGATATGCTCACATTCACTTTGAACTTATTTCTAAATGGGATTTGCTTAGAAAAGCAATGGAGATTACTCTAAGATGAGAAGATAAACCCTTGGCTTGTCAAGTGGTAGTAGCCAAGCCCTTGGAGATGAAAATAAAGTTGTTACAATCACACCAAGGAAGCAATTAAGATCTAAAGTACGATTCCTCGATAACAAATTTGTCTTTAGATTTTTTTTGTATTGAAAGCCCCTCAATGAGATGTCAAGATACTTTTTAGTTATCTAGTTACATGTGTGAAAATGACCTAGGAGATATCTATAAATACGTGTTCATAGTCATTCTTGATTCAATTTTTTTGGCATGTGAGTTGGCAAGATAACTAGTTTTTGGAAGGGTTGAATTGGGAACATGATGTAGACACCTAACATTGTCCTAGCCTAATTAAATAAATATTTAATTATTTTATCTTAAGTCGTCTATTAATTAAATAGATTTTTATTTATTTAATTAATATATTAATCCTCTTATAGCCTTTCCCTATTTAAATAAATATTTTTATTTATTTAAATTATCCTTTCCTTAAATTAAATAAATATTTTTATTTATTTAATTGGTCCCACCTCTTTTATTAATTAAATAAGTATTTATTTATTTAACTAATTCATTATCTTTTGCCCTCCACGACACTTGTCATTCATCTCTTAATTTGCCTTTAACAACATCTTTAATATTTTATTATTTCCTCGACCTTCCCTTTAATCCTAGCTAACCATTTATCCTTTCACCTCTTAATCATATCCCTCAATTTTCTAAGGTGTCTTCTACATTTGAGGATCCTTTCATCCTTATCAACCCTAATGACTTCATATGCAATCAATCTTCATGTGACCTTTCATAATGATCAAGCAATCAAGCATCTACACAACCACAATCCGTTCTTTATTGAGCTCTTGTGCACAATACAAAATTTGAGAGCAACTATATCAAGCAAAATCAATGGAGATAGGAAACAATGGAGATCAAACCCTACTAAGCATGTGAATGGTATAATCTTTCATGTTTTTCATATTTTGCATGTTTTTTGTTCTTCATTGGTGTATGGTGGATCTTAATTGTAGAACTAGGGTTTTATGTGGTTGGATATTTGTTGGTTTTGCAATAGTTTATCATCCCATTTTTACCACACAACATAGAATTTGAAATTAGGAGGTGGACTAGGTCACAACATCTATCCTAGTACACAAACTCACTATGTCATATGACCATGTTTAGGGTGTTGGAGAACTAAATATGTGGAGTGGTATAGATTGAGATAATCTATAATGGGATTTGGCTAGTGTTCTAAATAGGTCAAATTAAGTACTACAACTATGTGTATATGATATTCACTTAAAGTAACATAAAATATAGGTATTGAAAACATGTATCGTTGTGCACTTTTATCCCTTAGATTTCACACCCACTTTGGTGTTCATGTGAATCTCTATATGAATTATGCACATGACAAAGTAAATATGTAATAGAACACACACAAGTATAAAAGGTTATAGATTTGGATCCACAAACAACACCATGTTATTTTTATGTACCAACAAATTAAGAATTAGTGATAAAAATACATAATCATCATTCAAAGCATGTAATAGGTGGGAAGAAAATAATAGTAATACTATGTAAAACATAAAACAATATATTTAATAGCATATAAAGTAAAATGTCATTTGAATTAGTGTGGTTCCTAAAAGTATATGCATGGTGAGTAGTGTTAAATGATCATGACATATAAGGTAATGTGAAGTTGAATTGTGCCCCCCACAAAATATGTGCATTACAAAATATAAAAATTAGTGTAAAGGAATCATAACATACAAGATGATGCGGAGTTGGAACTTATGTGACCCCAACAAATAATATACATGAAACCATTTAAAAATAAATGTCTAAATAGAAAAATGAAACATAAGAAAATGTGGAATGGGAACCAATGTGGTCATATCACACCATGTAAAAGCTATAGTGATATGAGATGGCACATATAGTGACATGGGGTTGGAATTGTCATATCCCCAATAAGTATACGTATGAAAAGCTCAAATAATATATCATGGTCATAAAAACCCTAAATTTAGTGTATTGTGCATCACTTTTTTAATTTGAGGAAGGATAAGAGATTTAATGTATTAATGTAATGGATGAATATATAAATTTATGGCCCTCCCTGTGATTTACATAATTTTATCTTTATTGATCATGTAATGCTAGGAAAATTTATTAATCCATATGTTGTCTAATTAAGGTAACAATGAATGTAAACTATGTTACCATGTGCCAAATCTCATTATGGAAGAATACTTAAACTAATATTGTGTAATATGTGACCATGTTTGCATGGTACTATGATATTGAGTCATTGGTAGTCTATTATATTATAGGGAAGATGAAATACCTATATTTTATGAGTAAAATGAACTTTATATTGCATGGGAACAATGAATTTTTAAAGGTTGTACATCGCCATTTGGACTATTTTTTACATTTATTTCTCCAATATTTGGCTATTTTTATGTTGACATCAACAAATATTCAAACTAAACATGCAAGTTCCTTTCAAGTCTCCAAACCTTAATTGACCTAGGTGTGTTTTTTTGGCTATAACTTGGGCATATGGGCTCAAAATTGTGCAAACAATATATTTTTGAAAAACTAGTTCTAATGTCAATCTAGTGGTATAGGTGGTTTTGTAAAATTCTACTCCATTGTTTTGTAATAGGCTTCCAAAGTTAGAAGATTAGTTTCGTGCAAGTGTCAACCCATATGTTGCATATGTAGACTCCATTTTTGGAAAAAATAGATATCGTTAGAAAGTTGGTCAAATCCTCTATCCATATTTTAGGTCCATTTTTGTAGAATATTCTTTAGGTACTCAAAGATCTCAGTTATATCCTTTTGGGTTCCTTTTTTGGAAGATATACCAATCAATTGATTTTTTTGTGATTCATTTGAATTTTTTTGGCATTGAGAGGACCTATATTGTTGTAACAGTCCATTTATATACTTTTTTCATTTCTTTATCATGAATCCAAATAATTTATCCTCCTCACTTCATTCAATTACTATAGTTGGAAAAAATAAATGGAGATTAATTTGAAGAAATGAGGGTTATACAGAGTGACCATGGGTAATGAACTTGAGCCTACAATTGCTGGTAAAAAGAGAAAGTGGTTTAATAGGTGTGATGAGGCCTTTGGGAAATTATGCATGTTTATGTCTTTAGATTGTTTCTTTCATGTTGAGTCTTGCACCACACCTAATTAGATATGGACTACATTGGAGTCCTTGTTTGGGAAGCAAGATGCATTAAGGAGATTCCAATTGGATAATGAGCTTATTATCTTGAATCCTAAATATTTTCATAGCATCTAAGGCTTTTTCACCAAATTCTAGTCTCTCAAATTATTGTTGCAAAAATGTGGTGTTCAGAATGAGGACTCTTAGTTGATTATCTCTATCCTTTCCAAGCTTGGTCTTGATTATTCAATTTTTTCTACCTTTTGTGCAACTAAAGATGCACTTGGTGCTATTCACGCCATGCCTTCACTTGATGATTTTAATTATCAACTAACTTGAGAGAGAACCAAGTTGGTTCAGATGGGTTGATTGAAGTCTTCCAAATTACAGGCTCTCCTTACATCTTAGGGAACTATAGATTAGAAGGATTCAAATAGAAAAGGCAAGAAACAAAAACTTAAGGTGTAATAGAGGAAATATGACTCTAAAAAAGGGAAACTAATTCCATTTGAGAACCAATTTCACTTCATGCATTCAGACATCTCCAACTAGCTAACTTGGTGAAGCTATATGACTATAGAGAAATAAAATAAAGATTTTGATTATAAGAATGGAAAGAGAAAGCAATAAGGAGATTTTGTCCAAATCTGAGAATTTAAACCAAAGGACATTAGTGCAAGGTGTAGACATTTGTGCAACGCATTGTAGTATCATACAGACTAAAACAAAAAACTCAAAAAATGTGAAAACCCAAGTCTGTATTTTGGATAATTTATAAAACCTAGAAATAAAAATGTAATATCAAATACTAGATGATAAATACAAACATAAATGAATAGAAATAAAATTAAAAAAAAACATAAAAAAATCCTCATGTGTTTGAATGCTTTCAATAAACCTATGCACAAGAAGAAGAGGAAAAATGTTTGGGGTTGTTTGGGGACTTGCCTCAATCAAATCATTATTTTGGTGTTTCCACCTCCACAACAACCAAATAGATAGATATATAAAATTCAAATAGAAAGATACAAGATTTGATAGATAAGGGATGTGATAAATCCCAAGATGCTCAAACACACGACAAAAATGATAGAAAGATATTACCAAAGAGGAGTTGAAAAGAGTATTGTGAGAGCTTGAGATTGTTTTTTAGAAAGATATGAAAGTTATAAACACATAGACTTGTAAGAGAGAAGAGAATACAAGAAAGATTGTATGAGGATTCAAGAGAGATTGCAAGAAGTGAAAAGAGTAGATTTAAAAGAAATAATAGGAGGGAAAGAAGGAGCCCTAAATCTTTTATCACTTTTTATCCAATCAATCCCTCTATTTCCTAATGTCATTTGTAATTTATCCATAAGAGGTTAAATTGTTTAACCAACAGTGGTGAAAGAGACCATGTAAAAGAAAAGTTACTTTTACTATTTGTCCTCTAGGAAAAGGACAAAATAATTAGGTGACTCCTCTTGGAATATTCTATTTTGAGGTGCTTGGACACTTGTTAGGAGTTGTAAGAGAATAAATGATGGTTATGATAGTCATTATTTCTATGACAACATCTATAACAATATTTATGACAAAATCCTTACACGTGCACATGCATGAGAGATTCCTTATGACGGCTATACGAGCATCTATAAGGGGTTATTTTGGGAGGTGGGTGTGATTTTTTCTAGGTGTTTTTGTTTCCTTTTATTTGGTGATACTATTGTGGTATTCATCCTCATAAACTCCTATAAAATAGCGCCTTGAGATAGTGTTCTTCATTTACCCTTGTTTAGTTTGTAGGGTAATAGAGTGATGTCAGGTTTTACAAAGGTCTACAGAGAAGTGTATTAATGTTATATTCTTCATTTGATTAGTAATATACTTGCCTTTATTTTTATGGTGGAGTATTTTCTTGCAATGGTTTCTCCACATAATTCTAGTGTTTCATGTGCAATGGTTTTCTTGTTCTTATTTTGATTCTACAATCATTGTGTTAATTGTCAATTTTTAGTTTTGCAATAACTTTGAGTTTAAGTTCATATTGCAAGATTTCTTCACCTTGTTTTACAACACTTCATGTTAATATACAATCGTATGTTTGTGCGCATTGTTTTATTCATTAACGAAATTAAATATATTCAAAATTATGCTTTCTAGAAACTTTATAAAGAACAACATACTTACAAAATATAACTTATAAATCAATTCATTTGACCCCCAAATGGTAAATTAAAAGTTATTTTTTATTAGCATTTTGATAGGTGCAAAGGAGACTATATTATAGGTATGATTTAATACTAGAGTGATTATATCCAAGGGGTTTTGATCTAACAAGGTTTGATCTTTGATCTCTTTAAGTAGTTCCTTCAAATGGGACCTCTCAAGGCTTAAATCATTATATTTTCTAAACAAATGTGATTTTAGGTGAAAATCAAGATGTCTCAGAGTTTGTAATCAATATTATGAGATTACCTAGTGGAAATGGTGAAAAGAAATGTAGTGTGGATAAAGAGCTAAAAAGAGAGCAAATGAGATAGGATGAGTGGAGGGGATGTGATGAGAAAATGGAAAGAGAATAAAATATGAGTATGAAACATGAATAGAAGATAAAATGATGGTGATAAAAAGGGAGAGTGATAAATATGATAGAATAAAATTGAATTTTATAGATTAGATAGAAGATTAAGATGAAATGATTTTTAGGATGACCTGTGTTGTGATAGCGAGAATAGAAAGTAAAAACAAGATGAACTTCCACAAGCTCTATGAGCACATAAAATAAACTAAATGACATAATCTAAGAGTTAAGTAAAATACATTAATAAACCTTGCATATGTAGGAAAGGTAGTGGAGTTAGGAAGGTAGGATACAACAAGTAACTATCTCTCCAAGGATGCAACACTTGTGAGCTCACTTGACAAGTATTATACCAAGTGGAAAGTGTGCATGCAATAGGTGTCTCATAAAGTAAGGATAAATGTCTCAAACACATGAGGTGAGAAAAATTCTAAAAGATCCCTAAGTGGAGACTTTAGTAATGTGACTATAGTTCAACCTAGAAAGTGTGATTAGATTACTAGTTATGTAATGTCCCTATTTACACTAACATGTATATGTTGTAAAGATAATATCTATTTAAAGATAAATATATTATTCATTATATAACTACCCTTACGCATCATGATATAATAAACCATGATGACAATGTGTTAGGTGCATAAAGGAATAATATAGACACATATGTTAAAATAGTATAATGTCTCTATAAACACTTTGTGAAGGCACACCATGGTACAATAAGTAATGGAATTTGAGGCAATGTGTTATATGGAGCATTAAAACTATAATAAATAGACAAATATACACACATAATTAAACATACACAATAAAAACTTGAATGGTAATCGGTGCAATATTAATGCCAAGGGGATTTGTGGGGAATGTGAAGGGATATAGGGCTAGTGATGAGGGTATAGATTAGGCAAGCTATAGTAATAAACAAAAGATAAGGAGTATGTGAAATATGAGTTATATTTTATCCTTTGTCAAGCTATAAGTCAAATATTAATTTGATGATGATTATGATGATGATGGCATTGTTGATCTAGGAATAATATATCTTTAGAATAATTATGGAATAACAATAGATACATCTCAATAATGATGTAATAGTATTTTTAGAATTCAACAATGCTTGTAGTAAGATGAGGAAAAAATCCTATGGATGATTTTTTGTGGGTGTGGGATACTTAGTGAGACTTGTTTTAATATTTCTAAATTTTATCATGTTTGGATGACATCAAGTAGATGATTATGCTAGATTGGACTACGAATTTGGAGTTCTTGCACATAGATGAAGGTATTTAAGGATTGTAAGAGTTGGTATAAAATTCTCTATACATGTAAGATCCAAAATACCACAAGATTTATGATAAATCGAGTAAAACTGAATGTGTTTTTTTTTCCATAAATGCAATGCTCACAAAAATCAAAGTCAAGATTACAATCATTCAAACCTTCAACAAGGTTTTTATTTTCAAGTTCCTTAGACCCTTTTCTCCAATGTGGCCAAGCCTCTAGTGCCATAACATAGTCTTTTATGCAGGTAACATTTCTTTAGAAGAAAGAGTACCCTTAGGTACCCAAAAGCCATGTCCATCTGCTGAAGGTGAAACCCTCAAATCTTCTGATGGAGTATCCATAGATCTACTCTTTACAGAAGTGTTATTACACTCAAAAATGTATGCCTCTAGCTTATACAAAGTGCCAAACCCGAGACCTCTAGCAATCACCATAGAACCCTTAATCATCTTTCATCCCACATTAGAAAAGACTACCTACACACCCGCATCTATCAATTTTCTCATAGATAATAAATTTTTTTTTAAACCAGGTATATGTAACACATCACTAGGTAAGTGCACCAAGATGGTGAACAGAAAAGTGGCCACATGCAAAAAATCAATTTTTTCATAACCCGTGTGTGTTCTATGAAATTCAAAAGCCTAGCCAAAAATAATTAAAAATAAATAAAAAGTTCCTCAAAACCCGTACGGGTTTGAGGAACATTATATTTAATAATAAAAAAACAAGTTCCTCAAAACCCATACGGGTTTTGAGGAAAAAATTCTCATAACCCATACTGGTTATGAAAAACTAGAAGTTTTGGCCTTAGTTTTGCATAAGCCATACGGGTTATGTAGAACTAGGAACCAAAGAGGAAGTGGGGAGAGAGAGAGAGAGAGAGAGAGAGAGAGAGAGAGAGAGAGAGAGAGAGAGAGAGAGAGAGAGAGAGGGGGGGGGATATGAAGAGAGGGAGAGAGATAGGGAAATAAAGAGAAGGGAGATAGGGTGAGAATAGGATTGAGAGAGAGAGAGAGAGAGAGAGAGAGAGAGAGAAGGGGATAAGAAGAGAGGGAGAGAGATAGGGAAAGAAAGAGAAGTGAGATATGGTGAGAATGGGATTGAGAGAGAGAGAGAGAGAGAGAGAGAGAGAGAGAGAGAGAGAGAGAGAGAGAGCAATAGAATAGGAGAGAGAGAGTAGGGGGTAGGAAGAGAGAAATAGAATAGGAGAGAGAGAGTAGGGGGTAGGAAGAGAGCAATAGAATAGGATAAGGGGGGAGAGAGAGAGAGAGAGAGAGAATATGATAAGAGAGAGGAGGAAGAGAGAGTTAGAGATAGAGAGAGAAGGGGATAGGAAGAGATGGAGAGAGATAGGGAAAGAAAGAGAAGGGAGAGAGTGTGAGAATAGGATTAAGAGAGAGAGAGAGAGAGAGAGAGAGAGAGAGAGAGAGACAGAGACAGAGAGAGAAGGGGATAGGAAGAGAGGGAGAGAGATAGGGAAAGAAAGAGAAGGGAGAGAGGGTGAGAATATGATTGAGAGAGAGAGAGAGAGAGAGAGAGAGAGAGAGAGAGAGAGAGAGAGAGAGTAGGGGGTAGGAAGAGGGATATAATAGGATAAGGAGAGGGGGAGGGAGAGAGAGTTAGAGACAAAGAGATAAGGAGATAAGAAGAGAGTAAGAAAGATAGGGCAAGAAAGAGAAGGGAGAGACAGTGAGAATAGGATTGAGAGAGAGAGAGAGAGAGAGAGAGAGAGAGAGAGAGAGAGAGAGAGAGAGAGAGAGAGAGAGAGAGAGAGTAGGGGGTAGGAAGAGATGGATAGAATAGTATATAAGGAGAGGGGTAGGGAGAGAGAGTTAGAGAGTGAGAGAGTAGGGGGTAGGAAGAGAGGGATAGAATAGGATAAGGAGAGGGGGAGGGAGAGATTTTTAGAGACAAAGAGAGAAGGGGATATGAAGAGAGGGTGAGAGATAGGGAAAGAAAGAGAAGGGAGAGAGGGTGAGAATAGGATTAAGAGAGAGAGAGAGAGAGTAGGGGGTAGGAAGAGATGGATGGAACAGGGTAAGGAGAGGGGGAGGGAGAGAGTGCTAGAGATATAAAGAGAAGGGGATAGGAAGAGAGAGAGATAGGGAAAGAAAGAGAAGGGAGAGAGGGTGAGAGAGAGAGAGAGAGAGAGAGAGAGTAGGATAAGATAACGAGAGGGGGAGGGAGAGGGGGGAGAGGGAGATGTAGGGGAGAGAAAGAGAGAGAAGGGGAAGAGGGTGATAATAGGATAGGATAACGAGAGAGAGAGAGAGAGAGAGAGAGAGAGAGAGAGAGAGAGTAGGAGAGTAGGAGAGGGTGGAGAGGGTGAGAGACATGAGGTAGAGAGAGAATGAAAAGGAGAAGAGGGTGAGAAACTCAGAAGAGAGAGAAGTGTGACGGGGAGAGAGATGAGATAGAACTCAAGGAGGATAATTAGGGCTCATAATAGACAGAGATGGTGATGGGGGAAGGAAGATGAGAGAGAGGAAAAGAAGAGATACATGCATGTATACAAACATATATACATATATCTCTATAAATTTATGTATATATAACTATAGATATGCATATATACATACATAAACACATATTATATATGTATGTCTATACATATGTGTAGTAAATGCTAAGTTTACAAGCATATATTTTGATGTCTTCATAACTCGTATAGGTTTTGTGAAACTCAAAATGATGTTTTTCATAACCCGTACTGGTTTTGTGGAACTCAAAATGATGGTTTTTCATAACCCATATGGGTTTTGTGAAACTCAAAATGATGTTTTTCATAACCCATACTAGTTTTGTGAAACTCAAAATGATGGTTCTAGTTCTACATAACTCGTATAGGCTATGTAGAACTATGAATGGTACTTTTTATTTTTCAAAACCCAAGCGGGTTATCTTGCACATCAGAACCTGTGCGAGTTTTGACTTGGTAAGAGGGTTCGAAAATGACCCTAAGGCTTGCAAGCCCATTTTCCCTCCATTTTTGTCCCTTTACACATTTTTTCATCTTCCAACATGATTTCTCGACTTCATCATCATCAAGTTTACAAATGATCAAGTGGGTATCTCTAAAATTACCACCATAATCTCACATGTCTTCTCATCTTTCTGACCATATAAATTTTCTATTTTCTATTTTTGGACAACATTAACATAGTAAACTTTAATTTTCTTTACCAGTGCCTTGACAGTCCTCATGGACATACGTCTACCATTTTTTTAATAAATTTTGGTATGATAGTTCTGATACTAAATGTAAGTATAGATCCAATAGCCAACAAGATGAGGGGGGGGGGGGTGAATCATATAAACTTAATCTTCCATTAAAACATCAAATTCAACCTCGGTAACATATATTTCAGTAATATAACCAAAACTGTTAAACATGCAAACTCAAAAGCATAAAAACATCATAAACCTCATAACACCAGATTTAACGTGGAAACCCAAATAGGGAAAAACCACTGTGGGATTTCAGACCCATTAAGAAATATACTCTTCTAGAGTATGCTCGGTTAAAAGCAAATCCTGTTAAAGATTACAAACACATTGCTAGATGTGACCCGGTTAAGGGATTTTCCTCAGATCTGTTAGGATCTTCACCGTGTTAGAAGTGACCTTGTTAAAGGATTTCAAACACTCAATTAGAATGTCACTTTGCTAGAGGGTTTTACAAATAAGACTATTAAGTCCACTCGGTTAAGAGATTTTCTGTCACTTTCACAAAATAATAGTAATAAAATCTATCTGCAACTTCACATCTAAAATGCTAAAGCAGATTCTTATTTGTTCAATACAATATAGATGTAGAACTAATCTTGTCCATCTGTTGGGTTTCTATACTCTGTTATTCAAATAGGTCTTCAAGCTTTTGTGCTTGGTAATCACTATGTAGCATCCCTGTGCATACACTTGCCTGCATACATTGTTTATCAATAGTTTCCTATTTATAAACAATTAGGTAATCGCTTAATCTCCTTGATCACATTTCCCATGATCAATCATAGCCATCAGATCTTCAATCTTGTCCAGGTTCAATGCATCTTTCAATTTGAAAATGTTTTACCCCACCTAGGAACTTGCATATATTTCTTGGAACTTGTGCCAAGGTATTGCGGTTCAATCTACACTGTAGATATTCATGCCGAATTTCCTTTGCCATAGATTCATTAACAAACTATATGAATGGCATACCATTCATTTAATCAGTTCCAGCTCATCAGGTTCCTTCATTAAATAACGCATACAAACATTTAATGCATTCTGTTATAGCTTGGTTACAACTCGGTAACAACTCGGTAAATACTAAACTTCACTCGGTAGACATTCCGCCTTCATTAACCAATAGCGATAACCTTAGGGTCTACCAACTAGGTTCCTTAGGATTTACTGACTAGGTTCTTTGCTTGATAACATAGTATAGTATTAACCTTTACAATTTACAGCATATGTATGATGTTAAAACAATTTGAACTTCATGATTTCATCATTGTCTGACTCCGTAATAGTTGCCCATTGAATATCTTATTCATTCCCTTATTCATCATATTCTTTCCTATGTCTTTTACTGACATTTTTATATTCTTCAAATCATACTTCTCAAGATATGGCAACATCATACTGAATTAGAAAATCAATTTCTTGACATCAATGACAAAATAATAATATCAAGATAGTAAACATCTTTAATCAGTTATATCCATAATCATCAACAACCTTCTCAATATCCTTATTGAAATGCCAACAATCTTTCATTGTCTGTTATAATGCAATATTGCCAACATGGTATACTTGACCAAATTCAAAATAAATTACATATTATTTTTCTACACTAGATTCTATACAATTTAAAAAAAATAAGTTTTCATTTTTTATTATTTTATGCAAGTTATGCCCAACGCCGGAACATGTACCAAATTTTCAGGATGCAGTCACTTCAAAAAATCATTAAAAAAAATACTCAATGAAAAATTATAAAAAATATACAACTTCTAGATCTCAATCTTACCTATCATCCTACCAAAGGGTTTTTCAAAATACTAAATCTAACTATATATTTTGTGCAGTGCACGAAAACAGCTATGTTATGTTTTTTCTGAAAAAATCAGGAACAATTTTTTGTGCGAGAGAGGTTTGACCCTCTTAATCTTATCCACTTTTAAAAAACTTTAGTAGTTTAGAAACTAGATTCAGAGTACTACAATTCTTGTTATTTTCTCAACTCCTAGTTTTGAGTGCGTGACCTTCAAATATCTCTTTGAAGTTCATGTTTACTTGTTTTCAAAAAAAAAGTGGCCACTTATACCCCCCTTTTTGTTCACCATCTTGGTGCACTTACCCCACTAATCTTTTTTATTCTACCATCAAGAAACCTGATTCTAACTTTACCTTGACCAACAATGTCTAAATGTTAATCATCATCCAAGTGCACCTTACCTCCATTAAATTCTTCATATTCCATAAACCAATGTTTATTGGAAGTCATATGAAAAGATGCACCTGAGTCAATTAACAATGCATCATTACCTGCATGAGTAGCCAAAGATGCAATGAATGCATCACCATTCCCCTTCTCAGATTTAGAATCAAAATCAAACTTCTTTTTCTTCTTAGTTTCTTCTTTGTAGTTTTTATGGATGTGACCTGAATTACCACAATTCCAACAAATGACTTTGGACTTTCCAAGAGATTTCAATCTCCCTCTAGATTTGGACTTATTGCACTTCTCATTCTTCTTTCCTTTTTCCTTAGGTCTTCCATGAATAGTTAGGGATTTCTTTGAACTAATGGATACCTTCCTCCACATCTCTTCACCAAGTAGGGCACCCACCATATCTTCAAACTTCAAAACAATAGAAGTACTACCGATAGCCATAACAAGAGAATCCCACGAATCAAGCAAAGAACAAAGCAATATCTTGCATTTCTCCTCTTCATCCATCTTAAAACCAATAGATACCAATTAGCCACCAACATATTAAATTCTTCTAGGTGGTATGCAATTCATCCACCCTCTTCCATCTTCAAGGAATACAATTCCTTCCTCAAGAGAATCTAATTTAATAAATATTTGGCTTGATACATCTCACCAAGCTTAGTCCATAATTTTTTTGCAGTGTTCTCTTCGTGGATATTCAGAACATAATCTAATAGGAACAATCTAATTAGACCCTTAGTTTTTCGGTCCATAACATTATACTGAGAAGCTGCAATAGGATCTGCAGGTCTTGAGACATTCGCATCAAAAACATCCCACAGATCTCGATCTATTAGCAGATCTTCCATCTTTAGATTTTACATCTCAAAATTACTTCCATTAAATTTCTCCACCTCTATTCTCCCTGATGAACTTGCCATCTAAAAATTCCTGCAACAAGATCAAAAAGTGTCTTCCACACAAGCTCCCACTCAAATCTGGATTAGATGGAAAAACCCAACAACCCACAACTGAAACCAAAGGTGATCAGGCTCTGATACCACTTGTAAGGAAGTTAAGTAGCAAAACAACTTCCTACACTAATATTGAGAAAGGGTAATGCAAAATTTTTACAGATCATTACAACAGTTACAAAAACTTAACAGAAAAAACATAATATCATGCATACCACAACACAACAACACAATGATTTACGTGGGGAAAAACCTTATGGGAGAAAAACCCCACACTACAAAAGCATCTCAATATATTATTCAACAATCAATAACATATTACAATATACTTGTAGGATTTTCATAGGAGAACCACTAATCAAAGACTCAAAGGTAACTCAATGGCCATAAGACTCTTTCATACAACCTCTATCTCACACACCTCATATATAGGAGATACAATACAAGAAACCATCAAACGGTATTAGAAAACCACGGGCTAAGACCACCCAATAAAGTAGAGTCGACCTTGTATCTATTATAGATTCCCTATGATGTATCAAAACACACATCAACATGTGTTCCTTCCTTTTACAGCTCATTTATGTTTTTGATGCAATTTATATTTCCTATTTTAGGAGTCCAAACTTCTGAAGACCATAACTTGTGAACTGTGTGTCCGATTGACAAATTGTTTGAAGCATCAAAAAGCTCATGAAGTTCTCTATCACCTCATAAATTGCTATGCTATTTATGCACACTTTTCAAGGTGTTTAGGATCCTCTAAATTTCTGAAAATTAAATTTAAACCTTTCATCACACCCTTCAAAAATGAAAACTTTAATAACTTCAAAACTAGCTGTGATCTTGCGATGAAAATTTACCAGCATGCTTATCTAGCCAACCAGAAGCTTTGGGGAGAATTTTGCACTATTTCATGTTCAAATGAAAACTTACTAAAAATAGTAACCTCATATAAATGCAAGGTTGAGACACCATTTTCCCAACATGGCATCCATGTCCTCCCTCTTTTCTCTCCCATGAGATCTTAACTTTGCTACTTGTGGCTCATAGTTCATCATTTGATGCATAATCTTTCTCTTTCTATGTGATTTCTTGTGTTCTTGTGGTAGCATTTTAAGAACGATATTAGTGGTTGAGACATTTTCATTATCAAGGTCTCTTCAACTAGTGGAATTGGATCCTTTTTGTGTTGTGTGTCTTTTTTCTTTGTTTATCTTTTGTCTTTGTTTTCCTTTCTATCTTTGTCTTGTTTTGTGTGTCCATGCATGTGATTATGTGAGTTAAGATCATAATATTGGGGGCTTGGTTCCTTGAAATTAGTGATGTATTATCTCCTTGTGATATTGCTCCTAATTTCTCTCCTCTCTCATCATTCTACTTTACTATGAATATTTGCATAGGCTCATACTCCCATTAATGTGGGGGCTAAATGTAGAAGCGTAAATTATAATCGGTCTAATTTACACCTTATGTTTTTGCTCCCACTTTAGTATGTCCTATCCCCATCCCCTCTCTAGGTCTAATTTTATCCTATTCTCCAACTGTGATGTCATGAACACCCTTTGGTGGGTCCTATCATGGGATACCCTCCCCCCTTTATATTTGTTTTGGTCTTGTTTGTAGAAGGACCAAGGCATGAGATACCTTGGTTTGGACCAAGGCATTCCAAAAGGCCATGACCCCTCTCAAATGGGCCCCAATTTGAAATTGGTTAGGTGCAATATCTTCTCGATAGCATCTGATTCCTAGGGCTACACATGAATGTTGGAGATTGGCCTAATCAATAATTTACCTAGGGAGCCCTATATAAAGGCATCCTATCAATTCATTTTGGCATCAAACATATGCCCTATTATTCATGTATCCATGAAGCATTCATCATCAATCATTTTCAGA